>NC_044034.1:278283850-279721357 GCF_901765095.1 Microcaecilia unicolor | reverse complement strand
TAATGCGGATTATAAAGAAATATTATTATTATTACCTCCTCTGCCTCATAGTGTTCAGCAATTTCTCTTTCTTTCTTTGCATCCTCCAGAGTGGCACAAACACAGCACTCAGCATGTATCCCATTGTGGTCAGCTTAGGACCTTAAGAATCTATATATGCTGAAGGCCCACCAGGTTCCACTTCCCCTCCCCTCAAAACAGGAAGTTCAGAGAGGACGCAGAGCATGCGCAGAAGTTCAAGGCCCCACACTGGCTGCAATAAGAATCCAGGAGACATACTGCCATCCCCTAAAATGTGCCATCCTAGTCAGATGTCTAGTCTGTCTAACGGTTGGGCTTCCAAACTTATGTAAACAAATCATTTTGCCATTTAAATCTGAGAGACCACTGTAAGGGGTATCAGAGGATGAAAAGGACCATCATACCAGAATTGTCTGGTAGCTGTTTATTGGCATATCTGCCATCGTTTGATCATTCTGAACTATAATCATAGCTTCAAGGTCCCCAAAAGCTTTTTAGAATAGTTTGGAATATTGTTTCTAAATCTCACTCTTGTGACACATCTTGTTAGATGTACTATTATGGTGCACTACTAGACCCTCCATCATTTTGGTCCGTCGAGGGATTGAAGCCACTGGTCTGTAGTTCATGAGTTCGCTGATCATGTTAGTGGTGTTTTAGGGATTGGGGTAAGTACGATGTCGCCCTTGTCATATGGGAAGAGGCCATTCAAAAACATGTGTTCGGTAAAGCATCTGATGAACCATTCTGGTGGATTTTTCATCATATAGTTAGGGCAATTATCTAGTAGACAGTTTGCATGTGCGTATTTTGTCAGTAGTATCTTAACTGTGCTGGTTGTGGGTGTTTTAAAGGAGGTCCTGATTCTATCTGCTTCGATGTGAACATTGTTGAGGCCATGTACACACAAACACTTGTAATACCCTACGATATGGGTATTACTAGAGCTTACAGTGATGGATTTTTCCAGAGGCTCTGGGGGGGAGGGATGTCCCTGCCAGTGGGCTGGAGGATGAACTTAGTGGTCTGCCCAAGGGAGGGGTTGGCAGAGAGGTTGCAGAGATAAAGTGGTTTCCCTGCAGAGAGTAACAGCAGGGGTGGACTCTGGAAAGTTATGAGACTGAAGTGGGGTGCATGAGGTCTTTGGTTGCCTATACCTCCCACATGGAGCCTTGGGAAAATTGGGGGATCCTGGAGTGAACAAAATAAATTCAGGCTGAATAAAGGAATAGTTGCTGCCCCTATAAGTGGTGACTGGAAAGGAGACAGAGTTTCAAGTGGATGAGGGGAATCCAGCCTGGGAGTAGGACCAGGGCAGGGGAAGCCTGTCCAAGGCCAGAGTGTAGCCCTGAGAGGTGCACTGCTGGAAGAAGGATAGCCTAAAAGGTCTGTGCTTGAAAGAAAAGGATTGGCATCAGGTGTAGAAGAATCAGCCTTGGGGTTATTTCTGGCACAACAGGATGGATAAAGGACAGGAGTTTGTGCAAATATGTACAGAACTGAAACTGTCAAAGAGTGATGGATAAGTTCATCACACATGGTGTTGAATGGAGCTGTATATATAAAAGTTTTCACCTGCTGGTAGCAGAAGTTCCAGTAAAGTCTGTGCTGTCCTGCTTGTGGGACTGGATTCTATAAGAAGGATAGCAGCGGGGTGTCCTCTGGCAGCATGAGCCCTGTCCCTATGCTGGAGGGGGAGATGGAGCCCCCGGAGGATAGAAGCACAATGTGGGCCAAGATCCATGAGTGGCCAGTTGCCGGATCAATGACAGAGAGTACCCTGGGGTGGGGTGGGGGGGAGCCTCAAGGGGACACTGGAGGTATCAGCAAGTCTGGCTGGTGCAGAAGATTCAACGTGGACCAGGAAAGGAAACCCACGGAAAGCCGCCATAGGACCCGGTGGACCGGTGGTCCCGGAGTCAACAGGAAGAGACTGGGGGAGCAATGGTGAGGAGGAGTCAAGCGATAGTGCCCTAACTACATCTTCCTTAGTATCTGAGAGTAGCTCAGAGCCCCTGCTGGCTTGATTCCAGGCAGGGGCATAGTTATGTGGGGCCACGGGGGCATGGGCCCCCACAGATTAAGCCCTGGGCCCTCTACAATTGACCCCCCCCCCCGCCGCCGCCACCGCCCCCCAGCGCATCAGGTACCTTGTTTGCTGGCAGGGGTCCCCAACCCCCACCAGCTGAAGTCTTCTTCAGCGCCAGTTGACTCCAGCCCCTCGTTCCAGGGCCAGAGGCAGAGGCACAGGACAACGGAGATGGAGGTGGTGCTCCTTCTTGAGGGGGCCAAGATCACATCTGGATTTGTCTTATTTGCAAAACCTCTATTTATGGCTGAGGGCATTTCCAGCATCTTCCCATACATTTAACATAGAGAAAAGTTTTCTACTGCACTTTAACTGAATTGGAGATTATGTGACACAGTTCACCTAATAAGTTGGCATTAACAGGTCTAATGTAATCTATTATTGGTACTTTTAGACCATCAACAAAATTTAGCCCAAAGCGCTTTACAATAGTAAAAAGAAACAGTTTAAGAAAAGAACATTTTACAGAAATACCAAAGTCAGAATTTAGTAAAAAAAACTTTTGAAACAAAAACGTTTTTACAGAAACATCAAAGGCAGGATCTGCTGAAAAACAAAAAGGTTTTAGATGCTTACAGAATATAGAATAAGTTTTCTTGATCAAAGTAGGGAGATCATTCCATTCTTGAATCGCTTTACAAGAAAAAAATTATTCTAAAATTCACTTAAGCAGATTTAAAGGAAGGGAAATAATAGGGGATAATGATCCTTTAATCTAGAAGCTTTACTACCAGAAGAAAAAGGGAAGGGAAATGGGACTTGATATACCACCTTTCTGAGGTTTTTGCAACTACATTCAAAGTGGTTTATATATATTCAGGTACTTATTTTTTGTACCCGGAGCAATTGAGGGTTAAGTGACTTGCCCAGAGTCACAAGGAGCTGCAGTGGGAATTGAACTCAGTCCCCCAGGATCAAAGTCCACTGCACTAACCACTAGACTACTCCTCAAAGAGAGGAAGGGAGGTATTTTACTAAGCTGTGGTAGTGTTTTTAGCTCATGCTAGAAATCAGCTGGTAGTAAACATCAAGACGCCCGTGGAATATAATGGGGGTCTTGGCGTTTACCGCTAGCTGATATCTACCACGGGCTAAAAACACCACTGCAGCTTAGTAAAAGACCCACAATGGAACGTTAATACTCAAGAGCCATACCATTTAATATTTTGAAAACAAAACAGACTAATTTAAAATTGATACGAGCCTGCAAGTGAAGCCAATGAAGTTTCACTAGAAGAGAAGAAACGTGGTCAGCCTTTTTCTTTTTGAAAATAAATCTAGCTGCAGTATTTTGCAGAAGCTGAACTTTTTTAAATAAAAAATTGGTATAAGTACATAAGTAATGCCTCACTTGGAAAAGACCAAGGGTCCATCGAGTCCAGCATCCTGTCCACGACAGCGGCCAATCCAGGCCAAGTGCACCTGGCAAGCTTCCCAAACGTAGTGGAGGAGTGGCCTAGTGGTTAGGGTGGTGGACTTTGGTTCTGAGGAACTGAGTTCCATTCCCACTTCAGGCACAGGTAGCTCCTTGTGACTCTGGGCAAGTTGTTTAACCCTCCATTGCCCCATTGAGCCTGTCATGAGTGGGAAAGCACAGCGTACAAATGTAACAAAATAAAAATACAAACATTCTATACGTGTTATTCCTAGAATTGTGGATTTTTCCAAAGTCCATTTAGTAGTGGTTTATGGACTTGTCCTTTAGGAAACCGTCTAACCCCTTTTAATTTGAAGATGAATATAGTGAAATATACAGTTGTATTCACTACAGCTATACACTATAAACAGAATTGCAAAGAATGTGCAGTAACTACCCCTGCATTAACTATGAGGCACAGTCCTCACCCAATTCTGCATCAGCTATCAATGCAGAAATGACTGTTATCTGTTAAGCCATGTTAACTGTCACATTAACAACTAACAGAGAATTAACATTTTAACATGGTGTTGCTGCCTATGACCAGATCAAAATTCACAGCTGATCTACAGATTTGCTGCAGTTGTCTTTGGATTTCCACTGATTTTATTAGGTTGTTGCATCCAAAACAGCAAATCTGTGGCCACCTGTAGCATACTGCCAGTTTAGATTCAGTGGACATGTTTAGTCTTAACTGAAAACTTGTTGGCCCCAAAGGGGACAGGGTCCTCAGCTTAGCTCTGCCTGAATTGGTTCACCTTATTCTCTATTTTGACAGAAATAGTCCATATCATCTGAAATGTGTTTTCCACTCAAAGGTACGCTGAAAAATGGCCTGTGGTACTGTAGATGTGTGTTTTGGGTGCACGCAGAATCATTTTTCAGTGCACCTGTAAAAAATGCCTTTAAAATTTTTTGCTCACAATGGACAAGCAGCAAAATGAAAATTACCGCACGTCCATTTTGGGTCTGAGACCTTACCGCCAGCCATTGACTTAGTGGTAAAGTCTCATGCAGTACCCGGGCGGTAATGACCTATGCACATCAAATGCCACTTGGTGCGCATCCGATATGCGCGTCTGAAAATAAACATTATTTTTTGGACATGCATATCGGATGCACACCAAAAATGAAATTACCACAAAAGCCATGTGGTAGCCGGGCGGTAACTCCATTTTGGCACATGTTGGACGCATGATGACGCTTACACAGCTTAGTAAAAGGGCCTCAAAATTATTAGATATGAAAATTGCTACAAATAAATACTGTACATTTTTTGTGAGTGATATTTCTCTTTATTTTCATTGTGTATATTTTGGTCTTCTTGCTCAGATACATTCCTGATAGACTGCAGGGCTCAAAGCTGTAGTGAATACAACTGTATAGTTCACTATATACATCTTCAAGTTAAATAATCTGTCCTGTTGCAGACATTATTTTTGATTAGGAGCAGATGCTATAACCTATTGTGCCACAAGAGGGTGGCACATGCAAGGAAACCATTGCCAGTACAGTTGGCTGATATTTTATTCAGCACTGCATGTCACAATAAAAGTGGGTAAGAATAAAGGTCAAAAATTGTAGGTGATGCTTCTCTTGAATAAAGTAGTGGAACCTCTAAGTTTTTTTCAATAGTGGGCCACGTTTTTCAAGCCGCTCTTTTGTGGAAGAGTTTGCCTGTTTGACACACGGACAAAATTGTCTTTTGAGAAATTTAAATTACTGTTGAAGGCAAACTTTTTTCGATTGGTATTGTTAGACTGTGTGTTTTGGAGTGGGTGAGTGGTCTTTCCTGTCAGTAATTGTATCTCTTTTCCATTCACCACCTAGACCTGTGTTCAGATGTGGCAGTATATTGTTTTAATAAACTATGAGCTATATATCTGTTTGCCACCTGAGTTTATTATTGATAAGAATCTGTTAGTTATTAAAAAATACAGATATTTTAACAGTAATACATCTACACCAAAAATATGCTTGCTGTTCCTTAAAATCTGTGATTTCTTTGAGCTCAAGTCAATTCAGCAATGGGAAATGAGTACAATTTCCACTGCTGTCTAATCATTTCCCTCGTCTAGTCTGAGTCTGAATTCCAGTACGTACTCGAACTGTTCCTAACTTTTAATATAAATACAATCACTTTCTTATAATAATCTCAAATTAAATTACAAATTCAAAGCCCATGTTCTGGCTAATTGGTAAAGCATAATTTTGCAGAGTCTCAGGCAGGCTGCACCCCAGGATCAGGTGGGCCACAAACAGCCCATGGATGCAAATTGGATGCTCGTGCCATAATTGATATGTTTGTGATGGCTACAGCTTTCTTGTTGCCTTTATTTCTACACAGCCAAGCGAACTAGTACAGCAACCCCAATAATTTATTCATGATCATGGAAAAGGGGTTTTGGTTGAAATCCCTTGCTATATCTACAGCTCTGTTTAGTTCCACTACTTCTTCCTATAAGGTCAAATTTATTGTTCTGGACTCCTTCCCCCTCCCCCCCAATCATGTCACTGATCTGAAGTAGCAGTACCCAGATCAACTACAGTAACTATCTGTGGTCTTGTAAAGAAGAGGAAAATAAAAGGGTCAATATGCCACATAAAGATATCTGGATATGTTTATGGGCAGTTTCAGCCATCTTATGTATGTAAGTTGAACCAATGAGTAGCATGGAGGAGTGGCCTAATGGTTGGAACATGGTCTTTCAATCCAGAGGTGGCCAGTTCAAATCCCACTGCTGCTCCTTGTGGTCTTGGGCAAGTCACTTAACCTTCCATTGCCTCAGGTACAAACTTAGATTGTGAGCCCTCCTGGGACAAAAAAATATCCAGTGTACCTGAATGTAACTCACTTTCAGCTACTACTGAAAAAGGTGTGAGCAAAATATGAATAGGTGAACCTAAACATACACAGATAAGTTAAATGTGATCATACCACTCTTTAAAACACTTTCACTGACTCTACCAGCCCTGTGAATTATCATCCCATCTACCTCCTCCCATACAGATATAAATTATTCAAACATGCTTTCTCCACTGCTATCTTGACTTTCTTTCATCTCAAGCCAGTCTTCATCCATTCCAATCTGTCTTTTTGCTCCAGCCCTTGCCAAAGTCTCTGCTGACCTATTCCTGGCCGTATCCCAGGGTCTTACCGAATTCTCATCCTTATTGACCTATCCACTGTTTTGACACTGTTAATCACCATCTACTCTTTGAAACTGTATCTTCTTGGATTTTGCGAATCTGTTCTGCCTTGGGTTTCTTCTTATCTATCCCATAGCGGTTTTAGAGGGCAACTCTATAAAGGAAATGCCTGATATGCATCGTCTTGTAGCCTATTCTGTAAAGAAAAATATGCATGTACTTTTCTTTGTAAAATGGCAGCATATTTATTTATTAGGATTTATTAACCACCTTTCTGAAGGAATTCACTCAAGGCAGTGTACAGCAAGAATCAGACAAACATAAGCAATAGACAATTACAGCAATAAAAATATTCAAATAACAATACAAAGTATGGCATAGTATGCTACCTTACAACACAATACACAATAAAACATTTTAGTAGGCAGCAAGCAAAGATGGAACATATAGTTAGATAACACATTCTCCCATTCCCCCATTCTCTATATCTGTGGATAACACTCTCATCCTTCCTGTCTCATCAGATCGTAACCTTGGGGGTCATCTGCGACTCCTCCCTCTCCTTCTCTGCACATATTCAGCAGACTGCTAAAACCTGTCGTTTCTTTCTCTATAATATCACCAAAATTCACTCTTTCCTTTCTGAGCACACTACCAGAACCCTCACCCACACTCTTATCACCTCTCGGTTAGACTATTGCAACTTGCTTCTCACAGGTGTCCCACTTTGCCATCTCTCTCCTCTTCAATCTGTTCAAAATTCTGCTGCACGACTAATATTCCGCGAGGGTCACTATGCTCATATTAGCCCTCTCCTCAAGTCACTTCACTGGCTTCCTATCCGTTTCCTCAGACAGTTCAAACTTCTCTTATTGACCTATAAGTGCATTCACTCTGCAGCTCCTCAGTACCTCTCCACTCTCATCTCGCCCTGCATTCCTCCCCGGGAACTCCGTTCACTGGGTAAATCTCTCTTATCTGCACCCTTCTCCTCCACTGCTAACTCCAGACTCCGTTCCGTTTATCTTGCTGCACCATACGCCTGGAATAGACTTCCTGAGCCAGTACGTCAAGCTCCATCTCTGGCAGTCTTCAAATCTAAGCTAAAAGCCCACCTTTTTGATGCAGCTTTTAACTCCTAACCCTTATTCACTTGTTCAGAACCCTTATTTTATCATCCTCACTTTAATATTCCCTTATCTCTTGTTTGTCCTGTTTGTCTGTCCTAATTAGATTGTAAGCTCTGTCGAGCAGGGACTGTCTCTTCATGTTCAAGTGTACAGCGCTACGTACGTCTAGTAGCGCTATAGAAATGATAAGTAGTAGTAGTAGAGTAACAGGTGTTAGAAAATAAGGGGCCCTTTTACTAAGCCACGTAAGCATCTACGAGTGCCAAAATGGAGTTCCTGCAAGGCTACCGTTTGGCTCTTGCAGTAATTTCATTTTTGGCATCTGTCCAATAAATAATTTTTATTTTCTGCCACACGTATTGGACACACGCCAAGTGGCATTTGGCGCACGTAGGTCATTACTACCCGGTTACCACGTGAGACTTTACCGCTAGGTCAATGGCTGGCGGTAAGGTCTCAGACCCAAAATGAACGCACGTCAATTTTCATTTTGCCGCACGTCCATTTTCGGCAAAAATTTTAAAAAGGCCTTTTTTACAGGCATGCTAAAAAATGGATTGGTGTGCGCCCAAAACCCGCACCTACACTACCGCAAGCCATTTTTCAGCGCACCTTAGTAAAAGGACCCCTAAGAGAACTAATTTAAGGAAAGCTGCACACAAAGGCAGAAGGTGCACAAATATAATCTCAGCTAGGGTAGGAGTGGATAAACATGTCATGCAACAGTATATGTAGCCAGTGTCACTCCTTGTGTCCTTCTATTAAAGGCCTGGTTAAAGAGCCAAGCTTTCATCTGTGATAGTCTTGTGTTAAGTGAAACCTTTCAGGGAGTGCATTCCGGAGTGTGGGGGCTACTGCAGAGAAGGCTCATTGGTGGGTATCATATCGTGTGATGTTCTTTGGAGAGGTTGTGGTTAGGAATACTCCTTGGGAGAGCCTTAGAGGCTTATTTTCAAAGCACATAGACTTTGTAAGTCTATGTGCTTTGAAAATGAGCATCTTAAGTGACCTTAGAGGTTTGTAGAAGGAGATCCTGTTCTTAAGGTACTCTGGGCCATTTACTTTAAGGTCAAACACAGAGTTTTAAATTTAGCCCTCTATTGTACTAGTAGCCAGTGAAGTTTTTGCAAAAATGGTGTGATGCGGTCATGCCGTTTACAACCTTCTATTAGTCTTGCTGCAACATTTGTAGTCAGACCAGTGTATAGTTCATTATAGTAATTCAGTTTTGATGTTATTATGGAATGCACAACTGGGATAAGATTTGCCTTCTCAATGTAAGGAGAGAGACAGTGTAGTTGTCAAAAATGTCAAACACATGCCTAGAATTAGTGTTAGACCATTTACACCGGCCTTAATGCTGGTGTGAATGCTCTCACCAAATTGCAAATGAATGCCTATAGATTATATAGTATTCTCCAATCTATGCATGTAAATATGCACCCTGCCCAGACTCCACCCATGTGAATGCCCACCTGTAAATGATGCGCATTTAGGCATTATATTATAGAATAGCCTGTAGCTGGAATATTGGCATTTATTTCGATTTAGCTCACACCTTTTTCAGTAGTAGCTCAAGGTGAGTTACATTCAGGTACAGTAGGTATTTTCCTGTCCCCTGAAGGGTTATAATATAAATTTGTGCCTGAGGCAAAGAAGTGTTAAGTGACTTGCCCAGGATCACAAGTAGCAGCAGTAGGAGTAGAACTGGGCTTCCCCTGTTGTCAGACTAGTGCTTTAATCAATAATGGCACCCATTACCCCCAGATTCTATATAGCGTGTCTAGAGATCTGTGCTGAAATTCAAGCTTATTCAGTGACAACGAACATAGCTTAATCAGCTAACAAGCCAACCAGCATTAATAACAGCTAGAGGAGTATCCTAGTGGTTAGTGCAGCAGACTTTGATCCTGGGGAACTGGGTTTGATTCCCACTGCAGCTCCTTGTGACTCTGAGCAAATCACTTAACCCTCCATTGGCCCAGGTATAAAGAAGTATCTGTATATACTATGTAAACCGCTTTGAATGTAGTTGCAAAAGCCACAAAAGCAGTATAACAAGTCCTATTTCCCTTTCCCCTAACAAGCAACAATGGGAAATAATTAAAATTTATATGCACAATTCACTAAGTGTGTATTTTGTAATGCAGTGCACCTAACTTCTAATGCATGCAGCCAAAAAGGGTTATGGACAGGGGAAATAGGTATTTCGTGGGTGTTCCAAAATTTACATGCATAGTTATAGAATATGGCCCAATGCGCCTACATCTACACTCCAGGATTTATGCCATGTTTTTGTTGGTGTAAATGGACATGTCTAGTTTTAGGTGTATTTTATATACTGTGCCTAAATCTAAGTGCCGCTTATACAATAAGCTTAGATAAAAATGTTTTCCGTGTGGATTTTTAGGTGCCATATATAGAATCCCTCTCCTTAGTATATGATCTGGTGGATCCTCCTCTATTGCTAACCCACTATTAATCAGTGTGCCTCAGGGCTCTGTTTTGGAATCTCTTCCATTTGCTCTCTATGGGGCAATTTTACTAAGGCACGCCAAAAAGTGGCCTGCACTGGTGTAGGCACGTGTTTTTGACGCACGCAGGTCATTTTTTCAGCATGCCTAGGCATTTTTTTTTGTGGCCGAAAATGGATGTGCGGCAAAATTAAAACCAGCACGTGTCTATTTTCAGCCTGAGACCTTACCACCATCCATTGACTTAGCAGTAAGGTCTCACATGCTAACTGGGCGGTAAGCGTTCTATGCGTGTACACTGCCGATTACCACTGGGTAAGCACCCCACAGTAGAAAATAGAAAATATTTTCTACAACGTGTATTGAACATGCATCAAAAATGGAATTACCGCCCAGCCTGAATTTGGTACACGTTGGACGTGTATAGGTGCCTATGCACCTTAGTAAAAGGGTCCCCATATTTGTTCTCTTGGTGCTTCAATTTCCTCCTCTGGCTTTCAGTACCAGCTTAATGCTGATGACTCTCAGATCTAGAAATTCCACCAGGAATCCAGCTCCAGATTTCATCCTGATTGTCTGATATTACTGTCTGGATGTCCCACTATCACCAGAAACTTAATATAGCCAAGACAGACCTTTTTCTCTTTTTTCCTCAACCCACCTCCCCTCTCTCTCCTTATTTTTTACTCCTCATCTCCTTGGTCTTGGGCCCTTGGGTCATTTTTTGACTCATCTCTCTCTCTCTCCTTCTCTATAATTAGTCAATATACTGTTAAAATCTGTTCTTTCTTGATAATATCAAAACAGATCAAATTAATTAAAAAAAACAACAAATTATAAACCAAAAGAGCAAAATGAAAATGTGTGTTCTTACACCATTCATCATTTTGAAGTCCCTACATTGGCTTCCTATTAGGTTTCATACTGAGTTCAAAATTATAATTTTGAGTTTTAAAGTATTGAACAGTATTGTTTCCCCAGCACTCAGTTCCACTCTAAGATGTTATCAACCTTTGCACTCTTTGAGATCTTCCTAAAAACAGTTGCTTGAGGTTCCATCATTTACGCAGATTCTCTTGGAAGAGTACGGATCTTCCACTTTTTATGTGAAAGGCCCTAAATTATGGAATGCTTTGCCTGCTGAGCTTTGCTCTGCAAAAATATTGCTCAGTTCAAGAAAGAATTAAAACCCATATATTAGTTCAAGCATATGGGTCATTAGATTAATGATGCTGTTTTATTTTATTGACCCCTTTGAGTTTCCACTATAGATACTTAAGAAAGCCACAATCTCTCTCTTTCCTCAGTGTAAAGATGATGTCAGCATGTTATTTCTAAGAACGATACAAATTTCCCAGGCGTACACTAATGTTCATTTTAGAACTTCAAATCTAGGTGACAAACAGAATAAATAAAAATTTTGATGTATTTTTCTAGGAAAATTAAAGTCCATAATGGCAAAAAGCAACATACTTTTTAAAACGTCTGGCCACTAATTAGACGAAAATGTAGACAAGCTCAAGTAACACAGAATGGCTAACGCTGCCAAGCCTCAATTACTGATGCCCTTATATTAGGGGACATGCCACAGCTTCATCAGGCAGCAGTGATAAATATTCTTAGATCAGTGCTATTACCCATAATTACTAAGGCTGTCTACACTGTCCAGAGGTCGCTTTAAATTACACACAGAACCTTGGGGAAACGGTTTATGTTCATAAACCTTCACTCACTGCACACAGGCCAGTTTGCTTGTTCACCCACTGACCACAAAATGGAAAAATGTTTCTCATGCACATATTTTACTCATATGTCTGTATACAATGTGCATCTGGGAAGGCATATTGACTTGCTTCCTCTTAATACAAATGAAGTTTTCCATATTTCTTTCAGTCCCGTGAATAATCAGAGCTATCATGTTTTAATGATTCTTTGAGGGCAATTCTATAAAGGAGTATCTGCTTCTAGACTTCAAAAATGCACCAATTTATAGCCTATTCTATAATGAAAAATGGGCACCTACTTTGCTTTATAGAATACTAGCATAGCAGTGCAGATATGTGCATATAATTTAGCCATTCAGCTGGTGTAAATGCATATGCCTAGATTGCTAAAAATGTGCATGGATTTCAGGGGCGGACTGACCATATGGGCAACTGAACAGTGCCCAAAGGTCCACAGGCTCTTGATATTTATTATTTTGGTATGTACCCCTGATGCAGCCTGAGGGTGAACCATAGGAGCCGGCTTTGTGGGTGCTTGAGCACCCCCAATACTGAGAAAATTCCTTGTATATGTACAGGGAGGGGTAATTTCCATTGGACTTAGCACCCACAATAAATTTGAAAACTTGGCTCCCATTGGGGTGAAATATGGCCGTGTTGGATCAAGGACATGTGCTAGATGTAATCTACTTGGATTTCAGCAAAGCCTTTGACATGGTTCTTCATAGGAGACTCTTGAATAAACCCGACAGGCTGAAATTAGGACCCAAAGCGGTGAACTGGACTAGAAGCTGGTTGACAGACAGATGCCAGAGGGTAGTGGTTAATGGAATTCACTCAAAAAAAGGAAAAGTGAGTAGAATCAGTACTGAGGCCGATTCTTTTCAATGTATTTGTGAGCAACATCTATAAAGGATTACCAACCTGATGTCAGTGCAGATTAAATTAGTGGAAACTAATATAAAGAATACAATTATATCTCAAATTGATTATTGTAGCTTCTTGTATGTAGCTATGAATCAAAAACTTTACAATAGATTACAACTTCTGCAGAATACTGCGGCAAGGTTGTAGGAAATTTGATTATCTGATCCCTTATTTGCATTGGCTGCCAGTTTGTGCACGAATAGAGTTCAAGGTTGCATGCCTGGTGTTCAAAATTATTAGTGGTTGCTGTCCTCATGTCCATATTCATTTATTGACTATTCTTGTTGCTCGGTCTTCTTCTCGTTTTGAGTCTACACTTAGATTGGGCTTTCCTACTGTTTGTCCATTATAAATGAAAAGCTCTTTTAACTATTAATGAAGTAAAATTTGGAACTCGATTCCAATTCAGATTTGGAGTTTACCTAATTATTTGATATTTTGGAAAGCTTTAAAGAATCACCTTTTTAGTAAACATTTTGATTTTATTTATTAAGTTTATGTTGTAACTTGTTTTGTTACCTGCTTTGATTCCATGTTGACATACGTGGGATATAAATGATGGGAATAGAATACACTTGGGGCACTTTTTCTTGTGGTTATAGAACTATCACATGCTTATAGAAAATATATTTAGTAAACAGGCTGTATGTTCTATATTGTGAGCACTCTGGAGGGCTGGTACGAGGGAAAGAGGATAGTGGTTCTTTCAGCCGACATCATCCCCGGTCATTCAGCCCAGCTAGGAGAGCAGGGCGCCCTCTAGGGATCAAACTGCCAGGGAAAGCTGTAATGCAGGAGAAAAACTACACTCCCCAGAAGCCAGTGCAGGGGCAGCTGAACTCTCAGGAGGGGGAGGGTGGAATGACTGATTGGGAGATGAGGTCTGATCCTGGAGATGGGGAACAGCTGGTGGAGCTTGGGGAGGAGGAGGAGAAGATGGAGTGGAATAAAGAAGAGGTAGAAGGAGAAGGTAAAGGGGAATGTATAGAGGTGGGTGGTTTGGCTCTAACCCGTGCAGACAGGGTGAGAGCTTTTGTGGCCTCAGCATTGCCCCGGTTGTGGAGTTGGGGGAAGCTGGGAGCAAAGCAGTGGGGGAGCAACTGGAAAGCACAACTTGCTACCATATTGGCTGTTCCCAAGAGGTAGTGCTGTGGAAGGGGGGGGGGGGGGAGGGTTTTAAGACAGAAAGGCATGTGCATTTTGGGAACTTAAAACTGTAGGAGGTGAGAGAGGAGGTGGTTCCAGCTAAATCTCCAAAACTATCTGCGGGGAAGATAGTGTGGCTGGAGGTTTGGGAGGGAGAATTGAAAACAAAAGCCTGTAATTGAAAATGGATTAAAGTTTGCTGATAGTTGGAGGTGTTTAAACAAGGCTGACATCTGTAACAATAAAGAACTTGGATTGCTCTTACTGCTGGAGTGGGACTGATTTTCTCAGCAGCTGGCAAGGTGGAGAGAGAGCGAGCGAAAGTGCGGTGGCTGGCTAGGAAAGCAGACGGAAGCCGGTGAAAGCTAAGCAGGGTCAACCCCAGCTCCCACCTGGAAGGGGGACCTGGTTACAATATGTATACAGATTTCCTATTCACTAACATACAAATGAGGCTTGTTCCACAGTGGCTGATGGAGCATCCCACATTGGAGTGGAGGAGTGGCCTATTGATTAGTGCTCAGCGTTTACCACCAGCTGATTTCTACCACAAGCTAAAAACACTACTGCGGCTTAGTAAAAGACGCCCTATGAAAGCAAAAATAGGTTGATGACTAAAAAAAAAAGGAGGAATAAGGAAAAGGCATTGGAAAAAAGTAGGGCAGAACTTTGAATAGTAAACTTAGAAATTATATATTGTGTCGGATGATCGTCATTAGACATCTTCTGCTCCAGTAAACTATTTTCTGTTGGAACACAGTTCTTGTGTGAAGTATGAATCACTGGAGATTTTATAATTTCCATTTGCAGAGCTTGAGTAAAAGGGCCTCTAAGTTACTTATTTGTATATTTATTTATTTGGATTTAGCTCACACTTTTTCAGTAGTAGTTCAAGGTGAGTTACATTCAGGCATAGTAGGTATTTCCCTGTCCCCAGAACAGGGGGCGGTCTTAAAGGATGACAACAGGCATACGAGGCTTTCTGAGGGTCTCGTATTTATTAAAATTTTTAATCATGTGATTAAAAGACCAATATTTCCCTCTCTCCCACCCCCAGGTCCAACTTCTCTCCCTTTCCCTTCCCTTCCTTCCTCACTCCTAATGTCCAGCATCTCTCTCTCTCTCTCTCTCTCTCTCTCTCTCTCTCTCCCCCTCCCTCCCCTCCACCCACAGGTCCATTTTCTCTCTGTTTTTCTTCCCTCCCTTCCTCACTAATGCCCTTTTTTTCAAAATCTCTGTCTTTTCCTTCCACAACTCTGAGTCCAACATCTCTCCATCTCTGTTCCCTCCCTCCCATTGTCCAGCATCTAACCCTCCAACCCTAGGTCCATTATTTGTTTCTCTCTCTCTCTTCCCTTCCTCCCTCCCTCCCCTCATTTATGCCACCTCCATCCCAGGTCCATTATTTATCTCTCAATCTTTCTCTCCCTCCCATTGGCCAGATCATTTTCCTCCTTCTCTGTCTCTCCAGTGCCTCTCTTTTCCTATCTCTCCCTTACCCACCCCCCCCCCCCCAGTGCATGGTCCAGCATCTCTACCTCTATTCCCCTCTCTCCTGCCCTCAGTTCAACATCTCTTCCCTATTTCCCTCCCTTCTCCCCCCCAGTGCACAGTCCAGCATCTTTTCCTCCCCTCCCCTAGCCCACAAGCTCCCTCTCTCTCTCTTTCAATCACCCCCCCCCCCCCCCACCCCGGGTCTACTTTAAATCTGGTCTTCTCTTGGTCCTTGGCATTGGCAGCAATATTCAGATGCTGCCTGTGGCCTATGCCAGAGCTTTCCTTCAGACCCAGCCACCCCTTTTCATACAACTTCTTGTTTCTGTATGGGTGGTATGGGAAAGCTCTGCAGCAGGTAGATTTAAGGTAGACCCTGGGAGGATGAACAGATGACCACAGATGGGGCAGGGTGGTAAGGGACAGATGCCAGACCGTGCTTCGGGGGGGGGGGGGGGTGTTCAGAAAGGAGGAGACAGATGGGAGCTGTTGATGCATGATTAAATTGATTGCCCATGATTAATTTTTAATTGTAACTAATATGTAACATTAATCACAGTGATTAAAATGCAGTCCTAGTTATTATGGAATCAGCTCATCAACAAAGTATTTTGAAATTGAGATTGAAAAACTGAAAATAGATTTTATTAAATTTTAAACTAGCCCCGTATGAGTGTGTTGAAAAGAAAGTACATGTCTGGGGCCCAGAAAAGAAAACTAATGAAACAATAGGAGAATGAAAGATCCAAACTGGGTAAAATGCTGCTGAAATTGACGGGGGTGGGGGGGTTGTCCAGCCCCAAACCGCTGCAGGGCAGGAGGATACTGGTAAGCATCCAAAAAGTCATGCACATGGACAATGGAGTGATTACGACACATGGTGGTTGATGGCAAACTACACATAAATGTTGATGACAAAGACAATGCAGCTGGTAATGTTATAATGCCAGCTGATGCTGATGCCAGCATTACTCAACATCAAAAAAGGTAAACATATTAAGTAATGACAATGCCGAATATAGGGGTCCTTTTACTAAGGAATGCTGAAAAATGGCCTGCGGTATTTTAGGTGCAGATTTTGGCCGTGCGCCAGTCCTTTATTCAGCGCGCCTGTAAAAAAGGCCTTTTTAAATTTTTTACCGAAAATGGACATGCGGGAAAACCAAAATTGGCGCGTGTCTATTTTGGGTTGAAACCTTACTGCAAACCATTGACCTAGCAGTAAAGTCTCACGTGGTAATCGGGTGATAATGACCTACGTGCGTCAAATGTCACTTGGTGCGCGTCCAAACATAAAAAAATTTTCATATGCGCATATCGGATGCACGCCAAAAATGAAATTACTGAAAGAGACATGTGGTAGCCGGGAAGTAACTCCATTTTGGCATACATTGGATGCGTGTAGACGCTTATGTGGCTTAGTAAAAGGGCCCCATAGAGACTGATAAATATGGGATTTCCCTTAAAATAATTATCCTAACCTTCCAAATTCTTCACTCCAGTCAAGTCCTGTTTCATTTCAAACATCTTATCCCCTGTGTACCGACGCGCTCTCTGTGATCTTAACAACAGCATCTTTTAGGTAGTAGCCATTTATCTCCAAATCCACTCACACTCCACCAGAACCTACGCTACCTTTTGAAATAACATCTCACTCAGGGGCCCTTTAACAAAGGTGCGTAGGCGCCTACACGAATCCAACGCGTGTCAATTTGGAACTACCGCCCGGCAACCAGGTGCCTCAGGTGGTAATTCCAGTGTTTACATGGGTGATGCGCTGAGAGAGGGAGGGGGTGATGTGCTTGGGGGCATAGCGAGTAGCAGCCAACTTAGGTATGCCATTGTACTGCTCACATCTTTCGTGAACACCCCTGACCCGCCCATGCCCCTTCCATGGCCACGCCCCTTATTCACTTGTTCAGAACCCTTATTTTATCATCCTCACTTTAATATTCCACTATCTCTTGGTTGTCCTGTTTGTCCTAATTAGATTGTAAGCTCTGTCGAGCAGGGACTGCATGTTCAAGTGTACAGCGCTGCGTACGTCTAGTAGCGCTATAGAAATGATAAGTAGTAGTAGTAGTAGTTGCACTATAAGATTTGCATGTTGATCTTTATAGAATAGTGCTTAGCAAGATGCATGCACAAATCCATATTGTTGGCAATTAACGCCAATAATTGATTGTTAGCACCCAATTACTGGCACTAATTGGCTCAATAGTTGTGCGTACATCCCAGAATAGCATGCGACTATGCCTGCCTCAATTTTCAAGCCATTTAAAGAATCTGGGAGTATGTATAACAGTTTATTGTGAAGTCTACCCAAATGTTGCAATTGTTGCCAATGCCCAAGTCTGTTGCTTTGGCTGGACACAGCTTTTCCAAATTTGAGTTCCTGAAAAGCTATTTAAGATCTAGCATGAGTCAAGCCCATTTAAGGGACTTGTCTATTATTGCAATCGAGTGGGAAGCAAGTAAGAAAAGTTACTGTGACCAAACGCAGAGTTTGTAGAATTTGGTTTTAGTAGTATGGAGTCTGAAATTACATATTTGTACGTAGATCTAATAATGTCACTTATTTAAACTGATGGTGCCGACTGCGGCAGACGCTACAGTGGGATTTCAACCAGCAACCTTTGGCTTTTTGTCATGGTTCTCAGCAGGCAGGTCTAACCATTAGGCTATTCCTTTATATGGATGTCTATGTGGCTATTTTATAATATGAATCCTGAAACCACACTTCCAATATATATTGATATTTCAATGACACATCAAAAAGTCCATTGCTTTGGAAACATAAATAAACGTTCTAACCGGGATTATCGTATAAAAGGCAGGGAGCTGGCACAGCTTTTAAATTATAATCATATGTCCCAGAAAAGCATCTTTCACTAAAAATAGCTCTTAGTACACTTTAGGGCCCTGTTTACTAAGGCGTGTTAGCGGTTTTAATGATCCTACAATCAGCACGCGAGCTAAGTGTATAGGCGCCTATAGGGATATTGTGGGCGTGTACACCGTTAATGCTCGTAGATGGTTAACACGCGTTAAAAACGCTAACATGCCTATAACGCAGCTTAGTAAACAGGGCCCTTATTTTATTACACAGTACAACAAATCATTTAGGGGCCCTTTTACTGAGTCACAGTAGGCATTAGGGCAGTCATGGCGAACCTTTCAGAGACCGAGTGCCCAAACAGCAACCCAAAATCTAATTATTTATCGTAAAGTGCCAACAGGGCAATTTAACCCCCTTGTCCCCCCTCCCCCTTGCCCCTCCCCCTCCCTCATCCCCCCTCCATCTCCATCCGAGTTCCAGGCCTTCCTCATTTCGAGTTCCAGGCCTCCAGGCCTCCCTCCCTTCGAGTTCCAGGCCTCCCTCCCTCCGGGTTCCAGGGTCGGTCGGTCGGTTGGTCGGTCAGTTGGTCCTCCCTCCCTCCCTCCCTCCGAGTTCCAGGGTCGTCGTCCCTCCCTTCCTTCGTTCGAGTTCCAGGCCCCCTCCCTCCCTCACTCCCTCCGAATTTTAAAAGTCATCTCTTGACTTACCTCGTCGGGGACGGGTTACAGCAGCCGCCAGCGGTGGTAATATGCATGCAGGCTCGACCCTGCTCTCTCTCTCAGCTCTGGTCCTGCCCTCCTTTCCTGTTTCCACAAGGGCGGGACCAGAGCTGAGAGAGAGCGCAGGGCAGAGCCTGCACGCATTTTACTGCTGCTGCTGGCGGCCGCTGAAACCCGTCCCCGACGAGGTAAGTCAAGAGATGACTTTTAAAATTCAGACGGAGGGATGGGGCTTGGAACTCGAAGGAAGGGAGGAAGGGAGGGACGGCGACTCTGGCTGAGGCGGCGGCACGCGTGCCCTCTCTGGCACGCGTGCCATAGGTTCGCCATCACTGCACTAGGGCATGCCTACTGTGCACCAAAAAGCACTCCCATGGGACGCACTGAAGTGTTCCATGGTAGTGTGCCACTCAGCGCACGATAATACCACGTTAAAAAATTGTTTTTATTTTGTAGCATGAGAGGTGTGTCAATGAGCAGAAAATAGGCATGCCCTGCGCTATTTGGGTAGCATGGGCACATTGCCGCATGCCGCCCGATTGGCACGGGGTTAGCACTGGAGCCCTTAGCACCTACAAAATAGTTATCGGTAAGGGCTCCTGCGGTAATGTCCATGCACTAATTGGGAAATTAGTGCATGGCCATTACAGAAAAAGATACAAATGCAGCCATTTTCTCATCATGCTAAAAGTGGCTACAATGCATGGGAACCCTACGCGCTCACAACAGCGCCGGACACCTTTCAGCGCAGCTTAGCAAAAGGGCCCCTTTTAATCTTCTTCTCTAGCTGATCTAACTTAGGGCCTCTTTTACTAAACCACGCTAGCGATTCCCGGCATGGCAATGCAGACAAAGCCCGCTCACTTTGAATAGGCTTCGTTGGCATTACCACATGGGAATCACTAGTGCGGTATGGTAAAAGAAGCCCTTAATGCACCAATCAACTTGATCACGTCTCAAGCCTATAACAGCTCTGCGTCAGGGTATGTACTCCTTTACTATGTTCCTACAAACAACAAAAACATTTTTATTAACTATTTTAATCCAAATTAAAACAAAATTAAATAATCATTACGTTTTATAATCCCATCAAAAAACATCCCATATAATAGCACATCTATTTCTAGCCTCAAATCCTCTTTAAGGGGACAAGGTTGTCAGAAATGAAAATACCTTAACTCCAGGGGACATCACAGCAGATTTGTCTCGCATTAAACAGCTGTGTTTTTCATGGCTTCTTGTCACTTCTCCGTGCTCTGAAGGGGTTTGTCCAAAGGGGCCCCTTCGTCCACACCCCTGTGGCTATGTGCTGAAGTCATGCTGATCTTAAGAAGTCAAAGGTGGATGACATCACCCCTGTGACTGAAGGACCACCCAGAACTTCCAGTACAGATATTTTGCCTATACTTGACACCTTGTGGCAAACATCAACTTTCTCCCTTTCCCCCCATTAGATAAATTTTAAGATGTTGAAAATGTAGAATACTGGGACAAAATGTTGGATAAGGAACATGCAACAAAGAAATTAGTAGAGAAGGAAACTACAGAGGAAAAATAGTTGATTAAGGGGACTGCTGGGCAGAAACTGCTAAGAGGCACTGGTTGCATTTTACTAAGGTACGCTGAAAAATTGCCTGCGGTAGTGTAGGCATGGGTTTTGGGTGCGCACAGAATCATTTTTCAGCACACCTGTAAAAAAGGCCTTTTTAAAATTTTGGCCGAAAATGGACGTGCAGCAAAATGAAAATTGCCGCTCGTCCATTTTGGGTCTGAGACCTTACCATCAGCCATTGACCTAGCGGTAAAGTCTCACATGGTAAACGTGCGGTAATGACCTACGCATGCCAAATGCCACTTAGTGCGCATCCAATACACATGGCAGAAAATAAAAATGATTTTTCGGCCATGCGTATCAGACGTGCGGCAAAAATGAAATTGTGGTAACTCCATTTTGGCGCGCATTGGGCATGTGTAGACGCTTATGAGGCTTAGTAAAAGGGCCCTATTGTAACTTTAGGCTAATAACCTTTGTTTCAGTAACTAGTATACACTTCTACAAACTACGTGATGAATGATAGTTGTGGCCTAATACCTCGAACTTGTACTCAGTTCTGCACAGTTGTGTACAATTAAACTATCCACATCTATTATCATTCTAAATCATGTAGAGGAAAAGAATAAAAAGGATTTAAAGCCAATGAACCAAACATTTGTTAAATTGATTTAATAGTTTATTTTCCCCCCAAATTTAAACATGCTTAAATTAAGGCTATGAAGTCAAACTTTCCAACTAATATTAGCTTGATTATTGCAAAAGTTTTGGTTAAAACAATAAATAAAACTATAAATAGTTTAAATATTCAGACTAAAACAGATAAGTAGTTAAAAATAGAATTCAGGAGAATCCATTATATTCATTTAATATGTCTTCTGTATTTCAGGCTAAACATCCCAATTGGTATCAGTTACTTTGTGTTAGCCTTAAACTATTCAATCATGATACCAGATAAGGTGAATAGGGAGAAGAGAAAGAGAATAAGATGCTTCTCTTCATGCCTTATTAATTTCTCTTTAATAAGAATTGATTCTTTGTTGTATAATGAGCCCTTTTGATCCATCCCCACTGTTTCCCTTGGGATGTAACTGTGGGGGGGGGGGGGGGGGGGGGGGGGAGATTGTCTTATTCCTCTTTCAGTTTGAGATGACTATTGGGCTCATTTTCGAAAGAGAAGAGTGCCCATCTTTCGACACAAATTGGGAGATGGGTGTCCTTCTCCCAGGGTCGCCCAAATCGGCATAATCAAAAGCCGATTTTGGGTGCCCTCAACTGCTTTCCGTCGCAGGGACAACCAAAGTTCCCGGGGGCGTGTCGGAAGCATAGCGAAGGTGGGACTGGGGTGTGCTTAACACATGGGCATCCTCGACTGATAATGGAAAAAAGAAGGGCATCCCTGACGAGCACTTGGCTAACTTTACTTGGTCCATTTTTTCTTGTGACCAAGCCTCAAAAAGGTGCCCGAACTGACCAGATGACCACCGGAGTGAATCGGGGATGACCTCCCCTTACTCCCCCAGTGGTCACTAACCCCCTCCCACCCTGCAGCAGTTTTAGTGTGTGCAGTGCACTTCAGGCAGGCAGACCCAGGCCCATACCCCCCCCCCCCCACCTGTTATACGTGTGGTGGCAAATGTGAGCCCTCCAAAACCCACCAGAAACCCACTGTACCCACATGTAGGTGCCCCCCTTCACCCCTTAGGGCTATGGTAGTGTTGTACACTTGTGGGTAGTGGGTTTTTGGGAAGGGGGGTGGTTGGGGGCTCAACACACAAGGTAAGGGAGTTATGCACCTGGGAGCAATTTATGAAGTCCACTGCAGTGCCCCCTAGGGTGCCCGGTTGGTGTCCTGGCATGTCAGCGGGACCAGTGCACTACGAATGCTGGCTCCTCCCATGACCAGAGGGCTTGGATTTGGTCGTTTCTGAGATGGGCGTCCTCGGCTTCCATTATCGCCGAAAACCAGGAACGACCATCTCTAAGGTTGACCTAAATGTTGAGATTTGTGCGCCCCTGATTGTATTATCAAAATGAAAGATGGCCGCCCATCTTGTTTCGATAATACGGGTTTCCCCGCCCCTTCGCCAACGTCCTCAGGAAAACTTGGGCGCCCCGTTCGATTATGCCCCCTCTATAGGTCCTCTCTATTACAGAGCTGCCAAAGAGGATCAGTTTATAAGAGATTTTTCAGACCATGGTATCATATAAGCCACAATACTCTCCTGCTCATAGGCGCCCGGTATAAGAGGCTTGGGGAGGCTAAGCCTCCCCAGCCGCAAGCCCTAAGCGTCTCTCTCTCTCTCGCTGCCGGTAGCAGCATGCCAACCTTATTACAGCTTGCTTCAGGGTTTCTCGGACTGACGGCATGATGTGCCCCGCCTCCTCTGACCAGTCTTCCTTATGATGCGTGCAGCCCTCGCTGAAGTAGGAAGGCTGGTCAGAGGAGGCAGGGGACACGTCAGGCCGAGAAGCCCCGAAGCAAGCTGTAATAAGGTTGGCGTGCGTTATTCGGGTGTGATATGCATTGATGTGCTTTAAGGGGGAAAAAAAGCAATCAACTCTTTGCTTTTTTCCCCCCTTAAAGCACATCAATGTGCTTAAAACATCCTCTGCCCCTTCCTCCTCTCCCAGCACCGAATGGACTCGACCGGCAGCGGGGCTGCGCTCCCAAGAGAGCGGGGAAAACACCTCTCACTCACCAGCCGCTCACGTGCGACATTTAGCCCCGCCCCCTTATTTTTGGGGGGCCCGGTCCACGTCTCCTATGGCGCCAGACTCGGCTGGCTCAAGCGCACATCTAAAATCCCGCCTTTTAGCTAGCCTACTAGCAGTAGCGTCTCCATCTTGGAGGGAAAAGGCAAAAGCAAGGCGGGAAGTGGAAGGAAAGTGGCCTTCAGGCAAAGAGACAGAAGGATAAAGAAAACACATAGTGGTGAGGGCGCGGGTGGGCAAAAAAATAATACAAATACAATGAAAACCCGAACCTATGGTGGTGAGGTGGAAAAGAAATGCCAAATGTGGTGTATCTGTGGGGGCCAGGTTGTGACAGAAAAGGGACAGCTTAAAATGCCATGGAGGAAGATGGAAATGGATGAAAAATGGGAGAAACTGGCTAGAAGCAAGATCCCGTAGCCTATAGGGACGGGACTAGATCATGATGGTAGAATTAGACATGGGCGTTGTCAGACAATTATGGATGTAAACCCCGCCCCTGGCCCCACCCCTAACCCCGCCCCTTTAGCCTCCCCAAACAGTTGGGCCACCGACCGCCTATGCTCCTGCTCCTCCATGTCCCTCAAGTAAAATAACGTATTTATCTTGGAGACCATAGGGTTGGAGAAGGGCATAATACCAGCTACTCCCCACCCTTGAACCTGCTCAGCTGTCTCAGATATCTTTACTAAATTTAAACAATTTTACAACCTTTGGGTCTGTAGTTTTCAATCCTCTGTCTCTGCTTTTCTTGGACTTATGTTTTCTCTCAGCTTTCACATTCCATCTCTTTTATTAATTCTTTTCCAATCATTTATTTCTTTCATTTCTCTTTCCTCCATAAGTTTGCTTCTCCATATCATGTCTCTATACCTTCCCTCATCTCACTTCCTTCAAACAGAAAGGCTACAACCCCAAAACAATCTCCAAGAATATTGCCTCCTCCCTCAAAACACCCAGGGAGAATCTGCTACAGTACAAGGAGAAAAAATCCACAGACAGAATCCCCCTTGTAGTGACATACAATCCAGAGCTGGAAAAAACTGAGGAAAATCATAAGAGATCTACAACCTATACTCCAGGAGGATGAATTACTGAAAGAGATATTCCCATCCCCACCAGTACTGGCCTTCCGACAGCCACCCAACTTAAAACACAAGCTAATCAGAAGTAAACTTCCATCACAGACTGAAAAGGAACAGAAGGGCACACTTCCCTGTAATTTATCCAGTTGCAAACTATGCCAAAATATTTCACAGGATCCCACAGTCACCCACAAAGGAAAGATATTCAACATAAAGGGATCTTTCACTTGCTCATCTTCCAATGTGGTATATATCATTCAGTGTAAAAAATGTAACGAAGGATGCTATATTGGAGAAACAGGCCAGATGCTTAAGACAAGATTCAATTCACATAGACATCACATGAACAATACTGGTGCCAGTAGGGCTCCCATGCCTGTTGGTCAGCATTTTACAGGACCAGGACACTGTACCAGTGACTTCACAGTGAGAATCCTGAAAGGTAACTTTAAAACCATACAAGAACGTAAGACCTTTGAAGTCAGAATGATTGAATATTTTAACACCCAACAGAAAGGACTTAACAAGGATCTGGGGTTCCTAGCCCATTATAAACCATAAAGCTGTAGGTCTCTGTTGATCACCCCACCCCTCACCTATCCACACCCATCCTGTTAGAATATCAATGATATGCTTTGATGTCCCCATGCATACCTCCTACCCACCCCCATCCTCCCACCCTGTCAGACTCTTATAGTAATGCTTGAATGTTTTCACTTATATACACCGTCAGCTAGCACATTTGCTTATTTCCGATCTGACGAAGAAGGGCAACCTTCGAAAGCTAATCAAGAAATGTATTAAGTTATGTCCAATAAAAAAAGGTATCATCTTATTTTCTTTTCCATGTTTTATTTTGTTTGATTTCTATTGATAACCTTAAGAGTGGACTAACACGGCTACCACACTCCTCTAAACCTTTCTGAAACCCAGCTATGTTTTTTTACCATGGGCTCTGGCAATAAGTTCCAGAGCTTAACTATAAGCCAGTTGAAAGATAAAATATTGTCTCCTATTTGTTTTAAATGTGGTACTATGTAATTTCATGGAGTATCCCTTAGTCTTTGCACTTTTTGATAGAGTATACAATCAATTCATGTTGACCCATTCTGCTCCATTCAGGATTGTATAGCCTTCTGTCTCTTCTTCAGCTGAATTGCCCTAATCTCTTTAGCCTTTCCGCATATGAAAGTTGTTCCATTCCCTTAATCATTTTGCTTGCCATTCTTTGTACCTTTCCAGTTCCGCTACATCTTTTTAGATGCAGCAACCAGAATTGCACACAGTACTTAAGATGCAATCTCACCATGGAGCGATATAGAGGCATTATGATATTTTCCATTTTATTCTTTGTTCCTTTCCTAATAATTCCTAAGATTCTTTTTCCTTTATTGGCTGCCTTCGCATACTGAGCCAAAGGTTTCAACGTATTGTCCATGATGAAAAAGCAGAAGGAAAAATGTGTCTTTTTGTGGACTGACATGAAGGTTGGCAACAAATGAACACCCTGGAGGAAACAGAATGCATGAGAAATGATCTACAAAAATTAGAAGCTTGGGCTAATGCTTGACAATTAAGCTTTAATGTGAAAAAAAATGTAGGATGATGCATTTGGGGTGCAGAAATCCAAAGGAGTTCAATGCGATAGGAGGTGTGAAGCTGTAATGTACTGTCCAGGAAAAGGACCTTGGAGTGAAAGTGTGTGAGGATTTGAAGGTGGTGAAATGATGTGAGAAGTCGGTGGCCAAGGCCAGAAGGATGCTTGGCTTTTTTGAGAAGGGCATAATCAGTAGAAACAAGGAAGTGATAATGCTCACTGGTGAGACCTCATTGGGAGTACTGTGCCCAATTTTGGAGACCACATCTTGCTCAGGAGTAAAAGACTTGAAGCTATTCAGAAGAAAGTGGTCAAAATGGTATGGAATTTGTATTGAAGACTTCAATATGTATGCTCTGGAGAAGAGGGACAGGGGATATATGATACAGGCATTTAAATTCTTGAAAGATAGTGAGGAACCGTATCTCAAAAAAGATATAGTAGAATTGGAAAAGGTACAGCGAAGGGCGACGAAAATGATAGTGGGGATGGGACGACTTTCCTATGAAGAGAGGCTGAGAAGGCTAGGGCTTTTCAGCTTGGAGAAGAGACGGCTGAGGGGAGATATGATAGAAGTGTATAAAATAATGAGTGGAATGGATCGGGTGGATGTGAAGCGACTGTTCACGCTATCCAAAAATACTAGGACTAGAGGGCATGAGTTGAAGCTACAGTGTGGTAAATTTAAAACGAATCGGAGAAAATTTTTCTTCACCCAACGTGTAATTAGACTCTGGAATTCATTGCCGGAGAACGTGGTACGGGCGGTTAGCTTGACGGAGTTTAAAAAGGGGTTAGATAGATTCCTAAAGGACAAGTCCATAGACCGCTATTAAATGGACTGGAAAAATTCCTCATTTTTAGGTATAACTTGTCTGGAATGTTTTTACGTTTGGGGAGCGTGCCAGGTGCCCTTGACCTGGATTGGCCACTGTCGGTGACAGGATGCTGGGCTAGATGGACCTTTGGTCTTTCCCAGTATGGCACTACTTATGTACTTATGTACTTATGAACCAAACAAACTTTTAAAAAAATGGAGAGGCAACAGAAATAGAAGACGTGACATGAAGTTGTAAAGAGAGAAAATTAGAAACAGTATCAGGGACTACTTTTACATGGAAGGAATGTTGATGCCTGGTATGATCTTCCAGGGGAAGTGGAGGAATTGAATACAGTGATGAAATTCACAAAGGTATAGCATAAGCACAGAGGTTCCCTATATGACATAAAGATGTAATATAACTAACAGTAAAAAAATAACTTTCACGGTTTAAAGAAGAAGAATCATAAGGTGGGGAGGGGGGATTACATTGCAGCAGGCATTAGATACAACCCTAAAGAAGAGGTGGGTAACCAGCAGGGAGTCACAGCTACAAGCCTGGCAGGCTGGATGGCCATGCTGGTCATTATTTGCCGTCATTTACTATGTTACCATGAGAAAACTGTTGGAAAAGGGGGCATGCAGGGGAGACTCTGCTCTATGAAAAATCTGTTGGACCAGGCGTGCAGGGAATAATCTGCTGGATGAAAAAAAGTTGTAAAAGAGAAGAATCTGCTCCTTGAGAAAAGGTTGGAAAAGGGGAGAATCTCCTGGATGAGAAAAGGTTGGATCAGGGGAGTGCAGGGAATAATCTGCTGGATGAAAAAAAGTTGTAAAAGGGGGTATGATGCCGGGAAGAATCTGCTGCATGAGAAAATGTTGCAAAAGGGGCGTGCAGGCAAGAATCTGCTGTATGAGAAAATGTTGGAAAAGGGAAGAATCTCCTGGATGAGAAAATGTTGGAAAAGGGGGCGTGCCGGGAAGAATCTGCTGGATGAGAAAATGTTGCAAAAGGGGCGTGCAGGCAAGAATCTGCTGTATGAGAAAATGTTGGAAAAGGGAAGAATCTCCTGGATGAGAAAATGTTGGAAAAGGGGGCGTGCCGGGAAGAATCTGCTGGATGAGAAAATGTTGCAAAAGGGGCGTGCAGGCAAGAATCTGCTGTATGAGAAAATGTTGGAAAAGGGGGCGTGTGCAGGGGGAGAATCTGTTGGATGAAGAAGCGTGATGCAGAGACTCGGGAAGCTTGGTGTACGGCCGGCCCGGTACCTCCCACCCCCTGCATCGTGGGAATAGCCGGGAGGAGGAGCGCTCTCCTAATACGGGCAGCGAGGAATGAAAGATGGCCGGGGCGGGCGTCCCGGGGCAGCGGGAGTCTGAGCCATGAGCTCGCCGCGGCTGGGCTGGCGATCAGCGCTGGGGGCCGCCCGCGGCCGCTATTGAGCCAGGCAGACGGAGGGACGGAAGGAAGCGGCCGGGGAGCGGGGGCAGGAGGATGAGCCCGGGCGGGACGGGGCAGAGCCGCCACCGCTGCCTCCCCCCGGGTCCCGTTTCCTACCGCGCTTCGCAGCAGCAGCAGCGCCGGTGACCGGGGCAATGCCGTGGTTAAGCGGCGGCCGCAGGCGCCGGCAGCAGCAACAGCAATCGCAGGCGCCCCAGCCTCCCCCTCCGCCGCCAGCCCTCTCCTCCTCCCCGCAGCAGCCGAAGCCGGGGCGCTGGGAGAGCTCGGAGCTGCCGCTGCCTGCCGGCTGGGAGGAAGCACGGGACTTCGACGGCCGCCTCTTCTACATCGATCACAACACCCGGCAGACGTCGTGGATCGACCCGCGGGACAGGTGAGAGGGAGGGTGGCAAAGCGCCAGCCCGATCCGGGGTTTCTTGTTGTAGTTGCAAAGATCGGACCTTTTTTGCATTTGCAGCTTTAGGGCTTTGGGAGTAAGAAGTGGAGATCTGTCTCCCTGTGGCTGGGTTTCGTTACTGTGTTAAACAAGGGTTGAGAGTAGTTTGGGAATTTGGTGTATATTTTTCTCAGATCCTTACTGTAGTATTTTTTGTTAAAGAGGGGGTGTGATCCTTATTAACATAACTGTGCGCTGGGTTGCTGGCTGTATTTTGGAGCGTTTATTAGGGGCATAGGAGCCAGCTCTGTCGCTGCTTCAGCACCCACAATATTTTGAGCAAGCTTTTTGACTCTGTCCAGGGAGGGGTAGTTTTAATTGGGTTTAGCACCCCCCCCCCCAATCATTTTGAAATGTTGGGTCCTATGATTGGAGGGGCGTGTGTTTTCTCCATCCCTGTTGTAGGGCCGGTTTACTTTAATTCAGGGAGAGGGATGAGTATTATTCCCTTTCCTCCTGTTGTATTATTCTGGGAATGAGTGTGATCATTGCTCCCGGGTCCCGGCTGCAGTAACTTTGCTTCTGGGGGTGTTTCTTCAAGTGAGCATGTTCTTTTCAGGTTTCTGCTGTGCAGTTGCTTGCATCTCACTGTATATCGTGTGTGTGTGTGTGTGTGTGTGGGGGGGGGGGGGGGTGTCATTCCAGGTCCTTTCTGTATTTCCAGTATTTGTTTTAAATGGGAGGGGGGGGGGAGGAATAAGTGTGTCCTGGCCTCTGTGTGCGGGGAGCTCAAGAGCTGGCAGCAGCCTCAGGTCTTCCTCCGCCTCCTCCCAGATGTTCACTTTAAGCTGGCCTCTGTCACATCAGATGCTATTTGAACTGCTGGCTTTGTGCATGGGGGATTTCCTTTTCAGCTCTGCAGATTTTCCTTCTCTGTTCTGCCCAGAAACTCACAATACAGAGTTATTTGTTCCTTCCCTTGAGCAGGCTCACTCATCTTTTAGGAGGGGTTGACAGACCTTGTGATACTTGTCCTATGCTCCCTAGGAAACCTCCCTGCCTAGGAAACCCTGGGCTGCATCCTTTAATCTTAGACACATCTGCATTTGTTAAGTGGTGTGCCAGGAAGGCAGCCTTATGGACTTTTTGACTTTGCCACCTAGTACTGTAAAGTATGTTCCACGGCATTCAGGCGATTCATCCTTTCCACCACATATGGGTGTTACTGCATTTTTCTGCACTCTGGGTGTATTTTAAGTCGGCTGCTCTCAGTTACGTAATTCTCGTTCCCTTAGAAATGTAGGTTAGACTGACATCCGGTTCAGAGAGGAGGTCTGCAGTCATACTGTACTGTTGAACACCTTTGGATTAATATTCTTTTTGTTTTGTTTCTTGAATGCCAACTGCTGTGGCTTAAAAAATTATCTATGGCATTCTGACTTTATCCAGATAGTTATTTAGTTAGTGGCTTTATATTGGCACCATGCAAATAATTCTGGGGATCACCGTCATGCTATATGTTTGTGCAGCGCTGCATACGCCTTGTAGCGCTATACAAATGCTAAATAGTAGTAGTAGTAGTAGTAGTAGTAATGTAATCATTTTCAGCAGTATTATCTGGATACTGCTAGCCTTGTTCCAGTGGGGCACTTATCTCAGAGGCAGGTGCTGCTATCTGGACAAGTGCTTTTGAACATGGGGCTGCTTGCATTGGGATTTGCAGCATGGAATGTTGCTACTGTTTAAGATTCTAGAATGGAATCTTGCTATTCTTTGGGGTTCTACATGGAATGTTGTTACTAATTGGGGTTAGTGCAGTGGACTTTGTGCAGCTCCTTGTGACTCTGGGCAAGTCACTTAACCCTCCACTGCCCCTGGTACAAATAAGTACCTGAATATACTATGTAAACCGCTTTGAATGTAATTGCAAAAAACCACAGAAAGGCGGTATATCAAGTCCCATTTCCCTTTCCCTTTCTGCCATGTACTTGTGATCTGGCTTGGCCACTGTTTGGAAACAGGATTCTGGGCTAGATGGACCATTGGTCTGACCCAGTATGGCTACTCTTATGTTCCTTATTGTTGAGAATAATTGGGACCAGGCTTGTTCTGCTTGAAGGGAGTTTTTCTAATAAAAGAATTTCAGATAAGAGCATACCATATCTTTTACTGGGTCATTCCAGCCCAGGTATTGGGAGGGTTTTCTCCATATAACAGCATAAAGGGGCCCTTTTACTAAAGTTTAGCACAAACTTAGTATATACTAATGCTGAGAAGCCTGTTTTATAGCTATGGGCATCTTTACATTTAGTGCATGCTAAGCTTTAGTAAAAAGGTCCCATAGGAAGCTAACCTGCTTTTGGACAACATGGGCTAGATTCTATAGATGGCGCTTGAAAATTCTGCACACAAACAAATATATTCATAGGCATATTCTGTAAAGTACGCCTAAATTTTATAGAATAGGCTTAAATTTCCACACAGTGCATAGTCAAATTTTATTTCAGCGCCACATTTTTAGGCATGATATATAGAATCTAAGCCTATGTGATTTTTCATTCAGTATTTGAATTGAGAGTTGACAAATACGACTTTTGTATTTTTTTCTGGTCCCAGTGGTAGACAAATTAGTAAACACACTTTAGATAAGAATATCTATGTTGTCAGTATTTTATGGTTTATGCCTTAGGCATGAACTGTTATAAAAATTTCCTTGTGTTACGATGCATACAGCATATGAGAGCAGAATTGTTAATGTTAATCATGTTGGCTATGATCATCTGAAAGCACAGAGAGGAAAGGAAAGCGAGAAAGATGTCTTGAATGGTTTCTAAATTATACCCTCAGTGTATTGTAAAAATCTGCACCTTGAATGATTGTTACATTTTGCTGTCTAAAAAATATAATTCAGACTGGATTAAAGTAGGAGTTTGTTTCATTGATATACAAAACACCCTTTATATTTTCAACATGATTGAACAATTTTAAGAAATATTCAGAAAGGCTAAAGAAGTTAGGGCTCTTCAGCTTGGAAAAGAGACGGCTGAGGGGGGATATGATTGAGGTCTACAAAATCCCGAGTGGTGTGGAGCGGGTGGAGGTGAATCGATTTTTCACTCATTGAAAAAGTACAAAGACCAGGGGACACTCAAAAAAAATTACATGGAAATACTTTTAAAAGAAATAGGAGGAGGTATTTTTTCACTCAAAGAATAGTTAAGCTCTGGAACTTGCGGCCGGAGGGTTTGGTAACAGCAATTAGCGTATTTGGGTTTAAAAAAAGGTTTGGACAAGTTCCTGGATGAAAAGCCCATAGTCTGCTATTGAGATACTAGTTATAAAGGCCCGTTTCTGACACATATGAAACGGGCGCTAGCAAGGTTTGCGTTGGAGTGTTCTCCGCGTGAGGCACCCGCCGCCACACGATGCCGCCATCCCACCCTACCGTTTTGTAGTTTTGCTGGTGGGGGACCCAAAATCCCGCCAGCAGAATTCCTCTGTTGTGTGCTGTGCTGACTCCGACGTGGTCTTCTGCATTGGTAGCCTGTGCAGGGCGGGCTTCTGTGCGTCTGACGTCCTGCACGTGCAGGACGTCAGACGCACAGAAGCCCTGCTTGCAGAGGCTAGTAATGCTGAAGATCAGGCCGGAGTCAGAAGACAGAACTTGTTCTTGCGGGGTTTCTGGTTCCCCGGCGGCAAAGCTACGTGTCGATGGGTGGGTGGGTAGGGGTGGGGGTGGGTTTTGCTTTGCTTTTTTTGTTTCCTTGTTTTTCGTGGGTGGGTTGGTGGAGGGGCGGTGCGGGGGTGGGTGTTGCACCTCCAGCATGTTGGAGTGGGGCTTCTTGTTTTTTGTGTTTTTTCATGCTTGTCTTTGGGTGGGGGGCGGCGCGTGGGGTGGGTGTTGGACATCCAGGGGGAGGAGTAGGGAAACACACTCTGCGTGTTTCCCTACTCCTCCCCCTGCTTGTTTGCGATTCTTTCTTTGTCACCCTTAACGTTCTGTGGGCCAAGTTTCTGAAGTCACAGCACAATGTTAAAGGGTTCGTTTGTCGTCATGATGTTTGACGCGAGAGCGGGGCACAAAGTCATAGTGGGATGGCTTCACCACCATGAAGTTACGAACCCTTTATCGTTGTGCTTTGAGTTAAGAACCTTTATCCTCAGAACATTGAGGGTGCGTTTTATTATAGTAGATAGGGGAAGCCACTGCTTGCCCTGGGATTGGTAGCATGGAATGTTGCTACTATTTGGGATTCTGAATAGAATGTTGCTATTCTTTGGGGTTCTACGTGGAATGTTGCTACTAATTGGGTTTCTGCCATATACTTGTTACCTGGCTTGACCACAGTTGGAAGCAGGATACTGGCTATTCTTAAGTCTTCACACCTTTGACAGAAGCCCATTTGCCTTATAACAGGCATGAGTCATCATTTATCATTTATTCATTTTATATACAGTTTCTTATTGCTGGTGCAAAACAGAACGGTTTACATGAAAAAAAAAACAACCCATGCATACAAACAAATAAGAGCTCCAATCATTGATAGAAAAGCACAGCAACCCAAAATGACAAAGGACATACCTAGTAAAATCTACAAATTAAATACAGTTAAGCCTAAACTTCTACACCTTCTCTACTATCATAAGTTCTGTTCAATACAGTTTGTGAAGAGAAACGTTTTCAGAAGTTTTTGAAATGAAAACAAATGAATAAATGATGAATCATTTGGTATGTGTCTACCAACTTTGTAGACTGACACAGCATGATGATTGAAATGTCAGCTCTACTTACTCAGACATGGCAAGACTCAGACAACCCCGAATAAGCTGCTTCATTTGACTTGTTTAGACTTTTGCATCAGATTCATTTCATATGACAGAAACAACTTGACTGCTTCATCCAGGAGTGTAGGAATCAGCTCAGATACTGTGGTAGGACAAGGGGAGGGGGGGGGGGGGGGGGGGGGGGCTCTGTTTAACTTGTTGTGATCCTTGTTAAGGCAATTTATGGAACCAGAGCTAATTTTGAGTTTGTTCTGACCATGGCTCTGAAGACCAGGCTGTGGAGTTGCAGTCTCGGAATCAAAGTTGGAAGCAATTTTGGATGGAATCAGTAAAAATGTACCTCTCCACCCCCAGCTTCAAAATAGAAACCTAAAACATTATAATATATGGTAAATTTATCATTTATATATACATAGATATTTTTTGATCAAGTTCTTTGTTCAAACTTCAAATAAATATATCTTGTAGTTTAATAGTCCAAGGACCCTGTTTACTAAGTCGCATTATAGGCGCGTTAGCGTTTTTAACACGCGTTAACCATGTGCGCATGTTAACTGTGTATGCACCTACAACATCCCTATAGGTGCCTAAATGGTTAGCGTGCACACTAATTGTAGGCGTGCTAAAAATGCTAATGCACCTTAGTAAACAGGGCCCCTAGTTTTTGTACTCTACTACTACTACTACTACTAATCATTTCTACAGCGCTACCAGTCGTACGCAGCGCTTCACAATTGAACATGAAGAAGAAAAAAAAGACAGTCCCTGCTCAAAAGAGCTTACAATCTATATCAGGACAGACAGACAGACAGGACAAATAAGGGATATGGGTAGGACAGACAGGACACATAGGCAAAGGGGACTATTGAAGAGAGGAAGACAAGATAAAGGTTACAAGCAGGTGACAAGTTAGGAACTAAAAGCAGCATCAAAAAGCAGTACTCAAAGACATAATTACAGAAACATAGGATAATCAAATTTCTCTTAGATTTTCTATACATAGTAGGGGTGGGAGTTGGGGCTGGACAGTAGAAAAATAGAGAAGTCAGTCAAAGGTGTAGTGTATCGACTCCACAGCTCTGGTGAAGACTTGAACGACAAAGACATTTTGGTTGCTTATTCGTAGCCACCATTTAAATATTTCTAAAAGCATTCCTTTTTGTTTTGTTATGTCTAGAATGTGCTATGTAGAGCGGTGACACAAACTCCTACCTGAGGCAGGTCCTTGTACTAAGCTTCATTAAAAAGTGGCCTTAGTGTCCCCTAACGCGGGTCTTTTCTGCGCGCTAAGGCCACTTTTGCCACAGCTGGAAAATTTTCCATTTTCCAATTTAATGGTCATGTACTAAGGACCTCTATTATACAAAGCCGCGCTACCTATTCTTGTACAGCAAATGAGAGGAAGCCCATTCAATTCCTATGGGCTTCCTCTCATTTGCCGCACGGGAATCACTAGCGCGGCTTTGTAAAAGAAACTCTAATGTTCTGTGAGCATGTAGCCATTTACAAAAATTAGCACGTGAGCCCTTACTGCTTTTCACTGAGGGGGGGCATATCTGGAGGCGGAGAGGAGATGTGTCTGTGCTAACCAGCGCATAGTAACATCCCCTCTCTGCCTCCAGATGTGCACCCTCAGTGAAAAGAATTTAATTTTAATTTCTAGAATGCCAGTAGCATGCACACATGTCAAAAGTACAACAGGACGCCTCAGCACACTCCGCGGTATTTTAAGCTGCTGGAAGCAGACGTTAGTGCTTACCCCAGCTTTTGAATTGTGTTTTAAACAGCAGAAAGTGAGAAATGTACAAGGGTGTGCAGACTTCTGCAAGGCACGGTACTAGGATCAAACAGATTAAGGGCCCTGTTTACTAAGGCATGTTAGAGTTTTTAATGTGCCTACAATTAGCTTGTGCGCTAACCTTGTAGGCGTCTATAGGGATATTGTAGGCACGTACACAATTAACATGCGTACGTGGTTAACGTGCGTTAAAACGCTAACGCACCTATAATGCATCTTAGTAAACAGGGCCCTAAGTGTTGTACTGTGCCAGAGCTGCCTGTTCAGGGATGTACACGACAGATGGAACTATCCAAAATTACGAGTTTCTAGCTTACCCTGTTTATTAACATTCTTAGACATAAAGATCAATAACATTCTTATTAGATGGAGTACAGTTATGACTAGATTTCAGTAGCTATGTTCTGTAAGAATGAGCAGCGTGTGTGAGGAGGAAGGATGGAGAAGACTGACAGACAGCATGGTTAATGGGTTAGATAACATATGTCTCTATTAAGACCATTTGTAAAATTTTGAAAATGTGTGATCAATTAAGTTTTGATTTGTCTTAGTTTTTTTGATAGTTAAGAATTTGATTTAAGTGTCCTAATCACAAGGTCATTAGATATATAGTGGTCTGGTTCTGAAAATTACTCCCCAAATGTTATTTGGTGTCAGCCAATTCATTCTTTTTAGCCGCTGATCCCTTTCACCAGTGGGCATCCCTCGTCTCATTTTCTGCACTGGATAATATGTACTTAGATTAGAGTATGACTCCCCTCCCCCACCACCTTATGTTGAACGGCTTTCCTATGTAGGAAACTGGGGGGTTGTTTGATAGTGCTGGCATGAATTTGGACCATTTTCTACTGATTTAGTTAGAAGCTTATTTCCTACTAGCTTTTGCAACAGATTAGGCTGTTCCAGGAGGGTTGTTTGGGTAATATTTCGCCTAGAGATTAATTGTCCAGGGCTGCGGCTGCAGGCTGTATCTTATTACAAGGGATGTATACTCTCCAAAGAATTCTATAAAACACTTGTCCAAATTAATGCTCACTGACCTAATTTGTGTACGTTATTATAGACTAGGGTCTTATGCACGCAAGTTAATCCAGTAATTGGTTGTTAATTGGTAGCAATTGGCAGTTGCAGGTGCAACTTCAGTTGGTTGCTATTCGCTAAACTGTGTGCGCTGATTCTAGGATACACATCTGCCAATTGGACATTGATGTAGGAGGGGCATGGGCAGGTCAGGGGCATGTCCAGGATTAGTGTGCGCAGTTTATAGAATATACGCATTTACGCACGCATCTGCCACATTAAGGCTTTTACACCAGTCAGAGCTAGCGTGAGCGGGTGGGGGTGCCGAAATGTACGTTCATACATGCAGACTTAAGGCCTCTTTTACTAAGGTGTGCTAGTATTTTTAGCACACACTAGTATTTAGGGCACGCTAAATGTTAGAGGCGTCCATAGGAATATATGGATATCTCTAATGTTTAGTGCACTCTAAATATTAGCGCGCACTAAAAACGCTAGTGTGTCTTATTAAAAGACCCCCTTAGTCACTATTCTATAACAGCGATTATGCGTACCCTCCCTTTGCATTGCAATAGGTTATCCCTAGGCGCTGTTAAGTGAGATTCCACTACTCAGTTCAGATCCTTGAATTTCCAGTAGGTAGCTTTTAACTGACGTTGGGGCTTTCAGCTTGCTCATTAGGTGTGGGGAGGAATGGAAAATCCTGAACTTTGTCAGTGTTTTAAGGGTAAGTAAAGACTTGTGCCTGTGAGCAAATTCAGCTATTTCTTCAGCAAGTGAAAGTTAGTAAGGATGGTGAACTTCGGTCCCATAATACCGTGCCAGAAATATGCCTGGAATGTTAAGCAGGCCACAGAAATGTTAAAAGTGGAGTCCATGTTAGACTGTGATAATAATCCCTGTGATTCCCTGCTTCACAGCACAGTGTTGTTGCAGAGGGATCTGTGTGTGCTTTTATAGCTGAATTCTGTGTTTATTCCTTTGAAAGAGCTACATGTCAAGAAAAAGTTTTTTTTCCACCCCGTATCTGTTGCTTGTTTAAGGGGTTGTACATGCATTCCTGTTAGTGTTTCTGATTCATTAGTTTACCACAAGGCATTCCTGAGCAGCAGTGGGGGCAGTCTTTCAGGACTTAAGAAAGCATGCCTGAGCAGGGCCCCTTGCGGTTGGGGGAGAATTGAGTTCCAGGGGATTGAGTGGGGGAGGTTGGGATCAACTGTGAGCTGCTGCATGCTATATGTAACCATGTACATATCTGTGCAGACCAAACTGCAAGTGCAGGGCTCCTTTGATGGCAAGTCCAGGGGTGATCACCTGCGCACACCCCCCTTTTGTTTTAATTTTAAACTTCAGATCGATGCTGTGGTCCGTTCTTCCTTCTTTGCTCTCTATCGAATACATTCAGTCCGTCCTTTCCTCTGCTCTCATTCTGTCTGCTTCCTTTTCCTTGCCATAGTCATATCCCGAATTGATTACTGCAATTCACCGCACCTTGAGTATTGTGTTCAGTTCTGGTCGTTTTATCTCAAAAGAGATATAGCGGAATTAGAAGAGGCTCAAAGAAGAGCGACCAAAATGATAAAGGGGTTGGAAGTCCTCTCATATGAGGAAAGGCTAAAGAGGTTAGGGCTCTTCAGCTTGGAATAGAGATGGATGAGGGGAGATATGATTGAGGTCTACAAAATCCTGAGTGGTGTAGGATGAGTAGAAGTAAACTGATTTTTTTACTCGTTCCAAAAGTACAAAGACTAGGGGACACTTGAGGAAGTTACTTGGAAATACTTTTAAAACAAATAGGAGGAAATATTTTTCCACTTGACAAATAGTTAAGCCCTGGAACTCTTTCCCAGAGGATGTGGTAACAGCAGTTAGTGTATCTTGGTTTATAAAAGGTTTGGACAAATTCCTGGAGGAAAAGTCCATACTCTGCTATTGAGACAGACATGGGAAGCAACTGCTTGCCCTGGGATTTTTAGTATGGAGTGTTGCCACGATTTGGGTTTCTGCCAGTATTTGTGACCCGGCTTGGTCACTGTTTAGAAAACTGGACACTGGTCTAGATGGACCATTGGGCTGACCTAGTATGGCTACTCTTAAGTTCTTATGTAGAGGTCTTCCTCTTTATTCAATTAAGAGCATTCAGTTAATTCAATTAACTGCTGTCAAGCTCATCGGTTTGACCATATCGCCCCCCCCCCCCCCCCCGTCTTGAACACTGGTTCCTCATCTCTGCAAGGAATTGTTTCAAAATACTTATGCTTGTTTTCAAATATCGCTGCTCCGCTGCCCTAGCTTATTTGAATAAGTTACTTGTTCTCTATTGCTCCTCCCGCAATCTCCTCTCCTCCTCTGTGTTCCATCACCCTCAACCCCCCATCTCTCACTCTCCCATGACACCACTTTCAGTTACCTAGACCCCAAGCTTTGGAACTCACTGCCCCCTTCCCTTTGGACACCCATGCTATTACAATCATTCAAGGCCTCTTGAAATCTCTTCTATTCTCTGAAGTCTTTGGCTCAGTTACTACTTAGCTTATTTTTCTCCTTGTGACTGTGGGCAAGTCACTTAACCCTCCATTGCCCCGGATATATATGTAAACCGCTTTGAATGTAGTTGCAAAATACCACAGAAAGGCGGTATATCAAGGCCCATTTCCCTTTTCCTGTTTTCCCATCTCAGCTCCTCCTCTTCCCCCTCCCTATCATCTCCTTCTTTCCCCTTTCCCTGACCTATTTCCTCTTGGTATTTCCTCCCTTCTTTTTCCCTCTTCATCAGCATTGTCCTACTATTTTATTTTTGTGTAAACCGCTTAGTTAGCTGTTCAGGATATCAAACGTACAAATAAAAGAAAAAGAAAAGTAATTTCTTATAAATTGCCTTCATGCTCCAAAGCTATCGAAGTGGTATACATTGGACAGAATAGGCATGTTTCTGTCCCTGGAGGGTTCAAAAATCTGTTTGTACCTGAGGCAATGGAGGGTTAAGTGACTTATTCAAGATCACAAGAAGCTGCAGCAGGACTTGAACTGGGTCCCCCTGGTTCTCAGCCGGCTTCTCTAACCATTAGGCTACTCCTCCATCTTAAAATTATGCCTGAGGCACCTTAGGGGTTCTGAACACCATTAATTTCAATTTATTACAGCAGTCCAGAAATTTTTGTTCTAATTGTTTTGACTTGGAAAAGTGAAACAGGATTCTCTTAATAAAAGGCTTATGTTCTGTAGTTCTGGGTGGCAAGCCATTCAGTGTGGATCCAAGACTGATTAAACTACAAACTACAGGGTGAAGCAAAATAGAGCAATCTCGCTGAGAAAACAGCAAAAATCTCTAGGAGATTGCTCTATTTTGCTTCACCCTGTAGTTTGTAGTTTAATCAGTCTTGGATCCACACTGAATGGCTTGCCACCCATGTTCAACATGAAATTTTACAGGTTTATTTGTTGTTTCTTTATTTGTTGCTTCTATCTGTATTTATGTGCCATCAGGAATGAGATTATCTTTAAAGATGGCGAAGTTACAAACTTTTATTTTTAGCGTGATCACCCAGTGATTTTCGCACATTCAAAAATGTTTCCACTTTAAAACTACTATTATTTGGGGGGAGGGGAAGCAATGTTGGAGTCCTATCACAAGGTCCATCCAAAACCACAAACAATTGCCAAACTCAAGGAAGCAATGCAGTGTTACGGCTTGCCACAGGGATCGATCGACAAGGCTGTTAAGAACTTCCCAAAGCAACTGAAGTCTGTGTTAAAGTTGGAGGTGGACACTTTGAGCATTCATAGGGCCCCTTTTACTAAGGCGCGTAGACGCTTGCGTGCGTCCAGCATGTGTCAATTTGGAACTACTGCCTGGCTACCACGAGCCCCGGGTGGTAATTCCATTTTTTTACGTGTGTCCGATATGTGCGGCAGAAAATTATTTTTTATTTTCTACTGGGTGGCGCTAACCGGGCGGTAATTGGTAGTGTACGTGCCAATTTTGCCGCACGTCCACTTTTGGCCAAAAAAAAGGCTTTTTTTGCAGGTGTGCTGAAAAATGGACCTGCACACGTCCAATACACGCGTCTACACCAGCACAGGCCACTTTAAGGCGCACCTTAGTAAAAGGACCCCATAGTGACTGCGAAATTCTGACACATTGTAATTATATCGATTCCCTAACAGACTATAGAAATACCAAATTTAACACAGACTATAAACATACCCTATAACATTTTATAACATTATATCTAACCAAGAAGAATGTATTCACCCAGTGTCTTATAAAACTGTAACTAATATTCCACTAATGTTGTAAACGGCACTGAACCCTAAACAAGGGATATTGGTGGTATATAAGACCTAAATTGAATTGAATTGAAATTGAAAGATGTCATTTTACTGCGTTTTAGTGCGAACATTTTTAATGTGCAAACATCAGTGGGTAGTAACGCTAAAAGGTCACTAACATCAACATAGCTTAAGATAATTAAGGGCCCTGTTTACTGAGCTGCTTTATAGGCGCGTTAGCGTTTTTAATGAGCATTAACCATGTACGCACGTTAACCATGTACGCACCTACAATATCCCTATAGGCAGTGGCGTACCAAGGGGGGGCGGTGGGTGCGGTCCGCCCTGGGTGCACGCCACTGGGGGGGGGTGCCGCGCGCCTGTCAGCTCCGCTCATTCCATGCTCCCTCTGCCCCGGAACAGGTTACTTCCTGTTCCGGGGCAGAGGGAGCATGGAACGAGCGAAGCCGACAGGCACGCGGCACCCCCCCCCCAGCAGGTAAAAATGCACCCGGGTGGGGGTGTCCTTTCACCGGGGGGGGGGGGGGGGGGAGGTCGCGCTGCACCCGGGGGGGGGGGGCGCATCGACAATCCGCCCTGGGTGTCAGCCACCCTTGGAACGCCACTGCCTATAGGCGCTTACATGGTTAATGTGCACGCTAATTGTAGGCGGGTTTAAAAAACTAACGCGCCTTAGTAAAGAGGGCCCTAAGTGTTGTGTACTAAAGTAATACATAAGGACGATGACTGAGTATGTAAAATTTCTCAAAATTCAAAGTGGCTGCTGAGAAAACTGCAAAAACTGTAGGGGGTTACTTGTTTTTGCCTCACCCTGTATATAAAGCACTAGTAATAATCTGTCCACAGAACATCACACAGAAGTATGAGAGTGTACATTTCAAATACAAATCCTTGGGCACCCACTCACAAATGAACACAAACAGCAGGCATGGTTCTCTTCATTTTCAAACAAGTAAATATATTTAATATATTGAAATCTGAAGAGAAAGCAATGACATACTTCAGGGGGACAGGTCGGTTTGCATAGTGAATTCTTGAAATATTTTCCTGGACTTGTTTTTCCTCCCTTGAGTGTTGGTCTCATATATCATGATAACCCTCCCCCAGTCTTTAGGCTCCTGCGCCATGAATGTGCGTTGGGGTGATTTCATTGTTACATAAATTGCTGTATTCTCAGTTTAGAGAGTCAGGTTTGAAAGGCAGAGAGCTGCCTTCTTGTGTTTTAACAGGCATGAATGAGATTTTACTGCTTTTGGAAATTTTCGGTCTTTAATGAAAGCAACCTTTTCTGTTTGAATGCAAAGAAGTAAAATAGAGACTGATGTACTAAGCTGTGATTATTGTAGCATTAAAAAAAACCTGTGTGTTTAAAAATCACAAAACACCTGCAAATGTACAAAGTGTGGTTTGCAATAAAATATCTCAAGTGAGGCCAGGCTCTGTAGTAAACCTTTGATGTATTGTCTATCGTACATGAAAGTTTAAATTTGACATTAATGAGCTGCTGCAATGTAAATTCATGCAAAGCAGCTCATTCATGTGAGGTTATTTGTGAGCAGTGAAAAAGAGTAATTCCTAGTCTGAAAATATCCAGACTAGCGTTGCATGCCTATCCATCCCCCCCCCCCTGCTAAAAACAAATGAAAATGAACTACACTCATTGAGGTAGACTTTTTTTTGTATGGCCGCTAGCCTTCCTACCCTGGGGGGGGGGGGGGGGGAGGAGTAGGTGGTGTCCTTGAACCCTTGGTTGAAATGGTTGCCCTCAAACCACCCTAGATGCCTGATCAGGTGGCCCTAGGAGACGTTGAATCCGTGGTGGATCAGTGGCCCTAAAAATCCTCACCAACCCTTGCTTGGCGGTCAGTCTGCCTCCCCCCGCCAAGCCCTGCCTTCTCATGCCAAGCTTAATTTCCATCATCAGAAGAAAACCTTCTGGGCTGGGAAAACCCCACTCTTTACCCCAGCTGCCCAAGTCAGTAGGGGGCAAGCACAGTTCCCACTTATTCCTGCCCCACAGCCACCATTTTGGAAAATAAATGACCACTAGCATGAACTTCCCAGTTATGGTAGTGTGTGAAGAATTTCTCACAAAATTTAACTGTGCACGCCAAATGGCCACTAGCCCACAATTTTGTTTTACTTATTAGGACATTGGCTTAATATTGTTGTGTTACATTGCAGTAAAAAGCATATCCCTTGAAATTATGTAATTTTCTGAATGATTTTTTGACAGGTACACAGGAGATTTGTTTTCAGTCTTCAGTGATACTGGCCTGATTGAAGAATTGTCTAGGTGTTTTTGGACCAGATCTTGAATGGGTCCAGGAATGGGCCATGGAGGGTCTGGAAATGTGTCTTCTGAATTATGGAGTTAAACAACTTTTCAGAAGTCATTCTCTTCCCAGAGATGTATATATAGCATTGTGTTTCAGTGCTGCATGTCATCGGGTTAAGTATTTCGACCTGGACAGCTTTACTTTTGGTTGTACTGAAGTGTCTGTTGAATGGAAAGTTGTAACACTCTTTGGGCCCTGTTTACTAAGCCACGCTGTAGGTGGGCTAATTTTTGTAAAGCTTGAAGGCTGTCGTTAATGATTTAAATTTTGCCCTCTCTTGCCACTATAGGGATGCAATTAACAGCAAGCAACAAAAGTGACACGATTTCTCCTTGATTTACCTTGAATCAACTTTGCAGTAGTAGTCTGAACCGCTTACGGCTTAAGGCCTACATAAACCATTGTGGTAGTTTTTGTAAACTCTACAAAAAGTCAGTGCATTTTGGAAGAAGAACATAAGAATAGGTATACTGGTCCATCTTGGCCAGTATCCTGTTTCCAGCAATAGCTTAGTCCAGGTCACAAGTACCGGGTAGAATCCCAAATAGTAGCAAGATTTCATGCTACCAATCCAAGAGACAGTAGTGGCGTTCCCGTTTTTATCTCTAGCACACCATGGACTTTTCCTCCAGGAACTTGTCCAAACCTTTTTTTAAACGCAGATACCCTAACCACTGTTACCACATCCTCTGGTAATGAGTTCCAAAGCTTAACTATTTGTTGAGTGAAAAAATATTTCCTCTTATTCATTTTAATCATTGAGTGGTCCCCTAGTCTTAGTATTTTTGGTAATGAGTTCCAAAACTTAACTATTTGTTGAGTGAAAAAATATTTCCTCTTATTCATTTTAATCATTGATTGGTCCCCTAGTCTTAGTATTTTTTTTAAAGAATAAACAATCAATTCACATTTACACATTCTACACCCCTCAGTATTTTGTAAACCTCTGTTATATCCCCCCTCAGACATCGTTTTTTCCAAGCTAAAGATCTAAGTTTTTCCTCGTATGAGGGGAGTTTTATCCCCTTAATCATTTTGGTCATCCTTCTTTGAACCTTTTCTAATTCCACTATATCTTTTTTTGAGATATGGTGACCAGAATTGCACACAATACTTAAGGTGAGGTTGTACGATTGCGTGATACAGAGGCATTATAATATGTCTTATTTCCTATCCCTTTTCTTAATAATCCCTTTACTAATAATTCTGTTTGCTTTTTTGGCTGCCGTTGCACACTGGGCAGATTTCAGTGTATTCACGATGACACCTATTTTTTTTTTCTCGGTTGCTGACTCCTAAGGTGGAATCTAACATCAGGTAACTATACTTTGGATTATTTTTCCTAATGTGTATCACTTTGCATTGGTCTGCATTAAATTTATTCTGCCATTTGGATGCCCAGTCTTCAAATTTCCTAAGGTCTTCTGCAATTTTTCACAGTCTGCTTGTATTTTAATAACTTTTTAATAGTTTTGTGTCATCTGCAAATTTAGTCACTGGACTGGTAGTTCCCAATTGTAGATCATTTATAAACATGTTCAATAACACTGGTCCGAATACAGATCCCCAGGGCACTCCATTATTCACACTCCCCCACTGAGAGAAATGGCCATTTAATTTTACCCTCTGTTTTCTGTCCATTAACCAGTTTCTAATCCACTACAGAACATTGCCTCCTATTCCGTGACTTTTTAATTTTCAGGAGTCTCTCATGAGGGACCTTATTAAAGGTTTTCTGAAAATCTAGGTACAGCATATCAACTGGCTCACCGTTATCCACATATTTATTCATGCCTTCAAAAAAATGAAGCAAATTGGTGAGGCAAGCCTTCCTTTGGCTGAATCTATGTTGACTGTGTCCCATTAAACCATGTTTGTCTATGTGTTCTGTAATTGCATTCTTTATATGGTTTCCACTATTTTGTTCTTCACTGACATCGGGCTTATGGTCTGTAATTTCACAGAGTTACATTGACCACCTTCCCATATTTAGGTACTATTGATAATTTTAACAACAGTTTAAAGATCACTAACAAAAGATCAACAATTTAATGTTTGAGTTCTTTCAGTAATACTGTAGGGTGTATACCACCCGGTCTAGGTGATTTACTACTCTTTAACTTGTTGATTTAGCTCAGTACATCTTCCAGACTCACTAAGATATCTTTCAGTTTCTCTGCATCACTGTCCTTGAAAACTATTTCTGGTACAGGTAGATCTCTTCCATCCTCTTTGGTAAAGACTGAAGCAAAGAATTAATTCAATCTCTCCATTACGGCCTTGTCCTCCCTGAGTGCCCCTTTTACTATTTGATGATCCAGTGGTCTCAAGGATTCCCTTTCAGGCTTTCTCCTTCAGATACACCTGAAAAAGTTAATACTATGAGTTTTTGCCTCTTCCGTAACTATTTTTGTATATTTTTATTGAGCACTTGATCTACTGCAATATACACAGCAGCTTGGTACCACTATGGAAAAGCTGCCACTGTCTTTCATCCTCCCTTTCCCTTCTCTTTTGGGGGGAGGGGGAAATTCCCTTTCCCTTCTCTCTTTTGGGGGGAAGGATTCCATTTTCCTTCTCTCTTGGGGGGGGGGGCTCTTTGAGCAGCAATGTAAACTGCTAGCTCCAAGAGCCATCAAGAAGTAGACTAGTGCACGAGAGGAGGAGCGCCATAAGTGTGTGAGAAGAGCTAGTGCCACTTACATCCTGCACCACCCTACTCTTGTTGTGTGATGACTGGTTTCCAAAGTTCTGAACGTGACCTGAAAATGTTTTCTATACCCATTCCTAACAAGGACTCTGTGGTAACTATAGTAGTCATTTATATTGTGTGTTTCCTTCTCCTTTATGCATGAAATGAACATTGGTAGGTATGCCATTCTTTTGCTGTGACAAAATCACAGCTGTTGGTGAAGGAGAGATGCTCTTTTGAGGTCGCAAGTGTATAGTCTGAAACTTCTTGAGCACATACGGTTTTTAGCGTTAAAGCAAAGGTATTCCCTTAGCATTTTTTGGCAGGCAAGTTTCTTTATAAAATAGCATTCAGGAAAGAGCTGTATGTATTATGCAAAAGATTTGAGAAATTCATGGGTTGAGATCTTGATCATAAACCCCGCCAACTGGCCATGAATTTTCCTATAAGTGGGGTTTATGGAATTGTAATAGAAAGAAAGGCCATATGGTCTTATCTGCCATAATTTTCTGTCTTGTCTGTCCATCCATACCAAGTACTAAACTTCACAATCCCTTCCGCTCTCCAAGAGATCCTCTGTACTAGTCCCATTCTTTCTTGAATTCAGATACAGTTCTTGTCTCCACCACCTCCATTAGGAGGCTGTTCCATGCATCTACCATTGTTTCTGAAAAGCAATATTTTCTTGGATTACTCTTTTTACCTTCATCCAGTGTTTCCTTGTTCCTAAATTTCATTTCACAGATGTATTTAAATATCTTTTTTGCCTTTCTTCCAAAGTAACAAAGCACAAAAGGGCTTCCAAGGTAGGAACAGTGGTACAATCTTTAATGAGAATGATCCGACACGGGCCGTGTTTTGACGCTATCTGCGCCTGCCTCAGAGGTCAAAAGCTAATGTTCTTAAGGAAAAACAGGAATTTCAAAACATCCTTTGTAGACGTTCTATAGATGATCGTAACAAACGCTTCTAAGCTCAATAGCTGATTCCAACGAGCCGCCAAAGAAAACAGAAGTGCTTCACCCCCTATACTACACTTCTCCCTTGAATTTTTGCAACCTAGTTGTATGACCCTGTATTTTTTAGTATTAAATCTTAGCAGTCAAATAATATATCATTCTTCAAGCTTTGCTAGATCCCTCCTAATGTGATCTACAACTTCCAGGGTGTCTATCCTGTTGGAGATTTTGGTGTCATTTGCAGTGGCAAACCTTACCCGACGCCCTTTCTGCAATGTTGCTTAAAAAGTGTGTTAAAAAACTGGAGCAAGGACCAATCCCTGTGCCACATCACTGCTAACACCCTTACCCTCAGAGTGAACTCCATCTATCATTACAATCTCGGATGGCAGCGATAAGATATCTGAAAATCTAGAGCCTGAAGGTTTCAATTTCCCAGCGGGATTTTCTTTCTCTAGAACAGGGGTACTCAACCCACTTCTCAAGCCACACCCAACTAGTCAGGTTTTCAAGATATTGAATGTGCACAAGATTTGCCTGCATGACCTCCATTGTATGCAAATCTATCTCATGCATACTTATTGTGGATATCCTGAAAACCAAACTGGGTTGAGAAGCCCTCCTCTAGTAGAACACTTTTTAAGATGTACCCTGGTTATACTTCTACTCATTACTTTAAAACTGACCAAATAGGATGGTTATAATTGCAAGAAGTACCTAATCTTGCATGACTTGTGCCCCTTATGGGGCCCTCTTATAAGCCACGTAAGGGTCTACGCATGCCCAACGCGTGCCAAAATGGAGTTACCACCCGGCTACCGCATGGCTCTTGTGGTAATTTCATTTTTGGCGTGCATCCGATAAGAGTGTCTGAAAAATAATTTTTATTTTCGGACATACATATTGGATGCACACCAAGTGGCATTGGACATGCATAGGTCATTAGCGCCTGGTTACCGCTATGCCCATATCAGCCCTCTTCTGAAGTCACTTCACTGGCTCCCTATCCGTTTCCGTATACAGTTCAAGCTCCTCTTATTAACCTATAAGTGCATTCACTCTGCAGCCCCTCACTACCTCTCCACCCTCATCTCTCCCTACACTCCTTCCCATGAACGGACTCCAGACTCCATTGCTTTTATCTCGCCGCACCTTATGCCTGGAACAGACTTCCTGAGCCATTACGTCAAGCTCCATCCCTGGCCGCCTCCAAATCCGGGCTAAAGGCCTACCTGTTTGATGCTGCTTTTAATTCCTAACTTGTCACCTGCTCGTAACCTTTATCTTGTCTTCCTCTCTTCAATAGTCCCTTTTCCCTATGTGTCCTATCTGTCTGTCCTACCCTTATCCCTTATTTGTCCTGTCTATCTGTCCTGATTTAGATTGTAAGCTCTTTTGAGCAGGGATTGTCTTTTCTTCATGTTCAATTGTGAAGTGCTACGCACGACTGGTAGCGCTATAGAAATGATTAGTAGTAGTAGTAGTAGATTTTACCGCTAGGTCAATGGCTGGCGGTAAGGTCTGAGACCCAAAATGGACATGCGGCAATGTTCATTTTGCCACACGGCCATTTTCGGCAAAGATTTTAAAAAGGCATTTTTAACAGGCGCGCCCAAAACACGTGTCTACACTACCACAGGTCATTTTTCAGCATGCCTTTGTAAAAGAGCCCTTGTGTTTTATTTCTTCTCAGGGTAGGTTTTCTGGTTGAAATAGGATGGCATGGGAATGTTGCCAAGACAAGTTTTCCTCACATGAGTTGAGACTGGCTTGATTTCACTTCCTGTTAGCATCCTGCAGGGGAGGTTTGAAGATAGATTCTGTAGGTTTATGTACCCTTCAAGCAGTTTTGGCAGAATGATGCATTCCCTCTCTGCCTGTGCTGCTTGCTGGATATTGCAGCAAATGTGAAAACATGCAGCATGGCAGTTTGAGCCACTGCAGCTTTTATTATGGGTGTAATTAGGAATATGTACCCTGCCCCTCCTCCTGTATTTAAACAGTTCTTAATTCCTCTAAGAATATTAAAGTGGTTAACTGAAGCAGTTTTTAAATAAAAGTGCTGGATAAAGCTTGAATATAGGTTTGCTCAACTTGTTCTGTAGACTGTAGAACATTGTGCTCGCTGGATATTTCAGACTAGGAATTAGTTTTTTTTTCACTGCTCACTAGACATTAGGAACGCTTCAGAGACACTCTGCATTACTGAAATGCTTCTATTGCTTTAAAGGGAAGTTGACTTTACTATTTTAGTTCATCTAGTTGGCAATGCAACAAAAACTGAAAAAGTACTGTGATATCAACACCCTTGAACCGAAGACTGAGAATCAAAGGAAAGCTTTCATAGCTTTCTCGGAGATTTATTTCAGGGTGAAATATTTGTAAAGAATTTGTGAGTGTGTATTGATTTGTATTTGAATCTTTGAACACCGATCACATTGAAATTAGGCCATGCGCACATTAGATGAAAAAGAAATCTTTAGTTCCACAATGTGATAGAATTTTTTTTCCCTCCTGACTTGTGAACCACTAAAGATGTCTTAAAATGTAAATAGATGTTTGAGGCTCTCAGGCAACGCTGAACACGGGGTGGAGAATTCTGGGTGCCAGATTTTTCATTTAGCTCCTGGAGCTGTTCCAGCCAGCAGAAGGCGCTGTGATGGCCCTGGGCTGAGAGTGGAGCCACTGCTTCTAGGGTAGGCTCGAAAGGATGTATTGTGGTGTAGATTGGCTTTCACATATGGGCAAGAAATTAACAAAAAATGACAAATAAAAAGGACTCAACACGTTAAGAACAATAAAACATCAAAGAACAGAAAATGAACAACAACAAAAAAAGTTACAAGGAATGAGTTTTGTCTGCTAGACAAGTTTCCAGTGATTTTTCCACTCTTGTTACACAGTAAACCTGTGTAAATTAAAGCAAAATGTTCTCTCCATTGTTACTAGTTCCCTACTGTCACTAAAAAATCATAATAATTTTTTTTTTTTTTAGAAGAGTTGTTTCTTAGTGTTTGCTATCTGCAATGTAGGATGAAGGGGTGTGACAGAAGGACTCCTGGGCCCACTCAGGGCAGGCTGTGGAATGTGAAATGCTTCTGCTGTTAGTGCTCCAAAGGGGAAAATCAGGTTGAAAGGTACATGGGGGGGGGGGGGGGGGGGAGAGGGGGGGAGACACTCAGGACAACTGCCGCTGGAGGTGGAGGTAGAGGAAGTGGTGAGAGAGAGATCAGGACAGCTGCTGTTAGAGCCTTCTCATGGGGAACAGGTGAAAAAAAGGTGCCAGTATGCCGTACTGCCGCATACTGGCACAAAAAAGGCCTGTTTTTATCCCAGCCCCCTCTCCTCTCACTTTGCATATGCACACTCTTCTGTTGGGGGGTTGGGATTCACTTTGGGGGGGGATTTCTTTTCGAGGCCCTCAGATTTCAAAATAACTTTACTGAAGACTTGTGCAACATTTATTCTTTCTAAAGGTTGTACAGCATTAAGAGGTCCTTTTACTAGGCCGCGGCAAAAAGTGGCCTGCGGTAGTGTGGACGCCATGTTTTTGGTGCGTGTTGTGCCAGTTTTTACTGTCTGAAAATGGGCTTGGAAAAAGATCTGTGATAAAATTGAAACCAGCACACGCCTATTTATGTACTGAGCCCTTAATGCCACCCATTGATCCTAGTGGTAAGGGCTCACACGCCACATGTATGGTGACCGGTTGGCATGCACCAACTGCCGATTGGTGCTGTAAATGCTGCGCACAGTAGGAAAGAAAATTGTCCCGGCGGTATGGGTGTGTGCCAAATCAAAATTACCACCGGGGGGGGGGGGGGGGGGGCACGCTAGCCTTGTGGTAGTCCCGGTTTGGTGTGCGCTGCATGCGCTTAGAGCCTACCTTGCTTTTGTAAAAGGGCACCTAAATAATACTACTCTGCAGCATAGCCACAGATCATACATCTCCTTCATGTGTGGATGTGATCTCTTTCCATAGTCAGTCCTGTTGAGTTAGTGGTTCTCTTAGTCCTGGGCAAATCTGTTTCCTTCAACTGAGCTTTGTCTTATACTATATTTCTCCATGCGGATGCTCTCCACAGGGGAATATTTTCCCCACAATAACTTCTACTGTAGTTATGTTCTGACTGGGTGCTTTGCTCTTACTACTACAGGAATACCATGTGAGCCCTACTACTCATTTCTATAGCGCCACTAGACATATGCAGCACTGTAAAAATGGCCTTAGCACGTGGGAAAGACCTGTGTAAGGGCGCATATTACTGCAGCTTAGTAAAAAAGATAGTATGCTGGTGCCGAAGGGGCCCTTAGTAATGCATTAGGCACTAATGCTTGCAGCAAAAATGATCTATCACAGGACCGCTAGAGCATCGCACGATATTTTGTGAATATGGTTCTGCTAACGGTGCGCTAAATAATTTTTGTAATTTATTTTTGAGGGAATGTGTTGCGGGCATAGAGTAGACATTCCTGTGCTAATCAGATAGTGCATCTACATTACCGCGTGCTAACTGGTTAGTGCGTGCATAATGCGAGCCCTTACTGCCTACAAAAATAGGTGTCGGTATGTACTCCTGTGGTAACTTTTAAAAATGCTCAAAGACATTAATGAAGCCCTCCACCCCCCCCCCCCCCCAAAAAAAAAGAGTTTTAACGGTTGTGGTAAAAATGGCCTTAGTGTGTGGGAAAGACCTGCGTAAGGGTGTGGTAAAGCCTATTTTGCCTCAGTTTAGTAAGGACCCCTAAATTAGGAGCCTAAATTTAAGAGCTCAGCATTTGTTTTTTATAATGGACATATAGAAAATAAGGCCTAAGGCAGAGCACTAAAGAAATTAATCTTGCCTCTAGCAAATCCACAGACAATGCACTCCATGTCCTAGGGGTCTCTGGCTTATATAGGCAGGGGCAGCCCAACAGGCCACCTGAGGCGGGGGCCTCATGCTGCACTCCTCAGGGGCAGCATCTCGGGGGGGGGGGGGGTTAGCTTTGCGACGTTTTACCTCATCACAGTGACTTTCTAAACCCTGCAGCAGCAGCGAGTCCCATACGCTGCCCTGCCGCCACCAGCACCCGCCTATTCCCTTTATTGCGGCCGTCACAGTAAAGGAAAGAGGTGGGTGCTGGCAGAGGCAGGGTAGCGTATGGGAATCGCTGCTGGGTTTGGAACATCACCGTGATGAGGTAAAACGCCCGGGGGAGGGAGTGGCATGTAAGCTCCGCCTCAGGTGGCATCTTGCCTTGAGCAGGCCCTGTATATAAGGTTAGACAAAACCTGCTCCCTATACTAAGATGGTATAATCCTGGTCTCAGATGCATACTGGGCTACTGAGGATCCTGAAGGGATCCTTATATTGGTCACTTTACTCTCTAGTAGAATGATTTCTGATCATTCCCTACAATATTCAAGAAGGCTTATTCTACTGGCAACTCCCATGTTTAACCTCTCTGTTTTGTTGACTGTGCATGGTTATTCGCCGGTTGCTATGCCCCTTACGTTCCCCCTGTGTTACCCCACGTTCCTTTCCCCCCTGTCATAATCCGTAATTGTGTCATCTCTGCCCTGTATTGTTACCTTATGCATTAATGTAAGCCACATTGCGCCTGCTCTTGTGGGAAAATGTGGGGTACAAATGCACCAAAATAAATATCTACAGCAAGTAATTAATATACTTTTGAAATGCCTTAATAACAACATGCTAATGGGAAAATATTGAATGAGTGACTGTTGATGTAAAATGAAGTGGTGATATACAAGCACCAACCTATGAAGCAAATCCTTGGGGGAACTCCAAGAAAATTTGGCAGATCCCTAAGCTGTTTATATTAATTGGAAAAATGGCAGTCATAGGACAGGATTCTAGCTAGTGTTATCTACTATTTGCAGTTTTAAAACTGCTTTAAATTTGTTAAACAACCTAGTTTTTTGTTATATTGATGGTCATTGGCATTTGGTCTCGGTAATAATGAGCAGTTTTTTCCAGCAGTTATGTTTGATTTCATTTTTCCATGAATTTATGTTTTCTGGAAACGTTGCTATGATGGCATTGCTTCTGTTGAGGTTGCACGGTAGTGATGCAGCATTGGGAGTATTCTCTCACCTTGGCCATATTACTATATGTGGAGGGGCATAATCGAACGCGAACGCCCATCTCCATGGGCGTCTATGTCCGAGAACGGGTACGTGAAGGGGCGGGACAGACCCCCCTTATGAAAAAAATGGGCACCCATCTTTTTTTTTCGATAATACGGTTTGTGCCCGGCAAATGCATCGGATTTGTGTGGATTTGAGCTGGGCGGTTTCGTTTTACAGCGATAATAGAAATCGAAGGCGCCCAGCTCAAAAACAACCAAATCCAAGGCATTGGGTCGTGGGAGGGGCCAGGATTCGAAGTGCACTGGTCCCCCTCACATGCCAGGACACCAACCGGGCACCCTAGGGGGCACTTGTAACAAGTAAAAAAAAAGTTAAATAGCTCCCAAGTCCATAGCTCCCATCCCTTGTGTGCTGAGCCCCTCAAACCCCCCCCCCCCAAAACCCACTGCCCACAACTCTACACCATTACCATAGCCCTTATGGCTGAAGGGGGGCACCTACATGTGGGTACAGTGGGTTTTGGGGGATTTTGGAGGGCTCCCATTTACCACCACAAGTGTAACAGGTAGGTGGGGGATGGGCCTGGGTGGGTCCACCTGGCTGAAGTCCACTGCACCCACTAACAACTGCTCCAGGGACCTGCATACTGCTGTGATGGAGCTGGGTATGGCATTTGAGGCTGGCATACAGGCTGGAAAAAAAAGTTGGTAAAGTTGTTTTTTTTTTATGGTGGGAGGGGGTTAGTGACCACTGGGGGAGTCAGGGGTGGTCATCCCCGATTCCCTCCGGTGGTCATCTGGTCATTTAGGGCACTTTTTTGGGACTTGTTTGTGGAAAAAAAGGGTCCAAAAATGACCCAAATTCGCGCTAAAAACACCTTTCTTTTTTTCGATTATCGGCCGAAGGCGCCCATCTCTCCTCAGCCGATAAACACGCCCCAGTCCCGCCTTCACCACGCCTCCGACACGCCCCCGTCAACTTTGCCCGTTTCCGCGACAGATTGCAGTTGAAGACGCCCAAAATCGGCTTTCGATTTTGGCACCTTTGCGAGATGGGCGCCCATCTCCCGATTTAGGTCGAAATATGGGCGCCCATCACTTTCGACAATAAGGCTGATAGTGTCAATATGTGTGTGTGTTCAAAAAAAATTTAATACTGGTTTGTTTCTTCTTGCTCCCATTATCATCACTGTGTGCTGAGGTATTTCTATTTCTCGCCCTTGTGAATCAGCCGACACTGTTCACTACCAGCAACACTGCTGTGTTAACTCGTTCTTAGGGGCCCTTTTACTAAGCTGCGGTAGGGCTACCGCGTAGGTAGCATGTGCCAAATCCAACCCTACCGTCGGGGTAGCGTGGGCACCTGGTGGTAGTTCTGAAGTTACCGCACAAGTAGCGTGTGAGCTCCTAACGCCAAATAACTAGGTGTCAGTAAGAGCTCAGGCAGTAAATAACTGCTCACTACTTTTAATATTAGCGCACGGCCATTTACTGCCCCATTTTTAAAAAAGGCCTTTTTACTCGCTCTGGTAAAAAATGGCCTAGCACTTGCCAATTTCATTCATCCAAACTAGTGCAGGCCACTTTTTACCACAGCTTAGTAAAAGAGCCCCTTAGTGCGTCAAAGAAATATTTGTTTAAAGTTGTTGGTCAGTAGCAAATGACATCAGCCTTTTGAGGCATTGTCTTGTTGAGGATACAGATCAAATGTGAAAACTCGGGAGTAATATTTGATCACAGTTTTGAGAGAGGCTTTGGTCATGTGCTTTCAGTAGCTGACAGTTTATTTGTGGAGATGCTGCTGACAAGGTCCTGACTCGATACAGTCCTGTAAGAATGAGCTCAAGTTTTGGCCCTCATTGAGTGCTGCTTCTCATTGAGCCCACCTTTTCCTACTTTAGAGTGTGCAAGCAGAAGCCAAAATTGGATGAAGAATTTTTTTTTGGTATTTTTACTAAGCTTCTATATAATGTGTACATTTTTAACAGAAACCCAACCCCCAGTGCGATTCTTTGCTTACTTGGCTTTTGTGCAAAATTTTACAGTGTTCTGAGAAAATGTTTCTGCTTGGATAATTGAGATATGCCAGATCTTTGTACATAAGTATTGCCATACTGGGAAAGACCAAAGGTCCATCAAGCCCAGCATCCTGTTTCCAACAGTGGCCAATCCAGGTCAATACCTGGCAAGATCCCAAAAAAGTACTATACATTTTATACTGCTTATCCCAGAAATAGTGGATTTCTGTCTATGAACTTTTCCTTTAGGAAGCCGTCCAAACCTTTTTAAAACTCCGCTAAGCTAACCGCCTTTACCACATTCTCTGGCAATGAATTCCAGAGTTTAATTACACGTTGAGTGAAGAAATATTTTCTCCGATTCGTTTTAAATTTACTACATTGTAGCTTCATCACATGCCCCCTAGTCCTAGTATTTTTGGAAAGTGTAAACAGACTTTTTACATCTACCTGTTCAACTCCACTCATTATTTTATAGACCTCTATCATATCTCCCCTCAGCTGCCTTTTCTCCAAGCTGAAGAGCCCTAGCCGCTTTAGCCTTTCCTCATAGGGAAGTCGTCCCATCCCCTTTATCATTTTTGTCGCCCTTCTCTGCACCTTTTCTAAATCACTATCAGGCTCATTTTCAAAGCACTTAGCCTCCCAAAGTTCCATAGAAACCTATGGAACTTAGCCTCCCAAAGTGCTTTGAAAATATGCCCAATTATCTTTTTTGAGATACGGCGACCAGAATTGAACATAATATTCGAGGTGCGGGCACACCATGGAGCGATACAAAGGCATTATAACATCCTCATTTTTGTTTTCCATTCCTTTCCTAATAATACCTAACATTCTATTTGCTTTCTTAGCCGCAGCAGCACACTGAGCAGAAGTTATTTTCATAGGGTGAGGCCACCTATTTCTAAAACCGATGATTTAGGTCTCATATCAGAGTATGTGATGCTAGGTGTTGTACTGATCACCAAGTCCTGGGTTCTTGCTTCCAAACTATTTGCATTTGGGCATTGTGAGACCGACAGTGTTATTGACTTGGTGAATTTGACTGCCGTTATATAATACAGCTATTCTCAAGGCCCATTTTTTCTATAAAGCTTTTCCTTCATTGTCTCAATGATCATAACGTTATTTTCCCAATGATTTTAATTTAGTATTTTTCTCTATTGCCTAAGCAGCGGGTCTGCCACTATCACACACTTACGTTAATTGTCCTTCTTTTCACTTCCCTTTCCTACCTCATTCTTTTCCCTATACCCCCCTTGGAGTTTTATAACTCCCCCATGTACTTTTGATCCTTAGCTTACGTTTCCACCAATTTTTCTACGCTTGATTTAATGTTGGAATGTAAACCGCTTACATATTTTCTTATTTGCGGTGTATTAAATAAATTTGAATTGGATTAGATGTGTGTTTGTGGTCAAGTATGGACTCAATAAATGATCTATTGTCAAGAAAATTTGATAATGAAAAAGGGATTTGTGGCCAACAGGATTGTATTGCCTCTAGTCAAACATTTTAGGCAACAAAAGGGATCAGTTTTCAATGTGTCTGCCCTAGGACGAAGACAGTATATACTTTTCAGGCTTTGCAACAACTTTCAAATTGCCGGGCTTGCGAAATACACATGGTCGCTTACATTTGCTTTTTTCTGGAGAGAGTTTTGCTACAGAAGTAGGTATAGAAATTTAGTAACATTCCTTTTTTGTTTTCTCAGGCACCCCTAGGAGCGCCTTCTTGATGGAAAGTAATTGTTAGTAAGTGGTTTTCAAATAACTGCTGATCATGTAATATCTTACATTGTGGATATCCCTGTATGGGTGAGATAGAAGCAGTGGTGTGCTGGAGCCGGCTTGCACCAGCTCGCAAGAGCCGGTTGTTAAATTTTGTACCGACTTGCGGGCCGGTTGTTCCCTAGTGCGAGCCGGCTGTTCTCCCGCCTGCCCGATCGCCTGATCGATCGCCCGCCCGATCCGGTCCGTCACGTCACCGACCTGACTTCTAATTCTTTGGGGCAGGCAGTCTTGCCTGCCCGCTATCAGCACTGGCTGTCCCCTGCCAGTTCGTGCTTTAAAAATGGCCGCCGAGACTTCCAGAGGCGGCCTCGCGAGACTTCTGCTGAAGTCTCGGCGGTCATTTTGAAGCGCGAACCAGCAGGGGAGAGTCAGCGCTGGTAGCGGGCAGGCAAGACTGCCTGCCCCGAAGAATTCAAAGGACAGGTCGGTGAGGGACGGATCCGGAGGGAGGGAGGAGAAGTCGCTGGTGAACAACTCGGGAGGGGTGGCAGGGGAGAGAAGGGAGTCGCTGGGCATGGGTGGATGGAGGGGAGAGAAGGATCGCTGGGTATGGGTGCATGCAGGGCAGGGGAGAGGAGGGTCACTGCTGGACATGGGTGGATGGAGGGCAGGGGAGAGGAGGGTCACTGCTGGACATGGTGGATGGAGGGCAGGGGAAAGGAGGGTCACTGGGTATGGGTGCATGCAGGGCAGGGGAGAGAAGGGTCGCTACTGGACATGGGTGGATGGAGGGCAGGGGAAAGGAGGGTCACTGGGTATTGGTGCATGCAGGGCAGGGGAGAGAAGGGTCGCTGGGTATGGGTGCATGCAGGGCAGGGTGAGAGAAGGGTCGCTGGATATGGGTGGATGGAGGGCAGGGGAGAGGAGGGGAGAGAGAAGAAATGCTGGGCATGGATGGAGGGGAGGGAAGAGTGAGGAAGGAGATGAAGGAAAAGGAAGAGATGAGAAAAACTGCACATGGATGAAGAAAATAGGCAGAAGCTGAGGACCAGAAATGAAGAAGAAATGAGGAAAGGAAATAAATAAATGGAAAGGAAGCTCTGGAAACGGAATTAAGAGGACAGATAGCAGCAGAATTGGATACTGGGCCAGCATGATCAGAAAAACAGTCACCAGACAACAAAGGTAGAAAAAAATCATTTTATTTTCATTATAGTGTTTGGAATATGTTCACTTTGAGAATCAGGTGCTCAACATTAAAAGTTTATATTTATTTACTTATTTATGGCATTTTATCGCACATTAAACATGAATTAGATTGGAACCTGGGATCATTTAATTTTTTTTTTCCTGGAGTAATGCATTGCCACCCTCCCCAGGCTTTCTCCCCAGCTATAGCCAGCTCTGCAATTTGGGGGGGGGGGGGGGGGTGCAGAGGGGGACGGGGGGGGGGGGGGGGGCGCAGAGGGGGACCGGGGAGAGAGCCTGCTGTTAAACATTTACCAGCACACCACTGGATAGAACTCTGAGAATTCCCGTTATAACGATCAATATCTGGTTTCATACCTGAGTGTTAGTTTTCTCTTGTTACCGCGGAGAGTATCATATACAACTGAATAATTTTTTGAATGTTATTGACATATGTTCCCCACCTGTTTTTTGTGGACAACAGTACCCTGGTTATATATTGCATGCTCAACCCATGACATGCCCCCTCACAAAAAAAATACTGCACGCATAGCGCGAGCAGATGGCAAAACTAACATGGAATGCTTTAACGCATCCCGCGTTAGGCTAGTTTGGCTGTGCTAGGCATACAAAAGGAAACGTGACCCCTAGCGGTAATCACCATTTTCCTAAAGGTGCCAGACTAGGCAGGATTAAGTGTGTCTCATTCCTGCCTGAAGACCCCCCCCCCCCCAGACCAGCACTGCTTATACAGGTAGCGCCTATGGGAGATCTTGCTGCTGAAGGTGGATTGGGGGGGGGGTGTCTTGCTGCTGATGGGGGGAGGGCTCTGAGGGTTTGAGCTGGGTGGTGGGGGGGAAGGGATCACTGCTCTGTAGGCTTGGGAGCATCGGGCTGTGACTGTGCGTTCTGAAGCTCTCAGGCTGCGGGAATACTGCTGCTTGACCCGGGATTCAGCAACCTGTGGTACCACGATCTCACAGGTTGCTGAATCCTGCAACGGAATCAAGGTGCAGTAAAAGGTAAATTCTTCCCTTAGGTTTGTGTGTATGGAGAGGACTTTATGTGTATGTTTTTTTAAAGCCATTTGCTATTCATTTTTTCATAGGCTGATCTTCCCCCCCCCCCCCCCCCCCCTGTTTAGATTGCTTTGAATTTTGTGTTAACTTTTAATCCTATTTTTTCATTTAATGCACTACTTTAGTTATTGCTCTAATTTTAATGTAACCCCACGAGAAGGTTGAGGTTTGAAAAGGGCTTCCAGTCAGAAGATTTTTCTAGGGCAGTGAGCAGAGCTATGGTATGCGGCAAGCAAGAGGTTTCTGGAGGAAACACATCAGTGTAAACATTCAAGGCATGTGATGGGCATAGTGCCAGAATGTTCCCCGAGATTCTAGAAGAGCCTAAGAAGTGGAGTCTGCCTCTTTGTTTTCCTTCTGCTGTAATGCATCAACATCAGTCTTCAGCTGTACTGCCATACTGAGCGTGTGCCTCATACATTAAATTCCAGTACTGGCTTTGCCTGCTGTGTCACCACTTGGAGAATGTTCAGATCATCCACTACCCTTTCTGCAGAGAAAGGTTCTCTGCCCACCAGCCTCGTATCCTGGTTTCTTTATTTAGAGCTTTCTTTCTACTAAAAATACTTGTGCATTATTTATACCCCCGGGGTATTCTATTGCCTTGGTCACATTGAAAGGAAGCACAGGGCCTGAGAGAGAAATATTTGTCCAAAACATTAAAATATCCCAGGTCACCACATCACATATATACATATATGCTCCAGCATTTACCACAGATTCGTTGCAGTTACTGCATTTTCTTTTTGTCTTAAATGTGCAGTAAGTGCAAAGGATTTGTTTTGTATATCTATATATGTGACGACACTCTCCCCCCCCCCCCTGAAAATTCCTATGCTGCAGGCAGAAGGTGGGAGGATTTTCAGGGAGGTCACTAAGGAACAGAGCTGACACAGACAGCCTGGTGGGAGAAGCAGAACAAAGCCCAGTCCTAGGGGGGAGGGGCAGGGCCAGAAGCTTATAAAATAAATTACATGGGGAAGTGGGAACCAAAGCAGGAGAGGTTTGCAGTGCAGTGGCGTAGCCACAGGTGGGCCTGGGTGGGCCAGGGCCCACCCACTTAGGATTCAGGCCCACCCAACGGTAGCACATGTTTAGCGGTAGCTGATGGGGATCCCAAGCTCTGCCAGCTGAAGACTTCCCCCTAATGGTAATGAAAATGCTGCTCTCCACAATACTGGCACCTGCGCATGCTCAGTTTTCAGTGCATGCCTGCTGCAGACTACCAAGGTGGAGAGAAGCATTTTCCCACCAGCTGAGATATTTTTTTAGTAGTTAGGGGGGGGGGGGGAGGGAGGGGAGAACACTTGGTGCCCACCCACTTCTTGCCTAGGCCCACCCAAAATCTGCTGTCTGGCTACGCCCTTGTTGCAGTGTGTGATGACTGGAATCCTGTGCTACACGGCAGGGGGTACCTTCAGGGAGTTCCCAAACTGGGAACAAGAAGGAGTGATTGGGGTACAATACACCCCAGATAGAAGAAGTGGGAGAGGGCGTGCCTCACTTCTGGCAGGACTTTCCTTGCATGTGTGAATGACTCCTGTTCCAGAATGGGAAAGGGAGCAACTGAAAAGCAGGGCCGCCGAGAGACTGGGCCAGGCCCGGGGCCCTGCCGTCCTCGCCGCTCCCCCCCCAAGGTCGCTGCCGCCGCTACCCCCTCCACCCCCACCCCCACCCCCACCGAGGTCGCCACCGCTACCCCCCTAGAGATCGCCGCAGCCACTGCTCCCCCCTCCACCCCCCTGAGGTTGCCGCCACTCCGCCTCTCCGTCTGCCACCAGGCCGGGCCCCCTGCATTGAAATCGCAGTCTCACCTCTGTGAAAGCAGCACTGCAGGCAGCAGAACGCCTCCCTTCGGCCTTCCTTGTGTCCCGCCCTCGCGGAAGTTACATCAGACGAGGGCGGGACACAGGGAGGGAAGGAGGGCCGAAGGGAGATGTTCTGCTGCCTCCAGCGCTGCTTTCACGGAGGTGAGACTGCGATTTCAATGCAGGGGGGCAGATGGTCAATGACGGAGGGCGGGTGGGACTGCAGCGGCGGACCCCCCTTGGAGGCCCGGGGAATTTTGTCCCCCCTGCCCCCCCTCGGCGGCTATGCTGAAGAGATTGTGGCCATGATTGTAGTCTGAGAGTTTAATCAAGATTACCAACTACTTTGTTCTGGTTTGCAAACAGAGGAGATGTAAGATAGATAGATAGAAGTGAACTTGAGTTTGAATGCCCTGATATCATGTGGAGACTATTTTATACTGTGCTGACCATCTGAGAAAAACACCCTGAATTATACAGACCAAGTTGACAAGTTTATGAACTGTTTGAAGAGGCCAGGGTACCGGCAGCCGGGGATAACCTGGCATTATACCCCTAGCCCTGCCTCCCCATGACGCAGTGATCGCGGGAGCTGCATCATCAAGCATGATGGAGGAAGAGTGGCCGATGGGAGGTAGTGAGTGACAGCGAGGCAGGCTCCCTCTCTTCTCTCAAGGCGTGGATGGCATCCCAGCCCACCCATCCCAGGGCAGTCAGACTCGGGGACGGCAGCAATCACAGCAGTGGGGGTACCCGAGCCAGAAAGGAATTGAATGGACTAGAGAATGAAATTGATAATGATATATGGCATTTTAATCAAGAAACGGACAGTTTTCAACCCCCGACGCATGATCACACCCTAACATTTTGTCTGAATCACCCCAACCTATTTACCGATACTTCTTTACTGTACTTGTCACTGTAATAGTACTCCTATACTGTATTTGTTCACACTGGGGTCTGTAACCACCTCTCCTGAACTATGTAAGCCACTTTGAGCCTACTAATAAGTGGGAAAAAGTGGGATACAAATGTAACAAGTAAATAAAATAAATAAAAGCACAAAATCAGGGCATCATATGTTGAACATTAGTTTTATTTTCAACAATAAGTGTGTCTTTTAATGACAAGACGCGCCTTTTTTGCTTTGACGTTATTTTTAACTTGTGTGAATCTGAGAGGGCAAAACGTTTCTCTGCCACACCCCTGCAAGTTGAAATGGCAAAGCTTTTCTCTGCTGCGTGTGAGTCAGGAGGAAAAGGAAGGGACAGGAAAAGGCAGGGCTTTTCTCTGCTCTGTCCCTGCTCCCGTTTACCTCATTTCCTGCAGCAGACTGCGCTGACCGCAAGGATGATTGGCTGGGAAGGTACTGTATTGTTCTCAGTGGCATAGCTATGTGAAGCCAAGGGGGCCCCCAAAAAAATTTGCTCTTGGCTCTTGGTTTGGCTGGCGGGATTCCCCAATCCCTGCCAGCTTAAGCCTTTGTCCAACCAGCGCTGGATGAAGGCTTCAGCTGGCGGAGGTTAGGCACCCCTGCCAGCCAAGATGTACAGTGGTGGCAGTAGGTGGGGAGCGGCGAGGTTGCGGTGGCAGGGCGGCGGACCAAAAAGTGCCTCCCTACCATGGGCTCTGACCCCCTCCCACTTCGAGGTCTGGCTATGCCCCTGATTGATCTATCTGATAGATTTACAAAAGTTGGGGGGGGGGGCAGATCATGGGCCACAGGCGAGGGAAAATGAGACAGGGGGGTGATGCGGGTGACACATTCCCACTCTGGCTGAACTGGTCCGGATAATTGGACATCCGGATAATTGACATCGTACTGTATTCTGTTTGTGTGACCCCAGTTCTGGGTGGTGTGAGCAAAACTCCAGGGTAGAGCTAAGCCAGGGGTGTGTGCCAAGGGTTGTATATATTATGTACACATATACATTGGTGCTGCTTGAGAGCCCAATCTGCTTTTGCTATTTGGAAAGCTGGTTTGATCATATCTATTGGTAAGGTGTTCTGACATATAGTTAGCTCCATCATGGCTGTAAATGACAAAATGTTCTTATCAAGTTCTAGTGTATTATTCCTTTTATGAAGGGAATGGGAGGGGGAGGGTAGGAAGGAGCCTATTGGCAGAAATTGGATTAGTAACTCCAGCTGAGATGACAAAATATGGGAAGTTGAAAATTTGAGAATAGCAATTTTTGTCTGCCCCTGTGTAATGTAAAGACGTTTCATCCTTGATGACGGTGCTTGATAATTGCACATGCTTGTGAAGTTACCATGTGCACTTTTCCCCAGAGTTAGATGAGACATGCACAAAAAAGGTTTTTGTGTCACTGGCCTAGTGAACATAAGTACATAAGTGTAGCCATATTAGGTCAGACCAGTGGCCCATCTTTCCCAGTATCCCTTTTCCAAACAGTGGGCAAGCCAGGTCACAAGTACCTGGCAGAAACCCAGTGTGATGTTCAGTGGTCCACTTGCTTCATTATGTCTCTGTTATGAGCTATAAACATTTACTCATGGATGGGGGAGGGTGCTGCAAAAGGAAACTCTGATAGTGGCTAAAATTTGATTTGCTTTCATTGTCAAGTTTAAATGCTCTGGTAGTTTTGTTTACTGGTGGTTTGCCAAAGCACATTATGCTCTTAGCAGTGCTAGAAAGAGAACTACTGTCTCTCAATGTAGTTGTATTATTATTATTATTTTTTTACTATTGGTTAACTCATTTAATCCGATTAAGTGCTATTAGCTAAATTGCTGGCATTGTTTATTCATGCTGTTCACTTTATTGCGGTACTGATTTTTCAGATAGTATGAATATAGCTCCCTTACTCTTGTCCAGTCAGATACTGAGATTGCAGAGCCATTAACGTAATCTGTGGGATTTGAGCATATTAAAGTATTTAAGTTGACCACCCACGCCATTCCTCACACTGTTATATAGCTGCTAAACTAAATGGCTGTTTTGTGTTGCAGCTGGCTCCAAAGAATGAATTGTTTTCTATTTTGGATCCAGCTGTTTCTTCCTGCTCCTCTTGGACTTTCAAAACAGCTGGAGCTAGGTGGTGATTGGGCACTATGAGCCTTCATTTATGCTACTTTTTTTTTTCCTGGTATGTTCATCTCCGTTTCCTACCTGACTTGAGTCCAGTTATTGAAATAATACTAGCCCTCAGCTGGGGATCATACACCAGGTCTTCTTCTGGACCTCTGACTAGGACTCCTCATCCCCTCTGTCCTCAGCTGTAACCAGGGGCGTAGCCAGACCTTGACGGGAGGGGGGGGGGGAGCACAGCCCAAGGCGGGGACACATTTTGGCCTCCTTCCTGCCGCTACCGCCTCCCTCATTAGACCACAAACTTGCCTTGAGTTTTGCTAGCCATCAAATTATCCCAACTGACTTGTTCCCATCATATATCTGCTCTTGGTCCATCATCTATATGGTAAGCCGTATTGTAGAAAATCTTTTGCATCATATCTATGTTAGTTGAATGTTCTAATGCATACTTATTAGGTGTTTCATTAGTATTATGCTAACATTGTATTATATCTCTGGTATTTGAATTCCAGTGCTGTTAAATGCAGGGCTTTTTTTGAGGGGGTAGTTGGGGGTACTGAGTACCGGCACCTTTTCCATTGTCTGTTAAAACTGACCCATGGTCCCCAAGTTTTAATGAAAGAGCTCAGGCTCTACACACCAATTCTGCCTTTTCATAGATTCTGTGATTAGTTGCAGGGGGCCTGGCTATTGTGGGGTGGGTCTCTCAGTGATCACCCCACCCTTGAAGGGTGGTCTGGCATATGAGTACCGGCACCTTTTTCGCTATAAAAAACACACACACTGGTTAAATGTGTACATTTTTTATATTGTTTCACGGTAGTTCTATTATTAGGTTTCAGTTTAGTGTTTTTAAGTTTAACTCCTTTATTGCATTTATGTTTATTCTTGGTTATTTTACTATTGTTATGCTGTTAACAAAATTGTAACTTTTATGTTAAACTGTACCTGCTGTACACCGCCTTGGATGAACCTCTTCGTAAAGGCGGTTAATAAATCCCAATAAACAAATGAGAGGGGAGTACCGTCCGAAAGGATAAGGAGATCTAAAGGAAAAAATAAGGGAAAGGCCAAATAATTCTAACCCAACCCTTCAAAGAACTAGTTACTTCCAGTGACCATTTTCATCATGTCATGTTCCAGAGAGAGCTCCCAAGTATTCGATTACACATTTACAGGGAAATGCTAATAAAAAGGATGCACCCAATGCCAAAGTCTCAGATGTCATTGCCAGGAAATGTTCTTCTTTTCTCCTGGGTTTGTCTTGTGACATCTGGGTAATCCAGATTATGAATTGTGGAAAAAGAGCCGCATCACTGCATTCATATCCTGTTCAAAAACAAAGTAGCTCTCTCAATTTGATTTAAGGGAGGAATTGCCTCGGAGAAATGTAAAACCTCAGTCAGGTACCTCTTAAAGGCCTCTTGTGGAGTAGTTTCCAGGGACTTTGTGTAAAGTCGTGTGGTAGCCGTGTTAGTCCACTTTTAAAGGTAATAAATAGAAATAAAACAAAACGTAGAAAAGAAAGTACGATTATACCTTTCTTATTAGACTAACAATGCATTTTTGATTAGCTTTTAAAGGTAACCCTTCTTCAGATCAGAAATAAGAAAATGTTGCTATATCGAATATATATCAACATTTGCTTATTTCTGATCTGAAGAAGAAGGGTTACCTTCAAAAGCTAATGAAAAATGTATTGTTAGTCCAATAAAAAAATGTATCATCTTATTTTCTTTTCTATGTTTTGATTTCTATTTATTAACAGGGACTTCGAATCTTTTGTCTCCTGAATTTCCCAATCTATGATTATAGTTTACCTGTTCAATTATTGTGTCGAATTCTTATTTATTTATTTAGACATTTATACCCCACATTATCCCAAACATACTCCAGTTCAATGTGGCTAACAGTAAATAAACAGCAGACAAGGGGCCTTGTTTACTAAACCGTGCTGTAGGTGAACTAGCATTTTTAGCACGTGCTAAAAATGAGAGTGCGCTAACGCTAGAGACACCCATAGGAATATATGGGTGTCTGCAGCATTTAGAACACGCTAATTTTAGCACACGCTAGAAACACTAGCACACATTGGTAAACAGGGCCCAAGGTTTATAACGCCATAATCAAAATATCCAATATAGACCATTGATGGCCAGTTCCTATCTAAGATACTCCATCAATGGATAGAAACCTCTCAAAGAGGAGAGTTTTCATGAAATACCAAGTAATCAGGCTGACCCTTGATTACCATTGGCAGTGAATTCCACCACTTACCACCCTGGTATCTAAAGTCAGTAGAGTGAACTGACTTATAACACACTCTCTTGCAATCTGGAAGATGAAGTCTAAGGTAGTCCCTAGAACCAGAGGTTATATTGCATAGGGGAATAGTTATTAAGGGCTGCATATAATCCGGTGTCATGCCATATTTGAAAGAGGAAAACAGATAATTTAAAAATAATTGGGCAACCAGTGCAGCTTGCATAATAATGGAGTGGCTCTATCAAAACGTGATACCTTGAGGACAAGCCTAGCTGCAGTATATTGGGCCTTTTGTAGCCTTTTTAAGACACCCTCTTTATATTGCAGTAATCAAATGGAGTGAAAACTAAGGATTGAACTATTTAACTTAAATTCGGAAGCTCAGGATTCCAACAAATCCAGACCAAGCCTAATCTTAGGGACAATTTCTAGAAGACCAGTGTTGAAAGGGATATAGATTGTTGACATCGTCCGCGTAAATAAAAGTGCAGAACCCTGCTTGCCTCTAGCCTTTCACCTAAAGAAGCCATCATAACATTGAATAGGATTGGAGAAAGTGGTGAGCCCTGTGGTACCCCACAGTCAAGAGACCAGGAAAGTGTATCAGGTGAAGCTGTCAGGTTCTCTCTCAATCTAGATTTTAGGAAGCTGCAGAACCATTGATGGATCTTCCCACACAATCCAAACTGATCCACAGGCCTAAAAGCAACTCATGATCAACAAGGTCAAAGGCACTTGACATATTGAATTGCATCACTAAAAGCTTAAAGCCTAGACTGATTGCTTTGCTAAAATCAGATATTAAGGTGGTTAAGACCATCTCGGTACTATAACAAGGCCTAAAGCCTGACTGGGATTTATGCAACAGGGAGAAAGAGTAAAGGTGATTCATAAGATGAGTACCAACTATTCCCTCCATTACCTTAGTCAACAGTGGGATAGAAGCAACAGGCCTGTAATTAGTAACGTCTCCCAATGAAGCCGAGGTGCTCTTAAAGATTGGGGTAAGTAATATGGAACAAAAGCCCTTTGAGTCAGCATAAATGAGATATGAGAGCTTGAAGAAGGTCAATGAATCCTGTTGGTGCTGTTTTTAATAAATAACTCGGACAAGCATCTAGAAGACAATGTGAGGAAGAATACTTTGTAAGAAAGGATTTGACATTCTCATGTCACTAATGCCACTTTATCCTTAACAATAGCAGTAATTAAATCCTGTAAAGTCTTAACATCCTCCTTGACTATCTTCAGTTCAGAAGTAAATTCCACCTTAACCTTTCTAAAAGTTTGGTTGGGACTACCAACAGTACTCACGAAGGTAGATATTTCCTGCGTTGACTTCGTCACTGTAGAATCCAGCTTCTGAAGAGCATTCCAAATGCCCTCTAAAGTCATCACTGTGGGTTTTCATCTCTACGCAGAAAGCACAGCAGGAATTCCAACACCCACATCTATGTACCATTTTTCAGAAATTGTCCCTTGCCTGCCATGTGACTCTTTTGGACAAAGGAGATGTCTATGTTTAACTCTGTAGTTTGCCCAGGATTGGGAGGGGGAAGAGTTGGGCAGGGGAATGTTTGTAGTATATTATATACGCAGTGTGAATGGGGAAGAAGTTGATGGGAGGGAGGAAAAGGGTGAAGGGATAATTAAAAGGAAAAATGCACAGTTGCAAAATGCCTTTTTTTGTGTGTGTGTGGCTACCTTACTGGATAAGACGCAACCAGTGGGGAATGTATCAGAGTCTTTATGATCTTTGTTAGTTGATAAGTCTGTATTACCTGTTTGTTGTTAACCTGTTGTATGCTTTCCAGTTATTACAGAGGCAGAGTTTAGAAAGGACATGTAGAAGGGAATTCCACAATCTAAATCAAGATTGTAGAATTCCCTTACTATTTTTAATAGAGACTTTACCAAACAGAAAGCCTCTTGTAAAATAGGAACAGGGCCGCACATCCAAGTCCTCCAGATCCAGAGAGAGCAGTGATTTTAGAAAAGCTAGAAATGGAGGGGGGGGGGGGGGGAAATCATATCTCCCCATCCTACATAAACGTGGAAGTAGTTTTCCAAAGTGCCTGCTCCCTCTGCAAACAGCTCTGATCCCAGCACTGGTAGCCCCCCAATAGGTAGATCCCACCCAGGTGCAAGGTTCCCTAATACCCCTGCTCCCGACAGCACACCTGACTTTCACCCATCAAAGACTTGCCCAAGATCCCAAGTAGCAGCAGAGGAGTTTTCTGGTTGTCAACTTGGTGCTCTAACCACTAGGCTATTCCTCCACTAAGTGCAAATAGAAATGGAAGTACCTTGAAAAGTTGCTGTCACATGTAAAGATACATGCACATCACTCATACAGTCAAGCACAGGCACAATCCCCACCTACCCAAAAAATAGATATAATACACACACACGTCACATATGCAAAACAGACACAGGACAGATGCACAACTATCACAGATAAGTACATAAGTATTGGCATACTGGGATAGACCAAAGGTCCATCAAGCCAAGCATCCTGTTTCCAACAGTGGCCAATCCAGGTCACAAGTACCTGGCAAGATCCCAAAAAAGTACAAAACATTTTATGCTGCTTATCCTAGAAATAAGCAGTGGATTTTCCCCGTCCATTTTAATAATGGTCTTTGGACTTTTCCTTTAGGAAGCCGTCCAACCCTTTTTTAAACTCCGCTAAACTAACCACCTTTACCACATTCTCTGGCAATGAATTCTAGAGTTTAATTACATGTTGAGTGAAGAAAAATTACTACATTGTAGCTTCATCACATGCCCCCTAGTCCTAGTATTTTTGGAAAGAGTAAACAGACGCTTCACATCTATTCATTCCACTCCAGTCATTATTTTATAGACTTCTATCATGGAACTTATAGATATGCAGAATTTGTTTTAAACAAATAAGTAGTAGAAACACAGATGTATGCACACTCACAGAAGTTGGAAATAATCAATGAACCATGCTCAAAATGAGATTAAGTAGTAGTTGACCTGGAATGCTTCTGTATAGTTTTACAAAAGCTGAGCATAGTTAAGTCAGCACAGGAACAGAGTGAATGAGTAATACACACAACATGGAGAACAGAATTCCCTGCTTGTAGAAGTTCCAGTTGATACGGGAAGGAGAAAGTAAGGTGTAGGGAAAAGAGGGAGGGAAGCGGGGTGGTGGAAAGTGGGAGTGGTTGCAAAACTTAAGCTGTGGTAAATTTTGTGGTAATTGCCTTCCTGAGGAAGTCCATCTTTAGGTGCCAACTGAAGGTGGAGAGCGAGAAATGGACAGTAATAGAGCTGGTTGGGTGGGTGGGAGGTGGGAGGCTGGGGCTCGGGAAATAGCGAAGAATTTAGGAAATGAGAGTAAACCGTGGAGAAACAGTGGGACGAAATTGCACATGTCTTTTGGTTTCCTTGCTAGTTTTAGCTTTTACCCTCCAGTCCTCCCTCCATCTCTACCTAATGGTATGCCTTTATATAGAAAAGGCAATTTTAAGGAAATCACCTCAATAGCTATATGTAAATATGTTCATAATTGGTAAGTGTGTGTGAATTATGTTTCCAAACCATGGAAGTTGATGCTTTTTTGAGCTGCGGACTGCATAGCTGGTGTGAGAGGCAGGCTTGTCATTACAAGGGAGTTGCCAATGAACATACTCAGCTGTTATGGTATTCCCTGCATGGTATTTTAACTCTGTTCCACCCAGCGAATACTGACTTAAATAGGATGAGACCTTTTTTTTATTTTAAAAGAACTACTTAGTGTATTTTCTAAGAAAATAGTTTATGAAAAGAAAAACACTGTAGGTCTGCAGTAATGTCTCCTTGTTTTTTTTTTTAGGTAGTGTCAGGAAAAATAAATAGGGTTCTATTAACTTTTCTGCATGAGCGATTACTAAATGATTATTTATGTAATTGAGATTTTTCTCCTTTTCTTCACTCTGTTCAATTAGATGAATGTTGTATGAAATGTCTATATGCGAATGCCAGGAGCCTAAGAAATAAGATGGGGGAGTTGGAATATATTGCACTAAATGAAAAATTAGATATAATAGGCATCTCTGAGACCTGGTGGAAGGAGGATAACCAGTGGGACACTGTCATACCGGGGTACAAATTATATCGTAGTGATAGGGTGAATCGGATTGGTGGAGGGGTAGCATTGTATATTAACGAGAGCCTTGAATCAAATAGATTGAAAATTCTGCAGGAAACAAAACACTCCTTGGAATCACTGTGGATTGAAATTCCATGTGCAAAGGGGAAAAGGATAGTGATAGGAGTGTACTACCGTCCGCCTGGCCAGGACAAACAGACGGATGCGGAAATGTTAAAGGAAATCAGGGACGCAAACAAACTGGGCAACACAATAATAATGGGGGATTTCAATTACCCGCATATAGACTGGGTTAATGTAACATCTGTACACGCAAGGGACATAAGATTTCTTGATGAAATCAAGGACAGCTTCATGGAACAGCTAGTTCAGGAGCCGACAAGAGAAGGAAAAATACTAGACTTAGTCCTTAGTGGTGCTCATGATCTAGTGCAGGGGGTAACGATACGAGGGCCGCTTGATAACAGTGATCAGAATATGATCGGTTTTGATATTGGCATTGAAGGAAGTGAAACTAGGAAATCAAGTACGCTAGCGTTTAACTATAGAAAAGGTGATTACGACAAAATGAGAAAAATGGTGAAAAAAAGACTGAAAGGAGCAGCTCGCAGAGTAAAAAACTTGCATCAGGCGTGGATGCTGTTTAAAAACACCATCCTGGAGGTTCAGGACAAATATATTCCACGTATTAGAAAAAAGGGAAAAAAGACTAAACGTCAGCCGGCGTGGCTAAACAGTAAGATAAAGGAAATCATTAGAGCCAAAAAACAATCCTTCAGAAAGTGGAGAAGAGAACCAACTGAAAGTAACAGGATAGATCATAAGGAATGCCAAGCCAAATGCAAAGCGGAGATAAGGAGGGCAAAAAAGGACTTTGAGAAGAAATTAGCGTTGGAAGCAAAAATACATAGTAAAAAATTTTTTAGATACATTAAAAGCAGGAAACCGGCCAAAGAGTCGGTTGGGCACTGGACGAAAATGGTGTTAAAGGGGCGATCAAGGAGGACAAAGCCGTAGCGGAGAAATTAAATGAATTCTTTGCTTCGGTCTTCACCGAGGAGGATTTGGGGGGGACACCGGTGCCGGAAAGAATATTTGAAGCGGGGGAGTCGGAGAAACTAAACAAATTCTCTGTAACCTTGGAGGATGTAATGGGTCACTTCAGCAAGCTGAAGAGTAGTAAATCACCGGGACCTGATGGTATTCATCCCAGAGTATTAATAGAACTAAAAAATGAACTTGCGGAGCTACTGTTAGAAATATGCAATCTGTCCCTAAAATCGAGTGTAGTACCGGAAGACTGGAGGGTAGCCAATGTTACTCCGATTTTAAGAAGGGTTCCAGAGGAGATCCGGGAAATTATAGACCGGTGAGTCTGACGTCGGTGCCGGGCAAGATGGTGGAGGCTATTATTAAGAATAAAATTGCAGAGCATATACAAAAACATGGACTGATGAGACAAAGTCAGCACGGATTTAGTGAAGGGAAGTCTTGCCTCACCAATCTAATGCATTTTTTTGAGGGGGTAAGCAAACATGTGGACAATGGGGAGCCGGTTGATATTGTATATCTGGATTTCAGAAGGCGTTTGACAAAGTGCCGCACGAAAGACTCCTGAAGAAATTGCAGAGTCATGGAATCGGAGGTAGGGTATTATTATGGATTAAGAACTGGTTGAAAGATAGGAAGCAGAGAGTAGGATTGCGTGGCCAGTATTCTCAGTGGAGGAGGGTAGTTAGTGGGGTCCCGCAGGGGTCTGTGCTGGGTCCGTTGCTTTTTAATGTATTTATAAATGATCTAGAGATGGGAATAACTAGTGAGGTAATTAAATTCGCCGATGACACAAAATTATTCAGGGTCATCAAGTCGCAGGAGGAATGTGAACGATTACAGGAGGACCTTGCGAGACTGGGAGAATGGGCGTGCAAGTGGCAGATGAAGTTCAATGTTGACAAGTGCAAAGTGATGCATGTGGGTAAGAGGAACCCGAATTATAGCTACGTCTTGCAAGGTTCCGCGTTAGGAGTTACGGATCAAGAAAGGGATCTGGGTGTCGTCGTCGATGATACGCTGAAACCTTCTGCTCAGTGTGCTGCTGCGGCTAGGAAAGCGAATAGAATGTTGGGTGTTATTAGGAAGGGTATGGAGTCCAGGTGTGCGGATGTTATAATGCCGTTGTATCGCTCCATGGTGCGACCGCACCTGGAGTATTGTGTTCAGTACTGGTCTCCGTATCTCAAAAAAGATATAGTAGAATTGGAAAAGGTACAGCGAAGGGCGACGAAAATGATAGTGGGGATGGGACGACTTTCCTACGAAGAGAGGCTGAGAAGGCTAGGGCTTTTCAGCTTGGAGAAGAGATGGCTGAGGGGAGATATGATAGAAGTGTATAAAATAATGAGTGGAATGGATCGGGTGGATGTGAAGCGACTGTTCACGCTATCCAAAAATACTAGGACTAGAGGGCATGAGTTGAAGCTACAGTGTGGTAAATTTAAAACGAATCGGAGAAAATTTTTCTTCACCCAACGTGTAATTAGACTCTGGAATTCGTTGCCGGAGAACGTGGTACGGGCGGTTAGCTTGACGGAGTTTAAAAAGGGGTTAGATAGATTTCTAAAGGACAAGTCCATAGACCGCTACTAAATGGACTTGGAAAAATTCCGCATTTTTAGGTATAACTTGTCTGGAATGTTTTTACGTTTGGGGAGCGTGCCAGGTGCCCTTGACCTGGATTGGCCACTGTCGGTGACAGGATGCTGGGCTAGATGGACCTTTGGTCTTTCCCAGTATGGCCCTACTTATGTACTTATGTACTTATGTATACATTCACTTAAATATGCTTTATTGCTATATTGTATGTTTGTTTAAAATCAATTAAAAAATGCAAAGAAAAAAATTGGAAATATGTACCCTATATATTTAGGGAGGGGCAAACTTTGCAGGGATGTCAGATGGAATATTTAGGGCCTTGTTTACTAAGGTGTGCTAGCGTTTTTAGTGCATGCTAATGCTAGAGACACCCCTTAGGAATATATGGGTGTCTCTAGCATTAGCGCATGTGCTAAAAATGCTAGCACGCCTACAGAGTAGCTTAGTAAATAGGGCCCTTAGGGCTTCTTTTACAAAGCCACACTAGCGATTTCCATGGGGCAAATGAGAGGAAGCCCATAGGAATTGAGTGGGCTTCCTCTCGTTGGCCGCACTGAGAATCGGTAGCGCAGTTTTGTAAAAGAAGCCCTCAATTAGTTACTTGGCAGTGATTTGAAATAAAGAATTTTCCTCTGTCAGGGGTCATCTGAGGACTGCTGTAGTTTTTCCTGGACAGTGACTTTTGTAGGTGCTCTTTTCAGAACTTATTCTCCCAAGACTGATGTTTTATGGATGATGATTGTGTTCTAGCCAGGAAACAAATACACATCTGAGTGTTAATACTGTGAATTGTGCTTCAGCTATTAAATATTTCTGTACGATATCAATCATTACTAAGTTTTTTTTTAATCCACCACTCCCAAGAGGCTACAAATGTGGTTTACATTTGAACCTATAAAACATTTCAGAATTATAACAAAAGGTTAATATCAATTAAAAAAAAAAGAAAGAAAAAAACAGCCTCAATAAAAGTCATAACTGTCTAGCTTGCTGGGGTTGCCTTGGTCAGTTTGCTTTGCTTCCTTGTATAGGAGAGGCCCATTTTAATGAAATTGGAAAGGGGTACTCCATGGAGTACACAACATTTCCAAACGCTTGCGTTTTTTTAAAGCTTCACAACTTACGCATTAGGGATAAAATACACTCTACTTATGACTCAAGCCATTTAATTTCTCCTTCCATAATTGCTTGTATGGCTAGCAGGAGTACAGAAGTGCATCTCATACCTGTTAAGTACATCCCCCCCAACCCCCACTGCCCGGGCCCATGCATCCCTGTCTTGCTTCTCCTCCTCTCCCACCCCACTTCTGGTGCAGGCCATACCCACCCCCTCTCTCTTTCTGTCCAGTCTCTTTTCTGTTCCTCTATTCACCGCTTTCCACTCTGGTCTGGTGGCAGCATTCACGGTTTCTTCAGCTGGAAAGGTCTGGGGACCTCTGCCAGCTATATTCCTCCTGTCTGATGGCTTAAGAGAATTTTCAACATGAGCAGATGGTTGATGACGTGTAGCTTTCTGTTGCTGGGAATTTGATGTTCCTAAACTTGTCTACAAGGTTGTAGGTGGAAAATGACATAGAATCTGGGGGTGCATTACTATTTCTTGATCAAATTTTGAAGAAACCAAATTGCTTTAAAAAATAAATCTGGGGCCAGAGGCATTAGGGGGCATGGCTCTAGAGCAGGGGTTCTTAACCTAGTCCTTAGGACACCTAGAGCCAGTCATATCTTCAGGATACCCATAATGAATATGCATGAGATAAAGTTGCATACAATGGAGGCAGTGCATATAAATGTATCTTATGCATATTGATTGTGAATATCCTGAAAACCAGACTGGATGGGTGTGTCCTGAGGACTGGGTTGAGAACTCTTGCTCTAGAGTATTAAAAAATAAATAAAATAAAAAGCAGCCCAATTTTCTGGTCCACCAACTGTGCTATATTCTATACTACGCATGCAAATTTCGGAATGTCCATGAAACGCCCATTTCCCCACCTATAACCACACCCCTTTTGCCTGTGCATGTTAGAAGTTAGGTGCACTGCATTACAGAATGTGCTTAGTGAGCTGTGCTTGTAAATTCTTATTAGTGCTAATTAGTGCTCATTATTGCTTGTTAATTGCTGTTATCAGTGCTCATTAGCTTGCTAAGGGGGCCCTTTTATTAAGTCGTGGCAAAAAGTAGCCTGCGGCAGTGTGAACGCAGCTTTTGTGCTCGCTGGGCCAGTTTTACCGTGTCTGGAAAAAGGGCCATTTTTAAGGGGCCGGAAAATGGACGTAAAGCAAAATAAAAATCATCGCATGTCCATTTTCGGCCTCAGACCTTACCGTCACCCATTGACTTAGCAGTAAGGTTTCATGTGCTATCCGGACAGTAGGCATGGAGCGCACGCCCACTGCTGTTTACCGCTGGGTAGGTGCCACAAGGCAGAACATAGAAAATATATTCCACTGCATGTTTTTGGCGCATGACGAACTCAGAATTACCGCCCGGGGCACGTGGTAGCCGGGCGGTAATGCCAATTTGGTACGCACTGGATGCGCGTAAGCCCCTATGTGCCTTTGTAAAAGGGCCCCTAAGTTAATGTGTGTTATAGAATCCGCTTGGATTTTTCCATGGATCTCTATGTGCGCTGTATAGAATCTGGGGGTAAATGTGTGGAAGGCAATTCTATAAGTACATCGATCTATCTTATCTATCTACTGTCAGATGTAACCTTTGTCTTTCGTCTTGTTCTTGGTTCCTTTTCTTGTGCTCCCGGGTCCAGTTCTCAGAAGCAGTTGGGTTGTAGCCCAATAATACAACAAACAGGTATGGCTGGAAAAAAGTATTTTATGTAGAAATAGGCTTATTACAGGTCTACTTAGAACAGACAGTTATTACAGTGATGCTTCTATGTGTTCCTCAGTGTCTGCCTGTCCTGCTGATTCTGTGTGTGTGAGGGTGAGAAGTGGATCTGGGACCACTGGAAAAGGAACCAAGAACAAAGGTTACATCCGACAGGTGCCTATTCTACAAAGGAAAGTAGTATTTAGGTGTGAGCATTTAAACCAGCCATAGAGGTGTTGATTATATCCGTACCTAAAAACCAGAGATCCACGTATAACTCATAAGTTATATGCATAAGGATGTGTCTTGTCAATGCTCCACCTGTCTGACTTCCTTTAGAATATTTATTTCTTTATTACATTTGTATCCCGCGCTTTCCCACACATGCCAGGCTCAATGCGGCTTACATAGTAACAATATGAAGAATTATAAAGTCGTAAAAAAGAATATACAATTTTTAGTAAACGCAATATTAATGGAGTTAATGGATAAGTAAATTGAACATAAGAGGAATTGGGTGCAGAAGGAAATTAGCGTTAGGAGGTAGGTGTAAGGAAGATGGAGAGGAATGGATATGGGATAGCAATAAGGATAATGGGAAACATAGTCAATGTATAACAATCGTCGATAAGAATCATATGGGCAGGTTTTAGTTAGGTTGAATCGTTAGGGTAGGCTATCTTGAAGAGATGGGTCTTCAGTGCTTTTTTGAAGGGCAAAAGGCCGTTGATTGTTCGGATGGATCTTGGTAGAGCATGCACTCTTTAAGATGTGTGTATTTATAGAATAGTGCTTAGTTGGATTTTTGAAAATTACTTGCATGTATGCACACATAAGTTCATATATTCCATTATTCTAATGATGTAGACCTTAGTGCCCATTGTATAGAATTACCCCATAGTGTGTTATAGCTTTGTACATAGAACTGAATATAGCAATAATGGAGTGTAGAGGTGAGGGATTATACAAGAACATAAGAATAGCTATACTGGGTCAGACTAATGGTCCATCTAGCCCAGTATTCTGCTTCCAACAGTGGCCAATCCAGGTTTGGCAGAAACCCATATAGCAGCAACATTCCATGCTACCAATCCCAGGGCAAGCAGTGGCTTTCCCATATTGGTCTCAATAGCACACTATGGACTTTTCCTCCAGGAACTTGTCCAAACCTTTTTTAAACCCAGGTATGCTAACTGCTGTTACCACATTCTCCGGCAGTGAGTTCCAGAGCTTAACTGTTCATTGAGTGAAACAATTTTTCCTGCTATTTGTTTTAAAAGTATTTCCATGTAACTTCATTGAGTGTTCCCTAGTCTTGTATTTTAAGAGTAAAAAATCTACTCGTTCTACACCACTCAGGATTTTATAGACATCAATCATATTTCCCTTCAGCCATCTGTTTTCTAAACTGAAGAGCCCTAACCTCTTTGGCCTTTCCTCATATGAGAGGAGTTCCATCCCCTTTATCATTTTGATCGCTCTTCTTTGAACTTTTACTAATTCCGCTGTATCTTTTTTGAGATACGACGAACTGAACGCAATACTCATGGATGGTGCTGTAAATATGTAAGGATTATAAATACATACACTGATATTTGGCTTCTATAACTTGTGACATCTGAGTCATATTTATGACTCAGACATATAACACTGGTATTTGTGGTCTTCAATATGTGAGCTATACATAGAATCCCTGATATTTCGTACTTCTATATGAATGATTATATGTATAACTTAGCGGTGTGTTAGTAATATGTAGAGCCCGCCCAAAATAGGAACAATTTGAAACCTTTAAGTTAGATGGTTCAGATTTTCTACCAAAATATTACTGAAAATTACCCTGCACATAGATGCAACATAGGACCAAGTTAAAATGTGATGCTGGGGTGTGGGTAATTTAGTTCATCATTCTGTTTGGCTGATTTTAATTTCACTGCTGAAGATATGCTAACATTTTACTTTCAACCCTTTATTAATGAAACCAAGGGCCCAGTTTACTAAGCTGTGTTTATTTTATTTTTGTTACATTTGTACCCTGTGCTTTCCCACTCATGGCAGGCTCAATGCAGCAGGCAATGAAGGGTTAAGTGACTTGCCCAGAGTCACAAGGAGCTGCCTGTGCCGGGAATTGAACTCAGTTCCTCAGGACCAAAGTCCACCACCCTAACCACTAGGCCACTCCTCCACTCCACATGTTAGAGACGTGCTAGTGCTTTTAGCGTGTGCTAACCATATAGGTGCCCATAGTATTCCTATGGGCGCCTACACAGTGCACGCTAATTTTTAGCATGCACTAAAAATTCTAACATACCTTAGTAAATAGGGTCCCAAGACTTATATAATAAGCCAGCTTTAATAGACAATGATAACTAGTAAAGAGTAAGGAAAGCTTTTGAAAGTACCTCTGAGTCAGTGGTTCCCAAACATGTCCCTTAGACCATATCCCAGCCAACTGGATTTTCCAGATATCTAGCCAGAAGATGAGTTGCATGTTCTGGAGTCTCACTGTATGCAAATTAATCTGTGTATATTCATTTCAGGTATCCTGAAAATCTGATCATCTATGGGGGCAACTTATTCTCAGGCTGCTGTGCTAATTTTTATCAGAACTTTGTTCTGATTTGTGGATTGTTTTTTTTATTTTTGCTTGTTTTTATTGTATTTGATGTATCATCTTGTATATTGTATTTTATTATTACGTAGATATGGTTTTAAACTGCTGTGACCATTGGATATAGTTGGCTTTAAATTTTTAATAATAATAATAATAGTACTCTGATATATGTGAAGCATGAGGGCAATGTGAAGAGTAGCCATAGTTATGGGTACATGTCTGTGATTATGTGGCATGACCTGATGGCCAAACTATACAAAATATTGGTTCTCTCTCCCAGGGATTCAAATCCAGGCTAAAAGCCCACCTTTCCCAAGCTATTTTAAAATCTTAACCCCTAACTGATGGTGAAATTCAACTCACCTGCAGAGTCAGCCCAACCGTTAGGCAAGGCTGGGAAAGGAAAGGGGAGGGGATCTGATATACCGCCCTTCTGTGGTTACAATGAAAATGTTTTATATATTACTAGTAAAAAGGCCCGTTTCTTAACACAATGAAATGGGCGCTAGCAATGTAATGAGTTCCTGCCATTAATGTTTCCAAGGTTGTATTCTGAATATAATTGTTGTTTACATGTGTAAGATTTCTTTATATACAATATTTTTTGTGTAAACTATGTTACAATGTGGTAAAAGTTTTCCTTGTTCAGGCCCTTCAATCAGTTTAACAATCACATCAGAAGAGCTCCTTACTCGTGAGAATGCAACATACAGTTGCCCATGTGAGAGACTGAGAGTGACAGTGTGGTTTACAGACAGTGTAAGAGAGAGATACACAGAGTGATTGTGTGTGTGTGTGTGTGTCTGTGTGTGTGATATGTGTGTGAGTGGCAAAGTGATTAAATGTTTGTCTTCCCTTCCGTTCTGTGCACTTGCCTCCACTGATGCTCGTACCTCCCTGTATATGATTGTTTGTTAGAGATTCAATCCACTCCCCTCCTCCAAGTTCTGTTCTGTCTGATGAGTGAGGGCGGGGACAGTGAGAGCCAATGAAACGCTGAACTACAGACTTACGAACCCTACACTGCCACATATAGGATGTACAGGTACTTATTTTGTTCCTGGGGCAATAGAGCTGCAGTGGGAATTGAACTCGGTTCTCCAGGCTCTCAGGCCACTTCACTAACCTTTAGGCTATTCCTCCACGTCCTGGGCTGCAGCTTCTTGGGGCTAGGAGTGAGCAGCTGTAGTCAAAACAAAACAATAGATAAGAACATAAGCATTGCCATACTGGGACAGACCGAATGTCCATCAAGCCCAGTATCCTGTTTCCAACAGTGGCCATCCAGGTCACAAGTACCTGGCAGGATCCAAGAACAGCCACAGAAACTCAGGGGGGCTTTTACTAAGCCGCAGTAGCATTTTTAGTTCATGATAGAAATCAGCTGGCAGTAAACGCTGAGACGTCTCGGCGTTTACCGCCAGCTGATTTCTATCACGCGCTAAAAAAACGCTACCGCGGCTTAGTAAAAAAAAACCCCTCAAAGTACTATCTTAGCTTTATAGGATGTTTGTGCGATCATTATGATTATTAAGTTTATTTATCAAAATCTTGAAGGGGGTGGGCGAAGCAGGCCTAGAGTGCTCACCGCCTTTTGCACTGGCTGTGTTCACCTGAGACATATAAGCAAATGCATTTTTCAACCCCTGCCATCCACCATGCCCAAAATATTTTCTAATATTGTAAAATTTGCTACCTTCAGCATTTGCCTGAACCTTGTTAGGAATAGACAGTAAATTAAATTATACGCAAATCTCGTTTGTCAAACCGTGGGGCCAGCCTAGTGGGCTGCATTCTTTCCAATGTGTTTACATTTTTAAATCTCTGTTGCAGTGCTGCTATTTTCTGTTTTTCTGATTCACGCTCTTTGAGTATACTTTACCAAAGAATAGCAGCAAAAAAAAAAAATATTTCTAATAAAGAGAGCTTTGATTCTTTTTGCATTTCTGATTGCCCTCCTGTTTTTCTGCTGGGCTTATTTGTGGGCTTAGTGGGTAGTTTCTGGGAACGGGGACTCCTTCCTATACTTAACCAAGAGTTGGAGAAAGCTGCTGTAGACAGAAAGTTCTGGCATGTACCAGATTGCAGGAAAAATCAGTTGTTTTCTCCTGTGGATTTTGTATAAATTCTTCTCTTTTTTTTAGGAGGGAGCAGGGTGGGCTTGTCATATATATTTTGCTGTTGGATTGATTGGGTTAAAATATCATCCTTGGTAATTGTTGGAGATACTGCTAGAACAAATACTAGTATTTTCAGTCTTCAAACTGTGTTCATGAGTAAAACAAGTCAATTTCCTTGCTGCAATGTTTTTATTTTTCCCAGAAATCTTGCACCTGTTTTCTGTACATCATCTGCAGGACACAGTAGTATAAATCTGAGCACTGAGGGGTCCTTTTACAAAGGCGCACTAACATTTTTAGCGCACTCATATTTTTAGCGTAAAATAAAATTGCTAGCACGCCATTGTAAAATTATCAAGTAGCTAAGTGACCTTTTTTTGTTATCTTTCTAAAATGCTATTGGCATGAGGCAACGTTCTTGCTGGGGACACTAAACTGCCATGCCTTTTTGAGGACTGCTGCTTCAGGCTGAGAGGACAGTAGCAGATTGGTAGCCACTATGCAGGACCGGTTTAGCATTTCAGAATGACTTGGTATGGCAGGATTTCCGGTGGTTTGAAGACGTTTAGTGCTCTAACTGATTGGTTGTTGTTCACGTCTTGAGACAGCTGATGATAGCGAAACTCTGGCCACAGTCGATGTGATCGATTTTATATATACCAGTGGTTCCCAAATCTGGTCCTGGAGGCACCCCAGCCAGTCAGGTTTTCAGTATATCCATAATGAATATTCATGAGATAGATTTGCATGCAGTGGAGGCAGTGCACGCAAATCTCTCTCATGAATATTCAATGTGAATATCCTGAAAACCTGACTGGCTGGGGTGCCTCCAGGACGTGGTTTGGAAACCACTGATATATACGTTTGAATCTTCAATTGAACTAAAACTACTACTACTACTTATTTCTATAGCGCTACTAGACGTACGCAGCGCTGTACACTTGAACATGAAGAGACAGTCCCTGCTCGACAGAGCTTACAATCTAATTAAATGTTTGCTTTTCTTTCTTTACCACGATTTTGGGTGGATCCATTAAAATTTAACTTGGGAGTTTTAACAAGATTTAGTATGAATGGGTTTTTTTTAAATGCCAATGAAGACATTTAGACCCAGTTTGGAGGGGTGGATGCAGAAGCGTTTTCCCTTTCTTACATTTTTGTACTTCACAGGAATATAGTGCTTAGTAGTACTTTGTATATTATAGGAGAGAAAGGTTCTTATTTTTGAGATATATATACTCTTTCATCCTCTTTATTTGCTGAACAAAAGTACTAGAGTACCATATTCGAAAACTGGTGTGTTGTATAGACCTGCAAGTTGTGACATACTTCCCTGGACTCTGTTGCTAGCCTGCCAGACAAGAATGCAGAGAAGGGTATTGCTCAAGCATGTGTGACTGCCATTGAATTTTCACTAAAGGGCAGGATGTACTAAACGATTTTCCCATTTGGGGCCTCTGGGAGTAAGGTTAGCAATCAAAATTAAAGTATAGGTTGATAACTGCCAAATGCTAGCCAAGAAATGTATTAAGTTAGTTCAATAGGAAAGGTTAACTGGTCCAAAAGGGTATAGGGAAAAATGATATTTTTGGAAAATACTTAATGATAAACTGCATCACATTGACAGAGTGAAAGGGAAGGTGGAGGGATATGATTTGATGTGTTAACGAGTGATAAGGTGGTGGCAAAAGTTGACAGAATAATTTCTGCTCTTAAGTTAAAAACAAACAAACATTGAAGGCTCTGGCCAAGGTCTTTCATGGCAATTCTGATGTGCTGGTTCATTTTATTTATTTGTGTGGGTTTAGCTCATGTTTTTCGAGTGAAAGTTACTTTCAGGTACAATAGACTTGCTGAAATGTGGTATTAAGTGCAAATAGAAATGAATGTACCTTGAAAAGTTACTGTTACATGTAAACATGCATTCACAGACACACCACCCACATAAACACAAAAACAGATGTACATACTCACATACCACTCATGCAAAACACAGACGAAACAGACACGCACACAAGCATCGCAGTTATAATTTATAGTTATATTTATAGAAATTGTTTTAAATAAATAGTACAAACACAGATGTAAGCACGCACACAGAGTTTGGGAGGAATTCAATGAGCAATGCTCTGCAGGCTTTCCCTACTTGTATTAAGTAGCAGTTGTCCCGGAGTGCTGCTAAATAGTTTTACATAGTGTCGCTATATAGTTTTACAAAGGGTGAGCACAGTTAAACCAACATAGGAACAGTGCGAATGAGTAATATAAACAATATGGAGAAAAGAATTCCCTGCTTGCAAGTTCCAGCTCACATGGGAAGGAAGAGGAGACTTAGGCCAAGATGCTGAGAATTCCGGCACTGTACGAAAGTGCGCTGGAAAATACCTCAACAGTACCGAGGAATTACTTCCTCATGCTCGGTGCTAATAGTGGGGTCCTTTTATTAAGGTGCACTGAAAAATGGCCTGCGCTAGTGTAGGTGCGTGTTTTGAATGCACGCAGATCCATTTTTCAGCGTACCTGTAAAAAATGGCTTTTTTGGGGGGGGAGGGGGGGGGGGGCGAAAATGGACATGTGGCAAAATGAAAGTTGGCGTGTGTCCATTTTGGGTCTGAGACCTTACCGCCACCCATTCACTTAGCAGTAAGGTCTCACACGTTAACCAGGTGGTAATCGTCCACGTGCGTACAATGCCAATTACAGCCTGTGTGCCAGAAAATAAAAATATATTTTCCAGAACGCATAGTGGACGCGCGTAAAAATTGAAATTACCGCCCTGGCCACGTGATAGCCGGGCGGTAGTTAAAAATTGACATGCGTTGGATGTGGGTAGGCACCTACGCGACTTAGTAAAAGGGCCCCTGTATGCAAGTAATATGCACGCTATTAGCTTCGAGCATGAGGAAGTAAAGGGAGAGGATGGTGCCTGGCGCATGCGCTGAAGAGTTGTGTATCATTTACTTCTGAGCATCTGGGTCTTGGTGATGGAAGGTGGGAGTGGCTGCAGGAGTTTAGCTGTGGTAAATTTCATGGAGACTTCCTTCCTGAGGAGTTGATGCTCAAATGCTCACGCCAAAGCCCACAGTGCAGAACCCTGTAGTGCAACAACAGTGCAGAAAAATAGCTAACCAATGCTTGAACCTAATTCCATTTAAACTTTATGTGCAGTGAAATTGCGCTATGAAACCAAAAGCAGGAAAGAGTTGCATGCCTGGCACATGCACACGAGGTTTTGTGGTATGCAAGGCTCTTGTGCGCATGTCCAGATAAAACCTGAAGTGCAGGCACATATCAGTGCTGCTTTGCACTTTTAAATGAGTCTTTTACAAATTATTTACACTTCTAGACTCATATTTAAGTGCAGATAAATGGGCGCCAATATGAGCTTTCACTTTTGGTTCTGCTTGGGCTCGTGTGTGTGTTTTTCTCACTATCGGTGCTTAAAACTTGCATGGGTTTCCTTTCCCTTACAAAAGAGGACAAAACCTGCATTGTAATGTGCCCAATGGACAGGAAATCTCCTGAAAACCTTCAATGCCACTCTCAAACTGGCAGTAAGTTTTCAGTGTTAAGGCCAGCATTTGCTTCTGCGCTGCCATCTGAGCATGACCTAATAATTTTTGTATGGTAACTTCCATGGAGAAAATATGCTAGTTATGATCTGCATCTGTTGTTTGTCTCCTTGAAGCTGTTTGGGTCAATAGAACAGTCAAAGACGCTTTATCCATCCACTGGTCCACACAGCCTGCTATCATGTGTGAAGGACAGGCTGACGGCTGCCTGTGGCGGTATGCACTGGCATGCTCATATGCACCTTTCCAATTTCCAACAGATGCTATTTGCCTGCCATAAGCATATTATAAATATTTAAAATAGAGAAAAGTAGGGTTTCCTTACATTGCATGTCTTTCAATTGAGGAGTCCTTTGCAGGCATGGTTTCCCATGCAATAATTTGATGGGATGTTTGCCATTCTCTTCTCAGTTTCTTGCAGAGATTCTTGTCTTTAGTTTTAAGACTAAGCACCTGGATGGAATATTAGGGGGGTGAATTTGTTTGAATGCCAGATTAGGTCAAGTGTCTTTCCAGCCAGACCCCAGATGCCCAGGAAGGTAGTTGATTACTGAGTCTTTGAGAGGAGGCTTAGAGGTACTGTCCCAGGACTTCTCCTAGTAGTGGGCTGGTGCTCTAATCACTAGACTGCTATTAAACCCTGTCTCTGCTTTATCATGTCCTGGCTTCAGTCTAGGGGCTACTCCCACATTCCTTGGCAGTTACTCTAAATTGGGAAAGGTAGTGAGTATAATCAGGATGTTCATATTTATAGCGCAGGAAAAGTATAAATATTCAGATAAATACTTGACCTTATTAATATCCATGGTCTGGCGCAAAAGGTTATTGTGGCAAAGTGCTGCCTGAAAAATAGGATGGCTATTTTACAAGTAGGTTTAGTGAATTTAGTGAAATCAGGTTGTGAAAATAATCTTACTCGTAGCTTGCTTAACTAAGAAAAAGGCCCATCAAAACAACAAAAGCAGAAATGTACAGGCTGGTCTTATGTTTAAATCATTTTTATTGATGACAGAAAAGGAAAAGATACAGTGCAAACAGCATTGAAACTAATATCATCAAATAACTTTTCAAGATTAGCAATTCCTATATCCTCCCCACCCTCCCTCCCAACCCTTCCTATACTTTGTAACGATCCTTTCTCTATTTACCCAAAAAAAAAAAAACAAAAACAAAAGAGAGAGAGGGTCAGCAGTCTCCTAAAGGGAATTTACTATGAAACTTCAGGCCCTCGGGGACAAAGCTTGTAAATATGGTTCCCAGGTTTCAAGAAATTGTTTCCGCCTCCGAGGGGAGGACCCAACCACCCAGCGTTCCATCATCAGAAGTTAATGGAACCTGTTCCGCCAGTGCCAGTACTCTGGCAGGGAGTCACAGTTCCAAACATTCAAAATAAGTCTTTTGCCCAGTTGGCAAGCCTTGCAGGCTAGTTGTTGTGCCCCCCATGTTGTAAAATGAAAGTTCATATTTATCCAGAAGTATCCCAAGTGGGGTGTGCGGTATATGTGTTACAGGTTGGTCTTAAAAACTCATTTTTATAAGCTGTAGGAGCCGGCTCTGTGTGTGCCAGCTCCTTCATTTCCAGGGAGAGGTAATTGGTATTGTAGTAGCATCCCCAATTATTTTGAAATGTTGGTGGCTGCGGTATGAAGCAACATTTGGTAATCCCCTTCTGCAAGTGAATTCTTCAGACATGTCTAGTTGCTGCAGATGCCTTCCTACCTGACAGCCTCCTTAATGTGCAGCCTTTTGAGTTGTGATAGTAAGCCACCACGCCAACTGAAATTTATGTATGTTTTTTTTTGTGTGATCTGCTACAGTCTTCACAACAACCTAGAATACTGAAGGTTTGATTTTGAACTAGCAAATGATCAATTCAGGCATTGCGGGAAACCTATATTACTTGTGAAATACCAGCGTTTTAGTGTGTTACTTGACCAGGCCAACTCAAGAAGTTGACTTGATAGAAAGGCTAACCATGGGTGGAGAATGCTAAATGGCACCTTACCTTCATATGCTTTCTAAAATATCTTTATAGTGAAAATGTATTTTTTTTCCTGTGATTCAAATCTGATGTGTGCCAGATATTGTGGTTGCCATGCTAATTCACTTGAATGTGTAGAAAGAAAGGGTCAGCAAGCAAGTGGTATGGGATACCTTTTTATTGGATTACCAAACATAGAGCATGTCCACTCAAAGCAAAACATTTGTACAAACATATTGTTGAGGGGGGGAGGAGGAGGAAGAATCACCTACATAGAGGAGCTGTTACAACCTTAATTACTTTAATGTGCAGACTAGATGAACCATGCTGGTCTTTATCTGCCATCTTTTACTATGTTACTATGGGGCTTATTTTCAAAGCACTTAGCCTTACAAAGTTCCATAGGCTCTACTGAGAAAATTGAAAAGTTTAAAACCAGTGAATGAAAACCAAACTGGTTTTACATTTTTCAGTTTTCTTAGTAGAGTGGACCACCATAGTGCTTTTCTACAATATATACATCCCATGTCACCACCTAAGCAGATAGTGTTGGTTGGTGGAATTGACCCCTGAAGCAGGTGTCTTCACGCCGAAACACGGCCCGTGTTGGGTCATTAATAAAGCTTACTTGTCCCACTCTTGAAAAGCTCTTGGTATTTTAGGGCCCATAGATATATTTGTAGTGCTGCCCGTTTATAGGTAGGGTTCTAGCTGTTTGAATTCTAGGATTAGTACTACTGTTGAATGACATGTTTGCTACTTGTATGTTGAATTAGGATTTTTTTTCAGGTTTTATTTATTTATTTGTAATGCTTATACCCCGCACTTTCCCACTCACTAGCAGGTTCAGTGCGGCTTACATAGTATATCAGGTTAACAAAGTAACATGGAGTGGATACAGCTGTAATATAGTAAGTAAAGAGGTGTTCGTTTAGATGTGGATAGGTAAGATGGGCAAGAAAGGAGGATGGTAAAGGTGGGGGAGTGGGAGGAGGGTGTATATTGGGATTAGCGTGTTGTTAAGTATGGGAGAATGTATGGGGGGGGTAGGAAGAGGGATGTGTTAGGATTAAATAGGGAGCATATTTCAGGTTCAGTCTTCATAGTCTGATCCGGGTAGCACAGATGGACTCATAGTCTAAGTCAGGTTATTTGTGTAGGCTTGCTTGAAAAGGTAAGTTTTTAGCAGCTTCTGGAAAGGTAGATGGTCATTGACTGAATGGATCTTGGTAAGGCATTCCATAGTTGGCTGCCTATGACGGAGAAGTTGGATGCGTAGTAAGTTTTGTACTCAAGTCCTTTGCAATTGGGGAGATGTAAGTGGAGATAAGTTCGAGAAGATTTTGAGTCGTTAGGTGAAAACTGTAGCAAAGCTTTACCTCTCAGGACTACCAGACTTGAAGGCAGACTTCCACTGGAACACAGCATAAGGAGAAAGCTGTAGCAAAGCTTTACCTCTCAGAACTACTAAGCTTGAAAGCAGACTTCCACTGGAACACAGCATAAGCTGTAGCAAACTTTACCTCTCAGGACTACCAGGCTTGAAGGCAGACTTCCACTCTCAGGACTATCTGGCTTGAAGGCAGACTTCCAGTGGAACACAGCATAAGGAGAAAGCTGTAGCAAAGCTTCAGCCACGGTCTCACAATATTTCACATTGTGCTTGGTAGTGGTGAGATTTGTGTTGCTATTGCTCAGATGACATGAAAATTGTTTTTTGGGTTTTTTTTGTATGGCGACATCCATGGAGAAATGTTCTAGTTCTGATCTGTACGTGTTGTGGGGAGATTAAAATTTTGTAGTTGCAGAGCATGTTTACATTTAACTCATAAGAACTGCTATACTGTGTCTCGCCAAAGGTCTGTGAGGGTCATTAATGCAGTGTATCACTCATACAAACATTGTCCACCTGGTGTGTCCCAACCTAAAAAAGATTGATAGTCATTTCCCTCAGCAGCATTTAGAATGCAAAACAACATGTGGATCTTTTCAAATATATACACCAGATGCATTGCTAGAAAACCTCACTCATTGGCCTTCAATCTCAGTCCATTGTGATGGTGAATCTCCCTCTTAGGGATGAGCCACCCTTGGCATCTCTGATTTGGGAGGGAGGAGAGGCACATGGGTGCTATCCCTGACCTGTTGGCCCCTGCCCACCAAACGTTTTGCCAGCTGATCCTTTGTATTCCTGCCTTTCCTGGTTCTACAAAGTCCACTACAGAGTGAGGAGCTCCTTCTTTTTTTCCACTGTAGTCACTATGGCTGCTGGCACCACATAGCTGCCAAAATCAGAGAATCTACTTCCTGTTTTGTCTGCAGTGGCGTAGGAAGGGGGGGCGGTCCGCCCCAGGTGCACGCCGCTGGGGGGGTGTCGGCTCTGTTGGTTCCTTGCGCTCTCTGTCCCAGAACAGGTTACTTCCTGATCCGGGGCAGAGAGAGCAAGGAACCAACGGAGCCGACGCAGCTCCCAGCGACGTGGACACGGGGGCGGATCGGCCCTCCCGCCCACCCCTCGCTTCTTCATCAATTAAGAATGCGCTCCGGGGGGGGAAGGGTGCGCTCTGGAGGGGTGGGCGCCGAGGGGGGTCACCGTGCTGCACCCGGGGGGGAGGTGCACAGCGGCGACCCACCCCGGGTGTCACCCACCCTCACTACGGCATTGTTTGTGTGTAATACAGTAAGTACTTCTTCTCTGCTTTCAGTTCCTACGTGGTTCCATCACTCAGTGACTGGAGTGAAGAACGGAGCTCTTCACTCTACAGCAAATAGAGTGGCACTGGGCAGGTAGGAGAAGGGGGGGGGTGATGAGACAAGTCTGATGCTGGGGATGGGAACAGGGGGCTAGGGTCTGACAAGGGGTAGGTGGGAAGAAAGGAGCTGGGGCTTGGAGATGGGTCTGATAGTGGGATGGGAGAATGGTTTTGGTGGTTGTAGAAAGAAGAGAAGGACAGATATTGGGAGGGTGGGAGAGAAACATGGGCTTCCCTATCATCAAGCCGATCAATCCATAGACAGGTGGGTTGTGTCCATCTACCAGCAAGTGGAGATAGAGAGCAATCTTTTGCCTCACCATATGTGGTTATGTGCTGCCGGAAATTCCCCAGTATGTTCTCTATCTAGCAGGTGTGTGGTCGCACAGCAGCAGCAGCTCTGGCTAGGTCTCCAAGCCTAATTGTCTAGGTTTTGTTGAGTACCTGGGGTTGAGGGCTCTTCATGAGCAAGTGCAAACCTGGGTGCTGGGGATAGGGTAAGTAAATATTCGAGAAGCAGATAAGTGAAGGAGAGAAAGAAGTGTAGGAGAAGAGGCAGGGACAATAGCTGCTGGGGAAAGAAGAAAAAGAGATAAAGGGCTATGAAGAGTGTGAGTTATAAAAGGTAATATAGGTGAGAGGTAAAAGGGGGAATGTGAGCCTAAATAAGGGAGTAAGACATAAGAAGGGGAGGGGATGACTAACAGGGAAAGAGCTGGGGGTGGGTAAGGACAGGAGAGAATGAGAGTGAGGGGGAGATATTGGACAGAGGAGGAGAGAGGAGGAGAGATGCTGGTTATGGGGAAGAGAGAAAGGAGAGCATTACTAAAAGACTGGAGAATGAGAGGCTGTGGAAGGAAAGTGAAATGGGAAGTAGGGGACTGGGGTGAGGGAGAAAGATGAAAAGCTGAATAGTATTACTGAATAGTGAAGAGGAAGTATTCTGTGGCACTATCCAATTAGTGCCTTTGAATATCCCTAAGGGCAACCACTGAAGTGGACGAACACAGGTAAATCCCCACAAGAACAAATCAAGAAGTTTATAAAATACAGTCTTCAAGTGCATTTACAAATAAAGACTATATTTTATAAACTAATGGTTCCTTGGTCTGTATTTGAAGAGCCATTCATTATTCCCCACTCTTTTTGGACTTCTGAATATCCCTGTCATTATCCCTATAGGTGCCTACATGGTCAGCGTGCATGCTAAGTGTAGGTGCACTAAAAACACTAACATACCTTAGTAACCAGGGCCCTTAGTATGGTGTGTTAAACTGAGCTTTTCTTTTGCTCACATTTTTTTTGTTTTGCTCCTTGTTGTTTGAGCATCTTGCATCTCTTTTGTGTTTTTGCAGAAAAATAGGTTAAGTATGTGCTGATAAAAACATAGAAAAGTGGTTCTTTGAGTTTGTCTGATAGGAGCTATTGTTTTGCTTTGACTGCAGCTGTTATCCTCTGCTGCCCTAGTTAGCTGACCAGTCTTGCCTAATGGTTGGGGAAGCCTTGGCCCCACTGATAATTTAGATGCTGGGGGGGGGGGGGGGGGGGAGGGCACCAGTTCATCCCTCTCCTCAAGCAGCAGATTGCCTTGAGTAGCCCCAGAGTAGTTGATATTTAGTGAGAAGCTATGTTCTCACTGGCTACGATCATGTGTAGTGCTATCCTGCTGTTGACCTTTTTCAATGTCTTGATAGTTTTGTGTTTTTACTTTCACATTTGGATTGTTCGAGCTCACAGTATTTTTCTGAGATGGCTTCGTTTGTGTGCTGGTCTATTTGTGATTTGACCTTTTTCTTCTATGAGTAAATTAGGACCTAGAGCAATAGATTAGCAGGTGATATGTATTCATATTAGAGATGTGAACAGGCATGAAAATTTTACTAGGATTTATTTACTGCTATTTTTGAAGAAATTCACCCAAGTATTTTCTTTTTTTCAGAAATGTTTGCTGATTTTTGGATATCTTTCAGTTAATTTCACACTTGTGTTATATTAGTGCGTTTTTAGCACACACTAACCAAAGAATGAAGACATGTTAAGTCAATTAGTTCACCTTAAATCAGTTTAGCATACACTTAGGGGCTCATTTACTATGCCGCAGTAGGCACTATCGCGTACCTACCGTATGCCAAAAAGCAGTGCCATGGAACGTGCTGAGGTGTCCCGCAGTAATGTGCCAATCAGCGCGCATTAATCCCACACTAATTTTTTGGCACAGGAGACGTGTCTATAGACTGAGAGTAGGCATGCGCCTGCGCTAATCGGGTAGCATGAGTACATTGCTGCGCTCTGCCCGATTAGTGCGGGAGCCCTTACCGCCTCGTAAATAGCAGTAACAGCTCTCTTGGTAGTGTCCATGCGCTAACTGGCACGTTAGCACTTGGCCATTACAGGAACATATAGAAATGCGGACATTTTACCATCAGCTGAAAGTGGTCGCAGCTCACCGGGACCCCATGTGCTACAAACAACGCCAGCCACTTTTAAGTGCAGCTTAGTAAAAGGGACCCTAACATTTTTAAGGCGCACTAACAATCTGAATTAACACTAATGAATGCACATTGCTAAGGCATATGCTCTTTGTGGGAGAACTCTAGATGTGTGTGTGTGTGGGAGGTGGGGGGGGGGTTGAGGGGGGAGGTTTGGATAATGCTGCTGTTCTACTCCTATTTTGTTTAACTGTTCATCTTAGTATCTGTTTTCCTTTTAGTCTTCTGTTTTACTGTGTTGCAGTTTATCACCGATGTATTCCGCCATGAAGGATTCTGTGAATGGCGATCTATCAATACCGATTAAAAAAATAAATGATGATTCAAAAGCCAGTTCTTTGGCACAGAAGAATGCATGCAAAGAAATCAAATGAATGCCTTTATGATCTAGTTGATTTTCTTAATTTTGCACTATGCAATGTTGGCCTTCCTGTGTGAAGGATCATTCAATTCTTGCCAGTATTTTTTCTCTCCCCCTCCCCCCTGCCTATGTGTTAATTTCAGGTTGAGTGAAACTGGTTTAAAAGGTCATATTGTGAACATACTTTGGCACAACTTGTAGCATGCTAATGTGATGGAATGTTCAAAGAATGTAATTGTTCTTCCTTTCTCCTTTATCTGCCATTGTTGTTTTCCGTTTCCATTCTGGTTGAATTTGCTTTTTCCTCCAATTGTTTGCTGCTTGATTATTTGGCTCTTAATCTGTTTAGTCAGATTCTGCCGCTTTTAAACTACCTTTTTTGGATATTATGAAATAGGAGTCCAAGCCAGCGTACAATACAGTGAATTTTGCATCCGGGCAGAGGCATTGGTCACTTGAGAAGTTCTAATCTTTTGGGCCTGGGATAACTGAGGGCAGAAAGGAGAGTTGCTTCATGTACTCATCCCAACTTGATTATGATTTGCCCCCATCATGGTAAGACGGGTTCTCAACCCAGTTCTCAGAACAAACCCAGCCAAGCAGATTTCAGATACCCTCAATGCATATGCGCAAGAGAGAATTGCATATAATGGAAGTTGTGCATGCAACTTTATCCCATACATATTCATTGTGTATATCCTGAAAACCTGACTGGCTGAGTGTGTCCCGAGGACTGTGGCAAGACGCAATGAGAAAGGTACCGTGCTGTGAAATTTCCAGTGAAGTTTTATGTTCATCCTGTACAAGGTTGAGCTGAATATCTGGTTTACTCTAAAGTTATCCAGACACGTCTATTTGCTATTAGGTCTTCTGTTTGCTCATATTTGTTTTATTTGCAAAAATTTATATTCTGCCAATCTGGGAGGTACCTCCCACCATTGTTGGATTACCTAACAGAAGTAATACACATAAGCAGTTTTTAAACGCAATCCAAAATAAAATCATAAATACAAACCAGATATAAAATTACTGTTAAAACACAAATCTGAAAAAATAACATTCCACTAACTAACCTACCTATATCTGTAAAACTGGTTAAATTGGCTACTAGCTAGTTCTGAATGCTACTGCTGACCAATTGAAGTTTAACTGTGTCCTGTGAATGTTCTCAGGGCTATCTTTTTGTTTTGCTACAATTTGCCTGGACAAACTGAACTAGGTTGAGGCGCACAGGCATCATGACAGGATGGAAAATACCTTCCCTGATGCTTTTTTTTTTGTGATTTGTGTCTTTTCACCTTTGGACAGCCTGACCTGCCAGCTCTATTTAAATATGCATAGAACAGAAAAAACAGTGTGCACTAAGGTACCTCTCTTCACAGCCCTGAGTCTATTGAACAGGAAGTGCAAGCAGAGGAAGAAGGTGGGTCTGTGAAGAGAGGTACTGTGGAACACATTGCATCCACTGTTCCTTGCAAGTTTTAATTTTGCAGGCAGGCTGGACTATCTGCAGGCAGGAAGCAGCAAATTGAGAAGAGTCACTGATTAGCAGGGCCATTCTTTGGTGGGAAGGAACAAATCTGGGAGAAAAGCTTTGAGGATTCATGCCTCCACCGTAACTGATCTGCAATGTGTTGGTGTAAGCGAGCAGATATTGAGATGGACCAGGAGAAAGAGGTACTGCTACTTCTTGGGGATTGGGAAAGATCAGAGGAAGGATAGCATAAGAATTTAGGGGAAGCTAGCGATCAGAGGAAAGATGAGACTGGGAGTGGGAAAGAGCAAAAACTTGGAGATTGGTTGGGATGGCGGACAACAGAGTCTGGAAGACTGAGGGGGAAAACTGGATTTGGGGATTGCTTCAATGAGAAGAGCAGGGATTTGGTAATTTAGGGAGAAAGCGAGGACTAAAGGGTCATTTTACTAAGATGCACAAACAGATTTAGTGCACACTAAAGATTAGCATACACTAAATGCTAAGAAGCCCATAGATATAAAATGGGAATCTTAGCATTTAATGTGTGCTAGTTATTAGCACGTGCTAAATCCGTTGGCACACCTTAGTAAAAGGATCCCTTAGTGTTGGGAGGGGGGACAGAATAAAGAATTTGGGCATGAAAGAGAGGCTTGGAGGCTGAATGAATTTGGTAGCAGAGGGGTGGGGGGGGGGGGGCAGTAGAGGCCTGACAATTAGATAGGTATGAGTAGGGGTTTGTTAGATGATGGCGTATGAGCAGTGCATTTTTTCTAGTGAAAAAAATGCCGATACTCAAATCCCAGGCCACCCTTCAGGAGTGGGGTAATCACTGAGGGACTCACCCCACAATAGCCAAGCCCCCTGCAACCAGTCACAGAATCTATGACAAGGCAGAATTTGTGTGTAGAACCTGTGTTCTTTCATTAAAACTTGAGGAACATGGGTCAATTTTAGCACACAATGGAAAAGGTGCCAGTACTCAGTACCCCCTCAAAAAAAGCCCTGGGTATGAGTGACAGTGGTATAGGAGAAGAGGGATGAAGGGTGAGGAAGAGGAGATGAGCTGTGGCATGAAGGGCCTGGAGGACTGGCAAGATGGTGCTGAAGAGGGAGGAAAGAGGTCTCTAAAGAGAGTGAGAGAGGGTAGAAATGGGGCAAAGGATGTGGTGAAAGTGGAATAAAGAGGCTGGATAGGAATATGATACAGAAGAATGGGTTTCAGACTGGGGAGCAAATAATTGGGGCTAATGGAGAGATGTTTTTATACTGAATAAGGCACAAAAAGGTGCCCTAAATGACCAGCTGACCACTGGAGGAAATCAGGGATGACCTCCCCTTACTCCCCCAGTAGTCACTAACCCCCACCCCAAAAAATGTGATTAAAAACATTACTTGCCAGTCTCTGTGCCAGCCTCAGATGTTATACTCTGGTCCATTAGAATAGCATGCAGGTCCCTGGAGTAATCTAGTGGTGGTGCAGTGCACTGCAGACAGGTGGATCCAGGCTCCTACCTCCCCCTACCTGTTACACTTCTGGAGGAAACTGTGAGCACTCCAAAACTCACTAGAAACGCACTGGACCCACATATAGGTGCCCCCTTTACCCATAAGGGCTATGGTAGTGGTGTACAGTTGGGGATAGTGGGTTTTGGTTTTTTTTTTTTTGGGGGGGGGGGGTCAGCAGACAAGGTGAGGGAGCAATGGTGAGATGTGTGCCTGGGAGCATTTTATGAGGTCCACTGCAGTGCCCCCTAGGGTGCCTTATTGCTTCCCTGGGATGTCTGTGGGATCAGTCTACTAAAACTGCTGGCTCCTCCTACATCCTAATGGCTTGATTTTGTGCGTTTTGCACTTGGACGTTTTGTGGGTTTTTTTTTTTTTTAATGGACCTAAAAACAAAACGTCCAAATCACAAAACCTTGTTCAAAACAGTATTTTCGAAAAAAAAGATGTTTCGTTTTTGAAAATTACCTTCTTTCCTATTCAGATTTTGGACTTTTGCAAAACGTCCAAAGTCGGACTTAGACGTCATATCGAAAATGCCTCTCTTAGGGTCCCTTTTACCATACTGCGATAAAAGGGGGCCTGCGGTAGTGTCAGCATCTGTTTTTGATGTACACTGAGTCCCCCTTTTACGCAGCAGGTAAAAAGCTGGGGTTTTTTTTTTTAAGGAAATGGCCGGGTGCTAATCACAGGAATTAGCGTGTGGCCATTTCTAGGGGTATTGCCCCTTCCTTTACGTACCACACCATAATACACCCCCCCCCCCCATGGCATCAAGCATCACTCTCCTTCCCTACCTCTCAACCTCCCACTCCCCCACGGTAGTGTCCAGCATTTCTCTCCTCCCCCCCTCCCCCATGGTCACCAGCATCTTTTTTTTCTTCCTCCTCCCTGCTGTGAGCCATTTATTTCCTTACCTCCCTCTACGGAGGTGGCAAAACTGTAATCTGCATAACAAAATAGACATCGGAAGCGGCCTACATCAGGCCTTGAGCATACACAGATGCTGAGGTCCCATGCTGACCAGCTGTGATGCTTCTGCAGTTATGCAGATTGTAGAATCACCACCACCACTGTTCTAAGTTGAGCAGGAGTCCTCCAACTGCACTGCTGCCACTAGGGGGTGCTGTTTTAGTATCACATCTTAAATAGTGAGGGATAATCAAGTTCTGCAGCATTCTATGCCCTAGCAATTGAACTTGTATATTCATTGAATTTAGTGTTATTAAATTGTAAGCCACTTTGACGCTAAAGCATAAATGTGATTATATAAAATAAATCCAATCCAAAAATGCAATATTGAAGCAGCACCTTCCACTGGTAGCAATGTGGTTGGAGGACTCCCGCTTAAGTTAGAGGGAATAGTGGTCACCACCCTGGGAGAAGGACATAAGGAAATCAACAGTGGAGGGGGGGGGGGGGGGGGGGGGAAGAAGAAAGATGCTGGAGAACAGAAAGGATTTATCTTTTTACTTGGTGAATATCCACATCTTCCACTCTGATTAAGATCCCTATTTCTATCATGTCTTGTAAACAGTGTTGCATATTGTTAGGCACTGGGGCAGCTGACTGGAATATTTCTAAGAGGCCCAACAAGTATTGTGTGTTTTTCAAGTATTCCTTTCACAGAAGCTGTATTACAGCAGGTCAGCATTCAAAATGGGATCCACCCCAGTTTGCTGAATTCCAAGGACCAAAACTAAACTAGCCAGGAAAATGTTGATATGATGCTATATTTTAAGAACTCCAAAGAAGAACAGCCTCTTCCATCTGCCAGCATCTTTAGGCCCTTCTCTTCAGCATCTTTAATTCAACACATTTGTTTATTAGCATTGTAATTAGCATTGCTCTGCTCTTGTCAGAAAAGATGGGATGCTCAGCCTAACATGAGGTGTTTCTCAGAAGAGCTTTGCTAATAGCAAAATCTCTTCTCAATGAATGTTTACAATAAAGCAAGCACAAAAATTAAAATGACAAGATGCGACTCCTGCATTTTGGGGTACATAAACTCCCTCTGTATAAGGTATATCATTTGGATAAGGAAGTGATCTTGATGAAAACCGTGACCTGCTTGCACCCTTATAATATTGGTCCTGATTGGTAAGCTTAAATCAACCCCCTCCCCCTTCCCCATGACAGCAGGACTTATCCAAGTTGGAATGGCACCTGCCTGGCTAAGTACTACTCAATAGGTTCACACCTAGATTTCCAGCTTCATTATCTGGATACCGCTGCTAGAAATCTTGACAGAGCACCTTGGCACTATCTGGTTAATTCCAGGGGCAGCGCTTGAGTTTCCATTCACCTGGTTAGCAGCTATTGTCGGCCCATTAATTGGGTAACTGCCTGGATAGAGTAAAGCTGTCCTAATTTATCTGGTTACATATCTGGGTTCCAGTCTGAATATTGCCTGTACCCAGCTAGTGTAGATGGGCAAGGTATACCTGGATATTCAGTGTCAACTGGAATCTGGATACCGGCTCTGAATGTTTGTGTATACAATTACTTTGGTGGCTGGTGTTCAAATCAAATGTTGTCTGCCACAGCTGAGTATTACCCCCATGTTAATAAATAAGGTAGAGACTATTCATTGGTCCAGAGAGAGATTGTTTAAATCCCATAGTTTTCTTTTATTTGTATTACCTCTTTCCCCTCCATCATCTCAGACAGCATGCAACTTTTGGGTTCGGTTGTCAGTCTGAGGCCTAGAAGGAAGTCTTTCCATGTGATCTCTCAGGGTCACTCTACCACTTGTTGGGGATCCCTGCAGCAATGACAGCTGTCCTCCTTCCCTTTATTTAAGTGCATCGCCTTTATGTAGCCTCAGGCCCTTCTAGACCTGGTGGCCAACTCAGGTTCAAATAGGACGGCGCAGCCTTATCCATGAGGCTGACCCAGGGTCCAAGAATATTCAGCTTTTTAATACTCGAATATGCAGTACTGTTGATACCTTATTTATTTACTTCCCTGTTCCCAGAGGGCTTACGATCTAAGTTTATACCCAAGGCAATAGAAGGGTAAATGACTTGCTCAGGATCACAAGGAACAGCAGCAGGATTTGAACCAGGCACAAACTGTTAGATCTCTCTTCTCTGTCCTACTACTACTAATCATTTCTATAGCTGTACTAGATGTACACAGCACTGTACACATTATATGCAGGTACTTTCTCTGTCCCTAGAGGGCTCACAATCTAAGCATGCAGGGGAACTGATTTAGTTTCACCAAGTTTATTCTGCTGCCCTCAGTTGAAGGAGGCTTAGATATTTGAGTCACAAATTCTCCATTTTTCATTGGTCTAACTTACTACTAATTTCAACCCCTTCTAAAAATGAAAGTTCTGTTGGATGCCTAATAACGATGCAAACAGAAGGTTATGATCCATGGGCATGATTGTTATAGTGTAGTCGGAGAAAATAAAGAGCAGTAGACTGTGTGAAAGCATTGGATTAACGTGCATGGAATGGTGATTACAACCCTTTATGATACTTACAAGACAACACTGTTTGTCTAAGTAGACTGGGGTGAGCTGCAAGATGAGACAAAGGTTACGTTAGGACTTTTGTGAACTTAGAGATGCCAGATTCTCTTTACAACAGCGTTGTTAACATTTGATGCCTGTGAGGGTTATTACAAAATCTAATCTAATCTTGTAGCAGGAGCTGGAGTGACCTGCTAGCAGAGGTAGTGAGGTCATCACTCTGATGGACTTTTGGGCATGCTTGAGGTGGCAGTGGTGGGGGCGTAGGTGGAAGGTTGAGAGGTTTATGCTTATGTTCATGCCAACTTGATATACCACCCTTTATACCAGATAACTGAGTGTCTTACAAAGGTTGGGTAGAAGATCTGAGGGGAAAGGGGAGCTGGCGATCTATTCAAAGTGGCAAATCTCAACTGGGTAGATTGAGTGGGTCATTTTGGGCTTTAACTGCCAACAGTTTCTATGTTCCTATTCTCTTTTGGAATTTGAAGGAAATGGAAGTCATCTATGGCTTACAAAGAGGTTTCTCCTGGATTTGTTTTTAGTATATCCGTTGTGCTCTCTAAAACAAAATGGCATCAATGCTTGCAGGAATATATGCTGTTCTGAAAGAATATAAGGGATCACAAAAGAGAGGGTAACAGCATACAAGTATAAACAGAAGCACAAGAAAAGCAAACACTGGGCCTTCAGGATTGAGAATAGTGTAAACCTTTATTCCGAAAATGATCCGACACAGGCCGTGTTTTGGCGTGCAAATGCCTGCTTCAGGGGTCAAAAAGATCCTATAGGTCTGCTCATGGACATAAAAGATAAAATAACAATCAGGATATAATTCCCAAAGTATATTGAAAGTCCGTTTAAGCTTAGAAATGCTATTGGCTCTTGCTTTTCTTGTGCTTCTGAAAGAATATAAGCCATCTCAGAGTTTTCTTGGCATTGAGTAACCGTGCTACTACCAGGTGCCATGATGGTCACAGGCTGGTCGCTGTCCTTTACCTCCTAGTTGTTTTGTGTTAAAGGTTCTTGTGGCTTCATAAAACATGGGGTTTTACTTTGGTATTTTTATAAAGATATTTCATGCAATGCAGGAAAGTAAAAAGGTTGTGTAAGAAAAACAAATTCTCTTAGGAAGGTTGAACGCATTCTTCCTTGGTTTAAAGTTGTGCCGCAGGGAGAGAACTGGATGAGACCAGTGTACTGTTTAGATTACTGCTCACAGGGTATGTGTGGGCTGTAGCGGATACAACAAAACAGCTCCATGCCCAGAAACCAGCATCCTTCAGAGAAGTTTTTGCTGGCCTCGGAATGTGCTTTTAACCCGACTACAGCAAGAAAGAGGTAAAAAAAAAAAAAAGGCAATCTACTAGTGCTAACTTCTGGAATACTACATTCTCTGGGTAGGACCTATAACATCAAACTCCCCAAACCCCGGTTTTACCCAGGGATCATCTTTTTGTTGGTTTTCTTTAGATTTATATAAGGATACTGTGTGAGAAAAGGAATAATGACTGAACAAAAACATCTTTTAAAATATATATTTTTTTAAGTTTTTCCTGCTTATCTCCTTCCCTAAGTACTGTATGCCTGAGGAACAAGTGCATTTTCTATTGCTGGGGGGATGGGTGGGGGAACGCAAAGGGAAGTCTTCAAGGTTTATGGCTGGCAGATGTGGCAGCTGAACTTTTTTCCATTCTTGTTGGAGCCAAGCAAATCATATCTTGTACATCCAATCTCTCTCTGTCATCATCAGTTAGATGAAATGAACTTGATTTTCCTATGCCATGATGCTATAACCTGCAACTTAAATTTTTCCTCTTCTAAAAGGGAGTAGTACATAGTTGTATGCATGATCGGCGATGGTCAGTTCATGTAATTTGTTCTGTTCTTTGAGCGGAGCCTTGGGGATCTACCAAAAAGAGGGTACTGGAAGAAGGGTCCCTCTTGTTTTTAAGGAACTTTCTTCAGATAGCCTGCGATCAGCTTTGCTTTTCCAACATTTCTTTCACTTTCTCTTTTCCACCCTGTGCTGTTTGCTGCTAATAATAAATGTGCCAATATAGCGAAAGGTGGACTGAAACCTCGCAGTGAAACTCCATCCATTTTCCAGTCACGTGCAGGGTTGGGTTTGTAGGATAGCAATCATTCTTCATAAATCAAACTCAGGAAATCAAGGTAGAAACAATCGTCAAGTCCCTGATTGTGTCAGCAACCCTTCAGCAAACTTGGTTTAGGAATGATTGGAATGGTAAAGGAGCAAATTCTTTCAGAATCTTTTAAGCAATAATGTCTCTCCTCAGTGCATAAAAATCTGAATACAAAGCAAGGCTCTTCAGGCCCCTTTTACTAAGGCACGCTAATGGATTTAGCGTGTTTTAAATGCAAAGACACCCATAGTTCACCTTAGTAAAAGGGGCTCTAAATGGATTTTTTTATTTTATTTTATTTTATTCATATTTATAATATATCACAAAACAATGTGAAGAAGCAATCGGCATAAATTTTACAGAAAAATACACTACATTAAGGAAACAAAAACTTTTCGGCCTTTCCGACCACTAATAAAGAAAATAATTCCAAGATTTCAAGAATCAAAAAGTAAAGTGGAAATATATAACATACATTAGCTTCCTCTGTTTTCAAACCCCAGCCTACAATTTAGGGAACATAGTAACATAGTAACATAGTAGATGACGGCAGAAAAAGACCTGCATGGTCCATCCAGTCTGCCCAAGACAAACTCATATGTGTATACCTTACCTTGAATTTGTACCTGTCCTTTTCAGGGCACAGACCATATAAGTCTGCCCAGAAGTATTTCCCGCCTCCCAACCACCAGTCCCGCCTCCCATCACCGGCTCTGGTACAGACCGTATAAGTGTGCCCTCCCCTATCCTCGCCTCCCAACCACCACCCCCTCTTCCCCCCAACTGCTCCGCCACCCAATTTCAGCTAAGCTTCTGAGGATCCATTCCTTCTGCACAGGATTCACGTCCACCCTCGCATCAAGAAATTCTTTAAGCTGTTTTGGTTCCATAAACTGAAATTGTTTACCCTCAAGCATTACAATACAAATACAAGGAAAACGCAACACAAAATTTGCCCCCAATGCCACAACTCTGGGTCGTAGTTCTAAAAAAGCCCTACGCCGCACCTGTGTAGGCTTTGAGAGGTCAGGAAAAATTCGGACTTTTGAGCCAAAAAACAGTCTTTCTAAGTGTCTTAGGGAAAGTCTTAATACAGCATTTCGATCTGGCTCCAAGACAAAAGTGACCAGCATAGTTGACCTTTGAGTAATAATTTCCAATGAAGTTTCCAGGAAAAAAGTAAGATTCATTCCCTCTCCCATCACAGAGGGATTCTTCTCCGTCTCCTTAAAATTCCAGATATAATAAGCTCGTGTGAAGGGGGGTAGTGTATCCTTGTCCATTCCTAGTATTTCAATCATATATCTCTTAACCATTTCTAATGGGGAAATTAATGGTGATTTGGGGAAATTAAGAAACCTAAGGTTAAGAAGCCTTCTAACCTGGTTCTCCAGGTACTCTAAACGTTTATGCAGGAAATTATTGTCCTTAACCAAAGCCGTTTCCAAAATCCCCATTTCATGAATCTTAGTATCCACATTTTCCATTTTTAAGGAGTGCTGTGCAGTCACTTGCGCTTGAGTCAGAGCAGCCTCAGAAAGAGTCTTAATATCAGAAGTGTTTTCTTTCAAATTATTTTGCATAGTGGATTGAATGTTGTAAATCATATCCCACAGTGACTCAAGTGTCACTATAGCAGGTCTAACCACGCCAGTTACAGGTAAGGAAGAGTGAGACTGAGTCTCATTGCGAGCAAGTTTAGAAACAATATCTTGTGGTAGTACCTTCAATGCTAATTGAATTTGTTGTTTTCGACCCTGGGATCCAGTCTCCGCCGCTGCAGTCCTCCCCTCGAACAGGTCTGGTCTTACCCCTTCGGTGTCCATCTCTGTTCGAGCTGCCTCAAGCAATTCACTTCCTGGCTGCGGTGGTGCTATGCATTCCACGGGGCTCAGGGAAGCCCCGTTACCGCTCTCTATCGACGTCAACGCGTCGACAGTGGCAGATGGGGTCGATGTGCCCAGAGGACTCGGCTGCTGTTTGGAAAATTGCAATGTCGTCTGCCTCAATGATGAAGCGGCTTTGGGAGCCGAGGGGTGCTCCTTAACCTTTCCCCTCCACTTCCCCATTATCAACGACGAAGCGAAGGCACCAAAAAAGGTAAAAGACAAGAGCAACTTCCAGGAGCAAACTCGAGAGCTTCTGTTCAAAGCGCCATCTTGGAATCGAGCACCTGATTTTCATCTCTAAATGGATTTTTATTTATTATTTTATGGCATTTGTATCCCACATTATCCCACCTCTTTGCAGGCTCAATGTGGCTTACATTTCGTCATGGATACTGGAAATAGCATTGAATATACATTTGGTTTACAGAGGGTTTTGTGTTACATGGTAGTGAGATATATGAGGGCGTTAGAGCAGACAGATAAAGTTGTTTTGTTTTACTTTATTTATACATTTCAGTTGAAACAAAGAAATCACAACGAAAGTTTTGAAATGCACAAGGAAACAAAAATTGCATATACAATTCAAAAATGCAATAATCCACGGAGGGAAAAGGTCAAAGTATCAAATAATTCAAAATTCCCTGCTCAACATGCTGGCAAACATGTGACCACTACGGAAAACAGTGCAAAAACCAGCACACAAAAAAAGAAAAAGGCACGGAGTATAGTCTCAAAGCTAAATGCCCCCCTCTTTGTCTCAACAATAGGGACTACAGTACTACTACTACTACTACTACTTGACATTTCTAAAGCGCTACTAGGGTTACGCAGCGCTGTACAATTTAACATAGGACAGTCCCTGCTCAAAGGAGCTTACAATCTAAAGGACAAATGTACAAATCTAAAAAAAAAAAAGTACAAATCTAAAGGACTACAGCAGGTACTATCACAGGCACACTCTCTGTCACTGACAAAAAAATATAATACAAGTGGAGAAAAAAGCCAAATGACATTAAAAAACCTCCAATACTTAATTGGAATTTATCAATTCAAATGCTTTATAATTTTTAGCCTGAATTATCAGTATTAATGTATATTATCACATTATATTAGGGTCTTTGCAAATTTTAAGGCTTAACCATAAACTATCACCACAATGTTCACCAAAAATGATTATTTAAAGAACTACATCTAATCAAGTGATTGTGCTCAGTGAATGGTCACAGTATGTCAGGCAAGAGAGGGGGTCTTTTACAAAGCGGCGGTAAGCCCAGTGTGGGCTTACTGCACGTTAAAACATAACTACCACCAGCCCAATGTGGCCAGCAGCGATAGTTCCGGCTGGAGCGTGCGCCATTTCCAGTGCTCCGAGAAATTTTATTTCCCTAGTGCGGTGCTAACCCGGTGGTAATCGGGCATTGCCGCATGCTGCCTGGTTACCATGGGAGCCCTTACTGCCACAATGGGTGACGGTAAGTGCTCCCCATCGCATGGCCACGCTGTAAGAGTTATCTTAGCTTGTAGCCATTTTGGGGGGCGTTTTACTAGCTGAGGAAAAAAGGCCCTGGCGCGGGGGAAAAATGGCCCCCCTACCGCAGGGCCCTTTTTCCCTGCAGCTTAGTAAAAGGACCCCAGAGTAATTACAAGCCAAATGTGAATGCAAACAAAGTTTAAAAAAATGTTTTTTTATGCCACTCCACAGTGTTTCCAATTGTCTGTCACTCAGGAACCTCTCAGCTGCTCTGTGGTCACCAAATGCACCAATCCCCCTAAAGTAATTTTGTTTTAATAATTAAATTTGTGCTTTGATAAAGCTTCTCTGGGTGCCGCCTAAGATGAATAACAATAACATCAACAAAATACCCCCCCCCCCCACATACACACACTAAACAAATCATCACTGTCTGTAAAAACTTTATAAAAGTCATCCAGCTGATGGCCATAACTCTATCCCGTACAATTTCTAATAAACCCCATATAGTCCTCAATTGCCTCGTCTCTCACTGAATGCTTGCCTCAAAAGTTGAGCTTTTAAACTTCAAAAATGCAACAAATCATAAAGTTGACAAAGTTCCACTGCGGTCCAGAATAGATGAATAATCTCTGCCTAGTATGTTCCTATTTTTGCTTATCTGGGAATTTGAAAAATTAAGGACAATAAGAGTTTTATATAGATTACAAAGTGACGATGGTGGTGACGACAGGATTGAGCTCTTAGAACTTGAGTCTTCAGGTTTACCGCTCTGCTTTTTATCGGCTCCGCTACACTGCCATGTTAGTACTCTATGACAATCGGTATATTATTTCACCTTCTCATCCTTATTTACACATTCTTTCTTTCATTGTTAATAGCTTGAACTCATCCTCCTTTGCTTTTTGTAAGATATGATATTTTTAAGCCACATTCAGGCTTTTGCTTGCATGTCTGTCAGTTGTTGAGGAAGGTTAAATTCCAAGACCGTTGCCAACTTCTCTTAAAGGCGCTAGTTAATGCCAAAATGTTTCATGCATGATTTCCTTACATAACTGTTTTGCCCATATTTGCTGAAATGCATAAATAATGGTTTTGGAGGACTAGGAGAGAAAAGGAATGGAAGGAGCCAAACTCCACACGTCAGGATGTCACAGAATGGCTCGATTTATTGACAAAGAGTCTTCAATATCCAGTTTGTGTATGCAATGTTCCAAAAGATGCAAAAAAAATATATAGTGTGTATATATATATATATATATATATATATATATATATATATATATATATATATATATATATGTATGTATGTATATATATAAGGTATTTCCAAAGACAGATAACTCAACACTGCAGTGTTAAGGCAAAGAAAGTATGTTATTCAGGGGTCCTAATAAAAAGTACTGAAAGTATATGTATTCTACCTAAAAAACAACGCCAAATTTATCACTTTCTTTTATAAAGGAACTGAATTAGCCTGAACAGCATCTCTTTCACCAATGGACTAAGTTCTGTTCTTGACTAAGGGAATTCAGAAATGTAATTGTGTTTTTGCTGAATTAATATGGTCATGGATAGGAAGTGACCACTCACCCACAAGTGCAGTCAAAATAAGCTTTTCATGAAGACTGTTTTCGCAGACCTGGGTCAGAAGACTTCCCTGGGTAGCCGCAACAGTGTTGCTGGAATTCCCACTGTTTTTCAAGTGATGGTTGAAAGTGTTGGACATATTGGAAACTAGGGACTACTACTGTACTTTGAAGCAGATAAACATATTTTCAGCCCAGTGTGGTATATTAGAGGTTTGCCTGTTGTTTACGTCAAGATTAGATGGATAGATATCACTGTTGCAGGCCATTGATAAAGTTTTGTTTTTTTGGCTTTAACTCTACTTATTTTCCTCACTTGAGCAAGGGAATTTAATTACAGCACATAAGTGAGAATAACTTTGCTTGAATAACTAACTGGAGTTATTTTAATGTGCATTGCTCTTGACCTCCGAATAACTGCTTGTTTTAGAACTGGGTCGTAAGTCACTAAGATTGTTTGTCATGAAGAGGCTCTTTTCCTTGTACTTTGAGCATTAGGTGATACAGAGTAAAGCTGAACACACATGACTGGTATATCATAGTTGCCAGTGTTCGTATTGAAGAGGCACTTGATGAAGATAGAACTTTTTTGGTAGTAGCGAATTCTTGCGATACTATAGTTGCGATACTGTACTATATGGTTTCAGACATGTTCTATAGTTTCTCTTGGCCGTCCTTTTAAGGAGGCATCTGTGTTTCTCAAGGAACAATATGGCTTCTAGGCTTTACAGTATAGTAGCTTAGAGCAGTAATTATCAAGCTAGTTTTAGAGACCTACCCAATCAGTCATTGTAGATAGCTTGAACATAGCCACCGAGAGGGGGGTGGGGGGGGGGGGCAAAATTTCCCAGGCCTCCGGGGGGGGGGGGGGGGGGGGGTCTGGGTCTGGGTCTCTCTCTCTCTCCTGCTCCTGATGGGACCCGGGTGATCACGTCCCGACAGGAGCAGGAGAGAGAACTCTGGCACCGGGCCCCCTTCCATTGCCTGCCTAGCAGCTGCAGGGCCCTCAGGCCGCGCATGCTTAGTTTTCAGACTGAGCATGTGCGACCTGAGGAAAGCAGCCGCAGGGGCAGGCAATGCTGGGCAGAGGAAAGAGCCGCGCTGCCTGCAGCTGGCAGAGCCAGCCAAGGTACTTTGGGCGGGGGGTGGGGGTGGCAGTGGCGATGACAATTTTGGGGCGGCGATGGCGATTCAACCCTGGCTCAGTCTCTCGGCGGCCCTGAGCTTGAAAACCTAAGCAACTGGGTTGAGAAGTATCAATTTAGATGCTGGTATGTTGAAGCCATGTATGGGCAAAGATAACCGGTTGAGATTGATGCTTATCCTAAGTAAAGTTTTGGATTGTATATCCAGTCTAAATTATCCAAAGTTGTCTGGTTACTTTTAAGCCTGCTATTTGATTGACGAACATTAACCTGAGTAATTCACCGACAGTGCTTAATGGTGATGCTGACCATCCAAAGTATAAATGTGTCCTGGGACTGCTCTAGGCTCATCTTTTTCTTTTTTTTTTTGTCTGAATAAATTTTGTGCATGCTGTGATATTCCTTGACTAACTGTAGATCGGATGGAGATGGTGGTTGAGATTGAAACAGCAAGGCAGGGCCAGAGTTAGCCTACAAAATTACTTCATATGCACAATTTTTAAAAAATTAGTTCCCTTATTTTCTAACTCCTGTTACTCTATCTTACCTGTCTGTAATATATGTTCCATCTCTGCTTACATTGTGTATTTTATTATATATTGGATTGACATTGTAAGTAATGTGCCACAATGAATACTGTTGTTCGAATGTTTTTTCTGCTGAAATTGTCTATTCTCTATGACCAGATTGTTCTTGCTATACTCTGCCTTGGGTGAATTTCTTCAAAAAGGTGGTAAATAAATCCTAATAAATTATAAATAGATAACATTTGATTATGGACAAGGCTGGCAGTAGGAGGAAGGGGGTATGACCAGGACAATTGCCATAGGCCCCCAGGCTAGAGGGGATTCCAAGCCTGCCTGAAGCTGAAGAAGGCAAAGCTAATGGGCGTTGGAGTCCCCCCTCAACTTTCTACCCTGGGCCTCAGCCATGGCTAACATAGACCCTGATTCATCTCTAGAATGGATGTCTGCATGTACCTCATAATCTTTGGATAGTTCCTATGATGGTCCATTTGTATCACTAAGATGCCTGTATGGGATTCTGGTGAAGACTGGCGCAGAAGGTTCCCAACTTAGATTTATGATGCTGGGAATAACTAAGTTGGAGAAACCTCCAAAATCTTGCACTTGTGTTTGGATGAAATAAATATCAAAACAAAAAGGGGAATCTTAATGATTTTGGTACTTTTGAGCAGCCAGCTGTATTATTGGAATTTTCTTTTGCCAGCACTGCTGCTTTAAATTATACATATCTCATGAGGGACTTAAATCATAGGCAATTATTACACCAGCAAAATGTTCTGTTATTCTATGTACAGAATAAGATTTATGTTTGTGTTTAATATCTAAGCTTGCCTTGCCCCTCCCTCTCCCAGATCCCCAAGAAAGGAACGCTTATAGCGAACATGGTTCAGGAAGTGATGTCTAGACTTAGCATGAGTAATTGTGAACAAGCTGGGTCCCTTGAATTAAATGATAACCACAAACTTCACTTCCACTTTAATCTTCAAATCAGAATGGAGATCCACAATATTAGTGGTTTTATTTTACAAAAATATAACAAGAAGAAGGCTGAACCTAGTCAGTTTAAGTTAATTTTGTCTTCAACTTGAAAATAAATGTGTGACAGAACCTTTTTAAATGATACAAAGAGCCATAGACTTCACTATAGGCATCCATTAAGGGGTCCTTTTGCTAAGGTGCGCCGAAAAATGGCCTGCGCTGGTGTTGATGCATGTATTGGACGCGCACAGGTTCATTTTTCAGCGCACCTGCAAAAAAGGCCTTTTTTGGGCAGAAAATGGACATGTGGCAAGAAAATTGGCATGCGTCCATTTTGGTCCTGAGACCTTACCGCCACCTATTGACCTAACGGTAAGGTCTCACACGTTAACCAGGTGTTAATGGTCTATGTGCGTACAATGCCGATTATTGCCTGGTTAGCACCACGCGCTGGAAAATTTCCGACGCACAGTGGACATGCGAAAAAATGAAATTACCACCCGGGCCACGCGGTAGATCAAAATTGGTGCGTGGACCCACCTACACGGCTAGTCAAAAGGCCCCTAAGCTGCTTTTGATAGCTGAACCTCAGTTCTTTCTGCTCATGCAACAGATTCCAATTGAGCTGTAGACAGAAGAGAAGCAGTATTTCTATATTTTATTTCAGACAAAATTGGGGTTGATTATTCTAGGCATTTTACAAGATATAAGAGAAACTGATCAGCAATAACTTGTGCAACTGCAGTTCTCCTCAAAACATTACCAGTGCCCCATTCATGGTACCTCAGAGAAGGTTTCCCCTTCCTCATTTTAATGCCACCTACTTTAACTCCTCTCAGTCATGGCCTGATGCCTTCATTCAAGGCCCTGTGTTTATATGTCTTGTCTAGTTCCTAAACTGTTAAGAAGTAAGAACCTACATATAAAAATAGGCCACACCTAGAAGTACACACAGTGCAAGAAGGTGCTTATTAGTAGAGTAGGCATTCACAGGGGAGGAGTTTGGATGAAGTACAGGCGGAGTCATAATTTACACACCAACATGTACACCTGCTTCTGAGCAGACATAAATGTCTACGTCTTCAATGCTGGCATGATTTCTGCAGAATGTGAGCTAATGTTTTATAAAGATACATAGGAGCCTATCCTGCTTATAATCGAATGAGAAAAACGCCCAAGTTCCGACCTAAATCGGGAGAAGGACGTTTATCTCACAAAAACAAATAACGCGGTATAATCGAAAGCCGAACTTCGACGTTTTCAACTGCACTCCATCGCGGAAGCGTACAAAGTTGACGGGGGCGTGTCGGAGGTGTGGTGAAGGTGGGACTAGGGCATAGTTATCACCCGAACAGAGATGGGCGCCTTTCGCCGATAATGGAAAAAAAGTATGCGTTTGTAGCTAGAATTTAGGGCACTTTTCCTGGACCCTGTTTTTTCACGAATAAGGCCCCAAAAAGTGCCCTAAATGACCAGATTACCCCCAGAGGGAATCGGGGATGACCTCCCCTGACTCCCCCAGTGGTCACTAACTCCCTCCCACCACAAAAAATGATGTTTCACAACTTTTTATTTTCACCATCAAATGTCATACCCAACTCCCTGGCAGCAGTATGCAGGTCCCTGGAGCAGTTGTTAGGGGGTGCAGTGGACTTCAGGCAGGTGCACCCAGGCCCATCCCCTCCTACCTGTTACAATTGTGCTGCTTAATGCTTATTAGTCGTCCAACCCCCCAAACCCACTGTACCCACATGTAGGTGCCCCCCTTCACCCCTTAGGGCTTTAGTAATGGCGTAGACTTGTGGGCAGTGGGTTTTGAGGGGGATTTGGGGGGCTCAACACACAAGGGAAGGGTGCTATGTACCTGGGAGCTCTTTTACCTTTTTTTTTGTTTTTGTAAAAGTGCCCCCTAGGGTGCCCAGTTGGTGTCCTGGCATGTGAGGGGGACCAGTGCACTACGAATCCTGGCCCCTCCCACGAACAAATGCCTTGGCTTTATTCTTTTTTGAGCTGGGCGCTTTCATTTTCCATTATCGCTGAAAAACAAAAACGCCCAGCTCACAAATTGTCGAATAAAACATGGACATCTATTTTTTTCGAAAATACGGTTCGGTCCGCCCCTTCAAGGACCCGTTCTCGGAGATAAACGCCCATGGAGATAGACGTTTTCGTTCGATTATGCCCCTCCACGCAACTTTATAAAATACGTGAAAAATATTCAGCTTCTTGCCCAATTAACCTCTGTACAGTGCTGAGTACATTTGTTGTGCGCTGTACAGATGATATGCCTTCAACAAGGCATACCACAAAGATCAGCAGCTGTAAATGTGACTCTTCTCCACCTTATGAATATTAGAACAGTCTTCTTTATTATAGATGCTTGTTTACACTCTTTATTATGCTATTCACGCTCTTTATGCAACACTGATTATCTTCCAATCTCTATCTACCAATAACGATACATTGTAAGCCACATTGAGCCTGCAAATAGGTGGGAAAATGTGGGATACAAATGCAATCAATCAATCAATCAATCAATCAATAAATAAATAAATAATTTGTATCAAATGCATGCAAAATTGCTATAAATTCCATCGAGAGTGTTGGAGAAACATTAAAAAGTGATATTTGCAGAATGAAGTTTCGGGCTGGTTCAAATAGTGAAGCATGATATTTCCTGCATCCAAGAATGGCTAAGCAATTCTTCAACTGCTGGAGGAAAAGTCTATAGTCTGCTGTTGAGAGAGATGGAGAAGCCACTGCTTGCCCTGGGATTGGTAGCATGGAATGTTGCTACTATTTGGGGTTCTGAATGGATTGTTGCTGCTGTTTGAGATTCTGAGTGAAATCTTGCTATTCTTTGGGGTTCTACGTGGAATGCTGCTACAATTTGGGTTTCTGCCAGGTACTTCTGATCTGGATTGGCCACTTTTGGAAACAGGATTCTGGGCTAGAAGGACCATTCATCTGACCCATTATGGCTATTCTTTTGTTCTTATATGTCAACACTACATCAGTGGAACCTGGCCGTTTTTATGGTGCTTTGTGACTATGGAAGGGAAAGGGAAATGGCACTTGATATGCCGCCTTTCTGAGGTTTTTGCAACTACATTCAAAATGGTTTACATATATTCAGGTACTTATTTTGTATCAGGGGCAATGGAAGGTTAAGTGACTTGCCCAGAGTCACAAGGAGCTGCAGTGGGAATCGAACTCAGTTCCCCAGGATCAAAGTCCACTGCACTAACCAAGAAAGTTAAAAGGGGGATGTTCCTTAATGATTAAATCATAGAAAGCAGACCTTGGGGCCAGGGGAGTGCAAGAGTGAGCCTTGTTTTACCTGTGATGTGAGTAAATGTCAGTACATTTATGATGAAATGTCCATTTTGCTACAGTGTATACCAGTGTGTGCTTGTTTTCGCTGATTTAACCATTACATTGGCCCTTAATGTCTTTTCATGGAGGTCTCCATATTAAATGAAAATTTGTGAAGCATGTGGCTTCTATTCTTGGTTTGGCACTGACTCTGTAAGCCTGAGAAAATCACTTTTAACTCCCTTTGGGCAGATGTACTAAGTGGCCTCTCCCATTCATTTTGCCTGTCTGCTTTCATGGGCCCATTGCATCAGTTTATCTAGCTAAAGTAATAATTTTTGATAATTTGAATGGCAAGAGTCTTACAGTAAGGAAATGTCTTTCTATGGAACTAAGCAATATAAGAATGTAATAAAAATTTGGCTTTCTTTCCTGCAGAATAACTAAGCCATTAACTTTTGCCGACTGTGTTGGAGACGAGCTGCCTTTAGGATGGGAAATAGTTTACGATCAGCAGATTGGTGTTTATTATATGGACCATATAAATAGTAAGTAACAAAATTGTTTTGGAATACAATATAATAGAAAAATGTGACCTGCAAATGCAAAATGTCTTGGGGGTTGTGACAGAACAGTGTGTTTTAAGCCTGTAAACTGCCTAAATTAATTCGGAAGTATATTTCTCTAGTTTGGCCAGCAGGTGGTGCATGTTTATGCTTAAAGCTGTTAGAGGACTGACCTCTCTTTCTTTTAGTTAGCATACAGATAATAGGAAATGCCTTGCAGGGGTGTAACCAGCTTTTCAAATGTTGTTCTGGTCTTTGGTCTGGAGTTTGAAATTACCCAGCAGTTAGTGGCTTTTGCTTCGGTTTCAGCCTGGGGGAAGAGAGAGAGAGAAAGCTCTTTGCTGAAGCCCTGTAAAAAACAATTATATTTGATAACTGGTGAGCAGCTATATGTCCTGATCTCCCCAGGTACTTTTTAGGAAGTAAATAAATGTTTAGTTAGTGTTATAATTGATCCATATTTCAGTTACCTGTTACTGTTTTTTGATTGCTAATTTTTTTTATATTAATACAATAAACAATTGTTTATTGCCTCTGCCTGCCTGGACTGATAAAGAATCCTGGTGATTTGTGTGTTGGGTCTGTGAGTGCTTTCTGTGAGCTGTGGAACCACTGGGATTGTGGCCCCAGTAACCTTGAAATCACTGGGGATAATTTGAGAGAGACTTGCTCAGAGGCAGTTGTGACCCAGTCGGTGGGAGGAGAGTGCTAGTGTAGAGCACGAGCGGCAGGTGGACCTGAGCAGTGCTGGGGATAGACCCTCTAAGTGGCAGTGGGGTAACTCCAGGCGGTTGACTAGGCGTTTTGTGACAGGGTTCCTTTTACTAAGCTGCGCTAACAGATTTAGTGTGTACTAACGATTAGCATGTGCTAAATGCCATGGAGCCCATAGGAATTTAAAACCGTTAGCATACCCTAGTAAAAGGACCCCCTAGTGATCTTACAAAGAAAGTGTCCCAGTATATATTCAGCCCTATGCAATGAAACAGCAGAGGGTTAGTTAGTTATGTCTCAGTCCCTCAACATTACTGAGCTACATAAATAAGTGGAGAGGTTCTTCCATTGCATCCTTTACTCTTGCTGTAAATATGATATTTGAGGTATCTCAAGGGATATTTTGCTGTGGCTGGAGGAGATTTATATATCATTCATACATCTGTTTTGCACATATGAGGTTTTAGAATTCATTCTTGAGTAGTAGTATTTACAAATATAGCTGTAGTATTATTTATCTTGAAATAGTGTAGAGTGAAAGTCAAATTGCAGCCTGTTTTTTCCTTCCATAGTAGGTGGCTTTCCTTGTTTTTTTTTTTTCATATTTGAAGAAAGAAAAATAAAACTCTAACTTTCTACAGTTTTGTAAGCATCTGATCACCTATTATCTTCTCCATGCACATTTTCTCTAGCTTATAACTGCCCCCCTTCCTTAACAGAGCATGCCTATAGAGTGTGTAAATCTTTGCTGGCCCTAAGAGCTTAAATATTTATGACCATCAGGGTCAGTAATGAAAGATATTGCCACTTTGGGTGCTGCTAACATTTATACCATGTGACCTGCCCCTATAAACTAGCTCCACATTGTACAGCTAAGTTTTATGTGGTAATACTTCTATATCAGAAAAAAATGTCTACATACAAATCCTGCCTCTCACTTCTCTCCCCATCCTTTTGGCTGGATGTTTCCCTCTATCCCTTTATTTATGTTATGCTGTTTCTCATTTACAGTTTTATTTCTCCTCCACGCCATTCTCCCCTGTTTGGTTGTTTAATTGATTGTTCGTTGTTGGTTCTTTTACATTTTATTGATCGTGGTTGTATGTTTTATTTATTGTAAAATTGCCTTGATATTGTTATGTAGCCAGACAGAGGGGTACAGCAGTGGTGACAAGCAGAAGAGAAGAGATGGTGGACATTTTAGGGGGGAGGGGAAGGCAAGGACATCTGAGGTGGGGTAGAAAATAGAAAGGTGCTGTATACTTTCGTGGAGGTATGATAGAAAATGGAGGATGTTGGTCATGGGGGATACAAAATAGAGGAGGATGTTGATTATGGGGGAAAGGTGTAGGAAATGGAGGAGGATGTTGGTCACTGGGGGGAGAGGAAAGGAAATGGGAGGAGGATGTTGGACATAAGGGGGGAGGAGAGGGAGGAAATGGAGGAGGATGTTGGACATGGGGGGAGGTAGGAAATGGAGGAGGATGTTGGACACTGGGGGAAAGGTGATGTAGGAAGTAGAGGAGGATCTGGGCGGAGATAGGAAATGGAAGAGGATGTTGGATACTGGAGAGGTGGGGAATGGAGGGAGGATGCTGGACATCGAGGGAGGGAGGTAGGAAATGGAGGAGGATCTGGGGAGGGAGGGGTAGGAAATGGAGGAGGAGGATGGACACCTGGGGGGGGGGGGGGAAAGGAGAGGTATGAAATGGAGGAGGATCTTGGACATGGGGGGAGGGAAGATAGGAAATGGAGGAGGAGGATGTTGGGCACTGGGGGGGGGGGAGGAGAGAGAAGAAATGGAGGAGGATGTTGGACATTGGGGCAAAGGAGAGGGAGAAATGGAGGAGGATGTTGGATATCAGAGGGGGAGGAAAGGGAGGAAGTGGAGGAGGATGTTGGACATCGGGGGGAAGAAAGGGAGGAAATGGAGGAGGATGTTGGACACGGGGATGAGGTATGAAATGGAGGAGGATGTTGGACACTGAGGGGGGAAGGGATGTAGGAAATGGAGGAGGATGTTGGACATTGGGGGGAGGAGAGGGAGGAAATGGAGGAATACGTTAGACACAGGGTAGGTATGAAAAGGAGGAATATGTTGGAGACTGGGTGGAAGGGGATGTAGGAAATGGAGGAGGATGTTGGACATCGGGGGGGAGGAGAGGGAGGAAATGGAGGAATATGTTAGATACGGGGTGAGCTATGAAATGGAGGAATATGTTGGAGACGGGGGGGAAGGGGATGTAGGAAATGGAGGAAGAGGATCTGGGAGGAGGTATGAAATGGAGGAGGATGTTGGACATTGGGGGGGGGGGGGGGTGGAGGATGTTGGACACCGAGGGAGGGAGGTAGGAAATGGAGAAGGATCTGTGGAGGGAGGGGGTAGGAAATGGAGGAGGATGTTGGACACTGGGAGGTAAGGAAGGTAGGAAATGGAGGAGTATGATGGACATGAGGGGGAGGTAGTAGGAAATGGAAGATGCCGGACAATTATAGGGGAGCATATTGCTGAAAGTTTACCTAGAGCTGTGTTTCCCAAGTCGGTCCTGAAGTACCCTCTTGCCAGTCAGGTTTTCGGGATATCCATAATGAATATGCATGAAAGAGATTTGCATACAATGAAAACAGTATATGCAAATCAATCTCATTCAGTGTGGATATCTTGAAAACATGACTGGTAAGTGGGTACTCCGGGAGTGAGTTGGGAACCCTGACTTAGATCGTGATATACCCTTGGTTTGGCCCTTCTCAGCATTTCTTGCATCTTGATGATAGATTAAGTAAAATGTAGGTACGTGATTGTTTCATGGAGACAGCTTGCTTACTTCTATGGTTTCTCCCTAACAGAGCTCACACAAATTGAGGACCCGAGAGAGCAGTGGCGAAGGGAGCAGGAGCGGATGCTGAAGGAATATTTAATTGTGGCCCAGGAGGCTCTAAATGCAAAGAAAGAGATCTACCAGATTAAGCAGCAGAGGTTTGAGCTGGCGCAGGAGGAGTACCAGCAGCTGCATGAACTGTGTGAGGATAGCCACTCCCATACCAGCTGTACGGCTCGTTTTTTTTTTTGTTACCATTCTGCTGCATTCCTTCCCACCTCCTCCCCCCACCCTACTTCCTTTTAAATTGAACAAACTTCCACTAAGATTGTGTTCCTGTGGCTGATGCTTATCTAAAAGTACACCAACTTTTCAAACACAGGAGATGGAAAGATGTTTGTTTTGTAACCCTATTTTAAAAGGTGCATTGTCTTATATCTGTATTTCTATGTGTGTGTTAAGCACCTAACCCACTTATATATATATATATATATACACACACACACATACTTACACCCCTGAGTTGGTGGGGGGGGGGGGGGGGGGCACATATCTTGGCAGATTGCTGCAGGATAGTCCTTTTCTTGCTGTGCCGTGCATTTGAGGTGGCAGCAGCCTCTTTATCTCCTGTTAGCAGGAAGAAAACAAGTGTTTACCTGCTTCTGCTTTCTATTTTGTTGCCTTCAATTTTTGAAATCCAAACCAGGTACATAGCCAGACCTCGGTGGGTAGGGCACAAAATGTTGCCCTGACAATGCTGCCCCTCACATACATTAGTGGAAATGGCACTCCACCCACAGCCTGCACATTCCCTTGGCAGCCATGCCAGTCCTCGCTCCCACCAGCGCATGCTCAGTTTCCACAAAACTGAGCAAGCATAGGGAAGGGTTGGAGGCCCAATGTGGTGGCTTCTTCCACTGGTGGAGCTTGGGGACCCCTGCAAGCCTGCAGCCTGAATCTAAATTAGGGGGTCCAGGTCCCCCAAGCCCCCCCATAGCAACACACCTGATCTGAACCAAGCAAGGCCCTGTAGTCTCGAAAATATTGAGACTGCAGGTTGAAATCAACAGAGGGTGAGGGAGCAGACAAACTGAGAAGCTTTGCTTTCCTTCTGTGGCAAGGATGGAGAGGAGAGAGAATCATTCAAGGGAGAGAGGAGGATAGGGGCAGTGAGGATAGAGGGGAAGGGTTTAAGGTATTGTGGTGGAGGGACCCCAGGCAGCCTGCAATGGCAGGTTTACTGTTCCAAGTCCAGCACTTCTCTAGGATCAGTCCTGTACATACAGATATTAGTACTGGACACTGTTCCCAGCCACGCAACCCTTAGTAAATGTACACTTTTCAGAACATGGAAGCAAAGTAGGATTGGACCTAGTTAGTAGTCAGACAGGAGACCATCAGGGAAGGGAGGTGATGAGGACTGCAGAAGGTAACGGCACACCACTGAAGTGTGCTGCCAAGAATGTCAGGTCACATGGTGGCTAAACTTGGTGGAAAGCAGGTTACATGACACCACTATCACCACTGAATGCTGAACTCCCAGATGAACTAGATCACTTTTCTATTGGAAATAGGCAGATGAGAGAAAAAAAAAAAAGAAGACCAAACTGGTGGCTGTCAAATTTGTCCTGGAGAATCCCTAGCCAGTTAGGTTTTCAGGATATCTGCAATGAATATGCATGAGATAGATTTATATGCAGATTATCTCATGCTTATTCATTGTGGATATTCTGAATACCCAGCTGTGCTTGAGTGTCCTACAGATAAAGTTTGAGAACTACTGCTCTAAGGGCCAGATGCACTAAACTTAACAAGCCCTTAACGAGCAAGTAGTAAACCCTGGCATGCACTAAATACTTTTTTTCCGACGACGGTAGCAGCTAACGAAAACGGAATGCAGGTGAGCAAATTGTATAGAAACACCTAAGGGTGATGAGATGCCCTAACCCGTTCCGATTGCCTTAACACTAAAAAAAGGTGGAAAATCTAACAAGAGGTCTGTATCTCTCGTTGGGGCTGTGCGGGATTGGAAAACTTCATAAAATGTTAAAAAAAAAAAATCCGGGAGGGGGGGGGGGGAACGGCCAAGTGCTCATCATGGACGGCCATTATGGGAGTGCTCCACCCGAAAAACAGCCCAAGTGCTCGTCAGGAGCGTCTTTATGAAATCAAACAGGCTCCAATGCTGCAGGCTCTTTTTTGGACCCCGGAATAATAAAAACGGCTTTTTTGGCCGTGCTTCACTCAGCTGAGAGACCTGGAAGTCTCTGAGCCAATCACAGCGCATTTAGCTCAGCTGAACGCGTTGTGATTGGCTCAGGGACTTCCAGGTCTCAGCTGAGAGAAGCACTGTCAAAAAAGACGTTTTTATTATTAAGGGGGCCAAAATAGACTTTATTTTTGGATGGGCGCCCATTTTGGCCGCCTTCCCCCTTTGCAATAATAAAAATGTCTTTTTTGGCAGTGCTTCACTCAGCTGAGACCTGGAAGTCCCTGAGCCAATCACAACGCGTTCAGCTGAGCTAAACGCGCTGTGATTGGCTCAGAGACTTCCAGGTCTCTCAGCTGAGTGAAGCACGGCCAAAAAGGACGTTTTTATTATTCTGGGGTTGAATGATGTCTAAAACAGAGCCTGCAGCATCGGAGCCTGTTTGATTTTTTAAAATAAAGCTTCGCTTAAAAAAGAAAAACGTCCATTTTGGGTGGCCTCCCCCCCCCCCCCCCCCCCCCCCCCGCAATAATAAAAATGTCCTTTTTGGCCGTGCTTCACTCAGCTGAGAGACCTGGAAGTAAGGGAGGGACATCCAAGTAAGTAGAGTTGTGGCCGAGTGGTTACAGCACCAGTCTTGTAATCCAGAGGTGGCGGGTTCAAATCCTGCTAATAGTTTTGTTAAAAAAATTAAAAAGGACGATCACTTGGATTTTTTCCCCACTTTTTTAAGTTGTATGAAGTCTTTATTGAACATTTATCAAAACAGCATAACAAAATACAGCACTCCAGAACAAGTAAGTAATAGCATAACTGATCAGCTCCAGGTCTCTCTCAGCCAATCCCAGCGCTTTTAGCTGTTACCAGTATCAGCTAAATGTGCTATGATTGGCTGAGAGAGACCTGGAGGGAGGGACGTCCAAAAAGTTTTGATTTGTGTCCTCTCACGTCCAAATCCTGGGGGCACAAGCTGTGTGGAGGAGTGGGCTAGTGGTTAGTGTTGGAATGTATTGTATTTTTACATGCATTGCCTGTCACCTATTATTTCTCTGTGATTACTCTGTGACCTCTGATGTGAATTACTTAGAGAGGTCACACAGCTATGCAACTTCCTGTGGGGGTTAGATGCAGCACATGAAGCACATGGAGCACATGGAGCTCATGGAGCTCATGATCTCTCCTAACCTGAGAGGATCTATGGTGGTGTGAGCATCCATTACCATCTAAGCACATGGAAGGAGCTGATAAGACAAATGTATAGTAATATGTAAATATAAGCCTGTCTGATTATAATCTAACTACAAACTGTGAGTAAACAGATGTTTTGTTACTTCAACTTTAAAGTGACTCAGCAGTGAATTATTCAGGGGTGAATGAGAGAGAGATGAAGAAAGAAATTAACATTTCTAAAGCTGAAGCTGTGTGTACTAAAATCTGCTAATTATTTACTACAAATAATCCAACAAAAGGGTTATGGGCCCAGGGCTCAGGAATTGAAAAAGAAGAGAAATATTACCAGGCAGAAAAAAAGGCCACATTTTTTCTCTTAAGTTTTAAAGGAAAGATTCAGTCTGTCTCTCTCTCTCCCCCCACACAGCAGACAGAAGGCTAAGAAAATGGCTGAGGGAAGAAATTCACCATTGTTCTATTCTCTCAAGGTGCCTAAATTAACTGAGTTTAATTATCGGCAGTGGGAATTAAGATTCATATGTCTCCTTCGAGCAAAAAGATTAAATATATGCTTAGATCAAGACAGAACAGCTGAAAATATGGCTGAATGGGACAATGCAAACTATTATGTGAAGTGCATGCTTTTGGAAGCTCTCTCAGAGAAACAAGCCATATTAGTGGAGGGAAAAGATACACCAAAGGACATTTTATATAAACTGAGAACTATGTATGCAACTACATATGCAAAGCAGCAACCAATTTGGCTGGCAGAGTTGAATGAAACCAAATTAAGGGATAAAAGTAAATGTAATGATCACATTATGCATCTTATGTCTTCATTTCAAAAGCTAGAACTTTCTGGAATTCCCATGTGTGATGCATTGAAAAGAGCATTTCTTTTTACCTCACTATCAAAGAAGTTTGATGTTTTTAGGTCTGTAAATGAGGCCATTGAAGGGCAATCTTTTGAACAGACAACATCAAAACTAAGGCAGGAATGCATAATAAATGATTCTGAGGAGATGTGTTCTCAAAGCAAGTCAGAGAGAAATGAAACAAATTTCTTGGCAAAGAACAGAGGAAGGCGGAGCTATGGGAAAACTCCACCCAAGGGCAAGCTGATTTGCTACTCATGTGGAAAGGAGGGACATGTATCTAAATGGTGTAAGGAAACACAAAACACTCCCTCTAGCTCACCTAAGCCAATGGAACTAAAGAATTTTCAAACCAGGAAATGTATGAAGGACAAAGATAAACACAAGGGCTTTCTAATGGCAGAAAAATCTTTGACTATGGTAAATAATAATTCAAATGAAAGTACTTGGATTTTGGATTCAGGGAGCACATGCCATTTAACCAATTGTAAGAATTTCTTTCAGGAAATGTGTCCAGAGGAAGGTATTCTTAAAACTGCAAACGCAGGGACTGCTAAGATCCAAGCAAAAGGTATTGGATTCTTAAAATGCAAAGTGTCTAATGAAGTTAAAGAAATTCCTGTAAGTGATGTCTTGTATATTCCCCAAGCAGTTTGTAATATGCTTAGTGTATCTACATTAGATAAGAAGGGATTTGCGATTCATTTTGAAAACAGTAAGTGCACAATCTCTAAAAATGATGAAGTGTATGCTGAAGCTTTTATGCATAATGATGTTTATAAACTGAGCATTTCAGGTGAAGCCTCACATATGGCGCAAGTAAGGAAGAATGATGGTAAATGTAGTCTGGAAATCTGGCACCGCCGCCTGGGACATCGTGATTCTAAGGTGATCCAGGATCTTTACAGTAAGCAACTGGCCACCGGCATTCAGATAAGTGCAGATGCTGGTAAAATGGAGAAATGCATAGACTGTGTTACTCAAAAAGGTGTGAGACCCTCATTTCCTGCATACACAGGAAATAGGAGTAATAAAGTGCTGGACTTAATACACAGTGACTTATGTGGACCGTTTAATATCCCATCATTGGGAAATAACAGATTTGTGCTAATATTCTTGGATGATTTCTCTAGATACTGTGTGGCCTATTTGCTGAAAGAAAAAAGTCAAGTCACAGACATGCTGAAGAAATACGTAGCCATGGTGTGCAATAAATTTGAAAGAAAACCAAAGGTTCTTCAGACCGACAATGGTGGTGAGTTCACTTCACAAAGCATGCGCACATTTCTAGAACAAGAAGGCATTCAGCATATCACAACAGTAGCTTATACACCAGAGCAAAATTCTGTTGCAGAGAGAAAATTTAGGTCACTTGTGGAAATGACCAGATGTATGCTGTCAGATAGCAATCTCCCTAAAAGACTATGGGGGGAAGCCATTCTCACAGCAGTGTACCTACAAAACAGAATGCCAACTAAAGGCGCTGAGCGCACACCACATGAGACATGGCATGGTAGGAAGCCAAACCTGTCACACATAAGAACATTTGGAAGTACAGCATATGCTCATATACCAAAGCAAAGAAGGCATAAGCTGGATTCCACAACAGAAAGGGGCATTTTAGTTGGCTATGCTCCAGGACACAAAGGATATAGAATTTTGAATCTGAAAACTGGCATTGTTGGCATAAGACATGTTACATATTTTGATGAAAACAAAAGGGTTGATAAAGGCTGGATTATCCCAGATGAGCCTTATCATCCAGAATATGAAACTAGAACCATAATAGACATGCCAGTGTATATAAATGCCATACCAAGGCAGATGTCTGAAAGCAACTCATCTGTTTCTAACGAGGAACAGGCAGAGGAAACAGACACAGAAAGGATCATTGAAGAAGACAGTACAGTTGGAGAAGGGGAATCAATTGGAGAAGGACTCTCAGATTTAGAGGATGCGGAAAGGTCAGACCAACCTGTTGTCAGACGCTCATCCAGGGAAAACAAAGGTGTTCCACCCCCAAGACTGTCTTACTTAACAAAGTCAGCAGAAGCTCAAGAGCCCTTAACATGGGATGAGATTGAGAAAATGCCAGCAGAAGAAGCTGCTGAATGGCATAAAGCTGCACAAGAAGAAATTGATGCATTGGATAAAAATAATACTTGGATTCTTACAAAATTACCTCCTGGCAAGAAAGCTATAGGATGCAAATGGGTATTCAAGTTAAAAAGGAATGCACAAGGAAAAGTGGAAAGGTATAAAGCCAGATTAGTCGCAAAGGGATATCTTCAAAATATGGAGAAGATTTTGATGAAGTGTTTGCACCTGTAGTGAAACACACGACAATAAGAACACTTCTGAGCATTGCAGTCTCAAAAGGCATGCAAGTCAAACACATTGATGTGAAAACAGCGTTTCTTCATGGAGAAATAACTGAAGACTTGTACATGGAACAGCCAACAGGTTTCATAAATACAAAACAAAGACAGCTAGTGTGTAAATTAAACAAAGGTCTTTATGGATTAAAGCAAAGTGCAAAATGTTGGAATGAAAAATTGCATGAAATATTGACAAATTTAGGATTTAAGCAAGGTGAAGCAGATAAATGTTTGTACACTAGGTGCACAAATGGACAATATGCATACATTTTAGCTTTTGTTGATGATCTGCTCATTGCAAGCGAAAGTGAGCAAGAGTACAAGGACATTGTAAAGTGTTTAAACCTCAATGTTGAGATAAAAGAACTTGGTAATGTGTCATACTATCTTGGTATAGAAATTGAGAAACAAAATGATGGTTCTTATCTTCTAAGCCAGAAGCAGAAAATAAATGAGCTTATTGAAAGTTTAGGTATGCAAGATGCCCAAGTTGTAAGCACTCCCATGATCACTGATTTTCTGAAGGATGAAACAGTAAGAGAACCTTTACCAGATAACATCCAATATAGATCAGCCATAGGTAAGCTTTTATATCTAACTACCACATACAGGGCTGATATAGCAAATGCAGTAGGAATTTTGAGCAGAAGGGTCAGCTCACCTACCAAATCAGATTGGACTGCAGTTAAAAGGATGGTAAGGTATTTAAAGGGTACCATTGATTGTAAATTAAAGATTTCAGCCAATAGTAATCCAAAACTAATATGTTACTGTGATTCAGATTGGGCAGGGGATCATTCTGATTATAAATCCACAAGTGGATATGTGTTTATGTATGGAAATGTACAAATTTCATGGGCCAGTCATAAACAAAGTATTGTGAGTTTGTCTTCTACAGAAGCTGAATATGTGGCTGTATCGGAAGCGTGCAGAGAACTGATGTGGATTGAAAAACTTTTGCTGGATTTTGGAATAGCTGAAAAGAGACCAATCCAGATAATGGAAGATAATCAGAGCTGCATCCGACTGTCACAGAATGACAAGGTTCAGTCACGCACCAAGCACATCGCAACGAAATACCACAACGTGCGAGAGTTGGCGAAAGAAGGGGTCATCAGTCTACACTATTGTCACACCAGTGAGATGACAGCTGACATCATGACCAAACCGTTACCCAGAGAACATTTTGTGAATCTGCGTATAAAGCTTGGACTTTGTATGAATAAATAATTGCATGACAGTTATGCATGAGAAGGGGTTTGTTGGAATGTATTGTATTTTTACATGCATTGCCTGTCACCTATTATTTCTCTGTGATTACTCTGTGACCTCTGATGTGAATTACTTAGAGAGGTCACACAGCTATGCAACTTCCTGTGGGGGTTAGATGCAGCACATGAAGCACATGGAGCACATGGAGCTCATGGAGCTCATGATCTCTCCTAACCTGAGAGGATCTATGGTGGTGTGAGCATCCATTACCATCTAAGCACATGGAAGGAGCTGATAAGACAAATGTATAGTAATATGTAAATATAAGCCTGTCTGATTATAATCTAACTACAAACTGTGAGTAAACAGATGTTTTGTTACTTCAACTTTAAAGTGACTCAGCAGTGAATTATTCAGGGGTGAATGAGAGAGAGATGAAGAAAGAAATTAACATTTCTAAAGCTGAAGCTGTGTGTACTAAAATCTGCTAATTATTTACTACAAATAATCCAACAGTTAGCATGGTAGACCTTGGCCCTGGGGAACTGGGTTCAATTCCCACTTCAGGCACAGGCAGCTCCTTGTGACTCTGGGCAAGTCACTTAACCCTCCATTGCCCCAGGTACAAATAAGTACCTGTATATAATATGTAAGCTGCACTGAACCTGCTATGAAATTAAAAAAAAACCCAAAACAAACAAAACTGCTTAAGCATCACTGGCCTTTGTGCCAGGCCAAAAGAAAACAAAAAGCAGCTTTTCTGGGCTGAAAGGCTCCTCCTTATCATCAGGTTAGTTTTTCTTCTCTTGCCTCTGAACTGTACATTAGCTTGTAGCATGTAAAAAGAACGTCTTTTTAGAAGGAGTTTTTTTTAATAGTGAAGGACATCCATAAAGGATGTCCTTGGCATGCGCAGAGCAGCCAGCATAATGCTTGGCTGCTCTGCACATGCTCAACCGGCCGATTGGCCGACTGTTTAACGATGGAATAGAGAATGCAAGTGAGCTACAACGAGCAGCTCATTTGCATTCCATTTCCTTGATGCATGTCCGTTCCTTACCGATTCGCTAAGGGAATCGGTAAGGGAAGGGCTCTAATGATTGATTAGTGCATCTAGCCCTAAATAAGTAGTGTTTCAGCTGTTTGGGAGAGCGATAGTATTTTTACCTTCAGAAATCGGCTTGTTTACACATGTAAATTGGTTTTTTGAAAATTACCTACTCTCAGCGCAAATACAATTACAGATGTTCTGCGGCACGTGTAATGTTCCTGCACTGACTGGAAGTGATCCCGGAGTGCTGAATAGGTTGGGTGAGAAAAATAAAGAACAAAAATTGTATTTTCAAATCTATGCTTATCATTTTCCATTAAAATTTTGCTTGAAAATACTGTGGGTTTGTGAAAACAAAAATCAAAGCAAAATCATGTGTGTGAGTTCGTTTTGATTATTGACACAAAGCCTGTGGGTAAAAAATACCTGCAGTAGTTGCACTTGTGTGGGCGGTTTGATTTTTTTTTTTCCCCTGTAGGGCTAATTTCTAAAGCCATTTACATGCATTTTAGGGTTTTATTATTTTTTTTTAGAGTTCTGTTTATGTATTTCTATATTTGTGATTTCTGTGATTCTGTTTTTTAAATGTTTTTGTAGGTTTATGTTTTATTTTAACTGATTTTTAATTATCAAATTCTAAACATTGTAAATCATTTGAAGCAGGATTTTTGGCAGTAGTGACTGATACATAGAACTAAATGAAATTGAGATGAATACACCAGTTTACACTCTGAAGTCTCCTTGAAAGTTGACCCAATAATATTTTATGGCACTGTTTTTCTTTCTTTCACTTTTTCTTTCTTCCTTTCTTTCACTCTCTTTCTTTCACTCTTTCTCTTTGTATTTTTTCTGTCTTTCTAAATGGTCAGATATTTGAAGAATAGTCCAGAAGTCATAGTAAAGTGGAAATATTTGCTACTTTTCAGCCTTCTCTGGATTTTCAACCAACACGAAGTACGACCCTTATCAGATTAAGGCAGAAATAGCAGGTCGTCGAGACAGAGTAAGTACCAGTTTCTGTTTTCCTTTTTATAGAAAACCATCTTTATTGATATTATAGGAAAAAACCCCAGCCATGGCAGTATAGTTATACATGCTAAATTCCATTTAGTTACAATAAATACATCTTTAACAAACAAATAAAAATAAATCCCTTCTCAAACAGACCTGATCAAATAACTGTTTCCCACCCTCCACCCCATGTCTATAAAATCAGCACATAATGATTGTCTCATTCAAAGGGAATTCAAAAGAGCACTAACCTTCCACCTCAGAGGTCCTGGATAGCACTGGGAATGATGCATGCCAGCTCCAAGAGCTAGAAGTACGTTTCTAAGACCATCTCTCACTGCCCCTGTTGGTGGAAGAAGGGAGAGTAAGATGGCGGCTGATGAGGACCTATGGAGCTGAGCTCTGACTGTTTTTCCATATTATTCCTTTCTGCTTGTTTCTTCTTACCTTTACTAATGCCTAAATGGAAAGGAAAGCCTTGGGCTCCCCACAGCTCAGTTGGCTCTCTTCAACAGGGAGATAATGTGCTTTACCCTCCAGAGCATTCCTTTGGGTGTTTCTGCTGCGCAGGGCGAGAGGAAGAGCCCTGCACTAGAGAGTGAGGCTTCGCTCAGCCCGACTGGCCCAGAGGTCCCTCCAGCACTCCAAGAGATGATGACGAGATGCTGTTCGCAGCAGTAACTTCACCGCTGCTTTCGGCTTCTGTTGGAGGGCAGGATTCATTGTCTATCTTGGATCTAGCTCCAGTGTCGGGTAGTGCTGAGGCACAAGCCGTTTCTGGAGAGGCCAAGAAGATTCCAGGACAGGGGTTTTTGTGCTCTTGCCCCTGGTAAAACTGTCAGAGATGGAATTAGATTCTATCTGGGCTGGATTGGAATCTGTCTACAAAGTATGTTCCTTAGTATTTCCAGCAGTGGCTGAGAATTCACTTAAGGTTCAGAAAGCTGAAGAGAGTTTAAAAATACAAGTAGGGAAGATTGAAGAATTAACAGGTCAATTTAATCAGATCAAGAGCTCTCGGGCTACTATATTAGATGATCATCTTTTGTTTCAAAGGAAAATTGAAAATTTTGAAAATTATACTCGATTTCTGAACTTGTGCCTGTTAAACTTTCCTCAGTTAATGTCAATATCACCTTCAAGAGGTATTTAAATATTCAAAGCACTCCCTCTGCTACATAGAATTTATTTTTTGCCAGTTTCTAAGAAGCAATCTCCTACTGAAAGAGAATCTTCATTAGTGGAAGTTTCCTCAGTTTGAACCTTACAGACATTTTAGAGCGATCACAAGAAGAGGTTAAACTAAGGTCTACCCTGTTGGTAACTTTTGTCTTTAATCAGGATAAGGAAGCTTTTAATGCAAATTTACTTTAAAACAAAAGATTTGAATATTTTTGAGGCAAAAGTTTCTATATTTCCGGATGTATCTAAATCTACAGAATCCATACGGAAACAGTTCCTGAGTCTTCGACAAAGAGTTTTGGCTGCAGGTGCTCAGTTTCAGTTAAGATATCCTTGTATATGTGCTCTTTGTTTGGATAATATACCTACATTTTTTTATGATGCTTCTCAGCTACAGTTTTTTTCTAGAAGGGAAAGGAACTGTTACAGATGAAACTTGAGGAGTCTTTTTAATTAGCCACATAAGTGTCTATGTGCGCCCAACGCACGCCGTAATGGAGTTACCGCCCGGCTACTGCGTTGGTCTTGCGGTAATTTTATTTTTGGCGCGCGTCTGATACTCGTGTCCGAAAAAATTATTTTTCCTACCCTTTGTTGTCTGATTTTCTTTTTCTTCCATTTTACATATTTTACAAGAAAACTGTTGAACGAAAAGATACAATATCTTGTGAAAATAGAGATAGAAAGTCTGATTCAGGAAATTTAAAAAAATGTAACTAATACAAACCATATCTCCTCTTTATATATGAAACTGAAAACGAAGACAATCTGTAACAAGAGAATTATATGTAAAGTTCACAATTGGAGAAGAGCAAGGCACAATTCAAAGAAACGTTGTCAAAAACTAAACAGCAGAAAGCCCAAACAAAGCGAAATACATTATGGAGTAGATGTAGTCGGTACTGAAGTAAAAGGAGTGGGGTAGAGGTCAGCTTAGAGTCCAGAATGTCACTAAATGGGCCAGTTCAAAAAAACAAACAAACCATATTTTACTGACTGAATCTTGATCACACATCTACAAGGAAAATTAATATACTTAACTAAAATATACTTCCTAATTGCAAAATGATTGATGTCTTCGATGAGTTTGTCTGGAGACATCAGGTAAGTTCTCCTACCCAAATTAGCCATACGGCAAGTGTGAACTTACAGCATGGCCATTTCATTTTTGGCTATTTTCACCCGCTGTGGTAAAAATGGCCGCCGCTGCTAGCGCAGGGTCCCTTTTACTGTGGCTTAGTAAAAGGTCCCCATAGCTTGTTTTAAAAAGGTTTGGACAAATTCCTGGAGGAAAAGTCCATAATCATTAGGCAGACCTGAGAAAAGCCACTGCTTATGCTTTGGAGTACATAATATGAAAACTATCTACTTTTTCAGACCCTTTTTGTGACTTAGATTGTCAGCTGTTGGAAACAGAATACTAGGGTTGACGGACCTTGGGTCTGATACAGTATGGCTGTTGTTATATTCTTAATAAATAATAACCTGGCTCTATAATGAATGTTTTGGGGGCTATGTGGGAATAAGAATTGAGAGTTTTATAATTACATCCAGTGGCCGCCAAACCAGATCATTTGTGTTGTACAATAAAAAATGTCTCATGCAAAACCTGATTTTCTATGTTTTGTTCTTACAAACGCCAGTTTGTGTCATGTTTTAACAAAGTCTCTTTTCAAATGCACAATAGAGTTCAGATTTTGTGGTTGAATTAATTAGAGCTAATTTCATATGATATGATTGCACTGTTCTTTCTTGCTGAATGATTATTTTGTTTTTAGCTTTCTAGGTTAAAACGAGAATTGACCTTGATGAAGCAAGAACTTCAGTACAAGGAGAAAGGAGTGGAGACTTTACAAGAGTAAGTTTAGTGGACTTCAGTGGTTTGCACAAGGAAGGAAGATCATTGCTCTGTAGTGAGTTTAAAGATTAATTTTTTGTTCAGATTTTTGCCTTTGCAGTGTGTACCATTTGGGTTATCTCTTTTTTGAAGAGCTACGGTACAGTGTGGGTAAAAGCTGGTAGCCTCAACCCTTCACAGTTGGGGCTGTGAGAAGCAGGTGGCTGAAATTTTTTCAAGGTCCTACATTCTGTGGCACTCTGCTTGTGGTCAACACTGTCACTCAAAAATATTTCAAGAAATTTTTACGTTACATTCTTCAAAACACATAGCCAAGCAGAGGAAAACCAAAATGTAAAGAGTAAGTCAGAACAGATCTTTAGATTCCTTGATGAGTTTTTCCATTCTACTAGATTATCTACTCTTCTTTTTTCTGGGTAGTTGAGACTGCTGTTCTCAGATATCCTCCACTTTCCAGCAGAGGAGACGCTTCCGGGTTAGAAGGAGGCAGCGTGTATGATTCGCTACCGCTGCTGCTGAGTGCTGAGATGGAGGGAGGTAAATCCTGCGATCGTGGTGGCGGTGGGCAGCGTTTGGGAAGCACTGCCTTGAGAGTGAGGGAGGCAGATGCGGGAACGGAGCTCAGCCTGCACTGTAAATTTTTTTGGGGGGGAGGAGAGGGCTCCGGGTGGGCAGGTGGAATCGCAGGACATGGATGGGAGCGGGAGGGGCAAGAGGAGAATCGCTGATGGCGACAGGGGAGAAAAGAGAATTGCTGGGTATGGTATAGATGGATAGAGGGGGGCAGGGGCAAGAACAGAATTGCTGGGTATGGCTGGATAGGGGCAGGGCAGAGAGGAGAATTGCTGGGTATGGATGAATGGAGGGGGCAGGGGAGGGAAGAGAATTGCTGGGGATGGATGGATAGAGGGGACAAGGGGAGAGAGAGGAGAATTGCTAGGTATGGATGGCTGGAGGGGAGAGGAGAGTTGCTGGACATGCGTGGATGGAGGGGAGGAAAGAGGAGATAGGAAGGTTGCTGGACATGGGTGTATGAAGGGGAGGGCAGGGGAGAGGAGGGTTGCTGGACATGGATGGAGGGAAGGACAGGGGAGAGGAGGGTTGCTGGACATGGATGGAAGAGAGGGAAGGGAGAGAGAAGAAATGCTGGACATGGATTGAGGGGATGGAAGAGTGAGGAAAGAAATGAGATGAGGGAAAAGGAAGAGAGGAGAAAAACTGCACATGGATGAAGAAAATAGGCAGAAGCTGGATCCACTGGACAGTCAAGTCTGCGGAGGACCCAGCTTTTACTTATGGATATAGAGCAAGAAATGAAGAAGAAAGGAGGAAAGTAAAGAAATAAATGGAAAGGAAGCCCTGGAAACGGAGTTAAGAGGACAGATAGCAGCAGAATCGGATACTGGGCCAGCATGATCAGAAAAACAGTCACCAGACAACAACATAGTAACATAGTAAATGACGGCAGAAAAAGACCTGCATGGTCCATCCAGTCTGCCCAACAAGACAAACTCATATGTGCTACTTTTTGTGTATACCCTACTTTGATTTGTACCTGTCCTCTTCAGGGCACAGACCAATAAGTCTGCCCAGCACTATCCCCGCCTCCCAACCACCAGCCCCGCCTCCCACCACTGGCTCTGGCACAGACCGTATAAGTCTGCCCAGCACTATCCTCGCCTCCCACCACCGGCTGGCTCTGCCACCCAATCTCGGCTAAGCTCCTTAGGATCCATTCCTTCTGAACAGGATTCCTTTATGTTTATCCCAAGCGTGTTTGAATTCTGTTACCGTTTTCATTTCCACCACCTCCCGCGGGAGGGCATTCCAAGCATCCACTACTCTCTCCGTGAAAAAATACTTCCTGACATTTTTCTTGAGTCTGCCCCCCTTCAATCTCATTTCATGTCCTCTCGTTCCACCGCCTTCGCACCTCCGGAAAAGGTTCGTTTGCGGATTAATACTTTTCAAATATTTGAACGTCTGTATCATATCACCCCTGTTTCTCCTTTCTTCCAGAGTATACATGTTCAGGTCATCAAGTCTCTCCTCATACGTCTTGTAACGCAAATCATTTTATTTTCATTATAGTGTTTGGAATATGTCCACTTTGAGAATCAGGTGCTCAACATTAAAAGTTTATATTTATTTACTTATTTATGGCATTTTATCCCACATTAAACATGAATTAAATTGGAACCTGGGATCATTAAATTTTTTTTTCCTGGAGAGAGTAATGCATTGCCCCCCCCCCCCCCCAGGCTCTCTCCCCGGCTATAGCCAGCTCTGCAATTTTGAGGGGAGGTGCACAGGTGGACAGGGGGGGGGGGGGTGCAGAGGTGGACCGGGGAGAGAGCCTGTTGTTAAACATTTACCAGCACACCACTGTCTAGTGCCCACCCATCCAACCTGTTGGCCCACCCAAAAATTGACTTCTGGCTACGCCACTGCTTTCCAGGCGAGTCCTTGAGTTTAATCTCTTCCTCACTGTGGCTTTCTAGAAATCCCTGTGTCTTCTTGGTTCAAGGAACTTCTTGGATTTGTGAAGCTACCCACTCAAACAGGGAAAAACCTTCTTTCATTTCCATAGACCACCCTGACAGGACCCAGTTTTTTAGAGTCCAGGCACTCTGGCTACAAGTTCTGTCCACTTGGCCAAAAGGGTAGAAGAATTTTAATAACCCAGACCCACTCCTTCAGCACAAGGTTTTATAGTGACAGTTTTGCATTACTAATACTGTATATTACCATAAAACATACCCACTATCCTGTCCTACTTCTATAAACTGAGAGGTCTCTAAAACTGTATAGTAACTGCTGCCACAGAATAGGGATGTACAGGCCCAGAATTTTCAATTTGTTTAGTTTCCTGTGTTTATGGGATTTCTCAGTTTGTTTTGGTGTGTTTGTTTGAATTTTGTTTTCCCATTTTGGGGGCAGTATCATCAATAGTGTGCTCTGTTGCTTGGATCTGTTCTTCAGCAGTGTGTCTGTTGATAAATATGTATTATTGAGCAATAGGGTACAACCCCCCGCCCCAAAAAATGGGGGGGGGGGGGTCCTATTATTCTGGGTGAAAAATGACTTGAAACTATATGGGAAATGTCATTTGAAATGAATGTAAAACTCTTCCACAGAGACTGTATTTATTTTTCTAAACTTTAGCCCACCTATTAGCTAGGCAGTTTCCAACAAAAGCATACATTAATTAAATGACAGTACTCAACATCTGCAAACAACCTGTTTATATTCCATTCCTCAGATTCTAATATAGCAATCTCAGGCCGGAAATGCTTGAACAGACGCACATGCTGTTTCAACAGTTTCTTAAACCTGGACAATTCCATTACAAGGCACACGCTCTTGGGTTACTTATTCCACAGTATGGGACCAATAAATAAAAATGCTGCTTCCTTAGTGTCAGAATAATACAGTTTTTTTTAAATGAAGGCACCACAAGTTGTGATGCCCAAGCTGGCTGATAACTCTTAATGCCTGAGTTATAGATAGTGAAGCCAGAGCATCTCAAAGTGTCGAGGAACTCTGCCTTTAGATATAGGACTCAAACTTTGGAATGACTTGTCCAGTGGCCTAGCTAGGGGAGCAACTGCTCGCCCAAACAGACTTGTGATGGCGCCTAATTTTCACATGGTCTGTTGCACCTACGCAGTCCACATGTGTGCCTACGCAGTCCGCTTTCTGCTCCCTCCGAAGTCACAACCCGACTATTCTTCTGGACTTGTCCGTCTCTATCAGAAACCAACCAACTCTTTCAAGAAACTACTGAAGACCTACCCATTCCTAGAGACCTTCCTCTCCTCCACTACCTAGGTTTTTGCTCGGCTGTATTCTGCCTAGTACCTCCTTTTCTCTTAATTTTTTATTGTAAACCGCTGTGTTGCCTATGCTGAGGCTACTGTGGCATGCATGCATAAATAAATACATCGTTTGATAAGCTTATAATAGACAGACAACCAACGTAGTTCTTTCAAGGCCAGGGGTAACTTGTTCAGTGTGAGTCAACCCTATCACTGATCTCACTGCCAAGTTTTGTACAGTTTGTAGTTCACTATGCCTCATCTATGTCAAACCCAGAAATAGTTCACTATCTGGAAAAAAATCCTTAGGGAGAGACAATCCGTGTATGACTCTTTATGTAAATCCTCTACTCTCAATCCTTTACTAAACTCCCTACTTTTTGGGATTGACTTTACATACAGTGTCAAACCCAGAAATAGAGCACTACAATCATCTAGTCTAGTCAAGACTAAGCTTTGTATTGTTATCTGAAAATCATTAACTGGTAGCATTGATTTGATCATACTTAGGACATGCAACTAATAAAATGATGACTGCATCACCTTGTTTACTTTGCTTGCATGGTCTGAATCTAAAATAACCCCCAAGCTTAAAATTAGTTTCTTCACAGCTAAAGAAATGCTTTGACACACAACTGGATCATAATTATTAGTACCAGCACCATGCTCAACTATCATCTCTGTCTTTGCTAAATTTAGTGCAAGCTTGTTTCTACTTATCCACAGCTGTACTATCTTCAAACACAATTTCAATTAATATATCATCTATAGGAAAAAATGTCATCTGCATAAATCAGCTTCCAAATTGTGACGCACTTTGCAGAGGAGTTGAAAATACAGATTAAACCACATTGCAGAAAGTGTTGAGCATTTGGCACACCCATATTCATAGGGTAAACCTCTAATACTAAAGCTTCTAGCATAATTTGCATAGCATGCCCAGCCACATAGGAAACAAAGCATATGTATACCACCCCTCGGAAACCCAGCATATACAGACAATACACCAGAACCTCATGGCTAGTTTGTTCTGCAAAGTTATGCTTGACTAATGGGGATTAAGACCCTTGAAGCTACACTTTTTCTCATTTAGGGGTAAATTTGGGACCCCCTAGACCTTTAGTATTAAATAACATTTTGGGGTTATTTTTGACGTCCCGGCTGCATTTCTCTTCCTCACTGAGAATACTTTGGTCACCCATCTGCAGAGAGTTGTACAGAAAATCACATCTGAGGCTGACATTGTTGGTGTGAATCTGAGAACACATGTGGCAATCAGTTTTCAGTCAGTGTCCCAGGTTCTATCATCTATGTAAGGAAACGAGAAGTGAGATGCAAATGATGAATCCAAGTGGGTAAAAAAAATAATACACTTTTTTTTAGGTACTTGACATGGCCGTGTTTTGACGATGACGCCTGCATGGGGAGTCCATTAAACTTTTGCACTTCATTCCTTGTTGTGCTACCCCTGTGAGGTACTTCTTGTTCCTCTATTATCTATTTGGTATCCTTGCACCTTGACATTTTTGAGACCAATATTCAGTTGGCCATGTCTTGGTAAAGTTAACCATACAACTCTAGGTGAACTTTATTGGGATATTCAGCCTGAATCTACTCAGTGAATATCTTGTTTAAAGTGAGTTGAGAAAAGTCGTTAACTTTAGGCATGTTGATATTTAGGCATGATCTACTGGAACGTTTTGTCCCATCAGAAGGTATGTTGGGCAACAGTTCCAGGTTGCCAACTCGCTCATCTCTTCTGATCTTGCCCAGGATCCTAGGACAGCAATAACCACTTTAGATTAATTACAGTTCCTAGATGCACCTGAAAAGCAGATTAGCTTCCCTTCAAAAATGGGAAGTGAATTCCCATACTGTAGATGGTTCTGGTCACTTCTACTCCTTTGGTCTCATCTCTTTTCTGTTACTGGATTTTTATTTTCTTCAAAGGATAATTGTGTAATTTTCAGACTATATTTTGCACATGTGACCATAGTCAGAAACATTATACTATTGGCTCAGGTTTGAAATCAGGGAGCAGAAGGTTTCCTTCTTCCTGTCCATACCTTTCAACAGACATGGGCAGCAACATGAGATGGAGGTATTGGAGGAATGGTGGGTTATAATGCTCAAATTTTCAAGCTAATTCTGCCCATTGTTCAGAATGTTGACGGGTCCAGCAGATGCCATCTTGATTCTTGTTAAAGTAATTGAAATCATTTGCAAAGGAACTCACCTTTTACCTGGCTGCTCTATCGCATAACATTGGATTTCCTTCTCTCTATGTTTCTTTGATTCTCTGTCTTTAAATTTACTGCTCATCCTAACAATGATAACAAAAACATTTAGTTTGCATGCCACCTAGGATGTTTGAACATGCCCCTGTAATACAGAAGTTGAAAGTTTTTGAAAGTTCCTTCCCCCATGTTGGCAACAGGTTAATTATCTTTGGAATGTAGAGCACACAGAAAGGTATGTTTAATCATTTTAACAAAGCACTCCAAAATGCTTTAGTGTTGCTGTACAATAACGCAAACATCCCCTTACCTACCTCCAGGGTATCTACGTGCTGAGTTCGTGTTGTACATTTAATTGATGTGTTTTTATACAGATAAGTATAGTGATTGGATGGCAGCATCCAACTGGGAGACTTTTTCTTTGTAACACTGTATACCTTTCCCATTAAAAAAATGCTGAGTCTTTCCATATTGTTGGCATGGTAAGCGCCAGGAGCTGCCTATTCCTCAGTGGTATTTTTCAGACTTTGAGAAGAAAAGCAAGGGAAAACTGCAGGAAACACACTGGCAATTTATTTGAATTCCCCTTGGGTTATGTCAGGAGTGGGCATGCAGCTGGAAGCTAGGAATTCATAAAGAGGCGAGATATCAGCTAGATATCTACTAGAAAAGTTGCTATGTTCTGCGAACTGTCTGTTTTCAGTCTAATTTGCTGTATGTTGCTAATGCAAATACGATTGGCAGTGGTATCCCATTGCTCTTCCAAAACCAGATGTGAGGCACCCCTATCTCCTCTACTCTTTCTTCTACCCTCCCCCCAGAAGCAATGTCCTCTTGTCAGTGTGTCCCGCTGTTAATTGATTCTGATGCCTAGCAGAGGTCAAATTGTACACAGCAGTCCATCGTGGCTTTATTCAAAAGCCTAGCATTGACTCTACATTAGCATTCTGCACCCTTGTGAGATGAAAACAAAACAAACTTTCTTCTCATCTGAATCAGCACACATGGACGCTATCCTTCAGTTTGTCATGGTGAGCATTTTCCCTGCAAGCCGTCTAATCCTTGAGCTTAATTTTAATCACATACTGCCCCTGTCTGCCTTCTCTCTTTCTTTCTGAATATATTGCAAGTATGTTCTATTTTTTTTTCTACAGTGTTGTGCTTCCTTTCATGTAATGCCCGACCTTACAAATTGGTGGGCATTATTATGTTTTATTTCTTGGGGGGAGGGTAAGGGAATTTGGCCCTCCCTCTGGGGTTGTGTTTAACACTGGGAATCTTAACATACCTTCATGGCGTGGTTAACCATTGGCTCAAGCAGGCCCTGGAGTTGTGTAAAAATAAGGCCCAGACCTATCAGAGAACATCCAATATGGTTAGTATCCTTAGATAACAGGAGAGCACTGAGAAATGGTGTGAAAAAAACAAAAAAGACTATTGTTGCCGGTAATGTGATTAGTTCTGCTGAGAGAAATAAAATGACCCCTTCCCTGGCTCTCTTTAACAGTACCTGCTGTTGATAGAAATCCTGCAGGAAGCAGGTTGTGGTAAAGTGAAGGCCGCCTGCCAGGGCTGCTGATGTCAAGGGCAGGAGGCCATAAGAAAACTTTCCATTTTTTTATTTTTTGCTAGGTGATCTGTGGTACCATGCAGCGCAAGTAACCTGTAAGGCTGGCACTGATTTTTTCCTTCATGGTGTAGTAAAAATAGTACTTTAGGTAGTAAATCGTACTATTGTGCTTTAAGCTGTGCCCTGCCAATGAAACTTTACCTTATATTAAAAAAAAAAAAAGCAACATAACTGTCTTCTGAGTACTACACAGATTTGTGCCTAGCTGTTTTAAACTTTTGCATTTATCAATTATGACTGTACCCTTAATTGTGAAGTTGCTCTAAGTGTCACAAGAGTGAGTATTACCGCGTGCCAACTTTTGTGTATATCTTGGAAACCTCATTAAATGCAAAGCTAGATGGCAGAACGTTCATCATTAGGAGCCTCTTTTACAAAGCCGTGGTACAGCTACCATAGCAATGGAACGCAGCAAATTGGCCCTACTGCCGGGCTACCTCAGGAGCCTGGCAGTAGCTTCGGCATCTGTCACGTGCCATTTCCAGCATTCAGAAAAAAAATTTTCAGCACTGGGGCAGGTTAGCGCGGGAGCCCTTACCACCTCAAATGGGAGGTGGTAAGAGCTCCCCCAGGAAATGGCTGCGTGGCAAGTGTTTAACTTACCGCATGGCATTTCCTTTTTTAAAAGAAAAAAAAGCCTTTTACCTGCTGCGGTAAAAAGGGGCCTCGGCATGTGCAAATCCATGCACCGCCGCTTGGCAACAGCACTCCTAAAGGTATTAAAGATAAATTCTAGAAGCTAATGCCCAATAGGCATCAAATATGCTTGTAGGTTATAGAATACTTGCTCTTACGCACATCATTGGTGGCTCTTGTTTCTGTCTTCTAGTATTGCTTATCGCAGTGGTTCCCGAACCTGGTCCTGGAGGCAACCCAGCCAGTCAGGCTTTCCATGATATTCACAATGAATATTCATGAGAGAGATTTGCATGCACTGTCTCCACTGCATGCAAATCTCTCATGAATATTAAGTGTGGATATCTTGAAAACCTGACTGGCTGGGGTACCTCCAGGACCAGGTTTGGGAACCACTGGTTTAGCGCATAACCTCAATAGGGAGTACATGTAAAAGGAGGATGGGGGTCTTGGGTATGAGACATATGCAACTACACCAGCCGTTGACCTGCCGTAAGTGGGTGTGCCCTGAAGTCGTTATAGAATTGGGACGAATTGAATCTCAATGTGGCATCAACATCTTGGCGCAAAGTTATAGAATTGCCCCAGTTGATACACTGTTAGGGGCAGGAATAATTGCAGAGTAGCAGATTTCCGTGTTAGTTTGTTTTTGTAAAATGTTGAACGCTGAAATTTGCTTTTTCCGCGGCTTCTTGGAAAGCTGTTGTCAATGCCGCACCTGCCTCGTCAGTGAGAAGGCGACATTTTTAAAGATGCTTTCCATGTTGATGAGCTAAATAATTGTTATAGGTTATGAAACACAATGCTGTTTTTATCTAGAAAGGTGCAGTAGGGGAAAAAAAGTAATTATAGGTAGGTAATATTCCCTGCTTATAATAAAAAAGAAGCACCTTGACATAGATTAGACATTTTTGATTTGTTTTCATATTTTTCCAGAAATGTTCCAGTTTTCAGGTGTGTGTTAATTTGTTTACACATTCATTTTTAATGCATGCATTGTATTTGTGCAGAACTTTAGACATACAGATCAATTGTATGTTCGTTAATTCATAAGTATATATGTGTAGAATTAATTTGTGCACAATAAAAAAAAATTTAGATCCTAAATTATTGCAGAGGTGGAAGTTAAACATTAGTGGGAAAAGTATGTCTGTCTTTGGCCTGAATTGATGCAGGTTTTGTTGAAAGAAGGATGCTGGATACTGTGAAAAAGAGGATATGTTTTCCAGAGGGAAGAAAAGATCAGAGCCTGTGGATAATTTGCTCTTGAGCCCAAGAGCAGTTCAAAATTCTTCAAGGAGGGGTGCAGAGAATACCCAAAAGATGAGGAGCTGAGGAAATGACCAATAAGGTCAGAGCATGAACTTTGGGCTGAAGCCGGAACGTGGCAGTTTTCTCAGTGACTGGAGGAAATGAGTCACATGGAGAAAATGACCTATGAAACCAGAGATTACAAGATCTACCAGGAAGTTAATGTCAGCTTCAATTACATACTAAAAATACAAATATGCATGCACAACTGTAGGGGCAGAACGCCTAAGTGAAAATGAAGCAAGTTTAACCCCCTTCACAATGTTTTGTTTGTAAATCAGTATTGTCTTAACGTACTTCTTGAAGATACTCATTAGTGAGTGATTACTGTACTACAGGAGATTGTGTATGCTAGACTTAAAACATGGAACTCCTGCCCTTTCCTCCCTTGGTTGAATTGGAACTGGCTGTGCTATGGTGCTATGGGACGTCATTCCTAGCTAACCCAGGGTTTAATTCAACAGTATATTAACATACTTCCCAACATTGTCTTAGTACTGTTGTCATGGTCCTTGTCTCCCTCTGGGCGGCCTCATAATGGACCTTGAATCTGGCTTCAGATGTTGCTGTTAAGTGATGAACACAGTTCTAGTCTTGGAAATAAAATGCAGGTTCTTTGTATTTCATTATGAAGTGTTACCACTAGGCTAGCGATTCAGTACTGTGTGCCTGAAACTTGTTTGCGCATGCCTTGTTTTATACGACTTTGATTTGCTTTCGTTCTTGAATTCAAGTGTCTGTAGAGGTAAGACTTCTGCATGGCATTCTTGTCTTCCATATTGCTTTCTAGCAGCACCGAAGCTGACAAAATAACATTCATGGCATGTATTTTCTAGTAAAGTATTTGCCTTCTAAGATGATGGCTCATGATACAATTTGAAACCCCGGGACCGGCCATGATTAAGAGCAGAGGATCATGTAAATACAGTAGCATTTTCAAATGGGTCCTTCTAATCTGCTACCCGAATTCCATCCAAATTCTTGATACTAATGTGACCTTGAATGAAAGCCAGGACTGGTCTGAATCTTTTTAATAAGCTCTGAGGTAGACCTCTCAAGTGCCAAGACACCTGCTTGTAATAGAGCCGGGCCTGGGCCTGGCCCTGGCAGGATCCCCACTCAGTTGACTTATGCTGCTTTCACTGGTTGTGGTGCTTAATTTTTGCATTTTCTCATAGTAAAGTGGTGGAATGTTAATGGAAGGGATCTGCTGTATAAGGTGATTTACCTATGTGCAGTATGACAGGAACATGTATTGCAACAGACCTTCTGGTAAGTGTCTTTCTACCTTTTTACTACACTTCACCCTGCTTTTACCTTTGTAAAATACTTGCCTGTGTATAAAATAGGCCGATCATTTGTTTTGTAGGCCTGTGGTGAGCATACATGGTCTGTTCATTGTTCAGTGGTGCTGAAGGGGAGCAGGCTGTAGATCCTTTGGTGCCTAAAGCAGAAGCACCTCGAGTTCCCAGGGTGGAGGGCAACTGGAATGAGAGTTGCTGCCACAACTTCAATTTCGGAGGCTGTCTTAGCCCATCATGACAGGCATTTTCCATTAGTCTCTTTTGCTTGAATGTCAAATTAATTAAGATCAATTTTTTACGTTGTGACTTATTTCATTCCCAAAGCAGCATTAATAGTTACAATATTTTGTTAGTTTAAGTTGGAGAACTACTGTGTATTGCCTCATCTGAAGCTAATTTAGGTTTAACAATAGGATGGGAATGCGGTAGCCATAGCTGAAGAGGAGACTCGGAAATAAGAGACTTTCTGGCATAAGTAGTGTAAAGGTACGAGAAATATAACTACTTATGGCAGAAAGAAAAAGAAAACTCAAGAGTTAGTTCTAGGCAGAAATAGAGTTACCAACTAGATCCAGATTCGCTCAATAGGGTTGATCCTGTCCTGGACTTATCCCAAAGCATGCAGGGATTTGAAGCCTTGCTTTTCATAGGGAATCCAATGGGGAAATCAGAACTACAAGTCCCTACATGCAAAGGGGTAAGGCCAGGACTGGATCAACCCTGTTGGATGAATCAGGCTCTAGTTGGCAACACTAGGCAGAAAGTAGGGAAAGTCTGTCATTAGCAATGACATAAGAAATGTCAACCACATATCCTATGTTGTTGCGTGTCGTTACCAAATGAAAACAAACATCAAAAACATTTTAAACTTTGTCCTCCGAAAACAGTGTACACTCTTTGGCAATAGTGTGCACTATGTGGAAAGAGGGCGCACTTTTCCTGATAGTGGAAGCACCGTGTACATGTGAACCATTGCACATGCACAAACTTGAGCCCTCATGTGCACCCTATTGGGAAAAGAGGGCACCCTTTTTCTGAAAGAGTGTACAGTATTTCCTGAAATGGGAAAAACAACAAAATGACCAGAAAAATCTGAATAAAATGAAAATTCACATAAACATGGGAAGTGACATGAAATGAAAATGTTCTGGCTGTGCCTCCTTAGCAGAAACCAGTGCTATTAAAATAGAAAAAAAATGCCATGCCAAAAAGTTTATTATTAAGTAACATTTACCTCTGTCATAAATGTTGAGCTTACTGTTCCTCCATTTTTTTTTTGGAAGAGGGGGAGGAGGAGTTTCCTTCTCCTTTTCATCTTCCAGCTCAGTTCTTTTGAACTGTAGGACCATGAGCCTTCATCCATAACTACTTGTGGCTTTTGTCCTAGTTATACCCCTCTCAACTCAACATACACATTGTTGCAAGAGTCTTTGGCCAGGGTCCCCAAACCACAGCTCCTCAGCTAATGAAGCCCCTGGCCTGGTCAGAAAGTGTCACGGCTAGCTGAGGCTTCATCTTCTCAGAGGCCAGTAGCAGGGCACATCATTAGTGTAGCTGGCAGGAGTCCCTGGGCCCCGCCAGCTGATAAGCCCTCTCTAGAGATTCCTTCCCTGTCAGTCTCATCCCCAGAGCAGTCAGCAGTACATTTTCAGCTGCCGACACTGGCAGTCCTGCACCCCGTGCATGTGTGCATGGAGCATGCTGGTTGAATTGATCATGCACAGGAGCCTGGAGTGGGGCAGTGCTGGTGTCGGCTGTAAATGGGCTGCTAACAGCCACAATGATGAGACTGCTTGGGATTCTTCAGCTGGAGGTTTCTAGATTGAGTTTTCAGTTAAAATTTAATGCAGAGAAGTGCAGAAACCCAAAAGAGAGATACCGGATAGGAGGGGACAAATTAGTAAGCTCGACTGAGGAGAGAGACCTTGGAGTGATGGTGTCTGAGGATCTGAAGGTGAAGAAACAAGGTGGCAGCAGTGCCCAGAAGAATGCTAGGCTGCATAGAGAGGGGTATAACCAGCAGAAAAAAAAGAGGTGTTGATGCCCCTCTACATGTCATTGGTGAGGCCCCACCTGAAGTATTGTATTTTGATAAAGATGTAAAAAGACGAAGTGGTGCAAAGAAAAGCTACAAAAATAGTATGGGATTTGCGTTGCGAACCGTAGAAGGAGATACTTGCCTACCTGAACATGTATACCTTGGAGGAGAGGAGAAACAGCGGTGACATGATACAGACATTCAAATATTTGAAAGGTATTAATCCGCAAAGAAACCTTTTCTGGAGATGGGAAGGTGATTTGAACTAGAGGACATGAATTGAGGTTGAAGGGAGGTAGACTCAGGAGTAATGTCAGGAAGTATTTTTTCACGGAAATGGTGGTGGATACGTGAAATGTCCTCCCACAGGAGGTGGTGGAGATGAAAACGGTAATGGAATTCAAACGTGTGGGATAAACACAAAGGAAGCCTGTTTAGAAGGAATGGATCCACGGAATCATAGCGGAGATTGTGTGGCAACACCGGTAATTGGGAAGCAAAACCAGTGCTGGACAGACTTCTACGGTCTATGCCCAGATTGTGACTGAACAGATATGGATGGGCTGGAGTGTAAATTTTAAGGAGCTTTGATGTTATCTTCAGAACTTTTAGTAAAAGAACAGTGCTGGGCAGAATTCTACGGTCTGTGCCATGAAAATGGCAAGGACAAATCAAACTCTGGTATACATATAAAGTATTGCATACCATGTAAAATGAGTTTATCTTGTTGGGCAGACTGGATGGACCATATAGATTTTTATCTACCGTCATTGACTATGTTACTATGAATTATTTGGATGGAAAACAAAAGTGAAAAAATGCAGTAAAACCACTGACTTTATTTCTTATGTGAATCTCATTCACTATGCACACAATCTGAAAACTTGCTTGTTGTCTCATCAGTCCCCTGGGCTTGGTTAAAATTCATCAGCTGTTTGATGTTCGTTTATTTTTTTCTCTTGCACCTTTCCTGTGGAATCCTCCTACAAAGAATTTAAGGCTGATCTCAAAATATCTCTCACTTTGGCCTTAGGTACTGATTATATTGTAGAGACCTCAGGGCATAGTTGACAGCTGAAATAGGTAGTGGCTGTATATGGCCTATAGTATCTGCTTCTTCTCTCTGCTTTTGGTGCCTTATCCTCAGATACTACCTATTTTCCTGTTTATAATGGAGTTCTTTCTTCTATTTCTTGTTTTAATAATGCTGTAGACTACATTGCTGGCATGGGTGAGAGGCTGTATAGAATTGCCCCAGTTTCTAGTCCACGAGGCCCTCAACCCTTACTGTATTTTCCCTGAGTACTTTTAGTTTAGATTTCCTTACATCTCCAGTAGTGCCAGCTGTATCTGAGGAGAGGTATAAGTAACCTTTTGTTCTCAGTGGCGATTTTCTACCAACTCATACTGGGTGAATGATCTGGAACTGTTATGAACTTCATTATAGTTGGGGTGGAAGGTGAAGACCTGGTATCTGTATTTTATTTTTATAACTTTTCCACTGTGTGTGCTATTGCCACTGGCATGTATGATCTGTTTGGGGGGAGAGTGTGGCATGGACATTACAAACACTCCTTGTTGCAGGGGCGTAGCCAGACACCCAATTTTGGGTGGGCCTGGGCCCAAGACGGGTGGGCAGAAGAACTCCGCCCTGTCCCACAAGTGATTTAGTCTCTCCCTCTCTCGCCTGCATGCCATATGGTCTCTCAAACATCCCCCTCCCCCCATACCTTTTAAATAGCAGATTTTCACTGGCAGCGAGCAGCAACTAATACACACTGCTTATGTTGGCCCCACAGCCTTCCCTCTGATGCAACTTCCTGTTTCTGCATAGGCGGGAATACATTAAAGGGAAGGCTGGTATGCAGGAAGGACAGTTGTTGGGAATTTTCAGCTGGTGGGGCTTGGGGATCCCTGCCAGACACTTCATAGGTGTGCTGCTACTGGGTGGGCCTGGGCCCACCCGGGCCCACCCTTGGCTACGCCACTGCCTTGTTGATGTGTGTTCTCATATAGATTCCTATGAACATGTTGTTTGTTGCTCCGTGAACCCAAATTCTCAAAGGATGTCTCCCTTTGTCTAATTGGGCTTTGTGTCTAGCTTTGAATTAGGCATGGTAAAGATCTAAGATCTTGTTACTACTGTTGCTCCTCACTGTTCTTTGCAGCGACTTACCGAGGGCGGGGTGGTGGGGATGGTCCACCCTGGGTGCACGCTGCAGGGGGGAGGGGTGCAGGGAGCAGCTGTGCGGCTGTCGGCTCCGCAGGTTCCCTGCTGCCTTTGATGTTACTTCCTGTTCCAGGCGGGGCAGATGGAGCAGGGAACCCATGGAGCTGACAGCCCCGCGGCTGCTCCCAGCACACCAGGAGGTAATAACAATGCATCCGGGGGAGATGATGACGCTACACACGGGGGGGGGGGGGGTACGCAGTGGCGATCCGACCCGGGTGGCAGCCGACCAAGGAACACCACTGGTTCTTTGTTTCACAGTTTTGGATAGAGTTGGAGCACTACTGCTGTTTGATAGGGGACCAAAACATAAGCCATTATTTTAACTTCAAAATTGTGTAACAAAATTGTGATTTTGTTAACAGGATTGATCGAAAAATGTCCGTTGCCCACACTAACTACCAACTGGATGAAGCCCAGGCTATAATGAATGAGCTCCGAACCATACGCAAAGCCATTTATATGGGGGAGAAAGAAAGACGAGACCTTATGCAGGTAAAGCTTTTGCCCTCCAAATATATCTTTTGAAAGCTAATCACAAAATGTATTGTTAGTCCAATAAAAAAGGTATCATTTTCTTTTCTATGTTTTATTTTATTCTATTTCTATTGATTTCCTATTTGTAGAAATAGAAGCACATTTTGGGTGATTCTGCTACACATGCATTCTGCCTATTTCCTAATAGGGCTTTAAAGTTAAGTTTCAGTATCTCTGGACAATTCCTCGTGCTAACAAAATAGCTATTTTCTCTCTCTCTCTCTCTCTCTCTCTCATGTCTCACACTTTCTGGTGATGTCATTTTTCTCTGAACTCTGTTCTGACTCATGGAAGGGAAATTCAGTTAACAATCATTAAGCTACTCACTATGGACTAAAGTCTATAAACGACACCTACAAAATTAGCACTGAAAAAAATAGCGCTTAAATTGAGGCACCATTTATAGAGTAACATTTAGCACCGCGAACTGCGACATATTTAGGCGAAACCATTTATACCAACAAAACCTAAATCACCATGCCTAAATTAGATATGGATCCTTGTTGTTCTGATCCACCCATGATTGTACCCCCTTTTTGGACCCGCAAGTAAAATTTAATTAAATTCAATTAGCCCCAGTAATTGTTGTTAAGATCTCAATTGACACTAATTGGCTTGTTCAATTAAATTGCTCATGCAAATTGGGTGCATGTCCAAATATGCATGCATAATTTTTAGCGACTTTTATAGAATTTGTGGGTTGTATGTATGTATGTGTGTGTGTATGTATATATATATATATATATATATACCAGTGGGGGAAATAAGTATTTGATCCCTTGCTGATTTTGTAAGTTTGCCCACTGACAAAGACATGAGCAGCCCATAATTGAAGGGTAGGTTATTGGTAACAGTGAGAGATAGCACATCACAAATTAAATCCGGAAAATCACATTGTGGAAAGTATATGAATTTATTTGCATTCTGCAGAGGGAAATAAGTATTTAATCCCTCTGGCAAACAAGACCTAATACTTGGTGGCAAAACCCTTGTTGGCAAGCACAGCGGTCAGACGTCTTCTGTAGTTGATGATGAGGTTTGCACACATGTCAGGAGGAATTTTGGTCCACTCCTCTTTGCAGATCATCTCTAAATCATTAAGAGTTCTGGGCTGTCGCTTGGCAACTCGCAGCTTCAGCTCCCTCCATAAGTTTTCAATGGGATTAAGGTCTGGTGACTGGCTAGGCCACTCCATGACCCTAATGTGCTTCTTCCTGAGCCACTCCTTTGTTGCCTTGGCTGTATGTTTTGGGTCATTGTCGTGCTGGAAGACCCAGCCACGACCCATTTTTAAGGCCCTGGCGGAGGGAAGGAGGTTGTCACTCAGAATTGTACGGTACATGGCCCCATCCATTCTCCCATTAATGCGGTGAAGTAGTCCTGTGCCCTTAGCAGAGAAACACCCCCAAAACATAACATTTCCACCTCCATGCTTGACAGTGGGGACGGTGTTCTTTGGGTCATAGGCAGCATTTCTCTTCCTCCAAACACGGCGAGTTGAGTTCATGCCAAAGAGCTCAATTTTTGTCTCATCTGACCACAGCACCTTCTCCCAATCACTCTCGGCATCATCCAGGTGTTCACTGGCAAACTTCAGACGGGCCGTCACATGTGCCTTCCGGAGCAGGGGGACCTTGCGGGCACTGCAGGATTGCAATCCGTTATGTCGTAATGTGTTACCAATGGTTTTCGTGGTGACAGTGGTCCCAGCTGCCTTGAGATCATTGACAAGTTCCCCCCTTGTAGTTGTAGGCTGATTTCTAACCTTCCTCATGATCAAGGATACCCCACGAGGTGAGATTTTGTGTGGAGCCCCAGATCTTTGTCGATTGACAGTCATTTTGTACTTCTTCCATTTTCTTACTATGGCACCAACAGTTGTCTCCTTCTCGCCCAGCGTCTTACTGATGGTTTTGTAGCCCATTCCAGCCTTGTGCAGGTGTATGATCTTGTCCCTGACATCCTTAGACAGCTCCTTGCTCTTGGCCATTTTGTAGAGGTTAGAGTCTGACTGATTCACTGAGTCTGTGGACAGGTGTCTTTCATACAGGTGACCATTGCCGACAGCTGTCTGTCATGCAGGTAACGAGTTGATTTGGAGCATCTACCTGGTCTGTAGGGGCCAGATCTCTTACTGGTTGGTGGGGGATCAAATACTTATTTCCCTCTGCAGAATGCAAATAAATTCATATACTTTCCACAATGTGATTTTCCGGATTTAATTTGTGATGTGCTATCTCTCACTGTTACCAATAACCTACCCTTCAATTATGGGCTGCTCATGTCTTTGTCAGTGGGCAAACTTACAAAATCAGCAAGGGATCAAATACTTATTTCCCCCACTGTATATATATATATATATATATATATATATATAGTGTCTACTGTATATATAATAATTGGTAACTCTGCTTCCCTGGGTGGCTGGGTTCGTAACACCATGCTGACGTCAGCTCGCCTCCAGCATTCCCTTCTTTCTCAGTGTCCTACCCTTGCGGAAAGATGAATTGACAGAGGATGGCGGGACACTGAGAGGGAAGGCTGGAGGATACGCGAGTCCAGCCTGCCACTGCTGCGACCTGAGGTAAGATGAACGACTTAAAGGCAGGGCGGCAGGAAGGACAGAGTCATTGGCCATGGATGGGAGGGCAGGGGAGGGGAGGATCGCTGGACATGGGAGGGGAGGGCAGGGCATAGGAGAATCGCTGGACATGGAGGGAAGGCCAGAATTGTGGGACACGGAGGGGAGGGCAAGGCAGAGGAGAATTGCTGGACATGGAGGGGAAGACAGAATTGCGGGACACGGAGGGGAGGCCAGAATCACAGGACACGGAGGGGAGGCCAGAATCGCGGGACACGGAGGGGATGGTAGGGGAGAGAAGAATCGCTGGAAATGGAGGGGAGGGCAGGGCAGAGAGGAGAAATCGCTCAGACGAGAGCCTTCCTAGGGCCTGTTCATTTTTCACAAAACGGCTTTGTTGCTTGTATTACATATTTTTGTTTGTTTCTTAACATTTAGTTCCATAGTTTCTCCTTAAATTGAAGATCTCCTGCCACCGTGTATCATTCAAATTGGCTCCACAAGTCTATATGGTTAAATATCTGTGAAATTCACAGGAAATACGTCTTGATGAATTTCTTTAGATACCCCAACCCTCCCACAGGAAATGTTAATCTGCACCAGTGCCTCTCAACCTTTAAGTTTTTGATGGTCTATTGTTGAGTTTGCTTAATCTTGCTGTAGAAACATCCTTAGATGCATGTCCTCTGTATCCACAATAAGGAACATTCTGGAGTCCCTGCTCTTAAGACAAACCCAAGCTGCAATATGATGTAATGAAGGCCAGCCTTAATTGTCCTTTACAGGACAGAAGGAGTCCCCTCTCCAAATTGAAGGGAACTATAAAAGAACCTTGTATGAAGGATCCCATGTCTCTTTTTCACAGGGAGCCTAGGGAAGTAACTGAATATATTAAAATATCTATATTTTTACATTCAAATTTCCATTCCTGGGGAGGATAGCAAGTGATTCTCCTAAAGCATTTTTACACACCTTTGGGAGAGAATAAGGCAAGCAGTGGTATTTTAGTATCCACGTCAATATTAATAAACTGAATTCAAACACTGGTAAGATTTTGAAGGCAAGGTTAGTTTCCCATAAGGAACTGGCAGAGTTCTTCAAGGACCACAGAAATTTAGAGGGGGGGGGGGGGGCTACCTGTCACTTTAAAACAAGAAAAAACAGAAAAGGACAGCAAATGCAGCAATTGATGTAAGGAGCTGTTTCTGGCCAGTTACATTGATTTGAATATCAACCCTTAAGACTTTTCATTTGATCTTATCCTAAAAGGCACTGTGCTGAGACCTAACATGAAACCGTGTTTCTGGTCAACAATTTGCATGTTGGCTAGATGGGTTTACACGGCATTCCCAAGTATGGGTGTCTCTAGAGAGCTTATTATGACTAAGAATTAAAATATGTAATTATTCTTCATTCATAGGACATGCTACCACAAATTAATTATGTAATTGGTTTGTGAATCAGAAGCATTTATTTATAGTTCTTATAAACTGCCTTTAGAAGTGAATAGAAACTATAAATATTACAGTAGTCTCAAATGCTTTGCGGTATGTATTTTTTGTTATAAGTTCAAACACACCTTTTTATTTAAGGTGTTTTTGCAAGGTGGAGTAGCATCCCTTTCTGATCTCAACAATCTTGTTACCTTTTGGCATGGAAGAGTTTACATAACACAGATTAATGACTGATGTGTTGTACAAGCGATCCTAAATTGTAATATAGACTTTTCTTATGCATTTGAATGATTTCATAAGTGGCACGCCTCGAGAACTTAACTTGAACTATATTGTGCCAAGTTTTCCGATATTTTGGAGAGCACTAAATTTCTAAATTCTATGTGTGTGCTGTAGGCATGTCTTCCTGTAATGAATAGTGCCTTGTTTTTTTTTGAGGATTCCATCTTTGCTTGTAATTCTGGAATATTCATTTGCACAAGATCCACTCTAATTATTTTGCAGTCTAAGTTTTTATCTGGTTGGCATCCCAGAGACTTTCATAACTATAAGCATAAATGCATTTGTTTTCTGGGTTTATGGAGTAGCTGCATAAATCGGAGTTTTAAATGTGGTCTGTATATGAATTTAAAGAGGATGGGAAAAGTGGGGAGGGAACAAGAAAACTCCATACCTAAGAATGGTAAATGACAAGCCCAGGGCACAACTTTTTGTATGTTCAGTTAAATCTACTTTGAAAATACAAAACGGGTCATTTTACATGAAGGAAGAGCTATTTTGCAGCTAGACTAAGAGGGTTAGTGAGGTGGTATTACTATGAGGACATATCTTAGGCAGGAATAGAACCAGGCAGTGACCACCAGAGAGCTGCATGGAGCCATAGAAGGGATAGCGTGCACTTCCTCAAATTCTATAAACTTGCACATAGATTTGATTGATGGTCCTGGTACGCCCACACTCTACCCACTGTTGTGCCCCCCTTTTTGGCTACGTGTGCTGGAATTTACACCTGCTTTTTTTTTGCGAATACATCTAAAAAGATATGCATGTAAATTCCAATTATTGCCAATTAGTGTTGATAATTGATCATTATCGGCCAATTATCAACACTAATAGGCTTCTTAACTAATTGAGTAGTGCACGTAAATTGCACATACGTACAATTTAATGTGCACTACTCGTCACATCATATATAGAACTGGGGGGTTGGTGGCTACGTTTCAAGTCCACTTAAAGATTTTTTATGAGAAATGAGAATCCTTGATGTAGAAATCAGAGGAATTCAGATACACTCCTCACAGTGGTACTCACCTGTGCCTCATCTGGGCAGAGGCAGCTAAAAGAAGGTCCTCTTTCCTTCTGGAGGAGTGGCCAACATAGCAGCATAATCATGTCGCTGTGAGTATGCCTATCTTCTCTGCTGTACCGTCGTTGTTGCTGAATTTGTCATGCTATGCCTCAGACCAAGAAAAAAGGGGCTATGAAGTCTGTTCCATCCCCAGCTCATGGTGTGCCCTAAGGTCTGCAGAGGATTGACCGTTTCGCTGTCAAACCTCCGTCAATGATTTCCAGGGAAATTGGCCCTGCACAGAAGTTGGATGAAGGAGTGTTTGCTTTATTGGGGCTTCAAACATCTTTATTGCCCCAGCATCTAACACACCGACTTGTCCTGCAACCCTATCTGAGTTGGGTAGTGAAATGCATGCTGCCAAAGTTGCTGTGAATGGAGGTCAGAGTGAAAGTTCAAGCAAAGGAGCAGGAAGGTTTCTTAGAGCTCCCATGGTGGTTACCTTCAAATCTATCTGGAAGGCTTTGCAAAGTTGGATATGACAGTCACCTGATCTACAATTGAGGTAACAACTCTTGTGAGTAAAGTAGATCAGCTCTCTGTGAATTGGTGGATTTGGTTAAGCTTGATTTTTCCAATCAACTGGAACAAATTAAAGAAAATGTGAAAGATCTTCAGGGATTTAAAAATACTGATGCACAGGATAAGTTGACTTTACATAGAAGAATTGAGCAGTTTTAAAATTTCAATAGAAGACTCAGTCTTCGAATATTGAACTTCCCAAAACCCCTTGGTATACTACCAATGGATGGATCTTTTCAAAAGATATATGATTGAAGTATTAAAATTTATCCTTTGATGCTATTCCTCCATTGAATAAGATTTATTATTTACCTCTTTCTTCAAAGAATCTCGAAGGGGAGACAAAAGTAATTTTGGGTCAAGAAATTCAGCTAGATGTAAAAAAATAAATCTACCATATTGGAAGAATCTATAACAGTATCTACCCAAAGGGCCACTTTATTGGTTTCTTTTGTGTTTGAACAGGATGTGAAAGCAATTTTAAGACTCTATTTTAGACATTCACAAGATTTGTTTGGTGGACAAAAAGTGTGGATATATCCTGATGTTATAAAGGGTACACAAAATGGAAGTCTTTTAACCATAAGGCAAGAGACAAAGAATCTTGGTGCCTTATTTCAGCTGGCTTACCCTTGTAAATGTTTAGTTAGATTGGGGGGAAGGGGGAGACCAAGTATGTCTTTTTATTTTCTCCCGATCAGTTGAATGCCTTTCTAGATATGAAGAAGATCATGTAGGATGATGATGATGATGTTAGTTTATTTGAATAGATGACGGAGTTTGTGGTTATGCTAATCTCTTCTCTCTCTCTTTCTTGTTTGTGAATTTACTTCCTTTGGATCTCTTGAACGTTTTTGTTTCTCTCCTGCCTCTAGTTTGTTGTGGTCAAAGGAAGAAATGTATAAGTTTTCTGATGTTAAAATAATTTTTCTTCTGGTTTGATTAATTTCTGTGTTTTTAGTTCAAGAGTAATCTTGTATGTATATATGGAAAATGTATAAATTAAAAAAAGAGAGGAGATCCTTCTATTGTTGAAAGCTGTACAAGCTGTGTTATAATTATTCGACTGTAGTAATAATGTCCCTCCATGAAACGGGGTTCATCACGTTGCCTGGTCTGCATCATCTTGATATATTTTCTAGCAAGACCTGAATAATTTTGTGAGGTATTATTTAGAGTTGCTGCCTCACTGAAGTTAGCCTGAATGATTAGTCTTAGTTTTGCTCTGTCTTGCATATGGATTCATTGTCCTCATTTCCCTACGAAAAGAACAACTACATTCCTTATTTGTCATGGGGCAATCCAAGGACTGAGTCAGCTGGTTATGGTTGACCTGAATGAGGTGGCAAGCCTAGTACTAGTAAATATGATTAAACTAATTGCTTTTCCTATAGGGTTTGAAGAATCTTATTGATGACCTAGTGCTACATCTGTCCTGAGCAAACTCCATTTGTGGTTGAGGATATGCTGAAGGCCATGGCTGGGAAATCAGCCATTTTTTCAATGATTAGGGCAGGAGGGGGAAGAGAGACTGCTATGCCATCAATTACAACAGGATCAGGGAGTTTCAATTTTGTGTCTCTATTAGTGGTACACAGTCACTATAACCACTGGCCAACAGGGCCTGTGGAAGGGCATTAAGTACTGTATGCCAACCTTCAGGCTTGTACTTCACAACCCCTCTCCCAATTAATTTTCAGACTTCTAGCCTCCCCTTAATATTGTGATATTAAAATTCAATAATAGTGATTGCCCCAATATCAAACCTTCCAAAACAATTCTGTAAAAATATGTAATTGTACATCATGGCTGAAAACTGAAAGCCTTCCTGTGGGTTAAAGTATTTGCTGATAGTTAAGGCTGTTAGAGCCTGTAGTATGGTGTTGATTTTCACCTGTTCATTGTTGCCCCCAAGGAGCTTCTCCTGTAAGTGACCATCTAGTCTTGTCTAATGGTTATACCAGCCCTGCTGATCAGACCCAGAAATGAGGGGAGGAGGGGAAAAAGAAAGCTTGTTGAACTGGTCAGTACTCTGTGTTTTACTGTATGCTCTTTATCATAGGCGCTATTCGCAAATATGAAGGCAATTTCTTTATACCTAAAACAAGAACTGTAGAACTGTGAAATTAATCTCTGTTGTCCATTCTGTTTGATGTCTTGCACCTTAATAAAAAAAAAATAGTGCCATAGTCAAGGTAGTAGTATTGAAATAAAAAAGCTTAAGAAAAAACTTGGCAAATGTTTTGTAATCCTTCCTTGCATTCTGTTTCAGAGTCTTGCCAAGTTAACCGGTGGCTTCCGGAATAGCTGTTGCATCACAGACTCCCTGCAAGATCTCCAGCACAATCCTAGCACATTGAGTGATACCGGATTACCTCAACAGTACTGCGATGCTTGCTCTCAGACTGACAGTGTTGGGGAGGTATGTCCTTCAGTGCGATTATGTGAGTTTTTGTTTTTTGCTTAGAGATACAGAATAGGGAAGGGGCCTTAGTAAATCAGTTTCTAAAGGAGCCACTGCTGATTTGGTGAAGAACCTCCCCCCCCCCCCCCCCCCCACCCCCAATTCACTAGGAGCAATGTTGGATGGATAGAGAAGGAGAATCAAGAGGAGTCTCACCTGCTGGCTCCTACGTTTTTGGGCTAACGCCGAGGTTTAATGAAAAATTTCTTGATCCCTGCTGTACTAAGCTCATGCCTTTTCATTGGTAATTCAAGTAGGTATTCCCCTGCTCCCAGAGAGCTTCCAATCCATGTTTGAAGATGAAGCAACAAAGGGTTATAAGAGGGTTATTTGAATTCTGGTTTACTTGTTATTAGTCTGCTGCACTAAACTCAAGGATACTTCTGCTATGCCTTGCCCCCATTCTTTGTTTTGATTGTGCCTGTGAGGTAACTTCAGATGGTAGAAGGGCAACTGAGGGGTTGGGTTATAAGAAACTGGAGCAAAGCCTCAAAGTCCAAAGGGCTGAAATCATAAGTACAAGCTCTTTTATACAAATGAAGGCATTTTTATTTTAAGAGAGAGAAATATTAAAATACCATTAGGCTTGGTGGGTTGATTAGAACTCCATTAAGTTGAGGAGCTAGTTTAAGAGTGACTGATCTCGTAAAACAGAGGGCACATGAGTGGGAAACATTTGAGCACTTCCTGGGCACCTAAATATGAAAGAATCTAGAAAACAAAACAAAAAAAATAGAAAAATAGTCCTAAAAGGAATGAAAATCTGAAAAAAAAATCCCTGGTTTCTATAAATTTTTGCTTTGCACCCAAGTTTTCTAATACTTTTCAAGCCTTCCTAAGGGGTCCTTTTACCAAGCTGCGGGAGAAAGGGCCCTGTGCTAGCGGCAGGGACCGTTTTTTCCCGTATGCCAGGGCCCTTTATACTGCAGTGGGTAAAAAAGCCCCCATACACACATGAGGTGGTGATATGGGCTCCTGCGCTAACCCAGCAGTAACTGGGCAGCATGTGGCAATGCCCAATTACCACTGGGTTACTGCTGTGCAAGCCATTTCTGGAGGTTTTCTTTTTCCCCCAGAAATGGCGTGTGCTTGGGGTGGAGCTACTGCCAGTGGCCGCTGCCTTTTCCCTGGCCATTTAAGCTTTAAATGTCATTTAATTGACATTTAAAGCTTATTTTTGCCTTACACCATGGACTCCCATCTTTTTGGGGCATGGATCCTTTTTTAACCTCCAAAACCCTCACATGCTTCTCTTTATTACATGTATTTATATGCCACCTATGAAAAAATAATGATATTCACATATCAGAATAATTTATATATAAATGTTTAAATAATGCTTTTTGATATATATGTAAATACATATATTGTGAAGCATAGCAGGTACTTCACTGATTCTCAGACAGCTCTGGTGCTCATTATATTCAATTTATTATTCACTTTTCAGTACCCAAAGCAAAGGCAGTAGAAGCAATGATCTAGAAATTAAAATGTAGTTAGTCAGGTAGGTTGTGTTGTTTGAAGACTGACATAATGAAATAGCTGGTGCTGTTCCACTGAATTCAGCCCAGATGCCTAACTGGACTGATGAAAGCTTTAATTTTCAACCTGGTTCCATGTATGGTCTACTCTGGTCCTCTGACACAAGAAACTTGGAAAGTTCTCTTTCTCGAGAGAATGTCATAGCAAAAGGCTTTGGGTGCTTCGCTGACTTATTGGACACTTTTATTACTTGGGATTAACCTGTTACTAGTTTTCAGTCAGGCAGTGTTGTGTGAAGACTGACATTGAGGGGCTATCCTTTAACACAGTGGTTTACTTCAGATTTTCCTCTACTGACCTTACTCCTAATGTAAGGCTTTTAAGGCGGAAATTCTACAGTAAGACTATCACACTAAAGGGTAACATGGTGAGCATGTGAACCTGCCAATTTGAGAATTGCTCACAATCTAAAAATCCAGTGATGAATTTGACATGGTGTTTCTATCCGTGTAGCGTAGAATCTTTACTTTTTAGCTTAGGGCTGAAGTAAAGATCCTATATGAAAACAGCAGGGCCATCTGAGCTGAAATGCATTACTACACCTCATAGGACTCAAGTGGGCTGGTAAGCACCCGACTCCTGAAGCTATTTAGTCCAGGAATTTAGCACATGGAGACCCTTGACTCAGACAGCCTCAGTCTCTGGATCTTTCTTGCCTGGTCTCAGGAGGCATCGAGCAGTATCTCTTTCATCATACCACTGTCTTGAAAAATGGTGGCGTCATTTAGGGATCAGTTTGCCAAAGAGGGATGCCAGGAATGCCATCTTGAACCTAATCTTTGGTGAGACCTTCTGAAAAGTGTGAGTTTCACTATTAACAGTGATTGATTTGTTTTTCTTCCTTTCTGATTGAAGCTTGGCTTTGAGGATAAAACAAGACTGGTGGACAAAGTAAGACTTAAGTGGCAGTATGAAGAAGCAAAAAAGAGGTAAGGAACGAATCTTTAAACTGGTTAGTCACTTTGCTTTGTAAATATGAACATAGGTTTTTGGCACTGTATAATATTTCTTACTGAAGTAATTGTTCAGGAAAATATGGTTGGCTTAAGGAAGGCCATCATAATTATAGCGAAACCTTATAAACGGGCCACCTCCCCTGTACACTGGGACCCCATGTTGTTGTCCTGCTGCCTAGTGATGTCAGCAGCAAGAGAGTGAACAAAATGCTCTGCTTAAGGGGTAGCTCATCACAAAAAGGGCCCACGTAAATGGAACACACCTATGGAATCTCCATCAGGAGTGACGAGGAAAGCTTTTTGAGATGCTAGTGATCTGTTGGTTAGGCAGAGAGCAGAATTGGTAAGGTTTTTTTTAAAAATGTCTTTATTTATAACCAGTAATAAGCATGAACAGCCAATAGCAAACAAATAGTACATCAGCATGAGCAACAACAAGAGTAAGGAGAAAAGAAAACTGCGTACATAGAATCGGCACATACCATGCCCCTTAAACACAGAAGATATCCCTTTCTAGTTTTTGTCTATACTCTGTGCCAGGGCTGGTGTTAGGGGTTGGAGGGCAAACAGGGCAGCTGCCCTTGGCTCCACAGCTCTAAGGGGGCCGTGGTTCAGGCATCTCTTCCCCTTCCTCCCACCACAGTCCGTCTCCTCCTCCCTTTCTGATCTTTAAACATTTATTTCCCTTCTCAGAGGGGCCCTGGTGTGGCAGGCATCCTCACATGCTGCCTCCGGCTGTCCCAAAGCTTTCCCTCTCTGCCGCGATCCGACCCCCTCTGACACAATTTCCTGTTTACGCCTGGGAGGATCAAGGCAGAGAGGGAAAGCTTTGGGACAGCCGGAGGCAGCATATGAGGATGGCTGCCACACCAGGTGGTGGTAAGGGCTCCCCGTCGCATGGCCATAGATGGGGGATGGGCAAGATTCTATATATGGCGCTGCAAAAATACACCTAGGAGTAGTCTGTAAACTACGCCTAAAGTTAGGCGCAGTTCATAGAATGTGACTAGCGTCCATCTGTGTGACTAAATTTAGCTGCGGGTATTTGCGCCAGTTAAAACTTGGTGTAAATGCCAGTGACTAAGTTAGTCGCAGAAAGGGTGTATTCTATAACAGCACACATAGTTTTTTGAAATACCAATGACATGCCCATTCTATGCCCATGACCACGTCCCCTTTTTGGTTCCGCATCTTAGAATTTACGCGCATCACTTTACAGAATACGCTTAGCAAGTTGCATGCGTTAATTCTGATTAATACCAGTTAATGTCAATAATTTCTTGTGAAGTGGCAGTTATCAGTGCTGATTGGCTTGTTAAGATAATTAAGTTGCACATGCTAATCAGAATGCAACCTGATTTGCTCGTGCAATTCAAGCCGCACTATATAGAATCCAGGGGTATATGGGTAAATCCTTTTGAATACTGACTATTCTTAACACTACCTGAAGTATTGCTCCTTTGTATGGGACAAATATAAATGAGGTTTTATTAAATAACAAAAGAAAAAGTGCTATTAAACAGTATTCCCACTCAATATCATACTAACTAAAAAAAAAAAAGAAAGAAGAGAAATCACTGAAAGTAGAACTTCAGCATTACAACTTTTCCAATCATACATTCATTAATTTGTGTATAGAGGACAGCATAACCCAGATAACACAGGGGAAAAGGGTTTCTTATAGGTCAAACCTATTGCAAATTCATACCCTCTCTCAAAATTCCAATCATCTGTTCTCTAAGATGCAACCAATACCTTTTAAACATCTACCCAAAGTGAAATCACAGAATAAATCTTCAAAATCTGAAAAAATAGTGGCAGTTACTTATCTGAGTGCTGTGCCACTTTAACTTGACCACCCGACACCCACACGATCACATCAATAATTGCCAAAATGTGGCTCCAGATCAATGGTGTGCTGGTAAATTTTTAACAGGCTCTCTTCCCCAGTCCACCTCGGCGCCCCCGCCCCCAAAATTGCAGAGCTGGCTATAGCCGGGGGGGGGGGGGGGGGGGGGGGGCAATGCATTACTCTCTCCAGGAAAAAAAAATTAAATAATCCCAGGTTCCAATCTAATTCTTGTTTATTTAATATGGGATAAAATGCCATAAATAAGTAAATAAATGTAAACTTTTAACGTTCAGCACCTGATTCTCAAAGCGGACATATTCCAAACACTATAATGAAAATAAAATGATTTTTTCTACCTTTGTTGTCTGGTGACTTTGTTTTTCTGATCATGCTGGCCCAGTATCCGATTCTGCTGCTATCTGTCCTCTTAACTCCGTTTCCAGGGCTTCCTTTCCATTTATTTCTTTACTTTCCGCCTTTCTTCTTCATTTCTTGTCCTACATCCGTAAGTAAAAGCTGGGTCCTCCGCAGATTTGACTGTCCAGTGGATCCAGCTTCTGCCTATTTTCTTCATCCATGTGCAGTTTTTCTCCTCTCTTCCTTTTCCCTCATCTCATCTCCTTCCTCACTCTTCCCTCCCCTCCAATTACCAAAACTGACACAGTTCAATCAATAAATCAAAAATAAAATTATTTTTCTACCTTTTTTTGGTCTGGTGTTTTTTTCCCTAATCGTATTGTTCCTAGTTTCTGCTTCTTCTTCTATCCTCTTAGTGTGCTGTCTGACCAGAGCCTCCTGCCCATTTGCCATTTATTTTCTGTATTCCTATCGTCTTCATTTCCTCATTGATTTGTTTCTTACTCAGCTTTCTCCAATTTATTTTCTGCATCTTAAATTAAATGTCTCCTTCTCATCCTCCAATCTTCAAGCTCCCTCTTTCTATTGTTTCTATCTAGCTCTCCATCTGTCCCCCACCCTAGTCAAACATCTCTCCTCTTTTCCCTTCTTCTTCAACCACATCAGGCATCTCTCCTGTCTTCCCTTCCCTCATGACGTTATGTCACCCTGATCTTCCCTGTCACCTACCTCCATGTTCAGTACGTCCTCCCATCTCCCTTTCCACTATGTCCAGCATGCCCCCCCCCCCCCCAGTTTCCCATGTTACTCCATTTCCAGGATCTCTCCTTCCACCTTCTTCTGTGGCCAGTATATCCTCCATCTACTTTTCCACAATACCCAGTATCTCACCCTGATCTCCCCTTCCACTTGGCCTCCAGCATCTTCTCCTGATGTCTCTTTTCACATGGCCTCCTCTCCAGCATCTTCCGCCAATCTCTCCTTCCATCCACCTCTCTCTAACGTCTACCCGCCTCCTCACCAACATTTCCCCAATGTTTCCTTCCACCCGCTATCCTGTTTGGGTAGAGGGTGGAATAGGGGAGGGAAGGAGGTGCTAGATGCTTGTATCCTAGATGCCAGGGTGAGGTGGACATGGTGGCAGCTGTGATGGGGCAATCCAGTGCAGCAAGCTTTAGGTGCCCCTACACTTGAGCCCTCTAAGCCCAGTTTCCCTATTCTTTTCCCCCCAGAGTCCAGCAAATCCCCTTTCCCAAACCAAGAAGGTCTGTCATTTTTCTTCTCCCTCCCCTTTCCCATGTATTCCTACATTTCCCTTCTCTGTCTGTCTTTCTCTCCTCCTTCCCATCCAACATTGCCCCTTCTTGCCCCCCTCCCTATTCCCTTCTTCCTGGTGTCCAGCAATGCATATCCCAACCCACAACTGTGTGCCATCTTTCTTCTCCCTCCCTTGCCCCACATATTCCAGCATCCCCCTCACTCCTTCCATGTCCAGCTTTATCCATCCCCCCCCATCCCTCAAGCCTGTTCTCGTTCCGTTGCTGGACTTCCCCTGCCCAACGTGTTGAAAGATCAATCTCTCTTTCTCTCCCCTCCCCTGTTCTGCTTTGTCCCTTCATGCACTCTTCCCCCTGCCCCCCGCTCCCTCACCTCAAACCTGTCCTAGTCTCGTGGATCTTTCCCAGTGCAGCCAGAAGTAGAAACAGCAAGTGTGGAGCCTCATGCTGTTGTGAATCAAGTTGGAAGAGCCGCCCCCTTCTTGGCAGCAGGAAGTGCGTGAGAGCGAGGGAGGGTACATCCGGCAGACAGAACCCCCCCCCCCCCCCCACATGCTGTAACAACGGAGTCTGTAACCAGCTGGTTTTAGTTTCTGCTCATCGGGGCTCTACTGTGAAGGAGCTGCAGGGCAGTACTAGGACAAATCTGAAGGGAGAGAGCGGGCAGGCGAAGAAGAAGGGGAGAGAGATACTAGAACGCTTTCAGCAGGGAAAGGACAAGGGAGAGTAACGCATTCAGTCCAGCAGCGTTGGGGAGGGATTCACCACTGCGGCTGCTGCTGCGACGATGACGACGAAGGAATCAACTATTTACCACCCAGAGTGACGGGTTGCGCCGCCCCTGGGAGCCGGCTCGCCTGCCGGAACAACCAGCTTGCAAGAGCTTTAAAAATTTAACAAACGGCTCTTGCGAGCCGGCTCCAGCACACCACTGCTCCAGATTACTATACATAAATAAAGGCGTTTCAGCATAAACTGTGCCTTTCTCCAGGGTTTCAATACAGGTCCTTTTTGGCACTGGAGCAATTCATAAAGGACAGTTATGTAAAAATAAAGTGCAACGCTCATTTAAATCGGCTATCATGCCAAACTGTTCTAGTCTGCTCAGGTTAACTTCATGCTATGCAGATCTATCTCATGCATATTCATTGTGGATATCCTGAAAACCTGACTTACGCGGAGTGTCCATGCATCATCAAAGAAGCACTCGGGATTCCAGGGGTCCTTTTACTAAGCTGCGGTAAAAAGTGGCCTGCAGGAGTGTGGGTGCTTATTTTTGGTGCACATCGGGCCAGTTTTTACCATGTCTGTGGAAAAGGGCTTTTTATTAGTGGGACGGGAAAAGGGCATGTGGTAAAACTGAAACCAGCGTTTGCCTAATAACAACCCTTAGCACCACCCATTGATCTAGCAGTAAGGGCTCACGCACTACACATGCGGTGACCAGTCAGCATGTGCCAACTGCCAATTACCACCAGAAATGCCATGCGCGGAAGGAAATAAATCATCCAGGTGGTATGGGTGCGTGGCAAATCTGAAATTACCATCAAGGGGGCACGGTAGCCTGGTGGTGATCTCATTTTGGTGTGCGCTGCACATGTGTAGAGCCTAACACGCCTTTGCAAAAGGGTCCTCCAGTTATGAGATGCTTACCACTGGCAGTGCATATCTTCTGAACAGCGTCTTTCTCTTGCTAGTTATCTCTGTGGTTACATTCCTCATTTATCATGCATTCCTTCCTCATACTTTGCTGGCATTTCTGTAGAGTGTTTTGTCTCCATTAGCTTAATTGTGTGTGTGTATTGAACTTTACATGACTGGTGAACTTTCTCCTCTTCATGCACAGTGTGAGTGAGGGAATGTGCTGGAGTGCATTTAAATAAATAAATAAATAAATAAATAAACCTCCAAAGCTGAAGTATGTTGATCCACTCCTTTTAACATCTGATTATTGGAGAGCACAAGTACTTTTGCTCCTGCTTCTCAAAGGCAGCACAACATTCCAGTGGAGTCTATATATGTGTGTGTGTGTGTGTGTATATATATATATTTTTTGTTTGTTTTGTTTTGTTTGTTTGTTTGTTTTTGTTACATTTGTATCCCACATTTTCCCACCTATTTGCAGGCTCAATGTGGCTTACAATACATCATGAATAGTGGAAATATATAAGAAAATAGACATTTAGTATTGCAAAAAGATCTTGGGTAAACATGATAAAGATAAAGCATATAACAAGCAAATATCGTAAGGCAGTTCTGGATATATGTGTAGGAGTTCACATTTGTTGATCTTTGTGGTATGCATTGTTAAAGAGATGGGTCTTCAATAGTTTGCGGAAGCTAGTTAGTTCATAGATCATTTTTAAGTTGCGCAGCAGCACGTTCCAGAATTGTGTGCTCAAGTAGGAAAAGGTTGATGCATGCGTTAGTTTGTATTTTAGACCTTTGCAGTTGGGGAAGTGAAGATTAAAGAATGTGCGGGATGTTTTTTTAGCGTTCCTGGGTGGTAAGTCTATCAGGTCTGACATGTAGGCTGGGGCATCTTCATGAATGATTTTGTGAACTAGGGTACATATTTTGAACGTGATGCGTTCTTTGAGTGGGAGTTTGGTTATGAGTTTGGTGTGGACCTCCAAAGGCAAGATCAGACTGAGAAAGAGAGAGCTTAAAAGCCCCAGCTTCACTTTGACAGAGCAGATTTGCTGTGACCTAGGTTGTATCAAGTTGAGATTTGCAGCAAGTGTCACACATGATGGGCTAGTTCTTCACAGTATTTTATGAACAGAAATTTAATAAACAAAATTAAATACAAATTTGCAGGTGTGGACTATTTTTGGACAGGATATAGTCTTTCGACAAGCCTAAACCTTTAAGTGGATTACTGCCATGTAATGGAGGATTCATTTGCAAAGTCTCACTGGAGTGTTGTAAGAACTCTGCCACCTTGGCAGTGAATTCCCAAGATTAAATCTGAAAAGAATGTGTGTACTGTACTTCCACGCCATAAATAAAGGTAATATGATACACAGTCAAGCTCTCGCCATTAACTATATTTATATCTTTCGGATCATCAGAAATTGTCACTTAATAGAAAATGTGTCTCAAAATCCTTCACCTGTCAATCCTCATTGATCCATTTCAATGTTTTTGTACAAACCAGACATGCACTTATCTAAATCCTGATGAATAAATCTCTCAAAAATCGAAGATCAAAATCCACAGACAGGAGACAACAATCCAACACAGCACTATGAAGCCCTTTTCCAAAGGTGCGCTGAAAAATGGCCTGCGGTAGTGTAGACGTGTTTTGGACACACGCAGAACCACTTTTCAGCGCACCTGTAAAAAATGCCTTTTTGAAAAATTTTTCTGGAAATGGACGTGCGGCAAAATGAAAACTTTGGGTCTGAGATCTTACCGCCAGCCATTGACCTATAGGTAAAGTCTCACTTGGTTACTGGGCAGTAATGACTTATGTGCATCAAATGCCACTGGCGCGTGCTCTTTATGTGAGTCTGAAAAGGAAAATGATTTTTCGGATCCACTTATTGGATGCACGCCAAAAATGAAATTACTGCAAGAGCCACGTGGTAGCCAGGTGGTAACTCCATTTTAGCATGAGATGGGTGCACGTAGATGCTTAGGCGGCTCAGTAAAAGGGCCCCTGTGTTTTCACTTGGCTGCATCCAGGGGTCAGAGCTTGTTGTCACGATTGTGGTTGTGACCCCTCTCAGACTCACCTTATTTCCGACGGTCAGCTTTTGAGATGGCTTCTGTCTGTTCTTCCTGAGTTAGTTCTGTCTCTGTCTCTGTCTGCTGGCTGCTTCCAGCATGGCTCTGATTACTCCACTAAACTGCACCTGTGTGTGTTAAGCCTCTCTGTGCTTCAGTATGCTTTCTGCCTGTGTCTTGGTTTATGTTCCTCTCGCCCTCTGGTGGCCAGAACTGGTGGCTGCCATAGACTTTCCAGACTTTCTTTCCGGTCCCTCCAGACTTGGTTTGAAGTTTGGCAGCTAGCCTCACCCGTAGCTGCCTCATGATTCCTGCAGCTGAATTCAGCTGCTGATGGGTTTATTACTACCTGGAAACCTTCTGAGTTTGCCTTTGCATCGCCTAAGGTCCCTGGTATGCTGGTGTGCTCTGTGCACTTCTGCCTAGTCCAGTTTATTGTCTGAAAGTCTTGCCTGTTTCTAGTCTAGTCTTTGTGTAGTTTATCTTGTACTGTATTGCTTGTTTCCCAGTCTTGTTTCTTGTTTGTATTTCTTTGTCTAAGTTCTTGGTGGTCTGTGTTTCTTGTTTAGTGGCTGCCTGGCAGCTTTCAGTTCTGTCTCTTACCTGTCTGTGTTTCCTTTCTTAGTGGCTGCTTTCCAGCTTTTAGTCCTTGCTCTCAAGCCTGTCCATTTCCTGCCTAGTATTGTATTGTCTGTCTGTGAGTCCTAGCCCAGTAATCTGTCTTGCTTTCCATGTATTTTCCTTTTCCCTCTGACCCTCAGTCCCTTTTCAGCCTAGTTGGTATCCAGTTCCTGCCCTGTCCGGTAAGTCCTGCCGGCCGCCTGCACTCAGGGGCTCAACTCCTGAGGAACGGCGGTCAAGTGCAGGTGAAGTCTAGCTGTTCTTGTTGGAGTTCTGCCATGTCTCTGGTGTGGGATGGTTTTGCCTGCCACTGCTGCTCCACGGCAGTGGCCCAAGGGCTCACGAACCTAGTTTCTGTCCAATTTAGCTTCAATTTCTTTAGCATCTGGTGGTGCACTAACTTTTCATAAGTTATTATGGATCTATATGAAACAAACAAAACAGGAAAAAAAACCCTCTGGGCACACAAGTTGTATCAAAAAAGCAGAGGTGGCTGAAAGGAAAAATGGGCAAACTAAAGATATTGCCAACTTCCCTTATTGCAGAGATGACTTATAAGGTTCTAATGACACCTAGGTGACACTTGTGGATGGTTTTCTAGCAAAGGTCCACCTGCAGCAAATCAGGTGCAAGTAACTGTGCTTGCTTTGCATCCATCCCAGGTTTCAAAATGTGGAAAGAGGCTTGTGCTTTGAGAATCAATCTAAAAACCAGTAGGCAAAAGGTATATGTGGGCTTTGTCCCAGGATGAGCAGTTTGAAAACTGTGCCTTACCTGTTACACTTGTGATAGAAATAAAATGGGTAAACAGTTCAGAGAGCATTGGAGTTGAGAGATTTTGGGATACGTTATCAATGTGAGCTACCATTATGACGTGTTATTTTACTGTTAACCCAAGTTATTTGTAACTAGGTCTCGTTGCTTAAAATGTGACGTGCTAAAGTAGCATAAGGTAGAGGTAAAATAACACCAGAGTAGCCCACATTAATAACTCAACCCCTTTTGTTCTCTGTAGTAGGATGTTTTCCACAGAACTAGAACTCGACTAGTATTTTGTGGAGGAGGCATACATATGGAGGAGGATCTATGTTCATGACTTAAAGATTTCATGCCTGTCGCACTGGGGTACTATCTACATTCCTTAAAAACTACTGTATTGTGCAGGCTATACAGCAGTTCACCATGAGAGGGAGCGCAAGAGAACATATGGGAGCTCTGGAAGGAGGGTCCTGACCTTGTATGAAGTGAGCTCATATTAGAAAAATGTAGTCTGAGAAATGTAATGGGGATGCAGCTAGAGCTCAAAACACAGGTGTTGCTAGTTGAGCATCTCAAAACAATTTGGAGAGCTGCCAGTGAATAAAAAAAGGCTAGGTTTTAGTAGAAGCAAGAGGACAGACAGGAGGAGCACTATGGTAAATACAAAAGTGCTCAGTTATCAAGAATGCAAGATCCTGTAACTGGGTAAGCGCTTGATGGAAAGAAGGCTGCTACAGATTTTATTAAATTATTAAGGAACGTATGATGGAAATTTAAAGCCCCTAGGCTATAATCACTACTTCTGAGGTTCAGAAGTAGTGACTTCAGACTAGGATATTTATTTATTTATTTATTTATTTGCTGCATTTGTACCCCACATTTCCCACCTATTTGCAGGCTCAATGTGGCTTACACTATGTTGCAAAAGGTATAAACATAAACAGAGTAAGAGGTATTTGTGCCAGGATGCTATTTGTTGGCTGTGTGATGAATGAAAGGTTCTGATTAGAAGCCATGGTAAAGCATCCATGTCATAGCTTTAAATACTTGGATAGGAAATCTGTACTTGGGAAGGTTACACATGCAGAGCTGTAATCTTATTGCCTGTTGGAAGTACACTGTAGCTTAAATTGGGCAAGAGGATTGTGTGTTGGCTGGGAGTATTACTGACTTTCTTTACAGCTTTTTATACTAAGCATTAAAGTGGTTTGCAAACTCATTAAAATTCACAGTAAAATAAAAAAATCAAACAGAACAAGGTAGAAACAGAAAGGACAGGCTGATCAGTATGGAAGAAAAGATGGAGAGAGTTTCAACAGGCAGCCCAGGGCACGGAGGTGAGATTTGGAGTTTGGCGATGAGTTAGGATTCAAATCTGCATAGGACATAGCATTGGGATTTGGAGATCAAAGGTTCAGGGTTCAGAGTGGTATAGGTTCTTCCCAAGGCAACGAGCCTTTGATTGGCTGAGTAAAGTAAAGAGTTTGAATTTGGTAAAGGAAAGCTTAGGCTTTAGACTTGGAAGAGCAGAGTGCCACAGGACAAATGCCCAGTAGGCAAAGGCTGATCAGCAGGTGATCTCATAGTGAGAAATTGAGAGGGGGAAAAGTCAGCAGTTTGCCACATTGCAAGTGTAATAGATACCTGGGTCTATGAGAAGTAAGAAGATTTCATAGATATTCTATGAGTAAGAATGCAAATTTTGGTATAGGCAGCCAGAATTGTTCTGCCAACAATGGAGATGCTTGGTTCTACCTCTGTGAATGATTGAGCAGTTTATGTTTTAAATTATGTATAACCTCTTCAGGTATGAGAGCCTAATGCTATTATTCAGGGCACTGGAATAATCAAGTCTGGTTGAGATAAGGGCATTCTAGAGCTCTGTAGTGTAATCAAGCAAATTTGTCACCGAACATGAAATGAAGATCTCACAACCTTAGAAATTTGTTCCATAAGCAGAAGTTGGTCATCCTTGGCTGCACCACGGATTCTCAGATCCTGCAAGACCCTCCTCCCCCACGTACATAGTGGCTTTTAGGTTTGCCTACATGTGCAAATAGCGATTTTACAAAGCTGCTTATTTATATGTGGTAATCCACACCTTATTTAGATAGCAAGGAGGCATGGTTAGGGCATGGAGGAGTGCTGAGGTGGATCAAAAATACTGACATATATTCCCCATTTTACAATGGAAGCATACAATGATATTAAAAATTTAGGCCTATAGTACCAAGAGATTACCACTAGGGGTCGTGGGCTAATTTTAAATCCAGGAGCAGCATAAGCAGGAGTAACTACGCATCGCTCCTGCTTCCACTAGACACCAGGGACCTAAGGGAGTGGAACAGAACTGATCTTTCTAGAGAGTTTGGATGTCCAAGCGGACCAAAATGGAGGGGGGGGGGGGGACCCTTTTGGGGAGGATGTGTCATGGAGAGCTGAGGATAATGTTTGTGGTAGGGGAGGATCAGGAATGGAAGATCATATCAGTAGCAGCAGTTTGAAAATTGCTGTTCCTTAACACATTTTACAAGTTTGTTTATTAAAACAATTTTAATATACCACAGTTAATGAGTGCAGGTCACATTTGGGCAGACTGGATGGACCGTTCAGGTCTTTACCTGCCGTCATTTACTATGTTACTATGGTTTACAATGGTAAAATAAAATAACAGGTAAGAGAAAGGAAATCAATCTAAAATAAGAAAAAAAAGCACCTATACAACAGGAGAGATAACAAGTTAAAAACACAAGGTAGGAGTCATCTCAATCCACAGGCCAACCAAGCCTCGCAATCCGGAGGCTACAAAAGCAGTTTGAAAGTAGTATGTTTTAAGGAGGGCTTTAATTTTGGAAAAAACAATTCAGCATGAATATGAGGAGGTAAGTTATTCCAGAGATAAAGAGCCAAGAAAAAAAAAGTCAGTTTCTGGTAGACTCATAATGAGCCCTTTTGGGTGGGGGAAGAACTAACTGATGGGCATTAATCAAGCGGAGAACACTAACCAGTATGTTTCTGCATCCAAACAAGATTAAGCAAGCTCAGATCAGGTGACAATGGATCAGTGTATGCAACCAGCTGAATATGGTCAGCATGATAAAAAACAAAACATTAGTCCCATGACTTGAAAAGGGCTGTTGAACAGCATGGAGAGCATGGCAAGCCAAAGGGCGCTTATGTGAAAAAGATGAGCCAGCATTCCCTTCAATGAGTGGGCAAAAGTTGAGATCTGGATCTATGTAGTGTCATGCCTTCTAACCTGAGCTCTGAAAGCAGGTGGATCAAAAGTTGGTGATCAGCAAGGTCCAACATTATGATCAGTCTAAAGATATAAGAATAGCTCTCTTGTCTCAGTACAGGAAGCATCATGATGAAATATTCTCCGCATAGATCAATGTCAGGCGGAGTTTTTGTTTTTTTTTGACAATCAGGGTCACAGCAGTTGAGAACAGCCACTTTAGTGTCTCTTGGAAATGCACTTTGGATTAAGTTGTCCTGTATGTTAGCTGTAAAAGACACTGATTAAAAGCCCATGGTGAGGCATTGACCTAAATGTGTAAGTAAAGTATGTAAATAGTCCACTCATAGATGGAGAAAGGAAGACGTTGGGTTCCTAACCCAGGGCACCGAAAAATGGCCTGCGCTGGTGTAGACGCATGTATTGGACGTGCACAGGTCCATTTTTCAGTGTGCCTTCAAGAAAGACCTTTTTTTTTGTGTGTGTATGTGGGGGGGGGGGGGGGGGAGCGAAAATAGACATGCAACAATATAAAAATTGGTGCGCGTCCATTTCAGGCCTGAGACCTTACCGCCACCCATTGACCTAGCAGAAAAGTCTCATGGGCGGTAATGGTCTATGTGCGTACAATGCCGATTATTGCCTGGTTAGCGCCATGCGCTGGAAATTTTACAGCGCGCCTAGTGGACGCATTTAAAAAATGAAATTACCATCCGGGCCTTGCAGTAGCCAGATGGTAGATCAGAATTGATGCGCGTACGTGCCTACGCAGCTTAGTAAAGTGGCACTTAGAGAGTTGATATGCCCACTATATTTTACTATTTTGGGAAACTAAATATGTTGTTAGGTAAACACTGAACATTGTTGCAGCAGTTTGTTCATTGAGAAAAGTAAAATGAAATACGTACAAGCATTAAGTGAACATGATGTTATAATGCCGTTCTATCGCGCCATGGTGCGACCGCACCTGGAGTATTGTATTCAGTTATGGTCGCCTCATCTCAAAAAAGATATAAAGGAATTGGAGAAGGTGCAGAGAATGGCGATGAAAATGATAGAAGGGATGGGACGACTACCTTATGAGGAGAGGTTAAGAAGGCTAGGACTCTTTAGCCTGGAGAAAAGGCGGCTGAGGGGTGATATAATAGAGGTGTACAAAATAATGAGTGGGGTAGAGCGGACAGATGTGAAGTGTTTGTTTACGCTTTCTAACAATAATAGAACCAGGGGACACAAGATGAAATTAGAATGTGGTAGGTTTAAAACAAATTGGAGAAAGTTTTTCTTTACTTAGCGCGTGGTTAGACTCCGGAACTCATTGCCGGAGAAGGTAGTGACAGCAGCTGGCCTTACTGAGTTTAAAGGGGCTCTGGACAGATTCCTGAAGGAGAAGTCCATTGATCGTTATTAAATTTTGGAGTTTTGCCAGGTTCTTGGGGCCTGGATTGGCTGCTGTCGGAGATGGAGTGCTGGGCTTGATGGACCTTTGGTCTTTTCCCAGCGTGGCAGTGCTTATGTACTTATGTACTTATATGTGATGCAAGGTTCTACATTAGGAGTCGCTGCCAAGGAAAAGGGTCTAGGTGTCATCGTTGTTGATATGTTGAAATCCTCTGCTCAGTATGCAGCGGTGGCTAAGAAAGCAAATAGAATGTTAGGTATTATTAGGAAAGGAATGGAAAACAAAAATGAGAATGTTATAATGCCTTTCTATCTCTCCATGGTGTGACTGCACCTCAAATACTATGTGCAATTCTGGTCACCACATCTCAAAAAGATCTAGAGGGGCATAATCGAAAGGGGCGCCCAGGTTTTCCTGAGGACGTCCTCGCAGGACGTCCCGATAGAGGGGCGGGGAAACCCGTATTATCAAAACAAGATGGGCGCCCATCTTTCATTTCGATAATACGGTTGGGGACGCCCAAATCTTGACATTTAGGTCGTCCCTAGAGATGGTCATCCTTAGATTTGGTCGTTTCTGATTTTCAGCAGTAATGGAAACTAAGGATGCCCATTTCAGAAACGACCAAATGCAAGCCCTTTGGTCGTGGGAGGAGCCAGCATTCGTAGTGCACTGGTCCCCCTCACATGCCAGGACACCAACCAGGCACTGCAGTGGACTTCAGAAATTGCTCCCAGGTACATAGGTCCCTTACCTTGTGTGCTGAACCCCTGAACTCCCCCCCCCAAAACCCACTACCCACCACTGTACACCATTACCATAGCCCTTACAGGTGAAGGGAGGCACCTAGATGTGGGTACAGTGGGTTTGTGATGGGTTTTGGAGGGCTCACATTTACCACCACAAATGTAGCAGGTAGGGGGGTTGGGCCTGGGTCCGCCTGCCTGAAGTGCACTGCACCCACTAAAACTGCTCCAGGGACCTGCATACTGCTGTCAGGGAGCTGGGTATGATATTTGAGGCTGGCAAAAAATATTTTAAAAAACGTTTTTTGAGGGTGGGAGGGGGTTAGTGACCACTGTGGGAGTAAGGGGAGGTGATCCCCGATTCCCTCCGATGGACATGTGGTCAGTTCGGGCACCTTTTCGTGGCTTGGTCGTAAGAAAAAAAGGACCAAGTAAAGTCGTCCAAGTGCTCGTCAGGGACGCCCTTTTTTCCATTATGGGTCGAGGACGCCCATGTGTTAGGCACGCCCAAGACCCGCCTTCGCTACGCTTCTGACACGCCCCCGGGAACTTTGGTTGTCCCCGCAATGGAAAGCAGTTGGGGACGTCCAAAATCGGCTTTCGATTATGACGATTTGGGCAACCTTGGGAGAAGGACGCCTATCTCCCGATTTGTGTCGAAAGATAGGCGTCCTTCTCTTTCGAAAATAAGCCTGATACTGGAATTAGAAAAGGTACAGAGAAGGGCGATAAAAATCATAAAGGGGATGGAACAACTTCCCTGTGAGGAAAGACTAAAGCAGCTAGGGCTCTTCAGCTTGGAGAAGAGATAGCTGAGAGGAGATATGATAGAGATCTATAAAATACTGAGTGGAGTGGAACGGGAGAGGTGAATCACTTCTTTACTCTTTCCAAAAATACTAGAACTAGGGGGCATGCAATGTAGCTACTAAGTAGTAAATGTAAAACAAACTGAATAAAATATTTCTTCACTCAACATGTAATTATTCTGGAATTTGTTGCCAGAGAATGTGTTAATAGTAGTTAGCTTAGCAGGATTTTAAAAGGTTTGGATAATTTCCTAAAAGAAAAGTCCATAAGCCTTTATTAAGATGGACGTGGGAAAATCCATTGCTTATTTCTAGGATAAGCAGCATAACATCTGTTTTACTCTTTTGGAATCTTGCCATTTACTTGTGACCTGGATTTGCCACTGTTGGAAACAGGATACTTGGCTTGATGGACCTTCAGTCTGTCTCAGCATGGCACTGCTTATGTTCTTATATTCTTAAGATGGTGACCAAAGCCAGAAGAGGGAGGGGCAGGGGGGACAAAATTCCCCGGGCCCGGGCCTCCAAGGGGGGCCCGGTGCCGGGGTCAGGCCGCCGTCGCTGCAGTCCCCAGTCTCACCTGCCTGCCTCCTTGGCTCCGGGCCCCCTGCATTCGAAGTGGCAGTCACAGATCGCCTCCCTTCTGGCCTTCCCTCCCTGTGTCCCACCCTTGCGGAAACCGGAAGTTACATCAGATGAGGGTGGGACACAGGGAGGGAAGGCCAGAAGAGAGACGATCTGCGACTGCCACTTTGAATGCAGGGGGCCCAGAGCAGTGGAGGCAGGCAGGTGAGACTGGGGACTGCAGCGGCGGGGGGAGTGACGGGGGCGGCAGCAGCGGAGGTGGGGTGGCCCTTCCACGGCCAGTCTCTGGGTGGCCCTGGTTAGAGGCATACTGAGCAGAAAGGAGGACGTGGTAATGCCCCTTGCTGAGGCCTCACTTGAAGTACTGAGCTCAGTTTTTAAGGCCATATCTCGCTAAGGACATTAAAAGGCTGGAGTCAGTACAGAGGAAAGTAACCAAAATGATAAGAGATCTCGTTTAGAAGATATATGATATGAGACTAAGGTCCTAAATACATGTACTCTAGAAGAGAGATGGGACAGAGGAAATATGATACAGATTTTTAGATACTTGAAAGGATTTAATAAACAAATGAGGAGAAGCTGTAGAACTAGAGATCATGATATGAAGCTACAGGGAGGTAGAGTCAAAAGCAACCTCAGGAAATATTTTTTTTCACAGAAAGGGTTGTGGATGCCTGGAATGCCCTCTCGAAAGAGATGGTGGAAGCAAAAACAACACTGGAATTAAAAGAGGAGTGGGATATACACTATAGAACGCTACTAGGGAAGAGGATGTAAACAAGCAATGGGACTTGATATACTGCCTTTCTGTGGTTTTTGCAACTATATTCAAAGCGGTTTACATAGTATATACAGGTACTTATTTGAACCTGGGGCAATGGAGGGTTAAGTGACTTGCCCAGAGTCACAAGGAGCTGCAGTGGGAATCAAACCCAGTTTCCCAGGATCAAAGTCCGCTGCACTAACCACTAGGCTACTCCTCCACTCTATAGAGCAGTTCTACTCAAAAAAACTATGAAATTACTTCTGCACTTCTAAGAAATAATGGAGAAGTAACCTGTACTGCGTAGCAGGTACAACCACAACAGCACAGACAAGGGGAAAATAACCTGCACTGCACTGCACAGCAGGTACAATCTCAACAACCTTCCTGGACAGGTTCAGTGGTCTTTCTCTGCTGACATTTAGTATGTTATTATGTTAAAATTCTTTATTGACGATATGCATTGGAGACAATAAAGAGGGCTGATGGGAATTAATCAACAATACCTTGCATACACAGAGACAACAAAAATCACTAAGGGTCTTGTTTACTAAGCCGCACTAGAGGCGCGTTAGTGTTTGAAGTCTGCGCTAAACATTTGCATGTGCTAACTGTGTAGATGCCCATAATATTCCTATGGGTGTCTACATGGTTAACAAGCTAAAAACGCTAGCACACCTTAGTAAACAGGGCCCTAAACATGAAAAACAAATGTTTAATATACTGATTTCTTTACCACTCTTGTAAATTCTTAAAATATGGATGTAAAAGACCCCAGAATTGTAGAAAGCAGCCACAAGCCTAAGGGCTGACACACACACACATTCCAGTCATCCTAAAGAAAAAAAAATCCTCCACAATAGACTTTAATAATAGGTAGATTAGGGTCCCTTTTACCAAGCTGCGGCAAAAGGGGGCTGGTGCTGGCGTTGGCACGTGTTTTACATGCACGCCAAATCTGCCTTTTACCGTACGTGGTAAAAGTGTAGTCTGGCTTTTTGACAGGAAATGGCCAGGTGGCAAGTAAAGCACTTGCCATGCGGCCATTTTGGGTGGGAGGGGAGCCCTTACCACTACCCATTGAGGTGGCGGTAAGGGCTCCCACGTTAATCCAGCGGTAACCGGGCAGCGCTCGACACTGCCTGATTACCGCCGGGTACACTCCGGTGCTACAAAAATAAATACTTTTTTGTAGCGCCGGAAATGACGGTGCGCTAAGGGTGGGAAGTACCGCTGGGCTGCTGCAGTAGCCCGGCAGTACTTCCTGTATAGTGAGTGGTAAGCTCACGTTGGGCTTACCCCCCGCTTAGTAAAAGGAGCCCAGAAACATTTGTGGGTGTTTTTCCCTGCATACTCCATTTAGTATTAGCCTTTTCTTGTGTCTGCATTTTTTTTTAATTTAGGGGTTTATACATATATTGGGTCATCAAATACTTCATGCCATCTGACTCGAAGTGAAAGAGCTGATTAGGAAGGACTCCCTTTTCTTGTGGGGCTGGAAGCCTGGACTTCTAAATGGCAGATAGTTTAATGTGGATACGTGCAAAATGATTCACATAGGCTAAAATAATCCCAGCTCGGTTGGGTGCCAAGCTAGAAGTTCCCTTCCAAAAGAAAGATCGTGGAGTCATTGTGGATAACATAGTCATGTTTTCAGCCCAGTGTACCATAGCTGCCAAAAAAAGAGAAGAAAACAAATAGAATGTTAGGGATTATTTGAAAAGGAATGGAGGATTAAACTGAGAATATCATTATTCCTTTGTATAAGGTGCATGGTGTAACTGCAGTGTAAGTATTCTGTGCAGCTCTGGTTGTCCCATTTCAGAAAGGATAAAGCAGAACTGGAGAAGGGCAGCAAAATTGAAAAAAAAGGGATGGAACTCTTTTCTTACGATGAAAGGCTAAATGGGTTAGGACTCTTACCACAGAAAGTGGAGGAAAAAACAATCCCTACATGCATCAGCAAGAGAGAAACCAAGGAGTAGGATAGATTGTCTCTTCCAATAAACCGAGGGAGACACTGAGTCGTCTAAGTTGTTCCAATAAAGATCACCCTTTTGAACCAGTGTCTCCCTAGGTTTATTGGAAGAGCCAATCTACCCTACTCCTTGGTTTCTCTCTTAGGACCCTTACCCCCAAATTCTATATATGTCATCTTCAGTTGCGCATGCTAATTTAGCCACATGACCAAACTGCGCATAGAACTTAATTGATTAACAATCCAAGCAGTGCCAATAATTGGTTCTTAACCAATTAAGGCCACTAATTTGCTTAAATTAGAATTTACACGCACAACTTTCTAGGCGTATTCTACAACATGGTGCACATAAATGCTAATGTGTGCAGTTGAAAAGGGGGCATGGCCATGGGTATGGAATGGGCAGGATGTGGGTGTTTCAAAAAAAAACTATGCGCACTATTATAGAATATACTAAATCTGTGCCTGAACAGAAAATTTCCAAAAATATAGGGAAGAAAATAGAAAATAAAATCCATCAAATAGATAATAAAGAAGGAAATCTTAACCTACAATGAAAAGGGAGTTCTAAAGAGAGGAAAAAACAAAGAAAATTTAAGAAGAAAGAAAAAAAAGACTTAATATAGACACAATATATTTCCTCAATTAAATCCTTAAGCAAAGTGGCTGCACTCTGACTCTGAATAAAGATATATAATTGAGAAGGATCCTAAAAAGTAAAAAAGCAAAAAAACAAACCCAACTTCTCTTAGCTGAATTATGCCTTTACAATGAAAACAAAAGAAAAATGTTGTCCCTAAGGAGGTCACCTCTGACCTCATAGTCAGAAATTGTTTCCTTCTTTTTTTTCTGTTCTTTTTTTTAACAAACATCTGGATAAATACATAATTTAGATCCAAGAAATATCTACATTCTGCTAATGGAAATAGAAACATATAACTACTACTACTACCACCAATAGCATTTATATAGCGCTACTAGACACACGCAGCGCTGAACATTTGACATAGAGAGATAGTTCCTGCTCAAATAGCTTACCATAAGAATCTTTGTTCTGAACAAAAACGCTAAACTAATGTTGTTCTACCAATCGGATCCACCAGAAACTCCAACATCCCAGTCACTCCCAAAGTGGTTTCTGGAACTTCTCCAGGTTTTCTCTCCTGTTTAGATATAGGCTCTTACTAAATATTATTTAGGGGAGGCATAGTGGAATCAGAACATTTTAACACTTCTCTCAAGTATCTCTAGAAGAAGTCTTTAGGAGATACAGCCAGAATTTGAGGAAACTTCAACACATGAATATTCAAATGTATAACAGTATTTCCATATTTTAAATCCAGTACCAGAATGGACTCAATTTATTTAAAGTTTTTAACCTGTTCCAAAGCCTCAACCTTCTGAGAAGTTGTACTGGTCAAGGATTCTTCAGCTTGAAATTTAGCAATAATTTGAGAGGAAAACTGGGCAAAAATATAATATATAGATATGTTTCCCTTGTGATTTAAACATCAGGGAAGGCTTCCTCCAGTTGAACACACAGGGTCCAATAGTCAGCCGGTGGCAGTGAGCATTTTGCTCACTACTGATGGAGGTATTTCTGGATATTCAAAACTGGGAGCTGTGTAAGCTTTGGCTTTGAATATCCAGTTATTTTAAAGCCAGCTAACTCATAGATGCTTTAAGTCAATAGTCATCAACTAAGCAGCCATTGGCTTGCACATAAAAATAGGACACATTTTTTGCGGTCCCATTTGTGCATTAAACCTGGCCTCTTAAAGGGAAATGGGACTTCATATACTGCATTTCTGAGGTTTTTGCAACTACATTCAAAGCAGTTTACATATATTCAGGTACTTATTTTGTACCAGGGGCAATGGAGGGTTAAGTGACTTGCCCAGAGTCACAAGGAGCTGCAGTGGGAATTGAACTCAGTTCCCCAGGATCTAAGTCCACTGCACTAACCACTAGGCTACTCCTCCACTCTTAAGGGCTGAATATCAGCACTTAAATGGCCAAGTGCTGACTCCACCCCTGGAATGCCCCCAACATAGCTGGTTTTGAGTTAGGCGTTAACCGTGAATTTCAGCGACCCTTAGCCGGTTAAGTTCCACTGAAAATTAGTGGCTAGCCCTGACCAAGTGATTTAACTGGTCAGCATCCGGCTAAATTGCTTTGAATATCAGCCCTACATACTTTATAGCCATATTCCCACAGATTCTGTATAGTGCTACTTAAATTGTGTTCAAAGCTGGTCGTATTCTGGATTTGTACGCACACCTTAGTTAACAAGCCAATCAGCGCTGATAATTGCCACTTAACAAGTAATTATTGATGCTAATTGGCATCAGTTAGAATTTACATTCCCAACTGAACATATTTTGTAACATGATGCGCCTAAATTCTATGTCACGTAGTTAAAAAGGGGGTGTGGCCATGGGTGTGTCATAAGCATTTCTAAAATCTATGCACATTGATATAGAATATTCCTGGTCTGTGCATAATTTAGGTGTCTGCATTTACACCACGTTTTACTTGGCGTAACTGGCTGTGACTAAATTTAGGCATGCAGAGGGATGCTGGCCCCTGGGTTCTATATAGCATGCCTATAGATCTGTGATGAAATTGGTGTGGATTCTATAAAATGCACATAACTTAACAAGCTAATGAGCGCTGATAATAGCACTTAAGCAATAATGAGCACTGACATTGATTATAATTTAGGCTTACAAGGTGCTAAGCGTATTCTGTAACGATGTGTGCCAAACTTCTAATGTGTGCAGGCGAAAAGGGGCATGGCTATGGTTGGGGAAATGGGCGTTTCATGGGTGTTCCAAAATTTACGTGCCTAGTTATAGAATATGACCCACTGTGCCTAAATCTATATGCTGGGATTTACGTCATGTTTTTGTTGGTGTAAATAGATGCACGTAGATTTAGGAGCTGAAATATCAACTAAATGTATTCTATAATTGGCACCTAAATCTAGGCCCCAATTATAGAAAACACTTGGCACTGATTTCAGCGCTGATTTATTTTAGACGCCAAATATAGAATCTCTCCCTGGGCATATTCTATAAACTGTGCAGAACTTTAGGCATATTCTATAAAATGTAGGCATACTTAGAGAATACGACTAAATGTATTTATTTTCCACGCTGAATTTTCAGGCGCCATATATAGAATCTAGCCCATTGCGTGTGTGAATTTTTCAGCCAGCCAGTTACAAAGGTGAATATATATATATATATATTTTTCCCAACATAATTGGGTTTTGAAAACTGCCCTCACTATATCCAATGAAATGGGTAAGCTGGCAGAGAAACTCGGTCAAAAAGGAAGCCAGAGAAGACAGGGGAGAGAGTATTCTGGCTGGACTCTTTTTTCAGAGAGGCAGTATAGGGAGATCAAGATGACCGATAATGTAATGAAGTAATGCTTGGTGATAGTGTATGGACTGTAACTATTTCCCTGGTGGTTACACTGTTGGTTGAAGTCCCAGAACTCAGTTATTTAGCTGCTGAGAAACCAGCTTTCCTTGCATGCATTTCCTGATTTCAGAACAAACCGTAGGGTAGGGTGGAGCAGAGGAAGCTCTGGGAGGAGGGGCTGTTTTCCTGTTTGATTAGCAATGTAACTAGAAGCCACATTTAGGAATTAAAAAGGCTATCTATTAAAAAAAAAAAAGTAATATATTTGATCATGCCTGGCAGTTTTTTAAAAACCTGTTTTTTTTAAATATATTGATCTTCATGCACCCATGTGAGACCATGATGGGTCTTGCTGCTGAAGATTGATCTATTTTGCTGTTTTCCTTTTATGCCAATTTGAGTTTTCATTTTTATAAATAGCAGGCCCCTCACAAGCACACGCTTTCCAGATGGAGTCTGAGTTTAAAGTACATAGCTTGTTAAAATTTGTATAGATTATCGGCCCTTCACTTTTTAATACAGGCAAGATACCAACCACTTAAAACTGTGCTTATGTGCGAGTGTTAGGGGAGGGGGTTAGTTTATAATATGATGCTTTTGTGAGTAGTTCAAAATGGCACCCATTTTAACCCTTTTTAAAATAAAAGCAACCTATGTGCCTTAATAAAATAGGCGAATCAATTCCAGGAGGGCACAAATACCAGCGCACAAGGAAAATTCAAATTTGTGCATGTACTGAAAGTGTGGCTCTGTGTTTTTAAAAATAAAATATATCCATACATTGCAACTCTACTTCCACAGATCACGTAAAATAGCACTTGCCAAACTGTGTAACCTGGCGCCCCAGTGTGCCACAGAAAACTTACAGGGGAGACACAGCATAAACCCCCTCCAAAATCGTGCCTGGCTGGCGGGGATGCCCATGCCCCACCAGCTGAAGAGGTCTGCTGTCTGAGACCCAAGCTCCATGCTGCCTGAGCAGCGAGGACATTGGTATGCTCGCTGCACAGGCAGCATGGAGCTCGAGCCTTGGGCAGTTCCCCTGCCATATTAGGGGAGAGACCTGAAAGGAAATGTGTAGCCTGGGGTCACTGTGAACCAACAAGGTTTGTGAGCTGTTGGCGAAACAGAAGGTGTGCTCTTTGTGTAGATGCACACATACAATATGTAGTGGCCCAGTTTTATTGAAAAAAACTTTACATGCAAAAAAAGTTTTATAAAATTATAGGCCTCTTTTACTAAGGCGCGCTAACGTTTTTAGTGCGTGCTAATATTTAGGGCACGCTAATTATTAGCTTAATTTCACTTGCTATTCATTTTTTCTTTCATCAGTGGTCTTTTTAAAGACCGGCTTATGTTTATTTTACCAGACGTATTGCTAAAGACAAACATTGAGCCTACAAATAGGTGGGAAAATGTGGGATACAAATGTAACAAATAAATAAAATGATTGTCAAGTATACACATCAAGACCCTTGAGGAAGGCACGTGTGTGCCGAAACATGGTACCATGTTGAGTCAGCTTAAATAAACATCTAGAATTTCACTTTGGAGTCCCGAGTCTGTTTAGCCTCATCCAGTTCCCACTCCTTGTATGTAGCATCCTGACATAATTGATGCCACCAATAAACTTCACATGATGCCTGCTTTTAAGAGTGACGTTTGGGCTTCTTTGGAAGACCATTTGTCTATCCCTACTCTTTTTTGCTGCATTTTTATCTGTAGGGTTGCTTTTTCCTTCTTTTTTTGTGTCTTGTGTTATGAACGAACCAGTTTTTCTGAAGTCATGCAGAAGAATCCTTGCATCAGTTATTTGTCATCACCAGTACTCTTCATATTTAAGGCTAGATTTACTACAATACACTACCATTTACTCTGATAGGGAGCAATTATATAACTGGGCAGTTGAGGTAGGTGCCTAGATGCAATGTGCTGAACATGAATTCTGTAACGGCATCTGGGCGCCAAGATACGATTATAGAGTACTAGCGTCAAGCAGCATCTATACACCTGCTTCCACTATTATTAATGTGTTTTTTAAATGTCTACCTTGCCTAGGACTAAGCAGCTGGACATAAAATAATCATTCACAAAACAAATTTAAATTAAAACATTAATACTAAAACATAAAAACACCAAAGAACTACTTGGGAAAAAGCTTGCTGACAGAAACCCTTACAAGCATTCATCTTAATTTTGTGCAGCATAAAAATACAACCCCACACTATGGAGTAATTATTATGATAGGGTGCTAAAAGTTAGGTACTGGGATGTTGTGCATTCAGGACATATTCTGTAATGTCAATTGTGTGGACAACGGCAATTATAGAATGCTAGCCCACATTCACAGTTGTACGTCTAACTGTAGACACAAGCATTTAAGCCACCCAAATGGCTGATATATGTTTATGTTTAATAAAACTTGATATACCTGAAATTCCAACACAACAGGATCTAAGTGGTGTACATTAAAATCAAAAATATAGAATTGCAGAGGGAAATAAGTACACCATCAGATATTTGACAGAATACAATCAATCATTCATTCAAGAAACCTAACAAAACAATCACTGTACACAAGGTTCTCACTCAGAGCTGCTATGAATCTTGACTAAATGCCTGCTGGTAATATGTTTTAAAGAGGGTTTTGAATTTAGAGAATGATTCTTCATTTCGTATATAAATGCGTGCTCCTAACTGTAGGCATTTAGGAGCATAAATGGTAGTAGTATTCTATAACATGTGTGTGCAAGTCCTGGGCATTTCCCTGACCTGTCCATGCCCCCCCCCCCCCCCCCCCCCCCCCGGCAGTTGGGCACTATGGATTTTGCACACACACTTTATAGAATCCTGACTATAGGCAATTAGGTGCATAACTTCTAATTAGTTCTAGTTAGCACCAGTTAATACCAGTTTAGCCAATAATTGGCTGTTAAAGGCAATTCTATAAATGAATGCCTCCATTTTGCTGCTCTGGTGCTCCACAGTCTGTTTTAACAGCATCTGGGTGCCCAAATTCCACTATAAAATATCAGTCAGGTTTTCAAGATATCCACAATGAATATGCATGAAAGAGGTTTGTATATAATGGAGGCAGTGTATGCAAATTAAGTTCATGCATATTCATTGTGGATAGCCTGAAAATCTGACTGGTAAGGGGTACTCCAGGACTGGACTTGGGAAACACTGTACTAGACTATTTGTAGACTAGCTCAGCTCTCAGGTGCAGGCAGTGAAGTAGCACAGGCAAAATGGTACTTGGCAGCAAGTTAATATTAATACAGTACTTATTTGTTCTTGAATATAAGTAGACTAGTGTATAACCCATGCATGCATAAGATGGAGTGGTTCTAATGAAAATAAATTCAGTTGTTTCTATTAACACGATAGATTTGAAAGCAAAATTGGCAAGATCAGTACCAGGTATAAATACACTTTCACCCTCTGCTGATCTTGTAAGACTTTCAGTGTTAATGAGCTTTTGGTTTCAGAGCAGTCAGGCATGGTCTGCTACTGAGACAAAACCCACAAAGCCTCAGGACCATTTTTAAAGACCTTTGGTGCATGCAGTAATATCTGTAGGTACTGAACCTTTTACAGTTTTTAAAGCTTGTTCATCCTTTTAGGAATTGAGGGACAGGGAACAAGTTTTATGATGTAGATCAGGGGCGTAGCTACGTGGAGCCATGGGCCCCCGTAGATTTGGCCCTGCATCCTCCCCCGCCACCAACACCTTTGACCCCCCCTCCCCTTCTGCCGCCGTCAGGTACCTTTGCTGGCGGGGGTTGGGGACCCCCACCAGCAAAAGTACCCGGAGGGTTGGTGGCTGCGGGAAGAGGGGGTCGAAAGGGTTGGTGCTGGGGGGGGGGGGGGTCAAAGGTGTGGTGGTGGCGCAGTCAAAAATGGCGGGGGTTAAAAATGGCGGGGGTCTGGCGGTGCCAGGCGGGCTAAAATGTGCCCCCTCACCTCAGGCTCTGGACCCTCCTCCCGCCGAAGTCTGGCTACACCCCTGATGTAGATACTGGTGTTTTGCAGATGTTTACTTACCCCATTCGTTATATTTCTCTCTCAAGAGTTTCCAGTATCCAGCACCAGCTGGCCTTGCTTGACAACGAGTCTTGGCCGGGAATGGCTGAAGCGGACAGAGACCGTCTCCAGCTCATCAAAGAAAAACAAGCCCTGCTTCAAGACTTACAAGTTATTAGTCAGCAGGGACGGTCTCCTGAGGACATAGCACAACTGGAGAAGGAAAAGAGACGCTTAGAGGAAGAGATCCAGAGAGCTCTGTCTACATCTGCTCAGGGGGCCACTGAAAGGTTTGTGTATTTAACAGAATCGTTCTCTAGTTTAGGGTGAGATTGAAATTAGAAGTGGATTCTAAATGTCCAGAGTACCCAATTGAAATTGTTTGCATGGCCAATGTAGCTGTGTATCGTCTTTATTTGTAAGTAAAGGCAGACATGACCTATTTATTTATTTGTTGCATTTGTATCTGCAGCCCCCCATTACCTCTCTACCCTCCTCTCCCCATATGTTCCCACCCGTAACCTCCGCTCTCAGGACAAATCACTCCTTTCTGTACCCTTCTCCACCACCGCTAACTCCAGACTCCGCCCCTTCTGTCTCGCATCACCTTATGCCTGGAACAGACTTCCTGAGCCCATACGCCATGCGCCCTCCCTGCCCATTTTCAAGTCCTTACTCAAGGCCCATCTCTTCTCCCTTGCTTTTGGTGCCTAACCACCTTCCCATTCCTGATACCTACACTGACTACATAGTTTTTACCTTTAGATTGTAAGCTCTCTTGAGCAGGGACTATCCTTCCCCATGTTTAAACTTGTACAGCGCTGCGTAACCCTGGCAGCGCTATAGAAATGCTAAGTAGTAGTAGTAGTAGTATCCCACATTTTCCCACCTATTTGCAGGCTCAATGTGGCTTACATTATGCTGTAGTGGCGATCGCCACTATCGGAATGAGAAATACAGTGGTATTGCATTAAAGTTCATAAGTGACAGAGTACTTTAAGCAGTTGGGTATAGAGAGTTCATTTCCGGAATGAGAAATAAAGTGGTATTGCATTAAAATTCAATGGTGACAGAGTAAATTAAGCAATAAAGTATCGAGGGTTCAGTTTTGTTGACTTTCAGGGGCATTTTCGAAAGAGAAGGGTGCCCATCTTCTGACACAAATCGGGAGATGGGTGTCCTTTGCTCAGGGTCACCCAAATCGGCATAATTGAAAGCTGATTTTGGGCGTCCTCAACTGCTTCCCATCGTGGGGATGACCAAAGTCCACGGGGGCCTGTCGGCACCACAGCGAAGGCGGGACTGGGGCCTGATTAAGACATGGGCATCCCTGACGAGCATTTGGTCGACTTTACTTGGTCCATTTTTGTTTCACGACCAAGCCTCAAAAAGTTGCCCAAACTGACCAGACGACCACCGGAGGGAATCGGGGATGACCTCCCCCCAGTCCCCCAGTGGTCACCAACCACCTCCCACTCCAAAAAAAAAATGTTTAATTTTTCTTTGCCAGCCTCTATGCCAACTTCAAATGTCACACCCAGCTCCATGACAGCAGCATGCAGGTCCCTGGAGCAGTTTCAGTGGGTGCAGTGCACCCCAGGCAGGCAGACGCAGGCCCATCCCCCCCCCCCCCCCGCCACACCTGTGCTAGTAAATGTGAGCCCTTCAAAACCCACCCTAAACCCACTGCACCCACACGTAGGTGCCCCCTTTCTCCCACAAGGGCTACGGCAGTGGTGCACAGCCGTGGGGAGCGGGCCCCGGGGGGGGGGGGGGGGGCTGGGGGCTCAGCTCCGAAGGTAAGGGAGCTATTTTGGCAAAGCGAAGTCATGTTGGGCAATCATATGTGATTATTGAAAATGATTTAAATTAGCCTCTCAGAATTCTAATGGATTCTGTTTGGAGCAGGTTGGCATATAAGATATGTTTTTTCCTTTATCATATCTAGGAAAATAGGCTTGAAGAGAGACCTGCCTTTTCAGTCAAAAAAATAGAGCATAAAACAAAAATGGAGCATATAAGTAGTTTTTTGATCTAGGAATAACTTAGAACTTTTAAACATGGAGGGGTCAATATTTAACCAGTGGCAGGGAGCATTTTTGTTTTTTTTTTAAACCATCACCGGTGTTATTCCCGGGCATTCAGTGCTAGGCCATGTCCGGGTTTATGTAGCCAGCTATCTCTTATGTGGTTAAGTGCGATATTAAGTGACACTGCATAAAAATAGGACTGACTTTTATCTGGTCTGATTTAACTGTTAAACATAGATGGTTAAGTGCTGAATATCCAACTCCATCCCTGGCTGCCCACAAAATAGCTGGCTTTGAGTTTAGTGGTCTGTGATAATATTCAGCAACACTAGCTAAGTGTGGATAGCCCCGAACAAGCCATTTAACCAGCCAGGAACTGTTTCCGGCTGGTTAAATTGCTTTGAGTATTGATCCCGGAATTGTTCTCGTATCATCATTCGGCTCCAATAGTATATATGGAAGTTTAAGTTACCATCAAAAGTTCAGGCCTGTTTAATGACTTGAGCTGTTGTGGATGAGAAGTACTTTATATACCTTGAGTTGACCAGCTCTTTTACTGGAATTTGTATGTTTGCCTGTGAGAAAATAAATATGTCTCATGGGAATAATTGTGGAATCATTTCTGAAAATGGACACACAAATTTCTGCCATTTATAGGCAGAAGCCACCAGGGGCAGTCATGAGAGGGATTTGCTCTTCTTCCTCTTATCCTTTAGATCGGGAGCAAAGTTAAGGTAGCCCCGGGGGAGGCCTACTGGGATTTGGGGGAGGGGGGTAGGATGTCTCAGGGAGTACCTATTATTGGTGCGAGGGGGTGAGAAGGGGATCTGGACATGTTGGGGGAAGGGGGAAATCAGAGGGAGAGGGCCGAGAAGGCCAAAGACAGCATTTTTGATTTGCTTTCGCACTGGAAAACCTCTGTTTAGAAAAAAAACATTTTTAAGTTAGACCGGACGGGGGTAGAGAGAAGGAGACGATATGCCAGTCCAGGGTGCACTATATCTGGTACCCCCAAATGTTGGCACCCCCCCCCCTGCCTTTCATACCCTGCTTACTGCATTCCGCTGGCCCTGCAAGCTGAGACCCAGAAGCTGCTGGCCGATATTCATTGCCAGCACCTGCATAGTTAAGTGGTTAGTGTTAGGACCAGACAAAGGGGTCCTTTTACTAAGGTGCGCCAAAAGGTGGCCTGCGCTGGTGTTGACACGTGGATTGGATATGCGCAGGTTCATTTTTCAGCACACCTGCAAAAAAAGGCTTTTTTTTTGGGGGGGGGGGTGAAAATGGACGTGTGGCAAAATGAAAATTGACGTTCGTCCATTTTGGGCCTGAGACCTTACCGCCACCCATTGACTTAGCGGTAAGGTCTCATATGTTAACCGAGCAGCAATCACACATCCATTTTCGCCTCCCCCCCCCTCAAAAAAGACATTTTTTACAGGTGTGCTGCCAAAACACGCGTCTACACTACCGTAGTCCATTTCTCAGCGCACTTTAGTAAAAGGACCCCTTAACTTTGTACGTCCAAGTGCTTTGAAAATACGCCTTTTTAAAGCTTTTCCAGGAAGTGATTGAATATTGCTGCTATCAAAATAATTATTGAGCACAGCCTTTGCTCCATCCTTTGAAATCTGGTGACAGTGACATTGCATGTTTAGATCCATTATTACACTTCATTTAATTTTATTATTTTTTTCCAAACCTACAGTTTTGGAACGTCTCCATTTATAACTTCCTCACTCCGCTCTGTTCCACATCAGAGACACAGAGGCAACACAGATATTAAACACCCATGCACACATAAATGCATACAAGTAAAAGCGTTGGAAAGAATTCCATGAAATATGTGCTGCATGCTTTCCCCTCATATGTTTTTAAGACAATTACAAGTGTATTTTATGTCTTTTTATGTAATATTCATTCCTTGGCATAAGTGATTTTCTTCTCATTTTGATTTGGGCTGTTAAAGCCAAACGATAATAAATAAAACACAAGTGATTAGGGAAAAAGCAGTAATGCTTGGCATGATTCCTCTAAACATCACATTTTCTCTTCTATAAATCATCTTCTCTTTCTTTTTTATACTCATATATTAGGCTTTTTTTTTCCAGTTTAAAGCATACATCTTTTATGATGACAATGGCCTCTCAGACTGCAAAGTTTTGTTCTGGGAGCCCTTTTTTCAGGTGTTTAATTCATTTATATTCTGCTTATCACCTAAGCAGGTTACAAATACAACCCATAAATAAAACCAAAAACAAATATAATTAACACCTTTCTAGCTCTGTGTATAGCATTGAGAGCCTGCATGGAGTATGATATTGGTTATTACTTAGATTTGTTATAGTGGAAAAGTCTTAAGTCAGGGGCATAACCAGCAGTGGCACACCATTGGTATAACTGGTGGGGATCACCAAGCCCTACCAGCTGAAGCTATCAGGAGCCTGCTGCCCCCATCAGAGAAGCACAGTAGTCAGTTACAGCACTTTGAACCTGCTGATGCTGGCACCGTGGGCTTACTCAGTACGCATGCTCAGTTTATACATGAGAACTGAGCAAGCCCTCAGTACTAACATCAGCAAAGTGACGCCACTGACTGCAGAGCTTTCCGAGTGGCGATGTCGGGCTCTAGATGCCTTCAGCTGCAGTGGTTTGGGAATCCCTGCCATCTTAAAGTATTTTCATTTTTAAATTTGGTAGAGGAGGCGAGAGGGAGGAGTAAGGCATGGTGAAATGCATGCTACCAATTGGCCTACCTACCAATTGCTTTGTGGCTAAGGTACTGGCTTAAGGAGGAGACACTGTCAATAGCTTATACTCCTAAGAAAGGAAATGAATACCAGAATAAAAAATGGGAGTCTTAGTGTGCTTTGTTTTTTTTTTCCCTTCTGGTATTGCTGCTTTAGGTTTATAGATAGGTCATGAAAATTTTGGATTTGATTTATTAATTTTATATACTGCATTAATACCATAGTATCAAAGTGGTTCACAATCAACAATTTAAAAGAAGAATATTACAAGCATACAATACCATTATAATAATAATATCTAACACTTCAATTAAAAATACTATTGAAACAACCACGTTTTTAAAAGTTTGCGAAAAGCAAAATAAGAAGGAACTGTTCGAAATTCCTTAGGAAGAGAGTTCCAGAGAAGAGGTCCAGCATAAGCAAACACTCTTTTCCTGGTTGCTGTGATGATTATACCAGCTAAATTTTCTTCTGGTTCATTTACAGAATGAGATTTATGTTTCCGTGTATGTATGAGAGACTTGACCTAGTCTTTCTGTCTTGTCTTACCTGATCCTCATCATAGTCACCAAGAAAGATAAGCTTCAGACTTTTTATAAGATGTAGAACTGAATTTATGATGCTTGTGGGCCTCAGTGTGGTGCAACTAGGGTCATTGGCAATCCACTGCACTTACAAAGGATTTCCTCATCGGTTTGGAATACTCATTATGATGGTGCATGGAATCTGCCACTTGGAGGTTGTGGAAGTACCTAGAATGATATCCTCCACTTTGTGAATTTGTTGTGTGATGTGCTCCTTTTGGGAGACCATCACCTTAAAAACTTCAGAGAGATAACCATGTTAGCCAAAATAACAAAGAAACTGGTGGCTCCTTATTGGACTAATATGTATTGAGATATCAGCTTTTCAAGACCAAGAGTCTGTTTTGTCAGATGGGTATTTGTCTTGCTCTGTTGATCTGCTTTCTCTCTTCATTGGGTAGATATCGTAATCTCAAAAATGTATATTGTAGCTTCTCAAGTTGAAGGTCATTCTCAGAGGTTGGAACAAATACAGATGTACAATAGGTTTGGCAAACTTTGGCAGCGGAAAATGGACCTAGTGATGGGTGGAAGTTATAAGTATACGATAACATATGTTGGACAGTGGATTTCTCACATATTGTGGTTCTCATGTGTCATTATGTAGTTGCACAGTGATATCAGCCTGCTGTGTAGGCTGTTCTAGGCTCAGATTGCCAAGGTGGACTCTTGGCCTGTTAACCTACTGTAACTGTAGAACTTTTACATTCTTTATTAAATAGTTGTCATTATCTTCAGGTTTTTTTTTTTAATTTAAATGTTTTATTTTTCACAAATAGGTTGCTGCTACAAGAAAAAAGAAACTGTCTTTGCAAACATCTGGAAGAAGCTACGCGCTTAACATCTTATTTACACTCCCAGTTAACAAGGTATGTCTCTCTATGATCTGTCATCTGTATTTTGTAGCAAAAAGCATTGTTTTTTTTCTTCTTTGATTAGATAGGTTGACTTTCTTGAATGTGGTTATCTGCTCACCACTGCATATTTGAACTCGATCACTTGCAAAGTCGGAAGTAAAAAGGCTATACCAAAATGTAAAAATTGTTTTATTATGAAATAATTGTTGGGCCCAAAATGACTGATCACTTCTCTAAAATAAACCAGGAGTGGGACCTTGGACAACATAGCTATCATAGAATCCTGTTATGCTAGTTAAAGAGAAAGAGAAGTGGAACTTGGGTGTGATCCTAAGTGATGATCTTAAGGTGGTCAAACAGGTAGAAAAGGCAACAGCAAAAGCTTGAGAATGCTTCAGTGCATAGGGAGAGGAATGGCCAGCAGAATAAAGGTGGTGATGATGCCTCTGTGTAAGACTCTGGTGGGGCCTCATTTAGAATATTTCAGTGTCAATACAACACTTATAAACTGCTAATTTCCCCAAGAAGGGTTCGCTGCGGTGTACAAAAATAGAAATTAAAAAGCCAGGTTGTCATACATTACATAACTATAACATAAAACCTTCCAAAACTAAATAGCATCTTAGTTGCTCAAATAAAAAGGTTTTGATCTTTTTCTGGAATACTAAAACTCAGTTCAGTTCTTATAGTTGGTGGAATGGAGTTCCAAAGAGAAACCCCCAAAACTGAAAAAAATTGAGTTAACATTTCTATGCTATTGTATATTATGGAAAAAAGGGGGGCATAATAACAGCCAGTTACTTAAACGATGCAACAATCTAGAGAAAAATAAACTATGTTTATCAACGACTCAGAAGTATTGCCGTGCAGAATTTGAAAAAACAAACATAACATTTTAAATTGAATACGTTTGTGAATCAGAAGCCTGAGTCTGAAAATTAATCTAGCTGAAATGTTCTGTATAAGTTGTAACTTCTTCAGTAGTTTGAAGGATAAACCAAGGTAAAGAGCGTTTCAGTAATCTAGATGTGGTACAATCAACATTTGCACTAATAAAATGCATCTTGATTGAAGTAAGATCTTAAGAAGTGTACAGTAGGTGTTTAAGCTTAAAAAAGGTTTTACAACACAACTGTTACTTGTGGACTGTATGATAAAGAATAATTTAATAACACGCCCAGAACCTTGGATTCAGATTCAACTGGGAAAATTTAAAAGGATAGGGGATAGCGGAGAATCCTATGGAACACCGCACCCTAGTGCCCAAAATTCAGAAAATGATTTATTTATCTGGACAGAAAATCACGAATCTATATGAAGACTTTCACTGAAATATCAATTCCACTCAAGCACTCAAGCAACAAAGAATGGTAAACGGTATGAAAAGCCGCAGATATTCCAAATTGGAGCAATATTGATTGTTTACCAGACCCTAATAATATCTCTTTCACATAGGTAGCCAATGTTATTAGCAGTGTTTTTGTACTATGGGCAGTTCTAAACCCGAACTGGGACTTATAAAAACAATTAAATTTATCTTAATAGTCAGTTATCAATAGAAATCAAACAAAATAAAACATGGAAAAGAAAATAAGATGATACCTTTTTTATTGGACATAACTTAATACATTTCTTGATTAGCTTTCAAAGGTTGCCCTTCTTCGTCAGATCGGAAATAAGCAAATGTGCTAGCTGACAGTGTATATAAATGAAAACATTCAAGCATTACTATGACAGTCTGACAGGGTGGGAGGATGGTGGTGGGTAGGAGGTATGCATGGGGACATCAAAGCATATCATTGATATTCTAACAGGATGGGTGTGGATAGGTGAGGGGTGGGGTGATCAACAGAGACATACAGCTTAATAGTCAGAAAACTGTTGACTTACGTAAGATTCAATCAATTTTTAAAATAAAGAGATGTTTGCCACTGTATGGTAACTAGAAGGTACTGTCAAATCTAAATTAGAACCTTTAGGTAAAGGGGTAAGAACTATACAACGTAAAGAACCAGATAATATCAAGTCATTACTTTTGGAAGCAAGCCACGAAAGAGCAGCCTGAGGAATGGTGAATGGTAGGAAACAATGAAACAGGACAGGTATCCAAACAGCATTATGATTTTGAACTCTTCATCAAAAGAGTACAATCTCGTAACTACACCTTCAAAAAGATATAAACAGGATGAAGTCTGTCTAAAGGGTGTCTACTAAGTTGATCAGTTGTCTACATCATAAAGTGTTTGGGGACAGACTTAAAGATCTCAAAATATATACTTTGGATGAAAGGTAGGAGAGGGGAAATAAGATAGGGATGTTTCAGTACCTCATAGTTCCATTGGGCTACTGGGGAAGCCCTATGGTGGGAGACTTTTAGCTTATAAAAGATGACAGTTGGGATGAATGGTGACTCTCACGAAGGCAGTTAAGTGGTGTTTCCCCTGTGGGACCCGCCAGCTGGCATCAGGGTGTTGCAGTGCGTGCAAGCCGGGAATCCCACAGGATGTGGAGGAAACTGTCTGCAGCAGCACGTCTTCGGTTTTGGCGCAGCATCTGAATATGCTGGAGACTTCAGGCTCTCAGGCAGGGCCAGTGTACAGTTTGATGCAAGAGAGCGCTGGAAAGAGTGCTATTTTGTCAGGGCCTACTGGCAGTGAGGAACAGCCTCTGTCTGATCACGTGTGGAACACAGCCGCTATTTTACCACCTCAGGGTCCAACAGAACATTCAGCTACATTGGGATCTTTCTTTTCTCCACAGTTTATATTGATCTTACACCAGGCCTGTTGACTGAAGCAGGGACAGTCTGAGTTGTTGTAGGGTGCTTCAGTTTCTCGCCTCGCTGCCCTTCTGGCTCCTAAGAGATCTCATTTACACCTCCAGGAATGGGCAGATGAGGCTCTCTGCTTCTCCCTTCTTATCTGATGTGGTCTTGGTCTATTCTGAGGAGCCATCATTGAAAAAGTCATTAGAGAAGGGAAAGCTCCCTCCTGAGGAGGGGGATGACCTGAAAGTACTGAGGTTGTTTCATAAAGAGGAGCTCAGTACTTTTACTTCTGAGGCACTAGTGGTGCTTTCCATTGAGGTGCCTTATTCTTGAGGGCTTAGAGGTACTTCTAAGGCCTTCCCAATGCATCCTGATTTTCAGGACCTATTACTGCAGAATAGGTCTCACCGGACATGGGGCTGAGAGCGGAAAGAGTCATGGCTTGTCTCTACCCATTGGTTTCAGAGGAGAAATAGAAATTCCACCTTCCCAGGGTGGACTCCCTTATTACGGTGGTGACTAAGAAATCCACCATGCTGGTGGAAGTGGACATTGCCCTAAAAGACCTACAGGATAGGAAGCTAGAAGGCTTGCTGATACAAGCCTTTGAAGTGGCCTCTTTGGGCCTTCATTTGACAGTGTGCAGCTCGTTCGTGGCAAGAGCATGCCTGATATGACATCAGCAGTCTGCAACACAAGATGGACTCCATAATACCCAGCTGGAAGCGGGGTTGGCCTACTTGGTGGATGCTATGTATGACATGTTACGGGATATGGCCATTGGCAGTTCTGGTTGCTGCATTGCGGACAGGAAGTCCTCCTCTCAGTCAGCTAGTGTGCTGAATGCCTTCTGAGCTTTGCAATGATGTGAGGCAGGTCCACTCTTCTCTTCCTTCCGTGGGAGGATGTCTTCAGGAGTTTCTGGAGGAGAGGGCCAAAATCACATCAGACCATTGGATTCTGGATATTCTTACAGAAGGTTACAAGTTGGAGCTCTCCTGCCTGGTTGATCCTCTCTTCTTGCAGACTCTTTGTTGAACGGGGACCAAGGTGGTCGAGGTTCAGGCCACCATAGATTCCTTGCTGGTGCTCTGGACATTGTTTCAGTTCCTCAGGCTGAACAGGGACAAGACAGATACTCCATCTACTTCATTTTTCCCAAGGAAGGAAGGCACCTTTCATCCAGTCTTAGATCTCAAAGGTTTAAACTGCTGCCTCCTGTGTGTCCTGCTTTCTCACTGCCCTCAATCTCAAGGAGGCATACTTGCATATGCCAAATGGCCACCTCATAGAACATGTCTATTTCCACATCAGGGCTTTGCCCTTCGCTCTCACCACGGCACCAAGAACGTTTACCAAGGTTATGGTAGTGGTTGTGGCCTTCCTTTGGCACCAAGGATTCAGAGTTCACCCGTATCTTGATAAGTGGCTCATTTGTGCATCATCCTATTCAGACAGTGTGTCGACGACAGACAGTTGTCCATCTTCTGCAGTTGTTAGGTTGGGTGATCAATTTTGGGAAGAGCAGACTAACTCTATCACAGACACTGGAAACTCTAGGCATTCTAACTGACATGGCAAGGGAGGTGATCTTTCTCACAGAGCGAGGAAGTTGAAGCTGGTTCACAACAGGTCAAGGGTCTGGAACTAGGTCCAGGTTCTTGGGTCATTGATGGTGGCGGCGGAAGTGGTGCCATAGGCAAGGGCTCATATGAGGCCTTTACAGGAGTCTGTTCTCAGCCGCTGGTCTCAGGTGTCACAGAAGTATGACCTTCATATTCCTTGGACACTGGTTGCCAGACAGAATATGCAGTGTTGATTGTTACCCAGGATTTTGACCATTGGAACTCCCTTTCCCATAACACAATGGGAGGTGGTGCAACAGATGCCAGCAAGTCAGGTTGGGGATCTCACTACAAGTTTTATCAGGCACATAGATGAAACAGGACTCTCAGTTGTCAGTAAATTGCTTGGAGCTCAGGGCAGTGTGGAATGCCTTGCATAATTTTGCTCCCTTTCTGGTTGGGGGCCCCGGTCTGAGTTTTCTATGACAATATTGTTGGATTATTTGTAGTAAATAATTAGCAGATTTTAGTACACACAGCTTCAGCTTTAGAAATGTTAATTTCTTTCTTCATCTCTCTCTCATTCACCCCTGAATAATTCACTGCTGAGTCAGTTTAAAGTTGAAGTAACAAAACATCTGTTTACTCACAGTTTGTAGTTAGATTATAATCAGACAGGCTTATATATACATATTACTATACATTTGTCTTATCAGCTCCTTCCATGTGCTTAGATGGTAATGGATGCTCACACCACCATAGATCCTCTCAGGTTAGGAGAGAACATGAGCTCCATGTGCTCCATGTGCTGCATCTGCTGCATCTAACCCCCACAGGAAGTTGCATAGCTGTGTGACCTCTCTAAGTAATTCACATCAGAGGTCACAGAGTAATCACAGAGAAATAATAGGTGACAGGCAATGCATGTAAAAATACAATACATTCCAACAAACCCCTTCTCATGCATAACTGTCATGCAATTATTTATTCATACAAAGTCCAAGCTTTATACGCAGATTCACAAAATGTTCTCTGGGTAACGGTTTGGTCATGATGTCAGCTGTCATCTCACTGGTGTGACAATAGTGTAGACTGATGACCCCTTCTTTCGCCAACTCTCGCACGTTGTGGTATTTCGTTGCGATGTGCTTGGTGCGTGACTGAACCTTGTCATTCTGTGACAGTCGGATGCAGCTCTGATTATCTTCCATTATCTGGATTGGTCTCTTTTCAGCTATTCCAAAATCCAGCAAAAGTTTTTCAATCCACATCAGTTCTCTGCACGCTTCCGATACGGCCACATATTCAGCTTCTGTAGAAGACAAACTCACAATACTTTGTTTATGACTGGCCCATGAAATTTGTACATTTCCATACATAAACACATATCCACTTGTGGATTTATAATCAGAATGATCCCCTGCCCAATCTGAATCACAGTAACATATTAGTTTTGGATTACTATTGGCTGAAATCTTTAATTTACAATCAATGGTACCCTTTAAATACCTTACCATCCTTTTAACTGCAGTCCAATCTGATTTGGTAGGTGAGCTGACCCTTCTGCTCAAAATTCCTACTGCATTTGCTATATCAGCCCTGTATGTGGTAGTTAGATATAAAAGCTTACCTATGGCTGATCTATATTGGATGTTATCTGGTAAAGGTTCTCTTACTGTTTCATCCTTCAGAAAATCAGTGATCATGGGAGTGTTTACAACTTGGGCATCTTGCATACCTAAACTTTCAATAAGCTCATTTATTTTCTGCTTCTGGCTTAGAAGATAAGAACCATCATTTTGTTTCTCAATTTCTATACCAAGATAGTATGACACATTACCCAGTTCTTTTATCTCAACATTGTGGTTTAAACACTTTACAATGTCCTTGTACTCTTGCTCACTTTTGCTTGCAATGAGCAGATCATCAACAAAAGCTAAAATGTATGCATATTGTCCATTTGTGCACCTAGTGTACAAACATTTATCTGCTTCACCTTGCTTAAATCCTAAATTTGTCAATATTTCATGCAATTTTTCATTCCAACATTTTGCACTTTGCTTTAATCCATAAAGACCTTTGTTTAATTTACACACTAGCTGTCTTTGTTTTGTATTTATGAAACCTGTTGGCTGTTCCATGTACAAGTCTTCAGTTATATCTCCGTGAAGAAACGCTGTTTTCACATCAATGTGGTTGACTTGCATGCCTTTTGAGACTGCAATGCTCAGAAGTGTTCTGATTGTCGTGTGTTTCACTACAGGTGCAAACACTTCATCAAAATCTTCTCCATATTTTTGAAGATATCCCTTTGCGACTAATCTGGCTTTATACCTTTCCACTTTTCCTTGTGCATTCCTTTTTAACTTGAATACCCATTTGCATCCTATAGCTTTCTTGCCAGGAGGTAATTTTGTAAGAATCCAAGTATTATTTTTATCCAATGCATCAATTTCTTCTTGTGCAGCTTTATGCCATTCAGCAGCTTCTTCTGCTGGCATTTTCTCAATCTCATCCCATGTTAAGGGCTCTTGAGCTTCTGCTGACTTTGTTAGGTAAGACAGTCTTGGGGGTGGAACACCTTTGTTTTCCCTGGATGAGCGTCTGACAACAGGTTGGTCTGACCTTTCTGCATCCTCTATATCTGAGAGTCCTTCTCCAATTGATTCCCCTTCTCCAACTGTACTGTCTTCTTCAATGATCCTTTCTGTGTCTGCTTCCTCTGCCTGTTCCTCGTTAGATACAGGTGAGTTGCTTTCAGACATCTGCCTTGGTATGGCATTTATATACACTGGCATGTCTATTATGGTTCTAGTTTCATATTCTGGATGATAAGGCTCATCTGGGATAATCCAGCCTTTATCAACCCTTTTGTTTTCATCAAAATATGTAACATGTCTTATGCCAACAATGCCAGTTTTCAGATTCAAAATTCTATATCCTTTGTGTCCTGGAGTATAGCCAACTAAAATGCCCCTTTCTGTTGTGGAATCCAGCTTATGCCTTCTTTGCTTTGGTACATGAGCATATGCTGTACTTCCAAATGTTCTTATGTGTGACAGGTTTGGCTTCCTACCATGCCATGTCTCATGTGGTGTGCGCTCAGCGCCTTTAGTTGGCATTCTGTTTTGTAGGTACACTGCTGTGAGAATGGCTTCCCCCCATAGTCTTTTAGGGAGATTGCTATCTGACAGCATACATCTGGTCATTTCCACAAGTGACCTAAATTTTCTCTCTGCAACAGAATTTTTCTCTGGTGTATAAGCTACTGTTGTGATATGTTGAATGCCTTCTTGTTCTAGAAATGTGCGCATGCTTTGTGAAGTGAACTCACCACCATTGTCGGTCTGAAGAACCTTTGGTTTTCTTTCAAATTTATTGCTCACCATGGCTACGTATTTCTTCAGCATGTCTGTGACTTGACTTTTTTCTTTCAGCAAATAGGCCACACAGTATCTAGAGAAATCATCCAAGAATATTAGCACAAATCTGTTATTTCCCAATGATGGGATATTAAACGGTCCACATAAGTCACTGTGTATTAAGTCCAGCACTTTATTACTCCTATTTCCTGTGTATGCAGGAAATGAGGGTCTCACACCTTTTTGAGTAACACAGTCTATGCATTTCTCCATTTTACCAGCATCTGCACTTATCTGAATGCCGGTGGCCAGTTGCTTACTGTAAAGATCCTGGATCACCTTAGAATCACGATGTCCCAGGCGGCGATGCCAGATTTCCAGACTACATTTACCATCATTCTTCCTTACTTGCGCCATATGTGAGGCTTCACCTGAAATGCTCAGTTTATAAACATCATTATGCATAAAAGCTTCAGCATACACTTCATCATTTTTAGAGATTGTGCACTTACTGTTTTCAAAATGAATCACAAATCCCTTCTTATCTAATGTAGATACACTAAGCATATTGCAAACTGCTTGGGGAATATACAAGACATCACTTACAGGAATTTCTTTAACTTCATTAGACACTTTGCATTTTAAGAATCCAATACCTTTTGCTTGGATCTTAGCAGTCCCTGCGTTTGCAGTTTTAAGAATACCTTCCTCTGGACACATTTCCTGAAAGAAATCCTTACAATTGGTTAAATGGCATGTGCTCCCTGAATCCAAAATCCAAGTACTTTCATTTGAATTATTATTTACCATAGTCAAAGATTTTTCTGCCATTAGAAAGCCCTTGTGTTTATCTTTGTCCTTCATACATTTCCTGGTTTGAAAATTCTTTAGTTCCATTGGCTTAGGTGAGCTAGAGGGAGTGTTTTGTGTTTCCTTACACCATTTAGATACATGTCCCTCCTTTCCACATAAGTAGCAAATCAGCTTGCCCTTGGGTGGAGTTTTCCCATAGCTCCGCCTTCCTCTGTTCTTTGCCAAGAAATTTGTTTCATTTCTCTCTGACTTGCTTTGAGAACACATCTCCTCAGAATCATTTATTATGCATTCCTGCCTTAGTTTTGATGTTGCCTGTTCAAAAGATTGCCCTTCAATGGCCTCATTTACAGACCTAAAAACATCAAACTTCTTTGATAGTGAGGTAAAAAGAAATGCTCTTTTCAATGCATCACACATGGGAATTCCAGAAAGTTCTAGCTTTTGAAATGAAGACATAAGATGCATAATGTGATCATTACATTTACTTTTATCCCTTAATTTGGTTTCATTCAACTCTGCCAACCAAATTGGTTGCTGCTTTGCATATGTAGTTGCATACATAGTTCTCAGTTTATATAAAATGTCCTTTGGTGTATCTTTTCCCTCCACTAATATGGCTTGTTTCTCTGAGAGAGCTTCCAAAAGCATGCACTTCACATAATAGTTTGCATTGTCCCATTCAGCCATATTTTCAGCTGTTCTGTCTTGGTCTAAGCATATATTTAATCTTTTTGCTCGAAGGAGACATATGAATCTTAGTTCCCACTGCTGATAATTAAACTCAGTTAATTTAGGCACCTTGAGAGAATAGAACAATGGTGAATTTCTTCCCTCAGCCATTTTCTTAGCCTTCTGTCTGCTGTGTGGGGGGAGAGAGAGACAGACTGAATCTTTCCTTTAAAACTTAAGAGAAAAATGTGGCCTTTTTTTTCTGCCTGGTAATATTTCTCTTCTTTTTCAATTCCTGGACCCTGGGCCCATAACCCTTTTGTTGGATTATTTGTAGTAAATAATTAGCAGATTTTAGTACACACAGCTTCAGCTTTAGAAATGTTAATTTCTTTCTTCATCTCTCTCTCATTCACCCCTGAATAATTCACTGCTGAGTCAGTTTAAAGTTGAAGTAACAAAACATCTGTTTACTCACAGTTTGTAGTTAGATTATAATCAGACAGGCTTATATATACATATTACTATACATTTGTCTTATCAGCTCCTTCCATGTGCTTAGATGGTAATGGATGCTCACACCACCATAGATCCTCTCAGGTTAGGAGAGAACATGAGCTCCATGTGCTCCATGTGCTGCATCTGCTGCATCTAACCCCCACAGGAAGTTGCATAGCTGTGTGACCTCTCTAAGTAATTCACATCAGAGGTCACAGAGTAATCACAGAGAAATAATAGGTGACAGGCAATGCATGTAAAAATACAATACATTCCAACAAAGCAAGTCAGGTTGGGGATCTCACTACAAGTTTTATCAGGCACATAGATGAAACAGGACTCTCAGTTGTCAGTAAATTGCTTGGAGCTCAGGGCAGTGTGGAATGCCTTGCATAATTTTGCTCCCTTTCTGGTTGGGGGCCCCGGTCTGAGTTTTCTATGACAATATGACAGTGGAGGCTTATATAAACAAGCAAGATAAGACCTGCAGCCATCTGATGGTGGTGGAAGTTGCCTCCTTCATTAGTTGGGTGTAGAAAAGTCTTCTCTGCTTGTCGGCAGCTCACATCACTGGTCCTTGAATGTAGAGGCAGGCTTTCTCAGTAGGCACTCCTTGGACCCAGGAGAATGGAAACTATCCAGCCAGGGTTTTCAGCTGCCAGTGGACTGATGGGGGTCTCCGCTTCTAGACTTGATGGCGACAAAATGGAATGCAAAAGTGCCCAAGTTCTTCAGCTGTTGGAAAGAACCAGGCTCAATGGGGATTGATGCCTTAGTGCATCCCAGGCTGCAGACACATCTACTGTATGATTTCCCTCTTTGGGCCATGGTATGCCACATGTTGAAAAGAACCACACTGCACCAGGGTTGAATAATTCTTTTTGCCCCGGAGGCCGTGGTACGTGGACCTGATTTAACTACTGGACAGGGATCCTCTCCTTTTTCCACGGGTACACAGCCTACTGAAGCAAAGTCTGGTACTCATGGAGGATCCATGCCCCTTTGTTCTTACGGTTTGGCCATTAAAAGGGCTCAGTTGAGATGAAAAGTTTATTCTAATTGGGTTATTGCTACCTTGCTTCAGGCTTGGAAATGCTCTATATCCGTGACACATGCACGGGTGTGGAGGTCATTCGAGGGCTGGTGTTGTGAGCATGGGCATTCTCCCTTCTCTGCTCAGATAGCTCATATCCTAGCATTTCTCCAGGCAGGCCTTCAGAAAGGACTGGCATTGAGTTCTTTAAAAGTTCAGGTTGTGGCTTTGGCCTGTTTCAGGGGTCTACTACAGAAGACGTCTCTTGCGGCTCACCCAGATATCATTCGATTTTTACAGGGAGTAGGCTATTTTTGCAGCATCCCTTTCGTACACCATGTCCAGAGTGGAACCTTAATTTAGTCCTTCAGGCTCTGCAGAAACCTCCTTTTCAGCAATTCTGGAAGGCCTCCTTGAAAGATAATATGCTAAAGACAGCATTCTTAGTGGCTGTTGCATCAGCACATAGGATTTCAGAGCTTCAGGCTCTCTCTTGTCGGGATCCCTTTTTCCGCTTTTCGGAGATGGGGGTCTCCCTGTGCACGATTCCTTCCTTTCTTCTGAAATTGGTATCCTCATTTTGTATCAACCAATCTGTGGAGCTTCTATTCTTTCAAAGAGAGGATGAATAGGCTTAGTATTCTTCCTTGGAGCTTCTTAATGTGCACAGAGTCCTCATTAGATATCTGGAAGTCACGAATGAGTTTCACAAATCGGATAAACTGTTTGGGCTTTTTGGTAAACAGAGGCTTGGCTTTATGGCTTCCAAGCCCACAATTGCTTGATGGCTGAAGGAGACAATCAAATCAGCTTATTTGCTTGTGGGGAAGCAGGCTCCTTAAGCCTTTCAGGCTCATTCTACAAGGTGTACAGCGACATTCTGGGCGAAAACTACCTTACTATCTTGATGCTGCATACCTTTTTTAAGCACTACAGGGTGGATATTGTGGTGTGCTCTTAAGCCAGTTTTGAGGCTTTGGTTCTCTGGGCCATGGTGCCAGGATCACACCCATTCTAGGGATTGCTTTTATACATCCCACAGGTTCTGGAATATTGGGAAGTTATATAATATCTTATCTAATAATTTTGTTTCCATTAGTCCTTCCTACTATTTCAGAGGCCTCGGTTTGAAGTTATGGGCCAGATAATGACTGTCATGTTGCATGGTGCTTCCTGCATATCTCTCTTTCGCTACAAGTTGTCGAGAGATGAGAGAGATCCACACATGTTTGCTCGTCTGGTTAGTGTTAGGTTAGCAAGTTGTTTATGGCTGTTGTGTTTATTCTGAATTTTCTCCTTAATGCATGTCTGCATAAATACTGAGGAGCCAGACTGGATGCCAAGAGAGAGATGTCTCAGCTCAGTTTTCAGTTCTCTATCTCCACCTGCTGGTTGATAGACATAACCATCCCACAGGTTCTGGAATAGTGGGAAGGACTAATGGAAAGAAAATAATCAGGTAAGATCTAATTTCTCCTTTGAATTTTACAATTCCATGAATCACTGCTTATTATCCTTGTTAGTCTCTGCTCTACCCATGGCCTGGGTACACTGAAATATGAACTTAGACCATTCCTGAGAAGATCCATTCAGGAATCTGTTCTGTGCCTCAAAACAAATCCATCATTACCCCTTTTAAAAATGCAGTCAGCGAGGAGATCACGTGATGCCTTAGAAGAGGAAGCCAGCACGTTGCTTTCTCTCTCGGGCCCCCTCCTGGTTTCACACTCCACCCGAACAGAAACGTGAACGGAGATCCAGAAAAACGCAATTGAATATAAGTAGAAGTTGCATGGATCCTTTTGTTACTTGGACAGAGGCAGGCAAGGCAAGTAAAACCGGGAAAAAAGATCAAGTACGGACACATAGCCACACAGATTCCAAGATGGTGCAGAGCCCGGGCCCGGAGCAACAACAATTATTCAGCGATCCCCAGCTACAGCAGATAGCAGCCGCAGTAAAAGGAGTGACAGAACAACAATTCGCGCAATTAAAAGAACACATGACATCCATAGAACGAGCAATGGAAGAGATGAAACGTCGCACGAGCGAACTAGAATCGAGAGTGGCGGGGACAGAGGACCGCGAATCGACGATGGAGATAACCATACGCGAATTGCGAAGCACTGTAGAAGAACAAGGCAAGTTACTCGATGATCTGGAGAACCGATCCCGTCAATCGAATATACGAATAGTGGGATTTCCCGAAACAGTACCAGACCAGACACTGAGCACAGTGCTGGAGAGATGGCTCAGTGCAGAACTCGCTCTCACAGACAGCGTTGGAAAAGTCTGCTTGGAGCGAGCACATCGGCTAGGCCGCAGACAGAGGGTAATATGCGGCCTAGAATAATCATCGCAAAGGTGCACAATTTCCTTCATAAAGCAGAAATAATGAGGGGGGCGCGACAAAAAAGAGACAGCCTCAGCTATGAAGGAACACCTATAAAGATATTCCAAGATTACTCACTGGCATTGCAGCAGCGTCGACGGGAATTTAACCAAGTGTGTAATGCGTTGTCTGTTAAGAAGGAAAAGTTTATGATGTTATACCCCGCAACCTTAAAAATCTCATACAAGGGTAAATGGCACGCTTTTACATCAGAGGAAGAAGCAGCCACATTTCAGAAGGCAATGAACATAAAACAGGAGACATAGAAGACTGACCAACGAGGACTTAAGAATTGGAGTTAATGGAAAGAAGGAATGGAGTGTGCCAAAAGCGGGCGAGGATTTTAAAAGAAACGAATGAGAAAAGCAACAGTTATTTTCACACAGTACAGAGTGGCACTCTGACAGACATGGAAAAACCAAGCTCTCCACAGGAGATTTAAGCCTGGGAAGGAATTAACGTTCGGGACTACAAAGGACATAGAAGTTGGTAAATGTTGAAATGTTTGCTGTTTGTATGTGGTTGAAAGCAATAATAAATAGTCAACACAGGGGACAAATAATAAGTAACAGGAATGGACGGGTGGGGGGAGGCCGGGGGGGGGCACATATCACGTAGATCACCATTTCCTCTACAGAGAGAGGAGATACAAAAAGGGCAGAGGGGGAAGAAGGGGACAAAACCCAGGAAGAGCAAAGGGGGCGAGGGTGGGAAACACAAGGGGGGGAGGGCAGAATAAGGGGCAAAGGGCAGAAGGTAGGAAAAGTGTGGAATGGGAGGGGTATAGTAAAGGCTTTGAGTCAAGTTCATCCAGATCAGTACAGGAATCTAATTATTTTGCACAGACAGAACATAGTCCATTGTACAACATTGACTAATGGTACAGAGATGACAGATGTAAAAAAGAGGGAGAGGCGAGGCTGGGCGCCTAACCCTCACAAAACTACAGTATTGCAGATAGGACAGAAATCGGAAAAAGATGGCGGCTAGGTCTGTTCGCTTGCTCACGTGGAATGTGGGAGGTATAACATCTCCTGTCAAACGCTCCAAGGTGTTAACAGCATTGCACAGGAAGAGGGCAGACATAGCATGCCTACAAGAGACGCGATTGTCGCAAGAAGAGCATGTCAAACTACAGAGAAATTGGGTGGGACAGGTGCATGCTTCCCCCGCAGATGGTCATAAAGGGGGGGTAGCAATATTAATACGGAAAGGGCTTGCGACAAAATCGGAAATGCTATTATCAGACCCACAGGGGAGGTATGTCTTGATTCATCTCTGGTTGCAAGGCAGGGAAATCCTGCTGCTGATACTATATGGGCCCAACAGTGGGGGTAGGAAATTTTACGACAACTTGGTGCAAACCTGTAGAGCGTATAAATCACTAAAGTTAATGATAATGGGCGACTTTAATTTGGTAGCTCAGCCAGAAGTAGATTGTTCAGCGCCAAACCTAGCACATAGAGGAGGCCCCCGGGCACGAGTATTACCGACATTCATAAGGAGTCTAGATTTAGTAGACGCCTGGCGGGCCCTACACCCGGGACAAAAAGATTATACACATTTGTCAAGGGCTCACGGGACACACTCGAGGCTTGACTATATTTTAACAGCGCGAGTGATGTTACCGGAAGTAATATCAGTAAATATAGGAGTAGCGGACATATCGGACCATGCAATGGTATGGCTCGACCTGGAGGCACCCAGTTACTATCAACAACAGGAGAGAGGGTGGAGGTTTCCGGCCTACCTATATAAAAACCAGGATTTCACAAAATATCTTAGGAACAAATGGGAGGAATAAGCACAATTTAATGACCAACATAGGGAAGACCCAATCCTATTTTGGGCCACGGCTAAGGTGGTCCTAAGAGGAGAAGTAATTGCATATGTTCAGGCAAGAAAGAAGAAAATATCAGGGGCAATAATAGACCTAGAAAATAAGCTCTCCCAAGCAAAGAAAAAGTATACAGCGACACCGACAGGGCAGAACAGAGAGAACCTGCATTCATTACAGGTGTCTCAATACATTGCTGCATGAAAGGGCCACAAGAGAGATCCTCTATTCCAAATACAAATTTCAGAGATATGGCAACAAAATGGGTTCTATGTTAGCTGGAATGGTAAGGACTTGGGGAGGAAGGGGGTCGATAACAGCCATTAAAGACAAGCAGGCGCAAATACAGCATAAAAGTGAGAAGATTGCAGATCTGTTCATTCGGCACTTCTCAGAGCTATACGCAGCCCCAGGCAGAGGAGATAGGGAAGGCTTACATAGGTATTTAAAATAGGCTGGCCTCCCATTCCTAACAGACCAGGAACAGCAGCAGTTAAATGCGCCTATAAAAGGGAAAGAGGTCCAGGAGGCCCTGAAATTGCACTCTGCCCCGGGCCCAGATGGCCTGTCAGGAGAATTTTATAAAATACTTAGTGACAAACTAATAGGCCCTATGACATCCTATTATGATCAGGCAGTCAGGCGAGGACAATTCGCAAGGCATGCAAATGAGGCACTTATTGTAATTCTTAAAAAGCCAGGAAAAGAAGAACATTTAGTGGATTCATATAGACCAATATCGTTGATAAACGTAGATTTAAAGATACTGGCCAAAATCATGGCAAATCGCCTTTCTCAAATATTACCACGACTTATCAGTAAAGAGCAAGTAGGCTTTGTTAAAGACAGGCAGATAGTAGGAAATGTTCGCAGACTGTTACTGGGAATGGCGTCAAGTCAGCAGCGGGGACAGGAGACATGGGCCATCAGCATAGACGCTGAAAAGGCCTTTGATAAGCTTCGGTGGGACTATTTGTTTGAGGTGTTACAGGCTATGGGATTTGGGGGTTGGTATGTAGAGGCACTCCAGCTGCTATATACAGATCCAAAGGCAGCCCTTTTAATAAATGGGATCAGGACACCATTGTTTCAAATAGGCAGAGGGACCCGGCAGGGCTGCCCCCTGTCCCCGCTGTTGTTCATATTATCGTTAGAGCCACTGCTGAGACATATAGAAGGGGCAGGGGGCATACAGGGAGTAGAGGTTGGAGGGGTCACAATAAAAACCTTGGCCTTTGCCGATGACCTGTTACTTTTATTGCAAAATCCGCAAAGATCAATGCCAAGACTATTCGAGGAAATAGAACGATACGGGCGGCATTCAGGATTCACATTAAGCTTGCAAAAGACAAAGGCTTTAATAGTGCAAGGGAAATCGGTGGGGACAGGAAAGGAAAATATCACTATACTACAAAAAGACGAACCCCTTAGATATTTGGGGGTCTATATCTCACAGGACTTGAACAAACTGTATGCCTTGAATATAACCAGGTTAATGAATGAAACAATGGACAGATTAAAGACGTGGACTGGATATCCACTATCATTGATGGGACGCATAGCCATATACAACATGCTAGTTATCCCTAGATGGCTATATGTGTTTCAGGTCCTTCCGCTATACCTGAAAAACAAAGATGAAAAAATATTAAATAGACAACTCCAAAAGTTTCTGTGGAAGGGGAAAAAACCCAGGGCCCCTCTGAGAATCCTACAAGCACCAGTGGAGCATGGGGGATTGGGCTTGCTCAGTATTCGACATATGACAGTAGCCAGTGGCATGAGGCACATAGCAGACTGGTATAGAGAAACACAAGATTTTCACGGCAACCTCTGTGGAACTGAAACTCACTGGGAAAGTGCATTTTATCAGTCTACATGGGACAGGAGGGCCTTCCCCACAGGTGCTAGTGACAACGTCCATAATGCCTACAGCAAAAAAAGTGTGGAAATGGGTGTGCAAGCTCCACAATTTCACGGCCGGGGCCACTCCATATCTTTCCATTTGCGAAAATCCGGCGTTCCCCCCAGGAGACATGTATTCTGCCTTCCAAAAATGGCAGAAAAAAAGAATCAAGTATCTATATCAGATCTTAACAGAGGAAGGCCGTTTACAGACATTTCAAGAGTTGCAGCGTTCTTGTTCCATACCAAGTTCAGATCTTTTTCACTATCAGCAACTGAAACATTATGTGACTAGCTTGAAGTGGCAAAACTTAACAGAAGATGTGCAAGAGGAAATAGCAACAGCATACTCGCTGGCAGCTCAGAATAAGATACCATTATCAGCCCATCATAGACACATTAGAGATACGGCAGCAGAATTGCACTTTGCGCAGCTAGCAAAGGCGTGGTCAATTGACTTAGGCATCAGTTTGCCTACAGAAATATTCCAGAAGCACATCAAAACAATAAGGACCACGACAAACTTCACATGGAGTTGGGAAGTCCAGTACAAAACAGCATTGAGAATGCATATACCACCCAGAAGGGCCTTCCACATGGGACTGTCCCCGGCAGGAGAATGCCCAAAATGTAATATGGTGGGTGCAACACTGGGACACATGTTCTGGCTTTGCCCACAAATAAATACATTTTGGAAAGCACTACTACAAAGAATCTCGCAGATGTGGGGAGTGCAGTGGAAGCCAGATTGCAAATTACTCTTTGACCACTTCAGGATAGCTGCACCGGCACCAAAGGGATATAAGGACTTTGCAAAACGGTCCACTGTAGTAGCAAAGAAAGTCATCTTGGAGGAATGGTTATCTAGGAAACCTCCTACCATAATTCAATGGAGAGCAGAGATGATACAATTAATGAGAATGGAGAGAGTGGAAAACCCTAAGATGGACACAAAAAGCGGACAAAGTTTCCAACATAGATGGACAGCCTTCTGGCAGACCCTAACGCCAGCAGCTAGAGGTCATTTATTGAACATTTAAGGCAATAAACAAAAGACAGAATGGACTAAAGAGTACTGAATTGGATATAAATAAAATAAAGAGACTGTGCTCAGGAAGCAAAGCCAAAGGGGTGGGTGGGTGGGGGGGAATAGGATTGTAGACTCCCGCAGAGAAACATAAACTAGAGAGAGCAATCAGGAATAAGGCTTCTACATATAATAGTAAGATGAGCAAATATTGCACAAGCTCACATGGTATAGGATGTATAAGTTGTTGACTCTGCGGTGTAGTCTGCTGATAGAGGAGGGAGGGGGGAGGGCAGGGTTAAAGATTAAGGGGCTAAAAGTTGAAGTTCAATGTTCTGATTTTGAATAATGTCTTCTCTATAACCACTACATGTAACGTTTTCATTCAATGTCAATAAAAATGATTTAAACATAAAAATGCAGTCAGTAACAGAACTCAAGAAGGTACAGGATAAGCATAGAGGATCCTTAGTTGCAAAAGGATGATGGGAGGGAAGAGAGAGCAACTGGAGGCATATGAAAATAGAATAAACTAAATGGGCTGCTTTATTTTTATCTAGCTTCATATTCTCTTTTCCTAAATAATGAAAAATGATTTCTTTCATGTGTTTCAGTTTATCTGCCAGCACTCTCACCATGTCTTCTAGCAGCAGTAGAGGCTCATTGGCATCCAGCCGTGGATCGCTGGCATCAAGCAGAGGCTCTCTCAGCTCTACCAGTTTCACTGACATCTATGGCCTCCCACAGTATGAAAAATCAGACTGCTTCATGGACTTTGGACAGCACTTGCGCTTCGACATGATTCCCTTTGATGTGCTCTGCAGAGACGCACAGGTCTGTGACTCGTTCGGGCACTCAAATCTCAACAAGCAGAGGGTGTCTTTGGACACCCCTCAGTCTCTGGCATCCTTGTCCTCCAGGTCTTCTTTGTCCTCCTTATCACCTCCCAGCTCCCCACTGGATACACCCTTCCTCTCTGCCTCTCGAGACTCTCCCCTCGTTCAGACGTCCGAAGAATTCGAAGAGATTGTGGGTGGGGGGACTCTGGAGCAGCTTCAGCCACCGCCAAGCACACTGGAAGAGGAGGATAACATGCAACGGGTAATTTCATCTCGGACTCCTGAGTGCCATGCAGATGACAAAGGACTCAGAGAAAGAGGATCACAGACAGCAAGAAATCAAACTGGTACAGGTAAGCTTATAAGGCTAGTGGAATTGTTGCTTTTTTTGGTTTGACATATTTTCATTTAAATGAATCATGCGTTATTAACTATTGGATTTGTATCTCCTTGCATAATCAGAAAGGATGTAAAGTAATTAGGGAATATGGAAATGAATTGGTTTTTAAGATAAAGTGCAAAGGATCAGCTATTGTAGATAATTTAATGCAAGGATTCGCAAACTTTGTTTTCCCTTCTGGACCCATTCAGGAATTAAGAACATCTCCTGTGTCCAAACAAGATAACCCCATATCTTATCTAGAAATTGTTCCTAGAAATGCCTAAATTAGATTAATTTGTTATGCACTTGACAAATCTAATTGTAATTTATTAGGAGAGAGAAATAAATCTGGGGACGCTAAGTCTAAAGAGAGTTCTTAGTTGAGTTGTCATTGCAGTTACTTTTTAAATTGGCTGAAAAGCTAGTTTGTTAGTTACTTTGCTGCTTGAATCTGATCATCATTGGATATTTAAAAATTTCTTTTCTCTGAGTACTAAAAAATGTTTGGGATGTGCTGTTAGAACTTTTCTGGATGTTTTTATGAAACTTGAGTTCGTAATTGTTTTGGTTTTGAGCTCTCAAGTTCAGGCTTTAGATGCTAAGGGCCCTGTTTACTAAGCCGTTCTCTGTAGGCTCACTAGCGTTTTTAGCGCATGCTGAAAATTAGCACGCGCTAAGGCTAGAGACACTCATATTCCTGTGGGTGCCTCTAGTGTTAGCACACGCCAATTTTTATCATGTGCTAAAAATGCTAGTGCACCTTAGTAAACAGGGCCCTAAATTTTCTTTAAATTATGCATGTAAATGTTAAATTTGGTACTGATCTACTTCATTTTTGAGGTGGAACAATTGAAATCTTTTCTGCAATCTAAACTTTAAATGAGTTACGGATTGAATTTTGTTATTGTATAGCTGTCATGTAAATTGTATTGCCTCCTGTAAACTGTTACTATACTTTTCTTTGGAAATGATAATATTAATAATCTTTGATCCCTTGTAGTGCAAATATATCAGAAAGAAACCAAAACAGTATTATTTCTTCTTCTTCCCATTTTAAAAAGCTAATAAAGAGGGAGAGAAAAAAAAAAAAAAAAGAAACTACAGCTATACTACTCCGGAGTCATGATCATTCCAAGAGCAAAGTGACAAAGGGGGCAATTCTGTAAGGAGCCATCTAGATTTAGGTGGCCAAAATGTGTGTAAATGCCAGTATTCTAGTCACTTATGTGTGTAAGTGGCCACTGTTGCATGTAAATCACTGTATTTTGGTTATTCTCTAAGTATGTGTCGTTCTTCGATGGTGCAAACTTTGGGTGGGATGCACAAACAAGTAACTGATGGGATGTGCATAATTCATTAGTACTCTTTCACAGTCTAGGGTGAGCATTTACACCAGCTCCATGGCTTGATTAAGAGGTCACGTCCAAAATATGAGTGTATTTGATTTGTTACACTACTAGCTTTTCTTTCTTTCTTTTTTTTTTTTTTAAGAATAGTAGGCATCTACTTGTCTTTATAGAATAGGCTCTAAATAGACACCTTCTTGGTAGCTAAAAAATATGTGCCCTTTATAGACTTACCCCTGGAGATCTGGAGACCTTTCTCAGAGCCGCTAAAGAAGGGCGCATGTCAGCTATCAGAAAAAAAAAACCTGAGGGGTCCTTTTACTAAGGTGCGCTGAAAAATGGCCTGCGCTAGTGTAGGCATGGATTTTGGGTGCGCTCAGAATCATTTTTTCAGCGCACCTGTAAAAAATGCCCTTTTAAAATTTTTGCTGAAAATGGACGTGCAGCAAATTGAAAATTGTTGTGCTTCCATTTTGGGTCTGAGACCTTACCGCCAGCCATTGACCTAGCGGTAAAGACTCACACGGTAATGACCTACGCATGCCAAATACCACTTGGCGTGCGTCCGTTACGCGCTTCCAAAAATAAAAAATATTTCAGACACGTGTATCGGATGCGTGCCAAAAATGAAATTACCACAAGAGCCACGCGGTAGTCTGGCGGTAACTCCATTGTGGCGTGCATTGGGCGTGCGTAGATGCTTACGTGGCTTAGTAAAAGGGTCCCTGAATGAGAATGGTGTTCTTGGGAGGATAGCTAGGAAGAAGTCACTGCTCTCTAAAAAGAACATTGCTTCCTGCCTCATGTTTGCCAAAGAGCATCTGGATGTTTCACAAGACTTTTAAAATAATATTCTATGGACTGATGAGTCAAAAATGGAATTTTTGATTACAATAACAAATGTTAGGTTAAAAAAAAAAGGCTGCCTTACAAGGTAAGACCCTCATCCCAGTTGTGAAGCATTGTTGTGAGGCTGCTTTTGGACATCATAATCTGGCGAGCTTGCTATTATTATTATGACATTTGTATCCTACATTATCCCAAACAAGTTCAGGTTCAATGTTGCTTACATTGAATAAATATATCAAAAATATAATACAGTCAGATAATTAATTATAACAGTTTAACTTATTAGGAATAATTGTGTGTTTTCTCCATCATAGCCTAACATTATCCTCTAGAAGTTTCTGATAGCCATCTGTGAGATGAAGCTGAGCTGAAATTGGGTCATTCAACAACTCTAAACATTTAATTAAATCTACTGCAAAATGGGTAAAGAAGAAAACATTTTCTGTTTTGGATTAGTCAAGTTAAAATGCAAACTGAACACTACTGAAATGTTATTGCAAGACCTGAAGTGAGCTGTTCAAGCAAAGAAGCCCTCGAGTCCCCCAATGGTTCGAGATAAGTACATAAGTACATAAGTAGTGCCATACTGGGAAAGACCAAAGGTCCATCTAGCCCAGCATCCTGTCACCGACAGTGGCCAATCCAGGTCAAGGGCACCTGGCACGCTCCCCAAACGTAAAAACATTCCAGACAAGTTATACCTAAAAATGCGGAATTTTTCCAAGTCCATTTAATAGCGGTCTATGGACTTGTCCTTTAGGAATCTATCTAACCCCTTTTTAAACTCCGTCAAGCTAACCGCCCGTACCACGTTCTCCGGCAACGAATTCCAGAGTCTAATTACACGTTGGGTGAAGAAAAATTTTCTCCGATTCGTTTTAAATTTACCACACTGTAGCTTCAACTCATGCCCTCTAGTCCTAGTATTTTTGGATAGCGTGAACAGTCGCTTCACATCCACCCGATCCATTCCACTCATTATTTTATACACTTCTATCATATCTCCCCTCAGCCGTCTCTTCTCCAAGCTGAAAAGCCCTAGCCTTCTCAGCCTCTCTTCATAGGAAAGTCGTCCCATCCCCACTATCATTTTCGTCGCCCTTCGCTGTACCTTTTCCAATTCTACTATATCTTTTTTGAGATACGGAGACCAGTACTGAACACAATACTCCAGGTGCGGTCGCACCATGGAGCGATACAACGGCATTATAACATCCGCACACCTGGACTCCATACCCTTCCTAATAACACCCAACATTCTATTCGCTTTCCTAGCCGCAGCAGCACACTGAGCAGAAGGTTTCAGCGTATCATCGACGACGACACCCAGATCCCTTTCTTGATCCGTAACTCCTAACGCGGAACCTTGCAAGACGTAGCTATAATTCGGGTTCCTCTTACCCACATGCATCACTTTGCACTTGTCAACATTGAACTTCATCTGCCACTTGCACGCCCATTCTCCCAGTCTCGCAAGGTCCTCCTGTAATCGTTCACATTCCTCCTGCGACTTGACGACCCTGAATAATTTTGTGTCATCGGCGAATCCAAAAGATTGGATCCAAATTTCCTCTAGAGTGATGTGAGAGACTGGTACAGGAAATGTTTAGCTGAAGTTATTGCTGATCATTGAGGTGCTTCAAGTCACATACTTGTTGACATAAAAGATACTTATAGTTGAATCTTATTGTTGACTAAATCAAAATGTGTCCTGTTTCCCTGATTTATTTATTCAGTGTAGTTATTGCTCCCTTTCATCAGGGCATAGATTGCAAGCTGCAGAGAATAGTCAGGAACTAGATGTGCAGGGTATAAGTGTTTAAAAAAAAACTCATGGGGTTAATATTCAAAGGGAGTTATCTAGGTAGGAATGGCTCCTACCTGGATAAATCCTGCCGACCTTGTCAAACACAGTGCAATGGCACTTACCTGAATGGTGTCACTGAATATGCGAAACATAGGAAAAGAAAGCCAAAGAAACAGCAAAACACAGTGGGAATGACCAAAAGGATGAAGCAGGTAGTTCAGATTAACCAGTCTTGTAAAGGCAATCAAGTAAAACAGACCAGAAATACAAAGATTGCAGCCTGACCAGGGCCGGTGCTAGGGTTTCTGGTGCCCTCCTGCAGCCTATTAGTTGGTGCCCCCTACACATCCAGGGGTGGGATCAGTATGACTCTGCCCCTACAGTAGCCACATCCCTTTTACCAGCCATGGCGCATATAAACAAGCATCATTTAAAGTATTACACCAGTATAGTTACGAAAAGAACTGATAAATGCAATAGTCAAAGCTTGTGGTTGGCATCTTCCACTCTTGTGAACTGTGTCTTAATCAGCAGCAGAGGGGAGGCGCTATAGACAGACAAGATGGGAAGACAATAAGTGGGTGGATTAAGGGCAAAATTATATGTAGGCTCATTTTAGAAAGAGAAGGACGCCCATCTTTCGACACAAATCGGAAGAAGGGTGTCCTTCTCACAGGGTCGTCCATATTGGTATAATCGAAAGCCGATTTTGGACGTCCCCAGCTGCTTTCTGTCGCAGGGACGGCCAAAGTTCAAGGGGGCGTATCGGAGGCGGGACTTGGGTGGACCTAACACATGGACATCCTCGACCCATAATGGAAAAAAAAGGGCGTCCCTGATGAGCACTTGGACGACTTTACCTGGTCCTGTTTTTCTTACAACCAAGGCACAAAAAGGTGGCCGAAATGACCAGATGACCACCGGAGAGAATCGGGGATGACCTCCCCTTACTCCCCCGGTAGTCACTAACCCCCTCCTACCCTCAAAAAAACATATTTAAAAATATTTTTTTGCCAGCCTCTATGCCAGCCTCAGATGTCATACTCTGGTCCATGACAGCAGTATGCAGGTCCCTGGAGCAGTTTTAGTGGGTGCAGTGCACTTCAGGCAGGCGGACCTAGGCCCATCCCCCTCCCTACCTGTTACGTTTGTGTAGGAAACAGCGAGCCCTCCAAAACCCACCAGAAACCCACTGTACCCACATCTAGGTGCCCCCCTTCACCTGTAAGGGCTATGGTAGTGGTGTACAGTTGTGGATATTGGGTTTTTGGGGGGGGGGGGTTGGGTGGCTCAGCACACAAGGTAAGGAAGCTGTGTTCCTGGGAGCATTTTATGAAGTCCACTGCAGTGCCCCCTAGGGTTCCCGGTTGGTGTCCTGGCATGTCAGGGGGACCAGTGCACTACAAATGCTGGCTCTTCCCATGACCAAAGAGCTTGCATTTGGTCATTTCTGAGATGGGCGTCCTTAGTTTCCATTATCACCGAAAATCAGAAACGACCAAGTCTGGGGACGACCGACCATCTGTAAGGACGACCTAAATTCCAAGATTTGGGCGTCCCTGACTGCATTATCGAAACAAAAGATGGCTGTCCATCTTTTTTCAATATTTCCCCGCCCCTCCATCAGGATATTTTGCGAGGACGTCCTCAACAAAACTTGAGCTCCTTTTTGATTATGCCCCTCCATGGTCATTTGAATAAGGTATGTAGGACTGGTCTCAGTTGTAGTGTGTTAAAATGAGCCTAGAAGATCCTTCACCCCACCCCCGCCCTTTTATGTTTCCCTCAAGTCCAGCACATTACAGGTTTCATTCTCCTGATATGTAGAAATATTTGTGGAGTTCTAGAACTTTATCAGCCTTGTTGCACCACTGCAGGACATGTTAGAGTCTTTGAGCACAGTTGCCCTATGGAAGATCTGTGACATTCCAAAGAAAGGCAGTTAACTAGTTGAGAGATTTTTTTTTTTTTTAGCAAGCACATAGAAGAATGATTTGGCACAAGTTTGAGGCTTTCAGGCAGCAGTTCCCATTACAGACTTGTTCAGCCATTTTCCGGTGTGCTGTACAAGGTGTGCCGAATATGTCTGGATACTTTTCTGTGTCATTGTTAGACAGGGCATGGTATAATCTTTCATTTTAAGGGAATGCCATTACAGGGAATGGCTGGCATCCATGACCTGAGAAATGAGACTATAATACTTTTCTAGCATCTTCTCCCTTCCTTCCTTTTTCCCTCCCTTTCCCTCATTGCCCAGAAATCTTGTAAAAATTATACACTACTTATAACCAGAGCTGTGCACTGGGTCTGAAGTCAAGCAACCTCTTTTATGTATTCAGAGTTATCTGTCTGCTGCCACCTTCTGGCAATGAAGTACAATATGCTTCCCTTATATTCCATATAATACCAGTCAAATGGCAAATTCAGTCAATATATAGTTACGGGACCACGATTATAACACCACTGTATGATATTGGGTCCCAATTAATCTGCTTATAGATATCCACAGCTCATAATCGCATATATTATACAACCACATAAATACCCATAGGAGATTCTCTGGTGACCGCAGCGGTGCTCATTGCTAATACATAGAGATAGCAATGTGTCCAGCACCCACCTCTTCATCGGTTCACCTGTATCAATTTATATTTATAGCTGATTTTTATAACACTTATATATAACTCAGTGATAAGTACTCTTCTTTTACATGTCAGACTGAGGGGTTTAAGCGTCTGACACGCATGTTTCGCCCATAGATGAGCTGTCTCAAGGACAGTCCCCTAAAGAAAAAGAAAGAAATGTGATATGTCTAGGATCACTATAAAAGAATCATATCTTCATGCTCTCATGCAGTGACCCATGTATTCCATGGCAGTTATTCAGACATCTTGTCCTTATTTTAAGAAAGGAAATAAATCAGTTCATGTCAGTCTCTGAGGAACACATCACGTTCAACCTGTGTTTGAGCCTTCTCAATGGGACTGGAAAGGTTATGTGGTTGTGCTGTAACCTGATTTACATGACTTTCTCTTAAATTTTTGTCTTGTTGGGTCTGTTAACTCTTCTCAATTGTCTTTACACTGATTCATACACAAAGCATGTTACAGGAAAGCAAACTAGCAGATTAACTCATACAAAATCCCTGTTGATATCTAAAGAAAAACGCGTATCTAAACTCTGGTTGGGCACTCACATTTCCTTTCCCTACAAATAATTCCAGAGCTCTTGTGCTATTGGAATGGAACAAGTGTTGCAGAGCCGGTAGTGGGAGGCAGGGCTGGAGGTTGGGAGGCGGGGATAGTGCGGGGCAGACTTATACGGTCTGTGCCAGAGCCAGTGGTGGGAGGCGGGACTGGAGGTTGGGAGGCAGGGATAGCGCTGGGCAGACTTATACGGTCTGTGCCAGAGCTGGTGGTGGGAGGCGGGGATAGTGCTGGGCAGACTTATACGGTCTATGCCAGAGCCGGTGGTTGGGAGGCGGGGCTAGTGCTGGGCAGACTTGTACGGTCTGTGCCCTGAGGAGCACAGGTACAAATCAAAGTAGGGTATACACAAAAGCAGCACACATGAGTTGTCTTGTTGGGCAGACTGGATGGACCGTGCAGGTCTTTTTCTGCCGTCATCTACTATGTTACTATGTACTGATGGGTGCCATTGTCTTACTTGAATGGTTCTCATACAGTGCAACAATCAATGTCATCAGCTGGCATGACAGATCTATACTTAAGAGTTAATGGAACAAATGTGTCACTTATTAAATTGAGATATCAAAACAGAATGTTATAACTCCAGAGAAGAAAGTTATCTGAAACATTTTGTGATTTTATTTTTCCTGTTGTGTTCTTCCCATAAATCCCACTACACCCTGGCCTGGGATAGTTGATGAATGATCCAAATCCCCATGTTGGGTGAGGTCTTGAAGGGAAATCTATACCAAGATTGAGGTCAGCCACTGATCAGATAATGGTTACAGAAATGTTACAGTTTGCATCTAAAGCAGTATAATATGAGACTTAAGGCGCTCTCTCTCTCTCTCTCTCTCTATATATATATATATATACATACATACGCACTTTAGAGGAGAAGAGAGAAAGAAGAGATATGATAGATTCATTCAACTGCCTCAGTGGTATAAGTAGTTGACAAAAAATATATATGTTTCAGTGTAAAGGAAGCAGTAGAATGATGAGGCATTAATATGGGTTCAAAAAGATTAAAATCAGGAGTAATATTAGACAATATTTCTTCACAGACAGGTTGCTATGTGGATGGAATAGCCTTCCAGTGGAGGTGATAAAGACAGAAACCATTACAGAAGATGTAGGGATAAGCAAGAAAGAGAAGTTGAGAAGAAATGAAGGGCAAGCCAGAGATCAGTTAGCATTTGACCTTTATGAAGAAAGTAGATGGTTTAGTGGTTGGACCTTTACAAGTTCTTATCTTCCATCGTATTATGGAGCCCATTTTACCAAGCTGCAGGAAAGAAGGCCCTGTGCTTGTGGCAGGGGCTGTTTTTCCCGCGCGCCAGGGCCCTTTTTTCCGCAGCGGGTAAAAAAGCCCTCAGCACACATGGCCATTTGGTAAGGAGCCCTTACTGCCACCCATTGAGGTGGAGATAAAGCTCCCACGCTAACCTGGAATAAACCAGGCAGCGCGCGGCTACGCCCCATTACCACTGGGTTATCGCTGCGCAAGCCATTTCCGGGGGTTTTCTTTTTCCCCAGAAATGGCATGTGCTTGAGGCGGAACTACCACTGGCGGCCATATTGGGCTGGCGGTAGAACCGGAAGAGCGAGCAGTAAGCCCACGTTTGGATTACCACCACTTGGTAAAAGGGTCCCTATATGTAGTGATGCCTGTTCATTATGGGGGAAATTCTATGTTTGACGCCTTAAAAATTGGTATTGTAAAACCACGTGGTTAGCATGATTCTATAAACTATGACTAAAGTTATGCGTAGTTTTATAAAATATACTCACATGCCGTTCTTTTGACTAAAATTTAGGCGTCATCTTTTTAGGCCACCTAAAATCAGGCCTAAATATCTGTGCCTAAGTTAGTTGCAGATCGGGTGTATTCTGTAATAGTATGCATAGTTTTTTTGAAATGCCCATAACCCGCCCATTCCACGCCCATGGCTTCATCCCCTTTTCAACTGTGCGCATTAAGAATTTACATGCACTGCGTTATAGAATACTCCTAGAAAGTTGTGCGTGTACATTCTAATTAAAGCCAATTTGTGCCACTAATAGGTTGTTAAATACCAATTATCGGCACTGATTAGCTTGATAGAATATGGGGTTATCTGTATGGTGGCATTTGCCCTCTTTTCCTCTCATTATCCAAGTGCATCACTTTTTCAGTGTCCCCATACACTGTTGATGAAGACTTGAACTTGGCCATAGGTCTACCATAGTAACCAACTGTACATCTAAGCCACAGAATATTTCTGGTCTCAGAAGTAATTTTGCCTTGACCTAAAAACAATGTACTCTTTCATTATGTGCTTCTCCTTTTGTATCCTGCTACCCCTGTTTGGCACAAGAGCAGGCATCGGTGTAAGTGAATTTGGTAAATAATAGCTTGCCGTCCTAGTTCCCATGCTTTGATGGTGATTGTGATGTGTTGTGGCTTATGTCTAGCATGAAAGTGTGCAATGTGAGCACCTTATTATACCTATATCAAAAAGAAAAATGATCAATGCCTAAGGCTGAGATTTTAGTTTTTTTCTGGACAATTTTCAGCAGTTTAGAACATTTTAAGATAGTTTTGTAGAAGCCCAATCTCAAGCCTTTTCTGGTATAGCACACTGCGGGCCCTTTTACTAAGGCGCGACTACATGTGTGTGTACAACGTGCATAAAATTAGAACTACCGTCTGGTAATTCTAATTTTTACGCACGTCTGGAAATATTTTTTATTTTCTATGGCATGGCGCTAACCGGGCGGTGATCGGCAGTGTATGCGCGCTGACGATTACAGCCCAGTTAACATGCATAACATGCAGTCTGAGACCTTACCACCACCCACTGACTTAGTGGTAAGGTCTCAGATCTAAAATGAGCACGCGCCAATTTTTATTTTGCCGCACGTCCATTTTCGGTTTAAAAAAGGCCTTTTTTGGAGGCGCGCTAAAAAATGGACCTGCACGCATTCAATACACACACCTATAACAGCACAGGCCATTTTTCAGCACGCCTTAGTAAAAGGGCCCCTCAAACAGTTAAAATCAAAGGTGAAATGTCATTTCAGGACATTTGTAGCTCTTCAGTATGTATTTATAATTCAGTGTCTTCTCTCTGTAATAAGCAAGTTGGGAAGCAAGTCAGAGTATATATAACTCCCATAACACATTTGCACCTTAGTTTTGGTGGCTGGGGAATGCAATGTGTTATTTTTAATGAATGTCATTTTTGTAATTTGTTTAAATGTTGCATTATTAAATGAATGTATAATGTATACATTGCACTACACTGTACAGCTCAGAAGAAAATGTTTTTAATGATTTCAGTAATTAGATGCTAGAAAGTGCTCATCCCCTTCCAGGCTCCCACCTTACTCTAGTCTGTGACATTCTCAAAATGAATCCTAGAACCATAAATGAAGGTCTTAGCAAATGATCAGCTTCTTGACGGAGAGGGCTTCTCTTGGATTCATGAGCACGTGTGTAGCATTCATAAATTAGAGCATCATAGGCGGCACTTAGTTTTAAGCATCAAGAAAACGTGTAATTGTCAGTATTTTAGTCATGCATCTAAGTAGCCACTTAGAGGTATAGTTTTATAAGTGGTTCCTAAACATCATCACCGAAACGTTTAGGTGCTGAGTGTTCTATAAAGGGCACGTGTCCTTTATAGAACAGTGCCTTGGGCCTGATTCTATATATGGTGCCTAAAATTAATGTGTGCTAGGCAATTACACCTAAGTATGTTCTAAATACAGAGCGTAAATTTAGTATAGTTCATGTGACTGAATCTATGTGCTTCCATTTATGCCAGTGAAAAGCAGGTGTAAATCCCATGCACACTGGCCCATATTTTATAACAATATGCGCAAATTTTGGAACGCCCACAAAATGCCCATTTCCATGCCCCTAAGTACATCCCTTGTTGGATGCATGTAGGTGCCTACATGCCTTAGTATACGTTGGGTGCACAGATCGGCTACGCCGGCTGATTTGTTTCTGCAATTTAGTCGCTGTCTATAGAATCTGGGGGTTAATCTTATAAAATGCTGAGTGTAGTAAAAGAATATGCTTTTTTTTTTCATATAGTGCGTACTTTAATGGTGGGTGTACGCATGGGTGGAGTATAGACAGAACATACATTATAAAATACTATGATATACACATGCTCTCGTTAGGCACAGGCATTTACACCAGCCCTAGGCCTGGTGTATGTGATTGCACCTTTAGTCGAAGCACATTTTCAGACAGTTAAGTTTCAGATGTATATATTATTTGATATATCGTTCATCGTTAACTCACCTAAGCAGTTTAAAAGTTATTAAATATGAATAAAAGGATAACACATAACAGAGTGAGAAAAAAAGAAAAGGCCACACAAAAAAAGTTACCCTTATACAGGGCTTCCCAAGCTATAGGTCATGACCCCAAATAGGGTTGCAAAAGCCATGTTTGGAGACACGACCTAGGCAAGAAATGTCATCAGCTCTGGGATTCATGTGCTTTCTGTGGCCGTGAAAGTTTGATAAGTGCTGCTCTAGTATTTTATAAAGAAAAGTAGATGCCTCCTTTTCTTTTTAAAATCAGCTTAATAGAGGCACATTAAATAGCACTTTTAGTAGGTGCCTGGTTATAAAATAACCTTTCATGGGTGCACGCAGGGCAGAACATTGCTGCTTATTCAGATGCCCTGTAACTGTGCTGATCTCATGATACTACATTTCTTCTCTTCTTTTAATCTGTAGCAGTGACCCTCCGAGAGGATGGAACCCGAAGATTGGAGAGGAGAGCCAGAAGGGTTTCTGCAGGCCTGTCAGATGATTCGTTGGCCAGTGACAGCGGTGTTTTTGAAGCCTTAAGTAAAAGGTTTAGTTTTCCATTCATAAATTCTCACAGGGTCATTTTAAAGTGCATTTCTGTGGGTAAAACCTGATGCACGGTTGAAGTGTGTTAATAAGGCATGTAGGTATACTTCTGGGGGCGGGTCTGGGGAGTTTTCATCGACTTAAAATACTTTTAGATTTTAAAAAAACGTGTCTGCACGCATTCTCACAGCAAAGCTACCGGTACCTGTAGCCAGTGTAACTGTGTGCAGGTAGTTTTACTGAAGTACCTTTGAAAATTGTTGTACCTTATGGAGTCTCAATATTCAAAAAAATTGCAAGTATCTTCCAATCTGCAAAAAATAACAAGGAGGAAAAAGGACTTCAGTGGCTTAGGCCATGTCTTAACAGTGGTTTGGACTAATAACTGGCCCATCTTCTTTATCATTCTGATAAAAAAAAAAAACCTCCTGTAAAATATTATCAATTTTATTGTATTTTTATTGTCTTTTTTGATTTTTTTTTCATTATCACAATTCTCACTCGATTATGTACATATCTGAAATATAAGCTGCCTCGTTCTATAGTGCAACTGTTTCATATTGGCTTCTTCAGGAGCGTTATAATCATGCAGCAATTTCAGTACCCCTGACGTGCAATATACACAATTCTGGTAATCAATAAAATTGGTAGTATTTTACAGGAGGTTTTTTATTGGACTGATGAAGCAGTTGGGCTGATGATTAGTCGAAAACACTATTAAGATGTGATCTAAGCCACTGAAGTCCTTTTTCCTCCTCGTTATTTTTAACAGATTGGAAGATATGTTTAGCATGAAAGTGTGCGATGTGAGCGCTGTATTATACCTATATCAAAAAGGAAAATGATACTTGCAATTTTTCCTGAATAGTGAAATTTTCTTTGGTGCAAGCTAAGCCTTTGTTAATAGTTATGTACCTTATGGAAAGCAATCCTATAAATTGACACCTCCATTTAGACATGCTGATGTCGAGCACTGGGTGCTAATTCCATAGTGGCATGTGTGCACCAAGATTCTATTATAGAATACTAGTGTAAGGTCAGCATGGATGCACCTAAGTTGAAGTGTGACCAGTTACGTGCTTGTAAATGAACGCATCTACATGCACCAAGTGACACGTAACTGATATTCTATAAATTACATGTCATTTGAAGACAGGCCCATAGCTTGCCCATGCTCTGCCTATGTATATACCCCCCCCCCCACTCCCCACTATTATGCGTTATACCACCTAAGAGCTACCTCATAATACACATTTGCGCTTAAATACCAATTATTCAAGGCCCTTAAATGAAATGGCCCAGGGTACTTGAAGAAAAGGATCTCCCTCTACACACCTCCAAGTTCACTAAGGTCCTCCCAAGGAGTATCCCTAACCACACCCTCTCAAAGGACATCTCAAGATATGATACCCGCAAGCGAGCCTTCTCCAGAGTAGCCCCCACACTCTGGAATGCACTTCCTGAAAGACTTTGCTTAACATAAAACTACCTCTACTTCTGGAAGCAAGTGAAAGCTTGGCGTGTGTAACAGTCCACAAATTTGTGTGAACTGTTACCAAATTACCCTCTGATTTTTTTTTTCTTTCTGTTGAAGTTCTGCAAAAACTTTTGGTGGGATGGATGTGTTTCTCAAGAGTCATTTTACCCCACACCCCTGTCTCTCCCATCCCATTTCTTTGAATTTGAAGAAGAGATTTGTGCAGCCTTGGAAAATCTCACAGAATTTCTTTGAATAATGGTTAGGGTAGTCCAGTAAAAGACATCACAAACCAATAGAGTTAAGTTTCCTCTTCTCTTCAGGGACCATTGTTGCCACTAGAACTTTCATCTATGACCTAGCAGTCTTCTAAGGAGCAATGGGCTAGATTGAAATTTCTGAGTGGCGTGTATCTCATTGCCATGTAGAGCAGTGGGGCTGCCTATGGATGCCTAGGCATCACCCACAGATTCTTTCAAGGTCTACAGCAGTTTCTGATACATGTAAATGATTTTTCCATTCTCTCCTGACTAGCCCAGAGTTGTATTCTCTGCCTTGAGTCATATTTTACCCGACTTTTATTTTTCCCATAAATCATATGTCCTGTGATCTGTAGTATATAGGGAATCTGTTTCCACTGGGACAGCATGTCTTGAGCTCATTTTCATCTCAAAATAAAATAGAAATGCCTGTCCATTTATGAAGGCTCTTAAGTGTCTTTCTGTCTCTGCCAGTGTAATCAGGTTTTTCTGTGTGCTCATTCTTTTCATTGGCTAGTAAAGAAAAAGACTTTTGTTCTGGTTGGTCTTTAATAAAAGGGCTTACCAGAATGCTGTCTGTAAGATTTTGCTGAGGTTAGCATGGCATCAGGGGTCTACAATATCAACGTGGGTTAATTAAAGTCTTGCTGGTGACGTTTCTGGGATGAAGCAAAAACAACAGTGGATCCAAAAAAACCTCTCAGATGGTGTCTTCTTAAACAAGTTCTTTATTGTAAAGTGAGTAAAAATGAATAAAAACAACAGCCCACATAAAAATGAAAAAAATTATTATATATATGGTTTGGGTATGTGAAATAAACTCTTGTACACTTAAAGAAAGAGGACGGGGGGGGGGGGGGGGGGGGGGGGGGGGAAAAAAAAGGGGGAGGGGGAAGGGGGGAGGGGTGAGGGAATGAAAGAAGGGAAGGGGAAGGGTGGGAAAACAGAAAAAGGGGGGGGGGGGAAGGGGGGAAGGGAAGGGGAAGAAAGGGAAAAGGGGATAATTTGACCATATGGGCTCTAAAATGGTCAATATAAAAGATATTAAAAAATAAAATTAATCCAAACTATAAAAAATATATATATAATTGGATACTAATTAGACTATAAAAAAGTAAATATATTAACATGACCCAAAGTAACAGGATATGCATATATTGATCTGTGTTGCCATCATAAAACCTATCTTACAAGAAAAAACTCCAAACTTACAAAAAGGAACTTAAATCCGTGTCAGTGTTTAGACCATTTGGTATAACTGTATTAAGAGTATATATTGTTCTTTGTTCTTCTCTTAACAACTTAACATCAATATTTCCTCCCCGCCATGACATATATAACTTCTTATATACAAAAAACTTAAGATCTTCTATAGTGTGATTCTTTTCGACCCAGTGTGGAACCAATGGGGCACTTTGCACCTGTCTTGTTAAACAGCTCCTATGTTCTATTATTCTTGTTTTCACTGCCCTTTTAGTTTTCCCCACATATAACAAGCCACAGGGGCATATAATAATATAAATTACACCCACAGTATTACAATCTGAAAACTGTTTTAAAGGATAGTTTTTTTGATTGTTTTGACAATAAAATGATGTTAGAGTCAAAGAGTGTTTGCATACTGAACACCTACCACAAGGGATGTGACCATTACCTCCATCTATAGTTGAACTGGGACCTGGAAGGGTAGACGGTACCAAAAACTCTTTCAAATTACGGTTGCGTGAATATGCTATCACTGGTACTAAATCAGTAAAGCACTTTTCTGTTTCTAAAATGTGCCAGTGTTTTTTGATAATTTTCTTGATGCCTCCTGAAAAATGTGAAAATTTAAGCGTACAAACTAAGTCTGGGCTGCGTCTGTCTGTCTTCTCATATAAAAGATCTTGTCTATCCTTCCCAATGGCCTTTCTTAGACTTTTCTTTACGCATTCTTGGGGATAACCTCTATTGTTAAACCTATGAGCCATATATTTAGATTTGTCCTTGAAGTCGTCAAAATCTGTACAAAGTCTCCGTAACCTCAAAAATTGTGAGTATGGTAGATTTTCTTTTAATGACCGGTTATGAAAACTAGTGAAATGTAAGTAATTATTTTTGTCTGTAGACTTCCTATAGATCGTTGTTTTAAAGGAATAAGTAGTTTTTTTAATCATAATGTCTAAAAAAGAGATCTCATGATAATGATAATGCATCTGGAAATGTAAATTTGGGTCCCTGGTATTCAACCAATCTAGGAAAGTGAATAAACTTTCCATGTCGCCCTTCCATAAGATGAAAATATCATCTATGTAACGTTTGTACAATCTTATTTCTTTTTTATATTGATGCTCTTTCAAAAATTTTTGTTCAAACTCCGCAACATACAGGTTAGCAATATCAGGAGCCATGGCCGACCCCATGGCTGTCCCTTTTATTTGTTGAAAATAGCTCTCCTCAAAACCAAAGTAGTTCTTTGTTAATGCGAGAGTAGCCAAAGTGATTATAAAATGGTTGGGGACACGTCTATCTCTGACATAGGATTCTATTAAAGGAACAAAAGGTCTTAAAAAGTAGTCAACAAATTTAGAGAGCGGTTCTAAAACAGATCCATTGCCTGATATAATTGGACGGCCTGGAGGGTTATCTAATCTTTTATGAATCTTGGGTAGCATATAAATAGTTGGAACTGTAGGATATTTAATGGTAAGAAAGTTTTTCTCTTTAGATGTTATGTACCCTGCGTCATAGGCAAAATTTACCAATCCTAATATCTCTTCCTGGAGAACGGGAGTAGGATCTTCTTCTAATTCAACATAATATTGTCTATCAAAAATCTGCCTTTTAACCTCCGTTACATAGTCATCATTGTCTTTTGTACCTACAGCTAAGTATGATTCATTTCAAACGAGGGTAGATATGTATCGTTTTTATAGGAAATTATTAATAAAGAAGTTCTTTTCTGGGAATGCGGAGATAGGTAATGACACTTCAGTTGTGAAGGACAAATCTAAATGGATGCCACCTGGCCCCCCTGATCCGGTCGTGTCTACATTTTACAAATGTGTTTTAGCAGACATCGACCGTTTAGAGAAAAATAAATACAAGGCACATCATAATCTCACAAAAGATGAGCACACAGCCATGTTAGCATTATCACGTAACCATGAAATTGTCTTGAAACCAGCTGATAAAGGAGGAGCAATAGTCATACAAAACAGAGATGACTATGTAACGGAGGTTAAAAGGCAGATTTTTGATAGACAATATTATGTTGAATTAGAAGAAGATCCTACTCCCGTTCTCCAGGAAGAGATATTAGGATTGGTAAATTTTGCCTATGACGCAGGGTACATAACATCTAAAGAGAAAAACTTTCTTACCATTAAATATCCTACAGTTCCAACTATTTATATGCTACCCAAGATTCATAAAAGATTAGATAACCCTCCAGGCCGTCCAATTATATCAGGCAATGGATCTGTTTTAGAACCGCTCTCTAAATTTGTTGACTACTTTTTAAGACCTTTTGTTCCTTTAATAGAATCCTATGTCAGAGATTCCTCACATATGATTACCACTTTGGAGACTTTTGATGGTGAACTTGATGACTTGATTATGGTCACTTTAGATATAGAGGCCCTCTACACCAACATACCACAGTTAGAGGCTCTATTGGTTATTGAAAACACTCTTGGAAGAAGAACCCATGATAGACGTGTCCCCAACCATTTTATAATCACTTTGGCTACTCTCGCATTAACAAAGAACTACTTTGGTTTTGAGGAGAGCTATTTTCAACAAATAAAAGGGACAGCCATGGGGTCGGCCATGGCTCCTGATATTGCTAACCTGTATGTTGCGGAGTTTGAACAAAAATTTTTGAAAGAGCATCAATATAAAAAAGAAATAAGATTGTACAAACGTTACATAGATGATATTTTCATCTTATGGAAGGGCGACATGGAAAGTTTATTCACTTTCCTAGATTGGTTGAATACCAGGGACCCAAATTTACATTTCCAGATGCATTATCATTATCATGAGATCTCTTTTTTAGACATTATGATTAAAAAAACTACTTATTCCTTTAAAACAACGATCTATAGGAAGTCTACAGACAAAAATAATTACTTACATTTCACTAGTTTTCATAACCGGTCATTAAAAGAAAATCTACCATACTCACAATTTTTGAGGTTACGGAGACTTTGTACAGATTTTGACGACTTCAAGGACAAATCTAAATATATGGCTCATAGGTTTAACAATAGAGGTTATCCCCAAGAATGCGTAAAGAAAAGTCTAAGAAAGGCCATTGGGAAGGATAGACAAGATCTTTTATATGAGAAGACAGACAGACGCAGCCCAGACTTAGTTTGTACGCTTAAATTTTCACATTTTTCAGGAGGCATCAAGAAAATTATCAAAAAACACTGGCACATTTTAGAAACAGAAAAGTGCTTTACTGATTTAGTACCAGTGATAGCATATTCACGCAACCGTAATTTGAAAGAGTTTTTGGTACCGTCTACCCTTCCAGGTCCCAGTTCAACTATAGATGGAGGTAATGGTCACATCCCTTGTGGTAGGTGTTCAGTATGCAAACACTCTTTGACTCTAACATCATTTTATTGTCAAAACAATCAAAAAAACTATCCTTTAAAACAGTTTTCAGATTGTAATACTGTGGGTGTAATTTATATTATTATATGCCCCTGTGGCTTGTTATATGTGGGGAAAACTAAAAGGGCAGTGAAAACAAGAATAATAGAACATAGGAGCTGTTTAACAAGACAGGTGCAAAGTGCCCCATTGGTTCCACACTGGGTCGAAAAGAATCACACTATAGAAGATCTTAAGTTTTTTGTATATAAGAAGTTATATATGTCATGGCGGGGAGGAAATATTGATGTTAAGTTGTTAAGAGAAGAACAAAGAACAATATATACTCTTAATACAGTTATACCAAATGGTCTAAACACTGACACGGATTTAAGTTCCTTTTTGTAAGTTTGGAGTTTTTTCTTGTAAGATAGGTTTTATGATGGCAACACAGATCAATATATGCATATCCTGTTACTTTGGGTCATGTTAATATATTTACTTTTTTATAGTCTAATTAGTATCCAATTATATATATATTTTTTATAGTTTGGATTAATTTTATTTTTTAATATCTTTTATATTGACCATTTTAGAGCCCATATGGTCAAATTATCCCCTTTTCCCTTTCTTCCCCTTCCCTTCCCCCCTTCCCCCCCCCCTTTTTCTGTTTTCCCACCCTTCCCCTTCCCTTCTTTCATTCCCTCACCCCTTCCCCCTTCCCCCCCCCCCTTTTTTTTCCCCCTCCCCTTCCCCCCCCCCCCCCCCCCGTCCTCTTTCTTTAAGTGTACAAGAGTTTATTTCACATACCCAAACCATATATATAATAATTTTTTTCATTTTTATGTGGGCTGTTGTTTTTATTCATTTTTATTCACTTTACAATAAAGAACTTGTTTAAGAAGACACCATCTGAGAGGTTTTTTTGGATCCACTGTTGTTTTTGCTTCATTGCTCTGCTGTGGAGAAAACACCTTCTGTGCGGGTTGACGTTTCTGGGATGCCTAGAAGTCACCATTCCTTGTGAGGGTGATGACAGAATTCAATTTAATGCATCATAGTTTGTGACCTCCAAACAATCTGATTTTCAGAGTAACCTGCTAGCTATCCAGGGTTTTTGATCACTGGTGCTCACAATGATCCTATATCCCCTCTTTTTCCCCCAAAGGCATTGCGATATCTAGGATATTCCTAGGAAAAATACATACAGTATTAGCAGACATCAGATGTAAGAACCAAGTAGATGTGTGCAGATATAGCCCTTGCACATTGATCAGGGTATCCCAAAAATCGGATCACTTATCTTTTTGAACTGTACTCATCAGTCTTGTTTCAATCTAATTGCTCTAACCTTTGGAATGGCTTACCCTTGGACATATGTATACAAACTTTCCTTAAGAAGTTCAAGAAAGCCTTAAAGGCATAGGTGGCAATTCTATAAATTGGCACAAAGATTAGATACCCCCAATGCCATGCATTTGGCACCAATTTTATAACTACTTCTTGGCACTAAGATTCGGTTATAGCATCTAGCGTAAGTTGGCATTGGGGGTACCTAAGTTAGATGCTAAGTCAATGGTAGCTGTAATTATTGGCATCTAATTGCGTTCTGAAATGTGTGTAACTTATAGAAGTCCATAAGTTACACATGTATCTCAGAGACATGCCCATTACCTGCCCGTACTCTGTCCAAGTTTTTGGCCTCCCTTCACACTTGCGCACTAAGCAATATTGGCTTGTATGTTATAGAATAGCCCCTCACACTTATGCACATAATTGCCAATTAGTAGTGCCAGTCACACTCATAGTGCTATTATTCTATAACTTATGTACACCATTGGCATCTATCTTTATGCACCAATTTATAGAATTGCCTTTTGGATCAAATTAAGTAATGCTCTGACTTTCTACCTTCATGGCCCTGTGACAGCAGTGCTTACTATTTGCACAATCTGTGCTTGTCTTTGTGCACACATCCTTCCTTGTATGAATAAGTTAGTGATTATTTTAATTTTATCTGCTTGATTTATTTTATTATTATTATTGCTATGTAACCTAGGCCTTCCTGCTGTGTTAACCCTGATCTTGTTTATTCTAATTCTCAAGTTTTATCAGTTTTTTTTTAAATTGTGAACCACTTAATTCTTTAATACTGATAGGTTGTATGTTAAAGTGAAAGAGAGGGGAAGAGTTATGACCAGTTTGAGCACTTCTGTCTTAGGCCAGAAGTGCAAAGTGATACCTCATGAATATTAATTGTGAATATTTTGAAACGCAGACCTATCTGTGGACATGAAAGTCTAGATTTGGGAACTACTGGTTTAATACCATATCACACTAGATGTAGTTCAGTATATTGCATTAAGATGTTAGTCTATCCTGGTGTCACTGTCCTTGGCAAATAGGTTTCCTCTGGATAGGTTGGTGATTGACGCATGAATTGATCACTGTATCTTACTGTGCTCCGCTTTCTTCTCTCAGGAATGAGGAAGCTAAGGAATGTGTCTACAGTGATGCTGCCAAAAATGAAGACCCTAGGATACATGTGGGACTTTTGTAAGTAGGGACTGCTTGTAGTACAGTTCTACTCATGCATTGTGCTGGCTTAAAAAAAGCTTTTTTGTGTTGAGAAAAAAACCCCTTAAGATATCTTTGGGAAAAATTGAAAAGCCATAATAGTTTGGTACCATTGTAGACTGTAGGCACCAATCCATATAGTCACATAGAAATGATGCCAGGTTGAGATTCTTTCATGTTGGGTATTTTAAGCATGCAACATCAATATGCAACCCAGTCCAATTCCCTTTTACCGCCTCAATGTCAACCCTTTTCCTACCAACCCTCCATGTTAGTTCAAAGTGTGCCCAGAATCTATTCAAGTACTGGCCACCTCCATACCCACTGTTAGACCATTTCCGGTCTTGTTATCTTTATGATTTTGACAAGAACAATGATCAATCTAGCACCAAGTTCTCTGGTCATGAGTAAGAAAATAGCTTTTGAACAATCTATACAACTATTAAAATTAGCAAGGTCATTGTCTGGCATGTCCGGCCTTTCCATTCTTATTGAATTTTGAGTTTTAACTGCAGTTGCTCTGTGCGGGTTACCCTAACCTTCTTACATGTGGTCATACCACTGCTATTAGCATTGTAACAGCCGTTCATGCAGCCTGCCCACATAGTGGCAATATAACCAAGGGGTGAATGTCTTCATAAAGGCAGTTAATAAATCCCAATAAATAAATAAACTGTGCCTTTGCTTTCTGAAAGTAAGGATCTCCCATTTACCCCATGCCTTTTTGAAATCTGCTACCACTTTAGCTGCTGCCACCTGTGAGGACATTTGAAGCATTCATTTCCCTTTTTCAAAAAAAAGTATTTCCTGGTATTGTTTCTGAGTCTTCTCTTGGAGCATCATATCATCACTCTTACTTCTACATGTTTGATGTCCTTCAGGTGCTTGTATTATATTTCCTATTTCTCTTCCTATGTCAAGAGTATGGATGCAGCTTGTAGTCCGCTTACCAGTTGGACACAAAGACTCTTAGGGGAACGCAGATGCCATTAAAAACAGACCATGGTCCCAGAGTCTTTTCCTGATAAAGTCTTTTAAAGACAGCTAGTGGGAATCTCGACAGAACAGAAACCACACCACACAGCAGTATTGTGGTATTTTAAAGAAAAACAGATTGTAGGGATAGCTAATGCAGATGGAGAACTTGGCAAATGCACATCTAGATGTAGTGCAGTCAATCCAGTCTATAAAAGTAGTTGCTGGAAATCTGTGCACACTAAGGGCCCTGTTTACTAAGCCACGTTATAGGCGCGTTAACATTTTTAATGTACGTTAACTGTGTACGCACCTACAGTATCCCTATAGATGCCTACACAGCGCATGCGCTAATTGTAGGCACGTTAAAAATGCTAGCGCACCTTAGTAAACAGGGCCCTAAGGGTGTTTTCATTGGGTTCCCTATAGCAAAATGCTTTTTGGAGATGTATCTTTCCCTGTATTGTACTGTATCTTTTGAAGCAAATCATCCTATTAAGTATAAAGGGCTAGATTCTATATATGGTGCCTGAAAATTCTGCGCGGGAAAAAAAATAGACCTAGACATGTTCTCTAAAGTATGCCTAAATTTTTAGGGGCTCTTTTACTAAGCTGTGTAGGCACTACACATTCCCAACGCGCACCAATTTGGAACTACCGCTCGGCTACCGCATGGCCCATGCAGTAATTTCATTTTGCATGCGTGCCCAGTAGGTGCACTGGAAATTTTACAGCGTGCAACACTAACTAGGCGGTAATTGGCATTGTACGCTCGCTGATGATTACAGCCCGGTTAACGCGTGAGACCTTACTGCTAAGTCGGTGGGGTGGCGGTAAGATGTGAGGCCCAAAATGGGCGCATGCCCATTTTCATTTTGCTGAACATCCATTTTTGCCCCCCCCCCCCAAAAGGCCTTTTTTGCAAGTGCGCTGAAAAATGAATCTCCGCGCGTCCAACACATGTGTCTACACCAGCGCAGGCCACTTTTCGGTGCACCTTAGTAAAAGGACCCCTTATAGAATAATCTTAAATTTCTGCAGTTTATAGAATACATCGAGTGCCTCTCCACATGACCAAATTTAGTTGTGACTTGTCTTAATTTCCACTGATCAATGAATTAATGGTATTCAAACATAACATCGTTCTATATGGAAGAAGGAAAAAAGGCCTCACAGAGCTCCTAGATGTGACTATCTATCAGAGCTAAAATGGATCTGTAATGATCCTCTGTTCATCATTGGCCAAAACCTTCAAAACTGTGTGGTAATCTAATCTCTTTCACACAATGTATCTCAATCTGTAGATTATTAAAGATTTCTCTCTCACTATGGTACTCAAAAGAGCTACTCAACACGGTGTTACTCTGAATGTTTATAGTTCAAAAGAACACTTATCTTTTGAAACTGCTTGCACAAGGATATTCAATGATTCCGACTCATTCCTTCTCTCCCCTCGCCCCAAGCCAACGATGGCCAGCGTTTCGTCTTGTTGTGTCAGGGTCTTGGTGGCGGGACTGCTTTGGAACAGGTATTCACACTCCATAAATTGTGTCTGTGCAAACAAACTTTTTCCGGAGACTGGAAAGCAGTAGAACTAGAGGACATGAATTGAGGTTGAAGGGTGGCAGACTCAGGAGTAATGTCAGGAAGTATTTTTTCATGGAGAGGGTGGTGGATATGTGCAATGCCCTCCCACGGGAGGTGATGGAGATGAAAATGGTAATGGAATTCAAACATGCATGGGATAAACACAAAGGAATCCTGTTTTGAGGGCATATAGATCCGCGGAATCTTAGTGGAGATTAGGTGGTGACGCTGGTAATTGGGGAACAAAACCGGTGCTGGGCAGACTTCTATGGTCTAAGCCTTGATTGTGACTGAATAGATAGGGATGGGCTGGAGTGTAAATTTTAAGGGGCTTTGACTTTAGCTTCAGAACTTAGTACAAGAAGAGTGCTGGGCAGACTTCTATGGTCTGTGCCCTGAGAATGGCAAGGAGAAATCAAACTTGGGTGTACATATAAAGTAACACATACCACGTAAAATGAGTTTGTTGTTGGGCAGACTGGATGGACCGTGCAGGTCTTATCTGTCGTCATTTACTATGTTACTTGCAGGGGCATTTTCGAAAGAGAAGGGCGCCCATCTTCCGACACAAATCGGGAGATGGGCGTCCTTCTCTAAGGGTCGCCCAAATCGGCATAATCTAAAGCCGATTTTGGGCATCCTCAACTGCAGTCTGTCGCAGGGATGACCAAAGTTCATGGGGGCATGTCGGAGGCGTAGCGAAGGCGGGACTGGGGCGTGCTTAAGAGATAGGCGTCCTCAGCCGATAATGGAAAAAAGAAGGGCGTCCCTGATGAGCATTTGGTCAATTTTACTTGGTCCATTTTTTTCATGACTAAGCCTCAAAAAGGTGCCCAAACGGACCAGATGACCACCGGAGGGAATTGGGGATGACCTCCCCTTACTTCCCCAGTGATCACCAACCCCCTCCCACCCTAAAAAGATTTTTTTAATTTTTTTTTGCCAGCCTCAAATGTCATACCCAGCTCCATGACAGCAGTATGTAGGTCCCTGAAGCAGTTTTAGTAGGTACTGCAGTGCACTTCAGGCAGGTGGACACAGCCCCCTCCCCACCTGTTACACTTGTGCTAGTAAATGTGAGCCCTTCAAAACCCACCAGAAACCCACTGTACCCACATGTAGGTGCCCCCCTTCACCCCTTAGGGCTATGGTAGTGGTGTACAGTTGTGGGGAGTGGGTTTTGGGGGTTGGGGGGCTCAGCACCCAAGGTAAGGGAGCTATGCACCTGGGAGCAATTTGTGAAGTCCACTGCAGTGCCCCCTAGGTTGCCTGGTTGATGTCCTGGCAGGTGAGGGGGACCAGTGCACTATGAATGCTGGCTCCTCCCATGACGAAATGCCTTGGATTTGGTCGTTTTTGAGATGGGCGTCCTTGGTTTCCATTATCGCTGAAAACTGGGGACAACCATCTCTAAGGTCAACCTGAATGTTGAGATTTGGGCGTCCCTGACCGTATTATCGAAATGAAAAATGGACGCCCATCTTGTTTCGATAATAGCAGTTTCCCCGCCCTTTCGCCGGGATGTCCTTAGAGATGGGCGCCCTTAGAGATGGTCGTCCCCGTTCGATTATGCCCCTCCACATTAGCTATATGAGTAATAACAATGCTAAAATAAACAATAAGACTTGCAGGTAAAAGTGAATAATTCCTGGAGAACAGGAAGTCATCTAAAAAAGCTAAAATTATTATTATAAAGTGTATAAAAACTAATCAGATTATAGCATGTAGTATTGCAGAAATTTAGGAGCCCTTTTACTAAGGCGCGTAGACGCCTACACGTGTACAACACATGCCAAATTGGAACTACCACCCGGCTACTGCGTGCCACGGGCGGTAATTTCATTTTTGATGGACGTCAAAAACACACGGTAGAAATGTTCTACCACGTGGTGCTTACTCGGTGGTAATTGGCAGTGTACGCGTGCTGACGATTACCTCCTGGTTAACATGAGACCTTACTGCTAAGTCAGTGGGTGGCAAACCTGGAAGTGTTTCACTGTTGGAAAATTCCCAGGAATTGTGAGAAATGAAAGGAAGCAGCGGGAATCTTTTTGGCAGCTCCCATTGCCATTAACGCTGGGTGTCCTAGGGCAGAGCAAGTGGTGGCTCATTCATATGGAGGAGAACGCAAAACTAAGGACTGTGTTGCATTGCCACTAGATCTACATAAGCCATAGAGAAATAAGTGCTGAAGAGCACTTGGAGTAGTTCTTGCTGCTAGGCTAACCCCGATAGGGGTGGAGATAGGGGAAATTGTCTATATTAACATCAGATTCAGAAGAAATGAGGTGCTGCAAACACTGACATAGAACTATTTTCTTATGGGGGCGAGGGGCATTGTATATGCAGAAAATAAATCCTGGGACAAAATGTGAGATGTCAGTAGGGAGATGTTTAGATAAAATTCTCGTGATAGAATAAACCTACCTCCAGTACATTTTAATAGTAACCTAGCTTGCATGGTTGCTTAGCATCAGAGTAGTCCTGCTGTGTGTGAGACACAGGGGCAAACTGACCATTAGGGCAAATGGGCAGTGCACGAGGGCACACAGGCTCTGCCCGAATGCCCGGCGCACCACTGGTGATCTAGTGGCCTCAGCGTGGGGGAAAATGTTCTTTCCTGCCCGGCCCACTGGGCTGCCACTATTCCCCCCCCCCCCCCCACACACACACACACCCCAACACCACTATATTTTAAAAATGGCAGCTGAGACTTCCTAGACCTGTGAGACTACCGCGAGAAGTCTTGGCCGCCATTTTGAAACCACAGCGGCGCCGGCAGGTGGGGGAATAGTGGCAGCGCAGCGGGCAGGAAAGAACATGCCTCCTCGCAGAGGCCACCAGACTACTGGGACCCTTCAGGTAGGACCAGGGCTTTGGGGGCTGTGGTGGCAGGGGGTGTGTTGGGCAGCGGCCGTGCGGGGCGCCCAGATCACCCTCAGTCCGCCCCTAGTGAGACAGTTGTGGAAAGAGACTGCCGAGAGACAGTTACTAGTTCTGCTGTCTTAGAGCATAGTTAAAAAGGGATAATTAGTTAAAATTATTTAACGAGAGAAACGGTGACTAAATGAAAATAGAGTTGTGTAAATGCGAAAGAGTGTTTAAAACTGAATCGCATTAAAATTGGAAACCTAAGTTTGTTTTACCTGGCTAAAATTCACAGAAGAAACTGAAAGAGTGTGGAAAGACTATTCTTCAGCAGGCACACAGCATTAAAACAAACAAAGAAAAAAACTTGCTAATTTTAAATGTGTGACTGAAAATTCTGATGAGTGAAGCTTCAAATATTTTCTTTCCAGACTTGTCAAGAAAAGCATTTTTGGAAAGATGAACTGGCATAAAGTTTTGGGAGTGCTTGGCAGAGTCAATCTTAAATAAAGATTCTGAGGCAGAACTGTTGAAAACGCAATTGCTGTTCTGAAGCCATAGTGGTTGTGTCATATGAAGAAAAACAGTAGTAAAACAGTCCCTCTCACAGAAAATTGGTGCAAGCTTTCTAGCAAATGAAAGAAATTATGCCCTTGGCTAATCTGTTTTATTTTTAAACTGAGATTCTGTTATGGCTCCTAAGGCGGCTGACGCTGAAGTAAGACATGGAGGCATATTTTCAAAGCACTTAGCCTTCCAAAGTTCCATAGAAACCTATGGAACTTTGGAAGGCTAAGTGCTTTGAAAATGAGCCCCTCAGTCTCCTTACATATATGAGAATATACAATTTTGTATAAAGGACCTGTGTACTAAACTGCCAAAATGTCACAGGTTAGTACATTATCCCATGAAATCTAACTAAGAGATGCAACTGAACTCTTGGCCCATTTGCATCCATAGCTAAATGTGTGCAGTTTCTCCCATGTTGCCTCAACCTATAACTTATCACATTCCTGGCTGTGGTAACATGTGAGGAAAAAAAGAAAAGAAAGAAATCTTTTTGTGCAGTAGTGTGAAGAAATTAAGGAGGTAAGTTATCAACAGGGGTTTCTGTTAAGATACGTTATTTTTCCACAAGTTGTGCTATATTAGCACAAGGTCTTATTGCAAAAAATGGGGTCCTGTGCTAAAACAGCACAACTTGTGGTTAAATAACCATCTTAATGGTAACCACATTGATAACTTCCTCCCTAAATAGCCACTGGCCCTAACTGGTGGTCCACCAGGCCCAATGCAAGTCTATAAAGTTAAAATCCTCCCAACTCCCTGAAGCCTCAGCCTGCACCATTTTGAATCCAGCAGCTTATGGCGCAGGAACAAATGAGCATGCTGAGATGCTGGAATAGGTGGGAGGAATAGGGGACTGGACAGGCCGAACCTCAGTGTTACATTGCCAAGCAGTGGGGCTTTGGAGAGGTGGAGGATTTTAATCTTTTAGTACTGCATTGGGACTAGAAAATCATTACCGCACACCCATGAGGAAGTGGGTGTGTAATTCGTGCTGAATTAAGACATGAATCAGTGAGTGACAGCGCTGAGGTTTGTGGTATATTTATCATTTATGGGAGATTAGAAGTTTTGACATTCTGTGAGAGCTCCCTAAAAGAATTTAGGGGTATGATTACTAAGCCACGTTAGTGTTAATGCACCAATAAAGTTAAGACACGTTAAACGGTAATGCGCCAATACATTCCTATAGGCGTGTTAGCATTTGACGCACATTAAAAATGCTAACGTGCCTATAGTGCGCCTTTTTAAACACAGCTGTTAGTGTCTTTATGAGGTACATTTTAGTATTCTAAACATTTAGGGAAGGGAAATGGGACTTGATATACCACCTTTCTGTGGTATTTTGCAACTACATTCAAAGCGGTTTATATTTTGTACCTGGAGCAATGGAGGGTTAAGTGACTTGCCCACAGTCACAAGGAGCTGCAGTGGGAATCGAACCCAGTTCCCCAGGATCAAAGTCCGCTTCACTAACCACAAGGCTATTCCATTTACACTCACAAAGCCAGATTCTATACATGGCGCCAGAAAAATTGGTGCTGAAAATAAAGGCGTATAGTAGTATTCTATAAACCTCGTCTAAAGTTAGGCGTGATTTATAGAATATGTGTAGCAGCCGCCTCATGACTAAAATGTAGCCAGAGCCATTTACACTAACTAAAATGTAGTGTAAATGCCCATGATTTATTTAGGCGCAGGTTGGGTATATTCTGTAACAGTGCGAGTAATTTTCAGGAACATCCATGACCCGTCCATGCCTGCCCATGGCCATGCCCCCTTTTATGATCCATGCATTAGAATTTACATGGACTACTTTACAGAATACGCTTAGAAAGTTACATGCGTAGATTCTAATGAGTGCTGATAATTCCTTGTTATTGGCCAATTATTGGCGCTGATTAGCTTCTTAAACAATTAAGTTGCACATGCAAATAAGCTACACGTGCAGATTTGCGTAGTCGCCATTTATAGAACCTGGGGATAACGCATGTAAATGTCAATACCTATGTTATAGTGTTGCCCCCTTACTAACAAATTAATGAGAGAAACTGGAAAATCTATATTAATAAATCCCACCTTGAACGTTCTGAAGCTCACTCCAAGGCAGAGAAGCTCACTCCAAGGCAGAGAAGCAGAAAAATCCTGTAGTCTTCCTAGGCTAGGACCAGTTACCCTCACTCATAGACCCGCCCTCAGCCACGCCCCATCTGTACATAAAACGCTACCTCAACATTCTGAAGACAACCTGCTGAAGCCATCTGCAAAATCCCTAAACAGTTCGTAAGTTCATGGTGGTGAAGCCATCCAACTCACCTCTCTGCCCCGCCCTCGAGGGCGGAACACAGAGAGTAAAGGGATCCATAAAGGCACCCCTACCAACTGGCAACCCCCTCCAACAAACAACAACCCAGGCAGGGGGAGTGTTTCCGTACTCACAAACAGCCTCGACGGTGCACCTCTAAGTGCCCCCCCCGCCGCATCGCCACAACAACCCGTGCAACGGGGCATCAGAAAGCCTCTACCCCCTTCCCTCCTAGCCGCATCACCCAACCCCTCCCCCGCCGCTTCACCAAGCCCCTCCCCCCCCCCAAATCGACTGCCTCGCCACCCGCGACCGCTAATACAAACTCTGTCCGGCATTCTGAATGAATGAAAGAAATGAAAATTTACGAGAGGAACACAATCTGAATGCCGGGCATTTGTACACAGGGTAGATACTTTCACGTCCTTCATTTTTAAAAAAAAGTGTCCTATTACATCTTGGGGGAGGGGTGAGGAGGAAAGCGGTGGGGTATCCGGATACTGGGCGTTAGGGCCACGGGGAACATAGACTTTTGAAAGTCTTAAGGAACCCAAAGTGTGGGAAGGAGGAGGAAAAGGAGGGGAGGGAACGGGGTGAGGGGCATTAGGAACAGGGGAGGGGGCCCTGTCACACACTCTCATTCTCCCACATACACTGTCACACAGACAGTCTCACTCTGTCACACACCTGCACATTCACTCTGGCTCTCTCTCAAACATACACACTCCCAGGAAAACCTTGCTAGCGCCCGTTTCATTCGTTCCAGAAACGGGCCTTGTTTACTAGTAATAAATAAGAGAAAATCTCAGGCAGAGTAATTTTTCTCTGGAGTAGAATCAGTCAGGGAAAGAGATTTTTTTCTGTTTTCATGTTAGCTAATTCACAGAGGGGCCCTTTTACTAAGCACTGTCTGCTCTACCGGTCCTCTGCCCCAAAACGGGAAGTTGATGTCAGCGGGGACAGAGGACCAGCAGAGCAGACAGTGCTTAGTAAAAGGGCCCCTCTGTGAATTAGCTAACATGAAAACAGAAAAAAAAACTCTTTCCCTGACTGATTCTACTCCAGAGAGGACCGGCAGAGCAGACAGCGCATGCCTGAAGGCTGCAGCTCCATGCTTGCTTTCTGTTGTTTTGCTACCGCTGCTGCTCATCAGGAGTAGCATCAGCGGCAGTACAGCGGCAGCATTGTGTCTCTGCGGGAGTTTGGGAGATGACCCGGTGATGTGGGAGACTTGCCAGGTCTGTGGGAAGGAGGTGAAGAATATGCCAAGGCACCCCTGCAAGTTCGTTGCGGCTCCCCTGGGGTGCCACAACACACAGTTTGGGAACCTCTGGTATAGTGCATTTCAGAACATTATTTGACTTGGTTATTATTATTATTATTTGTTACATTTGTATCCCACATTTTCCCACCTTTTTGCAGGCGCAATGTGGTTTACATAGTTCCGTTAACGGCGTTAGCCGATTCCGGTCTCAACAAATACAAGGTATAATGAATACAAGGTGATGTTGTGGTAGAATGAGGTACATGTATGGTAGGTACGATTACGGGGAACTTGGAAAGGGAGAGGAAGAGTCAGGTAATGTCCATTACGGTCTTTGGTTACGTTGTATTGCAGGTATCCATCTATTTTTATGTTGGGTCGGTGGGATATGCTCTTCTGAACAGGTCTGTCTTTAGTGCTTTCCGGAAATTTAGGTGGTCGAGCGTAGGTTTTACTGCTTTTGGCAGTGCGTTCCATAGTTGTGCGCTTAAATAGGAAAAGCTGGATGCATAGGTGGATTTGTATTTGAGTCCTTTGCTGCTTGGGTAGTGGAGGTTTAGGTATGATCGTGCAGATTTTGTGGTGTTTCTGGTTGGCAGGTCAGTGAGGTCTGTCATGTATCCCGGTGCCTCGCTGTAAATAATTTTATGAACAGTCGTGCAGATTTTGAAAGTTATACGTTCTTTGATTGGTAGCCAGTGCAGTTTTTATCGGGGTGGCTTGGCGCAGTCAAAATGCGTTTTTCCAAATATAAGCCTGGCTGCTGTGTTTTGGGCGGTCTGAAGTTATTAGCCAAGATAAATGGGCAGCATCTACTCAGTTTCTTGCAGCATGGAAAAGTCTACAGTGCTGTCCTCTGTGGTACTTAAATGTCACAGGCTACTCAGGTGTTGCATTTCCTCATTGCAGAAAGGATCCAGGCAAGCTTTAGATCTAAGGTGCAGAGTTTCAACTCCCCTTTAAATGTATTTTTTCTTATAGCCAACTTAGGGGAAAATTTTCAGAAGTTACCTGCATTAATGCAAAATCTGCCTATGGATTAGTCCTTAGAGGAAAGATGTTAACATACTTTTCCATTGCAAAGTTCCCTGGGAAAAAGCAGTCAGATTGGCATCTGCTTTTTTTCTGCAGGCACTTTTCCACAGAAAATAACGTGCCTAGTTTTGAACACGTAATTTGTGCATACTCTTATCCTCCCTGATCTAACCCTGCCCCCCAACCATCTACTTTTTACCCAGCTAAAAATGTGTGTTTAAAGGGGGGGGGGGGGGTCATTAGAGCCAAGATGGTGGCATGAGGTCAGTTACTGTTGGTAACTGTTGAAAACCTTTTTCCTCCGTTCTGTAGTTCCTAAGCATAAGAGCAGGGTCAAGACTTCCCTACTGGAGTTGGTGGGCCTGCTCTGGTTCAGCAGGATACTCCTGAAGGGCTTTTCAGGAATTTATTTTATTTATTTTTGTTACATTTGTACCCCGCGCTCTCCCACTCATGGCAGACTCAATGCGGCTTACATATTGTATACAGGTACTTATTTGTACCTGGGGCAATGGAGGGTTAAGTGACTTGCCCAGAGTCACAAGGAGCTGCCTGTGCCTGAAGTGGGAATCAAACTCGGTTCCCCAGGACCAAAGTCCACCACCCTAACCACTAGGCCACTCCTCCATGTAGCTGGACGATATTGTCCAGCTACATGGTATCAGTGGTTATATATAATTGACAAAAGCATCATAAATGCAGCACAAGGCTTGGCCACACTTCATGAATTAACAGCATTCAGAAGCTCAATGATTTGCTATCTCTTGTATTAACTATAAGACATGGTTACGGTTTCTCTTATTAGGCATGTATAATGTAACAGCCTTGAGGTTCACACCAGCCATACAGAGTGTGGGACAGGGGTCAAACTCTTGACTCCTGACCCCTGAGGCCATGTTGGGAGGGGAGGGGGAAGCCTCAAGTCTCTGTACAGGTCTTTTTCTGCCATCACTTACTATGTTACTATGTATGTTACCTCTGTGGGAATCTACTCTCACCAGCTTCTGTCTTTTAACCTAGAAGCACAGGCACACAAAAACACCAACTATTCAGGCCAGTATCAAAATCAAAATATGATATAATAGGATAATTACTTTAGAGCAGGGGTTTTCAACCCAGTCCTCAGGACACACTCAAATAGCCAGGTTTTCAGGATATCCACAATGAATATGCATAAGATAAATTTGCATACAGTGGAGATATTACATACAAATTTATCTCTCATATTCATTGTGAGTATCCTGAAACCTAACCAGCTGGGCTTGTCCCAAAGACTGGGTGGTTTGAGAAGCACTGCTTTAGAGTACAAATTCAAAAAAGAAAAAAAACATTTTTCTTTAAAGTATAGCTGGGTTTTCTCTTTCAAGAAGTTAAGGAGTAATTAGTTCTCTGTCAGGATCTTCCTTCACATTTCCTGCTTTCTTTCACATTCCTTTTCCTGGTTTCTCATTTCTGTAAGACACATGACTTCACTCTTGCTTCTCTCTCTGCTTTCTAGTCAATGATAGGCAAACCTTCAGCTAACCGCCTGCCCTCAAATACCAGGCATGCAGGACCCAACCAGTCTTCCCTGGCTGCCCTCCCAATATAGTTGGAGCTGAAGAATGATACTTAACCCTGCCCACCAGGGGATTTTATACTATATCTCATATTGCTGTTAGGTCACATCCCCTTTGGACGAGTAATGCACACCACATTTTCCCACTCAGAGCTGGTATTGGAAAAAAAACCTGTAAACAGTCACTTACCCTGTCTTTACTAAGTTGTGAGCTAATGCCGACATAACCCATTCACTTTGAATGGAATGTATTGGCATTGCCGCACGGCAGCCACTAGTACGGCTTAGTAAACAGGAAGTTAGTGGCTTATGTCATAATAATTTGAATGTTTGTTTTTTGAAGGTGTGGTAGCTACATAAAATCAGGATTTTTCCTCCCATCAGCCTATTCTTTTTTATTATTATTATTATTTATTTATCGTTATCATTTCAAATTACACAACTAAATCACTTGTAAAGTAAAAATTCAGCTATTACATTTAAATTTATCTAGGAAAATTATCAATACAAAAATTAACACTTTCCCATAGCTTTATACAAGTCCATAAGTGGAATCCAATATTCCTATATACTGGAGAGAAGAAAAAGGCAATAAACTGTTTCAAACAAAATAGAGATAAAGACATGTTCCAATTCGATTATCTTTAAATGGGTACTCTTTTAGCTGTTATAAAAGAAGACAGTTGAACAGGGTCAAAATACACATATTTCACTGATAGGTAGGAAATCAAACATTTACACGGATATTTTAAATAGAATGATGCCCCTAACTGAAGGACCTCCTGCTTCATTTGCAGAAACTTCTGTCTCCGTTTTTGCGTTTCCTTCGCAAGGTCTGGAAAAACCCGAGTTTGTAAACCTCGAAAGGTTTTTTCTTTTTTCTGGAAGAACTTCTTTAAAATCCAGACCTTGTCTGAAGGTAACGCTACTGTAGCCAGTAAAGTGGTTGCCGTTATTTGCTCTGTGTCCGACATTTCAAGCAGTGCTAAGACATCCAGTGTTTGATTATCTTGAATATTTTGTTTCTGTTGGTTTTCCTCTCCTCTCACAGGGAAATAAAAAACCTGTGAAAAGGGGGGTATATCACTGTCTCCTATCTCTAACACTTCTTTAAAGTAATTCTTCAACATTTCTCTTGGGGAAATTAAATGTTGTCGAGGAAAATTAATAAAACGCAGATTATTACTTCTTGAATTATTTTCCAACATTTCTGATTTTCTCCTAAGAGTAGTCAAATCTTTCAGCATCGTCATTTGTAATGTCTGCATCTGTGAAAAATCTTTCTCCTGTTTACCAAATTCTCTTCTCACTGATTTCACCTCATTCTCAATTTCTTTTACTTTCCCATCTAGTATCACAACTTCTTCACTCAATTTTTTCATCTGGGGGCATAAAGCCTTCCCCAGTTCAGCAATCAGCAGCCACAAATTATCTAATGTCACTTCTGCTGGTTTCTGAAAAAGTTTTGCAAATGAAGAATCTTCTATTTCGCCATGTTGTATGTGTTTCTCACCTTCAGCTGTCCCTTGTTTTTCTTCCTGAGATTTTTCTGCTGTGTGTGCAGGCAGACTGGAGGTTAACGAGCCTCCCAGTTCCTCCGATATAGCCAAAACTGCTTCCCGCCCACCTTTAACACTTCGGTTTCGGGAGTTGCAGACGCTGCCAATGGAGAGCTGCTTCCCACAGGCTGAGGAGGAGGAGTCCTTCCATCGGGGCTTAGTGAGACTTCCAGTCCAGGGATCTGCTCATGATCTCCAGGCCTAGGCTGAGCCAGCGGACCGCTCACCGACGGTAATATCGAATTCTGAGCTCTCTGCAGATATAAGTCCATCGAGCCAGAAGAGAGAAGAGGTCTTTGCTGCTGGGAAGCAGTAGCAGCAGCTCGGCCCCTTCTCTTCGGCATGTTCAGGCAATATTTTAAGTTAAGTAGAAAATCCGGAGGAGCTCTGAAACACGTCTGTCTCATTCGGCGGCCATCTTGGACTCCCCCATCAGCCTATTCTTATCACTCATTCCCCCCATGAGTTGTCCCCACTACTGTCTTATCTCCTCAGCCCATACTCCCTTCATCTCCACCACGCTTTTAGACTGGTGCCAAATCTCCCCCCCCCCCCCCCCCAATTCCTCTCCAGTCTTAATCATAGCTCTGAGGCATGCCAATAGGAATAGCTATGCAGTGGAGCTGTTAAGTGGGGGAAATGGGGAAATGTCAGCACAGAAAAGATGCACAAATAAAGCAATGCATCTAAGGCAGGCAAGGGAGGCTGAGAGAATACTGGGGGCAGTGGTGTTTCTTGTTGTTTTTCTGAAAAGCCTCTATTACTCCACATTTACATTACAGTACTGCCTGGATATAATGTCACACAAGGACAATACCTACAACTAAGCCCAACTACTTGAAGAGTCCAGTACCTGATCAGGCTGAGCAACCCCTGGCTTTGGAATTCCCTATTTGTGTTGCTGGTTCACCCTGTTTGTCAACAAAGAAGTCAAAGTTCCTTACCTGTAATGGAAGTTCTCAGTAGACAGCAGGATAAATCAGACACACATGCCAACACACATTTTCCTAGGGAGTTGACAGCTAAGCTTGAAAATTCTTTGAGGGTTTCTCATAAAGCAGCAGTTGCTTGGGGAAGTCCCAGGTATGAAGAAAAAGCCCCTAGGGTTTTCCTGAGCTCCGAGGGAGAATTCCATGCTGGTGCCTAAACAATTACGTCACATTGATGATTATCTCATATTTCGCAAATTGCTAACAACATAACTAATAAGATTAATTATCAATGAGAGTAGCAACCAATCCAACATCTAATCTACAGGTTATAAAATCTACGATCCCTTCACATTCTATTCTGATCATCACAATATTTTCCATATAATATGTATAAATGATGTTATATGGAGTTTGATACCAAATGTTCTGTGTAACTAAAACCAATTATTCAATTACAATGTGAGCCACATTGAACTCGAACTTGTTTTGAGAAAATGTGGGATATAACTGTCATAAATAAATATATATATAATCAAAGAATCCAGTGCGCTGATAGAGCAAGGCTGGGCAACAGCAGAAGAAACCCCCAGCGGACAGAGATGACCGTAAATGCGATTAGACTAAAGCTAAGTACACGTTTCATGATTGTGATCTCTGCAACTAACAATCAGTAGTTTTCAGTAAGCGATGTAAAGAGGACTTAATGGAGTTTTAAATCGCGTATAGAAGAAGGTTTTTGAGCTGATGATGAGGACAGATCAATTCGACCAAACCTTTAGGTCGTTATGATTGTGAGTAGCTCCTTAGACCATTGAGTCATGAGCTCCTTGAGGCTTTTCCTTCTATAATCGGAGCAGACAGATGACGTGTACCACTCCATAGCACTTTATTCATTCAGAATTTACTTGAGTGGATTCTTTGATTATATATTTTTTGAGCTATAAATAAATAAATGTCACCCACATGGGTATCTGATTTATTCAGCTTTCTCAATTTTGTTTTTTTTTTTTTGGTTCTTCCCCACTGGTTGTTTTATTCATTTTTTAACATCTATTAAAAGCTAAACATAGAAGCTCTTGACTGATGTTTTCTTGTCAGAGGATTTATGGTGCCTTTTCAATTTCTTTGCCATGCTGTACCAGTCCAATTTTAAGCGTGCAGCACGTAAGCTGCATGCTGGAACATTTCCTGTTTGAACCGGACCCTTCCCTGATGTGCAAAGACTTCCAAGTGAACTATTCCTTTGTTTCCTAGGCACAATAGTGGTAATGATTGTCTCCTGCTCCACGTTTTGCACCTGAAGAACATTGATGGCCTTGCTGTAAAGGAAGACTCTAAAATGTAAGTTGTCCAGTTAGTTTATAATGTAATGCACTTTGGATTGTTCTAATTTGTGCTTAAATTGTACATTTTTTTAAAATGTTGACACCATGCTTTAATCTTTTCCTTGTTATATTTGTGAAGAGAAAAAGGCATGATGGCATTCTATAAAGTGAAATCATTTTTCTTGTACAGATATGTTGCTAGCTACCTTACTTCATTCTTGGGTCTCCATAAGCACAGATGGCTTAATGTGTATAAAACTGTACTCATGTAGCACCTTGGCGACCTGAGAGCATCAAAACCCACAGTCTCCCAATTGTTCCCTATATTTATCTCTTCTAAAGTGTTACTATGAAGTTATTATTTTTTTTATTTTAAGTTGTATTTTGACTCAGTCTGGGCAGGCCTCTGTTGGACTATAGTACATGAGCTGTCAGTCAAAACTACCCAGGGTTTTATCCTTATTTTTTATTACCTCCTCCACCTAGACTGGCTATTATAATGATAGGACTAGACCAGGAGCCACAGATCACAGGTATAACCAAAATCTAGCTAGTGAATATCTCCTTGAATGATGGCTGAGAATTTCTACCATCACCTCTCCAGTATCTCTGAAATCTGCATTAACAATGTGCCAAGCCAATCCAGGGAACAGAATATCAGAGTAAGGAATTGCCATCGCGCTGGCCAACAAAACATTTTACATGGGCAAAGTGTTTAGCATGTATACAAATATGGCAATGTGCTGTTGAACATGCTCAAGATCATTGGAAATGTTATGGCAGAATATCTTTTTTTTGTACTTTGTGCCATAATACCTTTACTAGTTGTATGAAAAGTTTGAAATGGGCAACTGGGTATCTATTTCTTATTGGGTTATGCTATGTTTCTTTCTCATTAGACACATCCGCATCTATTTGCCTCCACTTGACAATAGCACACCCAGTGCTTACTGCTCTCAAAGTTTGGCATTCCAGAACCCCTTGATGATTAATGAGGTCTTCCAAATCCCGGCTTATTCAAGCATATTGAAGCTCAAGTCATTGCAGTTGTACATATGTTCTGTTGACCACCAGCTACAAGAAGAGTTGCTGGTGAGTGGCATTATTTTCCTATATGTTCCCATATGGGAAGAGAGATGTGACTTGGCACTTGGAAAAGTGAAATATACATTTTGGAGAAGTCCTGGGAAATGAAATCTCCTGCTCATTATCCATGAGGCCATAGAAAAGTCAATGCAAGAGTAACTCTAGGGTGGACAATAGTAAGATGGTTCTATTCCCACCTTTTAGATCAGGGGTTCTCAACCCAGTCCTTGGGACACACCTAGCCAGTCAGGTTTTCAGGATTTTCACAATCAATATGCATGAGATAGATTCACATACAATGGAGGTAGTACGCATGCAAATCTGTCTTGTGTATATTTATTAGGGGGATCCTGAAAACCTGACTGTCTAGGTGTGTCCCAAGGATTGGCTTGAGAATCCCTGCTTTAGATGGATACTTTCAAGTTGTCCACATACCAGACCTATACTGTCAGGTCATGTTACCCCAGTTGCATGAGTGTTGCTGTATTTTTATAAAGTTGTTATGGTCACAAGGATTGCACTTTGACTGTGGTATGCCATACTGTTCTATTCCAAGGATATGGTATCTTTACTAAGAATAGATATTTAGGAGGTGATTTTTGTAAGTGTATTTTGCATGTAAAGGGGGAGATTCGATATATGGCACCTAAAAAATCAGCGCAGAAATCAGTGCCGACTAAGCGTATTCTGTAAGCAGCGCCTAGATTTAGGCATGGAATATAGAATATACTTAGTTATTTCAATGCCTAAAACTACACGCCTCCATTTACACCAACGAAAACATGGCGTAAATCCCAGCACATAGATTTAGGCGCACTGGGCCATATTCTATAACTACATGTATAAATTTTGGAACTCTCACGCAATATCCATTTTCACGCCCATAACCATGCCCCTTTTTGCCTGCGCGTGTTACAATTAGGCACACTGCATTACAGAATGTGCTTAGCAAGTTGTGCGCATAAATTCTAATTATTGCCAATTAGTGCTTATTATAGCTTGTTAAGAGCTGTTGTTAACACTGATTAGCTTATTAAGCCAATTAAGTTATGCACGTTGTTATAGAATATGCTTGGATTTCGGCAACGATCTCTAGGCACCCTATATAGAATCTGGGGGTAAATGCCTTTTATGGATTAGGCCACACCTAAAAGTATGATCAGTGTAAGTAGACACATACTTGTAGAATAGGTATGCACAGGGGAGGAATTTGGATAGAGTTTAGGCAAAGTTGTATTTTCAAAGCACAGACTTACAAAGTTCCATAAGTTACTATCAGGCTCATTTTCGAAAGAGATGGACGTCCATCTTTCGACATAAATCGGAACATGGACGTCCATCTCCCAGAGACGTCTAAACAGGTATAATCGAAACCCGATTTTGGACGTCTCTAACTGAAGTCCGTTGCAAGGATGTCCAAATTTCAAGGGGGCATGTCAGAGGTGTGGTGAAGGCGGAACTTGGACGTCTTTGAGCCATAATCGAAAAAAGCAGGGACGTCCTAAAGTAAAACTTGGACATTTTCACCCGGACGTGTTTTTTTTTACGAATAAGGCACAAAAAGGTGCCCGAAATGACCAGATGACCACCAGAGGGAATCGGGGATGGCCTCCCATTACTCCCCCAGTGGTCACTAACCCCTCCCACCCTCAAAAAACATCTTTAACAATATTTCATGCCAGTCTCTATGCCAGCCTCAGATGTTATACTCAGGTCCATGACAGCGCATGCAGGTCCCTGGAGCAGTTTTAATGGTGCAGTGCACTTCAGACAGGCGGACCCAGGCCCATACCCTCCCTGCCTGTTACATTTGTGGAGGAAACAGCGAGCCCTCCAAAATCCACCACAAACCCACTATACCCACATCTAGGTGCCCCCCTTCACCCGTAAGGGCTATGGTAGTGGTGTACAGTTGTGGGTAGTGGGTTTGGGGGGCTCAGCGCACACGGTGAGGGAGCTTTGTACCTGGCAGCAATTTGTGAAGTCCACTGCAGTGTCCCCTAGGGTACCCGGTTGGTGTCCTGGCATGTCAGGGGGACCAGTGCACTACAAATGCTGGCTCCTCCCACGTCCAAATGGCTTGCATTTGGACGTTTTTGACATGGACGTCTTTGGTTTTGAAAATCGCCGAAAGTCAAAGACGTCCATATCTAAGAACTTCCAAATCCAAGGATGTCCTTGGTATTTTCGAAACGAAAGATGGATTTCCATCTTTTTTCGAAAATAAGGTTTTCCACACCCCTGGATTTGGACGTTTTACGAAGATGTCAAAATCCCAACTTTTGAAAATTCCCCTCTGTGTAACTTTGTAAGTCTAAGTGCTTTGAAAATATGCCTCTGTGTGTCTTTATAAAATAGGCTAAAAACAGATGCCTTCCCATCTTACTATCCTAGGGGGCCCAGTTATAAAATTACCTTCCTAATCCTGAAGCGTTCATGAAAAGAAAATTGACACATCCTGTAGAGATCCCTCACCTGTCTTGTCTGTGAATGGATTACTACTGAGCTCAGGGACCCTTTTACTAAGGCGCGTAGCCCAGTGGCGTATCTACGTAGGGCCAGGGGGCTGGGCCCCTGTAGATTTGGCCCTGGACCCCCCCTGCTGATGACCCTCTCGACTCCCACCGCCGACACGCCGTCGCCTGCCTTTGCTGGCGGGGGAACCCAACCCCCGCCAGCCGAGGTCCTCTTCTTCTCGCAAAAGGCTTCGTTCTGATTCTGACATCAGACTCACAGAACGAAGCCTTGTAGATCAGCACCTTAGTAAAAGGGCCCCTCAGTTTCCCACTGGCACCAGTCTGTATCTTTTACTTGTGGAACTGCAGAAGGGAATACAGTGTAGGTTGCTTCAGCCAGTGGACGATTTTTATACTTTCAGAAAATGTATGAGTCCCTCAAGAAATAAGAAGGTAGAGGTCATCAATACCCAAAAACTAATCTTTTGACTTTTTACCTCCAACAAGATTTTTATTGCCATGGTTTTATAGACATAGAGCTGTGTTTTAGAAAGAATATGGAGAGGGGAATTGAGATGCCATGGTTGGGATGTGGAGACTTCCCACAGTATTTTACAAGAGACTCAGCCAAACGCCTCCCCCCCCCCCCCCCCACACACACATCTGATTTCCTTCAGGTGCCCCCCTTCAAAAAAAGAAGAGCCCACGCTTGGTCTGTCTGGCAGACCCCCACTTCCTGATCCCAATTGCTAGCCTTACTGGAGTCCCTGACGTTTAGTGGGAGCAGGAGTGATCCCCAGGCTTAGGGTTTTAAAATGGCCACAATGATCCCTAGCAGTAATCATGAAATATTAGGATTCAGGCTGCCAATAAGGGTTTTGTAATTGATATGACTCTTCAACTACATAGTGTGAATTTGTAAATGGAATATGGTCTAAGTATGTGCAGTCGTTAACAACATTGAAAAGATCAAAGATATTTGTTTCTTTTCATGGCATTTCCCACAAAAAAATGACACAAAATAAGTGAGCTAAAACTGAGAAATTAAAACAATTAGGGCAAAATTAAAGATTTTTCCATGCATACCTTAATACAGGCAGTCTTCTTTGCTCTGTTTTAGCTGTCATTCGCTCTTCTGTTTTCCATAGGGTATTGCTCATGTTAGTTTGGCGGACTATGAATGCTCCACTGACATTCATCTTCAGTGGTACCCTGTCCAGATTTTTAAGGGGACAGATCCGCAGAGAGCCAACAACGGCAACTGTCAGAAGGAGGATCCTGCTGAATCTGCTGGAAATGGGACTTCTGCAAATACGGTAGGTTGGTCATTAACTCTCCAATATTCAGCATTATTTAACTGGTCAAAAATGGCCACTGACCTGTTAAATAGCTTTTTTGCAACTAACCGCAAATATTCAGTGGGAAATAATCAGTTATCTCCTGCTGAATATTTGTGATTAGCACCTAACAGTAAACTGGCTATGTTGCCTGACTTATCCAGTTAGGTGCAGATATTCAGTGCCTAATTGGATAAGTCTGACCACATAAATAGCAGCCCTATCTTTAACTACTAACAGCTTAACCAGTTGGCATTGAATATTGGCTTAACCAGTTAACTTTTTAACAGCCAAAAAACCCCTGAATATTCAATACCAGTGGCCAGATATAGCCTGGCAATGAATATCAGGATTTAATGTTGGCGGTGGACAGCAAAGCGCTGCTCACCACCAACTGAATATCGGGCCCTAACTATTTGTCTGTCTGTTTTTTAATATACTGCCCTTCGTAAGGGGTTCAGCACAGCAGTTTATAAATTCTAAAATTAGAAGTGTGAAATGAGCTCCATAATTTAAATAGGACAGAATATACATTCCTACAAAACTCAAGACTGATCACTTATCTATGTTCAGAATATAAACAATAACTGTGGTCAACGGAGCCTTTCACATTATTCATGATGCCTGGCTACTTTCTGTAAAGAAAAAAATTTAAAAAAGAGGATTCATCCAAATGGCAGATGAAATTTAATGTGGACAAATGCAAGGTGATGCACATTGGGAAGAATAATCTGGATCATAGTTATCTGATGCCAGGGTTCACTTTAGGAGTCAGCACTCAAGAAAAAAAGACCTAGGTGCCATTGTAGACAGTACGCTGAAATCTTCTGCTCAGTGTACGGTGGTGGCCAAAAAAGCAAACAGGATGCTAGGAATTATTAGGAAAGGGATGTTCCATGGTGAGACCTTACCTTGAGTATTGTGTTCAGTTCTGGTCACCGTATCTCAAAAAATGATATAGCGAAATTAGAAAAAGTTCAAAGTAGAGTGACCAAAGTGATAAAGGGGTTGGAACTGCTCCCGTATGAGGAAAGGCTAAAGAGGTTAGGGATCTTCAGCTTGGAAAAGAGACAGCTGAGGGGGGATATGATTGAGTTCTACAAAATCCTGAGTAGAGTGGAAAGGGTGGAGGTGAATCGGTTTTCCTCTCATTCAAAAAGTACAAAGACCAGGGGACACTCAATAAAATTGCATGGGAATAATTTTAAAACAAATATTAGGAAATATTTTTTCACTCAATGAATAGTTAAGCTCTGGAACTCGTTTCCGGAGGATGTGGTAATGGCGGTTAGTGTATCTGGGTTTAAATAAGGTTTGGACAAGTTCCTGGAGGAAATGTCCATAGCCTGTTATTGAAATGGACGTGGGGGAAGCCACTGCTTGCCCTGTGATTGGTAGCGTGGAATGGTGCTACTAATTGTGTTTGTGCCAGGTATTTGTGTCCTGGATTGGCCACTGCTGGAAGCAGGATACTGGGCTGGATGGACCATTGGTCTGACCCAGTATGGCTGTTCTTATGTTCTTATTCAAAACAAACAATAGTTACACACCAACACTAAACATGAATGAATGGTGTGCACCAAAAATATCAATTTTTTTTAAAGAATTTTAAAGAAAGGAGGAAAAGACCTTAGAAAATGTCTGTGGACTCATATCTGACTGTATCTGAGTAAAGTTAACTGTTACAAACTGTGCTACATCCATTGTGACCAAAATGTATTTTGTGAACACAAGAAATGGCATTTGCTGAGAACTGCTAAAAATATTTTCTGTGTAAACATTCACAATTAATCAGTTCTCATAGTAATAAAATCCCCATTTAATTTGCAATGGCATTTACATGGTGTTTTTTTTCAGCTAAGAAAATTACCTCAGCAAAAATTGTCAGCCTACAATCTCAACAGTCTCCCTTATAATCATTGGCCAAAAACCTCCTTCCAATTTTTATTTTATTTTCCTCATTATATTGCACCATTATCTTTATATATACAGTGGTGGAAATAAGTATTTGATCCCTTGCTGATTTTGTAAGTTTGCCCACTGACAAAGACATGAGCAGCCCATAATTGAAGGGTAGGTTATTAGTAACAGTGAGAGATAGCACATCACAAATTAAATCCGGAAAATCACATTGTGGAAAGTATATGAATTTATTTGCATTCTGCAGAGGGAAATAAGTATTTAATCCCTCTGGCAAACAAGACCTAATACTTGGTGGCAAAACCCTTGTTGGCAAGCACAGCGGTCAGACGTCTTCTGTAGTTGATGATGAGGTTTGCACACATGTCAGGAGGAATTTTGGTCCACTCCTCTTTGCAGATCATCTCTAAATCATTAAGAGTTCTGGGCTGTCGCTTGGCAACTTGCAGCTTCAGCTCCCTCCATAAGTTTTCAATGGGATTAAGGTCTGGTGACTGGCTAGGCCACTCCATGACCCTAATGTGCTTCTTCCTGAGCCACTCCTTTGTTGCCTTGGCTGTATGTTTTGGGTCATTGTCGTGCTGGAAGACCCAGCCACGACCCATTTTTAAGGCCCTGGCGGAGGGAAGGAGGTTGTCACTCAGAATTGTACGGTACATGGCCCCATCCATTCTCCCATTGATGCGGTGAAGTAGTCCTGTGCCCTTAGCAGAGAAACACCCCCAAAACATAACATTTCCACCTCCATGCTTGACAGTGGGGACGGTGTTCTTTGGGTCATAGGCAGCATTTCTCTTCCTCTAAACACGGCGAGTTGAGTTCATGCCAAAGAGCTCAATTTTTGTCTCATCTGACCACAGCACCTTCTCCCAATCACTCTCGGCATCATCCAGGTGTTCACTGGCAAACTTCAGACGGGCCGTCACATGTGCCTTCCGGAGCAGGGGGACCTTGCGGGCACTGCAGGATTGCAATCCGTTATGTCGTAATGTGTTACCAATGGTTTTCGTGGTGACAGTGGTCCCAGCTGCCTTGAGATCATTGACAAGTTCCCCCCTTGTAGTTGTAGGCTGATTTCTAACCTTCCTCATGATCAAGGATACCCCACGAGGTGAGATTTTGCGTGGAGCCCCAGATCTTTGTCGATTGACAGTCATTTTGTACTTCTTCCATTTTCTTACTATGGCACCAACAGTTGTCTCCTTCTCGCCCAGCGTCTTACTGATGGTTTTGTAGCCCATTCCAGCCTTGTGCAGGTGTATGATCTTGTCCCTGACATCCTTAGACAGCTCCTTGCTCTTGGCCATTTTGTAGAGGTTAGAGTCTGACTGATTCACTGAGTCTGTGGACAGGTGTCTTTCATACAGGTGACCATTGCCGACAGCTGTCTGTCATGCAGGTAACGAGTTGATTTGGAGCATCTACCTGGTCTGTAGGGGCCAGATCTCTTACTGGTTGGTGGGGGATCAAATACTTATTTTCCTCTGCAGAATGCAAATAAATTCATATACTTTCCACAATGTGATTTTCCGGATTTAATTTGTGATGTGCTATCTCTCACTGTTACCAATAACCTACCCTTCAATTATGGGCTGCTCATGTCTTTGTCAGTGGGCAAACTTACAAAATCAGCAAGGGATCAAATACTTATTTCCACCACTGTATATATATATATATTTACACACACACACACACCACACCACACACACACACACACCCCCCACTTATCTTGACAAAGCACAGGGAGACATCTCTGTTCTTGCTCTGCCTGTAACTGCACTTTTAGTAGTAAACAAGCACAGGAACTTATTCATTGAGGGACCTTTTACTAAGCTACATAAGCATCTACGCGTGCCCAACACTCGCCCAAATGGAGTTACCGCACAGCTACTGTGTGGATCTTGCGGTAATTGTTTGAATATTTTTACTGCTGTAATTGTGTATTGCTTATGTTTGATTTATTCTTACTGTATACCGCCTTGAGTGAATTCTTTCAAAAAGGTGATAAATCCTAATTTTATTTTTGGCGTGTGTCTGATATGCGCGGCCGAAAAATAATTTTTATTTTCTGCTGCGCGTATCGGACGTGCGTCAAGTGGCAGTTGGTGCGCATAGGTCATTACCGCCCAGTTACCGCATGAGACTTTACCGCTAGGTCAATGGCTGGTGGTAAGGTCTTAGACCCAAAACAGATGCGCGGCAATTTTCATTTTGTCGCATGTCCATTTTCTTCAAAAATGTTTTTAAAATGCCTTTTTTACAGGTGCGCTGAAAAATGATTCTGCGTGCACCCAAAACCCACGCCTACAATACCGCAGGCCATTTTTTCAGCGCACCTTAGTAAAAGGACCTCTGAATTAATGTATTCCACATAAATCAGTTAAATAGGTGTGATAGTGCCAAAAGAGAAGACAGCAGATTGTTAGTGTCTATTTTTATTCCTATTTCATCACTTCCTTATTTGTGGGGTCCACCTGTACAATTTTCTTATCTCTATCCAACAGAGTATTCCCTGGCTGGAGGAACGTTGTGGTGGTCCAGGCAAAAAAATATATTGTTAGTTCCTGCTCAAAGATTATATTTTATTTGTTCTGCTGGGCTTTTTTGCACAGATCTTCTAGCTGTTCCAGGATCTTGTAGGCATAGCCATGGAAATACCAGCCTATATTCCAAAGAAGAATCTTTGTAGAATTTCCTTTTGAAAATCTTGATTTAAAAATGTGATCACTGTACATATTTTACCTCCCTAACCTGTCCGTTCCTCTTTTATGAGGTAAAAGTACATGTGCTGGGAATAATGAATATGTTTTTACCTGTCTTGGGGGACTGGGGCAGTCAATAATGAAAACAAATTTTTATGCAGATCAACATTCACCGAAGCAGAATGCTTTCATCATGGTCCCCTTAGCATATGAATTATGTATATCCTATTGCAGTGCAAACAGATCATCAGTCAAACCTTTGAAGATCCCCTACATCAGCATTTGGGATTTTGGGCACAGTGGTGAATCTGTGTGCGCAAGAGGCTAGGTTGTACAACTTCAACCCGTTTTTTAAGTTTTCACTTAGCAGATCAAGGCGGCTTAGGGATCCATAGAGGATCACCAACCAAAGTTTGGGAACCAGAGTGATGATGTTTTCAAACATCTTTCTGTTAAGAAAGCTTCAGCTCTTGATTATAGCTTGATCTGAAAGAGGTAGGCCTTTGCCAAGTGTCAAGATGAACACTCAACTGGAGCTCCATTGAAAAATACTGCAGAGGCATCCAGCTCATTTTAAAGGGGAAATATTTTTGTGTGTTCTGTGGGTCAAGTCAGAGTGAAAAGATGCTTTTTAATGTTTAAGAGTAGCTGACATATAGTTATTTATTTATTTATTTACTTACTTATTTACTAGGATTTATTTACCGCCTTTTTAAAAGAATTCACCCAAGGCAGTGTACAGCAAGAATAAGCTGCATTTAAGCAATAGAAAATTACAGCAGTAAAAATATTCAATTAACAGTAAATATTGTGGCATAGTATGCTATTTACATGTCAACACATTAAACCATATTAATAGACAGTATAGGGTGTAAGTGGAGGTAAAACATATTAGATAGTTAAAATAGAGTAACAGGAGTTAGATTAAGGGTGACTAATTTAAGGATAATTGCACGTGGAAACAGAAAATGTGCATGAAAATGATCTTGGTTAGAGTAAGAGTGGATGAGCAAGCCCTGCTACAGTATGTGCAGCTGGTGTTACTTCTTGAGTATGCTACTCCTGGAGGAATTCTGCACCAAAAACTCAAAATTCTGTGCAAAAAATTTGAAAACTCTATGCACAAAATTTTTTAAGATTATGCAAAATTCTGTACACTTCTTCCATCATAAATTCATACTTTCCCCCTCAACTCTCTCTTGCTCCACCTGGAATTCTTTCTCCCCCTCCCCTCATCCTTCCCTGCCCCCCCCCCCAGCAAGATGCTCAATCCCTAAGGTTCTCCCCAGTGCAATATCCCCACCTCTCCTCCTCCTCAACCCCCAGATATAAACCCCATCTCTGCATTTTACAACCTCCCTCCCTAAACATACTTCCAATTACACATATACTCCAACCTCTCCTTTTTGCTCCCCCCATCCCACCATATCTCATTCAGAGATTCACACATCTATGATGCACACAATCCAAGCTTGCTCCTGTGACTTCCCCACCTCAGCTTGCTCATGTGACCCATTCCTGTGGCACCCATCCCCACTTTGCTTCAGCAAACCTTACTCCCATGGCACCTCTCCAACGTGCTCCAGGCACTTTCCTCCTTGCCCCCTCTCCCGCCTGCTTGCTCCAGCTCCCCCCTTCCCCCACCTGTGCTCCCTACCTTGTTTCAGTGACCTTAGCTCTGTGGCACAGCCACCCACTGCTTGTTCCAGTCTCCCCCCCCCCCCAAACACAATTCTTCCTACCTAAATCCGCTGCTTTCCTTCCTAGCCAAACAAGGCAGCAAGATGAGGTGAATGGCTGCAGAGTTTGGCAGAATTCCCCCAGGAATAGCATGTAATTAGTTAGTGGCCAGTATTTTTAAAGTGATATAAGTGGCCAGAAATGACTCCTGGCCAGTGATATCACTTTATATCACTCTATTCTCCCTAGAGAATAGTCCCAACTGGAATCAAACCCAGGTTCTCTGCATGGCAGAGTGCAATACTACCCCTGTGTCAGCCTGGTAATTGTATTACTATTGGTTATCTAATTACAATAGAATATACACATAACAATGTAACTTTTAATTACAGATAGCTGTACCACAAAACTTAGTAAATAACATTTATTTTGACTGTTCAATAGCTGTCTTTAACTTGCTTCTTCCAGGATGCAGTGTCGGCCCTGCTGGCTCGGACCACAGCTCAGCTAGAAGCAGTGGAGAGAGAACTGGCAGAGTCACGAGTGAAGCTTGAATACACTGAGGAGGAAATCCTAGAGATGAAGAGAAAGGAAGAGCAGGCAGAAGTTGTATCTGAGAGGTGAAAAGATCTCATCAAACACATTTTCACTTGGAGGGGAGGTTTTGCATCTACTGAGCACACTTGCTCATCTTCAGGCATTTGTAAGAATGATAGGAGAAGATCCATTGACTTTGGAGAAGCACTGTTGTAGCTTTCTGTTACAGTATGGAGAATGGTTGAACCTGTGTGTTAGATGCTAAAAAGGCGATTCTGTAACTGGGCACATGCAGTTACTCACTCTGCACGTGTAAGCGCACTCCAGGCTATTCTATAAAATCTATTCTAATCTGGTATTTGTTAACCGCCAGATCCATTACTCGTCCCAAAGTGGTGTACATAAGTAGAATGCCAAAATGCAAATCAAAAATACAAACGTAATAATACAAATTGCCCAAAAACAAATCATCTCACATAAAACATATTTGAACAGATTAAATAAAAAATATTTTAAACAGATTAAACAAGCAAGTGTTCATTAAACAAAAATGTCTTAAGATTTTCACAGAATAAAATATGAGTTTTCAAGTCTTAGATCCAATCGTAAAGAATTCCAGTAAAGAGCAACTAAATATGAATAAGATCAATCATAATTTCTTTAGACACTAGACATTGTACCGGAGGATAAAAAAGGAGTATTATTACACTTAAATTTGAATGTTAATTGAGAGAAAGAATGAAAAAGTAAATCATACAAGTAGATTGATGTTAATACCATGTAGTGATTTGAATACCAGACAGGAAATCTTATAAATAATTCTAGCTTTTACTGGTATCCAATGTAGATTGATCAATAAATGGGTAGACCCATCTTATCTATTACTACAGAACATAATTTTAGCAGCAGTATTTTGGAGTAACTGCAGTCTATCCAGTTGTTTCTTTGGTAACCCAATAAAAACTGAATTACAGTAGTCCTTGTGCAACAATATGAAAGATTGCACTAAAAGTGCAAAATGTTTGTCATAAAAATAAGATTGAATCAATCTTAGCTGTCTCAATTTTAAAAAATACCTTTTTCATTAAGTTGTTAATTTGGGGTTCAAAAGACAACGTAGAGTCAAAAAGGATACTCTAAACTGATATTTGCAGAACAGGAATTGACTACGATTGCAGATGGAATTGAATGCAAGGAATTACTATGATAGCAGATAAGTGCTATAGCACATAACTGCACGGGATGTGGACACCTGGGTGGAGCATGAGAGGGGCATGGGTGTTTCTACAAATTACGCACACAACTTACAGAATCCTGTTATTTATGTGCAGGGGATGGCAGTTGGCACACTGAGGCATGCCCAGTTATGCCTGCCATTGACCTGGTGTAAATGATTGAGTCTTAATTTAAGCACCACAATGCGGGTTTATGCTAGTGTTCCATTAAAAAGAAAAACAAAGCACCCAGATGCGATTATAGAGTAAGTGCTCCACTCTGCATTAGGGGGCCGTGTTTTAGAATTGCCCCCATCCCTTTACCTGTAATAGTGAAATATTACAACATAAGAGTGGTCGGTTTTTGATTTTTTTTTTTTAACCAGACAGTCTCGTTTTTTATATTTCCAGCCGTGCTGGAACTAAAGCTGGGATCCAGTGCTATGAGTTTTTATTTACAACTACCTGGCGATGTTTTCCCCTTACTTTATATTCTTTCCCATGGTGAAGGTCCTCAGCCAGGGTCCCTGAACCAGAGCCCTTTCCAGAGCCTTACAATCATGGATCTGAAATCTGGTCGCTAGGTGTTGCCATTGCACGAGTATGATTTAATTTCTCCAGCTGACCCAGGGACTGAAAGACTGAGGATTATTCCAGAGCCTTACAATCATGGATCTGAGATGTGGTCACTAGGTGTCGCCATTGCACAATGAGTATGATTTCATGCCCCAGCTGACCCAGAGCCTTACAATCATGGATCTGAGATGTGGTCACTAGGTGTCGCCATTGCACAATGAGTATGATTTCATGCCCCAGCTGACCCAGGGAGTGAAAGACTGAGGATGGGAATCTAACCCAAATCAGGCAACCCATAACCACAGCTCTCATTGTATAAAATGGATCGTGTGGTAAAATAGTACATCTTAATGGTAGCTTGTGTTGATAACTACATCCCTGAGTTCTTTGCAAATTGTGAAATCATAAGAGAGAGTGAGCATGAGTTTTTGAAACCACAAAGGTCCCTTTAGTGCTTGAATTGTCAAATCTGAAGAAGGGACCTTGTGATCTTAAAAGCTCATATGCACTGTCTATGGATGTTTGCTTTACTGGTCTGGTCAGAGGTACCACAGCCTGCTGAACATAACATAGATTTATGCATTTATGTTGATATGACATGTAGGCCACTGTTAATATTTGTTCAAATGGCCTGTCTTTAGGAGCTGGCAAGCAGAATCTGTTGACAGTGGATGTAGTAACTGCACACAGATTGGCCCTGCTTATTTGGAAGCTTGCTGTGGAGAACCTGTCCCTAAGTACTTGTTTGCAGGACAGTCAAACCAATATAATTCTCGAACAATTCCAGCTCCACCCCTCAAGGTAGGTTGGCAAAATGTAGGCTGACGATTTTTGCTGAGGTAATTTTACTAGCTGAAAAAACACCATGTAAATGCCATTGCAAATTAAATGGGGATTTTATTACTATGAGAACTGATAAATTGTGAATGTTTGCACAGAAAATATTTTTAGCAGTTCTCAGCAAATGTCATTTCTTGTGTCCACAAAATACATTTTGGTCACAATGGATGTAGCACAGTTTGTAACAGTTAGCTTTACTCCACAATTCCTTTTTGCTACCCCTACCCTTCCCAATGTGGCTTTCTTTTGGTGACATGTTCCCAACCTCCCTCTAAAAAAACAAAACAAAACAGTGGCTTTAAAAATGTGTGGGGCTTAGGCCTGATCATGAGCCCTCTTAAGTGTCTTTGTGTTTCCAGGAGGGTAATTTTATAACAGGTTGCCTAGCTGGAGAGATCAACATTTTATAAAGACACATTAGGTACACAAAAGCAGCTGAAATCGCAGCTAAAATGAGGCTGCATATATTTACACCACCTTGCAATCCTGGACAACAGGATGCAAGTCCCTGTGTACCCTCCCATTTCTTGTAGGAGTTGTATTCTACCAGTGTAAAGCAACTGAGGGAGGCCCCATGTTATGATGCAGTATGGGAAGCATTCATAGTTGAGGTAGTCAAAGCTTATAGAAGTTAGCCGAAGCTAGAGAAGCTTTTTTCCTGCACAGGGCTTTTTGTCAGATAGCATCACCTGTTTATAAGGACTTGAATTCTGCTACCCATAAGGAACACCTGTGCAATGTAACTAACTTAGGGCTTCTTTTACTAAGCGGCGGTAAACCCAACGTGGCACGCCAACAAAACACCCATTTCCCCTCCCATAACCATGTCCCTTTTTGCCTGTGCGTGTTTAGAAGTTTGGCGCAGTTCGTTACAGAATACACTTGGTGACTTGTGTGCCTAAATTCTAATCAGTGTCAATTAGTTCTCATTATTGCTTGTTAAGTGCTGTTATCAGCGCTCATTAGCTTGTTAAACTTGTTAAGTGTTAGGTGCATTATTATAGAATCCGCGCCGATCTCTAGGCGCGCTATATAGAATCCGGGGGTAAGTCCATATTAGTTGCATTGGTCTTAAGAGGGTTTTGGAAGTAAGCTCTTCAGTTTTAAAAATGCTCACCACCACTGTCTTAATATAGACTAGGTAGTGAGTAACTGATTATTATATTTATTTTTATCATTTTTTTATGTTGCTGTATTTTTATGTTGGCGGTTTGTAAACTGCTCTGAGCTTTATTTGATGGGTGGTCATTAGATGTGATATATAAATATTGATAAACCTAATTGAAATAAGTACATTGTGTTTTGGTTATGACATGCAGGTAGATAAGGAAACCAACACAGAAGATCGCTTCCCAGGGGAGGTAGCTCTTCTCCCAAAAGACAGGGCTAGCCGCCGATCCCGCGGCTCCCCTTTTGTTCGAAGCAGCACTATTGTTCGCTCCCAGACTTTCTCACCTGGAGCACGAAATCAGTATGTTTGCAGGGTAAGTAAAAATGCCTTATGGATTTTCTTTTCTTGGGGGGGGGGGGGGGGGAGAAGGGCAGTGAAGTGGGGGGGGGGGGGAGACTTGGTCTTCTCATACTCTGTTGACTTCCAACACAGTCCTACTTGTTGCAATTAATGGCCACAGGGATTGCCAAGAAAGGAGAAAGATAAAGTCTGAAACCTCTCCTGGGGGATACCTACTTGAATATGACTGAGATAAATTTGCATATACTAGATCTCCAGTAAAATATGTCTCATGCACATTTAAAGAGCAGGTCTGTAATCCAGGCACCCACATTAAAGCACTCTGTGAACCCTGATGTTGTCATAGAATAGGTTCTCATCGCATATCCTCAAGCGGTTGAGAAATAGCCCCCTTACTGTGGATAACCTGAAAGTCCGGTTGACTAAGCTTCTGAGAGATAGGTTTGAGAGTCAGGAATCAAGTCTAAGATACCATGGGCTTTCATTCGCTCTTGCCAGTGTTTTGCTCAGTTAAGACACTCACCCTTCTTTAGCTCAGTCATTGTTTAGTCAAAGGCCTTAGACTACTGCTCTTTTCAGGTCTTGGGCATGTGTGCCCTGTGCGGTAGATAGCTTATGAGTAGGAAATTTGAATCTGTCACACGCATGACAGACAAACAGCACATACTAACATTGTGACAGAGCAGTGGGGTTTTTTAATCCTGTAGTTAATCCTTAATTAATTCTTGAATTGTATTTCTCTAGTTTGGCCAGCAGGTGGTGTATGTTTATGCTTAAAGCTGTTACAGAGACAAGACTTGCAGTGATGTGGCCAGTTTTGTTTTGTTTTTATTTTTGTTCTGGGCTTTGATTGGCCCAGGAGCTCAATTTCATTTGGAATGTACTGGCTTTTGCCCCAGTCTTAGCCAGGGAGAAGAGAGAGACAGATCTCTTTGCTGAGGCCCTTTGATCAGTTATATTTGATAATCTGAGAGCAGCTTATAAGTGTTTAGATAGTTTTATAATCCATATTTCAGTTACCTGTTATTGTTTACTGATTGCACTTTTTCTGTTCATTGTTCAATGTTTTTAAGACAATAAACAATTTTCAGTGTATTGCCTCTGCTTGTCTAGACTGATAAAGAATCCTGATGGTTTGTGTGTTGGGTCTGTGAGTCCTTTCTGGGAACTGTGGGACCACTAGGAGTGTGGCCTCCAGTAACCTAGAAATCATTGGGGATAATTGGGGAGCAGGAGACTCGCCCAGAGGCGGTTGTGACCCAGGCACTGGGAGGAGGGTGTTAGTGTAGAGCACAAGCGGTAGGTGCAGATGGACTTGAGCTATACCTGGGATGGACCCTCTAAGTGGCCGCGGGGTAACACCAGGCAGGTGGCTAGGTGTTTCATGACAAACATTTCTTAGGAATCGGTTATGCTTCAGAAGCATCTGTCAATGGACTTAACGTATGAAAGCGTTTTTCGTATTATCTGTCTGTGGAGAATATTTACTGTACGTGAAAACAGGGCAATGTAGATTGATTGCGTTAGATTTATTAACAAATAGATTAGGTCACTTTTATTATTGTTAAATATTTTTATGGACTAACAGCAGCTTTGGTTTCAGATAACTCCCTGTGTATCAGGGCTAGTCAGACATGGGTGCACTGTACCACAAAGGTAATATGCTTGGTCTAAGGAGGAAGAGACCCACTGTTACAGTGATAGCCCGTGCCAGCCATAAGGGGCTGGTGATAGTTCCCGAGAACCATGCCATCTATGAAGGGGGTGGGACTGGGTCAAAGATATAGAAAATAAGATTAACAAAAAAAAGAAAAAAATCTCTTTATCTGTTAATGTATTGCAGTCTTTAATGCCTGGCTTTCTGTTCTTTTTCCTATGCAGCTGTATCGCAGTGACAGTGATAGCTCCACTTTGCCCAGAAAGTCACCTTTTATCCGGAACACCTTAGAAAGACGAACACTGCGCTATAAGCAGGTATTGTGTGTGTGCACTTATCTACTGAGAGATACTGATATGAATATTGGGTTTTACTAGGTTGTACAGTATGTATAATGATAGACAAAAAATTAGCCACTAAAACTGAGCTGTTTAAGATTTCTGGGTGTGACTCAGGAGAATGATGGCGTCAGTAGGGCAATTTGGATTCCATTTTTTATATATGATTAATAATGTATACCAGACTATAGGGAGTGTGCATCAAAATGCTTTCATATGGGAGATTTCATGTACAAACTATGAACGATCATATGCACTAGGGTAGAATTTTGCTGGTGCAGTACGAGTTAAAAGGTGCATAGTTTTTCTTCCCTGTCCTAAATACACAAATGGGTATGCCACCTCTCAATATGCAGGTTTCTAGCCACACTGAGGGGGGCTGGACTGTTTTACCTGAAAACAATTGTTATGAAAATTGCACTTCTGATTTGATACTAGTGATGACAATGTTCCCATCCCTCTAGGCGCAAACTACTAAAATATGAATCTGATGGTAGTGGAAGAATTAGCAGAATTACATCCGGGTTATGGGCAATTCACGCAGAGCTAGAGAGTTTCCTTGTGGGTCGGAGGAGGGAGGTAGCCTGCCTCCCTCCTCTTCCTTTGATGCTGCAAAATGGCGGCGCCCAGCCCTGCCCAGTGTATCCTGGGATGTGCCGGGCGGGGCTACACACCATATCTCCCTTATATGGTGTGTAGCCCCACCCAGCACATCCTAGGATACACTGAGCAGGGCTGGGCGCCGCCATTTTGCGGCGTCAAAGGAAAAGGTAGGGGGTAGGGAGAGGGGGGTGGGCAGGCAGGGAGAAGGGGGGGGGATTGATCACTGGACCACCAGGGACCCTTTGCTGGGGGTTGGGGGGGATCGGCGGTCCAGTGGATCTCCAGCCCCCCTGTCGCTGGGGGGGGGGGGGGTTGGTCGCCCACTGGGCCACCAGGGACTGGTTGCACATATTGAGGGGAGTTAGGGGGGGCTGGAGACCCACTGGATCTCTAGCCCTCTCTGAACCTGGAGGGGGGGGGGAATCATTGGGGGGACTGGAGGTGTGGGAGGATTGTGCTGAGCGCATGCTCAGGCATAATTCTCCCACACTTCTACCCCATGATCAGAGATAATTGCGTGCTTAAATTTGCATGCAATTATCTCTGATCATCAGTGTGGTAAAGCCCCGCGCTGTTACAGCGTGAGGCTTTTGATCATCTGGATTTAAGTGAAACTAAAAGAGGACATGCACTTTTCTATAAAAGCTTTAATATAAAACTGTTCTGTCACATATGTATTGGCCACTGTCAAGATAACTTTATCACAAGCCTTTTTCCTGTTGGGCGTGGCATTAATCCCCTATGAGTACTTTTGCCTGGATAAAGGATATAGACCTACAAATTAGTGAATGACTTGAAAATTGTCCCCAGTGTCTCTCATACAGGATCTGACTTCCCTTCTAATATATCCAAAAGCTGACCATAAGTATATGCTATATATGAACTGTATCCACTTCCTTGAATCAGCTCTACACCTGTTTGAAAAACTGTGATTTAACACTGTGTGTCTGACTCATCATGGTTCCATTCTCCACTGATATTTCTGCAGGTAGCAGTAATGTCTTCCTGCATGTATGATTTGAGAAGCTTCTTTGCTGTTTTGGGGTGGGGGGGGGCAGTTAATGTAACTCACATTGTTTAAATGTATTGTTTCAGCAGTCCTGCAGATCTTCCTTGGCTGAGGTTATGGCCCGGACATCCCTAGACCTGGAGCTGGATCTCCAGGCATCTAGAACCAGACAGAGACAGCTGAATGAGGAGATAAATGCTCTGAGAGAGATGAAGCAGCATCTGGAAGACATCCAGCTCAGAGGGCAGGTTGAATTACCCCAGTGGGTTCTGCGGGATGAAAGATTCCGAAATCTGTTGAAGGAAGCAGAGAGACAGGTATTTATTTTTCGTATTTGATATGCCTCCCATCTAGTACAGACCAATCTAAGTGGTTTACAATAATAGTTCAACCACAAAATCCCAACACTGTGGAACCTAAACATACATATTATAACCACATAATCTAGATGTAAGACAATCAGTACACATAGACCCCCGGATTCTATATAGTGCGCCTAGAGATTTGCGCTGAAATCCAGGTGTATTCTACAACAACGTACATAAACTAGTTGGCTTAACAAACTAATTAGCGTTGTTAGCAGCACTTAAGCAATAATGAACACTAATTGGCAATAAATAGAATTTATGCGCACAACTCGCTAAACGTATTCTGTAACTCAGTGTGCCTAACTTGTAACATGCGCAGGCAAAAAGGGGCATGGTTATAGGCGGGGAAATTAGTGTTTCATGAGTGTTCTGAAATTTATGCACGTGGCTATAGAATATAGCCCAGTGCGCCTAAATCTACGCACCAGGATTTACACCATGTTTTCGTTGGTGTAAATTGACACGTAGTTTTAGGCGCTGTGATATTGACTAAGCGTATTCCATATACTGCGCCTAAATCTAGGCGCCACTTATAGAATATGCTTAGGGGCCCCTTTACAAAGCATCAGTAAGCCCAACGCAGGCTAACAAGGAAGTACCACCGGGCTACTGCAGAAGCCCGGCAGTAGTTCCCACCTCCAGCACACCATCAAATATTTTTATTTTTGTAGCGCCAGTGTGTACCCGGTGGTAACTGGGCAGTGCTGCACGTTGCTGGGTTAGCACGAGAGCCCTTACCTCCTCCTCAATGGGTGGCAGTATGTGCTCCCCCCCCCCTCGAAATGGCCGCACGGCAAGTGCTTCATTTGCCGCATGGCCATTTCCTGAAGAAAAGAAAGACCTACCTTTTACCTGCTGAGGTAAAAGGAGGCCTCGGCATGCATGAAAAATGTACACTGACGCAAGCACAGGTGCACTTTTGCCGCAGCTTGGTAAAAGGGGCCCCTTAGTCGGAAATGTTTGCCATACAGATTTTTTACACATCATATATAGAATATGGCCCAGAATGTATTATTGTGTCTTCCACATTGTTGCCAAGTGGAGGAGTGGCCTAGTGGTTAGGGTGGTGGACTTTGGTCCTGGGGAACTAAGTGTGGCCAAGCCTTGTGCTGCATTTATGATGCTTTTGCCAATTATATATAACCACTGATACCCTGTAGCTGGACAATATCGTCCAGCTACATGGAGGAGTGGCCTAGTGGTTAGGGTGGTAGACTTTGGTCCTGGGGAACTGAGTTCGATTCCCACTTCAGGCACAGGCAGCTCCTTGTGACTCTGGGCAAGTCACTTAACCCTCCATTGCCCCATGTAAGCCGCATTGAGCCTGCCATGAGTGGGAAAGCGCGGGGTACAAATGTAACAAAAACAAAAAAAACTCAGTGGTTCCCAAACCTGGTCCTGGAGGCACCCCAGCCAGTCAGGTTTTCAGGATACTCTCTATGAATATTCATGAGAGCGATTTGCATGCATTGTCTCCACTGCTTGCAAATCTATCTCATGAATATTCATTTTTGGTATCCTGAAAACCTGACTGGCTAGGGTGCCTCCAGGACCAGGTTTGGGAACCACCGGCCTAACCACTCATTCTCATTTAAACCTAACTACAATTTTTCATTATCTCAAAGGGAAGGAGTGGAATCCTAGTGGTATTTTCATATTCTCCTTGGGTAGACTAGGCATAGCTTGAGAGCAGCAGCATAGCCAACATCATAAGAGATACACACTCCGGGTTTGAGGATTTTAGACCAGGATGTTTCTAGGGCTGGCATGTGATTTTATTTTCTGTCAAGTACACCAGACTATTAATTCCCAAAAATATATACAAAAAACGATTTTTTTTTATTTATTTTTAACTTGCAGTGCTCAGTAATGCTGTAGTTCCCTTTAAACCAAATGTTTTCTGGAATAGGTTTACAGCCGCCTTACATCACCGCACTTGCCCTTCCTGCCTTCCTTGTCTCTCAAACACGGGACTCAAACTTCAGTGCTAACTGATGATAATTTTTATAAGCACTGGTGTATTATTTATCTTGATTGTTCTGACAAGTGCGCGGTCTGTAATACCCCTTTCATGGTATATTGAAAGAAGTTTTGAAAAGAGGGACAATAATTTCACTTGTTTATTAACCAAAGTGGGTTGATTTTTTATTGTTGTTAAAGGCCTTTTTTTTTTCAATATTTTATTGAAAAAAATTTTAATCATATAACAGCACTAGACTTCTACAAATCTAAATTTTGTAACCACCTTTTTAGCAATATGTAAGCCACATTGAACCTGCCGTATGGTGGGAAAATATGGGATGCAAATGCAATAAATAAATAAATGTAAAAGAAAACATACAGAGGCTTTCATTAAAACAAAAAGATAACAATTGTGCTGTAGTACACATCAAGACTGAATTAGCTGTAAAGGCAAACCTATGTTGCATTAGATACAATATTAGAACAAAAGGAGTCGAGGAGAGCCTTTTATTTTTAATTGCTTTTCAGATGAGACAGACCAAACTCGAGCAACGCCAAGAGCAAGCAGCTGAGAAAATGCTTAAGAAGGCATCCAAAGAAGTGTATCAGCTGCGCAGGCAGAATCACAAGGAGCCCGTCCAGGTGCACACATTTAGGTAAGCAGTGTCAGGTGCTAACCAATAGGACTTATCCTCACCTGCTTAAAGGCATCAGTACTTGGGGAAAAAGTAGAAATAATTTAATACGCAGTTAAAGTTGTCATTAAAAGATCCTCTGCCCTCTTTTCCCTCCCCCCCCCCCCCCCCCCTTTGTTCTAAGGAAACACTCCACCTAGAATTGGAAAGATAGAGCCGAAAATAAATACTATTTTTGAAAGCTCACAAATCAAATTCCCACCATCTTTGTACTACATCGAATAATATAAAAGGAAGATTTATTCTGATCCCAAATACTACATTGAATGTTTTGAGAAGAAAATTATAGCACATAGAGCAAGTGGCTCAGTGAGCCAGATTTTTTTTTTTTAATCTGTCTAAAATACACAGTTGTGGTGGGTTTGAGAATGCAGCCAGGTAACTAAATCTGACCTAGTGTTGAGATACAGGCCTTGACAGGGATCACTATCCTAAACCACTAAAAGGGCAGTTTTATAACTGGGTATCTGCATTTACGAGCCACCTGTATGTGTCAGTGTACAAAATGCCAGCACTTTTGCAGGTAAGAATACACTTAACACGCAGCAAAGCAACCAAGGGGGGTCTTTTACTAAGCCGTGGTAGCGTTTTTAGCTTGCAGTACAAATCAGCTGGCGGTAAACGCCAAGATGCCCATTATATTCCTATGGGTGTCTCGGCATTTACCACCAGCTGATTTCTACCGTGAGCTACCGCGGTTTAGTAAAAGATCCCCTAAGTGCTTTTCTGTAAGGGCATGTGTAAGTGACATAGGGGGAAATTCTATAAATGGCACTCAAAAATGTTTGAGTACCAACAGGAAGTAGAGGGTGACACAATGAAGACAAAGACTTAGCGGAGAGATTGAATGAATTCTTTGCTTTGGTCTTTACCGAGGAAGATTTAGGTGGGATACCGGTGTCGGAAATTATATTTCAAGCGGACGAGTCGGAGAAACTAACTGACTTCACGGTAAACCTGGAGGACATAATGGGGCAGTTCAGCAAACTGAAGAGTAGCAAATCTCCTGGACCGGATGGTATTCATCCTAGAGTACTGATAGAACTGAAAAATGAGCTTGCGGAGCTACTGCTAGTGATATGCAATTTATCCTTAAAATCGAGCGTGGTACTGGAAGACTGGAGGGTGGCCAATGTAACACACAGTTTTTAAAAAGTTTCCAGGGGAGATCTGGGAAATTATAGACCGGTGAGTCTGACGTCGGTGCTGGGGAAAATGGTAGAGGCTATTATTAAAAACAAAATTACAGAGCACATCCAAGGACATGGATTACTGAGACCGAGTCAGCACGGCTTTTGTGTGGGGAAATCTTGCCTGACCAATTTACTTCAATTCTTTGAAGGAGTAAACAAATATGTGGACAAAGGGGAGCCGGTTGATATTGTGTTTCTGGATTTTCAAAAGGCGTTTAACAAGGTACCTCATGAAAGGCTACAGAGGAAATTGGAGGGTCATGGGATAGGAGGAAAAGTCCTATTGTGAATTAAAAACTGGTTGAAGGATAGGAAACAGAGAGTGGGGTTAAATGGTCAGTATTCACAATGGAGAAGGGTAGTTAGTGGGGTTCCTCAGGGGTCTGTGCTAGGACCGCTGCTTTTTAATATATTTATAAATGATTTAGAGATGGGAGTAACTAGCGAGGTAATTAAATTTGCTGATGACACAAAGTTATTCAAAGTCGTTAACTCGCGACAGGATTGTGAAAAATTACAGAAGGACCTTACGAGACTGGGAGACTGGGCGGCTAAATGGCAGATGATGTTTAATGTGAGCAAGTGCAAGGTGATGCATGTGGGAAAAAAAGAACCCGAATTATAGCTACGTCATGCAAGGTTCCACGTTAGGATCATCTTCTGCCTCGAACAACAGTCAGATCCTACTTTTACCGTCAGAATTGTCTCCTCTTATTTCGTTGTAAGCCACATTGAAACCAATCACATTGGGGAAGTATGGGATACAAACATCAAATAAATAAAAATAAAATAAAACCACTCTTCTAAGATTGCATCAACCAAAAACTGCCTATATGTGGTTGGCATTGTGACGAATTGGCAGCTGCCCTGTTTTTTATCTGATCATGAAGGAGTGTAACCTACATGATGTAGCAGGTGTGGCTCTGGCTGCCTTGTTGGGCAGATTGGATGGACTACGCAGGACTTTATCTGCTGTCATCTACTATGTTACTATGATAAAGACACTAAACACCTTCTTTTCGTTCAGGAAATAGACTTACAAGTATGGTATAATAGGAGAAGAAATGCTTTCAAGATGTATTCATTCAATAAAACATTCTGTCAATTTTGAATTTGATTTCTTGCCTCTGAACCTGAGTTCAGTATAAGTTATGTTCAGGTACAGTAGGTATTTTCCCTGCCCCCAAAGGATTTATGAATCTAAGGGCTAAACGTACTATGTTAATTCACATTGTTGCTATTTAATACAGGCCCCATTATTGTCAGTGAAAACCATTTACTAATAATATGTGTTGTTACATTAACACAGGTCAGTATATTTAATCTTAAGTTTGTACCTGAGGCAATGGGAGGAGAAATGACTTTCTCATAGACACAAGTAGTGGACTTTTAACCCTCCCCCCTCTTGAGTTTTCTACATAGATACAAGACATGATTTTAATCACTTCTCTTGTGTGGTGATCATCTGTGCCACTCAGTCACTTTGATATAAATTTTCATTCATCCAAAGTGAGATAGGGCTGTGCTAGTGAGATGTCTATACTTGCCCTCTCCTGTGCTCTTGTTCTCCCACCCTACCCCCAACCACCCACCACTGAATTATGCATTTTTCTAATCTTAGCTCTCTTTGCTTCCATTGACAGGGAAAAAATCACATTTTTTACAAGACCAAGAATTAATGTACCTCCTCTGCCAGCTGACGACGTGTGATATGCTACATTGTACACATGAAGTATTTATCTGTTCGTTTTATTTTTCTGAAATTAGTAGACTAGGTAAATTTATCTCTAAAAGGTTTGTTGCAAGAGCTATTGATATACACATTTTGTAAAAAAATAAAAATAAAGGCAAACAAAATATATGCATACATATCTTTATCTATACATGTGTGTACATAAATATATATATATATAAATATATATACATATAAATATATATATTTTATAATTCTAGTGACTGCAGCAAGGCCTGGTTTATCCTTGCTGTGACATTTTGACATCTCTGATGACAAGTTATTTTATACAAAAAGAGTAAAACACTTAAAAAATCAGCTCTCCTGTTAAGAGATTATGCAGTTTTTAAGCTGTTTTATGTGACTTAATAAAGGCTGGAAGGCAGAAACAAAGTAAGTTCAGGCCACTTCACTGTATTGTAATTTATTTATACTGTTATTTTTTTCCTTGAAGGAAAATACCTGCTTTAAGATGTATTTTAAGACTGAATTGTTTCTCCTCAGTATTTTGTTGCATAGTTGAATGGATCGGCTGAGCTTACTTAGTTTCTGATACCTAAACTGAAAATATTATGTGCTGGGCCCGTTCACTTTCATCAGCTTTTACTGTTTGTACCTTTATTATTTACACTGTATCCTTCAGCACTGTCTTCTGTAACCTCTCAAAATATTATCACCTGCAATGTTTTTCATATGAATTAAAGACATCATTAAATGTTGCGGACTTGAGTCCTGTGTCCTGTGAGAAAGCATAGACTGGATTGCTTGTGTTTCTGTTGGTGCATGATTGTAACTGTTGGGATTACAGCATGCTGTAAGGAAAAACTTTAGATGGTATCCTCTTTCAAGGGTAAATAGAAATTTATTGAGAATTTCACTTGTTTTCCTCTGCTGCCATCCTCCATCCCCCCTCTAATTGGAAAATGCTGGGCAGATAATGGAAGGCGAAAGTTAGCCTTTGGAGAAACCGCTTACATTTCCACCCCTCTGTATCTTTTTCATTTCCATTTTTAATGTCATTATTAAGGGGCCGTTTTACCTAAGTACATAAGATCTGGGATTAGCGCATGTTTCTGCTTATTTTATAAAGTAGTCGTGTAAATCACCTACCTATACAATAATTGTGTACAAATAACCTGCTTTTTTGGTATTGTGTTTACTTGTATGTGTCGGGTGGTTTGATAAGAGGCATTTTACACACACATGTGCCATCATATATGCATGATGTCTTTATGAAGTTGCCTTTTTAGTGCTTTATATATGAAATACATAAATATGCTCGGATAGCATGAGCAAAGTAGAGGCCAAATTCAAAACTAGGAAGGAGAATGTGAGCTGCAAAGATGTTAGTTGAGAAGCTTGGTGACAAAGGCCTATAAAGAGTGTAGGAAAAAAATAAAAAGGAATAACGTGGATAAAAAGAGAGATGGTTCCAGTATTAAGACAATCAGGAGCAGAATCCATCAAGTTGGGGTGCTTGTATTCCACTTTGAGGAATATGAAATTCATGTGTCTTTCACCCTAGTGTGGGGAGATGAAAGTTTGGTGGGTGAAACAGAATTATTTTGTTTTAGACATCCTAACCTTAACTTTTCAGTGGTTCTTCTTGCAGAACTATGGGGTCCTTTTACTAAGCTGTGGGGAAAAGGGCCCAGTGGTAGTGGCGTGGGTCGTTTTCCCCATGTGCCAGGGCCCTTTTTACCGAAGTGGGTAAAATGCCTCCCCCCAAAAATGGCCACGCGGCGGGGAGCATGTACCGCCACCCATTGAGGTGGCAGTAAGGGCTCCCATGGTAACCCAGCGATGGGCAGGCGGGGCATTGGGCAGGCGGGGCATTGGGCCAGCGGTAGTTCTGGATTAACGAGTGGTAAGCCCGCATTGGACTTACTGCTGCTTTGTAAAAGATCCCCTATGTTCCTATGTCAGTCATCCTCACTTCAATCACCGCTACAACTTTAGTCCCATTTATTATTTTTCCTACAGACACAAAATTGGAGTGGAGGAGTGGGCCAATGTTTAGTGCAGCAGCCTTTGATCCTGGCAACCTGGGTTCAATTCCCACTGATGCTTCTTGTGACCTTGGGCAAGCCACTTAACCCTCCATTGCCCCAGGTACTAATCTTAGATTGTGAGCCCTCTAGGGGCAAAGAAAGTACCTGCATATAATGTGTACAGCACTGCATACATCTAGTAGTGCTATAGAAATGATTAGTAGTAGTAAAATGGGAGAGAAGCTGTTTGTTCTCTCCCCTTCATATTTTCATGATGCCTCTTTGTGTAAATGTAATTGTTAAATATACAGATATGTGGTATCAACAGGGTGCTGCCTTTGTTCTAGAAATGGGTATGCAAATTCAAATTTATGTTTCAATTATGACCACCCCCAAATTCAACTATAGATGTATGTGGATATTCCACTGCAAGAAAAGCCACCTAAAAACTGAAGTCATCCCTTTTTTTCTGTCTTAATCTAGTGAAGGTTCTTTGATGCTGTGAATGAGAACCATATTTCAGCCAGAGTCTTCCATCAGTAGTTTGCAAAAAAAAAACAACAACGTGTTTCTACATGCATGATTGACCTCAGAGTTGCAAATAGAATTCTAAGCAATGGCTGAGGTTGAGCAGAATAGCATCATTCTGCAATATTGGAGAATCTGTACAACTCCTGCCTGCCAAGGCATTTACCTAATCACAAAGGGGTCGATATTTTAATGGACTTGTTTAGTCAGCATGGGGTGCTCACTGTCTAAGTCCTATGTTTTCAAAAATTGGGTCTGCCGGTTGCAACAGGCCAAACGTTGTGCAGGAGAAGGCAAGATTAGAGACATTACAGGGGTGGGACCAGACATTTTGTGGATAAAAGTGATATCCAACTGCTGTCTGAATAATGTTATCCAAAAAAATTGCAGTTCTAACTTAAATGTCTGTTATTCATTTATCTAAACAGATAGGGTGACTAAATATCAGGTATAAAGATAGAGAAATAAAATATCTGCTTATCTTTATATGGCAATATATTGAAAATCCCAATGCAAAACCTATGAATGAATATGTTAGGTAGTAGACTCTTATATCACATACTAACCAAGCCTTGGAGGTAACTCCTTTCACACAGGGTACACAGCCCTGTGCTTTACCTAGATCATCATCAGCTCTACAAATATTAGTGTGAAATATATTCTTCAAACATTAAAATCTAAATTTCAGCATTATTTAAACTTAATAACTCCAATCTGAATTTTAAATTTAATTCACAAAAAAACTTTTTTTACTTACCTTTTGAATGTTTACTTAGGTCTGTCACCAACACAGCCATGTTTTGATAACCCTGCATCAGGGTGATAACCCTAAAAAAGTAAAAATACGGAACTAATGTAATAATATATATGCTGGCAAGTGTACAAATATATATTCTATGGTGCACGTACCTTCTGCCACATTCTGAGGAAGTGTTCTTGGGAGTGTGTTGAAGTAGGCATCCAAAAAGGAGTGGAGGAGTAGCTCTAATGGTTAATGCAGTGAATTGAAAACCAGGAGAACTGGGCTTGATTCCAACTACAGCTCCTTGTGACTTTGGGCAAGTCTCCTTAACCCTCCATTGCCCCAGAGTCAAAATAAGTACCTGTATGTAATATGTAAACCGCTTTGATTGTAACCACGGAAAGGCAGTATATCAAACCCCGTCCCCCTTTAACTCATGCAGCTGTATTTCCAAACCTGTTGTGTCATGTGAAATATAGCTGCACAAAAAACTGGTGCAAACGTCCATGGGCATGCTGTGCCCATGGAAAGTTTCAAGGTGAAAAGTATGTGTGGAATTTCACTTTGCGAACTGGCACAATGTCAGCAAGATAGAAAGTGCCTGCTGATGTTGTCCCAACTCACAACTGTCTTCAGAAAGGCAGTTAAAAAAAAAATAAATCTATATTTCCTAGCTGAAACTTCTACCAGAAATAGAAATAACAGGGCCAATGTTCAAACAACCAAATGAAACAAAATAGAACAACAACAAAAAAAGAAATACAGCAAAAGCTGAGCTCCTAAATTTGTCCTCAATTTTCAATCAAACCTAGAGGCTGATAATTCACCTAAATTTTAGGATGGCCATTTATAAACCTAAATTTACAAGGCTAATTTAGGGGGATCTTTTACAAAGGTGCAGTAGCGTTTTTAGTGCATGCTAATGATTAGGGTGTGCTAGATGCAGATAGGAATATATGGGAGTCTCTAGTGTTTAACACAAGCTAAAAACACTAGTGCGCCTTTGTAAAAGGACCTCTTGGGTGCTTAGCACTGAAAATCAGTGCTAGGCCCTTAACTTTTTTCCTTCCTTAAATTCACCCCTGTTGTCATTCACTTTTTTGGAGCCCTAGTGAATATCTGAAGAGGTCCATTTAGGAGCCTAACCTTCAAAGTTTGTATATCAGCTTCATTGTGTACAACTGTTCTGCCTGGTATTCTGAGAGTGTGGTGTTCTCTCTTAGTCTGATGTGGAGATGATGAGGGAACCCTCACATTGAGCACAATGCCTTTACACTACAGATGATACAGAATGGAGAAGGGAAGTGCAGTGTGCTGCCTTTTTTAAAAAAAATTGTGGAAAACTTTATTGAAACAAGTGTCTTCATTCTCTGAAGTCAGCCTGTACAAATGGGCAGCAATTCGAGCTGTGTGTCATTCTGGGATGCCACATGGAGACAGCACTGGCCATGTGACTACTCTCCCTCCAGCTCTTGCCAAGAAATGCATTGTGGGTATAGCTGTTAGTAGCCTATATTTAACTTCCTCCTTGAATGTGATGGTGGTGTCAGGCTTTATGTTTTTGCTATTTTGAAACTGTGTCATTGTCATCCTGCATATATATCTGATCTAGGAGAGTACTTTGCAGTACATTGTCACACGGTAAGCCATGAACCTTATGTAAAGACATTTTAACTTAGTAAATTTGGTTTTCAAAATACTGTTTTTTCAAATACTGTTGTCCAAATACTTCTCAAAGAAATTGGCTGGGTGGTCTCTATAAAGATCCAATGGATAATCTTTTTTAATTTGCTCATGATTTTCAGGAATCTGGTTTGTTGTTTGTGTTGTAATAATTTTATTTCATGCTGTTACCATCCCATTTAAGAAGGAGTAATGGCGCTGAATATCCTGATGAAAAAAAAACCCATTAATCAGAATTTCTGTTGTAAGATGTAAGAAATATTGCCTCCATGTGTATAAATCAATATTTCTCTCTAACACTGTTGCAATAAACCACAAATTGTAAGTTCTCACTTGTTCATTCTGTTTGTTTTTAAGTAAAGTGGTGTGGTAGTGGTGTTAGTCCACTTTTTAAAGATAATAAATAGAAACAAAACATAGAAAAGAAAATAAGATGATACCTTTTTTTATTGGACTAACAATACATTTTTGATTAGCTTTTGAAGGTAACCCTTCTTCAGATCAGAAATGAACATGTTGACAAATATCAGAATATATAAGTGAAACACAAAAGTATTCCAATGACAGTCTCTCACAGGAAGAGGGTGGGGTGGGTTAGGTAAGAAACAGGGAGAGCTGGGAGGATGAGAGACAGAGAGATGGCTAGATGATAAGAGGGTAACAAAGCAGTATAATTTTATGGTTTATAATGGGATAGAAAACCCAGATCTTTGTTAAGTCCTGTCTGGTGGGTGTCAATATTTCATCATTTTGAATTCAAAGGTCTTACATTCCTGGATTGTCTTAAAATTTTCTTTTAGTATTCTGATTTTGTAAAATGCTGTCCTACAGCAGTGACACCCTGGTTGCGATTGTGATATGATGTGTATGTTAAATTGATTCTCGTCTTTAGTATCTGGCTTATTTCTCCAATATAGCACCCTTCTTCACACTTTTTGCAACAATAAGGAGGTGTTGACTTGGGAGGGGCCTGAGTGGGTTAGGAATGTATGGAAGAAGGCTCAGTGTTATGGAATATTCACTTATGTGCCTAACTGCCAGAATTTAGGCACTAGCATTTACACAAGCCTTTTGAGCTAGCACAAGTGCTCATACCTAAAGTTAGGCGTGAAAATGTGGGCTTAAACTAGTATTCTATAAATGCAGGTCTGCGTAGAACTCCTGTTATAGAATTGCCACTTAGTCGGGGTGGGGATGGGGATGGGGATGGAGTCTGGCTCTGTAAGCGATGGCTGCTTCTATACTGAGCTCCTTTGTCTTACTAAAATAACCAGGGTTTAAAAAAAAAAATCCTACCGGGTCTCTCTCTCCCTGCCCCTTCTCCATGCAGTCAGACAATCCTGGGACTTCATGAGAAACAAGGAGCGGTTTAGAGCTTGTGCAGAGCTGTGCAGCAGGGAGAGTGCTAGTTAGCTGCCAGTGAGGGGAGTGGAAGGATCCAGGGGAACTCTGACAAGGTAGGGAGATCATTTAAGGGATTTTTTTTTCTGTAATGTGAAGGTAAATCTAGTACAGAGACTGTGGAATGTTATGGAGGTCAGTGAGGAATGCATGTGCTCTCTGAGTTTCCCTGGTAACCTGGGTAAATATTCTTGCTGCTGCTGTTACCTGTTGTTGTCAGTTGGGAGGGAGACTTTGAGGAAAGTGTTTCACTGATCTCTGTTAAACTTTAAAAATTGTCAAAGAACTGACAGGTCTGATTTGTGGTTAACAGAGAGCATATCGGTGTGTGTGACTGGAGTAAATTTTAAGTTCTAGAGTGGTAAATAATAGTGAGAGTCCTGCAGGAAATTAGTGAACTCTCAAGCGAATGAGAAGAAATATTATATTAAATGAGACCTCTGGGAAAATTCTCCTGTGTATTATAACCAGAGTGCTTATACTGTGAAATTTGTGACCCAGGGCAGGTTTGTACATAGGCAGTTTTTGCCCTGATTATCAATAAGACCTGGCTTTAAGAATGAGTGTAATGTAAGGATGAATGAGTGCTATTCATGTCCTCACCAGAAATGTCAGCTGGGAGTGCCGATAATGGTTAGGTGAATAATTAATTTCTCTTTAGAAAAGCTATAGGCTAGGGAGTTCATAGGTCTAAAGGGAAAACTGACAGGTAGCTCTGTGTTTACAGATATATTTAAGCTGCTGGCTTTGGAACCAGTTGTCTAGAACTAAGTTAACTGGTGTTATTAAAAAATGAAACTGACATCTGAAAGTAAACGGTTTATTTAAAGTGAACCTAACTGTCCTTGGCAGACCAAGCAGCTGATGCTGTCACCAAGAGTGTTAGAACTGCGAGTAAAGACGTTCTGCTAGTATAAGCTGATGTAGTTATAAAAAAGAGTGGTTCTTGGAAAGGGAATGTCAGTCCCCGAGCTGAATGAGTTAAAGGTGTGAATGGACAAGTATATGTGAGAAATTTTTACTTAATGCTTAGGTAGGTTTAGACAGAAGACACCTAATTATGGGGTCCTTTTACAAAGGTGCAGTAGGCTCTATGTACTTGCAGTACACACCAAAACAAGACTACCGCCAAGCTAGCATGCCCCCCTGGCGGTAATTTTGGATTTGGCATGCACCCATACTGCAGGGACAAATTATTTTTTTTATTTCCTACCATGCATGGCGTTTCTGGCATTAATTGGCAGTTGGCATGCGCTGACTGTGTAGCATGTGAGCCCTTACAACTAGATCAATGGCTGGTGTAAATAGGCACACACTGGTTTCAGTTTTACTGCAGGCCCTTTTCCTGACCCATTGAAAAAAAAGCCCTTTTTCCCAGACGTGGGAAAAACTGGCCCAGTGCACACCAAAAACATGCCTACACTACAGCAGGCCCCTTTTTGCCATAGCTTAGTAAAAGGATCCCTATGTATTTTATTTTCTGGGAAAACTAGATAGGGAAAATAAACTCACATTCAAAGAGATGGTGTCTACTTATGTCTAGCTAGGGCTTAGGATCTCCTTTTGAGTTTTAACAGAAAGTAGGAAGAAGACAAAAGTTGTCCATACTTACCTGTAGAAAGTTTTCACTGAAGAACTGTTGTCGCAAGGCGCCCACTATTCAAGAGAGCCCTAGGAAGAGGAAAAACAGCTAAGTGACTGAGTATAAAAGAAACAGTGACAAGGACAAAGATAACACAGTGAAAGTGACAGAAAGATAGCAAAAAGAATAATATAGGGAGAAGAGAATAAAAGATATTTACCAGAAATAGTATTCAATGTTGATGAGTCGGAGAAACTGAAACAATGCTGGCTCCTCCCATGACCAAAGGGCGTGGATTTGGTTGTTTCTAAGATGGGCGTCCTTTGTTTCCATTATCGCCGAAAATCAGAAACGACGAAGTCTAGGGACGACCATCTCTAAGGACGACCTAAATGTCAAGATTTGGGCATCCCCGACCATATTATCGAAACGAAAGATGGACACCCATCTTGTTTCGATAATACGGGTTTCCCCACCCCTCCATCGGGACGTTTTGCGAGGACGTCCTCAGGAAAACTTGGGCATCCCTTTCGATTATGCCCCTCATAGTTTTCTGGAAACAAGTATGGTCTCACATTCAAACTCTTCCGGATACTAAAGCCCTACTGACCTTTGCTAGAATAATCATCAAACTTGGTTTAGGTCTATCTCATCTCAAAGATGAGGAACTGCAGTTACTACATACTCTTACCACTATTGCAATCTAACAAATAATGAAGACAGTTAAAAATATTAATATACTGAATGTACACTTCTGGTAGAACCCTGTATTACTTCTATATAAATATGAAATGCACATGGCAGAATCCTGCAGATATTTTCATCATAGAATAAATGGTCTCATATCAAGTCCTACTTAAACTTGGAGACATAACATTAAGTATAAAGTTTACTCCTGTTTTCCATAATAATTGAGTATGCTATCTCCATATATAGTGTCATTTTACTGTTCTTACTAATGGAGAAACTGCAGAAGCGGAAGACTGTAGCCCACTACATATAAAGGATTCACAGAATGAGTAGTATGACCAGCGGGGCTCTTCCAAAAACAAGAGGATGAAAAGGATGATGAAAAAAAGCTTTATTCCTTAAAGTACCCGACACGGCACCGTGTTTCAGTTAAGTGCCTGCCTCAGTTGGTATCCTAAAGCTTATGTACTTGAAACACACACTATCTTGAAAAAGATGCAGAGTAAATGGTCAAGTATGTCAATACAGGAAAAATATGAATGTGACTTTTGTTTGCAACGTTCATATTTTTCCTGCATTGACATACCTGACCTTTTACTTCACGCCTTTTTCAAGATAGCGTGTGTTTCAGCTACATAAGCTTTATGATATTGATATTCTGTACCAAGACCCCTTAGGCAGGCACTTAACCGAAACACAGTGCCGTGTCAGGTACTTTAAGGAATAAAGCTTTTTTCATCATCCTTTTCATCCTCCTGTTGATTTTGGAAGAACCCCGCTGGCCACACTACTCCTTCTGTGAGTACTGTTCTAACTAATGTCATAAAGTTGGAATTTTCACTCCTGAAGATGGTAATATATTCGGGTTTCTTTTTTTTTTTTTTTTTTTGCTATTAAACTATTTTGTGGGGCTGTGTGTATAAAATAAGTGCTGCCAAATAACGCAGTCCCCACAGGGAAATATCTTTTGGCCAGTCCCCAAATCAGTATGGTATTTATTTATTAGAATTTAGTTACTACCTTTTTGAAGAAATTCACCCAAAGCACAGTACAGCAAGAATAAGCCAAACATAGGTGTCCTTTTACTAAACCACGGTAGCATTTTTAGTTCATGGTAGAAATCAGCTGGCAGTAAATGCTGAGATGCCCATACAGTGGTGGAAATAAGTATTTGATCCCTTGCTGATTTTGTAAGTTTGCCCACTGACAAAGACATGAGCAGCCCATAATTGAAGGGTAGGTTATTGGTAACAGTGAGAGATAGCACATCACAAATTAAATCCGGAAAATCACATTGTGGAAAGTATATGAATTTATTTGCATTCTGCAGAGGGAAATAAGTATTTAATCCCTCTGGCAAACAAGACCTAATACTTGGTGGCAAAACCCTTGTTGGCAAGCACAGCGGTCAGACGTCTTCTGTAGTTGATGATGAGGTTTGCACACATGTCAGGAGGAATTTTGGTCCACTCCTCTTTGCAGATCATCTCTAAATCATTAAGAGTTCTGGGCTGTCGCTTGGCAACTCGCAGCTTCAGCTCCCTCCATAAGTTTTCAATGGGATTAAGGTCTGGTGACTGGCTAGGCCACTCCATGACCCTAATGTGCTTCTTCCTGAGCCACTCCTTTGTTGCCTTGGCTGTATGTTTTGGGTCATTGTCGTGCTAGAAGACCCAGCCACGACCCATTTTTAAGGCCCTGGCGGAGGGAAGGAGGTTGTCACTCAGAATTGTACGGTACATGGCCCCATCCATTCTCCCATTGATGCGGTGAAGTAGTCCTGTGCCCTTAGCAGAGAAACACCCCCAAAACATAACATTTCTACCTCCATGCTTGACAGTGGGGACGGTGTTCTTTGGGTCATAGGCAGCATTTCTCTTCCTCCAAACACGGCGAGTTGAGTTCATGCCAAAGAGCTCAATTTTTGTCTCATCTGACCACAGCACCTTCTCCCAATCACTCTCGGCATCATCCAGGTGTTCACTGGCAAACTTCAGACGGGCCGTCACATGTGCCTTCCGGAGCAGGGGGACCTTGCGGGCACTGCAGGATTGCAATCCGTTATGTCGTAATGTGTTACCAATGGTTTTCGTGGTGACAGTGGTCCCAGCTGCCTTGAGATCATTGACAAGTTCCCCCCTTGTAGTTGTAGGCTGATTTCTAACCTTCCTCATGATCAAGGATACCCCACGAGGTGAGATTTTGAGTGGAGCCCCAGATCTTTGTCGATTGACAGTCATTTTGTACTTCTTCCATTTTCTTACTATGGCACCAACAGTTGTCTCCTTCTCGCCCAGCGTCTTACTGATGGTTTTGTAGCCCATTCCAGCCTTGTGCAGGTGTATGATCTTGTCCCTGACATCCTTAGACAGCTCCTTGCTCTTGGCCATTTTGTAGAGGTTAGAGTCTGACTGATTCACTGAGTCTGTGGACAGGTGTCTTTCATACAGGTGACCATTGCCGACAGCTGTCTGTCATGCAGGTAACGAGTTGATTTGGAGCATCTACCTGGTCTGTAGGGGCCAGATCTCTTACTGGTTGGTGGGGGATCAAATACTTATTTCCCTCTGCAGAATGCAAATAAATTCATATACTTTCCACAATGTGATTTTCCGGATTTAATTTGTGATGTGCTATCTCTCACTGTTACCAATAACCTACCCTTCAATTATGGGCTGCTCATGTCTTTGTCAGTGGGCAAACTTACAAAATCAGCAAGGGATCAAATACTTATTTCCACCACTGTAGGAATATAATGGGCGTCTCAGCATTTACCACCAGCTAATTTCTACCACGAGCTAAAAACACCACCATAGCTTAGTAAAAGACCCCCATAGACAACAGACAATTACAGCAATGAACATAGTCAACTGATTGTAAGAAGTATACTATCCAGCTCATAATCGAAAGTGATCGCCGGCCATTTCTCGACACAAATCGGGAGATGGCCGGCGATCTCGGAAAAGCGGCGAAATTGGTATAATCGAAAGCTGCTTTTTTTGACAGCATCGCCGCTTTCCCGTTGCCTCACCGGCGAAAGTTCAAAGGGGCGTGTAGGCGGCGAAGCGAAGGTGGGACATGGGCGGGTATGGGCGTGGCTACCAGACAGCCGGCTTTCGCCGATAATGGAAAAAACGGCGTTAAGCAGTATTTTGCTGGGTTTACTTGGTCCTTTTATTTTCACAACCAAGCCTCAAAAATGTGCCCCAACTCACCAGATAGTGGAGGAGTGGCCTAGTGGTTAGGGTGGTGGACTTTGGTCCTAGGGAACTAAGGAACTGAGTTCGATTCCCACTTCAGGCACAGGCAGCTCCTTGTGACTCTGGGCAAGTCACTTAACCCTCCATTGCCCCATGTAAGCCGCATTGAGCCTGCCATGAGTGGGAAAGCGCAGGGTACAAATGTAACAAAATAAATAAATAATAATAAATAGATGACCACTGGAGGGAATGGGGGATGACCTCCCCATACTCCCTCAGTGCTCACCAACCCCCTCCCATACTAAAAAAATAAAAATCTTTTTTGCCAGCCTGTATGCCAGCCTCAAATGCCGTACCCACCTCTATGACAGCAGAATGTGTTCTGTCCTCTGACAGCCTTTCCCTGGTTGTGATTTGGCTCTCGGGTGAGTGTGACACCTTTTCTGTTAGGTGCACTGCAGAGTCACATCAGCAATGCATTGTGGTGGGTGTAGGGTAGTGGGCTGTACTCCCATGGTGCTTTCCCCCTGCTAACTGGGTCAGAGTGTGCCCTGTTGTGTTTCCTGTTGTAGTCCATGCGGTAGTGGCCATTTTTGTAAGCCAGTTTTAGTTCCTTTTCCTGTGTTACCCACGTTAGAGAATGTAGTTCTTACCTTGAATGGTGCTGAAAGAGGGTATTGTACACCATTGTGCCAGCTCTGTCCTACTGCTCATCTTAGTACCAGGGGACTCTTTGCCAGTGGGGCACAACCTCTGATCTGCAGTTAACTGTGAGTAAACGTGCTTATTCAAATAAAGAACGTTTTCAAAGAGATTAGTCTTCAGATGTGAACTGGTGTGCCAAAGTTATACAGCAGCAATAAGTCCTACTGGCTGTATGCAGGTCCCTGGAGCAGTTTTAGTGGGTGCAGTACATTTGTGGGTAGTGGGTTTTGGGGGGGGGGGGGGGGTTGGGGGCTCAGCTCCCAAAGTAAGGGAGCTATGTACGTGGGAGCTTTTCTGAAGTCCACCGCAGTGACCCCTAGGGTGGCTGGTGTCCTGGCATGTCAGGGGGGCCAGTGCACTAAAAATGCTGGCTCCTCCCACGGCCAAATGTCTTGAATTTGGCCGGGGTTTGAGATGGCCAACATAACTTTCCATTATTGCTAAAAACCGATGCCAGCCATCTCAAACCCCGGCCAAATCCAAGGCATTTGGCTGGCCGGAACCGTATTATTGAAACAAAAGATGGCCGGCCATCTTTTTCGAAAATACGGGTCTGGCCAGCTGTTTGCGGCGCCGCCAAAATACATCGCCGGCGCCGGTCGATTATTCCCCTCCACGTCAACACAATACGTATTAAAACATTTTAACAGATGGCATCGGGTGTAAGTGGAGGTGGAACATAAAGAAAGATAAGATTGTAACAGGAGTTAGATAAAGGTAAAAATAACTAACTGAAGGAGAAATTGCACATGAAGTCAAGAAAGGTGCAGGAAAATGACTTCACCTAGGATTGATAAGCAAATTTTTTCTATGTAAATCCTGCTACAGTATGTGGAAGCTACTACTACTATTTATCATGTCTATAGCTGTGTTAGTCCTTGTGTATGTGACTAACTATTTAGTTGTTTCTTCCATTAAAGGCTTTTGCCTGCTTCCTCCCTAAAACAGAAATGGTTTCATTTCTTGTCAAGTAAAGTCTTCCAGAGTATAGAATCTACTCTGGAGAATGCTCCTTGCTGGGCTTCACATCATATGATTCCCTTTGGAGAGGGTGAGATTAGGCCAGGGATATTCCTTGAAATGACCTAAGCAACCTTGAAGGTGTGTAGAGATTAGGTATTCTGGCCCATTTCCTTTAACACGCCTTGACATCAGAGGTTTTTTTTTTTTAAATGTATTTTATTTATATTTGAAATTTCAAGAAGAAATGCAAACATCCTTCAATACAAGAAAGCAAAAATACTGTATCGATAAGAAAACAAATTAAAATGCAGGACATATACAATATGGGTGTGGGGTGGGGCTTCACAATTAACTAACTAACTATACAGAATTTATACTATCCAGTACAAGTGAAACAGTAAAACGTCAAACCGACAGCCAATAGTCATACAGCAGGGGTTACCACCAATAAGGACCCACCACCCTCATGAGCTACCGAAAAATCTAACAGCTGGGCGGGCCAGATAGATACATACAATTATTACCCACAAAATGCTTCTTGACAAACAGAAGGAAATTTGAAAAACATAGGACGCACCCAGCGCCAAGACTCCTTTTGTAGTATCCATGGAAACCAGTGCTGAAAGTCCACCAGCAGCACCAGCCTCTTGGAATTGGGTGGCTTGGCAGCTTTGATAAAGTGCTATCCTTGTGAATAATGCCTGCACTTCTAATAATAATATATGACAGATGCAACTACTGCACCGCCTGCTCCACTTTAACCTGCTCCCAGAAACCGGTCTCGCGCTAATCCTATTTTATGGAAAGTGCATGCAGTCACATGACTGGTACTGCTTCCTCCCTGTGACGGCATTGCCTGTGAAGCCAGTCCAGAGCAGAAAGGATGCTGCTGTTTCTTTAGTGCCGGGGACTGGACTGAGAGATGTTGCATTGCAGGTAAGGGGACACATTTCATGCACAATCTTGTTGGATCGGTTAAAAAAAAAAAAGCAGTACGAGATGGGAAGCATGCAGAGTGTGTGCACGCAGTTGCACAGAGATACTGCTACATAGTACTCTGCAGATTTTTTTTTTTTCAGCTGAAATCCTCAGCCCAAACGCTGACAGCTGAATCTGAAATCCTGGGAAAGCCCGTGGCCTATGCTCTGATAAAGGTTCTTTTGTATGGCAGCGTTAGATTGAGCCCCCTGCACTGCACCGTCATTTAAAGCACTTATTTTTGTCTGAGTAGAGGGCCCCCTTCCTTTTCTGACACATGAAGCAAATTGATACTACGTCAGAAAATGTTTTCTGTATTTTGAACATTGAGGTAGAAAATGTGCATTAGCCCTGTAGGAGAGAAAGATTAAAAAAATTTTCAAATATATTTTTTTAATTGTAGCTTGTAAAGCATTAACATATTCTGGGTCTCATGTTCTAAAGTGCAAAGTAAATTTGCAAATCTGTGCTGCATGGAAAAATAGTAAAAAACCAACTGCAAATATGCCCCCCCCCCCAAAAAAAAAGTCTTTTTTTTCAGAGCTTGTGGGGGGAGGGGGGTCACAAAAGACCTAATTTTTGCAGCATTATAAAGAGCCCTCATGGCCCAAATCAGAAGACCCCCCCACTCCCTAGGTTCCCACCTGGGGTCCAATCCATGGTGGTTCAGTGACTGTCCACCTGCCACAGCCCAGACTTGGGTCATAAATGTTTATACATGTATTTATTTATTTGGATTTATTTACCACCTTTTTGAAAGGAATTAATTCAAGGCGGTGTACAGCAAGAATATATCAAACATAAGCAACAGACAGTTACAGCAGTAAAAATATTCAAACAATAATACAAAGTATGGCATAGTATGCTACATTGTTATCTCAGACCCACCTATCCCCCTCCCCCCACCCCAGGGATCCTGAAACTCCTAGTGGTCAGACAGTGTAGTGTGCTGACTTCCCGTCACCCCATCTTGGGGCATAAATATTGTAAGAACTCCCCTGGTGAAATCCCACCTCTTCAGACATCCGAAGGCTGGCCCTATCCCTCCTTCCCAATCTCACTTAGACCCCTGATTTATCTCCAGGAATACAGGAGCTGTTAGGGGCAGGATGGATCCCTACGCGCTCCTGCGCTGATGGCTGCTGCTGACCCTAGTAGTAATCGTCTCATGACGCTACTACTAAGGGAGTGGTTTCCTATTTGACAACATGACCCTTAACGATAGTTCTGTACAATTATTACTAGGATCAGCTACAGCTACTGAGGCAGGAACAGGTGGGTTTGTTATGTCTTCTTGACTTTTGAGTGGCTCAGGGTCCTGAGAAGTGAGTAGAAAGTGAGGCTGGCCATCAGCTTTTAGCATCTTAAGAGATGAAACTTCAGTGGGGGTGCTAATAATATTTATGCCCCAGGCCTCAAAAAGGTGCCCGAACTGACCAGATGACCACCGGAGGGAATGGGGGATGACCTCCCCTTACTCCCCCAGTGGTCACCAACCCCCTCCCACCAAAAAAAAAAGTTAACAAACATTTTTTTCAGCCTCTATGCCAGCCTCAAATGTCATACCCAGCTCCATCACAGCAGTATGCAGGTCCCTGGAGCAGTTTTTAGTGGGTGCAGTGCACTTCAGGCAGGCAGACCCAGGCCCATCCCCTCCCTACCTGTTACACTTGTGGTGGTAAATGTGAGCCCTCCAAAACCCACGCGAAACCCACTGTACCCACATGTAGGTGCCTCCCCTTAGGGCTATAGTAGTGGTGTACAGTTGTGGGGAATTGGGGTTTGGGGGGGGGGCTCAGCATCAAAGGTAAGGGAGCTATGCACCTGGGAGCAATTTGTGAAGTCCACTGCAGTGCCCCCTAGGGTGCCCGGTTGATGTCCTGGCATGTGAGGGGGACAAGTGCACTACGAATGCTGGCTCCTCCCACAACCAAAGGGCTTGCATTTGGTCGTTTTGAGATGGGCGTCCTCGGTTTCCATTATCGGCGAAAACCGAGGTCATCCATCTCTAAGGTTGACCATCTCAACATTTAGGTCAACCATCTCTTAGGTCGACCTAAATGTTGAGATTTGGGCATCCCGACCGTATTATCGAAAAGAAAGATGGACGCCCATCTTGTTTTGATAATACGGGATGCCCCGCCCCTTCACGGGGACGTCCTCAGAGAGGGGCGCCCTTAGAGATGGGTGTCCCCTTCGAAAATGCCCCTCTATGTGCGTACAACATGCGTCAAATTAGAACTACCGCCCAGCTACCAGGTTAGTGCGGGAGCCCTTACCGCCACCTCAGTGGGTGGTGGTAAGTGCTCCCCCTTGCATAGTTACACGTTAAGTGCAATCTTACCTCATGGCCATTTCTTTTTTTGGCTTTTTTACCTGCTGCGGGAAAAAGAGCCTCAGCGTGTGGCAAAAAAGGCCGCCACTGCTAGCTCAGGGTCCCTTTTACCGCAGCTTAGTAAAAGGGCTCCTAAGTTAATTAGCATGCATTAAAATGTTTTAATGTGAGTTAAGAAATCTTTATTAAACCAAGTCTGTGAAAATAAGTGAAAAACATAATAAAATTATGAAAAAAGGTTAAATGAACTGAAAACATAGTAACATAGTAGATGACGGCAGAAAAAGACCTGCACGGTCCATCCAGTCTGCCCAACAAGATAAACTCATATGTGCTACTTTTTGTGTATACCTTACCTTGATTTGTATCTACCATTTTCAGGGCACAGACCGTAGAAGTCTGCCTAGCACTAGCCCCGCCTCCCAACCACCAGCCCCGCTTCCCACCACCGGCTCTGCCACCCAATCTCCGCTAAGCTTCTGAGGATCCATTCCTTCTGAACAGGATTCCTTTATATTTATCCCACACATGTTTGAATTCCGTTACCGTTTTCATCTCCACCTCCTCCTGTGGTAGGGCATTCCAAGTATCCACCACTCTCTCCATGAAAAAATACTTCCTGACATTTTTCTTGAGTCTGCCCCCTTCAATCTCATTTCATGTCCTCTACTTCTACCGCCTTCCCATCTATGGAAAAGGTTCATTTGCGGATTAATACCTTTCAAATATTTGAACGTCTGTATCATATCACCCCTGTTTCTCCTTTCCTCCAGGGTATACATGTTCAGGTCAGCAAGTCTCTCCTCATACGTCTTGTAACGCAAATCCCATACCATTCTCGTAGCTTTTCTTTGCACCGCTTCAGTTCTTTTCACATCCTTAGCAAGATGTGGCCTCCAAAACTGAACACAATACTCCAGGTGGGGCCTCAACCACGAGAGGCCAAATAGACTCAAATACATTCTGGCAACATAAGTACATAAGTAATGCCATACTGGGAAAAGACCAAGGGTCCATCGAGCCCAGCATCCTGTCCACGACAGCGGCCAATCCAGGCCAAGGGCACCTGGCAAGCTTCCCAAACGTACAAACATTCTATACATGTTATTCCTGGAATTTTGGATTTTTCCTTTAGGAAACCGTCCAACCCCTTTTTAAACTCTGCTAAGCTAACCGCCTTCACCACTTTCTCCGGCAACGAATTCCAGAGTTTAATTACACGTTGGGTGAAGAAAAATTTTCTCCGATTTGTTTTAAATTTACTACACTGTAGTTTCATCGCATGCCCCCTAGTCCTAGTATTTTTGGAAAGCGTGAACAGAAGCTTCACATCCACCTGTTCCACTCCACTCATTATTTTATATACCTCTATCATGTCTCCCCTCAGCCGTCTCTTCTCCAAGCTGTATAGCCCTAGCCTCCTTAGTCTTTCTTCATAGGGAAGTCGTCCCATCCCCGCTATCATTTTAGTCGCCCTTCGCTGCACCTTTTCCAATTCTACTATATCTTTCTTGAGATGCGGCGACCAGAATTGAACACAATACGCAAGGTGCGGTCGCACCATGGAGCGATACAACGGCATTATAACATCCTCACACCTGTTTTCCATACCTTTCCTAATAATACCCAACATTCTATTCACTTTCTTAGCCGCAGCAGCACACTGAGCAGAAGATTTCAGTGTGTTATCGACGACGACACCCAGATCCCTTTCTTGGTCCTTAACTCCTAACGTGGAACCTTGCATGACGTAGCTATAATTCGGGTTCTTTTTCCCCACATGCATCACCTTGCACTTGCTCACATTAAACATCATCTGCCATTTAGCCGCCCAGTCTCCCAGTCTCGTAAGGTCCTCTTGTAATTTTTCACAATCCTGTCGTGATTTAACGACTTTGAATAACTTTGTGTCATCAGCAAATTTCATTACCTCGCTAGTTACTCCTATCTCTAAATCATTTATAAATATATTAATTGGACAGCCCAAACGGACTCCATATACTACCTCTCAGAGTGGGACAAAAGATGTAGACACATATTAGACGAAATAGCACCCTTACGAACAAGAACTTCACGCAGACACAACTCAATACCATGGTTCAATGAAGAATTAAAAGAAGTAAAAACACAATCCAGGAAACTGGAATGCGCATGGAGAAAAATAAAAGACGGACACACACTCAACGCATGGAAACAAGTACAAAGCAGGGGCGTAGCTACGGGTGGGCCTGGGTGGGCCCAGGCCCACCCAATTTCGGCCCAGGTCCGCCCACCCAAGCGCACACCACACACTGCAGCAGCAGCAGCGCATACCACGGAGACGGCACCCGCTCGCGCTCTGGCTCAGCTCTCTCCAGGTTCTGAGGCCTGCCCACCGGTGCCTCCCATGGCCTTTTCGCTGCCTCTCAGAAGAAGCCCGTGGGGGGAGCGGTCATTCCGCCTTCGGTAGCGCGGAGTCCGTCGGTTGTTCGTTGCATTTGTCCGTTACACCCCCCCTCCCCTTCCGCTAGGGCGCTTGATCTCTCCAGAGACACGTGCTCCTTGGGTCATGCGGGAGTAGCGGGAGTACGACGAGGTGACCGACTTCCTGGGCCAGTGGGGACCCTTCCAGCAGCTCATTTTCTTCCTGCTCAGCATCATCCCCAATGGCCTCAACGGCATGTCCGTGGTGTTCCTGGCCGCATCTCCCGAACACCGTTGCCTGGTGCCGGCCACCGCTAACCTGAGCGAAGCGTGGAGGAAGGTCAGCGTCCCTAAGAAGATGGTGGACAGCATGTGCTAGCGGTACCGCCTGCTCAATTTCTCTGCCAGGGGCTGCTGCCAGGGCTGGACGTGAACATGTCTGAGATAGAGACGGAGAAATGCCTGGACGGATGGACGTACAGCATGGACGTGTATCGCTCCACCATTGTAACAGAGGTATGTGCTGGGACAGCAGGTGATTGTGTTTGTGTTGAACGCTGCACGGTGATATAATAGAAACAGCGACATGATGCACCAGGAAACACACACGTACAGATTGCCCATTACCACAATATAACTTTGCATGTAGTTGAAATGATTGCAGTGCTGTGGGTAAAGGGCCATGTCTGAGCCTGTATATCAATCTTGGAGCTCTTTTACTAAGCTATAGTAAGCAGCTAGTGCAGGGTTTATTTTGTGGTAGACAGAGTGGATCCATGCTAATATCTCCTGCGCTAAAAAGGCAGCCATCGTTGTAAAAATATTGCTGGCTGTCATGAGTGCTGATAGTAGTATGTGCATCTGCCCTGCTGGTAGTCTGATTATTTACAGAAACTTTCAAACAGTGTTTGTAGAGACTGTCATGTAGCTTTCCTTCAGTGGATACTCAATCACTCAAAACAGTGGAGAAACAAAAAAGACTTCAGCAAGTCAATAACTGCTTCTTAACCAGCAGTGCAGACATACCAGCCATGGGAGGTCAGAAAAAAACTCCACAAATGGTGCAACTGTGTGGGAAGAAGAAATGGCAATAACAATTCAGAACAGAACAGTAATGTCAGCTATGCAGATGACTTCAGTTTCTCAATATTTTCAAATTATATTTTTTTCAAACACTACTTATCCAGATCCTTCCAAAGCGTAGCTGTTACACATCCCAAGGAATCCTCATTTCACATCTGCTGCTTTAGGGAATTGATTAATTTCCCTTGACCACAGCGATCTTCAATAGGGCAGTGTATGGGAGGCGGGGATAGTGCTGGGCAGACTTTTATATAGTGCCCACCCATATTAGCTCTGGGCCCACCCAAAATGTCAGGTCTGGCTACGCCACTGGTACAAAGGAAATACAAATACGCAATAAGACAGACCAAAAGGTCATACTACAAAACCAAAATAGGGCCAGACTACAAAAACACGAAGATACTATATCATCTCATAAACAAACTACTAATCACAACGCCGGTCACAACAACCAACACTGACATCCCATCTGCAGACAACCTTGCTAAATACTTCAGCGAAAAAATTGCAAACCAATGCAATACTATACCTCAGGACAACACAGACATCAAAAACTTCATCAATGGTCTAGAGCCAACCCCTGGTGAATACCCAGCGGACCGAATTTGGTAAAATTTTGCTATCCTCACCACCGATACAGTTACTCAGACGATCAAAAGGTACTCCAACAGCCACTGTCAATTGGATACCTGCCCCAGCTACCTAATAAAATCCGCCCCCCACCTCTTCATGACAGACCTCACATCCCATTTAAACTTCATGCTTCAATAAGGTATCTTCCCTAAAGAAAAAGGCAACATTCTACTCACCCCAATACCAAAAGACACCAAGAAGAAAACAAATGACATCACCAACTACCGCCCAGTAGCATCTATCCCATTGGTAGTCAAACTAATGGAAGGCTTGGTAACCAAACAACTTAACGACTACATAAACAAATTCGCAATACTACACAATTCACAATCAGGATTTCGCCCCTTAAACAGTACCGAAACAGTACTACTTACTCTCCTAACTAAATTCAAGCAGGAAATAGCAATAGGTAAAAGCATTCTTCTCCTCCAATTTGACATGTCCAGTGTGCAAACCACACATTTTTGCCCTGTGCACATCCCTACAACAATAACTGTGCTATGCTACATGCGGTTATGGGATGTCTTTTTTCCCAGCTTCCCTTAACATTTTGCTTCATTTGTTACTGCAGTGCTCCAGGTGAAGCTCTTATTTAAAGAAGCAGTATCAGTTAGAATCCTCAAAATAACATATTACAACTTTGGACCTTTTCGTTAGCTTTCTTATTTTTCTGTTCTGATTTATTATTTTTTTTAAAGAGACTCTTGACACCTATCTGGTCTGGTTTACAGATTTTTCGTAACGAATATACCTGAAGTATATTTGCATACTTTAATCTGGTTCTTAGCCCCAGTGTATGCAAATCTATCTCATACATATTGATTATAGGTTGCTTGGAATCCAGAGTGGATTGATAATCACTGTATGGGGCAATGAAAAGGCTCAGCACTTATTTTATTCTTAACTAATAGGAAAGCCTGCCATTCAATAAAGAGAAAGAAGATGGTGGACAGGGAAATACTGGCTCTCCTTCTAGGGTGGAACTTAATAAAACAGAACAAATAAATATGCTGATTTTCAAAGATCTTACCCCCTAGAACTGTTCCACCTTAGCCTAAAACTATTTGCCAAACGTTTGAACATTTTATTGAATATCTAGAGGTAGCTCAATCACCTCAAAGTTTGATTAAAATAACAATTTTATTAACAAAAATATAGAAACTCAAATTTGTTTCCTGAATCAGTTCTGTGTCACTTATGCAACATACTCAGAAAAACATATTGCTACATGCAAGTCTATAATGCAGCAATGCTGTAGAAAAGCAAAAATGTTAGTGTAGTCCTGCCAATGTCAGTTTCTTGTTATCTGGATAAACCTGCTGGTGCTGCTCAATAGTTTGCAATAAGAACTGAAGTTCTGACTCATCTTTTATCGTGAGGCCACTGTATTCTTGAATGAGAGCAACACCAAATTCAGCATGATCATTCACCACTGTAATGTCTCCACAGCCTGCTGAAAGGCTTCTCGTGACACCCACATGTCTGAATCTACATCAAGAAATGCATCTGGAAGCTCCATCATTTGAAACAGTATCTTGTTTGAGACAACATCTTCAAGGGTCCACAGTGATTCGTGACTCTGCTCAGGACACTTATCAACAGCCTCTTTGTTGAAGTACTTACTTGGCTGTCAAAGAGGACCAGCCTGATTAGTTCAAGGATACCTTATGCGGATTGTGGAATTATTACTATTTGATGCCTTCAGAACATCAGTGTTGTTGAGTTACCAGTAAATGTTCACTAATTTAATTGATGTTTTGCCTGGACTATTTCCTTAAATTATGGGGTAAGGTCATTTTTACAAACTTCAGAAATAAGATCCACCCTAATCTGCTTCACTCTCATCAACATACTATTTTGCCTTGCCCCTTTCTTCTGCTTCTGCCCCTTATGTCTGTCCCATCTTCTCCGCGGTACCCATCCTGTCTAGGAGGAAAGCCTCTGTCTCATCGGTTGCTCAGGCCTAAGTTCCTTGACAGCCACTTTACTCATGTCCTTTGGTGTCACTCTTGCTTTGGCAGAGAGGGCCCAAGCTCCCTGCCACCTGCTCTGATGAGTTTCTCCAGTACAGCAGGAGTGATTATTGAAGTTGGCTGAGAACCAAAGAAGCTAGTTTCAAATCCTGCTTCTCCCAGTGATGCTTTCTGTAACACCTATTGGATATATTGGCATATAGTACAGTGCAATCCACTTAAGTGCAAGGGTTTGGAACCAAAGAAATACATGCAGTTAACTGGAGCGTGCACTTAACCGTTGTGACCCAAAGAAGCTTGACATATGATAAACATATGTACAGTACTGTTTATTATACGTACAGTATATAGTCTTCATTAACTGATGTTATACAGTTTCCGTTAACTGATGTTAGGCTTACTTGAAGTAATCAGTCATAGTCCTCTGTACACTCTTGTGTCTGTGAGTTCCATAGACTACGTCTGCCAGATGGTAAAAACTGTCAAAGCACTGACATCCAGTGACCTCCAGATAGGCCTGCACGGTGTTGAGATTCTCCAGCGCTCTTGCAAAAGTGACAGGAGGTTGTTGAATTTCGTCAGCATGTGCCTCGCTGCTCATTTCATCATCTGTTTCATCATCAGCCATTGTTGCCTGCATGTAGGCGCATATCTCGACATCAGTTCTGTTGTCAGCTGTTTGTAGATCATAATCAACAGCTACATAGTGATGAAACTCCTCTTCAGTAACACCGGCTGGGATGTCAATAGCCTGTTCATCTGACGCGTTTGCAACAGCTGCATCTGTTTCGTCCCTCTCCACATCCTTAACAAAGCTTGCCCGCTTGTAGCAGTTCACAATGGTTGCCTGTGTAACATGATTCCAGGCTTCTTTCTGCATATGTAGGGAATCCAACAGTAATAGATTATGAGCCAGTTCAACAGCACATTTATCCTTGCCAGTCTGGTCATCCATAATGCTCATCAGACGATGTAGCACATCAGTCCAATAATGTTGTTTTAAATTGGCTATTATGCCCTGATCCATAGGTTGGATCAGAGAGGTAGTGTTTGATGAAAGGAAGACCACCTTGACGTTAGACAGCCCGACATCTTCACTGTGTGCAGCACAATTATCACAAAGCAACAAAATCAAGCTCCTCTATCATGTCTTATATTAGACTTTGATACATTTCAGTTGGAATGTAAGCTCAAAATATTAAGAGTGATATTAGGCTCAGAGTTAACTATGGAACTCCAAATCAACTCTTTGATTCAGACAACATTTTTCAAAATGAGAATTCTGTGTCAAATTTGAAAATATTTTCTATTTGAACAATTTATATTATTAGTGCAAGCATTATTCAAATCACAGCTTGATTATTCTAATTTACCCCCTTGTTTACTAGGCCACGCTAGCGGCTGGTGTTGCGCTAATGCTGACACAGCCCATTGACTCTGAATGAGCTGTGTCGGCTTTGCCATGCAGCGGCTTATTAAACAGGGGTTAGTCAATATAGGCTGTTCAAAAACAGTTCTGAAAAGGTTACAAATCGTTCAGAACACTGCAGCATGTCTGATCTATGGAAAGTATAAATTTGAAAGAGCGACTCTCCTTTTGATAGAACTCTGTTGGTTACCAATTAAATCTTGATTTGTTTAAACTTTGTGTATTCATATTCTAAAGTCTCTATGGCATGGTGCTGGATTATGGAACTCATTTTTGAAACAGAAAAACGTCCAAAAAATGTCACAAAGTGGCAGATGAACTTTTGTTTTTGGCAAAATGTTCAAATCGCTATTTTTGAAACTCATTTTTAAGACGTTTTTCTGTACAGTCCAAATCTCAAGGGGGCATGTTGGAGGTGTGTATTTTGCTGGACTAGGGCGGGCTAATGATCTGAACATTTTTCTACGATAATGGAACATTGTAAAAATATCCAGGGCAAAAAATAGAATGTTTTTAGATAGACCTGTTTCAATAATGACTAAGTGCCAAAAAGGTGCCCAAACTGACCAGATGACCATTGGAAGGATAAAGGCATGACCCCCCTCCCCCTTAATCCTCCAGTGGTCACTGACCTCCTTTCACCCCTCCTAAGTGGTGAAAGTGCCAGTACATACCAGGCTCTATGACAAATGCAGATATAATGGCCATTCCTCTTAGAGCAGCAAATAGGACCCTAGAGAGCCTAGTGGTTGGTGCAGTGGAATGTACAGACCCAGGCCCATATCCCACTCTAACTGGTACACTTGTGGTGGAAAGTGTGAGCGCTCCAAAAACCTCAAAATAACTTACTGAACCCACATATAGATGATAGCTGCAGGCATAAGGACTATTGTAGTGGTGTACAGTTGGGTACAGTACATTTTTTGCTATTCCTGGAAGGTTCACCATACAACATAAGGGGGTTATGATGGGACCATTTATGTGAAGTTCACTATAGTGCCCTGGGCTGCCCCCACAGCTCTGCTGGGATATCTATGTGACCAGTCTAGTAAGACTGCTGGCCTCCAGCCATCCCAATGGCTTATTTTTGTTCATTTTTCCCTTGGACATTTTTTGTTTGAAAATGGTCCTTAAAGAAAGACACACTGAGCACAAAAACATCTAAAATAGGGTGATTTTCGAAACAAAATGATAAAAAGGGTCCTTTACTGAAGTAGATTTGACACGACACCGTGTTTCGGCAATAGTGCCTGCCTCAGGAGTCTGTATGTTGTGGTTCGAGGACAAATCTAAAAACCAGGCATGAGTCTTTAAAAAGACTAACGATGCCCCGGTAAAATGTGAGAAACAATCAAAAACACCAGCAAGCTGAAGCCTTAAAAAACTTAGATGAACTGCGAATTCATGTGCAAGATATATTCATATTCACTTTCTTCAATTTCCATCTTCAAGACAAGTTAAGTATAAAAGGATACATTCTTAAACTTTAACTTACCAGGCCCCACAAATTTGGAATGCCTTACCTATTAGTCTTAGGTCAGAGACTACTGCTTGCCCTGGGATTGGTAGCACGGAATCTTGCTACTATTTGGGTTTCTGCCAGGTACTTGTGACCTGGGCCACTGTTGGAAACAGAATAGGCTAGATGGACCCAGTATGGCTATTTTTATATTAGTTAGGAAAAAATTGAAAACTAGCTGGTTAAAGTAAATGCCAAGATGATGGTTAAAATAAAGTTGTTAATTCTTCCTAGTATTGAACCAATTAGTTGGGTGATAGCAGTACACAAGACTTTATTATACTGTAACTTGGTCAAGTTATTTCACCTTCCATTGCCTCCAGTACAACTTAGGTTGTAAGTTCACTTCAGCAGAAAAATCACCTATGTACAGAATTGTAACCAGTGCTCAGATTTGTAGTGGATGAGTAATTAAATCTAAATTCCGCTGAGACTTTGGCAGACAAGGCTTGAGTTTCACTGCAGCCACATCAGTCACATCTATTGGTGTTGATCCCTCCCCAACTAGCAGGATCTTCCTTTCCAGCAGTCTCCAAGTTGTGTGGGTGCTGTGGAAGCACAATTGTAATGCTTAGCTTCCTCAGTACGTCTTGACAGCTGGACTGCAGCTGCTCATGGCAAAGCAGTGAAATCAACAAATAACAAACTGCTCTTTTGTATAGTGGAGGATGATGATTGGGGGAATTTTGACACAATTGCTAATGTTTCCACAGAAATGAAGTGAAAATCAATAAGGAAAAACGGGGATCTCCTGGAGTTTGGCTTTACTGCCAGTGAAAGTAGCTGGTGTTTTCTGGTTGCGCAATGTACATCTTTAAGACAGCAGTTATGTACTACAACAACCTGTTATTGTATGGCCTCTGTTGCTGACATTTTGAGTTGACAGAAGTAGGATCGGTGTCGTAATTAGTGAAGCCTCTTCCCTTGCTTTGAGGGTTGAGTTTGTGCCACAGGAGCAGGCTCAGACTTGCCATGAAATAGCAGCATTTCTTTTCATGGTTTGTGATGTTGTGGAGGAATGCTGGAACCATGTGACAAGACCTTATGTAAAACTAGGGTGTCTGTTTTGAGGTGTTTACAAATTGTGGATTTAGGTTTTCTAGCTAATTACCGATTCTTTGAGGGTACAAAAGTTCAGCATTTATCCATGCTTTTATACTAGAGGTACTATGGCTGCATACCTTCTCCGGTAGAATCTAACATGAACAAAGCCACAAAAACTGAATGGAGGATACAAAATGAGTCAGAGAGAGCGGTGAGAGAGTACTAGGGAACATGGTGTTTTTTTCCATTGTTTGTCTAGTAAACACCTTGTGAGACCTCAGGGAAGGGTTGTGGGGGTGGCCCTGGGAATAACTCAGCCAGACAAGGTATATAAACATTAAAAAATGTTTTATTCACCTGAGCCCTGCTGAGACCTCAGATGCAACAGTTTTTCTGGTTTAGTAACAGTCTTTGAGTAGGCCTCCTGCTAGCAGGCCAAGCAGTCTGTGGCTTGTAGGGCTTCCCCGCCCCAAACTCAGTCTCTTAGTTCTCAGGTCTTCTGAGAACTCGGATCTGGCTCCAGCCAAACCTTTGCACGGCTTGTAAGCTTGAAGCAAAGTTGGCTTACCTTAGCCAGGTCACAGCAGCTAAATGTATTCTGTAAAGGCTTAGGCTTCAGTTCTTCCTTCCCTGGACCTCCCTACCCTCAGCTTGACCCTGTCTTTTAAACTCCCAGGTATTGGTTCAACCTCCACCCAGCGCACTTCCTCCTGGGGCGGGATCCATGCTCTTAAGGTGTCTCAGGCTAGTTAGAGAGGGACTTTTCTTAAGGGTGAGAGGCAGTGTTCTATAAACCCCATCACACACCTATTTTAGGGGCCCCTTTTACAAAGCTGCGTTCAGACGCTAATGCGCACATTAGGTTTTTTTTTTGCATGTGCCTTGATTATCGACTTCCTGTGTTTCTATGGGCTCTTTTAATTAAGTTGTGGTAAGCACTGCAGCTTAAAAGGGCTTACTTTGGGACATGCTGAGGTCTCCCGTGGTAATTTTGCAATGTGCACTCAAACCATGCACTAAAAATATTTTTAATTTTTGTGCAGAGGGGGCATGTCTGGAGGCAGAGAGTGGGCATTTCTGCACTAATCAGAGCATCTACTTTACCACGTGCTAACTTGAGCCCTTACCACCTACAAGATAGGTGTTGGTAAGTACTCCTGCACTAGTTTTTTTAATGGTCATGTGCAAATGAAACCTATATTTGCCTACTCCCTGTCTTAACCACAGATACGTGCTTTATAGGCATGTTTTATTATTTGGTTTGAGAGACTTTGTAGGAGTGATTTTGGCCGCTTCGTTGGAAAAAGTATGCTCATATGCTGATGTATGTGACGTTTAAATCACTCCTTCGGGAGTTGCTTTGAGCTATCAAACTAGTATTTCAGTGCCTTTTATATTTACTTTAGCACATTTGGTATAATCACACAACATGATATGTGGTGTTTAAATGAAAGCCATCAAAGGCTTATTCATTTGAGACGATGCCTAATACCGAAGGTCTTAGTGGCCACAGTTTGTATACTGAGAGTGACCACTTACTCAATATTAATTTAAATATTTAGATTATTTTTCATATTTGTGAAGTTTCAGGCACTGATATCAGCTACGATTAGCGATCTTTTTCTAGATTACCTCTTTATTTAACATTAGTGCATGGTCGTCAATTAGAAAAATGGAAAATCGGCCATTTTCCAGCTGCACTAAAAATGGCCTTAGCATGCGGGAAAGACCCACTTAAGAGTGGGCGAAGGACATTTTTCCCCACAGCTTAGTAAAGGAGCCCCATGTGCATAAATGTGTACCCTGTTCACGTCTGCCAAAAATCTACCTGTACATACACCCACCAGCAAATTACATGACATTGCATTTCAGTGCCATTTTATAGAATAGTAGTGTAGAGTCTCAAGTATTCAGTGTAAATGGGCCCGACCCGTTGTCGGATAAATAAAAAGTCAGCTAATACAGAAAACAATGTTTACTTAAAAAAATGTTTATTAATGTAACCCTGTAGGTTAGAATATGTTGTAAAATAAAAATACCTGGTCAACAGGATCGGGTCTGGGTGGTCTGGGTCAGGAGCAGTGGTGTAGCTACGTGGGGCCACGGGGGCCTGGGCCCCTGTAGATTTGGCCCTGGACCCCCCTGCCGACGACCCCCTCGACCCCCCTCGCCACCAACCCGCCACCAACCCGCCACCACGTCAGACTCAGAAACAGAACAAAGCTTTGCGCCGGAAGAAGAGGACCTCGGCTGGCGGGGATTGGGGTCCCCCCGCTAGCAAAGGTAGGTGACGGCGGCGGCGGGGAAGGGTTGGTGGCGGGAGGGGGGTTGAGAGGGTCGGCGGCGGGGGGGGGGGGTCAAAGTTGTTGGTGGTGGTGGTGGCGGCGGGGGGAGGGGTCAGCAATGGGGGGGGTCGGTGGTGGCGGGGGGTCGGCTGCGCCGGGGGTGTGTGCTAAAATGTGCCCCCTCACCTCGGGCTCTGGACCCCCCCCTCCTGCCGAAGCCTGGCTACGCCCCTGGTCAGGAGGCAGGACCTGCAGTGACATTGCCACTGCTGGAAGTAGCAGGAAGTATCAGTGGTCCTTCCTGCTACCACAGCAACTTTCAGCTGCGACAGTGTCACTGCTGGACCTTCCTCCTGACTCAGACCACCTGGACCCGATCCTGTTGACCAGGTATTTTTATTTAAAAACATGTTCTAAAGTACAGGGTTATTCTAGCACTAATCAGCAATGATAAAAAAAATTGTAGAGCAGGCAATTTGAGCACAAATACAGAGCAGTGATGTCACCGGGGTGGGGGTGGGGGTCTGTTGGATATACTGGATGGTTGGACTACCGAAGGTCAGATAATCAAGACTATATTATATCTCGTAGTGATATTAGCATTTACATGCATATGTGCCAGTGTTCAGGTCACTTACACAGGTTCCTGTTGCCTAACAAAAATAAAAAAATAAAATAAATCTTGGCACCTTTTTTTTTTCTCAGATGTTTCCGGCACAGGATAGCTCTTCCTTGTGTCCCCAGAATTTTTACCTGCAAGATTTCTGCATTAGAGAATTCCTTTCGTGGTTTTTATAATTCAGTTTGTATATGTTTCATTGTCTCCCGGGCTAGGGAAAAAAGTGAAATATTTAAGAAACCCTTAAAAACTTTTCTATTTAAGCGATATTTAAAAGATTATGGAGTCCTTTTACTAAGGCACGCTAACAGATTTAGCGCACACTAACGATTAGCGTGCGCTAAGTAAGACGCCTATAGGAAAATAATGGGTGCCTTATCATTTAACATCATTAGCGTGTGTTAAATCTGTTAGCACACCTTAGTAAACGACCCCAAAATTTTAAACTGTAAGTACATTCCCAGTATCTAAGTTGAGCTGGATATCTTATTGTGATCCGCATTGAACCTTATAGGTAAATGCAGAATATAAATGGAGCTGTAATGTAATGTGATGGTGAGTCTATTCTATAGGGGCACCTGGGCACCCAGATTCCATTATAGGATACTAGTGTAACCCGGTATTGATGTGCCTAACATTTAAGTGCCCACAGTTACACCATCCATAGAGCTGGCATAACTGTAGGTACCTATATGTAGCCGGAATACACATAACATACAGTAAAGGGCCCTTTTACTAAGCTGTGGGTAAAAAGGCCGAAAAAAGACATAGCCATGCAGTAAGATTTCACTTACTGCATAGCCATGTGGGGGGAGCACTTAACGCCACCCATTGAGGTGGCGGTAAGGGCTCCCGTGCTAACCTGGTGGTAACTGGGTAGCACTTGGCGCTGCCCGATTACCGCCGGGTAACTGCTGCGCTAAACAATAGACTACCCTAACCCTGACCCTACCCTTACATTTCTTTTTCATATAAAATCTTTCCTTATCACTTCTTTTCTGTTGCTGAAATCTGCTGGTGTCTCTCCTTCTCTGTCGCTGTTCTTCTCGGTCAGTTGGTTAGTGGTGTTTCTTGGTTGGAGAACTCTAACTTCCTTGTCATCAAGCAGATGAAGCCATTACGTATGGGTTGTGTCCATCAACCAGCAGGGGGAGATAGAGAGCACTCAACTTTTCACAGTGCCTCATGGCCAGCTAGCTCCACTGCCTCTTCAGTATTCTCTATCTCCCAAAGCAGGGTGGCTCCTGGCTTCCCATTTGTTAGCCGGGGTGTTAGAGGCTATAGCAGCTTCACTTTGAAGGCACATAGGTCAGCCCTTTCCCTGCCTTACCCATGCCCCTGTGGATGTGGACATATTAGCTTGCTTTTCCCTGTCCTTTCCCACTCAGTAGATGCAGGCACATTGGTTCGCCTTTCCCTGCCTTTCCCACTTATCTGAGCCTCCGGAGTGTTTTTATTTACCTCTTTTGCCTCTGCTTTCCTCACAGCATTAAAAAAAATATATATATATATTAGCGCAGCGATCTTGGAAAAGAGGTTTTTTTCCTTCTTGAGATTCTTCTGCAGGACCAGAGCTGTGATACTCAGTCTATCTCCCCCTGCTAGTTGATGGACACAACCCATACGTAATGGCTTTATCTGTTATGACTGAAGGAAAGAAAATTATCACGGTAAGAACTTAATTTTCCCTTCCTTTTCACTGGTCGCACTCCTTTTCTTTTGAGCTACCTGTCAATTTTTAGATATCTGGCTCTTGTCACCTGTTTTCACTGGCTACCAAGTCTTGAAAGAGATGAGCTCAGAGTTCTCATGCTTATTTACTTTATAATTAGTGAATGATACAGAGGAGAGCATGTTAGGGTTGTGGGATTTCAATTTGCTAGTTGGGTACTACTGGCAGAAAATATAGTCTCAGCAAGGATTAGAACTGTAACCTTCAAGTCTAAAGGCTTCAAATCTAGTAATCAAATTCATCCTTCAACTCACCTACTTCCCCGACCCTGACAAAAAATATCTTTCTGTTGGCTAACCTATTCAAGCTTTGTTATTGGTTTATGCTGTGTAAATAGTGGGTGAGGAGAGAGTTAGTTAATATATATATTTCACTTTCTAACAGATCTAATAACCCACTAGGTACAACTAATATGGTTAACGAGGAAGAGATGAATGGTTCAGGAAACCTAATGGATTTCCTGGATGAGCCGCTTCCTGATGTCGGGACGTATGAGGACTTCCACACCATTGATTGGTTAAGAGAAAAGTCCCGTGACACAGACAGACATAGGAAGGTAAGTGGAAAACTTTATTTGATCATCATTATCTTGACCGCTTGTAACAACAACATCTGTAAAAAAAAATAACCAGCATTACTTATAATTGTGGTTCCTTTCTAAAATTGGTTGAACTGGTTGAGCTCTTTGACTAAAAACACCTCCTAGACCCTTTAGAAAACAAAAACAACCATCTTGGAAAACCTGAGAGAAAAAAAAATGTAAAACAAATAGTACCTTAGTTTTTCTTTTTTGGACTCCCTCTTGAAACTGTATATTGTTGATTTTGGTACTTGTTTTTTTGTCTGAGTTTTGTTGTTTTTATTATATATCTTTCTTTTGTTCTTTGCCCTGGAAAAGGGCTGACTAAAAATAATACATTTCAATTTCAACACATTTTCCCAAGTGTGAATTTTCTTCAGGTTTTTGCCTTATCTGAGTGGTTGCTGGGAGTCACAAGGTCCCATTTCATTTAAACTGGTGTTTTCAGGCATTTTAATATGATACAAAGAGGCCTTTTCCACACTTTGGAGTGGTCAGACACACCCCCAGGGCCCACAGCCACAACCACCGCCGATACATGCTGAAAGATGGTGTGATGCAAGAGCACATAAAGTAGACGTGCCATGGACCCTGGAGATGTGTGTATAGTCCCGCTTCCTGGGATGTAGGAGCCGCCAGAGGCTCCCCCTCTGAAAGAGACAGAAGAACGATCCTGTGTGCTATCCATGATCAAGTTGGTATCTCCTACTATGACTAAGTTTTGTTGCTGGTAGTGAATCAATTTATGCAGTAGAGAAGGATAAAACTGTTTTATTCTTCTCTACTGCATAAATTGATTCACAGGGTCATATAAAACTGCATAAATTGATTCACTATCAGGGTCATATAAAACTAATAGATAAAGCTCTTGGTCTTGCACCCATACCTTCAAAAATATATAGTGGCCTCTGTTATCTTAGATCAAACGTTTAGCCTGGTAACTCAGAGATTTATGAAAGAGAACTGCAACTCCTCCCCTCCGACCACCTGAAGATGCAAAAAATACCTCTCCCACCCACTGCTTTTGTAGTTTTTGATGTTCAGTGTCTATCAGGCGGGTCTTCTATAGGCAAGCAATATCAATATCCTAAAGTTTCAGTGCATTTCACAGGGAAGGTAATACCTCTCACATTCGATGTAGCTAGTCTACAGGAAACCTGTGAGGACAGTGGTCATAAATGAAAAGGATTATGATGTTCGATGGACAAATGAAGAGACCCGAGGAGTCCATCCTCTACCCCCTCGCAACCATACCCCAGCATCTGAAAAACCCTAGGAAAGGAAATAAGTGCTCGAAGTCCCATAAAAAAACTCTGGTGCAAACACCACCCCCCCCCCAAAAAAAATAAAACCCCAAACCCTTCCCCTGTCCTCCCTTGCCCGCCCATTCCAAATCACCCACAAAACCACAAACTAACATCCAGGCCAACAGAGCAACCTCTGCCAGCTTGGTGGGATCACTATCTCATACATCATGAGCCCCAACCCCCACCCCTGGGCCCCAGACAAACCACATAATGGGCATTCAGGAACATGCAAGAAATAAGCAGAGAGATCCAATTGATAAATATAGAAAACAGCCAGGACTAATAGATGCACACTGCTAGGACTGCAGGAGAAGCTAGTTCTCACTCTGAAACCTACAAACAGTACAGCAGCTATGCTTTAGGGAAGGGAGATATGGGGGAGACAGAATATTGAGACCCTGTAGAAAGCCAAGCTCTCCACCACCTCCCACCAGCCTTGAATAAAAAATTTTCAATGTGACAGAGTGAACAAGCATAAAACGTTGACCTCTGTCCTCTAGTGTAGCACAAGTCGGATGGTATGCCCCTCATAGGTGGTAGTAGGAACAGAGTAGTTTGTGGAACTGTCTTTGGGGCATTGTCTTAGATAAGACTGCTCTGTCTGCTTGATTTCAATACCATGTAGGATTTGTCATCCATGGTATCATCAAAGCCTCTGCCTTTTAAAAAGACAAGCTAGGAAGGCTGAGAGATGATGGCAAAAGGATAAATCCTTGCAGGGGACAGCAAAGATTTTATAGGGAGTAGAATAGGTAAAATTAGGTAGAAGAACTTAGTACTCCAAACAAACTAATACTAATGATAATTATCCCCCAAAATTGTATGCCTTAGTAAAACTAATTTCATCACATCCTAGAATGATCTCACAGGTTGTTTTGAGCCCCACTGCACAAGATGTGACAAATCATCATGTTTCCAAGATCGAGAATTTTCAGAGAAGATTTACTCAGATATTTTGACTGTACTTGGACTCACTGCAGTCTGCAATTCTAGGAATTCTTTTAATCTAGCCTTTTCCCTTGAGAACATTATCTTGTCTAGTAAGGAAAGGATTTTTAGATTTACATTCTGGTACTGTAGGTATTTTCCTCTCCTGAAGTGCTATGAATGTCTAGGAGCATTATAAAATAATAATATTTCTGAGAAACACACATAAAAACGAGTCTGACTTTTTTTTCCACATATCTAAGTGGTAATGGCACCATTTTATTGAACTAGCAACTTTTATTTTGTGTAAAGTATATGCATCTTTAGTCACTATAATTAAACTTGTTCATTTTTATTTTAAACCTTTATTTTATTTTTTTTCTTGGTAATTATTCACAGATAACCAGCAAAAGCAAGGAATCCTTGTTTGAGTTCATCAAAGGACTGCTGGATGCGTGGTCAGGATGGGTTGTAATGCTATTGATTGGACTCCTGGCAGGTATGTTCACTGTGCTGAGAAACTAATCCCTGAAAATGTAATTAAGGGGTCCTTTTACCAAGCTGCGGTAAAAGGGGCCCTGTGGTGGCATCAGCACGTGAATTTGACGCACACCAAGGTCCCCTTTTACTGCAGCACATAAAAGGAGTTAAAAAAAGAGAAATAGCTGTATGGTAAGTTAAGCACTTGCCACATGGCCATTTCCTGGGGAAGCCCTTAAATATGAAGCGGTAAGGGCTCCTGCGCTAACCTTGTAACCTTGGTGCTAAAAAAAAAATACTTTTGGGGCGCCAGAAATGGTGTGCGGCACACAGAGGCATATTTTTGCCTAATAAGTCAGCTGCTGGCAGAAAAAGAGCGTGCGTATCAGGGGTGGGGGTGGGGGTAGGGAATAAAATGGGTCCTGCTACAGATAACTCGAGCTAAGCTTTAGTAAAAGACCCCCTTGGTTTTTAACTTTCTACCTAAAAGCTTTTGGCTTCCAGAACTTCCTTATCAGACCCTATGTTGTTGGCATCCACATGTACCACAACTGGTTCCTTCCTAACAGTATCTAAAAATCCTATGTAGGTAAGGCATGAGGTGTGCCACCTTTTCACCAGGGAGGCACCAGTCACTGTGTTATCTGTTTTTTTAATGATTACATCGCCGACTACAATATCTGTCCTAACCATTTCTACTACTACTACTACTAACTAACATTTCTAAAGCGCTACTAGGGTTACGCAGCGCTGTACAATTTAAACATAGAAGGACAGTCCCTGCTCAAAGAGCTTACAATCTAAAAGACAAGAGAACAAACTAAAGACAAGTGAACAATCTAGAGGACGAGTGAACAGTTAATCTGATAGGGTGGATAGATTGGGACATTTTATATTTCTCGAGTGGTTAGGCGCCGAAGGCAGCATTGAAGAGGTGAGTTTTAAGCAGAGATTTGAAGATGGGTAGGGAGGGGGCATGGCGTATGGGTAAAGGAAGATTGTTCCAGGCATAGGGTGAGGCAAGGCAGAATGAGCGGAGCCTGGAGTTGGCAGTGGTGGAGAAGGGTACTGAGAGAAGGGCTTTGTCCTGTGAGCGGAGGTTGCGGGCGGGAACATAGGGGGAGATGAGGGTGGAGAGGTAGTGAGGAGCCGCAGACTGGGTGCATTTGTAGGTAAGGAGGAGGAGCTTGAATTGTATGCGATATCTGATCGGAAGCCAATGAAGTGATTTGAGGAGAGGGGTGATATGAGTATATCGGTTTTGGCGGAATATAAGACGTGCAGCAGCGTTCTGAACGGATTGAAGGGGGGGTAGATGGCCGAGTGGGAGGCCGGTGAGGAGTAAGTTGCAGTAATCAAGGCGAGAGGTAATGAGAGCGTGGACGAGAGTTCTGGTGGTATGCTCAGAGAGGAAAGGGCGAATTTTGCTGATGTTGAAGAGGAAGAAGCGACAGGTCTTGGCAGTCTGTTGGATATTCCCACCTGGGAACAAGCCCTTTGAAGACCTATCCTCAGTGTGAGAAGATACAGTATCATCTAAAGGGCAGTTCCTAGCTACAGGGTCCGTTTTTGCCACACCAAAAGTGATGTTGCCTCTCCAAACAACATGGGGCTGGAGCTGGGACTTATCCTGTAGGTCTCCTCTGCAAAACTCTCTGCCTCATTTCCTCTAGGTCTGCTACTCTAGCCTGTAGAGGTTAGATTTGACCCATGAGAGCCAAGAGCTCTTTGCAATGAGTGCATTCATACAACCTGTCAACAACTGGTAAATAACCATACATGTGACCCTCAGTGTAAAATATTGGATAGCCCCCATCCTGCTGTTAGACTGCAGTTGAATTGTTAGTTATTTAGGGGTCCTTTTACTAGAGTGCGCCAAAAAATGGCATGTGCTGGTGTAGACGTGTGTATTGGACACCCGCAGGTCCATTTTTCAGCTCGGCTCCAAAAAAGGCCTTTTTTGGGGGCCAAAAATGGACGTGCGGCAAAATAAAAATTGGCGCGTGTCAATTTTGGGCCTGAGACCTTTCCGCCACCCATTGACCTAGTGGTAAAGTCTCACGTGTTAACCAGGCGGTAATGGCCTACATGCATACAATGCCGATTACTGCCTGGTTAGCGCTGCGCGCTGGAAATGTTCCAGCGTGTCTAGTGGACGCACATAAAAAATGAAATTACCACCTGGGCCACATGGTAGCCAGGTGGTAGTTCAAAATTGACACGTGTAGAACACGCGTACGCGCCTATGCAGCTTAGTAAAAGGGCCCCTTAAAGTTACTAAAGGAGTAGGAATGTTATATCTAATGTAAAGTCCTTGAAATTTATTTGGTATGTTTTATATTGGTTAGTTAATAACTTACAAGGGGATTACAATTAATATATTCATTAGGACTAAATTACTCCATTAAAAAAAATCTAAATCCCCAATTGACTCGTGAAAAATTTCCTTCTTTTTGTTCTCTTATTGTGGGTAGCCTATAAATCAAAGAATGTGTCTGGGGTGGGTGGGGAAGGAGAAGAAAACAGTGATTTAAACTTTAAGGTTTTAAAGTATAGAAACAGATAGAAGTTTAATAATGCACCTTGGTATTTCTTGAAAACAATACTCACAAGTTGTATTTACCTGGTAGCAGAGACTGTTGCTGATCTCAGCAGTCTTTTAGTATATACAGTCTATCTCATGTATATTCACTGTGGCAATGCTGAAAAACAGAGCTGGAAGACACTGGTGTACACTGCAGAAGGGCAAACAGTACACGCTTTATGAAGGCCTGCTGCCATCTTCACTTGCATTTTGCAGGCCCTTTCTTAAAGATTTTCTATTAGTTGCTTAGCAACAGTATAGAAAGGCGCAATAAGGGCAGTGCAGATCAATTAGCTACAGTGGGGGAAATAAGTATTTGATCCCTTGCTGATTTTGTAAGTTTGCCCACTGACAAAGACATGAGCAGCCCATAATTGAAGGGTAGGTTATTGGTAACAGTGAGAGATAGCACATCACAAATTAAATCCGGAAAATCACATTGTGGAAAGTATATGAATTTATTTGCATTCTGCAGAGGGAAATAAGTATTTGATCCCCCACCAACCAGTAAGAGATCTGGCCCCTACAGACCAGGTAGATGCTCCAAATCAACTCGTTACCTGCATGACAGACAGCTGTCGGCAATGGTCACCTGTATGAAAGACACCTGTCCACAGACTCAGTGAATCAGTCAGACTCTAACCTCTACAAAATGGCCAAGAGCAAGGAGCTGTCTAAGGATGTCAGGGACAAGATCATACACCTGCACAAGGCTGGAATGGGCTACAAAACCATCAGTAAGACGCTGGGCGAGAAGGAGACAACTGTTGGTGCCATAGTAAGAAAATGGAAGAAGTACAAAATGACTGTCAATCGACAAAGATCTGGGGCTCCACGCAAAATCTCACCTCGTGGGGTATCCTTGATCATGAGGAAGGTTAGAAATCAGCCTACAACTACAAGGGGGGAACTTGTCAATGATCTCAAGGCAGCTGGGACCACTGTCACCACGAAAACCATTGGTAACACATTACGACATAACGGATTGCAATCCTGCAGTGCCCGCAAGGTCCCCCTGCTCCGGAAGGCACATGTGACGGCCCGTCTGAAGTTTGCCAGTGAACACCTGGATGATGCCGAGAGTGATTGGGAGAAGGTGCTGTGGTCAGATGAGACAAAAATTGAGCTCTTTGGCATGAACTCAACTCGCCGTGTTTGGAGGAAGAGAAATGCTGCCTATGACCCAAAGAACACCGTCCCCACTGTCAAGCATGGAGGTGGAAATGTTATGTTTTGGGGGTGTTTCTCTGCTAAGGGCACAGGACTACTTCACCGCATCAATGGGAGAATGGATGGGGCCATGTACCGTACAATTCTGAGTGACAACCTCCTTCCCTCCGCCAGGGCCTTAAAAATGGGTCGTGGCTGGGTCTTCCAGCACGACAATGACCCAAAACATACAGCCAAGGCAACAAAGGAGTGGCTCAGGAAGAAGCACATTAGGGTCATGGAGTGGCCTAGCCAGTCACCAGACCTTAATCCCATTGAAAACTTATGGAGGGAGCTGAAGCTGCGAGTTGCAAGCGACAGCCCAGAACTCTTAATGATTTAGAGATGATCTGCAAAGAGGAGTGGACCAAAATTCCTCCTGACATGTGTGCAAACCTCATCATCAACTACAGAAGACGTCTGACCGCTGTGCTTGCCAACAAGGGTTTTGCCACCAAGTATTAGGTCTTGTTTGCCAGAGGGATCAAATACTTATTTCCCTCTGCAGAATGCAAATAAATTCATATACTTTCCACAATGTGATTTTCCGGATTTAATTTGTGATGTGCTATCTCTCACTGTTACCAATAACCTACCCTTCAATTATGGGCTGCTCATGTCTTTGTCAGTGGGCAAACTTACAAAATCAGCAAGGGATCAAATACTTATTTCCCCCACTGTACATTATATGTGTCATATTATTTCCCACCCTTAAAAATAATTGAAAGAAAAAAGATAGTTTGTGATCAAAAATGCTCTAGTAAGTGATCAGAACATGTTTGAAACTGACTTTTTAATCTAAATGTTTAATAACCCTGGTCTGTGGTCACCAGAGGGTGCTGTGAGCTAACACGCACAGGCTTTGAAAATGACACGTGCAACGAGAAATGTGTTCTCGGATGGAGATAGTAGGATTGAAAGGAAGCAAGGAAGGAAGGGGGGATGCCTAAAGCTGTATAGGTAGAAGGGGAGAATGGAAAACAGTACTTGAGAAGTAGGCGATGAATGTCAATCTGGTGAGTTTTCTCCAGGTTAAAGCTAGTATTTAATTATCTTTTTTGTACCTTTTCCAGAGGCACATACAGGTATTAATTTATTTTTGTATCTATATATTTTGATTTAACCTCACTATCATAAAAGTAGGCTAAATGAAAATGCCTCCTGAATGCTTATCTAGCACCAACCTCAACAGAGGTCATAGGGGATTGATGTTTATATATATATATTTACTTAGTTTAAATTGGATTTTTTTTCAGTATTGATTGAATGAATCTGAGTGTTAAGTCTCTTTCTTGTCATGTTTTTTTTTAGTTCTTTTCTTCTTTTAGAGCCCTGTTTACTAAGGTGTGCTATCGTTTTTAGCGTGTGCTAAACACTAGAGACACCCATATGGGCGTCTCTAGCATTAGCACTCGCTAATTTTTAGTGCTCATTAAAAACACTAGTATGCCTGTAGTGCAGCTTAGTAAACAAGGCCTTTAGTCTGTAAACCGCACTGACTTGAGGCCAGATAAGGATATTTACTATACCTTCTTTTCTGGTCTCAGGTCAATGCAGTTTACAGACTACACACAATACTTGACACGCATTTCACTTTATGTGTATGACCGCGGTGTTACTTGGAGCATTCTTTTTACAAGCTGCATTGTTGGATTTTTCAGCCCATTTATGTGTTGTTATCGACATTAGCTGAAATACCTTGTACTGACTCCTGAGGCAGGTGCGGATGGCACTGAAACGCAGGATTGCATCGAGTCTTTGGGTTTTATATTTGAATAAACCTGCTGTTTGGATACACATCTGGTCTACCCTATGTTTTTTCTTGTTTTGTATACTATCTGGTCAAAGTACATACTTTTACAGTGGTCAGAATTTTATAAGAGGCCTTTATGCAGTATGTGGTCACATAATAACCATTGAATCTGGCCAGTATCACTGCTATCTAAGTCTTCATAACATCAAAAAGAAGCACAATAGGGTCTTCAAGGCTGGAGCAATGGTACAATCTTTAATAAGAATGACCTGACACGGGCCGTGTTTCTATGCAACGTGCATGCACCTGCCTCAGCCGTCAAGGCCAATGTTCTTTAAGGTGAACAAATATCTCAAAATGTCTCTTGGTAAACTTTCAGCAGCAGATCGTACCAAACACTTCCAAGAGTAACAGCTGATTCTAATGGTGGTTCATTGGAGTCAGCTGTTACTCCTTGAGGTATTTGTTCACTTTAAAGATCATTGGTCTTGATCTCTGAGGCAGGTGCATGTTGCACCGAAGCATGGCCCGTGTCGGGTGCTTCAGCCTTGAAGACCCTATTGTGCTTCTTTTTGTTGTCTCGATTTTGTATACTCTTGGGCCTTCTCTTCTGTTTTTCTCAGACTTCATGACACTTCTGCAGTATCCCTAGGTCCATCTGAACAGAGGAGCAGAAACCGAGCTCTTCAGATAGACCTATTTTCCTACATGACAGTGCAGTATTACCACTGTGCCAGAACTTCTCTTGTCTGTTTTACATATTTCTTACTGAACTGTGTTTCCATAATCATGGCAGGGCTCGTATGCTATAGATAGTTTGGTTCATCAGTGAAGAATTTTCTTCAATTTTACATCAATAGAACTTAGGTCCAGAGCTGTCAAGTTACTCGGTTCTTGGAGGGAGATGTTTTGGCCAGTCCTGGTTTTAAACTTCTACCCTTGATGCAATGTAATTTTGTAGTTCCTGATTCTAACCATTGAAATCAGCGCTGCAAGTCCCAAATCTGGGACTGGCCCCAAATGTCTCTTCTGAAGCTCTGCAGACCTTTCGTTCTTACTATGTAAATGTACCCATAATTGAAAAATCTGGATTTCAAATTAGCAATTCTGTTATTACTTTTAAATAGTGTTTTTTCAGAAAGTCACCAAAACTAGAAAATAACACTGCGTGTGCTGAAGGGTTTCTGGGTAATACTTCAGGTGTGTGTGCTACACCACTTTATAATTTCCTTTCAGGCACTTTGGCAGGAGTGATCGATTTGGCAGTAGACTGGATGACAGATTTAAAGGAAGGTATCTGCCTGTCTGCATTTTGGTACAGCCACGAGCAATGCTGCTGGCGATCAAGTGAAACGCCCTTTGAGGACAGGTACAAATGTCCCCAGTGGCAGAAATGGTCTGAACTGATGGTTGGCCAGCCTGAGGTAAGCAGGACTTCATCGATAATGTTGATGGTAGGGAAGTGGGTCTGAAATAGAAACTGCAGTACAGGGCCAGCATTAGGGGATGGCAATCAGGGCAGATGTCCTGGGCCTGCCTGCCCAAAGCTGAAAAAGGCGCAACCTGCCAGTGGGCTTTAGAGTCCTCTTCTAAGTTTCTGCCTCCAGTGTGGCCCCCTGCAAACATAACACACAAACACTGAAAGACCATTTTTCCCCTTGCACTTCACGTGACCTTATCTTTACCTGGTCACTTATATAACACCCATCAATCCAGTTGGACATCCCCCTTAACAGGATCATTTATTTCTCATTCTGGACCCCTAGCACCCTTTTCATGTAGGCCTTCAAATGCTGTGGTCCTACTTTTAGAACCCCCCTGACATTCACAGTCAAGAACATACCCCCCCCCCCCCCCCCCCCAAACAAAGATCTTCTCATTAGGCCCATGGTATCCTATATTTCAGAGTCTCCATTGTCCATTTTTGAGGGCCATTCTCCGGGATAAGTCTTCCCTGGTAGTCTTTACAGACCTCCTGGACTTGTCTCTTCCCATGTCTCCGATCTCCACGAGGTTTCTCCATGTGAACCAGTACCTGAAAGAAAGGACAGACAAATCCAAGTGCAGATTGCTACTCTTTCACTCTCTGCACTCCCATTTCTTTCTTTCTCCCAAGTGCTCGTACCAGATAGGAATAATTTAGAGCCTTTCAACACTCCGGTGGCCCCCAGTTGGGGATTCTATCCTCCATAGACTGAATGCTCCTGCACCATCACTCTGTCATCAGCTGGCCTGGGAACAAACACAGACATGGACCCAAGTGCAGCTCTTTAAGTCCCCACTCAGGGTGTCATGTCCCATCAGGGGTGCCATAGTAATAATAACCGTGGGTCCCATGCTCCTCCAAGTCTTCTATAACTTGCACAACACTCCCAGTTTTATTGTTTCCCTGAGTTCAGGTCAAGGCCACGTGGAGGGGCATAATCGAACGGGGACAACCATCTCTAAGGGCGTCCATCTCTAAGGACGTCCCGGTGAAGGAGCGGGGAAACCCGTATTATCAAAACAAGATGGACGTCCATCTTTCGTTTTGATAATAAGGTCGGGGATGCCTAAATCTCAACATTTAGGTCGACCTTAGAGATGGTCAACCTAAATGTTGAGATCATCGACCTTAGAGATGGGCGACCTCGGTTTTCACCGATAATGGAAACCGAGGGCGCCCATCTCAAAAACTACCAAATCCAAGGCATTTGGTCGTGGGAGGAGCCACCATTCATAGTTCGCTGGTCCCCCTCACATGCCAGGACACCAACTGGGCACCCTAGGACTTCACAATTGGACCCAGTGAACTTCACAAATTGCTCCCAGCTGCATAGCTCCCTTACCTTGGGTGCTGAGCCCCCCCAAACCCCACTCCCCACAACTGTACACCACTACCATAGTCCTAAGGGGTGAAGGGGGGCACCTACATGTGGGTACAGTGGGTTTTGGAGGGCTCCCATTTACCACCACAAGTGTAACAGTTGGGAGGGGGTGGGCCTGGGTCCGCCTGCCTGAAGTGCATTGCACCCACTAAAAACTGCTCCAGGGACCTTCTCTTTCGAAAATGCCCCTGAAAGTGATCTATTCGGGATTTTCTTCCTTTATTCCAGCCAAGCAGTGTTAACACAAGTGCAGCAAAAAAAAAAAAAAAAGGAAAATCACAAACCAGCAGTGTCCACAAATGCAAAATCGATCCTAAGAGTTTTTGTACTGGGTTCTATTCCACCAGGGGTATCTGGTCCAACTTCAAATGTTCCCCACAAACTTCTTTCAGCGGTCTGTCCCTCCATTATTGAGGCTGCCAGCTCCCCACTTCCATAAGCTTGTTCCAGCAGTCTGCCCCCTTCACTATTGAGGGCTGGCAGCTCCCCACTCCCATAAGCTTCTTTTCATTGGTCTGCCTCCTTCACTATGGAGCTCCCAGCTCCAACAAACTTCTTTCTGTGGCTTCCCAAAGCTGCCTTTTGCAGTACCTGGAATTCCTTTAGCAGACTTCCTATTCCAGTTCACTGCCCTCTGCTTCCCAGCCAGAGTTAGGGTTACTTTTCTCCCTACACTCCATAACCTCCGGGCGGGAGAGAGCGACACCTTCCTCTTCCCAGGTGCTTTCTTTCCTTTCTGCCCTTCTGGCTCAAGCCTGCTTATTTTCAGCTGGGGATGGGAATGTCTCCTCTCCCAGCTTACCTCTTGATGAAGCACAGCTTTCTTTTTCCACCCAGGGGAGCTGATTAAGCACGTCTTGCTTTTTCCACACAGGGGAGTTGGACTTTCTCACTGAGGCTCCTCTTGGCTGCCAAGCAAGGTAACTCTACCTCTAGCTTAGGAGGAACAATCCTAACCCTTTTTTTCCTCCAGTTTTTCTTTTCCTCCCTTAGGTCTAATGCCAGAAGCTTTATCCCTAAGGGTTGTTTTGCTGGGAATCCACTCCCTAAAGGGGCCATCTAGGTTTGCCTCATCACAATATTGAGATAGGGTGGTTCGCCGTAGGATTGCATTCCCTAAGAAAAACAAGACTACAAGTGCCAGCATGCAATGGAATCAGCCCAGGAGTAGATTAACTGAGTCAGGCAAATGTGAAGGCCATTGGCATCTTTTTCCATAGTTGACGAACTTCACATTAAAGAAAGACTGAAGAAAAGCAGATCGGTGTGATGACTTAGTTTAGATACTGTATTTCAGGGTCAGCCAACCTATTAGAGAAAACTGGGCCATAGCCTAGGGTAGCAGCTTCCAGGAGGCAGCAAAAGCAGCTGAAGTCAAAGCAAAACAGTAAGTCCTGATGATCATACAACTCAAAGAACCATCATTGCCTACTTTTATTGGAAAAGACAAAGTTTAATATTTAAAAAGCGTGATGTCCATTTGTGTGTTTTTATAGAATTGTGGTAGGATGATCATGGTTGTGAAGTTTAATTATCAAAATCTTGATGGAAGGAGTCAATGGGCTAGGGACTAAAAAATAAATTAAGCGGGGGGGGGGGGGGGGGGGGTGTAGGCTGAAGATTCACCTAGGGCATCTACTATTCTTGCAACAGACCTGCCATATATGAACAATTGCCTTTCTTTTGAACTTTTTGCTTATTGATTAAAATAGTTGGGAAGTCATGTTCTTTATAAGAGAGAGCATCCCACTACAGTAAATGACTTGGGTGTGTGTTACACTCCATTTTTCACTGTAGTTCTTGCTGCTTACATTATAAATGAAATTATTCTCTTTGTATGGCTTATTTACAATGTGCAGGTATGAAAACAAAAGTTCTTTAATCAAAACTTGATTCTTTACTCATATCGCAACTCAAGTTCAGCTTCTACTGGATAATTTTGATTACAGTGGTCATAGGAGCCAACTTTTCAAAATGATTGGGGGTGCTGAATTTTTTTTTTTTACAGGTGGTGCATTCCCCCTCCCTCTCCCCACCCCCTCCCTCAACCACGTCCCCTCCCTCCGAGTTCCAGTCCCTCCCTCCCAGTTCCAGGCCCCCCTCCCTCCCAGTCCCTCCCGGTTCCAGGCCCTCCTCCCTTCCTTCGAGTTCCAGGTTCCCCCTCCCTCCCAGTTCCTTCCAGTCCCTCCTCCCTCCCTCCCAGTTCCAGTCCCTCCTAATTCCAGGCCCCCCCTCCCTCCCTTCCTCCCTCCCTTTGAGTTCCAGGCCCCCTCCCTCCCCTCTCTCTCTCTCCTTTCCCTCCCTCCCTTCGAGTTCCAGGGTCCCCCTCCCTCCCTCTGAGTTCCAGGGCCCCCCTCCTCCCTCCCTCCCTTCGAGTTCCGAACCCCCTCCCTCCAAATTTTAAAAGTCATCTTACCTCGTCGGGGTTACGGCAGCAGCAGCAGTGAAAAGCATGCAGGCTCAGTTCTTCAGCCTTCTTAGGCTAGAGGTTAGTGCAGTGGACTTTGATCCTGGGGAACTGAGTTCAATTCCCACTGCAGCTCCTTGTGACTGGGCAAGTCACTTAACCCTCCATTGCCCCTGGTACAAAATAAGTACCTAAATATATATAAACCGCTTTGAATGTAGTTGCAAAAACCTCAGAAAGGCGGTATATCAAATCCCATTTCCCTTCCCGTTTCTCTTTCTCAGCTCTGGTCCCGCCCTTGCGGAAACAGGAAATGAGGGCGGGACCAGAGCTGAGAGAGTGAGAAGGGAAGGCTGAAGCGTCAAGCCTGCATGCTTGTCACTGCTGCTGCCGCCGTAACCCTGACGTGAGATGACTTTTAAAATTTGGAGGGAGGGAGCCCGGAACTGAAAGGGAGGGACTTTTAAAATTCTGGGCTGGCGAAGGGAACTTCCGGTGGGTGAAATATTGGGGGTGCTCGAGCACCAACAGCACCCACGGAGTCGGTGCCTATGGCAGTGGTAACAAAAATAATGCTTCAATTAGAGCTGTACCGAATAGCATATTTTACTATTCAGCTGAATATGAATAATGGAAAATATTATTCGGCCAAATACGAATAATGGGCATTGAGCTTAAACATAACAATAATAAAAGAAGCAACATGGAATCAGAGGTCAAGTGTTTATTTCATTAGGATTTAGCACAGTGGAGACCCGGATTATTCATTTTCAAATTTAAATCACTATTCAGCCAAAGACGAATAATGTATTCGGAGCACTATATGGGGCTGAATCAAATCGAATACAAATATTTGGTACAGCCCTAACTTAAATGCTGTGTTTTTCTTGTTAAAATTTTCTTAAATAATTACAATTTAGGGTTGTCCATGGATTTATTTATTATCTTATTTCAATTTAAATATGTATAGTACACAATATCAAATGCATTAGGCAGCTTACATTAAAAACATACATAATAATATAGAATACATTACAAACAACCAAAAAAATCTACAAAATAAAAACAAACAAATCACATTAATAATCAAGTTGTACTCTTCATACATAGCCTCCCTTTCAACAATTTCTGGAATCGAAGAAAGCTTTGGGTCCTGTTTACTAAGCCACACTGTAGGCACGCTAGCACTTTTAGTGCACGCTAAAATTTAGCATGTGGTAATGCTAGAGATACCCATAGGAATATATGGGTGTCTCAAGCATTTAGCGCGTGCTAAAAATGCTAGCGCACCTTAGTAAACAGGGCCCTATCAGTACGCCACAGTTCAAGTGGAAGTAAGTGCCACAAGCTTGCTTCTGCCATGGAAGTTCCCAAACCTGTTCTGGTAAACCTCCAGACAGTCAGGTATTCAAGATAGTTACATTGAATATTCATAAGATATATTTGCATGTTATGCTTCCATTGTGTGCTGATTTATTCTATACATACAATATTCATTGTGGATATTTTGAAGAATTGACTGGCTGGGGTTGGCCTGTAAGGAACTGTGGACAGTCACTAAGGAAGGATCACTTGAGAAGAAAAGAAAACAGAGGGTCTAGTGGAGAAAACCTTGCAGTAGAGCCAGCTCAGCATGTGGCTCTACCACAAAATTAGCGATGCAGAAATTCTGCTATATGCTTTAAGCAATAAGCATGTAAGTTACTGCTGTGTTAACATTGGAGCAATAGTTCACAACTCATTGCTAAATGTCACCTTTCCTGTTAGTGTCTGAGAAGTGACTGGTTCAGGTGCTGACAGGAAATGGGACATTAAAACACACACACACACACACACAAGAAGCTGTGGGCAAAAAAAGTATGCCATGGTATTTTGCTTTGTTCCCCCCCACAAACCCATGCTCTGACAAACTCCCCCCCCCCCGTAACCTGACACCCCCTTCCACACCAACCCCTGAAAAACATCCCGGGTGTCTACTGGCACCACTCCCTCTCATTCCCCTCTCCAATCTGCCTTGACAAAAAAGTCCCTGGAGTCTAGTGGGACCCCCCCCCCCCCCAATACATGACAGCCCCCATCCCTGACTTGACTTTATAAAAAAATAAGTCTTTGTCTAGTGGTCCCTCCCTAACCACTTGCCCAGCCCCTCCCCCCCCCCAAACTGTGCCTTAAATGAAGCTGGAGCAATGCCCTCTTGTTCCTGCCTCGAGCGTCATCATCAAAATGTTGATGCCTGGCCCTGCAAGGTGCATTCTGTGATGCACTGGGTGGGGTCTGCCTACCATATGGAGGGGATGCACTGTGCAGGGCTGGACTTAAAGTTGACAGCATCAGAGGCAGGAGCCAGTGGGCCTCACTCCTGCCTCATGTAAGATGAGAGATTGAGAGGGTCCCCCAGTAGACACCAGGGACCTTTTTTTGTAAAGTCGAGTCCAGTTGGGGAGATGGGTGGGAGGGAGGGATACCTCTAGACACCAGAGATGGTTTTGGGAGTAGGATTAGGGTGAGAGGGGGCAGTCATGGGGAGGGGGTGCCACTAGACTACAGGGAATGTGTGTGTTTTTTTTTTGTTGCAGGAGGGAAGGGGGTTCTTGTAGGATGGGGCACTCTAGACACCATGGATATTTTTTAAGCAGTGGGGAGGGGATTGGGTTGGGTTCAGGGGATGCCCTAGACACTGGGGATTTATTTTTATTAGGCAGGGAGGTTGGTTCGGCACAGTAGGGGGTGTCAGTAGTTTTTTTTTTTAAGTTGGAGGGAGGGAGTGTGGTTAGATCAGGTCGGATTGGGTTAGGTCTGGTGGGTGGGAGGCTTGCAGAAAGCTAATGCAGTCAGGTTGGGCTATGGTGCCCTGGATCTGGTGAAAAAATTCTGATAGTAACTGCACATCGAAGGCCACAGTTTCCCTTTCTGCATTGCTGTGGTATATGTAATGACCTCATATATGTTCATTTGAATGCATGGGTGGCCATGTATACCAAGCAAGTTAAATCTGCGCTCTACTCCATTACTACATTCCTTAGCTAGTAATGTGCACATATACCTCATGGTAACTGTGCGGCTGAGGTCACGGTAGTGTTTATATTGGTCCCAGAGTACTGACCCTCAAAGCTAGCTTCAGGACTTAGAATAAGTTAAAAATACAGCCCTTACCTCAGCAAGTTTCCAAAACGATTTCCAAAGCAAGAATACCATTGAGACTAACAAAAACCTGAGACAGGAATCCAGCACAGGAGGAGAACAAATTGGAAGCTTGAACAAGGCAAAAGACACTGTAGGAACCAGGAGTAGGAATAGGTACAATGACCGAAGGCTGAGTCGGCGCAGAAGCAGGGTGGAAGACGCCCTTGTTCTCTGAGCTGCACCCAGCAGGACCAATTGAGACATATCAAGACTAAGACAGACAGGATACAGGAATAACCACAGAGAACAAGGACAGGCCAAGACAGAAGACATCAAAGAAAACATCCAACCCCAGAAAGACACATAAGAAAAGGGGGACAGCTCCTCCAAATGAAGCGGAGGAATGCACTCTGCATGGCAGAGGTCTAAGTCTGTGCTAAGCCGCACACCACCAGAACAGGTTTGAGAACCACCGTCCTAGTGAATAAAATATGCCACATACACCCCACACAGATATTATATTGTAAGGTAGCTGTATTTAGATATTGAATTGACAGGATGTCATCCTCCTCTACTTTATCCTGCAAATTAGTATTATTGGACAGGTGGCTGGAGTGTCTGGGATTCATCTAACCAAGTGTATTGCTTTTCTTTCTCCAGGGTGCCAGCGCTTATATTCTGAATTATTTTCTCTATATCCTATGGGCACTGACTTTTGCTTTCCTGGCTGTCTCCCTGGTTAGAGTGTTTGCTCCTTATGCTTGTGGCTCAGGGATCCCAGAGGTGAGATTCTTTCATCCTGTAGTTGTAGTTCATCAGTATTTTCAAAATCACTATGGATTTCCCTCCTGGTCGTTGTGTCATACAAGATTTTCCGAGAAGTGTATGAGACTTGCCAGTTTTAAAGAAAACTGAAGTTACTACTACCATTTTCACCTTAGTTGTATTTTGTTGTAACAACAAATGCTGATTGATTACAATTTTAGAGCCTTTTTGAATTGTGTACTCTAGGGAAAGTTGACTTCTTCATTTCATCTATCTCGTTACTGTCTATCAGATAAAAACCATCCTAAGTGGTTTCATCATCAGAGGTTACCTTGGCAAGTGGACTCTCTTGATCAAAACTGTCACGCTGGTCCTGGTAGTGTCTTCGGGCCTAAGCCTGGGCAAGGAAGGTCCTTTGGTGCATGTGGCTTGCTGCTGTGGGAACTTATTTTGCAGCCTGTTCTCCAAGTATAGCAAGAATGAGGGAAAGAGGAGAGAGGTGAGTTTTATTTGTCTTGGGTGCAATTAGTAGAGGGAGAATGTGGGTTTCTTTTCATTTTGTTTGTTGGTTTCTTAAATCTTGCTCTGTGCCTTAAAGAACTCATGCTTTACTGCCAATGCTTGCCTTGCAGGTGCTCTCGGCAGCTGCAGCTGCGGGAGTCTCTGTTGCCTTTGGCGCTCCAATTGGTGGGGTGCTTTTTAGCCTGGAAGAGGTAAGGACATAAAATTATGTTGAGTGAACTATTATTATAATTTTGACATTTACATAAACCTATAAATTAGGGTTCTCTACAGTAAATTACATTTTAATTTAATATCATTTATCAATTTATATCCCACCTTTCAAGCGCAGTGCTCAAGGCAGGTTACAGAGAATCACAGCGAGCAAAAAAGATGAATTATCTGCCAAACAAATTAAAACAACACTAATGACTATACAAACAGTTCAGGTTTCATAAAGCCACTGAAGGAGTACAATGAACATCAAATAGCAAAACACATAAATAGGAAACAATCTATTCAGCAGAAAATTAAAGCTGTGATTAACCAAATCCATACGTGAATCTGTAAAGCTATAGAGAGCAGATTAAAACTTGATTTCACAATCTAGGCGTAAGTTATTCTGTGAAAATTCAGGTTTAACATTCTACCTAAAGGATAAATAAGCTGGATCATCACACAATTTGGGAGCAACCAAGGAAAACATGATCTAACTAGACAAAGTTTGGTTCATAAAAGCGCCTTCTGAGAAGATCATAAAAAACTGGATAATGCCAGGACAAATGCGTTATTAGATATTGTGACCCCTTTTCACTCACAATTCTAAAAGCAAGAGAATCTTTAACTGGGTTTGAACCATTACCAGTAACAATGAAGATTCTAGTACAGCAGCTCAAACCATCTTCCTACTTTGACATCCGAATGTAACTTGTGCTGCTGTGTGATTAATAATTAGCAGTTTCCTATAATGGTAGTTCCACAAACAGTCTTGCAATTCTGTTTCTTAAAAAAAAAAAAGTGCAGGTGATGAATTAATTTTAGTTTCACAAAAATTGTCCTTTACAGTTAACATATGGCTATATTTTTAAGGCTTTCTTTAACATCTCTCCCTTTTCCTTCTTTCATTTCTGTTTTCTTACCGGTTTTCTGTAAACCGCTTTGATGTGTCTTTTACCTCGAAAAGAAGTTTTGTAAATGTTTAAGTGGAAATTATATCCTTGCTTTTTTTGGGATAGTACATATATTTTCAGTCAACCGTTAGGTATCCTTAGGTTTCTTTTACAAAGCTACGCTAGCGATTCCCGCATGGCAAATGAGAGGAAGGCCATAGGAATTGAACGGGCTTCCTCTCATTTGCCGTACTGAGAATTAGTAGTGCAGCTTTGTAAAATATGACCCTTGTTATCTCCCACCAAAGAATCTCAACCCTGTTACCACTTGGCTGCAATTTATTTTCTAACCTTCAATCTGAGAAAGCCTTTAAACGAAGGTTTAACTTCCCACTGAGTCTTTTATGTTTTCACCTAATGGAGGATTTGAATGTCATCTGGGTCCAAAGTATCTGAAAGTATTACCAAGAAGCTGAAAATGAATATTGAAGAGGACTGAGGAGAAAGAGAGAGGGAGATGACTCCTCAGGAACCTGCACTGTAATAACCTAGCAGATGAAAGTTGGTCCCCCATCAATGCTCTCTGTATTCTCACTTCTACGAGGTAAAAAGCAATGAAATTATGTAGCAACTGTCACCCACTACCCAAATCCGATAATCTCTTTAATCAAATACCATGATCAATTGTGTGAAATGCAGAGGAAAAGTCAAGTAAAAAAAACGATGGTTTAAGCTGTTTTTGTTGTTTTATTGTAGGGTCCTTTACTAAGCTGCGGCAAAAGGGGGCCCACGCTGACATTGGCACGTGTTTTTGACACATGCTGAGGTCCGCTTTTACCGCAGCGGGTAAAAGTCAGACTTTAAAAAAAAAAGAAATGAAGGTGCTGCAAGTGAAGCGCTTGCCACATGCCTATTTCGGATGGGAGCACTTACCGGCACCCATTGAGGTGGCGGTAAGGGCTCCCGCATTACCCCGGCGGTAACCAAGCGCTACAAAAATGAAAATATTTTTGTAGTGCCGGAAATGGTGCACACAAGGGGAGGAAACTACTGTCAGGCTGCTGCGGTAGCCCAACGGTACTTCCTGTATGACGAGTGGTAAGCCCGCATTGGGCTTAGCACCACTTTTAAAAGGGCCCCTTAGTGTTTTAGTTAATTTTTTTATCAATTTATATTTTTGTTTTGTTTGTTTAATTTATTGTAATCTTCTCTGTACTTTCTCAGATTGAAAGGGCAGAAGAGAAATGCTTATATTAAAATTAAATTACTATTATTACTATACATATATATAGTACTTCAAGGTATATGAAGTGTTATACAGAAACAGAGAAGAAAGAATCCCTGCTTTGTGGAGTCTAGGCAAGAAAGATAAGATGAGAGAAATGTGAGTTGGAAGTTAATTGGAAAAAGATTTAAAGTCTCAAATGTGGGTTAAAAGGAGGAATGAAATTGAGGATAAGGACTATTTCATTTATTTAGGTAAGGCTGTAAGAAGTTAGGTTATTGTTTCCATGCCATAAAAAAAAATCAGGAAATGGGGTGGGCAGGTGATGGGGAGGGGTGGGACCTCCAAATAAAGCCAGCGTTTTCTCATTCTTTTGAAGACAGGCCTTCAGCAAAGTGCTAGAATTCACTTATGTGCTATAAATAACTTTCAACCAATACAATATATTTGTTATTCCAGACTTAATGACATTTTAGCCAGTTCTCCAAAGCAACCAGAATTAGAAACCTTGGCTAATGTGAAACAGAAAGCTAGAGAAATCTCATGATATGCAATCCTCTACCAGTGTTATCAGGCTTATTTTCGAAAGAGAAGGGCGCCCATCTTCCAACACAAATCAGGAGATGGGAGTCCTTCTCTCAGAGTCTCCCAAATCGGCATAATCGAAAGCCGATTTTGAGTACCCTCAACTGCTTTCTGTTGCGGGGACGACCAAAGTTCACGGGGGCGTGTTGGCAGCATAGCGAAGGCGGGACTGGGGCGGGCTTAACAGATGGACGTCCTCGGCCGATAATGGAAAAAAGGGCGTCCCTGATGAGCACTTGGCTGACTTTACTTGGTCCGCTTTTTCTTGCGACCAAGCCTCAAAAAGGTGCCCAAATTGACCAGATGACCACCGGAGGGAATCGGGGATGACCTCCCCTTACTCTCCCAGTGGTCACCAACCCCCTCCCACCCTAAAAAAAAACTTAAAATTGCCAGCCTCAAATGTCATACCCAGCTCCATGACAGTACTATGCAGGTCCCTGGAGCAGTTTTAGTGGGTGCAGTGCACTTCAGGCAGGCGGACCCAGGCTCATCGCCCCCTACCTGTTACACTTGTGGTGGTAAATGTGAGCCCTTCAAAACCCACCAGAAACCCACTGTACCCACATGTAGGTGCCCCCCTTCACCCCTTAGAGCTATGGTAGCGGTGTACAGTTGTGGGGAGTTGGTTTTGGGGGGCTCAGCACCAAAGGTAAGGGAGCTATGCACCTGGGAGCAATTTGTGAAGTCCACTGCAGTGCCCCCTGGGGTGCCCGGTTGGTGTCCTGGCATGTGAGGGGGACCAGTGCACTAAGAATGTTGGCTCCTCCCATGACCAAATGGCTTAGATTTAGTCGTTTCTGAGATGGGCGTCCTCAGTTTCCATTATCGCCGAAAACCGGGGACGACTATCTCTTAAGGTCGACCTAAATGTGGAGATTTGGGCGTCCCCAACCATATTATCGAAACGAAAGATGGCCACCCATCTTGTTTTGATAATACGGGTTTCCCCACCCCTTCGTGCGGACGTCCTGCAAGGACTTCCTGAGGAAAACTTGGGCGCCCCATTCGATTGTGCCCTTCCACCTGATCCTGTAGAACTTTTGAGAAAGACCACAGCTTATCCCTCAAGTTTGGCCAGAAAATGAAGGTTTTAAATTGGCCTGTAGTTCTCATATAGTTCTGGCTTTAATGAGGATGTTTTCAGGATCAGTTGAATAATTGTCTTCTTCAGTGCAGTGGGACATGAGTCCCTCCTTATGAAAGGCAATACAAACTTGAGAAGGGTCTCATTCGTGACAGGATGTTGAATAATTTCCAGGAGTTATCTAGGAAGGAAGTTAGAACAGTTCTCTGGAACCATGTCCCCTGAATTTATCTTATTAGCCCCCCCCCCCCCCCATCACGTCGCAACCACCGTTTTAGATGCTCTGTCTAGCAGCTCTAAACTCCCTGCCCCCAGTTACCTAATTATTTTTTGGCCTGTATCCTCCCCTCCAAGGCCTTAGAAGAAGTTCACATCCCATTAAAACCCCATTTCCAGCTCTCATCTGCTCTTCCTGAATTCCTCAGCCTCCACGGAACCATCAAACATTTTCCCCTCGGGCCCCTTCCCTGCTAAGTCCCAAGCAGTCATTCAGTCACTTTCATAGTATCTTGTTATTCTTCTGCAGCACAAACTGGCAAACCTTTGACATCTCAAACAACATCCAGCTCTCTCAACAGTTCTCTCTGCTTCCCTGTCTACTCTGCTCTTAATCTGTATCTGCAACATTTGCCTGACACTGTCTAGCCTGCGTCTGCTTCGTTCCACTTTGTGTCATCTTTCAATAGTCAGTTTATCCTGCTGACTCCCTGCATCCACAACTAAGACCCATCTTACTCTCCCGTTAAACCAATGCCTCTCAAAACTTCAATTGACTCCTGACTGTTTTTACCTTATACGCTTCACTCCACACATTAAACGTCAGGCCAAATGGATACAGACTTTTATATTGAATATTATTATCCATTAGGCACTGAGTAACAATTTTAAATTCTCTCCATTTGTGCAAAGTGGTAGCAAAAATATCCATAAACATTTCCACTTAATTACCTTCTGATTCAATATGGCCCAGAAAATATATAGAAAGCATGCCAAAATGTCCCATGGCCTGTTAGAAATCATGCAGCTGAGGGTACAGTGCATTTGCACAAGTTCAGTTCTGGGTTACTTCTCTGTAACCCCCTGTTGTCACAAGAAATTGATATCACAGTTTCAGTAAGTAGTTCCCTCCAGGGGCATAGCCAGACCTCGCTGGGAGGGGGTCCAGAGCCCGAGGTGGGGGGGGGCACTGTTTATCCCCCATCCCCCCGCTGCCACATTGGACCCGCCTGCCGATGACCCCCTTGAACCCCCCTCCCACCACCAACCCTCCCCCGCCGTCGCTGCCTGCCCCACCGCCGCATCAGATACCTCAGATACCTCGTTTGCTGCAGCTGAAGAGAGTCTTCTTCAGTTCAGCGCTGGAGTAGCGACTTCGTTGAACGAAGACGCTACTCCGGCGCTGAACTGAAGAAGACTCTCTTCAGCTGCAGCAAACGAAGTATCTGATGTGGCGGCGGGGCGGGCGGCGACGGCGGGGGGAGGGTTGGTGGCGGGAGGGGGGTTCAAGGGGATCGACGGCAGGAGGGCCAGGGCCAAATCTACGGGGGCCCAGGCCCCCTGAGGCCCCACATAGCTACGCCACTGGTTCCCTCCTGTGTCGCTTCAGGGACTCCATGGACCCCTGGATTTTTTCTGTGTGAACAATTTTCACAGTCCTCTAATTTCAAAAGAATCTCCTCATTTTTAGTAGCCAACTCCTGGCAGTGCCACTGTAATTTGGACATATATTCATCATGCTCTACCCTTTTTTCCTCTGTGTCCTGAAGCTGCAACCCCATAACTGCCATGTTGTTTCTTAACTCCTCTAGCCCAGATTGAATCTCATCTTTAATGGTCCTGGGGAACTGAGGAACTGAGTTCGATTCCCACTTCAGGCACAGGCAGCTCCTTGTGACTCTGGGCAAGTCACTTAACCCTCCATTGCCCCATGTAAGCCGAATTGAACCTGCCATGAGTGGGAAAGTGCGGGGTACAAATGTAACAAAAAACAAAAACAATACTAGTTGTGGCTGCTTTTAGCTCATCCATCCAGGGGTTGGCAACCTTTATACACAGAGGGTTGGATGAATGGCAGTACTATCCCTAATGGGCCTCACTCAGCAAATTAACAAATGTGCCATATAATTTACTGCCAACAAAATTCAAGGTGATGACTGAATAAACATAAATTATTACTAGAATGGTCTGTTACCATATACTTGTGTTTTCCCAAATAGTTGCTAATACTGTCAAACAAGTCTGGTCCCATTGTTGTATCCTTCAGTGGTTCCAATGACACCAGAACTCTAGCTAATGACTTTGTGTCAACTGTTTTATGTGTGTACTTCCCATCCTCTGATGGGCAGCATAAAATTCAGTGGTGAGCCACAGGTTGCCCATTTTTTCATTCTTTCTGGTTTAGGACCTCCTTTTCTCCCTTGGAACTGAGGGGGTTCATTGGCTGCTTATTCTGCCTGCACTGGCCCTCCTAGGTCTATTTTAGTTTCTTCATGATCCATTGGGCACTGTATGAGCAAAAGCACAGAGATCTAGAAACTTATTTTTTGCTGCCATCAACTCACCCTTTGTACCCATGGTAGTACGTTTGCCCTGCAGAGATGCAGTTATCATGCAGGGAGAGGCTAATATTACACCTTTTAACTCCATGCAATGGCCAGGACGAACAGACGGATGCGGAAATGTTAAAGGAAATCAGGGACGCAAACAAACTGGGCAACACAATAATAATGGGGGATTTCAATTACCCGCATATAGACTGGGTTAATGTAACATCTGTACACGCAAGGGACATAAGATTTCTTGATGAAATCAAGGACAGCTTCATGGAACAGCTAGTTCAGGAGCCGACAAGAGAAGGAAAAATACTAGACTTAGTCCTTAGTGGTGCTCATGATCTAGTGCAGGGGGTAACGATACGAGGGCCGCTTGATAACAGTGATCATAATATGATCGGTTTTGATATTGGCATTGAAGGAAGTGAAACTAGGAAATCAAGTACGCTAGCGTTTAACTATAGAAAAGGTGATTACGACAAAATGAGAAAAATGGTGAAAAAAAGACTGAAAGGAGCAGCTCGCAGAGTAAAAAACTTGCATCAGGCGTGGATGCTGTTTAAAAACACCATCCTGGAGGTTCAGGACAAATATATTCCACGTATTAGAAAAAAGGGAAAAAAGACTAAACGTCAGCCGGCGTGGCTAAACAGTAAGATAAAGGAAATCATTAGAGCCAAAAAACAATCCTTCAGAAAGTGGAGAAGAGAACCAACTGAAAGTAACAGGATAGATCATAAGGAATGCCAAGCCAAATGCAAAGCGGAGATAAGGAGGGCAAAAAAGGACTTTGAGAAGAAATTAGCGTTGGAAGCAAAAATACATAGTAAAAACTTTTTTAGATACATTAAAAGCAGGAAACCGGCCAAAGAGTCGGTTGGGCCGCTGGACGAAAATGGTGTTAAAGGGGCGATCAAGGAGGACAAAGCCGTAGCGGAGAAATTAAATGAATTCTTTGCTTCGGTCTTCACCGAGGAGGATTTGGGGGGGACACCGGTGCCGGAAAGAATATTTGAAGCGGGGGAGTCGGAGAAACTAAACAAATTCTCTGTAACCTTGGAGGATGTAATGGGTCAGTTCAGCAAGCTGAAGAGTAGTAAATCACCGGGACCTGATGGTATTCATCCCAGAGTATTAATAGAACTAAAAAATGAACTTGCGGAGCTACTGTTAGAAATATGCAATCTGTCCCTAAAATCGAGTGTAATACCGGAAGACTGGAGGGTAGCCAATGTTACTCCGATTTTTAAGAAAGGTTCCAGAGGAGATCCGGGAAATTATAGACCGGTGAGTCTGACGTCGGTGCCGGGCAAGATGGTGGAGGCTATTATTAAGAATAAAATTGCAGAGCATATACAAAAACATGGACTGATGAGACAAAGTCAGCACGGATTTAGTGAAGGGAAGTCTTGCCTCACCAATCTAATGCATTTTTTTGAGGGGGTAAGCAAACATGTGGACAATGGGGAGCCGGTTGATATTGTATATCTGGATTTTCAGAAGGCGTTTGACAAAGTGCCGCACGAAAGACTCCTGAAGAAATTGCAGAGTCATGGAATCGGAGGTAGGGTATTATTATGGATTAAGAACTGGTTGAAAGATAGGAAGCAGAGAGTAGGATTGCGTGGCCAGTATTCTCAGTGGAGGAGGGTAGTTAGTGGGGTCCCGCAGGGGTCTGTGCTGGGTCCGTTGCTTTTTAATGTATTTATAAATGACCTAGAGATGGGAATAACTAGTGAGGTAATTAAATTCGCCGATGACACAAAATTATTCAGGGTCGTCAAGTCGCAGGAGGAATGTGAACGATTACAGGAGGACCTTGCGAGACTGGGAGAATGGGCGTGCAAGTGGCAGATGAAGTTCAATGTTGACAAGTGCAAAGTGATGCATGTGGGTAAGAGGAACCCGAATTATAGCTACGTCTTGCAAGGTTCCGCGTTAGGAGTTACGGATCAAGAAAGGGATCTGGGTGTCGTCGTCGATGATACGCTGAAACCTTCTGCTCAGTGTGCTGCTGCGGCTAGGAAAGCGAATAGAATGTTGGGTGTTATTAGGAAGGGTATGGAGTCCAGGTGTGCGGATGTTATAATGCCGTTGTATCGCTCCATGGTGCGACCGCACCTGGAGTATTGTGTTCAGTACTGGTCTCCGTATCTCAAAAAAGATATAGTAGAATTGGAAAAGGTACAGCGAAGGGCGACGAAAATGATAGTGGGGATGGGACGACTTTCCTATGAAGAGAGGCTGAGAAGGCTAGGGCTTTTCAGCTTGGAGAAGAGACGGCTGAGGGGAGATATGATAGAAGTGTATAAAATAATGAGTGGAATGGATCGGGTGGATGTGAAGCGACTGTTCACGCTATCCAAAAATACTAGGACTAGAGGGCATGAGTTGAAGCTACAGTGTGGTAAATTTAAAACGAATCGGAGAAAATTTTTCTTCACCCAACGTGTAATTAGACTCTGGAATTCATTGCCGGAGAACGTGGTACGGGCGGTTAGCTTGACGGAGTTTAAAAAGGGGTTAGATAGATTCCTAAAGGACAAGTCCATAGACCGCTATTAAATGGACTGGAAAAATTCCTCATTTTTAGGTATAACTTGTCTGGAATGTTTTTACGTTTGGGGAGCGTGCCAGGTGCCCTTGACCTGGATTGGCCACTGTCGGTGACAGGATGCTGGGCTAGATGGACCTTTGGTCTTTCCCAGTATGGCACTACTTATGTACTTATGTACTTATGTACTTATGTACTCTCAAGCTACCATCTGCATTGTTGACTTCACTTCCTCTTAAAGGAGCCTACTTTATTAAGTGTACTACGATTATGCAGTTACTATGGGTTAATAGCCAAAATTAATGCACCATGAACTGCAAGGCCTCAATGTTCCCAACATTTTTCTTTTCAGTTGACAAAGAGAAAAGTTCTATATTACATGTTAATGAATGACAGGTAACGCAATGTAGTCAGCTATACCTTTCAGATAATGTTAACTATGCCACATTATTTGCTGTGTAATGTACTGCATTAACAGCATGTAATAGCTGCCTGTGCTGTGCTGGTAAATTTTAATAACAGGCTCTCTCTCCAAAACAAAACAAAACAGAAATAAAAGTGGTATATATGTATGTAACTTTATTATACATTTTATTGGTACAAAGGTACAGTGTAGCAACCAGTTTACAAATAATGTTAAAATATACAGTATTCTTTACTGTAAATTCTATATGGCCATGCAACCTCTCGAAACTCACCCTTGTGTGAGTAAATCTGTCTGAAATAGTTTGGTATTCTCAAATAAAATTGTATTAGAGCTGAAAAGGCACAGCGCTCATTTATCCTGCACTCTGGAAGTGAATTTTATTTTAATAAAGCTCTCAGAGCACAGTAAGGCACAAGCGCAGGCCCAGCAGAAGTTTAACCCTTCCTAATCGCTGGACATAACAGAGTCATGATGTGGCTACAGTGCTGTACACGTCCGGTAGTGCTTCAGAAATCATAAATAGTAGTAGTAATAGTAATAATTGTTGCCAGAATTCTCTAGAGCAGTGGTTCTCAATCTTTTTTTCAGTCAGAACTGACCTGATAGATAATGCTCACATATGTGACACACTGTGTACAGGACCTTTGGTTGATACAGTATGGCAGTTCATATGAATTAAATGTAAACATGCTGTGCATGCACAAATACCCTATCTCCCCCCCCCCCCCCCCCCCCAAGAACAGGTGCAGATCATAACTAGCACATTTTATCCATGGAAGTTACCATGTCATCTGAATAATAGCCAAAAAGTATATGTTCCACAGCTTTAAGGGGTCCTTTTACTAAGGTGCGCTGAAAAATGGCCTGCGGTAGTATGGATGCGTGCAGAATCATTTTTCAGCGCACCTGCAAAAAAATGCCTTTTTAAAATTTTTGCCGAAAATGGACATGTGGCAAAATGAATATTGCGCGTCCATTTTGCTTCTGAGACCTTACCGCCAGCCATTGACCTAGCGGTAAAGTCTCATGCGGTAACTGGACGGTAATGACCTACGCCCGCCAAATGCCACTTGGTGCGCGTAGCTGATGAGCGCCAGAAAGTAAAAAATATTTTTCGGGCACGTGCCAAAAATGAAATTACCGCAAGGGCCAGGCGGTAGCTGTGCGATAACTCCATTTTGGCACACGGGCATGCAAAGGCGCTTACGCGGCTTAGTAAAAGGGCCCCTAAGTTAGATCTAATGGTCTTAGCGGTGCAACTTATCAGTGTCTTTAAACATCACACTGGAAGAATTATAGCACCAACCTCACCATCGACCAACAGGTCAAAAATTTCATTTCTTCAAAAATTATTGAATTAATTAATTTAGAATCTTCACTGTTCTCTTTATTAATTCAAATATATTTTATACATTTTTTAAATCATTTAATAAAATGGATAAAAACTTATCTGAGAGATGTATAAAGTGCAAATGTCAGAACGGGGAGTGAAAATCCGACATGTTTCGCAAAAGGTGTGAGCAAAATCCAAATAAATAAATAAATAAAAGCTATATGAAGGATATGTCCCCTTATCTTTAGAACCCAGTTGCTTGGTAGAAAGTGTGAAGTTTAAAGACACTGGTAAGTTGCACCTCTGAGACCATTAGATCTAATTGATTGAAAACTGTGGAACATGCTGTTTTTGACTATCGGTGGTTAATTTCTACAGTAAAGTGTAAGCCAAGTGGGTGTGGTTGTTCATCTGAGTTATAGCAATATAAATCTCTCCACTACCAGGCACACTGTGAAATAATACAAAACCTGGAAAAATAACTCAACATAGATGTGGCAAACGGAATTAGCACTAATTCCTGTGATTCTAACAGCATGAACCCTACTTAAGAATAGGCAGTGCTACAAATGTTACACGGGGCTCTAAAATACCAATACAACTACTACTGGTAAAACAGAACAAGTGGGACTGCTACAAAATTCTACACAGAAGCTACATGCAAATAGAATACCACACCTTACTCACAACAAAACAAACCCTCACCAAATACAGAACAACGGATCACAAATTAGAAATATAACTATGAAGACAAAAATTTAACTGGGAATCCCAAGAAATCAAACTAGGTGGGTACCACAACATGGGAGAAACTAAAACACAAATGTATTTCCTCCTGTACTGAACAAAATACAAATACACCAGTGGTTCAATTTCCCAAAGCTAACATATTCCAGTTAATATATTCAAAATAAAACTTTTTTTCTATCTTTATTGTTTGGGCATTTTATTTTTCCAAGCATGTAGGTCCCATTTTCTCTCATCTACTTTCCTTCTGTCTTTTGCTCTCTTTCCAGTGTGTGCTGTTCATTTGTCCTTTTTCCACTTTCCTTCTATCTTCTTCCATTTCCTCACACATTCATCTCTTGACATATTTCCTCTCTCTCTCTGCCCACTCAAATATTACCCCCTCACTCTTCAGTCTTCCACCTATATTTCACTTATCAACTTTCCAATACCTCCTCTCACCCCCTAACTGTCCTGTTTCACTCCTTCCCTGGCCTTCTAATCTTTTCTCTTTCACCCACTTCCCATTACTCTTCCTGTACTCACCATACTCTTCTTACTCATCTTCTTGAAAATCCCCATGGTCTCTCACACAAGATTCCTCCATGCCCAGTTTCTCCCCTCCCTCTTCTTGCTTACATCACTGTAGCCCAGCCTCTCCTTTCTTTTTCTCCACCCACATGTTAGCTCATCATATCTCTCTTTCCTCTCCCCCTGTTGTCCAGCAGCTCCTTGTCCACTCGCTTTCCCTCTTCCCCTGTGGTCCAGTAGCATCATGCCCCTTCTTTCTGTCCTTCCCTGCAGCTCCTTGTCACCCCTCTCCCTTTCCTCCTCCCTCCCCCTGAAAAAAACTGCATCTGCAGTGTTCTTCAGGCAGTGGCTCCAAGGGGAGAGCAGCTGCAGGAAACCCAATGCATCAGCAGGAGAGGCGGGTACACAAATTTGTCCAGCATCTCCCCCTCTCTCTAGCCCTCCCCCACATAACCCAGCATCTCCCCCTCTTCTCCTGGTTCACTCACCTGTGGTCTGGCATTTTTCCTGCCCTAGTGCACCACAAGGCTACCATCTCTCCTGTCCCCCTCATCTGCAAATCCAACACCTCTCCCCCAACACCCCCCACAACTATCCATTACCTCTTCCTTCGACCCCAATGATTCCATTAACTCTCCTTCAGCCCCCCTCCCTCATGAGTCCATTACTTCAACTTCAGACTCCTTCCCATGAATCCACCTCCTCTCCCTCAGCACCATCAGGCTTTCTACACCTATCCCTCAGCCCTCTCACCCAAGTCCAGTACCTCTCCCTCAGCGTCCCCCTCCTCCTTTACAAGTCCAGTACCTCTGCCTTATCCTGCCTCAGGTCCATTCCCCTCACCGGCCATCCTTCAAACCTCACTACTCTTTCAGCAGCACAAGCGGGAGCGAGCTGCCTGCCGTCTGGCCCAACCTGGAGCCATGTCCTACCCTGCTGATGCATGGATACCCAGATGCTGTTATAGAAATCTAGCATAGCCTGGTATCGGGGCACCTATAATCTAGATGCCTGTAGTTACACCAACTACAGGCACCTAAATGTGGTAAGGGAATATGTAACTTACAGTGTTCTCTAAGTGGCAGCACCACCAACACACCTCTAATGCTCTGCTTCCTTGCATTTACATACTATGGATGAGATTCTATATATGGCACCTAAAAAATTGGCACAGAAATCAGTGCCGACTAAGTGTATTCTATAGGCACGATATATAGAATATGCTTAGTTGGCATCCTAGCGCCTAAAACTATGTGCATCCATTGCCACCAACGAAAATGTGGCGTAAATTCCGGAGTGTAGATTTAGGCGCACTGGCCCATATTCTAGAACAGTGCATATAAATTTTGGAACGCCTACAAAACGCCCATTTCCCCGTCCAGAAGTAAGACGCACTGCATTACAGAATATGTTTAGCAAGTTGTGCGCATAAATTCTAATTAGTGCCGGTTAGTGCTCATTATTGCTTGTTAAGAGTTGACATCAACGCTGATTAGCTTGCTAAGGTAATTTTGCCGCAGATCTGTAGGCGCGCTATATAGAATCCAGGGGAATGCCACAGGAATGCCACTTACCCAGAACCTTATAAAACAGCTGCCACCTATGCCTGTAAAGGTACACCTATCTGCAAACAAACAGATATTTTGTACAATCATACTCACAAGTGTTGCTGAAATGTAGGTGCCCAGTCATAGAATTACCTCCATAGTCAGTAGTGCTAAATATACTTGCTGTGTAGTTCTTAAAATTATTGTTTTAAAAATGTATAGCCTGCAGTGTCTACTGTTCTAGATAATTTTGCTGCTTCACTCTTCCTCCACCCGCATACTATATGGAGAGTGTTAGGCTGGTTAGAGGTATTTTTGGGCCATCACTGTCCATATAGTGATTGAAATTACACAAATAGTGGAGTTACATGTTCACGGGCTGCTGGTGAGCAAATGATTGAGTTTGAAAATAGGCTTGAGTGTGTTTAAGACGAAGTAGGGATGGAAAGAAATAGTTCTTTCTTTAGGTAAATTTCTTATCTTCAATATCTCTTGTTTTAGGTTAGTTACTACTTTCCTTTGAAGACACTATGGAGGTCATTTTTTGCCGCTCTGGTTGCTGCCTTTACCCTGAGATCCATTAATCCGTTTGGAAATAGTCGACTTGTCCTCTTTTATGTTGAGTATCATACACCCTGGTACATGGCAGAACTCTTTCCCTTTATCCTGCTTGGAGTCTTTGGAGGTCTGTGGGGAACACTTTTCATCCGCTGCAATATTGCCTGGTGCAGGAGACGCAAAACCACCAGGCTCGGCAAGTACCCAGTTCTGGAGGTCATCGCTGTCACTGCCATCACAGCCATTATTGCTTATCCCAATCCTTATACACGGAGGAGCACCAGTGAACTTATCTCTGAGCTTTTTAATGACTGTGGTGCTCTGGAGTCCTCACAACTTTGTGACTATATCAATGACCCCAATATGACCAGAACGGTTGATGACATTCCTGATCGACCTGCTGGGCCGGGAGTTTACACAGCCATGTGGCAGCTGGCTCTGGCCTTGATTTTCAAGATTATCATCACAATATTCACTTTTGGTATGAAGGTAAGGAAGACAATGATTTGAAGCTTACAGTGGCATCCAAACTCTTTCTTTGGCACTGTATGATGTTTTCAAGGTAGATTAACATGGCGACCATTCTGCTTTATGCTAAAGGAACAGTGTAGCATTGCATGAACTCTAATTATGTTTGTAACTCTGGGTTCAGATCAGATGGGCTACACAAATATATTTTTGTTTGGACTGGTTTGAGAGCAGAGCTAGAACTAGGGGACTGACTGGCACATAATCCACACACAGTAAGCTTCTCACAGTCAATAAAGCAAATCCACCCAGTAAGAACATAAGAACATAAACTTTGCCATTCTGGGACAGACTGAAGGTCCATCAAGACCAGCATCCTGTTTCCAATCCAGGTTACAAGTACCTGGCAAGATCCCAATACAGTACAATACACTTTATGCTGCTTATCCTAGAAATAAGCAGTGGATTTTCCCCAAGTCCATCTTAATAATGGCTTATGAACTTTTAGGAAGGTATCCAAACCTTTTTTAAACCCCGCTAATCTAACTGCTTTTACCACATTCATTGTCAACGAATTCCAGAGTTTAATTACATGTTGAGTGAAGAAATATTTTCTCCAATTTGTTTTAAATTTACTACTTTGTAGCTTCATTGTGTGCCCCCTAGTCCTAGTATTTTTGGAAAGAGTAAACAACCGATTCACGTCAACCCATTCCACTCCACTCATTATTTTATAGACCTCTATCATATCTCCCGTCAGCCATCTTTTCTCGTCAGACTGGAAAGGCTTTACTTAAAATTTGGATATATCACTATGGGGTTGCTTCTGCCAAAACAATATTCTAGCAAACATAGGGCTTTTATCAAGCCGCTCTAGCAGTTCCCGTGCAGCAATGCTGACAAAGCCCATTGAAAGTGAATGGGCTTTCTCGGCATTGCCGCGCTGGGGACCTTTAGCACGGTTTGATAAAAAAAGGCCCATAAGTAGCAAAAATTCTACTTAAAAATCCAGTGTGTTCTCCTTTCCTGTTTACAGCTCATATAGGCTTTACCTTGGGCATCTTTTTTTTGCTCCAGCTGGATTTACTAGCACCTCTTGACTGTCTCCTGTTTCTGCTCCTCGCAGCTAGCATTGGGATACAGGGTCCCCATATCTGCACTTCCTGGAAGCAGTCCAGCCCCTAATTCACATTAATGACTCTTCCAAACCCTCTGTTCAAAAAGCCTTTTGCTTTTTTCCAAAAGCAGAGTGATATCTCTTGAGCTGTACATCAAGCAACATCAAATTCCACAAAAATGGACCTTGGATCACAAACTCCTTTTGCACTGTACATCACAAACTGATACCAGTTGGTACCCTCAGTTGCAACTACTGAAATGACCTTAAATTTCTTATTCATTCATATAGTTGTAATAACATCCATAAATACATTGACTCTATCAAATGTAAAGAATGGAAAACCGAACATATTATCTTACATTTAATATGTAGCTCAAGTGGGAGCAAATGAAGGGCCATCAGAATAGGAGATACATGGTCAATAGATAACAAGTAATTTTGTTTTTATCAATAGCTCGTCATTTTAATTGGCACCCATGTCAGGCTCACTGGCCTTCAGTGTCCTGGATCACATTGTAGCTCTTTAAAAATTGTCATTATATTTGCTGTTTTCCAGTCCTTAGGTTCAGTGGCAGATTTGAATGATAGGTTACAAATTATCAGTAACAATTCTGCAATGTTATATTTGAGTTCCTTTAGATTTTTGGAAAGAATGCCATCAGGCCATGGTGATTGGCCATCTTTTAGTTGGTCATTTGGCTCCAGCTCCTCTTCCAGGTTCATTTTGATTTGCTTCATTTCCTCTGAATCATGACCTATAAGGAGTGTTTCTGGTGTGGATATTTGTTCATCATCCTTTGCAGTGAAGATCAAAGCAAAGCATTCATTTTTGCTATAGCATTAACATAGCAGAGTGCTGTTTTCACTTTTGATCATCTGATGGCTGGACTGACTCCCTCACAGGTTTCTTGATGTATTTCGAAAATATTTGTGTTAGCCTTTTTTAATAACACCATTTAGCTGTGATGGCAAGTGTTTGATCTTTTTTCAACCTTTTTTAACTTTCTTGAATTTATCAGGGTTTTTGAGATGGCTCTTTAAAAGAGCCTTTTTACCTTATGCAGACTTTTAATCATCTTAATTGTTCCTTATATTTTTTAGTTCCCTGATTGTATTGTAATCTCCCATTTTAAAGTTAAATATTACTGCAGTAGGTTTATTATTCTCTGATGAGTATGTCAAATTTGAGTTATGATCACTCATACCAAGCAGCTCTACCACTATTATTCCTTGTACTGGGGTTTGAATTCCATTAACAGCAGATCTAATGTTGTTTTAATAAGGACAGTCCTTGCTGAATTTGGAAAACTCCCCAGTAATTGGGTCAGACGTGTAAAAAGACTGAGTAAAAAGACTTTCTAAGCAGAGAGAGCTTGACAGGTATCAGTTATTCTAACACCTTAACAGTCTAAGAATTTTGCCAAGAATTAGTCTGTTCTTTGTAGAAAGGAAGCCAGCCATAAATCAAGGCCCCTCCCCATTTGTGCCATCCCAGTCAGCCTTCCCTCAAATCAAACCTCTACTGGCCAGTCTCCTCCTCAGAATTGTCATCCCCTGCCCCCTGGACCTACTTTAGTCAAAATCCCTGGTGTCTAGTGATGAGGGCAAAAGTGATCCCCAGTCTGTCCTGCCCTCACCAGTGCCTTCATCCAAAATGATGCCTTCACCTCTAGCAGTAGTCTCATGGTACTACTGCTAGGGGTTAAAGTTCCAGCAAGGGCAGGAGCAAATGAAAATTGCTTCCATCTGCACCTCTGCAAACCAGGGATTTTGATTAAAGTAGGCTCAGGGGAGTTTTCAAAGCAGTGGAGGAGCCTGGGGGAGGGGGTTACTGCCTGGGAGGGTCTTCAGTTGGGGGAAGGACAGTTGAAGAGGTGAGCTCCAAAACCCTGTAAGGTACATCTTTTTCAAAAATGAGTTAATAACGGAAAAGGACTGCCTTTATAGATAGCATAGGATATATGAAATTGGCACTAAAAGGCATTTATTTGTAAGATATATAATATTCAGTAAGAAGAATGTTCTTATGTTAGATAGAATTCTTGAAAATAAAAACTTGTATTTATCCAAGTGTGGGGGGGTGTTGGTCACTAAGAGCAATTGGGGTCCTAAAATGATGCTTACAATTATAACCTACCTAATCATAAGGCAGCTCTAAAAATACATTTTTTAGCTGTACGTTTCATAACAGTACATTACATAAACATAAATTACATTAAATATACATGTCTAGGGGATCATGTAATGCATTAACAAATGTCAAATCAAGGATTTTAACTCATGATAAATTGGCACACTGTATATAAATTCGCACAGAATTAACCCCATGATGCTTACAGCTGTAATGTGATCTTAGTTTTACAAAATGACATCTCAGTTGGTAAAACATTCTGTAATTCAGTTTCTTTTACTTTGATTCTAGCCAATTGGGAGCCCTTTTGGATGCTACCTAAAAAGCTATTTTTATTTCTGCTTTCATTGCCTGTGATATGGCCATGTATGAAGTGATCTGACTTCCATTTGTGCAACTTGCTGAAGCATGGATGGCAAGTTGAGATTTTAGAAGGGGGGCCACCTGATTTCAATTACCATACAAGCCAGTTACAAACTGCCCTGGAGTATCATACTTGATATTGATTATAAAATCCAAGTTGAATACAAAGCTGTATTATATAACCAAAGTTGCTATCTCAGCTGCCCAATATTAGTTCCTCAGCTATAGGCATCTTATTTTTCTAAAAACACATGTGGAGGGGCATTCTCAATATGTCTAAATCCAATTTTGAGTGTTTTGCTGAAAACGTCCAAAAATCAAGTGGCGAACGTAGCGATTTTTGAACCAGAAAATGTCTTTTTGTTTTGAAAATGGTCATTTGCTAGACGTTTTTGTGCTCAGCGCATCTACCTTTATGGACCATTTTTGGAAAAAAAATTCCAAGGGAAAAATGCACAAAAACAAGCCATTGGGGATGTATTGGGGCCCAGCATTCTTAGTAGACTGGCCACACAGACATCCCATCAAAACTGTTAGGCACCCTAGGGGGCACTGCAGTGGACATCACATAAAAGGTCCCAGGTACACATCTCACCGTTACCCCATTATATTGTATGGGGAGCCCTCCACAAACCACCAAAAATCTGCTGTACTCAACTGTACACTACTACAGTAGCCCTTATGGCTGCAGGTACCACCTGTATGAAGGCACAGTAGGTTTTGGGTTGGTTTTGGAGGGTTCACGGTTTCCACTAAAAGTGCACCAGTTAGAATGGGATATGGGCCTGGTTCCCCTTCTCTACAGTCCACTGCACTGACCACTAGGATACTCCAGTGATCTGCTTGCTGCCCTAATAGGCCTGGCCATAACATCTGAAGCTGTCATAGAGGCTGGTATATACTGTTTCTTTCACATCTTTGGAGTGTGAGAGGTGATCAGTGACCACTGTGGGAGTAACGGGAAGGGTCACGCCTTAATCCCTCCAGTGGTCATTTAGGGCATCTTTTTGCGACTTAGTTGTGATTGAAAAAGGTCTAGATCAAGACATCTAACTTTTAGCCTTGCTTAGACATTTTTGCTTTGTTCCATTATGGCAGAAAGGAAAGGGAATGGGACTTGATATACCACCTTTCTGTGTTTTTTTGCAACTACATTCAAAGCAGTTTACATAGTATATACAAGTACTCTTTGTACCTGGGATAATGGAGGATTAATTGACTTGCCCAGAGTCACAGGGAGCTGCAGTGGGAATCAAACCCTGTTCTCCAGGATCAAAGTCTACTGCACTAACCACTAGACCATGCCTCCACAACATCTGCAAGTTTTGGGAATGCCCAGATTCCACCCCTGACATGCCCCCCTGTGATTTGGATGCACAGCAGGTGAACTGCATAGAAAAATGTCTTAAAAATGGGTTTCAAAAATAGCAATTTGGACATTTTGGACAAAACAAAAGTCTGCTACTTTGTGCTGCTTCCACTGCTGCTCCTTGTGATCTTGGGCAAGTCACTTAACCCTCCATTGCCTCAGGTACAGACTTAGATTGTAAGCCCTCCTGGGACAGAGAAATAGGAGTGGAAAAAAATGATTTAGTTGCCAATCCACTTTGGCACCTAAACTTCAGAATATAGTACCTATCGCTGACCCAGAATCAATAGGAGCTACTATTGATTCACCTTGAGCTACTATTGGAAAAGGTGTGAGCAAAATCTAAATAAACAAATAAATAAATAAAATTTTGGATTATTTTCTGTGCAAAAATGAGCCCCTAAACATCATAAGGAAGGCGTTCATGCAAATAATTATTGTGAAATTATTTTTAAGCATTACAGTGCTCAGAATAGCAGCTGAATTATACACATATTAAATTTCTTTCTTCTTTTTAGCTTACTGTCCAAAAGGAGGTCAGCTTATGTGATCACTGTTTGCCTCTCCTCAACTGTTAACTTTTTCTATTCAGTGAGCTATTGATGCCAAATTTTCAGGGACTGTAAGACTCAGGCCAAGTCAGTGCTGCAGTTCTGAATCAACCGTTGTCTCAAAGTCACTTCAGGTACAATAACAGTGTAGCAGTGACAGACAATAGGTGGAAGCAACAGTAACAGGCTTATTTTCGAAAGATAAGTGCGCCCATCTTCCGACACAAATTGGGAGATGGGTTTCCTTCTCTCAGGGTCGACCAAATCGGCATAATCGAAAGCCGATTTTGGGTGCCCTCAACTGCTTTCCGTCGCAGGGACAACCAAAGTTCACGGGGGCGTGTCGGTAGCGTAGCGAAGGCGGGAATGGGGCGTGCTTAAGAGATGGGCGTCTTCGGCCAATAATGAAAAAAATAAAGGCATCCCTGACGAGCACTTGGGTGACTTTACTTGGTCCATTTTTTTCTTGAGACCAAGCCTCAAAAAGGTGCCCGAATTGACCACATGACTACCGGATGGAATTGGGGATGACCTCCCCTTACACCCCCAGTGGTCACCAACCCCCTCCCACCCTAAAAAACACTTAAATTTTTTTTTGCCAGCCTCTATGCTAGCCTCAAATGTCATACCCAGCTCCATGACAGCAGTATGCAGGTCCATGGAGCAGTTTAGTTGGGTGCAGTGCACTTCAGGCAGGCGGACCCAGGCCCATCCCCCCTACCTGTTACACTAGTGGTGGTAAATGTGAGCCCTTCAAAACCCACCAGAAACCCACTGCACCCATATGTAGGTGCCCCCCTTCACCCCTTAGGGCTATGGTAGTGGTGTATAGTTGTGGGGAATGGGTTTTGGGGGGGTTGGGGGGGTTGGGGGCTCAGCACACAAGGTAAGGGAGCTACGCACCTGGGAGCAATTTGTGAAGTCCACTGCAGTGCCCCTTAGGGTGCCCGGTTGGTGTCCTGGCATGTGAGGGGGACCAGTGCACTACGAATGCTGGCTCCTCCCACAACCAATTGGCTTGGATTTGGTCATTTTTGAGATGGGCATCCTCGGTTTCCATTATCGCCAAAAACCAGGGACGACTATCTCTAAGGTCAACCTAAATGTTGAAATTTGGGCGTCTCCAACCATATTATCGAAACGAAAGATGGCTGCCCATCTTGTTTCAATAATATGGATTTCCCCGCCCATTCGCTGAACCGTCCTGTGAGGACAGCCCCAGGAAAACTTGGGTGCCCCATTCGATTATGCCCCTCCACGGCAACTGAATTATTTACAATGTTTCTGTGGCTAGATATCCCTCACTCCAAAGCCAAGAGAAAGTCCAAATTCTTTTCTTGCCTTAATTATACTTCTGGTGGTAGCAGGTCACAATACAGTTCATTTCAGTAATCACAAGCAGTTCTTTTAAAGCAGCTTCCACTGGGATGATATTGACTGCTCAGGAACTCTGTAGCTTTAGATGATACAGTTTCTCCTTCAGCCTTGTTGATGTTCCTGGATCTCTAGTGGACAGGATGAAATCCAGGTCACCTTCCTGGAAGAAATACACAGAACAGTTTCCCCTTCTCAGTATCTCGAGAAGGATGGCAAGAGTTCCTCATGCCCTTCTCCAACCACAGGACAATTGCTTAAGCGGCTACGTAGTGTCTCCCTTGTCTCTCCTTATGACTAGGGTCAGAAGCCAGGGAGATCTCAGAAAAGCCAAAGACAGGGTTTGAAAGATGAATCAAGGTTGTATAGTCAAGGAAGCTTCCTTCTGCCATAGCTCCATTCCACTGATTATAATGAATCACTTTTCCCTCTTTCTGGAAGTATTGCTGTGTCTGCTTATTGCTGAGGTCAGAAAGGAGGTGAAATTCTATTGGTTAAGATAGTGGCACTGAGTTTCTAAGCAGCGCCCATACTACTAGATTTCCAGCTGCCCTACAGGTATATTAGCCAAATAAGTGCCAAAATAGCAGGGAGCCAGCAGTGTGTATTCTGTGTAGTTGAGTGTTCATGTAAAATAAATTATAACTGTGTATAAAATCAATTCTTTTGGCTTATAAATTTGCATTATCAGGTTAGAAGATCAGCATGAGTTGACCATTAGCATGATGGAAGCGGTCAGTGGGACAGTGAAGGAAGAGCTCTTCTCAGTTATATGCTTCCCGTACATGGATTTTTGAACAAACAGAGCAAAGGACATAGACTCAAGATTTTCCAGGATTAATACAGTGACTGGTGCTCTGCAGTACATGATAATTGAGACCTTTTTAAAACTTTTCCTCTGTTTCTTTCCAGATCCCTTCAGGGCTATTTATTCCCAGCATGGCTGTTGGGGCAATAGCAGGAAGAATGGTTGGAATAGGGGTGGAACAGCTGGCTTACCACAACCATGATTGGATCATCTTTAGTAGCTGGTGTAGACCAGGGGCTGACTGTGTCACACCGGGCCTGTACGCAATGGTGGGAGCTGCAGCTTGCTTAGGTAAGGTACATAAAATGCTTAATTTCTTGATGAAAAGCCAGGAGTACTATATAGGGTGCACTATCAATCAAACTGTTTGATTGACAGGTGAGATAAGGATGACAGCCAATCAGACAGGAAATAATCATGTCTGATAGCTTCCCTGTTGTCATGATGAGAGTGAGCCATGTGACCATAGCAGGGAGGATACGTCTGGTCATACCCAGCTTGTAGAAAATAAATGTTAGGTGTCGGATAGGTTCCCTGTTGTCATGGTGACTGCAAGCCATGTGACCACAACATGGAGGATAGGCCTGAAAGTTTCTGATTCAGTTTTCATAAATAAAAGAACGAACTGAGTCTTCAAATGCCTTTTAACTGATGATGGGATTTTTAGAAAAAATATAACAGTCATGCTTGGGGTTGTAAAAGAACATTTATTATGACCCAAAAGTCGGGGCTTTGGGGGAGTAAATGCTTTTCTTCATGCTGCTAAAAAAAATTGATAAAACGGTAAGCGGAAAAGACATAACCGAAAAGGGTACAGACTAAGATGCTTATATTTTACACAGATGTTAGAATCTGTTTTTAAAGAAACAAGAAGATTGTGTCCAGCATGGATGCACAATTGCAAGGTGATTTAGTTAATATGTCTGTTTTCTTCTGTTACAACAATCGCTACAAATATATCTTAACGGGGAGATATCTTGTTAATATATGCACCTAATTGGCACCTAACTTTTGGCGTACTCTATAGCAGTGTTTCTCAACCCAGTCCATGAGGCGCAGCTAGTCTCATCAGGTTTTCAGGATATCCACATTGAAAATGCATGAGGTAGCTCTGAATGCACTGCCTCCTTGATATGTAAATCTATCTCATGCATATTCATTGTGGATATCCTGAAAACCTGATGGGACTAGGTGTGCCTCAAGGACTGGGTTGAGAAGCACTGCTCTATAGAATTAGGGGACAATGCTTTTAGGTATCAAGATATTGTTGCAAGCTATACAGCTATAATTATGCAGGCCAATATTCAAAAGACTTTATTTGGATAGCAGCACCTGTTATCTGGATAAGTACTGTTGACTGGATATTCAGAGGTATTATCTGAATAATGGTTCTGAATATCCTTGCAGACCACTTCTACACTTTTCGGATAGTACTGGAGCAGAGTGCGGGCAGAGCCGGGGCAGTCCCAGAACTTATCCGGATAGTGGCAATATTCATTCTTCTAACTGGATAACTTAGGGTAGCCTTCTATTTGTCCTAAGTTATTTGGCTATGTTATCTGGATCACAATCTGAAAATTGTTACTATCCGGATTACGTTCCAGTGCTGACTCCTTTATTCAGATATTTGGCGTTGGCCACTATCTGGATAGTTGCTTTCAATATCTGGATATTTTTGATTGCCACAGCTGGCATTTAAAAAAAGTGCTGCGTGCAGTGGTAGTTTTCACAGAATGATACTAGCTAGACCATTTGATGTGGTATTTACAAATTCTTTGCAGATCTACCAAGTCTTAGAAGAGGAAAATCCCATTCCAGAAAGCAAAATATATTCTAACTGCCCCAGGGGCTGTGTTTGAATTAGGCCTCACCCAAATTAGTATTCAATAAAGTATTTATGTGGAAATATATCAGCATTGTCCAAAACAGCTCATTTGGACTTTGAGATCGCGGGTCATAGTCGATTTAAACAACACACTCTGACCTGTAAAGTTGTGAAAGAAGATGGAGCAGATATTGATGCAGGGGCCAAAGTAGCATTGGTGAGCTATTCGATCACATCTATTTTAAGGCAGCCTATATTTGCATCTCATTAGCGTCGAGCATTAGGGAGTTGTTCTGGGGTGCTGGTACGGCACTGTTCAGTACAGCACCAGAATTTTGTGCATTGGTGCATAAGAGATTAGTTCGTGATATTTGCCTCTTAACATACAGTGGTGGAAATAAGTATTTGATCCCTTGCTGATTTTGTAAGTTTGCCCACTGACAAAGACATGAGCAGCCCATAATTGAAGGGTAGGTTATTGGTAACAGTGAGAGATAGCACATCACAAATTAAATCCGGAAAATCACATTGTGGAAAGTATATGAATTTATTTGCATTCTGCAGAGGGAAATAAGTATTTGATCCCCCACCAACCAGTAAGAGATCTGGCCCCTACAGACCAGGTAGATGCTCCAAATCAACTCGTTACCTGCATGACAGACAGCTGTCGGCAATGGTCACCTGTATGAAAGACACCTGTCCACAGACTCAGTGAATCAGTCAGACTCTAACCTCTACAAAATGGCCAAGAGCAAGGAGCTGTCTAAGGATGTCAGGGACAAGATCATACACCTGCACAAGGCTGGAATGGGCTACAAAACCATCAGTAAGACGCTGGGCGAGAAGGAGACAACTGTTGGTGCCATAGTAAGAAAATGGAAGAAGTACAAAATGACTGTCAATCGACAAAGATCTGGGGCTCCACGCAAAATCTCACCTCGTGGGGTATCCTTGATCATGAGGAAGGTTAGAAATCAGCCTACAACTACAAGGGGGGAACTTGTCAATGATCTCAAGGCAGCTGGGACCACTGTCACCACGAAAACCATTGGTAACACATTACGACATAACGGATTGCAATCCTGCAGTGCCCGCAAGGTCCCCCTGCTCCGGAAGGCACATGTGACGGCCCATCTGAAGTTTGCCAGTGAACACCTGGATGATGCCGAGAGTGATTGGGAGAAGGTGCTGTGGTCAGATGAGACAAAAATTGAGCTCATTGGCATGAACTCAACTCGCCGTGTTTGGAGGAAGAGAAATGCTGCCTATGACCCAAAGAACACCATCCCCACTGTCAAGCATGGAGGTGGAAATGTTATGTTTTGGGGGTGTTTCTCTGCTAAGGGCACAGGACTACTTCACCGCATCAATGGGAGAATGGATGGGGCCATGTACCGTACAATTCTGAGTGACAACCTCCTTCCCTCCGCCAGGGCCTTAAAAATGGGTCGTGGCTGGGTCTTCCAGCACGACAATGACCCAAAACATACAGCCAAGGCAACAAAGGAGTGGCTCAGGAAGAAGCACATTAGGGTCATGGAGTGGCCTAGCCAGTCACCAGACCTTAATCCCATTGAAAACTTATGGAGGGAGCTGAAGCTGCGAGTTGCCAAGCGACAGCCCAGAACTCTTAATGATTTAGAGATGATCTGCAAAGAGGAGTGGACCAAAATTCCTCCTGACATGTGTGCAAACCTCATCATCAACTACAGAAGACGTCTGACCGCTGTGCTTGCCAACAAGGGTTTTGCCACCAAGTATTAGGTCTTGTTTGCCAGAGGGATTAAATACTTATTTCCCTCTGCAGAATGCAAATAAATTCATATACTTTCCACAATGTGATTTTCCGGATTTAATTTGTGATGTGCTATCTCTCACTGTTACCAATAACCTACCCTTCAATTATGGGCTGCTCATGTCTTTGTCAGTGGGCAAACTTACAAAATCAGCAAGGGATCAAATACTTATTTCCACCACTGTATGTTAAACAGCAGAATTGAGTATTATTTCACTGTAACGCCTATTAGTTTAAGGTACCATGATTTATGTAATAAGCTGTGACGCATGCACATGCTTGCAAAATACCTCACTGTTACGTAAATTGAATAATGCAGCTTGTATTGAACTTCACAAGTTGCTTCGTCTCATTTGCTGCACCAGAGTCACTAGTGGGGTTTTGTAAAAGGAGCCCACACTGTCTTAGATAAACACTCCACTTCTTTTTTCAGTGCTCACAATATATCTCTGTCTAAACAGAATGATAGCGCACCCTTCATTTAGGACATCTGTGTTGTACCCCCAACATTATTCACCCATATTGCTGTCAAACAAAGATTACACCCTAATGCACAATTATGAACATGACTGTAGGGTTTCTGGCAAAAACTACAGTAGTTATGCTCATTGTAGAACTTTTTGACATCAGCTGTGCTGTAAAAATGGCCATCATGTAGCAACATGAAAACGGGGAAATGGATTAGTGGGTTGTTTTAAAGTGCCTCAGGAGTTTGTATAAAGCACAATTTTACTCCTTTTGTGAAACATTTTTGAAAATTCTGCTTGTAGTGTTTTTGTACAGGGAGGGAGAGAGAGCCCAAGGACAGACCCGATGGCAGTTGCGCAGAATTCCTCCAGTAATAATAATATTTACCCCAAATTTTGTTCAGATGTTGCCGATTCACTGAGCATGACCTGTTTTATGCATAGAACACCCTGACTTGCTATTCAGCACTGTCTAGTAGCATTGTGTCCAGGGATGGACTGACAGTGCTCTGGGCCCTTGGTTAGTAAGGGTCATTGGGTTCTTCCCAGGCACTGCCTGTGGCCCCCCAGTCGCTCCCCCCCAGTTGCTCCCACTGCCCCACACACTAGTGTGCCCTCCACGGTCCTACCTAAAAGACCCTGGTGGTCTCTTTGGGGGCAGGAAAGATCCCCTCTCCTGCCTGCTGCTGTGCCTGACACTGGGCCGCTGTGTTTTCAAAATGGCTGCTGAGACTTCTCACAAGATAGCTGCAGGGAAGTCTTGGCAGTCATTTTGAAAATGCAGCAGCACTGGGCAGAGTAGCCCTTTCAGGTGGGACTGGGGGGAGGGGGAGAGCCTATGGGCCCTTGGGCTCTGCCAGTTTTCCTATATGGTCAGTCCACCCTGGTTGTGTCTCTGAGTTTTGCCAATAACAAGAGTGCTGTGAGGCTGCCTGCAAAATATGGGTTATTACCTGTGTTATCCAAGTGTGTTAAATACATCCTTTTTGTTTTTATCAATGATTTGACTAAATGGTATAAATTTTAAAACCCCTTGTTTCTTATTATGAGGAGAAGAAGGGCCAGATTCAGTAAATGGCACCAAAAATTAGGCACTGGGAACAATCCATGATCTGCGCTATTCTATAAAGACTGCTCTGGGCTGAGTGCTCTTTAGAGGATAACACTTAGTATGGATTGCCATGCCCAGTGTTGGGCGAGAAGGCTAACACTGACTGAAACCTGGTGTAAACCCTGGCACAAAGGTTGAGCTTTCAACCTCCAAATTCATTAAGACTGTGCATAAATTTCTGGAATGCTCCTGCCCATCCCAGGGCTAAGCCCCCTTTTGGTTTTGCACGAGAAGATTTGGGCATGGTCCTTTACAGAATTGTACATAGGCAGCTGTTCATGCAACTCCAAATTATTGTCAATTAACACCAGTAATTGCTTGTTAGGAGCAAATTATTGACTGTTAATGGCTTGTTAAGTAAGGGGCCCTTTTACTAAGCTGTGGTAGCATTCTTGGCGCACGCTAAAAATAAGCATACGCTAAATGCTAGAGATACCCATATATTCCTAGGGGCATCTCTAGCGTTTAGCATACGCTAATCGTTAGTTAAAAATTCTACTGTGGCTTAGTCAAACACCCCATAATTTAGTTACGCACACAACTGAGGATTGTACCCAAATTTGGGCGGCCTTTATAGAATCTGGGGTGAAACCTTCATTTCTCTCTTTAGCAACTGTTGTTTAGCAACTATTGTTACACTGTTAACAAAATTGTAAGTTTGATGTTAAACTGTACCTACTGTACACCATCTTGGGTGATTCTCTTCATAAAGACAGTTAAGTAGAGAGGTGTGGTATTAAAGACAGTTAATAAATCCAAATCCAAATAAATAAAACCTGCTCTAAGAAGCCATCAGCTTCGGTTAATCCTACCAGAACAGAAGGAATTATGGAAAAATGAAGAATATAAAAGCACCTGCATGTAATTGCTGGGTGAAACCCTGCTGCTAACCTTATCCAGAACGTTCTGGGTGCCTTTTTGACTGGCATCTTGAAGCTCCCTGAATGACGTTGTTCTGTCTAAATTAATAAAACTAAATTCTTCTGAATAAATTACCTCATTAAACTTCTCCAGTATATGATCCCACTGTGCATAGCTGATTGGTTCTGATTCTACAGAGATACTTTCAGAGCGGTCTAATGTGGTTATTTCTACTTCTCACTGAAGCGTAACTGTTATAACTATCAAATACAAGCCTTTCACATTTATCTAACAGTGTCAGTGAGCATGGATTCACTCTCTGAGAAGCTTTCACTGCATGTTCTTTTCCTGTTAGATTTGTCTCTTGGATTCTTGAGGCTGGCATTGGCGTTCAAACACTTTTCCAATCTAAAATGTATAAACAGCTAACAGACTCTCTCTTTTACTATGTGCCAACCCTTTAGAAAGCTGAACTGCCATTTCTCCAGGCTTTGTGCTAAAGCCTGGCCATCTATGAATTTATGACTTTATCTTGTTGAGCAGACTGGATGAACCATACAGGTCTTTATGTGCCATCATCTACTATGTTAGTTGTAGGTGCACCAAGAGCTGACACCTGTCCAAATGGCCAGAAGAATGATCTCTGTTGCTTACAGTCCATTGTTGGTTCATAAGTACATAAGTGTTGCTACACTGGGACAGACCAAAGGTCCATCAAGCCCAGCATCCTGTTTCCAACAGTGGCCAATCCAGGTCACAAATACCTGGCAAGATCCCCAAAAAGTTCAATATATTTTATGCTGCTTATCCCAGAAATAAGTAGTGGATTTTCCCCCAAGTCATTTTAATAGTGGTCTATGGACTTTTCCTTTAGGACTTTTCCTTTAGGTAGCTGTCCAAACCTTTTTTAAACCCCGTTAAGCTAACCGTCTTTACCACATTCTCTGGCAATGAATTCCAGAGTTTATTTACACTTTGAGTGAAAAAAAAGTTTCTCCAATTTGTTTTAAATTTACTACTTTGTAGCTTCATCGCATGCCCCTTAGTCCTAGTATTTTTGGAAAGAGTAAACAAATGATTCATGTCTATCCGTTCCACTCATTATTTTATAGACCTCTATCATATCTTCCCTCACTGTCTTTTCTCCAAGCTGAAGAGCCTTAGCCGCTTTAGCCTGTCCTCATAGGGAAATCATCCCATCCCCTTTATCATTTTCGTCGCTCTTCTCTGTACCTTTTCTAATTCCACATGTCCTCTTTTCATGGAAAATGATTCATTCCCATCTTGGAGACATTTGTTTGAATTTTGTTCCTCTTGAGATCTGTGAACTTGCATGTAGTTATGGAGATTATGCCCACAAATGTTTTCAAAATGTGAAGTTTCCTGAAGCCTGAAAAAAAAGCAACATTTGTAAAGCTGACATTGCAAAATCACACATTAAGAAATCAAATCTGTACCTACTATCATATTTTGCATAGATTTCATTTATTTGAATGACAAAACTTCATAGTGATACCCACATGTAAGCCTGATCTAGTACATAAAGTTTCAAACCTTTGCAATTCTCTGCCTTGCACTCGCTATCTCCATGTGTGATGATGCTTCATCTTTCTCTCTTTTACTATATGCCAACTCCTTTCTTGCTCATATCCCCATATCTTTTATCTTCTTAATCTTAGTTCTTCCTTTCTTCCTGTGCTTTCCATTTTATATGCACTGCAGGACACTTCATTTTATGTTTATTTCTTCTTATCTACAGTATGTGCTTTCAATTGTTTTCTATCCTTTTATCTTCCATCTTACTTCTCTTTTATTCATAGTCTACAATATTGCCTTTTTGCTTTCTGTGGCTTGCTTTGTACTTTGTAATATTGTATTATTAATATACCATATCTTTAAAAAAAATATTTCTTTTGTGCATGTCTCTTTCTTTCTTTCTTTCTTTCTTTCTTTCTTTCTTTCTTTCTTTCTTTCTTTCTTTCTTTCTTTCTTTCAACAGTTGTAACCCCTGGAGCCCTTTTTTTATGCCCTGCACCTGTTTATGCCCTGCAGGAGGCAGGTCCCAGTAAATCTTCAGGTTTGGGGAGTTTGGTTTTGTGGGAATGAGCTCTCTTGTGCCTGGAATCAGGGTTCTGGAACTTGTACCTCATTAAGTGGGGATGGCTGGTATCAAAAGAGACATTAGCTTTCTGAGCTCTGTGACAGATCCCTGAGCACCCCCAGAATTTAGAGGAGAACAGACAGTATTCAACAACAAATACATTTACGGGCATATACTTAGTAACTATACTGTACATGGTAACATAGAAAAGTATTTACAAAAAATATAATCAATCGGATAATTAAAGAAATTTAAAAAAAAAGCATTAAGATTGGTTTCAGTATGGAGGTACACTAGCCTTGCAGTACTGGCAAAGACCAAATACTCAGTTGCAAGATCTGGCAGCCAAAAAGAGGCTGACAGAAACTAGACAGTTGGAACGGAAAAGGCACAAGCTCACAGCGATCAACCTGGACCCAAACACTTAACACACTGTTCCAAAACTTACAGCCCAACCCATCTTACATACTACACACCCACTGTCCACTTGAACAGCATCCCGCCTGACCAATGATGTAAAGCTATTCGACTATGTTGTGACCTTATTTGACTGAATCTCCTAAGGTCTTAACTTGGCTCAATACTCCCACGAGAAACCTTACAGAATCTAGTGAATCTCTATTGAACTGTCAACCCCACTCGCTGTCTCTACCGAACTGTTAACCCCACTCGATACCTTGTAACCACCCCCATTGTTCCATGTAAGCCACATTGACCCTACCAGTAGGTGGGAAAATGCGGGATACAAATGCAATAAATATTGTGGAGATGTTGGGTTTTCCTAGGCCAGTGCTTCACACTCTTTTTTATGGCTGTGACCCATGATTGCAGCCAAATAAAATTGTGTGACCCCCCCCTCCGGAGTTGCAGAATAATGATGCACCTATGGAGAGTTCACCTAGGTCTGACCCTATTTAGGAAGCTCTCTCCTAGGCAGTTCCTTGAGAGCTCTAATATTAGTAATCAACGATTTACTTGAGTTGAAAGCTTTTCCCATATAGTTACTGTGTAAAATGTGCTGAAGCAACCTTTGCAGAGCACTGCATTGGACAGTAAGTCTTTCCTGGGCTGAATGGCGCCAAACAATTCCTTTCTACTCCCATTTCTGGGGAAAATTTGTACCATTTACCTTCTGTTACTGATGAAGGGTTTAGTGGAAGTGCCTCTGTGACTGCTCTGAATTCAGGCTGAGGGATGGGCTCAACTGGTTTCAGAAGAACCTTCTGGATTCAAAACAAGCAAAGGTCCCAAAAAGCAACAAGGCAAACGATCTGCAAAATCCAATATGAGAAAGAAAGCCAGCAGATCAATGTCACAACAAAAAGATTTTATTGAAGATACCGTGTATGAACAAATCGCCCGACACAGGCTGTGTTTCGCCCACCTAGGACTGCGTCAGGGGCTACAATGAACAAATCTCTCTATATAAAAGGCAACACCAACGTTCTATGAAGCCTCCAGCCGGAAGTGTGAAGGGGCGAGATATCCAGTTTCCCTATGAGTGTCTGCCCCGCCCTCTCTGTAACACAGTCAGTGAAGGAAAACAGCAGAGCACGAAATCAAATCGCTGGCTCTGTAACAGTGAAGGACTCAGAGGGGGGAGGGGAGAGAGGCCAGAGGGCAGGGACACACACACTCCCACATGCATACAGAAGAAAACATTGCTAGCCCCCGTTTCATTTGCATCAGAAACGGGGCTTTTTTACTAGTATATAATAATTATCATAGATCATAATAAATGAAATTTAGCACACATATGAGCATAAGATATCAAATATATAAATTGACAAAAAGCAATTAATAAAATATGGAATATTACTAGGTAAATGTATTTGTTGTTGAATACTATCTGTTCTCCTCTAAATTCTGGGGGTGCTCAGGGATCTGTCACAGAGCTCAGAAAGCTAATGTCTCTTTTGATACCAGCCATCCCCACTTAATGAGGTACAAATTCCAGAACCCTGATTCCAGGCACAAATACATTGCAAAACAAGCAAATACATTTCTTTTTGTTTGAAACTTGAGAGCATCTGAACTGTGGTTGAACCCCCTAGTACTCAGACCCAGATGCACAAAACTTAACGATCCAGCAATATGCTTTTTATACTGGTTTTAGGCAGTTTAGCGAGCACGGAGTTCAGTGAGACATGCACGGAAGGGTTCTGCAGGCTGTTTTCCTGTCACGGTAGCAGCTAATGAAAATTGCATGCAAAGTTATTTTAATGAGCTAATTACTATTCAAATGTGCATTTTGAGTGATGCACAGCCGTTTTCCTAGTGAATCACAGAAAGGACCACCAACCTTTACGATGAAATTTTTACGGGTGGTCAGGAGCTGCCAGAACTGCTGTTTCCTTCCCATTACCACTGAAATCGCAGCTGCCAGATGGCTGAGGAGAGCTGCCATATCTCTAGAGCCCCCTCCCCCCCCCCACACACACACTCACCAAGCATGTACGACAGTTTTTCACTCTTTCTTTCACTTCGCTTTCCCTTGCTTCCCCTCCTTGCCTGTACTGTTGCCGAGGGTTTGGTGGCGATAAAAAAAGTTTGATAACAAAAAAAGCTACATGCGTGCTTTCATACACGCAGTCTGTATGAGTTACACTACAGGTAAAGTTGAATGATAGATTATAGATTGCCAGTAGCTGGGCTTCAGTTTTGTATTTGAGTTTCTTTAGAAATTAGGAGTGAACACCATTAGGTCCTGGTGAGTTTATTCTATTTAGTTTGTGAGTTTGCTCTAGCAAGTCTTCATGATTTACACTGATTTATAAGTTCCTCTGAATCATCAGCTAGAAAGAATGGTTCTAGCATAGTTATCTCTCCCAACAGCCTCTACAGTAGTGACCGGAGCAAAGAATTAAATGAAGTGCCCCTTTTACTTCCTGGTTATCTAGAGGGCAAAGCTAGATGCCTCCATGTAGATGCTCCGAGGATGCACAGTAGGAATCTATTCTATAAGAGAACTTGGGTGCCCAGGTTCCGTGTAACCCAGTATAAGCCTGCCTAACATTTACATGGCTACAGTTATACCAGCCATGGCGTTAGCATAATTATGGGTGCTGAAATGCAGCAGGAATGCATGTAACGTACCATGCTGCACTCATAACTGGTAGCTCTTCCTATGTCCTGGCCATACATCAGTTTTTGCACATATGTGCTGTGTAAGTTAAGTGAGTATCTGCAGGCACCCTGCTACCACTTATGTGGGTAAATGCATACATAAGTGTGTATGTATTAGTATTCTAGATATTTAAATGCATAAGAGGTGTATAAATGTGGGCACCTAGCTTACAGAAATGCCCCTCAAATTGCCCAAATTTGCAGGCTTTTTGTTTGTAATATACTTGAAAAAAGGTTTGATTAGCTTTTTCTTTGACAGGTGGAGTGACCAGAATGACTGTCTCGCTGGTTGTGATCATGTTTGAGTTAACGGGAGGCTTGGAGTACATTGTACCACTAATGGCTGCTGCAGTGACCAGCAAATGGGTGGCTGATGCTTTCGGGAAAGAAGGAATTTATGAAGCACACATTCACCTAAATGGTTATCCCTTTCTTGATGTTAAAGATGAGTTCACACACAGAACCCTAGCTACGGATGTCATGAGGCCAAGACGTGGGGAGCCTCCGCTTTCAGTCCTGACTCAGGACAGCATGACAGTGGAAGACATAGAGACATTGATTAAAGAGACTGATTATAATGGCTTCCCCGTGGTGGTCTCCAAGGATTCAGAACGACTTATTGGGTTTGCCCAGAGACGAGAACTCATTCTTGCAATAAGTAAGTGGATGCTTTTTTACTGGATATTTGTAAACAGAGTACTTCTATAACAAGCTACCTAACTTGTGTAGTAGGAGTGTGCATATTACACTAATTTTATGAGGTAAAACATATATATATATATATATATATATATTCTCTTTTTTAAATTACTTATACACAATTTCACCTGCTCTCAGGCATGCACAACTTTGATGGTTTGTTTCATAAAAGAAATTTACATATGAAAACTCTGTCCCTGGGAATGTCTCTGACTAGATCATACAAACTTATGCATATATACCCCCTAATTCTATAAAAGTTGCCAAAAATTGCGTGCGCGCCCAATTTGCATGCACAATTTAATTGAATAATGAGCAATTATTGGTGGTAATTGAAATCAATACAGTGGTTCCCAAACATGATCCTCGAGGCACCCAGCCAGTCAGGTTTTTTGGATATCCACAATGAATATTCATGAGAGAGATTTGCATGCAGCAGTACATGCAGATCTCTCTCACGAATATTCATTGTGGATATCCCAAAAATCTGAATGGCTGGGGTGCCTCCAGGACCAGGTTTGGGAACCACTGAATTAATATGTACGCACATAAATTTAGGTGCTTGAAATGGTAGGGTCATAGGTCTTTTGGGGAGGAGCATGGGCATTGCTCAAAGTTACATGCACAATTGTAGAGTAATGGGGTTCCACACGTAAATTTAGGTGGAGGCATTTGCACCAAATTTTCGTTGGTGCAAACGGACGTGCCTAAATTTACGTGCGACCCTTAAGCTTAATTGCTAGTCTATAAACCACACCTAACTTTATAGAATAGCGCTTAAGCAGGGATTTTTCTGTGCCAGTTTTTTTTAGGAACGATTTATAGAATTCACCCCATAAGGCGTATGTGTATCTGTTTAAGCACCTGTACCCTGGACAATTTTATAAACTTCAATTTCTGCATGTACGATGCGCAGAAGTGTCTTACATAATTATCCCCAAAATTGGCAGGACATCTATATATCGCGCCTTAATTTCCACATGGAAATCAAAGCAAATTCTATAACAGTGAATGTAACTTAATTGGTTAACTAGCTAATCAGCACTGTCAGTTGGATGTTAACAAGCAATTAACAGCAATAATTGGCGTTAATTAAGATTTACACGCACAGCTCGCTAACTGTATTCTGTAACATGGTATGCGTAAAATTCTAAGTCACATAGTTGAAAAGGGGGCATGGCCATGGATGGGGCATGAGCATTACTAACATCTATGTGCTTTATTATAGAATACACCCTCTCTACCCGGATTCTATATAGGGCGCCTAGATTCCGTGTGGAGATACTGCGTAACTTAATTGTTGTAACAAGGTAATCAGCGTTTTTAACAGCACTTAACAAGCAATAACGAGCACTAATTGGCAATAAGTACAATTTATGCACAGAAATTGCTAAGCATATTCTATAAAGAACTGTGCCTAAATTGCAAAGCACGTAGTTCAAAATAAACGCGCATAGCTTAAAAGGGGTGTGTTTATGGGCATTTCATGGGTGTTCCAAAATTTCCACATGTAATTACAGAATACAGATCAGTGAGCCTAAATCTATGTGCACGGATTTACACCAGGATTTTTTGTGCGTAAATGGATGTAAGTAGATTTAGATGATATGGTATTGACTAAGCGTATTCTATACACCGCACCTAAATCTTATAGAATACACTTAGTTCTGTATGGAATTTTTAGGCGCTATATATAGAATCTTCCCCTCTGTGCTTAATTTAGGCATCTGGATTTGCGCCAAGTAAAACATGGTGTAAATGGCCATGACTAAATTTGATTACGTGGAGAAGCGCTCGGCTTGTTATATATACTACGCTGAAATGTAAGCCTATTCTACAAAATATTGGTATGCTTTAGAGAATACGCCTAGGCTTTTTTTTTCCGTGCAGAATTTTCAGGCGCCATATTTAGAATCTAGTCCAATATTCTTGCAACTTGGAAAAGAGGGAATCAAAAATTTCCTAAAATGTATATTTGTATTCCTATGTGTTAAATAGACTAAAATATTGTATATAGCTGGGCACTACTTTATTAATTATTTGAAAAATAAACACACACAACTTAAAAACAGAGAGCGCCTGCCTCAATGGGTAACTAGTGCAATAATGGTGATGCCCTTTCAAATATTGATACTCTGTAAATAAGGCAGGCAGCAGTATTCTGTGCTGTCTGAAGTCTAATCAATAGCACTTTTTACAGCCAACATACACAATATTACAGTAGTCCAGATTAGTAAGCACCAGTGATTTTATCAACAAGTGGTAAGCTTCAGTTGAAAAGCAATTTTTAATCCATCTTCGTTTCTGTAACATTCTAGAATTGTCATTTTTTTAAATATATTTTTATTGAAATTTTGAAATTAACAATCCAAGTATCCACTTGTATAGCATGCCTAGAGATCCGCGGCAAAATCGGCATAGATTCTATAACAATGCGCATAACTTAACAAACTAAGGGCCCTGTTTACTAAGCCGCGTTATAGGCGCGTTAGCATTTTTAATGTGCATTAACCATGTATGCGCATTAACAGTGTATGTGCCTACAATATCCCTATAGGCGCCTATATGGTTAGCGCACACGCTAATTGTAGGTGCGTTAAAAACGCTAACACTTAAAAATTTGCATCAAAAGTTTTGTGGTAAAAAATTATGGATTTTTCCTGACGTTACTAAAGTCACTCAAGAAAGAAGAAAGAAATTCCTAGATATGAGAGAAGAGACGAGGTCCATGGGTGCAACTTTCTTGCTAGCATACCCTTGTAAATGTATAGTAAAATATCTTGGAATTAAGTATGCTTTCTTTACACCAGATCAATTAAGAACTTTCATAGACCTGAAAAGGGTATCAGAGCTATAATATCAGTAAGGCTTAAAAGATAATAGGTGGGGTGGGCATGAAGCACCTTTTTTCCTTTCTTTGATCTCCCTGATTTACTTTCCACTCCCCCCAATTTTATTGGTCTAAGGAAGGGACAAAAGTGAAGTATTTTGTTTTTCCATTGATTAATCTCTGTGAAAGAGTATATGTTAAATCTTTATCTGACTTCTTTTGATTCCTGTATGACATGTAACAAGATTATTGCTTGTGTAACAGCGTTAAATGCATTAAAAAAAAATGCTAACGTGCCTTAGTAAACAGGGCCCTTAACAATCTAATGAGTTCTGATAACAGCACTTAACTAGCAATAGTGAGCACTTATTGGCACTGATTAGGATTTAGGCGCACAAGTCGCTAAGCATATTCTGTAACGATGTGTGTCAGACTTCTAACATGTGCAGGCAAAAAGGGGTGTGGTTATGGGTGGGGAAATGGGAGTTTCATGGGCATTCCAAAATTTATGCGCCTAGTTATTGAATATGGCCCACTGCGCCTAAATGTACACGCTGGGATTTATGCCACATTTTCATTGGTGTAACTGGATGCACATAGATTTAGGCACTGAAATTTCAATTCTATAATCGACATCTAAATGTAGGCATCAATTATAGAATACGTTTACTCAGCACTGATTTCAGCGCTGATTTTTTAGGTGCCATATATAGAATCTCCCCATATAGGGCTAGATTCAATATATGGCATCTGAAAATTCCACGTGAAAAAACAATACGCCTAGGTGGATTCTCTATGCCTAAAGTAGGCTTAAATTTAGAATATGTCGGGCGCCTCTCCATGCAACCAAATTTTGTTGCGGTCATTTACGCCAAGTTTTTCTTGGCGCAAATCCTGATGCCTAAATTAGATGCAGAGCAGGTGTATTCTATAACAATGCGCATAGATTTTAGAAACACCCACACCCCTCCCATTGCCATGCCCCCTTTTCAACTATGCGACTTAGAATTTACGCGCACCACGTTACAGTATTCACTTACCCAGTTATGTGTGTAACCCTTAATGCCAATTAGTGCTGGTAATTGGTTGTTAACATCCAATTAACAGTGCTGATTAGCTAGTTAACCAATTAAGTTACAAGCATTGTTATACAATATGCTTCAGTTTCCATGCGTAAATTAAGGCACAATATATAGAATTTATTTATTGCATTTGTATCCCACATTTTCCCACCGTATGGCAGGTTCAATGTGGCTTACATATTGCTGAAAAGGCGGTTACAAAATTTAGATTTGTAGAAGTCTAGTACATAATACAGAAATACAATAAATGCTTAGGTTGATATATTAGCATATTGTGAGAGTGGTTAATATTGTTTTCCATTTCTGAACTTTTCGTGATGTATGGTGGCGTGGGTTTAGGCAGATCCAGGGGGGAAAGACTTCTTGAAAAGATGTGTTTTCAGGTTTTTTCTGAATTGTAGGTAGTTTTCTGTGAGTTTCAGGTCTTTGGGTAGTGAGTTCCAAAGTTGTGTGCCTATAAATGAGAGGCTGGCTGCATATGAAGATTTGTATTTTATACCTTTGCAGTTGGGTTAGTGAAGGGTTAGGTAGGTTCTTGCTGTCCTAGTCATGTTTCTTATTGGTAGATCGATAAGTTCCGTCATGTAATCTGGTGCGAGTCCATAGATGATTCTGTAGAATTCCGGAGATAATGTCTATTCCATATAGAGGAAACAGTATTAGTATATCATAGCTTGAAAGGGTTTACTATGGGACATGTTGCGGCGTTCTGCAGTAAAATCCCAATGTGCTAGTGCAAACCTAGTGCTAAAAAAATTCCTATGTATTTCTCAGAAGGGGTATGTCTGGGGTTGAAGAATGGACATGACAGATCGAATCAGTTAGCACAGCAACATTACCGCGTGTTAACTGATTATTGCTGGATTAACTCATGAGCTCTTACCGCCTACAAAATGGGTGTCGGTAAGGGGTCATGTGCTAATTTTTGTTAATGGTCATGAGCTAATGGCCATTAATTTGGAAAATGGAAAATCAGCCATTTTCCGACTGTGCCGAAAACGGCCTTAGCGAGCAGAAAAGATCCGCTTAAGGGCATGCTGAGGCCACTTCTTACCGCAGTAAATGGCCGATATGTAGCTTTGAAAATGAGGCCTGATTTAGTGACAATAGAGGAATGGAAGTCGGGTCATCCAGGTGGTCTCCCACTAGAAAAATAAGTTGGTGTTTCTGATTTTATATAACAATTTTTGTAATCTTTTGTGTTGTGTAGAGAATGCAAGAAAAAGGCAGGATGGTGTGGTGAGCAATTCTATCCTGTACTTCACGGAAGATCAGCCAGAGCTCCCCACCAACAGCCCTCACCCGCTAAAGCTGCGGCGTATTCTCAACCTAAGCCCGTTCACAGTAACTGATCATACACCCATGGAGACCGTTGTAGACATCTTCAGGAAGCTTGGACTTCGACAGTGTCTTGTCACTCGTAGTGGGTAAGCATAACCGAAATAATTATCTCATAATGTGCAAAGTACTTTGTGCATTCCTAGTCAGAATTTGTTTTTCTTTACATGATAAGCAAAATGTTGCTGTGGTATGTGGATACATTATTATTATTACTATTATTATTTTTACATAAACTAGTTCTGCATTCATAGAAACATAGAAACATGATGGTAGTTTAGGATCAAAAAGCCCATCCAGTCTGCCCATCCTCAATAACCACTAACTCCTCCTTTTCCCACGCTTTCTTAAATTCTAAATTATCTCCACGACCGCCACCTTCACATTTACATATGAACTAAAACATCCTGAATTAGTGAATAGTTCTACAGTATGGTTCTTATTTAACTGTCCCACTGATTAGTTATACTGAAAGGGGTAATTTGATAACTGGGCATCTTTGCCAAAATTGGAAAAAGCTGTCTATTTTTAGTCTATTATATAAAGAAAACATAGGTGCCTGACTTTTTTATTTTTTTATTTATTTTTTGTATTGCATTTTTCATATTTATACAACTCCAAAATAGAGAAGATTGGAAAAAGGAAAAAAAAAATCACATTATTACAGTAATTTTAAATTATGTCATATACAGACATTAAATGAAATGAGTTAACGTGCCTGACTTTTTTAAAATGTCACCCAGAGCCAAGCCCAGTAATGTAGGAATTTACATCTGTTCTGAAGAAGGTATAAATAATTTGTCCATGTCATCCATCCATATACTTAAGTAGGTTTATAGAATATGCATATATGTTGCAGTTCTGCCTCAACTCCAGCCAAACTATATACTATCCACTTCAAAGTAGGTTCTTTCAGTGCATATACTTTCTATGCACTTCACATACACACACCCATACAATTTTATTCCATGTGAAAAACGTGGCGGGGCATAATCGAAAGGACGCCCAAGTTTTGCTGAGGATGTCCTTGCAAAACGTCCCGGCGAAGGGGCGGGGAAACCCGTATTATCGAAACAAGATGGGCGTCCATCTTTTGTTTCGATAATACGGTCGGGGACGCCCAAATCTTCATATTTAAGTTGTCCCTAGAGATAGTAGTCCCTAGCCTTGGTCATTTCTGATTTTCGGCAATAATGGACACTGAGGACGCCCATGTCAGAAATGACCAAATGCAAGCCCTGTGGTCATGGGAGGAGCCAGGATTCGTAGTGCACTGGTCCCCCTGACATGCCAGGGCACCAACCGGGCACCCTAGGGGGCACTGCAGTGGACTTCAGAAATTACTCCCAGGTACATAGCTCCCTTACCGTGTGTGCTGAGCCCCCACCCCCCCAAAACCCACTACCCCCAACTGTACACCACTACCTTAGCCCTAAGGGGTGAAGGGGGGCACCTAGATATGTGTATAGTGGGTTTGTGGTGGGTTTTGGAGGGCTCCCATTTACCACCACAAGTGAAACAGGTAGGGGGTGGATGGGCCTGGTCCGCCTGCCTGAAGTGCACTGCATCCACTAAAACTGCTCCAGGGACCTGCATACTGCTGCGATGGATCAGAGTATGACATTTCAGGCTGGCATAGAGGCTGGCACGACATTTTTAAAGTTCTTTTTTGAGGGTGGGAGGGGGTTAGTGAACACTGGGGAAGTAAGGGGAGGTGATCCCCGATTCTATCCGGTGGTCATCTGGTCAGTTCGGGCACCTTTTTGTGCCTTGGTCGTAAGAAAAACTGGACCAGGTAAAGTCGTCCAAATGCTCGTCAGGGACGCCCTTTTTTTTTTTATTATGGGTCGAGGATGCCCATGTGTTAGGCAGTTCAAGTCTTGCCTTCGCTATGCCTCCAACACGCCCCCATGACCTTTGGTCGTCCCAGAGACGGAAAGCAGTTGGGGACGCCCAAAATTGGCTTTCGATTATGCCGATTTGGATGACCCTGTGAGAAGAACGCCCATCTTCCGATTTGCGTTGAAAGATGGGCGTCCTCTTTCAAAAAGAAGCCTGATAGTGTGCAAACAAAAAAAAGCTTTGTAAAATTAACCCCCAAAGGAGATGAACGAAACAAAGTTTGAAATTTGTCACCAGCAGCACCTATTGTCAAGGCTTGAAACCTAACTGTTTCATACAGTGGTGGAAATAAGTATTTGATCCCTTGCTGATTTTGTAAGTTTGCCCACTGACAAAGACATGAGCAGCCCATAATTGAAGGGTAGGTTATTGGTAACAGTGAGAGATAGCACATCACAAATTAAATCCGGAAAATCACATTGTGGAAAGTATATGAATTTATTTGCATTCTGCAGAGGGAAATAAGTATTTGATCCCCCACCAACCAGTAAGAGATCTGGCCCCTACAGACCAGGTAGATGCTCCAAATCAACTCGTTACCTGCATGACAGACAGCTGTCGGCAATGGTCACCTGTATGAAAGACACCTGTCCACAGACTCAGTGAATCAGTCAGACTCTAACCTCTACAAAATGGCCAAGAGCAAGGAGCTGTCTAAGGATGTCAGGGACAAGATCATACACCTGCACAAGGCTGGAATGGGCTACAAAACCATCAGTAAGACGCTGGGCGAGAAGGAGACAACTGTTGGTGCCATAGTAAGAAAATGGAAGAAGTACAAAATGACTGTCAATTGACAAAGATCTGGGGCTCCATGCAAAATCTCACCTCGTGGGGTATCCTTGATCATGAGGAAGGTTAGAAATCAGCCTACAACTACAAGGGGGGAACTTGTCAATGATCTCAAGGCAGCTGGGACCACTGTCACCACGAAAACCATTGGTAACACATTACGACATAACGGATTGCAATCCTGCAGTGCCCGCAAGGTCCCCCTGCTCCGGAAGGCACATGTGACGGCCCGTCTGAAGTTTGCCAGTGAACACCTGGATGATGCCGAGAGTGATTGGGAGAAGGTGCTGTGGTCAGATGAGACAAAAATTGAGCTCTTTGGCATGAACTCAACTCGCCGTGTTTGGAGGAAGAGAAATGCTGCCTATGACCCAAAGAACACCGTCCCCACTGTCAAGCATGGAGGTGGAAATGTTATGTTTTGGGGGTGTTTCTCTGCTAAGGGCACAGGACTACTTCACCGCATCAATGGGAGAATGGATGGGGCCATGTACCGTACAATTCTGAGTGACAACCTCCTTTCCTCCGCCAGGGCCTTAAAAATGGGTCGTGGCTGGGTCTTCCAGCACGACAATGACCCAAAACATACAGCCAAGGCAACAAAGGAGTGGCTCAGGAAGAAGCACATTAGGGTCATGGAGTGGCCTAGCCAGTCACCAGACCTTAATCCCATTGAAAACTTATGGAGGGAGCTGAAGCTGCGAGTTGCCAAGCGACAGCCCAGAACTCTTAATGATTTAGAGATGATCTGCAAAGAGGAGTGGACCAAAATTCCTCCTGACATGTGTGCAAACCTCATCATCAACTACAGAAGACGTCTGACCGCTGTGCTTGCCAACAAGGGTTTTGCCACCAAGTATTAGGTCTTGTTTGCCAGAGGGATTAAATACTTATTTCCCTCTGCAGAATGCAAATAAATTCATATACTTTCCACAATGTGATTTTCCGGATTTAATTTGTGATGTGCTATCTCTCACTGTTACCAATAACCTACCCTTCAATTATGGGCTGCTCATGTCTTTGTCAGTGGGCAAACTTACAAAATCAGCAAGGGATCAAATACTTATTTCCACCACTGTAGATGTTCATAATACATTTACTTAAAATAGAGATATATAAAATAAAAAATAGAGTAAATCTGTATATGGAAGGATGCCCCTTGTGGTAGCACCATGAGACTACCGCTTGGGTTTATTGGTGCCATTTTGTGGACCGATGCCAACCTGGGCAGCGGCAGAAGGGGATTGCTTTCACCAGCGAGCCAGTACACCACTATCGTTGGCCAGCGGTAGGTTCCAGAGGAGTTGCTGAAGAGTGTGGGGGAGGGGAGGGACAGAGGAGGGGGAGGAATGTGCGGAGGAGAGGTTTTCAAGAAGGGGGTGGAAAGAATTTTGATGGTGGGAGCAGTGTGCAGAGAGGACTTTGATGGTGGGAGTGCAGCCACACCATGCCTCTTCATTTATATAGGGTTGATTCTGCACCAGGTTACTTATGGTTGCAGGTAGCATGGTTTTTCCTGCATTATCTGCAACTGCATGTAATGCAGTGCCATGTGCTCCAGTAAACATCTTTCTTGCATGCAGGTCAGGCATTAGGGGTGAGCAAACAGGGCAATTGCCCTGGGCCTCCATGTCACCGGGGACCCCAAACCTGGATAAAGTTGAAAGAGAGACAGTCTTCAAGTAAGCTTTGGGGACCCCTCCCTAGAGTCTGCCCTGGGCCCCATCATGTCTAGCACTGCGTAGTAAATGCAGGGCCAGATGCTGGACAGCCTACCCCTCCCCCCCACACACATTTACCACAGAGGCTTTGCACTTACCGCACATAAACATTTTTGTTAAACGTCTGGTAAGAGCAAAACTTACTATAGTTTAGAAAAAGGACCCATAAGTCACTGCAGGCTACATAGTAATGAGATGCAAAACATACATATGTTTGTAAAGGCTTATTACAATGTAAATTCTATCCAAACGAAAGACCAGAAGTGGGATTTTGGGTAGGAACGATCCTCAGTCACTCCTGCCCTTGCTGACACCATCACTCAAAATGCTGCCACTAGCTGTAGTCTTGAGGTACTACCGCCAGAGGGTATAAGGAAACATGACCCCTATAATCGTAATACAAGACTACCGCTAGGGGCACTATTTTGAATGATGGTGCTGGCAAAATGAGGAGCAACTGGCCAGGTTGCTACTAGACCACCAGGTAAGGGTCGGTAGACTCCTGGAGATTGGGGGGGGAGGTCCTTTGGTGGGTGAGGGTCTATTTTGGGGGATGGGTTTGATTAGAGATGGGGAGTTTTTGATTTGGAAGGCCTCTGATCAGGTGGAGAATTGTGATCGGCAGAGGGGTGCAGGTACTATTTGTGTGTGGGGGGGGGAGGGGTAGGGGGAGGATTGGACATCATCACTGCCTGGTCTTTGCAGCCCGATGCTTCCAGGCCAATGGACTAATGTTGTGTGCAAGTTGGCTCGCAGGCAGCGTTAATCATTTACCACAGGAGTCCGCAACCTGCCAAAAAGGGATACTGGCAAATGATATCAATGTTCAAAAAGGCATACCACAATGATCTAGCCTAAATGCTAGATAACGAAACTTATACCAGAACTGGACAAAACTGAATCCTCGATACTTGATTTCTTAATTTACTCTGTCACCATTGAACTTTAATGCAATACTACTTTATTTCTCATTCTGGAAATGAGCTCTCTATACCTGACTGCTTAAAGTACAACTTTAATGCAATATCACTCTGTATTTCTCATTCCGATAATGGCGATCGCCACTACGGCATAATGTAAGCCACATTGAGCCTGCAAATAGGTGGGAAAATGTGGGATATAAATGCAACAAATAAATAAATATCAGGCTCTGTGACAGCTTGGGGACACATGGAGGGGCATAATCGAAAGGGACGCCCAAGTTTTCCTGTCCCCAGACAGGGGCAGGGAAACCCGTATTATCGAAACAGGATGGGCGTCCATCTTTCGTTTCGATAATACGATCGGGGACGACCAAATCTTGAAATTTAGGTCGTCCTTAGCAGTGGCGTAGCTATGTGGGGCCTGAGGGGGCCGGGGCCCCCGCAGATTCACCCCAGGACCCCCCTCCCGGTGAACCCGCCCCCGCCGCTGCCTACCTTTACTTTTGCTGGCGGGGGATCCCACTCCCCGCCAGCCAACGTCTTCTCAGTCCTTCCTGCTCTTCAATTTGTTTGCTGACGTCCTGCACGTAATTGTACGTGCAGGACGTCAGACTCAGAGAACAGTTCTGTTCTCTGAGTCTGACGTCCTGCACGTACAACGTGCAGGATGTCAGCAAACAAATTGAAGAGCAGGAAGCGACTGAGAAGAAGACGTCGGCTGGCGGGGAGTGGGATCCCCTGCCAGCAAAAGTAAAGGTAGGCGGCGGCGGAGGCGGGTTTGCGGCGGGAGCGGGGGGCGGCAATGTCGGCGGTGGGGGGGGGGCAGCGCCGGGGGGAGGGCTAAAATGTGCCCCCTCCCCCCGGGCTCTGGACCCCTCCCCCATGGAAGGCTGGCTACGCCCCTGGTCCTTAGAGATGGTCGTCCCTAGACTTGGTCATTTCTGATTTTCGGCGATAATGGAAACCGAGGACGCCCATCTCAGAAATGACCAAATCCAAGCCATTTGGTCATGGGAGGAGCCAGCATTTGTAGTGCACTGGTCACCCTGACATACCAACCGGGCACCCTAGGGGGCACTGCAGCGGACTTCACAAATTGCTCCCAGGTGCATAGCTCCCTTACCTTGGGTGCTGAGCCCCCCAAACCCCCCCCAAACCCACTCCCCACAACTATACACCACTACCATAGCCCTTATGGGTGAAGGGGAGCACCTAGATGTGGGTACAGTGGGTTTCTGGTGAGTTTTGAAGGGCTCACATTTACCACCACAAGTGTAACAGGTGGGGGGGGGGGGGGGGGGCCTGGGTCCGCCTGCCTGAAGTGCACTGCACCCACTAAAACTGCTCCAGGGACCTGCATACTGCTGTCATGGAGCTGGGTATGACATTTGAGGCTGGCATAGAGGCTGGCAAAAAATATTTTTAAAAGTTTTGTTTTGATGGTGGGAGTGGGTTATTGACCACTAGGGGAGTAAGGGGAGGTCATCCCTGATTCCCTCCGGTGGTCATCTAGTCAGTTCAGGCACCTTTTCACGGCTTGGTCGTAAGAAAAAAAGGACCAAGTAAAGTCGCCCAAGTGCTCGTCAGGGACATAGTAACATAGAGGGGCATAATCGAACGAAAACGTCTATCTCCATGGGCGTTTATCTCCGAGAACGGGTCCGTGAAGGGGCGGACCGAACCGTATTTTCGAAAAAAATAGACGTCCATGTTTTATTCGACAATTTGTGAGCTGGGCGTTTTTGTTTTTCAGCGATAATGGAAAATGAAAGCGCCCAGCTCAAAAACGAATAAATCCAAGGCATTTGTTCGTGGGAGGGGCCAGGATTCGTAGTGCACTGGTCCCCCTCACATGCCAGGACACCAACCGGGCACCCTAGGGGGCACTTTTACAAAAACAAAAAAAAAGGTAAAAGAGCTCCCAGGTGCATAGCACCCTTCCCTTGTGTGTTGAGCCCCCCAAATCCCCCTCAAAACCCACTGCCCACAAGTCTACACCATTACTATAGCCCTAAGGGGTGAAGGGGGGCACCTACATGTGGGTACAGTGGGTTTGGGGGGGGGTTGGACGACTAAGCATTAAGCAGCACAATTGTAACAGGTAGGGGGGGGATGGGCCTGGGTCCACCTGCCTGAAGTCCACTGCACCCCCTAACAACTGCTCCAGGGACCTGCATACTGCTGCCAGGGAGTATGACATTTGAGGGTGAAAATAAAAAGTTGTGAAACATCATTTTTTTGTGGTGGGAGGGGGTTAGTGACCACTGGGGGAGTTAGGGGAGGTCATCCCCGATTCCCTCTGGGGGTAATCTGGTCATTTAGAGCACTTTTTGGGGCCTTATTCGTGAAAAAACAGGGTCCAGGAAAAGTGCCCTAAATTCTAGCTACAAACGCATACTTTTTTTCCATTATCGGCGAAAGGCGCCCATCTCTGTTCGGGTGATAACCATGCCCCAGTCCCGCCTTCACCACGCCTCCGACACGCCCCCGTCAACTTTGTACGCTTTCGCGATGGAGTGCAGTTGAAAACGTCCAAGTTTGCCTCCGGGAACTATGGTCATCCCCGCGACGGAAAGCAGTTGGGGGCGCCCAAAATCGGCTTTCGATTATGCCGATTTGGGCGACCCTGGGAGAAGGACGCCCATCTCCCGATTTGTGTAGAAACATGGGCGTCCTTCTCTTTCGAAAATAAGCCTGATAGAGGTGTAGATTTCTAAAATGGCAGGATATAGTGGTGTATGGTCTGAAATACCAACACCCACATACAGGTTGCGCTTTTGGCTATGTTCTATCTAGAATTGGGCTTTACATCAATTTTAAAAATTACAGTGTTTTTGAAGGCGTTCTACTGTAGCTAACTGAATGCATGCTAACAAATGTGCATCCTTAGTAAAAACTAATATTGAAGGAACTGGTACACAGCAGCTAAATGTCACAATAAAGTCAATCACAGGTTGATGTTTATTTCGCACTTTCTATACCACCTTTTCCTGTGTGTGGGCCAAGGCGGTGTACAATCTTAAAATATGTAATAAAAATGATATAGAGAGGAATGCTAGTGCTAGACAGGAAAGAGTACCCGAGACACTAGCATTCAACACATGCAGGAATACTTAACAGGATCTCTTATTCCCAACAGCTCAGTTGAGAAAAGATAAATAAAAAAAAAAAAAAAAGTCTTCAAAAGATGCTTACATTTAATGAAAGACTCCTCATTATGTAGGGAGATTGTTCCAAAGATGAGGAACCACAAAGTAGAAAGCTGTGTTGCAGGTTGATTCAAACCTGACCTGCCTATCAGAGGCGTAGGCAGGTTTTGATCTCAGGGGGAGCAGACTTTTATAAAATAGGCGCCGGTTGGTGTCAGCTAGACAGCAGTGTCTGTGTGGTTGCTCAGGGGCTGTGGCGGGCAATGATTAATACAGGCTGTCTCTGTTGTGTCCTGCCTACAAGGAAACAGTAAGTTACATCAGTAGGCAGGACTCAGAAGAGGTCCCTGGACTGGCCAGAGCAGGCAACCTGTCTTCTTAACTTCAAATAAAAATATTCAAATCGTGACCATCACCTCAGGAATAGCACACCCAGTCCTTCCACTGCTGGACACCTTGTTTAAATCAAGATGGGCTTTTGTTTGTGTGGTGACTCTACAGGATGTGAAGAACACTAGTCTTGAGCATTTTTATTTTGGGTGACAAGGGCCCTTGCCCCAGAGCCCACTTTCAAATATGGCTAGACACTTTGTGAAATAACATAAACCTCTACAAAAAGACACCCAAAACCTATACTGAAAACTTACCACACCAAAACAGCCCTAACCCATCTATGAAAAGACAATGCTATAAATATTACAGTGGGACCTAGAGAAGTGTTTCCCTAGGTGGTCTGGAATACCCCCTTGCCATTCAGGTTTTCAGGCTGTCCACAATGAATCTGCATGAAAAAGATTTGCATGTAATGGAGGCAGTATATGCAAATCAATGTGATGCATATTTATTGTGGATATCCTGAAAACCTGACTGGCAAGGGGGTACTCCAGGACTGCCCTAGAACACAAAACGTACCACACCATAACAGCCCTAAACCACCTATCAGAATACAGTGCTATATATATTACACTGGGCTCTAAAACACCAATATACCTACTATTGGGAAAGTGGAACAAGCTGCACTGTTACACATTCCTACACAGATGCTACATTGTGGCAGAATCCTTCATCTCAGTCACACATGCAGAACATGGACAGACCCTCATCTATATAAGAGTAGCCATACTGGGTCAGATCAATGGTCCATCTAGCCCAGTATCCTGTTTCCAACAGTGGCCAACCCAGGTCACAAGCACCTGGCAGAAACCCAAATTGTGACAACATTCCATGCTATCAATCTAATGCAGACTAGGGAGCCACAAAAAAAAAAAACCCCAAAAAACAACAAAAATTGAAATAGAGACCCCCCTGCCCAAGGAAGCCAGACTCTAAACAGTGCAATACTGGTAATAAAAAAAAAAAGAGAGAGAGAGACAGAAATGCATTTTCTCCTGAACTTTGCAAAATAAAAATAGAAAAAAATGTACATTTTACAAAGCAGGTACATCTCAGTGCTTACAAAGTATTAAATAAAAATATTTTTCTACCTTTGTTGTCTGGGAATAGTCTTTTTTTCCATGTTCCATGAGTCAGCCTTACAAATTCTTTTCCAGGTTGACCTTTCCATTTCTTCTCTTGCCTCTTGTCTTCTTCCTTTCGTTCTCTACATCTTTCATTTTATGTCCCCACTATCAAATAGCTGTGTATAGAGCTGCCAAGTGATCCAGTTCCAGAAGGGAGATTTTTCAACCAGTCCTAGTGTGAACTCACATCCCAAATTCATATGGGATTTGCAGTCTCTGATTCTACCCATCAAAATCTGTGCTGCAGTACATCCAAAATGACTTAAGAAAATGCACTCGGACCCCTCTACTGTTTTATCATTTGCTTTGGTCCCACTGTCTCTTTTCTGTTTTTCTCTGTTTCTTCTGCCTTTACAGGGTCTCTTGCCCATCTGACATTTCTTCTGTCTCCAAGTGCACCATCCTTTTTTCCTCTGTATCACTATTTGTCCTGTCCAGCATCTCCCTTCTGTGTTCCTTGTCCCTATCCTACCCCCAAGTTCAGCATCTGCCCTTTCTGTGTCCCAATCTTCCCCCTTTTTCAGCACAAGCCTACCTGGTCTCCTCACTTCCCACTTTCTTGCATCTGCCATCCTGGTGTCCCCCACCTCTCCCTTTTTCTAACATTGTCCTGTGTCCCCATCTTCCTGCTTTTTCCAGCATTACCGCTGTTACCATCTTCCCCCTTTTCCAGCATTACCTCTTTGTCCCCATCTCACCCATTTTTCACCATTGTCCCCATATCCCCATTCCCCCTTCCAGTGGTGCCCCTCTCTGTCCCTATCTCCTCCTCCCCTTTCCAGTAGTGCCCTCTTTGTGCCCCTATCTCCTTCCCCTCCCATGTGATAATCTTTGGATAACTGTCTATACTTATGGCTATGATTTCTGAACATGTGGTATCAATAAAGGACAAACTTTTAAATGTCCAGTTGGGTATATATGCTAATCTCAACTTTTTTAAATGTTTCAGACACATCCATCTATTTATTCCTATGATATAACTAAATTCTATTATTCTGTCTCACTGTATTTTAAAATGTAAGCCACACTGAATCCAACTTTGCTTGGGATAATGTGTGATATAAATATATATTTAAAAAATCCTTTGTCCTCCACCTTTCAAGACATTGCCTATCCTGCTGGATAGTGATGGCACAAGGAAAGTAAGTTTCGCTCCCTTTTTAAAGTGGACTAGATAGACTTACTTCCACTCTGGTCAATTAAACCTTCCCCGCCCACTTTCTCCCTTCTCCAGCACACCCCCCTCCCCCCCGGGCAGCTTTCTCCCTTCTCCAGCCACCCCGCCCGCTTTCTCCCTTCTCCAGTCACACCCCCCTCTGCCTGCCCGCCCGCTTTCTCCCTTCTCTCCCTTCTCCAGCACCCCCCCCCCCCCGAGCGTTGCATCTTTCACCTTCTCTTCTGCCCGTCTTCTCCCTCCTGCGCAGCACCGGGCGATTCAGAGTCAGCCTTCTGCCAGCGTCGGGGCCTCTTCTCAGGCACATCCCACCTCTGAAGAAAACAGGAAGTCGCAATAGAGTAGGCAGGATGCGCCTGAGAAGAGGCCCCGACGCTGGCAGAAGGCTGACTCTGAATCGCCGGTGCTGCGCAGGAGGGAGAAGACGGGTAGAAGAGATAGGACTCAGGAGGGCGCAGAAAAAAAAATGTATTGGCACAGGGCGCATAGGCGCCATTTTTTTGAAACAGCTGTTTGGAGGAGCGACCGCTCCCCCTGCGCCCCACCTGGCTATGCTTCTGCTGCCTATGGCCAGGCAGCACTAAGCGATTAGAGTCCATGGATCTGAGACAGTGCTAGGGAGGGTTGTTAAAAAAGAGCGATAAGAGGGAACATTCTGATGGCTTTGTGAACATTCTCACGTTTCTGTTGGCTTATCATTTTCATTCTTTTACTAACACATATGCTGTTAGCAATGGAGAAAGCAGAAAGAAGTTGGATCAAAATAGCAAGCCATATGGCCCAGTGTCTATGACTGACATCAGCTGAAACTTAGTGGTTTGCCCAGGTTGGCATGGCCAGCTCTTTGATGATTTCATTTTGCTGCTTTAGGGGATCCTTTTACTAAACTGCAGTAAAAATAGGCCTTAGCGCGCCAATATGTGGGTCTTTCCTGCATGCTAAGGCCATTTTTACTCCAGCCATTAATAGTCATGTGCTAATATTGGCATTAGCATATGGCCATTTTTTAAAAAAATGACAGGAGGAGCATTTTCAGCCTTCTATTTTGTAGGAGGTAAGGTTGCTAAAAAGTTAACATCTGGTAATGTAGATGTGCTAACTGGTTAGCAAAGGAATTCCCATCTTTGCCCCTGACTTTCCCCTTCAAAAAAAAATTATTTAGCATGCGGTTAGTGTGCATGCATTCAAAAACTACCACATGACACTCTAGTACGTCCTGCAGTAGTTCATTTTTTTGCTGCGTTAGGCGCACGTAAACAACTAATGCAACTTAGTAAAAGGACCCCTTAGTTATTATTTGGAACTAGTACTGGCTGAAATGGTACTGACCTGTCATTTCTAGAAAGGTGGTATATTAAGTCCCATTTCCCATTCCCTCCCACACTAGCACGTGTCCACCGTGCAGCAAAAATCACTGCCGTGGAACACGCTGAGGCATTCTGAGGTAGTGTGCCCATCAGCATACGCTAATCCAATACTGGAAAATACATTTTATTTTTCAGCACAGGAGGCATGACTATGGGTGGAGCATTCCCTGTGCTAATTGGGAAGTGTAGGCACATTGCTGCATGGTTGCCACAGGGCTAGTGTGGGAGGGAATTGGAAATAGGACTTAATATACCACCTTTCTGTGGTTTTTGCAATTACATTCAAAGGAGTTTACATAATATATACAATTACTTATTTGTACCTGGGGCAATGAAGGGTTAGGTAGCTTGCCCAGAGTCACAGGGATCTGCAGTGGGAATTGAACCCAGTTCCTAAGGATGAAACTCTGCTGCACTAAACACTAGGCTACTCCTCCACTCCCTTAGGCCTTAGCACCAACAAAATAGGTGTCTGTAAGGGGTGCCACGGTAATGGCCACGTGCTAATTGGGAAAGGAGTGGAGGAGTGGCCTAGTGGTTAGAGCACAGGTCTTGCAATCCAGAGGTGGCCAGTTCAAATCCCACTGCTGCTTCTTGTGATCTTGGGCAAGTCACTTAATCCTCCATTGCCTCAGGTACAAACTTAGATTGTGAGCCCTTCTGGGACAGAGAAATATCCAGAGTACTTGAATGTAACTCACCTTGAGCTACTACTGAAAAAGGTGTGAGCAAAATCTAAATAAATAAAGGACATTATAAACCATAAAGCTGTATTTCTCTGTTGATCACCCTCTCCTCACCTATCCACACCTATCCTGTTAGAATATCAATGATATGCTTTGATGTCCCCATGCATACCTCCTACCCACCCCATCCTCCCACCCTGTCAGACTGTCATAGTAATGCTTAAATGTTTTCACTTATATACACTGTCAGCTAGCACATTTGCTTATTTCCGATCTGACGAAGAAGGGCAACCTTCGAAAGCTAATCAAGAAATGTATTAAGTTATGTCCAATAAAAAAGGTATCATCTTATTTTCTTTTCCATGTTTTATTTTGTTTGATTTCTATTGATAAGAAAAATATGGAAATGCAGCCATTTTACTACTGTGCTATTAGTGGTCGCAGTGCTCAGAAAATCCACGTGCTGACAATGGCGCCGGCCACGTTTTAGTGTGGATTGGTAAAAGGGCCCCTTAGGTACCAAATTACATTCTCTTTGACTTTCTTACAAATTTTAAAATATATATTTTAAGCTTTAGACTTTGGCAATACCAGCAATGGGAATCACTTCTACCAGGCAAGACATATAACAGCATATCTCACAATCTATATATAAAGGAAGTAAGATAAAACAACTTGAGAAAAATAGTAATGGTGGTGATATATATAAATAGATAGATAGATAAAATATAATATATAAACAATTGATCTTATCGGGGTTTGAGGGGTGGATGAGGGAGGGGTTTGCTCTTTGCTTATTCCTGTCTTTTTTATGAGTTACTTTCTCTTTTCTCTATTTTTGTTTTATTTTCATTTCTCTTTATTTTACAGTTTTTCATTGTTTCACAGTTCAATATTAAAATACATTCTGAATGTTATACATAAGTAAGGTACTGTAAGGTGCAGGTTGTTGTAAGTTGTATTCCGGAATGGTTAAAGATTGAACAGTTAAAAAAAGAAAATCAATGTATGAGGTAGTTGGAATGTGAAACAGATTATACAGGTTAATTCAAACTGTATAAAGCCTTTCAAGTAGCATCTTAAAATGGTTATCTGCTGCCAGTAGAAAGCAAACCAGAAATAACCCGAGAGGGGAGTAAGTAGGGGCAGTTACTAACAAGGAGCTGAATCTGTGTCCTGTCACTAGAACGGTCCTCCTGCTGTACCCCTCCATGGGATGTTTTTGGCCTAAGACGTTAGGACAGTGGTTCCCAAACCTGGTCCTGGAAGCACCCCAGCCAGTCAGGTTTTGGGGGTATTCACAATGAATATTCATGGGAGAGATTTGCATACACTGCCTCCATAGTGGATATCCCGAAAACCTAACTGGCTGGGGTGCATCCAGGATCAGGTTTGGGAACCACTGCTTTAGGAATGTTCATAATAAATGGAGCAAAATGAGATGTGCCACCAGATGTCGCTGTTGCTTCACATGGGAAAGTTGTGCAATTAGTACAAACTAAAGAATGGCAAGCAGCCTACGATCATCCTCATTAATATTGGTTCAGAACAGAGCAGAAGGAGTTGAAGTCTTGTTGATGATATTACCTTTCACAGACTTTACTCATGCTGATTCAATCATGTCTCTTTTGCCATATGTCTCTTATATACTCGCCTTATGTATTTTTCTGTTCTTATACTAAATATCTGGAAATAAAGGCAACAAACAAATTGAAGGTGATACCATTTTGTTCGATTCACGTAATATATCTGTGACCAGCTTTCAAAAGTTATCTTCACTTCATCAGCTCAGTGACACTATGTTTGAATAATATACATAGTACAGAGTAACCTAGGTTTAAGGCTGCCTGTAAATGCCATTATAGCTCATTAGAGAGAGATCAGGGTCAGCAGGAACATTTAGAGATGAAAGACCCTGTAAGCTCCATTTTGTATAGGATGTCTTGATAGGAATTGAGACCACTGTGTCAGAGTATTCATAATTCCCTGAGTGTTTTTACGTTTGGGGAGCGTGCCAGGTGCCCTTGACCTGGATTGGCCACTGTCGGTGACAGGATGCTGGGCTAGATGGACCTTTGGTCTTTCCCAGTATGGCACTACTTATGTACTTATGTACTTATGTATGTTTTACAAAAGGCTCTGCTAAATGCAGAGCTTTTCATAAAATACATATCAGGACACTGGCAGATATCCATGTTTTTGCTGGAATGTTCAGTGGGAATATTGCTTTCATGTACCTTAAACATTCTATAAAAAAGAGCATTATCAGCAGGGCTTTTTGTGTGTAAGCATGAGCAACTACATATATAATTGCCAATTGTGCAGATCCTTGTGTTTTTGCTGCCACATGTGCAAGGGCTGAATTTCACAAAACTGCACATACAAGTGGGAGCCATTGAGGAACTGAATGATATATATATATTTTTTCAATATTTGAGGTGATGTTGGACATCACAGAGAGAAGTACGAGCAAGTCATCTTAAGTTTGATTCTAGCACACCGTGTTTTTTATATGGGCTTCCGTTACACTCGTTGTCCCTCTTTGTCTAGATTTTAGCTGGACTTACTGAGAAATACTGTCTTTAGGGGCCCTTTTACTAAGCTGTGGTAAATTGTGCACTTACTGCACGGTTAACACCAAAATTACCGTGTGATAAGTGCAAAAGCTGTGTGGTAAATGCAGGGGGCATGGCCAAAATTTGTTCTGCATTTACCACACAGGGCAGATGGTTACCACAGAGGCACCACGTTATATGCAGTGCCTGATAGCGTGGGTGCTACTGCACATAATGTGGTGCAGGCTATTAGCAGAAATATATAAATGAGAAACTGCTGGCTGTGTTGGTGGTCCCGAGTCCCCCTTACTCAGTACCCCATCCTGATCTCCCTCTGTTCAGTCTCCCTACTCTGACTTCAAGCCCCAATACCCCAATTGCCCTCCTCCAAGCCACAACCCTAACTCACACCTGCTCCCCCTACTCAAGCACCCTGATCCCTCCTAACATATTCAGGGTCCTCTGAACTCCCTCAGTCCAGTCTGCACCCCATTGCTGACAAACCCTGCTCCCTACCACAGACAGATCCCACCCAACGTCACTCAGGAAGCTGTCCCCTTCCCTATTCTTCCCCCACCCCAACCCCCCTTCCTTATCTGGAAGTCCACCAGTTTAATATATCCTCCAAGGCGGCAGCAGTCCCTCTTCCGCTGCTGCCTGGGTTTGCACTTCCTTGTTTCCACAGATGGGTAGGAGCCAGTGCTTGTATAAGGCCTGCGTGACAGCATCGTTGACAGACCATTCCTAAGGGTTGAGCTTCTAGCTCGACTTGTCCAACAGATGGTTCAGGTTGACCAGGAGATTTGTTGCTTGCAGGACTATGTCCATATAGCTGTATTATTTGCCATCTGCAAAATCTGAAGGCTCTGGAACCCCCTTGCTTGTTGATTGTTCCACTGCCTCTCTAGAATACAGGTGTTGCTTTTACTAGCAGTTTCTCTCTGCAGTACCTTAGCAAATCTGGTGCGTTGTAACACTGTCCGGGCTTAACTTTGGAAAGTTCTACAGATTCTTCTGAGTGTCTGTTAAGGAACAATCTCCCAAACATGAGCAGTCCCAGTGCCCCCCCCCCCCCCCCCATTGCCCACTCAGCAGGATTACTCCACAATAGCAATGCCTTACATATATGATTGCCTGACATAATATCAATGTAGTACCTCAAACAACCACTAGGGGATCAGGTGCTACTTTGGAGGAGATGCTGATCTTTGTGGCAGTGGAGAGGTGCTGCTGCCCCCTGGAAGGAATTGTAACCTTGTGAATGTCCAGGTAGGGAAAGGGAGGTTGGTGTTTGGGGGAGGGGATGGAAATGGGGGCAGCTTCCTGAGTGGTGGGAGGGTGTACGGTTTGTCTGTGGCAGAGGGCATGGTTTTTCAGCTGTGAGGGGCTGAGTTGGACTGGGGGGTTTAGGAGACTTTCTGGGGCTCGGAGGACTCTGAATTTGTGAGGGGGGATTGGAGTGATTGAGTAGAGGGAGAGTTGGGTGTGAGTCAGAGGCTTGGAAGAGGGTGATTGTGGCATTGAGGCTTCGCATTGGGGTGGGAGGCTGAATGGAGGGGGATCAGGAGGGGCTACTGAGTGAGGGGATCAGGAGCACTGCTGCGTTCAATGTTGCCATCGTGTTACTGAATTGCTGGTAGCGCAGTTGCTCTTACCACTTCCTCTTCAGGTAGCGATAAGTTTGGCTGCGCTATGACCAGTGAGGACAGTTAGTGCATGGTAAAAACTCTTGTGCTAGCTATCACAACTGTCCACACCTTCTCCCACCCATGTCAGGCCCAGACCTGGCCTTCTTCCGTGTTAAGCAGCTAATGCGGTGTTTTTAATGCAAAGGTCCTTGTTTTAGCACAGAAGACAATTGCTTAGGCCTGCGCTACTGTATACCACGCTGATAACATCATGTTAGCTGCTTAATGTACTTTAGTAAAAGGGCCCTTTAGTTAACTAGGGGCCCTTTTACTAAGCGACGTAGGCGCCTACGCATGCCCAATGCGCGCCAATTCGGAGTTACCACCCGGCTACCACGTGGCCTGTGTGGTAATTTTATTTTCTGGCGTGCGGCAAAAATCGGGCAGTAACTCTGACTTGACGCCCATAGGCAATTACCGCATGCAAAGTCAATGGCTGGTGGTAAGGTCTCAGACCCAAAATGAATGCACGGCAATTTTTATTTTGATGCATGTCCATTTTCGGCAAAAATTTAAAAAAGGCATTTTTTTGCAGGCGCACTGAAAAATGGATCTGCGTGAGCCTAAAACCCGCACCTACACTACTGCAGGCCATTTTTCAGTGCACCTTAGTAAAAGGACCTCCTAACTCCTTCTTTATAGAATTTGTTTTTCATAGATATTAGGCTTAACATTTCCTTTAAGACATTTAAGATTGCCATTAAATCATGGCTGTTTACTGATATTCGTGACGTGCTTCATTTATGGGTTTAACAAACATTTGTATACTAATATTAGTTATTTTATTTGACTTGTCTTTTACCTTCCCCCCCCCCCCCCCCCCAATATTTTTTATAGTTAGCTCTGTCCTTGTGTTTCACTGTACTGTGTAGTTTTTCTGGCTTGATTTCTTGTTCTATTACACTTCTCACTCTTGTGGATTGCTTGTGGTGGGTGTGGGTGTAGGTATGGGTGTGGGTGTGTTTTTGGTGTACTTTTTGTTGTGTTTTGTCTACACCGGCATTTCTTTTCATATATTGTAAACCGCTTAATTTAAAGAGCAGCATATTAAATCTCTCTAAATAAATAAATATATGATGAAAAAAAAAAAAGAACAATTAACTATCTTTACTTTATATTTTTCTATTTAGAAGGCTTCTGGGCATTATAACCAAGAAGGATGTGTTGAGACATATGGCTCAAATGGCAAATCAGGACCCTGAATCCATCATGTTTAACTAAGCTGCTGAACAGTCCAAGAGCCAGAAGAAAACTATTGAATGTAATCTCCAGCAAGAAGGCCAGCTATTCATTTCATTACTATATATATAGTCCATCATGCAGAAGGAAGGGCCTACGTCTTAAACTGAGGTCCCTAGAAAGAGACCAGTGGTGACAGTCTTTGCAAACACCGAGTGGAATTGTTATTGAGATGGATGCTCTCTTACCCCTGAAAAGAATCAGGCTGCATTTCCCTAAGCAGTCTTCAAGGATGTGCAAAGAGGATGGCCTCTGGTGCAAAGGAGTGGGACCGAGTGCACCAAAGCAATACACAAACTCTCAGAAACAATACTCTGAGCAAACACAATGAGCCAGTTGCGATCAATAAGCGCAGGAACAATGTGAAGCTTTGCATTCAAATGTGTAAGAATGCTTTTGTCTGCATGTGAACAGAAAGGGTGAGCCATGTTTTATTTGTTTTCACAGTAAAGCAAAATTCTTTTCAAGGTGAGGGGAATACGGTGGAAAAATCTATCTGTGGATTTTAATTTTTATGTTTAAGTGCTCGAATTTAACTTGTGAGATTGTGGAGCGCCAATTGAAAGGTGTATTCCGTAATCCCTTCTGGAACATTCTGTATCTTCCACATTAGATCTATCTATACTTGACTGTTCAGTACTAAAGTTAAGAGACATTAATTTGTAAGAATGAACCCTTTCTGTGTAAAATGTGCATTGTTGGTGGTAGCACTGTAGTAACACTAGTTTACACTTTTCCAAAGTAAGAAGGAAAGATATGACATTTTCTTTAATATTTTTTCATCTTACTGAAGCTGCTTTCTTATTTCTCCAGTTGTCACTGCCTGTGTGTGATTCCTGATCACTTGGAGTTAAAAGAAGAATTTTCCCTGGGATTCTGTATAGCACGACTTAGGTTGCACATGCAAATTCAGTTGTATTCTGGATTTGCGTGCAACTTAATTAGTTAAGCCAATTAGCACTGATAATTGCCACTTAATAAACAATTATTAACACTAATTGGCATTACTTAGAATTTACAGGCAGAACCAGGGCTTTTTTTGAGGGGGTACTAAGTACCGGCACCTTTTCCATTATCTGCTGAAATTGACCTATGGACCCCAAGTTTTAATGAAAGAGCTCAGGCTCTACACAACAATTCTGCCTTGTCATAGATTCTGTGGCTGGTTGCAGGGGGCCTGGCTATTTGGGGTGGGTCCCTCAGTGATCACCCCACCCCTGAAGGGTGGCCTAGCATTTGAGTACCGGCACCTTTTTTGCTAGAAAAAACATACTGGGCAGAACTAAGCATATTCTATAGTGTGGTGCACGTAAATTCTAAGTCGCATAGTTGAAAAGGGATGTGGAATGGACGGGTCATGTACCTTTCTAAAATCTATGCACGTGGTTATAGAATACACCCAGTCTGCACATAATTTAGGCATCGGCATTTACACCAACGGCCCTGTTTACAAAGGCGTGCTAGTGTTTTTAGCGGGCGCTAAAACCTATTGTGTGCTAACTGTGTAATGCCCATAATACTCCTATGGGTATCTACATGGTTTGCACACACTAAAAACGCTAGCACACCTTTGTAAACAGGGCCCCAAGTTTTATGTGGCATAACTGTCCGCAACTAAATTTACTATAACTGTAAAACAAGTCCCTTCTTTATGCATATGATCTCCTTGAACGGAGGAAAAAGCCTCAACAGACTCCTTAATTCAGCTATCCAGCTTTAAATACATGGAGTTCTCACTGTCATCATCGGCAAAAAACCTCTCTTTCTGTAGTGTGTTACTCTGTCTGACTTTCGTAATTATATAAACCAGCACTTATCTTGTTCAATTGCTGTGTTCATACTGCTGCCACTTCGTCTTGTTTCTCCACAGCCGACTTTGGCCAAGGTTTCGGTATGTCTGTCGTCCTGCTTCAGGGTCTGTGGAATTTCTGACTCTGTGGAAGATAGCAGCATACTTAAAACAGTAAGCACTCTCATATAATGTACATAAGCAAAATCCACAATCCTCACTTCATTGCAGTCTGGTCTCCTCTCCAGAAGTAACTGCTTACTTCCTGTTCTTCTTTTATGCGTGCCTATCTGACGTCCTCTAGCGTCATTTGGCTCCACCTTATTGGTTCAGAAAAAGTGAACCCATTCTATTCTAGTGTTTAACCCTTTCGGTTGAACGGTCTGTAGACAGAAAATCCATCTTTGTTCCTGCTGTGCTAACACCTGTTTTCTATCTCCACCTCTGGTGTTGAATTCTACCTGTTGTAACACAACACAATGGAATTCTTCAAAATTGTGCCCCTCTATGATACAGTGTGCCGCCAAGGCTGCTGTCAATTTCTTAATGTGGATATTGCTCTTATGCTGTACAAGTCTCGTCATCAATTTCCTCGTAGTGTGCCCCACATACAACTTATTGCATGGGCATTGCACACCATATACCACAAAGTCCAAACCACATGATGACCTTGATCTCATTGTGTACTCTCGTGACTGTGGATCCTTAAAAATCTTTATTTCCATCATCATTCCACACATGCTGCATGAGCCACATTTCTTGTGACCTGTTTGTCTGTCTGAACATCAGGGGATCTCAGGCATGCCGGGGATAATATTTCTTTTAAGTTCATACCCCCGCTGTATGCCATTCTTACTTTGACATCCCTAAAAACGGGTACTGTCTGGACTATGTGCCAGTGCTTGTTAATAATTGAGGCTATCTTTGCTGCCATTGTGTTGTAATTCCAAACACGTTGTAATCTTCATCTCCTCTGTGTCCTCTCTATTCCTTGGCGTTAATAAGTAATCACGATTATTGAATTTTGCCCTTCTGTACGCGTTTTGGACTAGATGCTTAGGGTAGCCTCTCTCACACAGTCTTTTCTTCAGTTCTTTGGACTTCTCTTTGAAATCTTGCTCCTCTGAACATATTCTTCTGTACCTTAAAAACTGAGATACCGGTAGGCTATCTTTTAATTTCTTTGGATGACAGCTTGTGTATGCTAGGAACGTGTTCCTATCCATGGTCTTCCTAAAAACCGTTGTCCTTAATTCTCCATCTTTCTTGCTGATCTGCACTTCCAAATAAGCAATACTGCTCTGGCTTGCCTCCATCGTGAATCACAGTGTAGGGTGACTCTGATTTAGCTCTCGTCCAAACGCCTCTAGTTCATCCCTTGGTCCTTCCCACATACAAAAAACGTCGTCTATAAATCTTACCCATAATTTTATCTTCTGATAATACATGGAACCATATACCACCTTTTCCTCAAACTGTGCTACAAATAAATTGACAATTGAAGGAGCCATGGTTACTCCCATGGCCCCTGTCAGTTGTTTAAACAGTTTACCTCCAAACTGGAAAAAGTTGTTTTTCATCGCCAGAGAAATTTAGTCATGCAGATGGGAATATGGCATATTCTATAAACCATACAGAAATTTAGGCTTATTCTACAATGTACACCTAAATTTAGGCATATTTTATAGAATACACCTAGGTGTATTTTGTTTCGGTGCCGATTTTTTTTAGGCGTGATATATAGGATCTAGTCCATTATGTCTGAAATATTTATTATAGGGCCTATATACTAGTCATTTTTGTTCCACAGACAAAAAAAAATTAGTAAAATTGCTTTTGTCCTGTATATAGGGCACTAGTGCAGCCTAATGCAGCTTAAAGTGGCGTACTGTGGGATGTGCTCAGGCGTACTGCGTTAACTGCTAAATCAGTGCATGCTAAATGTGCACTAAAAATATTTTCAGTTATTTTTGAGGGGGGCATGTCAAAGGGCAGAGAGTGGGTGTTCCTGCTCTAATCATTATGACGACTGCATTACTGTGCACTAACTGATTAGCGTGAGCCCTTACTGCCTTTAAAATGGGTAATGTTAAATGCTCAGCAGTAATTGTTTTTAATGGCTGCATGATAATGACAACATTACAGCCTAGCCATTAATATTTTTATAGCTGCAGTATAAATGGCCTTAGCATGTGGGGAAACTCCATGCAAGAGCGTGCTAAGGCCACTTTTTACCGCAGCTTAGTAAAAAGACCCCTAAGGTGGGGAAGTAATGAACATGGGCTACTGTTAAAACGGGTTTTGTTTACCACAACTCGTGATATTTTAGCCCAGGGTCCCTGTCTTAATGGTAGCCCATGTTGATTACTTTCCCCCTAAGCAGAGTGTTCTAGTTGTTAGAGAAGCGGACAGAGAGACAGAGAAGTAAGTTTGAGTCCCGCTTATTCTACCAATGGTCATTATGACATTTGGACAGGTCACTTTGCTCTCCACTGTCTGAAGTAAAAACTTAGAGCTAGATTTATTAACATGTGTTAATGTGATATAATGAACGCTCTACTATTGTCAATGGACCTATTTACTAACAAAGCACTGAAATCACTCTAGTGCATGTTCTAAAGGCAGGGTCCGCTTCCTCCTCTTGGGTGGAGCCAGCAAGCCTGCAGGGCTCCCAGGGTTCCAGGACAGAATGTTGCTGATACTGGGATTCAGGGCCAAAGTATTTTATTATCAAGGCAATTTCATACCAAAAATCATAATATATTCTTCAAAACAAAAAGGTACAGCCCTCTTACTATAGTCTTCAAAAGAAAAAGGTACAGTCCTCATAAGATAATCTTCAAAAGAAAAAAAAAGGGTACAGTCCAGGTCCCAAAATCCCTCAGAAAACGCTCAGCTCCTCAAGACTTCAGGTCTTCTATTAGGGCATTAGCTTTCCCTTCCCCCTCCTTCAGAAGAGTTTAGTAAGAGTTCAGCACACTTCCAATATAGCACAACAGTTCAGAACAAATCTTCATGGACAGTCTTTGCACATCAAACCAATACCACAAATCACCTGCCTTTTCAGAGCACAGAGGGAACCCTGTAAGGAGCAGGGTTGGTAGTTTCTCCCACCTCTCAGCCCCACGCCCAGTGTGGCCTCCTCCACTGCCTTCAGGTGCTGGGCAGAGCAACCTTTGACTTCTCCCACTCCATGGTTGCTGGCTCCTCTCCCTTAGGCAGCTCTAGTGGCAGGCTACTTTCTTCCTCCACATACTCCATGGAATCTCTCTCTCTATTCGTCTCCCCTCTCTCCTGGTGACTGAGAGCCTCCAGGAAATCTGCTCTTCCCTTCTCACAGCTGGGGGGAATTATATACTGATAGCGAAGCCAGGGAAACTGAGTTTCATCCTTCCCTCTCCCTCTAGTGGGGAAGGGAGTAACAGGCTCACCCTGCCTCGAGCCATTGCTCCCTCTGCTGGGGCTGGGAATCCATTCCATTTTTTTAGGATTACTCTCTTCTCTCATTCTTGCAAGAACTTCTGGGACCCGTAGTTCTGGGCTCAACTGCTTCACTGGGGAATCTCTGGGGCTTACCTTGTCACAATGTTAATAAATCAGGCCCTTAGATTGTAAGTCTTGTAGGACAGGGATCACCAACTATACCTGCATTTATAACGGGCCTAGAGAAAAGTGCAGAATATAATCTAAATTATTACTCTGCCTATCTGGCTCTCTGGTTAATAATAATTTCATAGGAGCAAAGTCTTAAAAAGTACATAAATGTTTCTGATTTACTATGACCAATGCATCCTTCAGTCTACACTGTTTCTGTTCAGCTAAAGAAGATGTGATTTTTGGTGGCCAGTGGCTCAAATAAATCACAGTTGGCAGTGGTTCAATTTATTTGTACATATAGCAGCACCAGCTGTTTAAAAACCCACCTTGAATATATGTTTAAATAGCATTACATGTCGCTGCTTCTTTTCATAAGCTAGGCTTGCCTTTTTGCTAGTCTAATTTATGCGTAGATGTTATACGCGTTTTGGCTGAATTTTGCCACTGTCTTCCGGATTCTGGATAGTGTGCCCAGTGTTCTGCGCTGAAATCCAAGCGTATTGTATAATAACGTGCGTAACTTAATTGACTTTGCAAGCTAATCAATGTTGATAATTCATAATGAGCACTAATTGGTAGTAATTAGAATTTACTTGCATAACTCGCTAAGCATATTCTGTATTGCACTGCGCCTAAGTTCTAATGGGCGCAGCCAAAAAGAGACACGGCTATGGGCGGGGAAATGAGCATTTTGTGGGCATTCCAAAATTTATGCGCACTGTTATAGAATATGCCGTTGTGAATCTAAATCTACATGCTGGCATTTGCGCCATGTTTCCATTGGTGTAAATGGATGCATGTAGTTTTAAGAGCTGTGATGTAAACTAAGCGTATTCTGTATACCACACCAAAGTATAGGCGCCGCTTACAGAATATAGGCGGAAATTTATTCTGCATGTCATTTTTAGGCACCATATATAGAATTTGACCCTGTATGTATAACTTTATTTCTTGTCCCTGCCAGCCCCAAACCCTACTTCATGGTCTACGCATATGTTTTATGCACAGAATCCACAATGGCGCAGTCTGTGCATAAAATCACACTTGGAACAGTTGTAAATTTTCTTTTAAAAAGACTTAACGCTGTCGATATTGGCCCCAACCACCTAAGTCTTTTTAAATATCAAGGGCAGAATGATTAAAGATCCAGAAAGTAGAAGCTAGATTCAATAAACGTATTAAAACTACAAAAAAATATCTGTGAAAAGGTGTAAGCTTGCAAAACCCCTGTGTTCCATTTAAAGCAGTTCTTCTTTTGTAGGTTTTTGTCATCTTAAAAATGTACAGACCCCAGAAAAAGATTGCTAAGATAAATCTCCAGAAGCTTTACAGAATAATGCTGCAGGTAGAGAGATTCAACCTGTCTTCAAAATATGACACGCTCACTTGGGACATCCTAAATATTGTGCCATCAGGAATTAGGTAGGCCTTGTTAGGTTCAAGACTAGTTGTCCATTAATCTATCACTGCAATACCTCTTACAGGGGCCCTTTCACCAAGCTGTGGTAATAAGGGCCCTGCAGTAGCTGCAGTGGCGATGGTTGTTGCTATGCACTGAGGCCCTTTTTACCACAGCGGGTAAAAAGGCTGCAAAAATATATGGCCATGTGTTACGATTGCTCATATTGTGTGGCCATGTTGGGGAGAGCATTTACTGCCACCCATTGAGATGGCAGTAATGGCTCCCGCGCTAACTCGGCAGAAACTGGGTAGCGCGCGGTACTGCCAGATTACCACCAGATAAACACTGCACAAAAAAAATCGAGCCCTATTTTCCCCAGCATGGGAAATGGTGCACACTGGGGCTTGAACTACCGCCGGCACCCAAGTTGGACCAGCAGTAGTTCAAAATTGGTGCTCGGGCTTACTGCCGCTTTGAAAAAGGGCCCCACAGTTACTTAATTGATGTACTTTATTTTGCCTTGTCTATTATATTTAACTAGTAAAAAAGGCCCGTTTCTGACACAAATGAAACGGGCGCTAGCAAGGTTTTCCTCAAAGTGTGTATGTTTGAGAGAGTGTATGTGAGAGTGACTGTGTGTGTGAGAGAGAGTGAATGTGCGAGTGTGTGTGTGTGAGAGAGAGAGTGAGTCTGGGTGCGAGTGTGTCTGTGAGAGAGAGTGTGTGTGTGAGAATGAGAGTGTGTGCAAGTGTGTATGTGAGACACATTGTGAGAGAGAGAGAGAGTGTGTTTCACAAAGATGCAGTGTGTGCGAGAGAGAGAGAGTGTGTGTGTGTGAGACACAGATTCTCTGTGAGACTGAGTGTATGAGACCAAGAGAGTGTGTGAGTGACTGTGTGACACATAGTGAATGTGATACAGTGTGAGACATAGAGCGTGTGAGAGACAGTGTGTGAGAGTGAGAGAAAGACATTGACTGTGAGAGAGAGAGTGTGTGTGTGAGAGAGAGAGAGAGAGAGAGAGAGTGTGTGTGACAGAGATGCCCCCCTCCCTCTCTGGTGTCAGGCCCCCCCCTCTCTCTCTCTGGTGTCTGAGCGTTACTGTGCAGGATGCTGAGCTCTGGCTGTGCTTCAAGGAACTGACCAATCCTATTTAATAGAATGCACCTCCAACATTCTGAAGCCGAGAAACCTCGTGTGGTTGGTCACTTCTGCTTGTGACGAACCCAGAAGTACGTGATGTCAATTCAGGAGATGGATACAGAGAACAGGAATGCCTCAGCCATGCAATCAGCTTTAGAATGTTGGAGGTGCGTTTTATTATATAGGATGTTAATTTTTAAAACTGTGAGGACCTCTCTCAGACATTTTCAGAGACTACTTCAGAAGAGCTTTCCCCTACTTGTCAAAATACCTTTCTTTGAGATCTTGGATATGGACTTCACTGGGAACCAATTTACACAGCGCGGAGGAAATTGTATAAATGACGCTTAAAATTTGGCGCCAGAAAAAAATCTGTGCTAAGTGTGATTCTGTAAAGAGCACGCACCCTTTATAGAATCGCACTTAGTGCCGATTCCTGCACCTAACTTTAGACACCAGACTTATGCTTGCTGAAACTTGCTGTAAATGTTGGTGCCCCAGTTAGCTACGCTGAGGCAGTATTGCATAACTATGCACACAACGTTTGGGAACACCCCTGAAACGCCCATGGCCACGCCCCTTTTTGAGTAGTAGAGTTAGGCGCCCTGCCTTAGAGAATAGCACACAGCCAGATGTGCACACCAATTTTAATGAATGCCAATTAACTTCAATAATTGGTTATTAGCACCCAATTATTGATTAGCTAATGGCTTGTTACTCAATTAAATTGTGCATGCAAATCTGAGTGCCATATCTAGCATCTGGAGATAAATGTTTCTGAGGAGAGCAGTCTATGCTTTAACTTCCCCTGGAATGAAGGTGAAATACGTTGCAATGTAGCTACATGTGTTTGAAACGCAAACAGAAATGCTTTTCACACTCATTAGAGGAGAAGTTAAATAAAGATTATATTGCATGGGCTGTGTAAATTGTCTATTGCGTAACTGAATGAAAACAAGCCACTTTGGAATGAGACAATATTTGTCAAGTCAAATGGAGACTTGACCTGTTTATGAACTCATTTTGTGTTCTGTAAATCCATCTTTCCCCATTTACTGAGTTTCATTCACGCAGTATTCCCAAGAGGTCTTAGCACTGAAGGGAATGCATTTAGAACAAAAATCTCTGCCTTGAGGCTTTAATAGATTTTACAGAATTCACATGCTTTTTGAAACAGAGTTTGACAGTTTAACAATGAGGAAAGTTGTTTTTATACATATGTGTGTACCAGACAAACAGTATTTTCTTCATATAAGCAAAAGCAGCGGAGTGTTTATTGATATTTCCAGCAGCTATTCAGTTGGAAAGAAGTCAAAATGTGTGCCAAATATCCTTTGAAATACTTCAGTGTATTCAGCCTTCCCTTCAGCTTAGTTTGCATGAGTTCTGGTTGATAAAGGTCTGGCTTCTGATGCTCTTTTGAAGTGATTTGCTACTAGGATACATTTTATTAAATATATACCATAACAATGACTAGCAAAATCACATCCTAGTTTCCATCAACACTGTAATCCCTGCTGTTCCACGTCACCAAGTGTTGGGGTTAGCTGAGAGTTTAAGCAAGGACCATTTTAATTCTGCATTAGGATGAATGTAGAAAACATTTCATATTTTTTGACTGTGTACATGTTAGCACCTTATTTAATAAAATGGATGTTGGGCTCTATTTTTAAAATAAAAATAAACGTACTATCACTGCAGCAAGCTTTTTCTTATCGGGTGCAACATCTGCTTCTTCTACCTTTCCTTACACCACTCTGTTGAGCCTTTTGGGATTCTGCCAAAGTTGAGCCTCGATGAAAGATTTGGGACATGGACTGAATAACTAGTTGTTTCTAGGACTTGTTGAATATCCTTAGTAGAAGAGATAGCAGATGAATATTCATCTTTGTTAGATCATGCTGATATAGAATCTTGCTGTTTTGAAATGCCTGTCGTTCACCACCTATACACAAAAGGACACTCAGGGCTATGTTATCAAGAGTTTTTCTCATTCTGCACCCATGAGAAAAACTTTTAAAAAACCAGCTCCACAGAGTCTTAAATTTCTCCTTTCAAAACAACTTTCACGTTTGGGGGTAATTTTATAAACCAGTTTTGCACGTAAAGGGCTAGAATGCTGTATATGGCACCTGAAAATTCTGTGCACAAAAAAAATACGCCTAGGTGTATTCTCTAAAGTACACCTGTATTTTATAGAATAGACTTCAGTTTCCACATGGTATATAGAATACGCCGAGCGCCTCTCCACACAACCAAATTTAGTCATGGCCATTTATGCCATGTACCTGGCATAGATCCCAACGCCTAAATTGAGCTCAGAGCGAGTGTATTCTATAACAACACGCATTGATTTTAGAAATGCTCATGCCCTACCCATGGCCCCTTCCCCTTTCAACTATACGACTTAGAGTTTAAGCGTACCACGTTACAGAATTCGCTTAGCGAATTGTGCGTGTAAATCTTGATTAATGCCAATTAGTGCTGATAATTGCTTGTTAACATCCAATTGACAGTACTGATTGACTAGTTAACCAATTCAAATGTGCATTGTTATAGAATACGCTTTGATTTCCACACAGAAATTAAGACGTGATATATAGAATCTTGGGGGAAAGGCTTCAATAATTGGGGTAAAGGTATGTGCCATTGACTTGATGGTATGTACTTTGCCGGTAACCTTCTACAGAGACAGAGATTGGGTGGAGCATGGGCCAAGTTCGCAACTATTGTATAGGTTATAACATATGCTGATCTGTGTGTGTACATGAATAATCTAGGCAGGTGCAATTTCTGCTGCTTATGTTATTATTTTATAAAAACACATAGGTGTGTTTTCTGTTCAAATCCCAAAAGCCTTTCCAAATCCTGAGCTCCTGGAGGCATCTGTAACATCACTTAAATATGTTTCTAAGCTCCTTAACATATTTTGGTCAGGTTCCAGAACCATATTGTTGTGGTCCAATCTGATGCTTAAAATTCACAGCCAAAGTATTAACTAGCTGGAATTCAAGATAGACAGATCTGGTCAGCTGACCAACTGTTACGGAGTGGTGTCTTTAAATCAGGGTGTCCAACCTCGGCCCTCTCCAAGTTGGGTTGTCAGAATTTTCTCAGTGAATATTCATGAGATCTATTTGCATACAATGGAGGCAGTACATGCAAATAGATCTCATGCATATTAATTGGGGAAATCCTGAAAAACCCGACTGGATTGTGGCCCTCAAGGACCGAGGATGGACCACCCTGCATGTTAGCAATGCCTCAGGCGGCATCTTGCCTTGGGCCGGCCCTGCCGCCACCTACTTTTTAGTGCTCATACACTAACCATGCGCTAATCAGTTAGCACAGTGCTTCCCAAACATGATCCTGGAGGCCCCTCAGCCAGTCAGGTTTTTGGGATATCCACAATGAATATTCATGAGAGAGATTTAATGCAGTGGAGGCAGTGACCACGCGCTAACTGATTAGCACAGAATATGCTTACTCTCCGACCCCCAATCTGCCCCAGTGCTAAAAAATAAAATCTATTTTTAGGTGCATGGAAAGTGCATGCTGATTGATTGATTGATTGATTGATTTTAGAACATTTATACCCCACCTTTTGCCACGTAAAGCAGCCCCAAAGCGGCTTACAATGAACTAAAGAAAAACAATTACAATGACAAAAAAGGGCATAAGGGAAGGGACGAGAAATACAATACTTAAGCACATAGACTGCAGTTAGGGGAAAGGAAGCAAAGAAAAGGGAAGGAGGAAGAAGTCCAGAGTTGATGCCAGAATTACCACGGAATGCCTGAGCGCACCCCACGGTAAGGAATTTTAAGCCACATTAAGCATACGTTAGTGCTTACTGCAGCTTAGTAAAAGGACCCTTATATTATCTGCAATGTAGGACAATACTATTCTGTCAGTGCATGCATGGGGGAGATTTGCCTAACCTATAAATATGAGGTAATAGCAACCTTGAAAATAGCAGGAGGTCTTTTCTAGCAACTTGGGCTCCACTTGATATGTTTTGCAATCTTGCTGTCATTAATATAATGACTGTTTCATAACTGGAATCTATAATACATAATCAGCCTTACATTATTAAGATGCCTTGTAACCCTTTGTAATATGACTGCATTTTGTTTTTTGTTAATTCCTTTGTAAAACAATTGAATTAAAAAAAAAAAAGACAAGTGGAGGAACATTTTGGAAAAAACATCCATCAGAATTGGGACATCCCACTCATAACATCCCCCCAAAAAGGGACGTAAGAGAAAAAGCAGCTGCAGAGGCAGGCAATGCAGCAGAGGAAAGAGCAGCAGTGGAGGAAGACCTCTTCTGCTGGCGGGGCTTAGGGCTTCTCTACCAGCCAAGGTGTTTGCAGTTGTGGCAGGCGAATGGGTGGGCGGCAGCGACAATCCTAGGGGGTGGCGGTCCTGCCCTGGGCCCGGCTCAGTCTCTCGGCGGCCCTGTAGATAAAAAGTCCTTTTGTGCCTTGAACGTTTCTTCCCATTCCATTAGCGCTGAAAGATATCCTAATTGTGGGCACACCCAAGTCCCACTCAAAACATGCCTCCAACATACCCCCTTGCTGTTTGGATGAACTGCAGTGTATAGTGTCCAAATTCTGCTGTTCAAAAATCGAGATTTGGACGTTTTTAGCAGATGTACTTTTTTTTTGCCATTTTGAGACGTCTATTTGCTTTGAAAATCAGTGACATAGAGGCATATTTTCAAAGCACTTTGGGAGGCTAAGTTCCATAGGTTTCTATGGAACTTTGGGAGGCTAAGTGCTTTGAAAATGAGCCTGATTGGCACCTATGTTTCTTTATAAAATAGTTCCTAAGTGGGTACCTATATACTCTCCTAAACCAGGTGACCTGTTATAAAATGACCTTCATAGTATCTACTATTGCCCTTGGACAGGGCTGCTTGTAGCTATGGGCAAAAGGGGCAGTTGCCCCGGCCCTAAATAAGAGAGGATCCATGAGATGGTTAAGTGCCCATCTCACTAAATATCTCACAAATAGCTGTATTGTGCAGGGTCGATCTTAGCAATTGCGGGGCCCTGTGCAGACCCATTCACTGGGACCCCCTGCCTGTGCCCCGCACCCTTCAGCCATAATTTATCAGAGTTTAAAAGAAGGTTTAGAGCTCTCAGAATACCACCTAATCCTGGACCTTGATTTATTTTTTGTTACATTTGTACCCTGTGCTTTCCCACTCATGGCAGGCTTAATGTGGCTTACATGGGGCAATGGGGGGTTAAGTGACTTGCCCAGAGTCACAGGGAGCTGCCTGTGCCTGAAGTGGGAATTGAACTCAGTTCCTCAGGACCAAAGTCCACCACCCTAACCACTAGGCCAGTCCTCCACCACATTTCAGGAGAGAGTGGCAGACAGTGGCAGCAATTTTCATATCCCGTCAGCTGCCGAGCCCAGAGTTTTCTCGCTGCTGCATTCCGCCCTTCTGGAAGTAGGAAGTGGCATCAAAAGGGGGCAGGATACAGCAGCGAGGAGGTTCTGGGCTCGGCAACTGTCGGGATATGAAAATCGCAGCCTGATGCTGTCTACTGAAATGTGGATGCACATTAAGGTATGGAGCAGGGAGGTGTTCTGAGACAGGAGGACAGATGTGCCAGAGATGCGGAGCCCCTAGGAGCGCAGGGCCCTGTGTGACCGCCCCTTTCGCCACTACCTAAGACCGGCCCTGGCTGTATGACACTTTTAGATTGGGTTTGTCTGTGTCCCAGGATGATTGTGCCTTGGGAGGTGATTCAGCATTTTCTGAATGCATAATTTGTTGGAGAGACAAGCAAGAATAAACTAAAAGGGGGCCTATCCACGGAGGTTTGTCCAGGCCCTGGTTCATGGTTAAAGCAGCCTTGCTATTGACTGGACCCTGGTTACAATGGTTCCAGACTTCACTGGAGCAGAAGGAGAAATGAAGCATCCTTGAAGTTTTTAAAATGTTCAGATTTCTTGAAAAGTTAGCTTTCTTTTATAAGCTAGATGTTCAGTGATGGGGCTTTCTGGTTAGTAAAAGGACAGATTTAAGTGGGCAAAAGCAAGGTGAAACAAATACATCTACTGGTATATTTTTGAAAGAGCACATCTATTATCCATTGTCTTTATTTCCTGCAACTTCTGGAAGGGAAAAATGCACAGTAAAGATTGTGCAATCACCTAATAGTTTCACCTTCCCCCAGACTCTATAAGTTGGGTGCCCAACTTTACCCTTGCACACAAAGTTGTTAGTGCAATTAATAGAATAAGTTTGGTTGTGCATGCAACTTAATAATTGGCTGCTAATTGATGTTAACAACAATTAGCAGTTGCATGCCCAAGTGCTCATAGTCACTATTCTAGAAGTTGGGCATGCTAATTATATTCTCCTCGATATTCAGCGCTATTTAACCAGGCAGAATGGCTGCTAACCAGTTAAATAGCACTTAACCGGCTATCTGCAGATATTCAAAGGGGGATAAATGCTATTCCCCGCTGAATATCCCCGGTTATCGGTTAGCAGATCGCCTGATAAACTGGCTATCTGCTGATTTTTAAAGCCAGTTTAGCAGCCATATTTGGTTGTGTGAAAACATGGGATATCTTTGGCCGGATTAAAGATAACCGGCTAAGTCTGAATATTGACATAGCTGGTTATCTTTAAACCAGCCAAAAATAAACCAGATATTCAATGCCAGTCACCAGAAATGGCCCGGCATTGAATATCCTGGATCATCACTGGCCACGGGAGTTAGCCAGTCTAATTTCCATGGTCTGAATATTGGCCCCATTGTGCTTAACTTCTAGGGGGGGGCGTGGATGTGAGGAGGGGGGATTGGGTGAGTCAGGGGCATACCTAGGATTTAGGCGTACATGTTATAGAATAGTAGGAGTTACCAGGGCCGGCCCTAGGGTTTCTAGCGCCCTTCTGCAGTCTATTAGTTGGCGCCCCTGGATCACTATGGCTCCACCCCCACAGTAGACACATCCCTTTTACCAGCCATGGCATCATTGAAAATATTACACCAGTATAGAAGAAAAATAACTTAGCACACAGACCAGGAATTAGGAGAACAGACAGTCTTGCCAACTCTGAAAAACAATGTGTTATCAAAATTTCAGAATCTAACAAACAGATCCCTATTCGGACACTTGGCCTTGCAGTCACACATGTAGAACAGAGATAGCCCCTCTTCAAATTCTTCAAAAATTAACCTGAAATCCTAAGAAGTTAGACTCTGAATGCAGCACAATAGCCTTCCCATCCAGCACAGCTTAGGATCTAGCTAGGGCAGACTTAATCAGCATAAACTAACATATTCTACAATCTGAGTTGGACAGACTAACAGGAGTTACTGAAGTGGGAATGAGAGATAGGAGATTGGTGATGGTTAGGAATTGAAAGCAGGCATCTAGCCCTCCTGTCCTGTGAGTTGCTGTGTTGGGGGAGGGGGGGTGGAAAAGGGTGGGTCAGGTGCAGCACTAAACAGCAGTCTCTGACAAAACAAGGGTACAGGCTCTGCTGTGTTGTCTCTGAGCCCTCTCTGGGCTGGATTCCAGCTCCTGGTTTCACTCTCAATCCCAATGTGTTGAAGGGGTGGCTGCAGAGAATACTATGCTGCTGCTTAGCTCCTGAGCTCAGCCAGGCATAGTGAGTGCTTGTGCTGGAGCCTCCTCAGGCATTCCTTCTTGCCCTGAAGCCACTTGTCACCAGGGGGAGGCAGGGGGCAGAGGTTAGCTGAGCTCCCACAAGTTATTTCGGAGTCAGATTCAGTTGGAGCAGTGACATCCTCTGACAAACACAAGGAGGATATTTCTATGCTTGGGAGGGGACGGGACGCTTTGGAACCAGACTGAGATGAGCTGCAGAGATTAGATACTGAAAAACAAAAGCCTCAGCAGAGCTTGCTTGCTTGCAAAGTGCCCTTGAAGGCAGGTGCCCCCCTGCAATGCTTACCCTGCTTACCGGGTTTGACCGGCCCTGGGAGTTACAAGCCAACAGGAACAAGTACTTACACCAGCCCTATGAGGAAAGGCTGAAACGGCTTGGGTTCTTCAGCTTGGAGAAAAGACAGCTGAGTGGAGATATGATAGAGGTATATAAAATACTGAGTGGAGTGGAACGAGTATACATGAATCGCTTGTTTACTCTTTCCAAAAATACTAGGATAGGGGGCATGCAACGAAGCTACAAAGTAGTAAATTTAAAACAAATCGGAGAAAATATTTCTTCACTCAATGTGTAATTGCATTCGTTGCCAGATAATGTGGTCAAAGCAGTTAGCTTATCAGGGTTTTAAAAAGGTTTGGATAGCTTACTAAAAGAAAAGTCCATAAGCCATTATTAAGATGAACTTGGGAAAATCCACTGCTTATTTCTGGGATAAGCAGCATAAAATGTACAGTTTTAGGATCTTGCCAGGTACTTGTGACCTGGATTGTCCACTGTTGGAAACAGGATTCTGGGCTTGATGGACCTTCAGTCTGTCCCAGTATGGCAACCCTTATGTACTTATGGCATGGCATAAGTGCTTGCAACTAAAGTTAGGCTCAAAACTGAGGGCATATACTAGTATTCTATAACATTAGATCTGCACACCATCATCTCGGTGTATTCTTTATTGAATCTACACCCTTGTGCCCAATTTTGTCTTCTAGGTAAAGTCCCCACAAATGCTGTTTTTTTTTGTTAGAATTTTCACTTGTTAGAATTCCCATGGAATTTGTTTTACAATACAATACTTGTATTCTGCTATTACGCATCATTTGGTTCAATGCGGTTACGATCAAAAGAAGCTAGAACATATCTAGGCAGTAACTAGCCTACAACAAGTTTATTAAGAAAGTCTACTACCCCTTTAAGAATTTATGAAAATAAATATTTTAAACTCTTTACAAAACCATATGATCTAATGTCTGAGTGTAGAGCATTCCAAAAAGTTGCAGAAAATTAAATCACCAAGCATGAGATTTTCTACTTAAAAAGTTGTGCAATCAAACTGACTTAAGGTGTTTTTCACATTTTTGCTTTCCTTAGATTTGCTTCTTATTTATCATTATAGCAGAAAGGGCAGGGCTGGCTTTGACACCATTGACACTCAATATGGATACCAGGAGCAATGCCCTCTCTGACCTGAATGGGAATCCTAGAACATTAAACAATGGTGTGCCTTCAAAGCCAATACCATGCCCCTGAAACATCAGCACCCTGTGAGACCTCACAATTCACACTAGATTATTTATGGGCCAAAATTAGGATAACTTGATCTGTTGTGGTATTGGGTATAGCCCAGTGGGCCAATAGGCAGGCCAACAGTGGTGTGGAGGCAAGGCAATCTAAGCAGTGTCATGTCCCATATATTCCCCTTTAAAGGAGCAGGGCTTCCTGGGTCAGCAGCATTGAAACTGCTGCTGGTCCATCAGTCATTGTGCTTTTAAAAGGCAGAATCTCACTGCACACACTGCTCCGCTGTATGCAAAGAGCACTAGTGGCGGGTGCCCACTGTAGAGGAGGTTGCTGGGAGAGCATTGGCAGAAAGAGAAAGTGACTTAGAGAGTGCCAGCTATTAAAGGAAAGAACTGAGAGTATCAGTGGCCAGCACAAACCATGACAGGAGGGAGCCAGGACCTGGAAGATGAGGTATGGGCCAGGAACAGCAGACTCTGCAGTAAGGTTTGGAGGAAAAAGGAGGGAAGGAGATTGAGATGGGGGAATGGAGGGAGAGTGGCGAAGACACATATATTTCTCCTCCTCCCAAGGAGAAATGTTTTTGCCAAGGTCTATCCCCAGCCAGAAGCCAAAAACTTGGGTCAAGACTGGAAATCATACCTAATATTGATCCTCACAACCTTATTTTGGATATGGTATCAGTGTCTTTTTTTCTATTTCAGGCACAGTTTATTTTTATTTCACTGTGCCTTATGTTACAGGTTGTAGTTGACAACACTTTACATTTAGGACTGAACAAAGAAATACAGAGCCCTAGAAGCAAAGCAACTTCAGGATAACCTATGAAGGCAAGGTCAACCTGAAACTGTCCTCAACCCCAGTTAAGTTTTCCTGTTTAAGCAAATGAAAATTGCATTATTCCTATTGATTTTTGTGCTATCACATGACAAACTAGACCTTTCTCCTAATTGGGGGTGAAGTGAGAATTGGGATATATTGCAACGTGAGAAAGTCGGGAATTGGATTGCATGCAACTAGATAGAAGAAGTGAGAGTTGGGATGTATGCTGTCACTTGTCACATAGGAAAGGATAGGGATGCATTCTGCCACAGGGAAAAAGTGAAAGGTGAAAAGTCCATTGCCACGTGGGAAAGCAGGACTTGGGTTGCAGCATTTTAGGAATGCCCTTGTTCTGCCCATGACCCTCCCATTTCCGTGTCCCTTTTATGAACTCGCACCTAAAGATACATGCATATTTTGCAATTAAATTTTAATTAGTGCCAATAATTGTTTGTTAAGCCAATTATCAATGCTAATTAACTCATTCAGTTAAATTGTGTATGTAAATTGGGCGCGCCCAATTTGCACATGCAAGTTTTAGTGATTTTGATAGACTTCAGGGGATGGGGCAATTCTATAACTGGGCACCAGACCTAGGTGGCTGAAGTAAGCAGGTAATGCACCTATTCCATAATGGTAATTATGCAATTTCCGTTATAGAGTACAAGCTCAAGTCATTATCAACATCTCAATCTGCACTTAGGTGCACCCATTTACACCAGGTCTATTGTTGGGATAAATGTTAGTGCTTAAAGGGAATATGTAAACATGTTATTGTATAAGTTACATGCTTAAATGTTGGCTCTGTCCATGCCCTTCCCCTGTGCTCCAGTATTAAAACAATTTCATTGGCTGCCAGTTATGTTTAGAGTTATGTTGAAGGCTCTTGTGCTGATACATCAGTGTGTGTGTGGGATTGTTCTTGACTATTTTTGTAATGTGGTAAAAATGTATAAGCCAGGACGATCGTTCAGATCTGAGACTTCGAATCAGCTTTGTTTGCCTTCTCCAGCGATGAATCACTATGTGGATATAAAGGTGAGAGCATTTTCGATTGCTGGTCCTTTGCTAGGAATGATTTGCCTGGGCATTTAAGACTGTGTGATAATGTTCAGCATTTTAAATGGTTCTTGAAGACTCATTATTTTTTTTTAGTTTAATAATCTTTATTATTGAGCATAGTGACAGTATACAGTAACACCATATCAAACATTTTCTTAGCGTGATACTACCAGAACATACATTAGAAAACAAACATCCATTTTTTGTTTTATTATCCAATAACTGTACCTCATGTGTTCATAACCCAAGATCACGAGTTCTCCAACCGTCTATCAAACTTAAACATGTTGAAGACAAGACATTTCTGCATGATACTGGAAATCAGGGGTGTAGCCAGACTTCGGCGGGAGGGGGGTCCAGAGCCTGAGGTGAGGAGGCACATTTTAGCCCCCCCAGCGCCGCCGCCGCCACCACCAACTTTGACCCCCCCCCTGCCGACGACCCTCTCGACCCCCCTCCCGCTGCCAACCCTCCCCCGCCACTGCCGTCATCTACCTTTGCTGGTGGAGGACCACAACCCCCACCAGCTGAGGTCCTAATCTTCGAGCGCAAGGCTTTGTTCTGTTTCTGTGAGTCTGACGTCAACGTCAACGCGGCCGCTGGCTGATATGCAAGGCTTCATTCTGTTTCTGTGAGTCTGACATCCTGCACGTTATACGTGCAGGACGTCAGACTCACAGAAACAGAACAAAACCTTGCGCCGGAAGAAGAGGACCTCGGCTGGCGGGGGTTGGGGTCCCTCGCCAGCAAAGGTAGCCGACGGCGACAGCAGCAGCGGGGGAGGGTTGGTGGCAGGAGGTGGGGTCGAGAGGGTCATCGGCAGGGGGGTCCAGGGCCAAATCTACAGGGGCCCAGGCCCCTGTGGCTCCACGTAACTACACCACTGCTGGAAATGTATTTTTAGTGCCATGAATCCTTTTAATTTTAAAAACATGTGAACATAGAAGTACCAAACTAAGGGGCCCTTTTACTAAGCCGTGTAGGCGCCTACGTGCTCCCAACGTGCATCAATTTGGAATTACCTCCTGGCTAACACGTGACCCGGGTGTTGTCATTTTTATGCGCATTCACTATGCAGTGGCGCTAACTGGGCAGTAAAAGGCATTCTACGCATGCCTGAGACCTTACTGTTAAGTCAATGGGTGGCAGTAAGGTCTCAGACCCAAAATGGGCGCCCACCAATTTTCATTTTGCCGCACATCCATTTTTGGTCAAAATTTTAAAAAAGGGATTTTTTACAGGTGCGCTGAAAAATGGATCTGCACGCATCCAAAACATGCGCCTACACCAGCGCAATCCATTGTTTGGCTTAGTAAAAGGACCCATTAATTTGTTAAATGAATTTTACAGCTATTTACAATAGAGTATATTAAAGTGTTCTGGGCGCCCCGTTACTATTCCATGAATAAATTCAAATCTCTGATTGCAATAATACCTGACCTCATGCTGATTTTAAATTGTGCACTAACATGTATTATCTGGAGCACATTGAATCAGAAAAGTTCTGTTTCTCTTGTAAATTTTATAGGCGGCTGTAATTCAAGCCTTCAGATGTGAAAAACTAGTCTAGAAACTTACCATTACATCAAGATGCCTGTTCTGTCATTTTAATGTCTTGTGTAACGATTTGAAATGAATAAAAATGCTGGTTTAGAGTAAATCCACGCCTGCCTTTAAATTGCTCTGCAAAAGGTAGAGCTGATGTGGAAAAACCTAAACTTTTGGTCTGGATTTTTTTTTAATCCCATTTAATTCAATTTGAGCTGAATTTCACAGCAACATTTGACACTTACACAACTAGAGCCAAATTGAGGTTTCTAGTAATTTTCATGAAATTTGGCAGCATGTGACAGAATGAAATATGTATTTTAGACCACATGTCCCAAATCTACATGAACTAATGCTGTTCATGAAAAGATAGATTACATTTTGCCTGGTAAACATCTAAGAGGTAGGTCCACATTGCAAAAAACAATTGTGTTTTGGGAAATCCAAGATAAGCTACAGATGACTTGCCCATCCCTTTTGTATAGCACTGTGATTTTCACATTTTTCATCTTGCGGCACCCTTAGAAGGCACAAAAATTGTCAAGGCATACCACTGGAATCTAACCCATACCCACCCGTCTCTGCTAAAATCCATTCCATCCCCACCCATCCCTGCAAGTAATCTCCTCCATCCCTACTTATATCAGTAACCTTCAGAAATAATTATTTCATTTAATTATGCTATTGAAATACATTAGAATCGGCACCCCGACATAATAGACCATACAAAAAAAAAACCGACAAAAAAAAACCAATAAAACAGACTAAAACCAAAACAGACCATGACAAAAAAAAACCTCCCAAAAAACCCCACAACAAAACAACCCAAGACAAAATAGACTCTTAATCAGAATAGGCCCCAGCACCGACCCCTGAGGAACTCCACTGCTCACCTTCCTTTCCTCCAAGCGGATTCCATTTACCACCAACCTCTACCACCTGTTGGTCAACCAGTTTCCTATCCAGTTCACCACTTTTGGTCCTAAGCCCTTTCAGAGTATTCTCGAGTCTTCTGTTTTCAAGCAGATTTATGATTCTCACTAGATGCCAAGTGTGGATAGTGAAGTCAAGCCCTAACCCTGACTTGGTAAGTGAAGATGATTTTTTAAAAATCGGAGGGAAGGGCCTGGAACTGGAAGGGAGGGAGGGAGGGACGATGACCCTGGAAGTGGGAGGGAGGGACCCTGAAACTCGGAGAGAGGGAGGGACCCTGAAACTCGGAGGGAGGGAGGGGGGGAGGGAGACGACCCTGGAACTCAGAGGGAGGGAGGAAGGGATGACCCTGGAACTCAGAGGGAGGGGGACACTGGAACTGGGAGGGAGAGAGGGAGGGAGGACACTGGCACACACTCTCAATTTCACACACACACACACACACACACACACACACACACACACACACACACATTCTCTCTCTCTCTCTCTCTCTCTTACAGACACACTCACACCCAGTCTCACTCTCTCTCTGTCACACACACACACACTCGCACATTCACTCTCTCTCTCTCACACACAGTCACTCTCACACATACACATTCCGAGGAAAACCTTGCTAGTGCCCATTTCATTTCTTTGAGAAACGGGCCTTTTTTACTAGTTATGTATAAGGAATTGACAATAGGGATGGTCTGTCAAAAAAGAGCAGAAAAAACACACATTTCACGTTCTCCAACTGCTTTGCTGCCAGTAGGGGGTGGTACTTCAATATTGTGTTTTCAGTTACTAGGGACAGGTAGGCTCCCTGGAGTCCTGCAGAGCTTGCCTCTCCTTCACTATTGAGAATATGATAATGAAACAGCACCCCCCCCCCCCCCCCCAGTGGCAGGACTGTATGTGGAGGACTCCCACTTAGCTTAGAGAGAACAGTGATTAGTGCCCAATCTTTTCCCAATACTAAGGACATAAGAATAGCCATACTGGGTCAAACCCATGGTCCATCTAGTCCAATATTCTGCTTCCAACAGTGGCCAATCCAGGTCAGAAGTACCAGGCAGAAACCCCAAAAAGTAGCAACATTCCATGCTACCAATCCTAGGGCAAGCAATGTCTTCACCATGTCTGCTTCAATAGCAGACTATGGACTTTTCCTCCAGGAGCTAGTCTGAACATTTTTTAAACCCAGATATGCTAACCACTATTACAACATCCTCTGGTAATGAGTTCTTCTGTCCCTGGAGGGCTCACAATCTTGGTTTTTGTACCTGAAGCAATGGAGGGTAAAGTGACTTGCCCAAGGTCACAAGGAGCAGCAGTGGGAATCGAACCCAGGACGCCATTCCTCCATTCCTAAATGGTGGTTAGAATCCAGCAGTTATAATCAACATCTTAAAGACAAGTAAATGTACAGTTACACATTCATAAAGGCTTGATTCAAAAAGTAAGCTTTTAAATGTTTACGAAATTGAAGAAATGAAGATTTGTACTAAACTCACAGTTTAACCACTCCCAAGTGTCTGCATTAGATACCAGAAGATTTTTTACTGTGCAGTAGTTTTTACTACATGGTAGACAATAGCGTTGCCATATGGTAATGATTATCTGCATTAAAACCTGTGGTGAGTGTAAAATGCACTTTAGTGAGCATGCTTGTTAGTGTGCACTAAATTGATTTAACGCATGTCAAACTAGAAATTAAACAAATCAAACAAAATGTTCCAGCAAGACAAACTTTTCTTAATAACACGGACAATAAGTGCATACATACTCTTCAAGCAGTTCTTCAAATTTTATAAATAATTAAATATTTTTGGACCATCAGTTCAAGTGTGTGTTCTTTTTGAGTAACTAAACTCATATAAGTAAAACAATATTGTTACCGGTGCTTTTATTCACAAGATAATGAAAAAGTACTTTACTTTCAACTCTCAACTTGAAACAACGGACCCACTACCATCATGGCCAGGTTTTACAAGCTTCATTAGGGAAGCAGTCCGCTGTGAAAAAGAAAAAAAAATTAAGGCCCTTTTATAAAGGTGTGCCAAAAAGTGGCCTGCAGTAGTGTGGGCACATGTATTGGACACACGCTGGACCATTTCTCCACTATGTCTGGAAAAAAAAGTTTTTTTGGGGGGGCCAGGAAATGGACGTGCGGCAAAATGAAAACCAGCATGCATATATTTACAGCCTGAGCCCTTAACACCACTCACTGACTTAGCAGTCAGGGCTGCCGAGAGACTAGGCCAGGCCCGGGGCAAAGCCGCCCCACCCCGCCTCCACTCCCCCCGCTGCTGCCGCCCCCCCGTCGCTCCCCCGCCGCTGCAGTCCCCGGTCTCACCTGCCTGCCTTCACGGCTCCAGGCTCCCTGCATTCAAAGCGGCAGTCGCAGATCGCCTCTCTTCTGGCCTTCCCTCCCTGTGACCTGCCCTCATCTGATGTAACTTCCGGTTTCTGCGAGGGCGCATCACAGGGAGGAAAGGCCCGAAGGGAGGCGATCTGTGATTGCCGCTTCGAATGCAGGGGGCCTGGAGCCGAGGAGGCAGGCAGGTGAGACCAGGGACTGCAGCGCCAGCAGCCTGACCCCGGCGCTGGGCCCCACTTGGAGGCCCGGGCCCGGGGAATTTTGTCGCCCCTGCCCCCCCTCTCGGTGGCCCTGTTAGCAGTAAGGTCTCACGTGTTACCCGCACAGTAACCGTCCAGCGCACGCCAACTGCCGATTACCACCGGGAATGCCCCTGCGGTAGACAATAGAAAATTATGTTCTACCTCAGGTTTTCAGCGCATGCCAAACTTGAAATTACCACCAGGCGCATATGCTAGCTGGGCGGTAATGCCAATTTGACATGCGCTGCATGCGCGCAGGCCCTTATGTGCCTTTGTAAAAGGTCCCCTTAGGTATTTAGAATTACAAGCATTAAAAAAAACATTCTTAAAAACAGCTCTTTCTTCCAGTATTCATCTCTCTCATAATGATTCGCTGTAGATTTGGTGGCAGCGTTCACCACCAACATTTAAAGAATCACATGACAATTAGCACCTGTTAGAAAGAGCTAACATACTTTTTAAAAAACCCAATTTTTTATTAAAATGAAAGTGTGAAATAGACCAAAAAAAGTCTGATAATGAGGAAAAAAAGCCAAAACAAACTGTAAATGAATCTAAAATGTTTGCCCTTTGGACATCCTTATTTGGAGCTTGAGCCTTCTGCTTGATAGTGGGACACAAATGTGAAGAAGAGCATCCCAAATTTAGGGGTTTGAAAATTTATATTCCTCCCAACCCAACAGGACCCCAAGGATCAGGGATATGACATGCTTAACCCCACCCATTTAAGCAACCCTGGCATCTGCCCAAATGGTATCCCAGGCTACACTTTTCTATAGCAATTTATATGGATGAATTCAATCTAACTTTTCTTTATCGAAATAGAAAAATCATTTTCTGCCCAAGATGTTACTGAAATATTCTCAGTCAAGCGTTCCTATTTCACTGAAATCATCAGCGTCTTCATATTTCCTGAAGCAGTCATCTCTGCTGAACCATAGCCATGCCAGGACTTCAGTTTTAATTTCACCCAGTTCTTCTATTTTATGTTTTTGCGATTTAAATTACTTTTGCTGACTTTATAAGGACACTTGTTCGCTGTTTCAATTATTTATTTATTTAGATTTTGCCCACACCTTTCTTCAGTAGTAGCTCAAGGTGAGTTACATTCAGGTACACTGGATAGTTCCCTGTCCCACACTGGATATTTCCCTGTCCCAGGAGGGTTCACAATCTAAGGGGCCCTTTTACCATGCTGTTCTGGCGGCGGGGGCCATTTTTCCTGTGCGCCACGGTCCTTTTTACCACAACGGGTAAAAAGACCCCAGGTACACGTGACCATGCAGTTGAGGTGGTGATAAGGGCTCCTGCGCTAACCTGGTGGTAACCGCCAGGTTATTACCACACAAGCCATTTCCGGGTGTCTTCTTTTTTCCCCCAGAAATGGGCATGATCAGGGCCTAACTACCATTGGTGGCCACGTTGGATCGGCAGTAGTCCCAAAAGAGCAAGCAGTAAGCTGGAGTTGGGCTTACCGCCGCTCTGTAAAAGGGCCCCTGAGGCAATGGAGGGTTAAGTGACTTGCCCAAAACCACAAGGATCAGCAATGTGAATCAAACCGGGCAACTCTGGATGTCAAGACCAGTGCTCTAACCACTAGGCCACCAATTAATATTTTTATGTTTATTAATCTTATCTTTAAGGTTAAAATACATATCAATTTTGACCATATTGTCAAGATATACCACTGTGTTCCTGTTTTAGGCTTTCCATTTTATGTTGGCAATGCCTCTTTTCCTTTGACAGTTTACAATTTGATTGATGACAAGAATACCTGTGGGTGAAAGTTAAACAGCTTTGGTCTGTCTTCCTATGGCCCAATTGCATTACCTTGTAACATGATAGGAACAGATGTTTCCAGATGGTGCTGAGTTGAGTCCAAAACAAGTCAGAAATATATTACTGGCCTACTGAGGGCTCTAGTATTAAAATATATCAATCATATTATTATCTATAACAGACTGTAAGTGCCAGTGCAAATAAAAACTGAAATGTTGCAAATGCATAGGCCCCATGTTGATATTTTTGCCATGGAAATATAATAAGAAGGACCTTAAAACACTTTATAGTGTGCTTTAAGAGCTTATCTAAACCTTTACATAAATAAATTACAAGTTTGAGTCACATTTATGTTTTATAATAGAATTAAACTATCTACTGATCCATAAAATAATTGTTAATTCTTTTTATTCAGATATCTCTGACATGTATTTTAACATGAGACAAAAATATTTTCTGTTTGAGAACCATATTTTGAATATAAAGAAGTTTTAGCCACCTATGGGTCCCTGGGTAAACTTTTATGGATGGGATCCCCTCCCCCCCCCCCCCCCCCCCCCCCCAGTCAGCGGCACAGCTTCTGTAGCCCCCTGCCAGCCAGACTGCTTCCCGCTGAAACAAATGTGGCATAAAGGTGCAGAGCTGCTGTCGAGTCATAGCATATTACATATTTTAAACTCAATTATTTCAAGCACTTACCAACACTAAACCATATACACATCTATGGAAACAATTCAACTATATTTAAAGACCCCTGCAAGAGACCATGAGGTGCATTTTCAAAAGACATCCAAATTCCTAACAGGAAAGAAGGTCATTTTTGAAAAAGATGGAATGCCTTAGGAACGCCCAAGTCCTGCCTTGAACACACCCCTGGCATGCCCCCTTAAGATTTGGACGTCCTTCTGACGGACTTCAGAGAAAGATGTCCAAAAAGAGGTTTCGATATAACTGATTTGGATGTTTCTGTGAGATAAATGTCCAAATGCTGACATGTCACTTTTTGGACATCTATCTCTTTTGAAAATGAGCCCACATGTCTCATAATTTAAACCTGATCAGACAAAAGCCTGCTATGAGAGTACCATACTTGAACACACATCAGATCTTGCAACATATTCTGATATTATAGCAAACCAAATTTACATTAATGTTTGATGTAATCTCAGTAAGACCAACACACAATCCTTCCACCACAAAACACTATGCACAAATTTGTGCAGAAATACACTCCCAGGACTTAAAGAGGAACAAACTTATAAATGAATAGGCAACACTGTAAATATTACACTGGGCCCTAGAACTTCAATGCGTGGGATAAACATAAAGGAATCCTGTGCCGAAGGAATGGATCCTCAGGAGCTTAGTCAAGATCGGGAGGAGGGGCTGGTGATTAGGAGGCGGGGATAGTGCTGGGCAGACTTATACGGTCTGTGCCAGAGCCGGTGGTGGGAAGCGGGACTGGTGGTTGGGAGGCGGGGATTGTGCTGGGCAGACTTGTATGGTCTGTGCCAGAGCCGGTGGTTGGGAGGCAGGGCTGGTGGTTGGGAGGCGAGGATAGTGCTGGGCAGACTTATACGGTCTGTGTCTTGAAGAGCACAGGTAGAAATCAAAGTAGGGTATACACAAAAAGTAGCAAATATGAGTTATCTTGTTGGGCAGACTAAATGGACCGTGCAGGTCTTTTTCTGCCGTCATCTACTATGTTACTATGTAATAGACCACCTACTGAAAAAAAGAAAAAGAAAAAAAAGAACATGACTCCTACAGTTCTCCCTACACAGAAACTGCATGCTAACAGAATAATACACCTGGTCACAAGCAACAAATATGAAACAAGGAACTACACTTCAATAATAGAGATATGAAGGCAAGAAACTGAACTGGAACCTCAAGAAATCAGACTCTTAATATACAGAAAATAGAGAAATAGAAACTCAAATGCAAGATATCAGAGTATGTATTTTCAAAAACTGTCATATTCTTAATGTGAAATTCAAAATAAAATACCTTTTTCTACCTTTGTTGTTTGAACAATGTATTTCCATTTGCTTTGGTTGACTGTCTCTTTTCTATTTTTCTCTGTCTCTTCTGTTTTTGCAGGGTCTCCTGACCATCTGACATATCTCTCTCAATGTGCACCATCCTTCTTCCCTCTCTAGCATCTGCCCTCCCGGTGTCCCCATCTCTCCCGTTTTTCCAACATTGCCCTGTGTCACATTCTTCCCCCTTTTCCAGCATTACCCCCATGTCCCCATCTCCCTCTTTTTCCAGCATTACCTCTTTGTCCCCAACTCCCCCTTTTTTACTATTGTCCCTGTATCCCTGTCCCCCCTTTCCAGTAGTACCCCTCTGTGTCCCTATCTCCCCTCCTTTCCAGTAGTGCCCCACTGTGTCCCTATTTCCTTCCCCCTTTCCAGTGAAGCTTCTAGTACATGTGGCAGTGACTTGTCATGCAGAGGTGCAGCGGTAGCCCCTTTGGTATCCACTGCCACTGCTTGCACTTCCCCATTGCCAGCACTCTCAGGTCAAGAGAGAGGCTTTACTAAGCTTTTACATTTTTTAGGCACTTCCGTTGAGCACGCCCTGGGAGTCTTGCTGGGACAGCAATGTATCACTCAGCTTGTTGGGACCACCTGCTCCTTCAGTTGTAGATAGGACTGCTAAGGGAGAGACAAGCACTTCAGAATAGTGCAGTATCAATGGAAGGGTCTTCCTCATGCAGCCTCTCGAAGTAGAACTATCTAGGATGGAAAAAAACTCAGGACATGTTTTTAAGGTGAATAGAGAAGCATGAAGCCAATGGGGCAGGTGTACTTAATAAGTGGAAGTGGATTGGAGACTGCGGTCTCTCTCTATGATTTGCAACCCTTGATAAAAACTATTTGAGATAACATTGAGCCCAATTTGAAGTGCTCTGGCTTCCTATCCCCAGCTTACTCAACATTTGTTAAATGCTAAGCTTTAGTAAAAGGACCCCCTAGTATACCTGAATGTTAACTCGCCTTGAACAACTAGTGAAAAGGCTCAAGCTAGATCCAACAAACAGAATCATCACCCTGGCCATACATTATGAAGTCAATTTCTTATTTGTATTTTTATTTGGCTATTTTCTTCTGGCTTGTTCTTGGATCTTCTCTTCTTTGTGGATTCTCTGCTGCTTGATAATTCATTTATTTTTTATTTAATAAATATATTTTGCATTGTGTGTGTGATACAGCCTTTGGGGCCCTTTTACTAAGCCGCGTAAGCAGCTACATGCGCCCAACATGCGCCAAAATGCAGTTACTGCCCATCTACTGTGTGGTTCTTAAGATAATTTCATTTTTGACACGTCTGATACATGCATCTGAAAAATAATTTTTATTTTTGGACGCACATATTGGATGCACACCAAGTGGCATTTGACGCGTGTAAGTCATCACCACCCAGTTACTGCGTGAGACTTTACCGCTAGGTCAATGGCTGGCAGTAAGGTCTCAGACCCAAAATGGACATATGACAATTTTCATTTTGCCGCACGTCCATTTTCGGCAAAAATTTTAAAAAGGCATTTTTTACAAGTGCGCTGAAAAATGATTCTGCGTGTGCCCAAAACATGTGTCTACACTACCACAGGCCATTTTTCAGCGTGCCTTTGTAAAAGGGACCCTTTTGTGCATTGTTTTGTTTGGGTTTTTTTTTTGTAAAGTATGCCTCGATCTATATTCAGTAAAATGTAAATAAAGATATGAATAACAAAAAATGAATGAATAGGTAAAAATTGAATTTGCTTAATTGTTTTGGAGAACAGATTGGTTTTTACCCTATACTTTTTACAGCTGTCAGTTTTACGCTATCAGCCTTCATTCAGGGCTATAAATAGATATATGCCATCAGTACTGATTTAGGCAGAAATTTCAGATCCTAATAGGTCATAAATAGGTCTAGTTCCAAAAAGTTGTAAATTTACCACAAATTAGAAGCACTTTGCAATTGCACATATCCTGAAGACTTTGTCTGTGACCTTGATAGATTGGAAAGTGATGCCCTTGTAAGATATGGAAAGCAGTTTTATTGTATAGGATCTGCCTATCTCCCTAAGCTATGGTGATAACATAAGATGATGATTTACAGCTTTGAGAGATTTAAGAAAAAACAAGCAAATATTAATTGATCCCACAAAAAATGCTAATCTGCAAAACCCTTGTACACTCAGTAAAATCTGGTTGTTATAGTGACTGCAATAGTTCAGTATAAAAAGCAAATAAACTGATTTGGTAAGTATTGAATCATAGGGCTGTGCGAGGTAACTGTTTGGCTTCTTGAACAATAAATCATTTATATTTAATATTACAAACAGAATTTCATTCTGCTTCACTAGTCCACACAAACAGAACATCAGTCAGAGGAAAATGGCTTTGGTTGAGATCTTAATTGCAATAAAACTGTCATTTTGATGAAGTTTCCAGCTGAACAGCTTTGGTGCTTCACAGGTCTGTGGGTGTTAATGTTGTTAATGAAAGTACAAAATGATGGTGTTTGCAAGTGACTCACCAAATCTCAAAACCACAACAGAGGTCTGCATTGGGCTGATTTTATCCTTGATGAGTTTGGAATCTGATTTCATGTTTATTCAAAATCTTCAGATTTGTATTCTAGCAACTTCTAACATTCCTGGTAGGAGGGTGGGGAGTGGAATGCAGACTGCACTGAGGGTGCCTTATGCAATTTGCAGTGCCATGTTTTACAAATGCATGGATGGAAGAAAAGGTAATGTTTTCAGGACAAGAAACTCAACAAAGTTGTTGGGTAAAGATGACACCTTTAGCATGCGTAGGTGTTTAGAAAAGGAAGCAGGAGGAGAGATGGAATCCAAAAGGCACTAGCGTTATTTATTTACCACCTTTTTGAAGGAATTCACTCAAGGCGGCGTACAGTAAGAATAAATCAAACATGAGCAATAGGCAATTACAGCAGTAAAAATATTCAAATAACAATACAAAGTGTGGCACAGTATACTACTTACAATGTCAACACAATACGTAATAGAACATTTTGATTCACAGTAAAGGGTATAAGCAAAGATGGAATATATAGATAGGTAAGACAGTAAGAAGAGTTAGAGAGTAAAGTGACTGCCGATGCCCAATTACCACTGGGATACCACCACACAAGTCATTTCCAGGGTTTTTCTTTTCTCCCCGTAAATGGGGCGCGCTTGGGGCGGGACTTCTACCAGTGGCTGCTTACTGCCACTCTGTAAAAGTAACATAGGGGTCCTTTTACTAAGCTGCAGTAAAAGTGGCCTTAGCACGCCCTTACATGGGTTTCACCTGCACACTAAGGACATTTTTAACACAGCTGGAATATGGTCAATTTTCTATTTTTCCTACAAATGGCCAGGCACTAATGTTGCCATTTGTGTGAGGCCATTAAAAAGAAATACCACGTGAGCACTTATCAACATCTATTTTGTAAATGGTAAGAGCTCACTCCTTCCCAGTCACACCCTTCCAACAAAAAATAAAAAATATTTTTTTTGCATGCAGTTAACGTGCACTGATTTGAAACATACTGCAGGATGCCTGAGCATTGGACGCACGTAGACGCCTACACACCTTAGTAAAAGGGCCCCTTAGTTACCAACACCTATTTGGTAGGCAGTAGAGCTCAAGCGCTAATCCTAGGTAATGTAGCTTCAGTAACTGACTAGCTTGGTTTGTGTGCAGAGATCACAAAGGGTCCCTTTTACCAAGCTGCGGCAAAAGGGGGCCTGCGCTGGTGTCGGTGCATGAATTTCACATGCGCCGAGGCCCCCTTTTACCGCAGCTGGTAAAAGGGAAGTCTCTATTTCCTGCAGGAAATGGTTGTGCTGCAAGTAAAGCACTTGCCGCATGGCCATTTCGGGGGGGGGGGGGGGGGTGAGCTCTTACCACCACCCATTGAGGTGGCGGTAAGGGCTCCTACACTAACCTGGCAGTTCTAGGCACTGCCCGATTACTGCCGGGACACTCCGATGCTACAAAAATAAATATATTTTTGTAGTGCCGGATATGATGGCGCAGTAAGGGTGAGAAGTATCACCAGGCTGCTGCGGTAGCCCGGCGGCACTTCCCGCTTAGCGAGCGGTAAGCCCTCGTTGGGCTTACCGCTGCTTAGTAAAAGGGGCCCAAAATTACCTTAGAGTGCCTGAGTGCAACCTGCGGTATGCCTTTTAAAGAAGACACTAGAAAATGGACCCCTAAATTTCTATATCAGTAACTCCACGTGATCAAAAAAGGTATGAACATACCATAGAATGGCTGAAGTAATTTAGCGCTCACCAACTGTAAACATGACAAACAATTTCTAAAAGATGATAAATCATAAGTGAACATATTATACCTTTATATAACAAAAATATAGGAAGGGAGTTCTACAAGTATGGGGCAACCCCCTGTCAGTGGCGTAGGAAGGGGGGTCGGGGGGGTGGTCCGCCCCGGGTGCACGCCGCTGGAAGGCGTCGACTCCGCGCTGGTGCACTGCCCTTTCTGCCCCGGAACAGGTTACTTCCTGTTCTGGGACAGAGAGAGCAGTGAACCAGCGCGGAGCCGACACACCCCAGCAACGTGCAGTCGGGGCGGATCGGCCCTCCCGCCCGTCCCTCGCCGCAGGTATGCGCTCCTGGGGGGGGGAGGTATGCGCTCCGGGGGGTGCGCTCTAGCGGGAGGAGGGTGCGCCATGCTGCACCCGGGGGGGGGGGGGGTGCGCAGCGGCGACCCGCCCCGGGTGTCAGCTCCCCTCGCTACGGCTTTGCCCCCTGTAGCACTTAAGTCCTCAATTTAAAATTTGTATGCAATGGAAATTCAATTTTATTTAAAGGTAAACCATGGCATGAACGAGATGCAGTTCTCAACCTTCTGTAAGACAACAAGTTAACAAGGATTCAAACCATGTAAAATGTTAAAAGTAATACAAAAGAACCCTTTAAAATCAATTCTAGCTGAAAGTGGAAACCAGTGTAATTGTTTTAATAAAGGAATGACCCTATCAGATAAAACAATTTATGCTTGTATTCAACCTTTAATAAGTTCCTATCAGAACACCTCACTAAGGGGTCCTTTTACAACGGCACACTGAAAAATGGCCTGTGCTAGTGTAGGCACTTGTTTTGGACGTGCGCAGATCCATTTTTCAGCATGCCTGCAAAAAAGGCCTTTTTTGGGGCCAAAAATGGATGTGCGGCAAAATAAAAATTGGTGCGCGTCTATTTGGGGTCTGAGACCTTACTGCCACCCATTCACTTAGCAGTAAGGTTTCACACGTTAACTGGGTGGTAATTCTCAATGCGTGTACACTGCCGATTACCACCCAGTTAGAGCTGTGCAATCGAAAATAAAAAATTTTTTTTTTTGACAATTACTGCTCGGGCCATGCAGTAGCCGGCAGTAGTTTCAGATTGATGCATGTTGCGCACGCGTAGGCGCCTACGGGGCTTAGTAAAATGTCCTCTAATTAATTTTAGAAACAAGAAAAATTTATAGGGCTGTGCATTCAGTTGAAATGACGTAGGAAATTTACATGACATTTCTCATGTTCTTTTTTTCTTGAAACAGAAAAAAGACCTGAAATTTCTGATTTTTTCATGTGTCATTACTGCAAAGTCTTCAGAAAGAGTGCACTTTTCACAAGAAATGGACACCATTTCTGATGAGTGTGCACTATTTACAAAAGAAGGCACATTCTTTCCAGGTAGAGTGTTCCAGGCTAAACATCCATTTCATGTAGGTTACTCCAGTGCTACGTTACCATTCTTTTGTTACTAGGGATCCTTTAAGTTCATCCAACACTTTCTGAACTCTTTTTTTTTTTCCAATTTTGCTCCACCATCTCCTCCAGCAGGGCACTCTAGGCATCCTCTTTTCTTCCCACGAAAAATATTTTTTCTGGCATTGTAAATGTGTCTCTTGTAACTAGAAAGCAAACCATAAAACTGACCAACTGGATGAGAGTGGTTTCATTGCTGTGGCTAACATGAAGTTCAAACTGAAGCTAGATAGAACAGGAGGTTTGCATATTACTTCTTCAGGGACTGTTCTGAAACTTAGAAATCGTAAATGTAAGAACAAGGGAACTAGGCAATTGGATTTGAGCATTTGTGTGTATGGAAGCATGTGGGGCTTAATGTTCCCAAAAGTAGGTAATCAATAAAAATAGAATAAAATAAAACATGGAAAAGAAAATAAGTTTTTTATTGGAATAACTTAATACATTTTTTGATTGGCTTTCGAAGGTAGCCCTTCTTCATCAGATCAGAAATAAGCAAATGTTGATAGATGACAGTATATATAAGTGAAACATCAAAGCATTTCTGTGACAGCCTAAAAGGATGAAGGTGGGTTAGGTGAGGGACAGGGAGATATGCATGGTGATAAGAGGGTGACAAAGCAGTAGAATTTTATGGTTTATACTGGGCTAGAAAACCCAGATCTTTGTTAAGTCCTATCTGGTGGGTGTCCAAAATATTTAATCATTCAGACTTCAAAGGTCTTACGTTCCTGTATTGTTTTAAAGTTTCCTTTTAGTATTCTCACCATAAAATCTGAGGAAGAAGGGCTACCTTCGAAAGCTAATCAAAAAATGTATTGTTATTCCAATAAAAAAGGTATCATCTTATTTTCTTTTCCATGTTTAATTTTATTCTAGTTCTATTGATTACCTTTAAAAGTAGACTAACATGGCTACCATATCTCTCTACCCAAAATTAGGGAAAGCACTTTAAGAAAGCAAGAGTTGAGTTGGTGGCTCAGTGACAGTGCTATGCACTGCTCTGCTAAATACCTGGATTTGATTGCCAAGCCTGGTTATCATTCTAGGCCAGCCAGGGCTGGGAATAATATGAAGGCAGCATTTTGGGGAAAGGAGTTTCCAAGGGTTATGCTTAATGCATTGCAGACCCTTGTAAAATACCACAGGAAATACACATGTAGTTCGCAGTACATACAGCCATTTTAGAAAGAAACAGGTTAACAATGGCTGATTTTGTGAAGGGGATCAAATTAGTCAAGCTCCAAAACACATTTTCAGTTTTTTTTTTTTAAGTGGCTTTAAAAACCAGAGAAAGCAACATATTTTCCTCTTGAATCGCTCCTCCAAAGCCTAAGTCAAAACAAGCAATTAGCTGGCACTATGCACGACTCCAAGCATAAACCCCCAGATTCTATAAAGGTTGGCCAAGTTGGGCGCTCAAATTTGGTGCAGATCTTAATGTGTGTGGAATCTAATTAATCAATTAGGTGCCAACACTCAATTATTGAAGCTAATTAAGAGTTACGTGTGCATCTGCCTTATGCCTATTCTATAACATGGGTACCTGCATTTTATAGGGCTCCTAATTGGCGGTAAGTCCAATGCGGGCTTTGCTAGTTAAGGACCCCTTACCTAGTTAAGTTATGCTGTCAAATTTACCCACATATAGTTGACAGGATAAAGTTATCCTGTTAACTTCATGTGCATCCCAGCTTAACTGGATAACTTTAACTAGATATTTAAAGTTATTCAACTGGAATCAAACTATACTCTGGCACACCTCCAGGCAGGGGGAAGGAGGAGAAGAGGGCTACAATTCGAATCTAAGCGTTGGCTGTATAAATCTTTTAAATATCAACTCAAAGTTATTAAATCATAATATTGACAGGTATGCCACTACTGACTGTGACCCCAAGATCTCTGATCTTCTAGTGTATTAGTAATAATACACTGACTCTCTGGCTTTACATCCTTTATGCAGGTCATTGGTAGGTAGGTAAATCATAATTTGTCTCTGCACAAAAGGCACAACAGAAAGCTATTTTCACTCACCTCATGTTAGTGTTCAGTGGGTCTACCAGGATAGCTACAAAATACATTTAAAGCTGGAGGACAACATTTTCTAGGGAAGGAAAGAAAAAAAAGCTTCTCACTTTGGCATGCAATTAACTTTCTAGTCAATAAAGCTTCCCTAGGGGGTATAGTCTTTTGATAAAACTCATTTACACACAGTTTCTGCTCGGTAAACTTAACACCTACAGAGCTGAACGAGAAAGCACATGGTGCACAGTTAGTATGGCTGTACAAATGCTGTGCATTCAATAATGGGTTATAGATTCCAGCTTGCACTCAGACCCCAGAATGAAGACATAGTCTGTAGCATATCAGTGCAATTTATGCTCGGTTGTTCAATAGTAAAGAGAAGGTGGAAGAGGTTTTTTGATGCACTTCTCTGAGAATCAGATGAACGTTGTTGTAAAAAGGGGTTTGTTTTGCTACTTTTAGCACTATTTGTTTCTCTAGGTGTAGATATAGAAGCATAGCCAGGTTCTGATGCCAGAGGGAGCATAGAGGCATGAGTGCGCACTGTGTAGGTGCGGCAGACCGCCTGAAAAGCAAGCGCTGTCTGAAGTCTGTTTGGGGAAGCAGTCCCTCCCCTGGCACCCCACCTAATTACGCTTCTGGGTAGATATTCAGCAGGCAGCAGTGAGCATTTTTAGCTGTCGGTGGCATTATTCCCAGATATTCAATGCCGAACCATGTCTGGACACAGGCATTGAATATCTGGGTTTATATAGTTGGCTCTCTCTTATGTGGTTATGTGCAATATTCAGCACTTCTCCGCCTAAGCAGCCACACACAAAGATAGGACTGTGTAGACAAACGAAAAGCAGGGGACAAGATGGCGCCAAGAGAGGATGTGCGTCTGTGAGCTTCTGATATCCAGCTGACACTTTTCTCCTGTCAATTATGGGGAAAAGGAAGGGAAAGACCGGGGCTTTAACCTCCTCCGACCCCGCGAAACTGGCTTCCCAGCAAAAGACGCTGGAACAATTTGGAGTCCAGACGCTGAAAGCGCAAACGTCAATGCTGACGGGACCCAATGCTGGTCAGACGGACTGAAGCAGAGAGGCGGCTTCGTTAAGCCCGCCTCAAACTACAGCTCCCCCTCGACCCGGAAGCAGCTTGCTATTGGCAGAGATACCGCAAGAGAAATTTTCCAAAGTGGTGAATTCTCGAGCGGCTGGAGGAGGCCCTGCCGCTACTTCGACCCCAGAATCCATTAAACCTGGTAATACAAGGGCTGATAGCTCTGTATTTCTCCTGGATCTGGAGGCTGCTTCTAAGGAAAGTCGAGAGGGTTTAAAACCAGCTGTAATTACGTTGGAGACGCTGTGGGATGCTATTCATGGTATCAACACAACCCTCACCCAGGTAACAAATTCTCTTAAAACTGAACTTTCAGATTTAAAACAAGAACAGAATTTCCTATCTGGGAGAATACAAGAAAATGAGAGAAAAACTGAAATACTAGGAGAGGAGACAAAAAAAATTGCAGAACTTAACAGGAACTATGATTAAAGACAGGGAAATTCTGGCTAGGAAGCTAGAACACCTTGATAACCAAGGAAGGAGACATAATTTAAGATTTCTTAATTTTCCTAAGTCACCATTGATTCCTGCAATAGATATGTTAAAGAAATATTTTGGTGAGATTTTGGGAGTCCCGACAGAGCTCAATATATCATTGGAAACAGAACTCGCTCCCAAGGTTCTCAAGCTGAACTTAATCTTATGGAATTCCTGGAAAGTTCTTTGGAGGTGATAACTCAATGTACAACTCTCCTAGTGACATTTGCATTGGAACCAGATAGGAATAATATTTTTTGTTTATACTTTAGACATACGAATGCACAATTCTTAGGAGCCAAGAAAGAAATTTTTCCTGATTTGAATAAAGAAACACAAAAAAGAAGGCAAGAATTCATGGTATTAAAACCAAGAATACTCGCATTATGAGGAACTTATGTATTAAAGCATCCATGTAGATGTTTTGTATCTTTAAATGATGTTAATTATGTATTTCTTGATCCTGAGAAAATGCAGAAATTTGTAATTTCTAAAGAGGTGGATGCAGGTGTTGGTCTCACTTGAATCTTTACACAGAATAATATGCTAGTATTATCAGCTAGTTGCTTTATGTGTTGTTTCCTCTCATAATTTAAGATGGTTAATTTCTTTACATTTGTTCCTAGTATCTTGTCCAATTATTGTGGTCAATGTAAGCAGAATAATAGTTTATTTTTGTTAATGTCTTGGAGTAATCCTGTATAATAATTCTAATATCTTTCACATGTGTAACGTGGATGTAAATTTGAAAATTATAATAAATAATTTAAAAAAAAGATAGGACTGTGATTTATATGGTCTGATTTGGCTGGTTAACTTTGGTGGTTAAATGTTAAATATCAGCATGTGGAACAAAAGGCCCCTACATGGAGCACTATACATGAAGCACTATGTATATGCACTATTCAGCATTACAAACCTGACTTTAAAAGATACAAACTCAGGCCAATCTTCAGCTCTCATGCTAAGGCCTGTTGCCTGAATAGGCTTCAGACTTGCGTAAGGACATTGCTAAAAATGACCAAGGCTGTAAGAGAGTGAGAACAATTTCAACACTAGCTTTGTTTACAAAACTGTGACTTTATGGTTCTCCAAATCACAACATTGGGTATCCCCAAACCTGTTGTTCTAGACTGTGAGGCTTGCTTGACTCAAGAAAAGTATATAAGAAGCCTCTGAGAAAAAAACAAAACATGAAGTTATCTGAGTGTTATCTGCAGTAGTTATCAGAAGAAACGAACAACTGAAGGGCTGGTCTCCCTGCTCACCATTTGACCTGCTTCTGCTGCAGCTCCTGCATCCTCCTGATCCAACAGCTCCCTGATCATCTCTGCCTCTGGTGTCCATGAGAGTGGGAGAGCCCTTCATCATCAGTCAGGTCAGGGAGTTAGGAGTCCTAATCAGTTCAGGGCATAGGGTATAAAGTGTGCATTATCTTTACCTTGCCTTGACAGGTACACAAATACTCATTGCTTTACCATTAGTTTGGAGTGCATTATCTCTGATTTACACTGTTTCTACTTCTGCCAAAAATAATAAATTAGGTTTCATACTTATGTGAGCCTTGTGTCCTATTCTTTTCAGTGTTCCTTTTTGGGCTGTAAGAACTTGGGTTTTATTACACCTAAACTAAAATAAACAAAGTGCTACCCGTTCATATTTTGTTCTTAGTTTATGTTCCCTCATTACCTGTCCTCTACCTGAGGTGAGATAATTGTGTTAGCCCCACAGGCACTTAACCGCATAAATGCCAACTCCACCCCCGTACTGCTCACAAAATAGCAGGCTTTTAGTTCAGTGGTCTGTGCTAATATTTAGTAGCACTAACTGGCTACGTATCACTGAATAGCAGCATATAGCCCAAGACAAGTGATTTAAGCGGTCAGGTGCTGGGGCCAGTTGATAACAGTGATCATAATATGATCGGATTTGATATTAGCTTTGAAGTAAGTACACATAGGAAATCAAATATGTTAGCGTCTAACTTTAAAAAAGGAGACTATGATAAAATGAGAAGAATGGTGAAAAGAAAACTTAGAGGAGCAACTGCGAGGGTCAAAAATTTACATCAGGTGTGGATGCTGTTCAAAAACACCATCCTGAAAGCCCAGGCCAAATATATTCCTCGTATTAAAACAGGAGGACGGAAGACCAAACGACAGCCGGCATGGTTAACTAGTGAGGTGAAGGAAGCTATTAGAGCTAAAAGAAATTCCTTCAGAAATTGGAAGAAGGAACCAACTGAAAATAATAAGAAACGGCATAAGGAATGTCAAGTCAAATGCAAAGCACTGATAAGGAAAGCTAAGAGGGACTTAAAAAAAAAGATTGCGTTGGAGGCAAAAACACATAGTAAAATGTTTTTAGGTATATTAAAAGCAGGAAGCCAGCAAAAGAATCGGTTGGACCGCTAGATGACCGAGGAGTAAAAGGGGTGATCAGGGAAGACAAAGCTGTAACGGAGAGATTAAATGAATTCTTTGCTTCGGTCTTCACCAAGGAAGATTTGGCTGGGATACCGGTGCCAGAAATAGTATTCGAAGCTGATGAGTTGGAGAAACATAATGAATTCTCTGTAAACCTGGAGGATGTAATGGGGCAGTTCTACAAACTGAAGAGTAGCAAATCTCCTGGACCGGATGGTATTCATCCCAGAGTATTGATAGAACTGAAAAATGAGCTTGCGGAGCTATTGTTAGAAATATGTAATTTATCCTTAAAATCGAGCGTGGTAACGGAAGATTGGAGGGTGACCAATGTAACGCCGATTTTTTAAAAAGGTTCCAGAGGAGATCCGGGAAATTATAGACCAGTAAGTCTGATGTTGGTGCCGGGCAAAATGTTAGAGACTATTATTAAGAACAAAATTACAGAGCATATTCAAAAGCATGGATTAATGAGATATGGAGGGGCATAATCGAATGGCGCTGGCCATCTTTGGGGCCGGCTCTGCGAGCGGGCGGAACCAAGCGTATTTTCAAAATACGCTTGGCGCCGGCCAAATTGCTCGCCGGGTTTGCAACAGGATCACTGGCGGATCGCCGGGTTTAGATGAGATGGCCGGCTCTGATTTTTCAGCCATAATGGCAACCGGACCTGGCCATCTCAAACACGGCGAAATGCAAGGCACCAACCGGGCACCCTAGGGGGCACTTAAAAAATCTTTAAAAAAAAATTAGCTTCCAGGTGCATAGCGTGCGTACACTGCCAATTACCGCTCGGTTAGTGCCACGCGGTAGAAAATAAAAAATAAATTTTCTGCTGCACGTATCGGACGCATGTATAAAATGGAATTACCACCTGGGGCTTTCGGTAGCCAGGTGGTATTTCCAAAGTGACACACTTTGGACGTGCGTAGCCACCTACGCGTCTTAGTAAAAGGACCCCTAACTGCCTTGAGTATTTTTGATACTTTTTCAGCTCTCTTACTTTATTTTTATGGACTGTTTTGCTTAATTTTTATAGCACTGTTACTATATGTATTTGTATATTTGAGGAGGAGAAAATAAATTGGAGGTTTTTTTACAATCTATATCATTCTCTCGTAGTCATTTTCTCAGTGATTTTCATGTACCTGCCCATAGCCTTTATTCCAGTTTTATAGTCATCAGAGGACACTTATATGTGCTTGGGGAAGGATTTTGAGGAGATTGCAGGTTTTAGCCACAGACAGTCACTAGATAAGTTGTGTACCCCCCTCCCCCGGGTTACCCTCAGCCCTATTGCAAATGGAGACCCAGCTACATATGGACTGCAGTACTGAGTATGCAAACAATACTTAAATGCTACAGCCCATGTTCAAAGGTGTTTTCTATTAAATTTATGGAGTTCTTTTCTCTTTTTTTAATTAATTATTTTGGGTCCCCTTTTACAAAGCTGCACGACAATGCCGACAAGGTTCATTCAAAGTGAATGGGATGTATCAGCATTACCGCACCGACAGTTGCTAGCACAGCTTTGTAAAAGGGGGATTGAATTGTAAACTACTTTGATTTGTGCCCAATTAGAGGCGGTATAGTAAATCAATAAATGATAAACGATAAACAGCTGACCATGGCGTTTGAATACTGACTCATACATTGGGTTTTTTTTTATTTTAATTTTTTTATTCTTTATTATTTATTTTCTAGAGAACAATATTTTCAGTAGTCAGGAAATATGTATGGATCTTATATTCTCTATTAAACTTCATTTCCCTTCCCCCAGCCTTACAAATGAGCAGTAGTGCTTGAGGTTCAGCTGAGCTCCATATGTTTTCTGGCTTTCTATTATCACACCTCATGTTGTGTGAGGTCATTGCAACATTATGACAATTTGTGCAGAAAGGAAGAAACATATGTCCCTGGATTTCTCGCATCTGTATTTGTAGGTTGGAAATTGCATAGAACTTGAATTTTTTTTAGTTGGGGGATGGAGAACATTTGGATACAGTAAATTTCCAACTAGCTTCACAGATTGATCATTAAGACTTGCATTCTTTTTTGACAATTCATGCAATCACTTCTCATGTATTTTGACATATGAAAGGGTCCAATTTTGGTGAACAGTTTCCACATAAGTGAAAGAAATGGTTTCAATTTTGAGTGCCTATATAATTTCAAACTGATGCATATTTTAGCTCTTGAAATAGATTTATTGGTAAATTTTGTGTTGTAATCTTTCCTGAGCATATGGTGAAAAGACAGAATATAAATTTAAAACGAAAAACATTTTGAGTGCCAGAAAAATAAATTACTACATATAATGTGAACGATGTTAGGCTGTACTCATGATAGTTAAGTGCTATGGTTTTCACTGTGCATTTTTAAAAACAAATGCACATAAACCCCCGGATTCTATGTAGCGCACCTAGCATTCCGCGCCAAAATCCAAGCACGTGTGTAAGTTAATTGGCTTAACAAGCCAATCAGCTTTGTTAACAGCACTTAACAAGCACTGATTGGCAATAATTGGAATTTACGTGTATAAGTTGCTAAGCGTATTCTGTAATGCACTGCGCCTAAATTCTAATGCATTGTTATGGGCCAGGAAATGGGCATTTCATTAGCATTCCAAAATTTACAATCATTGTTATAGAATATAGCCCAATGCGCCTAAATCTACACACTGGGATTTACACCACATTTTCGTTGGTGTAAATGGAGGCGCATAGTTTTAGGAGCTAGAATATCAATTAAGTGTATTCTATATATCGTGCCTAAACATAGATGCCCCTTATAGAATACACTTAGGCAGAAATGTTTTCCTTGTGGATTTTCTAGGCCCCATATATAGAATTTCCTCCAAAGGGGTGAATTCTATATATGGCAGCGAAAAAATTGGAGCTGGAAAAAGTGCTATTCTATAAACTGAGCTTAAAGTTAGGAGCCTAACTTTAGGCATGGACATTTGCACCAACTGAAACATGGTGCAAATTAGGTGTGTATTCTCCCTTATTCTATAACAACGTGCGTGAATGCTAGGAATGCCCCTGTTTTGCCCATGATCCTCCCATTCCCACGCCCTTTTTTTTCTTACTCAGGCATAAAATTTAAGCACATAAGTTCCAATTAAATCTAATTAGTGCCAATAATTGCTTGTTAAAAAGCCAATTCTTCAATTAAATTGCACACACAAATTGGGTACACACCTAAATTTGCTCACACAATTTTTAGCAACTTTTATAAAATTTGGGGGAAGGGGGAATTCTATAAATAGCTCTCAAAATTCAGTGCCAGAAAAAAAACAGCACTAAGCATGATTCTCCAAAGGGCACACACCTTTTATAGAATCACTACTGGAACCATGCCCTTTTCCTCAACAATGAAACGGGCCCTAGGAAGGCTGTCATGTAAGCTTTTTTTTTCTCTCTCCCCTGCCCTCCCCTCCCCTCCATGTCCAGCAATTCTTCTCTTCCCTGCCCTCCCATCCGTGTCCCGCAATTCTCTCCTCTACTGTCCTCCCATATCATCCATGTCCATCAATTCTCCTCTGCCCTGCCCTTCCCTTCCTCCCCTCAATGTCCCGGGATTCTCTCCTCCCCTCGATTTGTACCTGAACGTTCTCTGGCTGGCTTGCACTGGCTCCTGTTCCGTTCGTAACATCCCTCCTGATGTCAGCTCGCCTCCAGCGTTCCCTTCCCTTTCACTATTCCGCCCTCTGACATCATTACGTCTTGACGCAAGGGCAGGACAGTGAGGGGGAATGGAACGCTGGAGGCTGGCTGATGTCAGGAGATGTTACAAACCCAGGCAGCCAGGAGATGTTACGAACCCAGGCAGCCAGACATGGAACGTTGAAGGTGCAAATTATTATATAGGATACTTAGCGCTGATTCTCGTGCCTAACTTTAGGCACCAGACTTATGCCTGCTGAATCCTGGTGTAAGTGTTGGTGCCCAAGTTGGGTGCACTGAAGCCATATTCTGTAACTATGCGCACAGCTTTTCAGAATGCCCCTGAAATGCCTATGACCACACCCCCTTTTGAGTTATCAGGGCCGGACCAAGGCAAGATGCCACCTCCCCCCCCCCGGGCTGAGATGCTGCCCCCCTCCAGGATTTTTACCTTGTCACAGTGACGTTCCAAACCCGGCAGCGGCAGCAATTCCCATATGCTGCCCTGCCACCACTGGCATCCGCCTCTTCCCTTTACTGTGCCTGCCTGAGCGAAACAGGAAGTTAATTCAGGTGGCCACAGTAAAGGGAAGAGGTGGGTGCCAGTGGCGGCAGGGCAGCCTATGGGAATCGCTGCCATATTTTGAACGTCACCGTAACAAGGTAAAATGCTGAGAAGCTGCCCCCTGAGATGCCGCCCCTGAAGAGTGTCATCTGAGGCCCCCCGCCTCAGGTGTTGTAATGGTCGGGCCACCCCTGTGAGTTAATTGCTAGTAGAATTAGAAGCCATGCCTTATAGAATAATGTGCAGCCAGATGCGTGTGCAAATACTAATGGGTTCCAATTCAATCATTAGTTGTTAGCACCCAATTATTGATGTTATTCGACTCATTAGCACCAAGATGCTATGAATAGCACCTTAAACCGGAATTGATATGCCTAATTTACACCATGTCAGTGCCAGGAATAAAGGGGTGTGGCTAAGTATGCCATGCAAAACGTAGAACTTATAGTATCCTGCAAGTTGCATGCATATGTTAGAGACGAACCCAGTTCCATGTTTCCCTTGCAGATATGCATTATGGGCAAGATTCTATATATATCACCTAAAAAATCAGCACCAAAAAACCCAGTTGAAGCAGCATTCTATAAGCTGTGCCTAAAGTCTGGCACAGTTTATAGAATTAACCCTGGATTCTATATAGTGCGACCCAAGTTGTGTGCGCAAATACACTCGTATGCTGTATTTGCGTGCACAACCTAGTTAGTCAACAAGCCAATCAGTGCTGATAATTGCCAAGAAGCAAGCAATTATCGACACTACTTGGCAATAAGCCAATGTCTAAGCATATTCTATAACGTGTTTTGTCTAAATTCTAAGTCACGTGTTGAAAAGGGGGCATGCCATGGGCGTGGAATTGGCTGATCATGAGCATTTCTAAAATCTATGCACATTATTATAAAATGCACCTGCTCCACATGTAATTTAAGCATCCGCATATACAACAAGTAAAACATGGCGTAAATGGCCACGACTAAATTTAGTTGCATCGACAGTCACTCAATATATTCTATAAATTGCGTGAAAATTTTAGGCTTATTCTATAAAGTACGCCTAAATTAAGGCATTTGTTATAGAATGCACTTAGGCATTTATTATTTCAGCGCCAATATTTTAGTCATGCTATATAGAATCTAGACCTTAACACTTAAGCAGAGAGGTCATGCATAAATTTAGGTGCTCCATTTGCACCAATGAAAATGTGGTGCAAATGCTTGTGCCTAAATTTACATGCGGAGCACTGTTATTCTACATTTACGTGCATAACTCAAAACCACGCCCCTGATCTGCCCCAAAATGCCCATGACCTTCCATTTGTGCACCCCCTTTTCGGGCCACACATAAATTTTAGGTGCAGATCCCACATCTATTGTTATGCGCATAAGTCCCAATTAAATCTAATTAGCTCATTATTCTATTGAATTGCATGTGCAAATCGGGAACATGTTTAAATTTGTGTACACAATTTTTGGTGACTTTTATAGAATCAGGGGGTATATGAACTTATGCGCTACCATGTAGAATAGCATGTACTGCACCTAATGCACATTAATGGCACTTTTCTGTGCACTTATGTATTCCATTAAATTCTTGTTACTTGGTCAAATGAATTTGTAGTGGGGGTAAAATATCTAATCAACCTTTGAGTACCCAGCGCTAAATTTCTTTATACAAACTCACAATCACATTGCTTTGCTTGTAAGGCCTTATCAGCGACTCATTTCATAAGAGCTAATATGCACTTGATCCGCCTGCCTCTTCATTGGTCAGAAAATTATTTAATGTACAAAAATTTGTTTGATATTTTATAGAAAACTTATAATATAGATTCATCCTAAAGTGTACTTAGCTTCATAATTACAGATCACTCATGGGTCCGCTTGCTGACATGCAGCATGTTTCGCATTATTGCTGCATCAGGGTTCGGGCCACGATCCTGCTTACGCTGGTATCAAACCTCAATGCTGGTGAAAAAAATTTATTCCATGCATATTCATTGTGGGTATCCTGAAAACCTGACTGACTAGGTGTGTCCTGAGGACTGGGTTTTGAACCCCTGTGATAAAACCTTGCAATTCATTTTGGCTATTGGTGTCTCTTCTGTATCAGGGCAGATGAATTGCAGGACTGATGTATCTATGCAATAATAAAGGATGCACTTTTTACATGCTTATTGTTATTTATTTATTTATTAGGATTTATCTATCGCCTTTTTGAAGGAATTCACTCAAGGTGGTGTACAGTAAGAATAGATCAAACATGAGCAATAGGTAATTATAGCAGTAAAAATATTCAAATAACAACACAAAGTATGGCATAATATACTACTTGCAATGTCAACACAATATGTCCTAGAACATTATAATTGATAGTGAAGGGTAAAGCAAAGATGTAACATATAGACAGGTAAGAGAGTAAGAAGAGTTAGAAAGTAAGGTGACTGATTTAAAGAAATGAGGTCAGAGAGATGGTTAAATATTATCTCAGCTAGGTTAGGAGTGGATAAACATGTCCTGCTGTAGTATATGCAGCCCAAGTCACTCCTTGTGTGTGTGAGTGAGACTAACAAGTTAGTTACTTCTTCCATTAAAGGCTTGGTTGAAGAGCCAAGCTTTCACCTGCTTCCTGAAGTAGAGATAGTCTTGTGTTAAGCGGAGCCTTTCAGGTAGTGTATTTCAAGGCGGGGGCTACTCTGGAGAAGGCTCACTTGTGAGTATCACACATGGTGTAATGCCTTTCGGAGAGGGTATGAGTGATAGTCCTTAGTGTCCTTGGCGGTGTGTGGAGGATCATCCTATTCTTCAGGTACTCAGGGCCATTTCCCTTAAGGGCTTTGAAGATCAGACATAGAATTTTAAATTTAGCCCTGTATTATTAATGTTTAGTTTTGAAGTATATTGGGGCATTTTTTTGTTTAAAAGAAAATTAACATGTATTTTCTTAATTCTCAGTTTTCTGGCAGATAGATATTTGTTAGTCTCAGCGAATAAAAATATTCATTTCCTGTGTTAAGAAAATACGACAAGGTTTACAAACTCCTGATATATGGCTGTTTAGAATAACTCTTACATTGACTCTTATAATGCGTGTAAACCCTGCATAATAGTACAAATAATCTTTGTATTAGAGGCCCTTCAGTATAGGTTAAGGCATCCTGTAGGTGTAGAGATCCCTTGCTGTAAGAAAACAGTAGAGTAGATTTGGAATTCCTTTGTTCATAGACTGAAGGACTAGAAAGAGCAGCAGAGCAGGAGGCAGCATACTCTGTATAGCTCAGAGACAGAACAGACCCTGAAGAGCTCAGGAGCATTTCATACCAAAGGACAGAGAGTAGAAAAGCAGTAGCCAGCGTGATTCTCAACCCAGTTCTCATAGGGACAGGCTTATGAACCTCAACGTGTATATGCTGGAAGAGAGGAAGGAGAGAGGAGACATGATAGAAACGTTTAAATATCTCAAGGGCATTTATGTACAGGAAGTGAGCCTTTTTCAACTGAAGGAGAGCTCTGGAACGAGGGGGTATACAATGAAGTTAAGAAGGAATAGGCTTAGGAGTAATCTAAGGAAGTATTATTTCACAGAATGGATGGCGGCGGCATGGAATGGCCACCCGGTGGAGGTTGTGGAGTCGAGGACTGTGTCAGACAGTGACGTACCAAGGGGGGAGGGGCGGTGGGTGCGGTCCGCCCCGGGTGCACGCCGCTGGGGGGGTGCCGCGCGCCTGTCGGCTCCACTCGTTCCGTGCTCCCTCTGCCCCGGAACAGGTTACTTCATGTTCCGGGGCAGAGGGAACATGGAACGAGCGAAGCCGACAGGCACGCGGCACCCCCCAGCAGGTAAAAATGCACCCGTGTGGGGGGGGGGGGGGTCGCGCTGCACCCGGGGGGGGGGGTGCGCATCGGCGATCCACCCCGGGTGTCAGCCACCCTAGGAACGCCACTGGTGTCAGAATTTTAAAAGGCATGGGATAAGGAAAAGGAAATATTAGGGGTTACAGAGGATGGGCAGACTTGATGGGCCATATAGCCTATATCTGCCATCATGTTTCTATGTTTCTATAAAATCAAACCCAGTCAGTCTGGCTCTCAGGATATCCACAATGAATATGCATGAGATATATCTGCATACTGTGGAGAAAGTGCATGCAAATCTATTTCATGCATGTTCTTTGCAATAACAGATGTAAGTTATAAAACTTCTCTTATTGGCTAGGCCTCAGCTGCAGCTATCAGTCAGTAGATAGATCAGGGATGATATTAACAACCATGGCAACAGGGCCCATCCATTATCACCTACAAATAGGCAGCAGTCACAAAACTAACTTCTCTCTTTTTCCACAACATTACACACAAGAACTAATTCACTTCGCTACTCACATAGCAGAGCTAACAATTACTCATATAAAGGACTCTGACATATTATATGAACATGGGACGCTTGGCAACGTGAAAAGGAAGTCACATTCTACCTCCTGGTATTCTTATAGGCAAAATGGAGTGAACAGGAGTTTGTGAAAACTACAGCAACCCAGTGAAGGCCAGTGATGCATTCATGTGCAAATTTCAAATCTTTTTAGTCCATTCTGAATAACTTTTGAGCAACTTTCTAGTGACTATCTCTTTTTAAGACAGGTGGTATTTGTTAAACCTGAATATTTCCTGCTATTCATTCCCCAAAAGCCAAATTTTGTGGGGTTGTATTATAGACTGTATTTGGTTGTATAAATGTCATTTTGATACACTTCAGAAATTTTGACCTTACTATTGTTGCCTCAGTTCCATGATTCCAATCCATTTTGGCTCAAAACAACTGATCAGATTGAGATAATCAATTGTTGTCTTGCCCTCTCTATGGGGTCCTTTTAGAAAGCTGCAGTAAAAAGTGGCCTGCTGTAGCGTGGGTGCGTCTTTTAGGCACGAGCTGTGCCACTTCTTATTGAGGCTGGGAAAAAGGCTATTTTTTAATGGGCTGGGAAATGGGCCTGCGCTAATATTAAAACTAGTGCATGCCTATTTATGGCCTGAGCCGTTACCACTACCCATTGACCTAGTGGTAAGGGCTCACACGATACCCACATGATAACTATGCAGCATGTGCCAAAGTGGGTGCACTGCCGGTTACCACTGGGAATGCTCCGTGGTAGAAAATAGAAAATTATTTTCTACCTCGGGATTTGGCGCACGCCAAAATCAGAATTACTGCTAGGCACATGCGCCTCCCCAGCGGTAGTGCCAATTGGGCGCATGTTACCCACACATTAGCCCTCCTGTGCCTTTTTAAAAGGGCCCCTTAATTCCTTTGGAGGTTTGAGAAATGGCTGAAAAATGTGTGTCAAGAAGTCATTCTCTGTATTTCCACACCATTTTTCTAGCTTGAGTGAATTTTCTACAGACTTAAAATATTTGGGTTAAATATCTTAACTGAAAGTTCATTTAAAAAAAAACAAACAAACTCATGAAATATGGACCATCACAGGGTGAGTTATGTTTACTACAGAGATTACTCTTAGTATGCCTCTTATTTGTGAGACTCCGGCCCTTCCATCCCCTTGTCTTGACAATCTTCCTACAGATGGGGCCTTGGCAGATGGCATATTTGAGTAGCAGAAGGTGAAGTCAACAATTAGTTCAGTGTGCCGAGCGCTTACTGGAACAAAACAGACAACTGCTAGACCACAGTGAAAGAAAGATACAGCTAATAGCGCACATGCTGGAACTTCAGGCGAGGCATGCAGATGACAGTTGAGAAATTGTGCATGGCCTTTATGCCAATTTCGCAAAGGATTGAAAACGTATCTTTTCAGTAAGTATTTGAATGAATAATCTTATTAGGACTTTTTTGTTTTACTGGTGTGTTTTAAAATTTTGTAACCCACTTAGATTCAGTATTCATATTAGTGGGTTATAAATACCTCGAATAGAATAGAATAGAATAGAGGTGTGTGACCTACACCAGGACATTCAAGCCCTGTCAAGGTAGCCTCACAGATGACAGTTAAGAGTTGGAGGGGATTATTGGCAGGGTTACCATATGTCTGGTTTTACCCGGACATGTCCTTTTTTTGAGGACATGACCAGGCAACTGGGCGGGTTTTGCCAGCTTGCCTGTTTGTCTGGATTTGTGGACGAAAGGGTAGGCTGGTGGGCAGACGGGCAGATGGGTGTCCTATCCTCCCCTCCCCTCTTTTACCTTAGTTTGGTGCCCTGGTGGTCTAGTGACCTCTTTGGGGCAGGAAAAAACCTCCTCTTTCCTGCCTGGCACGTCTGCAGGCTGTCTTTCTCCTGGTGCTGATTAGGCTGCCGAGAGTTCAAGCAGTGACCTTGAAAGACTTCTGCAGAAGTCTCACAAGGCCACCGCTTGAACTCTTTGTAGCCATTTTGAATCAGCACCAGGAGAAAGACAGTCTGCAGACACATCGGGCAGGAAAGAGGGGGCTCTTTCCTGCCCCAAAGAGGTCACTAGACCACCATGGCACTACACTAAAGTAAAGGAGGGGAGGGGAAGGATAGTGAATGGAGTCATATGGGTGGAGAGAGGCTGGAAAATTGGGACAGGGATCTACATGGGGGGAAGAGAGGGAATCTGGTTTTCTATGGGGGGGGGGTCAAAGTGACAGGGGGTGGGGCAGGGCAGGGTATGACAGGGGGAGTGGCATGCGTTCTCTTTTTTCTTAGGGCAAATATGGTAACCCTAATTATTGGGAGGGGTGGCAGGAGATAAACCGCATAAAACATGGTCCTATCTTTATGCAGCAACCCTTGGCCAGTTAAGTTCTGAATATCGACTTAACCTGCCGTGTATTAGCCAGTGCTGTATAAATTGAATATTCAATGCCAAATCCCAGACATGGCCTGCCATTGAATAACTGGGAATAATACCGACGATGGTCAGCAAAACACTCACCACCTCTACTTTGGAGACAAAGTCTGTAGGGACTTTATACCAGTGGATTTTGCACCATTTTTCAAAATGAAAGCATGCATGGATATCTTCATGGAACTTTGCTATGGGGATAAAATACCCATAGAGTTTTCCACCTGCTTTTGTGCAGGCAGATTTTCTGTGAAAAAAAAAAATAGTACCAGAGACTGTAAAGTGCAAACTGGGTGCTTAATTTTCCAATTCCACCGGAAACACTTGCATCATGTTTCATTTGAATGTGCATATTTTAGCCATATTGAGAAAGCAATGTCCAGACAATCCAACTTATATGCATAAATCATTAATTACTTTTGTAAATGGTTTTAAAGCGTCCTATGTTATTGAAAAAGTTCACAATTGAACTTGTGTTGTGTTCTAAAACATATGATGTATGGAATAAAAGGTAGGGTTACCATATTTTGTCCCCCAAAAAGGAGGACACATGCCCCGCCCCTACCACACACCTGCCACCCCCTTTCACACCCTGCCCCACCCCTTCCACACCCTCACCCCACCCCCTATCACAACCTTGCTCTGCCCCCTGTCACATTTTCCCCTCCCCCATGTCACATACCCCGTTGCCCCCCCTCCCCATCACCCTCCCTCCCCTTACTACTGCCCTAGTGGTCTAGTGACCTCTTCGGGGCAGGAAAGAGCCCCCTCTTTCCTGCCCGGAGCGCTGCCCTGCATGCATCCTTCCTGTTGCTGATCCTCGGCGCTGAGTCAAAATGTCCGCCGAGAGTTGAAGTCTCGCGAGGTCACTTCAACTGTCAGCGGCCATTTTGAATTGGCTCCGAGGATCAGCAACAGGAAGGTTGCATGCAGGACAGCGCTCCGGACAGGAAAGAGGGGGCTCTTTCCTGTCCCGAAGGCAGAAGAGGTCACTAGACCACCAGGGCACTAGTAAGGGGAGGGGAGGCTAGCAATCTGCCCGTTTGTCCGGATTTCTGGATAAACGGGCAGATTGGCAAAACCCGTCCGGTTGCCCGGACATGCCCTCAAAAAGAGGACATGGCCGGGTAAATCTGGACATATGGTACCCTAATAAAAGGAGCACTCAGACAGGACAAACTGAAGTTTTGCTTCAGTGTTTACTGAGGAAGTTGTCCCGTGCAACTTTAGAAAACTTGCACGTTCTGTCGTGCACACTGGTATTGTTTTCACCCATTTCCAACTTTTTTCACCAGTGAATCAGTGAGGACTACAAAGTCACAAGACTCCTGAACTCCTGCTGTGGAAAGCATTTTACAGTTTCAGGGGTCCTTTTACTAAGGTGCACTGAAAAATAGCTTGTAGTAGTGTAGGCATGGGTTCTGGGCGTGCGCCAATCCATTTTTCAATGCACCTGTAAAAAAGACCTTTTTTTATATTTTTGCCAAAAACGGATGTGTGGCAAAATCAAAATTGCTGCTTGTCCATTTTGGGTCTGTGACCTTACCGCCAGCCATTGACCTAGTGATAAAGTCTCACACGGTATCTGGGTGGTAATGACCTACGTGTGTCAAATGCCACTTGGCGTGCATCCGATACATGCATCCAAAAATAAAAATGATATTTTAGCCACAAGGGCCACGCGGTAACCAGGTGGTAACTCCATTTTTACGTATGTTGGGTGCGTAGACGCTTATGCGGCTTAGTAAAAGGTCCCCTCAGACTTTTTTTTGCATCTAGGAAGCAAAGATTTGCCTCTCATGTCATTTTTTTCTTGGAAAGCTGTAGCTCTCAAGCTTTTTCTGTGCTGAATGTCCTGCATGATGGGATTTTATGTATATCTGTGGCTTCTTGCCCAGCCACTGTTAGAAACAGGGCAGTCTTTTTCATACCCTCCTCTTCAAGTGCCTTTATTGCTCTTTGATAAAGGAAGAACCTTTGTTTAAACTTTTTTCTCCCATGTCTCTACATTATAATCCGTTACAACATTAATCTCTGAAGTAAATCAAAATAATATCTTAAAATTGGCCACATTTTTTTAAATGATCTGAAAAGAAGTTAAAATGTTTTTCATATACATCCCTATCCTGTTTCAAATAATGCAGTTTGCAAATTCATGCAGTCATTTCCACCCTTGCAAACAGTGTTGTTTCTCTCTCTATGTGCCACACTGAATGATTTTCTGTATCTCTCTGCCTCATTTCCTGTTTCCTCTTATATAACCCTGCTTTATAGTCCCTCCAGGCAAGTCCCTCTGATGCCCCTCAATTCCAGATCCCTTCGCTCAAGTCCCCTACCTAAAGGCCCCTAATACAACATGTTGACCTCTACCACAAGACTACTGCTCTGAGTTGTCAGCGCCATTTTGAACCTGGCCTAGCAAGGAACAGGAGAGACTGGGGATTGCTTCTGCCCCAACCCCACTAGACACCAGGGATTGTGTCAGGTAGGCCTGGGGAGACTTTGGAGAGGAGAGGGCAGCTCTGATATGGTATGATAGAGGTCTACAAAATCCTGAGTGAAGAAGAAGAGGTAAACGTGAATCAATTTTTTTTTTTACTCTATGGAAAAGTACAATGACTAGGGGGACACTCAATGAAGATTCATGGTAATACTTTTAAAATGAATAGGAGGAAATATATTTTTTCACTCAACACATAGTTAAGTTCAGGAACTCATTGTTGGAGGAAGTGGTAATAGCAGTTAATGTACCTGGGTTTAAAAAAGGTTTAGACAAGTTCTTGGAGGAAACGTCTATAATCTGTTATTAAGATAGACATGGGGTAAGCCACTACTTATCCCTGGGATCAACAGCATAGATTCTTGCTACTGTCTGAGCTTCTGCATGGTACTTGTGACCTAGATTGGCCACTGTTAGAAGCAGGATACTGGGCTGGATGGACGTTTGTCTGACCCAGTATGGCTATTCTTTTGTTCTTCTGTTCTGATTATTGCATACGAACCACTTTAAGAAGCCCCTAGGAGTATGGGACCATGGCTTTGTGGTACAATAATTCCAGGATGGAAAAGGCTGGTGGTATTTTTCCAGGAATAATGCTGATTGTTGTGTTCATTGCAACTGTGTTATTTGCTTTACATATTAATGAGCTGTTTTTAATGCATTTGCATGTTTTACAATTTATTACTATGTATCCCATGGTACCTCATATTAACATGCATTACACTAATCTAAAGCGCATTATTGCCCTTTAGCATCCATTAAGGGGCAAATAATGTGTTTTAGAACCCTCAGACTGGCCATTACTAAACACAGGAGGCTGAGCTTGATGAACATCTTCTGTTGTCAAACGAAGAAGAACAGAACTAGCCAAGAAATATTGCTATTTTGAAGATAAAGTAGCTGTACAGCATTACTAATATTCAGTGCTGAAATCTGCATGACAAAAGCTATGGGGGAGTTATCTTGATTTCAAACATGCAAGAGTAGTATATTTTCATTTGTTCTTTTCATAATTAGTTTCAGATTATTGCCGATTTCCTCAAACTGTAAATCACCCACCTCCACTGGAGAATGAGGTCACATCCCATCTGGAAGTGATTGTTTGAGAGGTAACTGAAGGCTTACAGTTCTGTTATTTATCAATTTCACAGCCTTAAGAAGGCAAGTGGATGAAATGCAAGTTAAAATTTTTTATTTATAATACCGCCCATTGAGGTGGCAGTAAGGGCTCCCACACTACCCCAGTGGTAACCGGGCAGCTCGCAGCAATGCCCGATCACTGCCAGGTACACACCGGCGCTACAAAAATAAAAATATTTTTATAGTGCCAGAAATGGCATGCGCTGGGGATGGGAACTACTGCTGGGCTGCTGCGGTAGCCCGGTGGTACTTCCCTTTTAGCGAGTGGTAAGCTTTTGGAAATATGCATCTGTGATATTTTGCACGTAAGTTTCAATTTCTCTAGTATTGCTGCATGCCGAGTCTGGCTTCTTGAGGTAACTTTCCAGTTCAGTATTTTGCCTTCATATCTTTTGATTTCTAGTTCCTTGTGTCATATCTGTTGTGTCATGTGTTTTTCATGTGTGATCAAGGTGCAGTATTCTGCTAGCATGTAGTATTTGCAGCCCTTTTTGTTTTGTTTTCACTAGGTAGTGTACTGGTGTTTTAGATCCCGGTGTAATTACAGTGCTGCCTTTCCACGCATAAGGTTGTAGCTCGTCCTGCCTTTGGAATTAGTGCTATTATGGTTTGGTAAGGTTCTGAGTGTGTTTTTTTTTTTAAATTTATTATTTATTCAGTTTCATCAAAAATTTCAAGAAAACATCTTGGTAGGAAAAGCAACATAAAAAATTAAGCATATATCATTAAAGATTAACAATCTATTAAGAGGTTATTAATACTCAAGTCCATAAATTGGAAATCCAAGATTCAGGAATACAAGGAGAATCAAAAAACAAATTTAGGAAATTAAATTAAGTTAACGCAAATTCTATTGAGGTGTATTACTTATTCCTTTAGCGTTTATCCTTTTTTACCGAAGTTATAAGAGCTGATGCATGCGCGGGCTCTGTAAACACATATTTCTTCCCATCAAGTCTTACTATACATTTGCAGGGGTACCTTAAAAAAAAGGTGCCCCCCAATTGTATTATTTCAGACTTAAGGAGCAAGAATTGTTTCCTCCGTCTCCTTGTGGGTTCTGAGTGTGTTTTTGCATAAGTTTGTGTATAGTGTTTTGCAGTGGAGAGATTATGTGTTGGCTGTACTAAGGTGACATCAACACTTTAAATTAATTTTAGTTTGTCATAACATCAAACATGGCTTTATAATATTTTGGAGGATCTGATGTTGAATTGTTAAAGGTATTAATTGTGACTATTTTACTTTTATTTATTTTTTTTTTGTGTGTTAACAGACAATTATGGATATAAGCCCCACCCCTAACCCCACCCCCTTTAGCCTCCCCAAACAGTTTGGCCACCGACCGCCTACGCTTGGGAGGACCTTAGTGACCTTGAAGGTGTGTAGAGGGAGATCCTGTTCTTCAAGTACTCTGGGCCATTTTCTATAAGAGCAGGATTTAGGTACAATCTGGACCTCCATAGATGTTCGTATTGTAAAATTTCTCTGAGTTTGGAAAGGCATGGTTCAAATGCTCAATGCATAAAAAACAAACCATTCAAAAATAGACCAGAAACTTCCAGATACTTTAACATATTGATACAGAGAAAAATATCTATATAGGAAATAAAACCCCTCAAAGCCATTCCTACTGGAATAAGCAATGAGAACACAGGCCTTCTAGTCTAAAATAACTGAGGGGCCCTCTTACTATACTGCGTAGGCGTGTATGTACGTCCTATGTGTCTCAATTTGGAGTTATCGCCTGGCTACCGCATGGCCCAGGCGGTAATTCCATTTTTTATGCGCGTCCACTACACACGCCGGAAAATAATTTTTATTTTCCTTCACGCTGTGGAAACTGGATGGTAATCGTCATTCTACGCATGTAGATGATCACCGCACAGTTACCACATGAGACCAATTTTTATTTTGCCGCACATCCATTTTTGGCAAAAATTGTAAAAAGGCCTTTTTTACAGGTGTGCTGAAAAATTGATCAGTGCGCGCCTAAAACATCTGCCTACACTAGCACAGCCCATTTTTCAGCGCACCTTAGTAAAAGGACCCCTCAGTCTTCTTAAAGGTCAATGCTAACTTATTAGTCTCCTTGCATTTACTAACATTGTTCATATAAGGACATAGTAAAGAAGAAGGATTTGACTGATCAGTGATGGGTAGCAATAACTGTATGTCATTGGCATAAATCTTCAAATCAAAATGAAGTGATTGCAAAATGCTTGCTTAAGATAAATATTTAACAAAGTTGCTGAGAAGCACTGTTCCCTCGAAGTTGAGCAGGAGTCCTCCAACCACATTGCTGCCAGTGGAGGGTGCTATTTTCAATTGCTAGGGACAGGCATGTCCTCTAGAATCCTACAGAACTTGTCTATCCCTCACTATTGAAAATGTGATATTGAAAGAGCACCCCTCACTGGCAGCAATGCAGTTGGGGGAGTCCTGCTCAGCTTAAAGGGAATAATGCTGAGAAGGCAGATTATTGTGGTACACCATACTACAATGGTTTCCAGGTAGGGCCGCTGCCGCCACCCCCCCATTCCCTACCACTGTTGCCTCCCTCTCCTGCTCCCAGGCCACCGGCGCTGCAGTCCCCGGTCTCACCTGCCTGCCCTCAGCTCCGTTGATAGCCCCCCTCCATCCGCCATTGTGACCGTGCCTCCTGCATTCAAATCGGCAGCGCCTCACCTCCTTGTGAAAGCGGCAGATCACCTCCTTTCGGGCCTTCCCTCACTGTATCCCGCTCTCGTCACTTCCTGTTTCCGCAAGGGCGGGGCACAGTGAGGGAGGGCCCAAAGGGAGGTGATCTGCCTACTTCACATGGAGGAGAGGCACTTCCGATTTGAATGCAGGGTGCCTGGTCACGGTGGCGGACGGAGCCGAGGGCGGGCAGGTGAGACCGGGGACTGCAGCACCGGCGGCCTGGGAGCAGGAGGAGAGAGACCCCAGCGCTGGGCCCCCCTTGGAGGCCCTGGGAATTTTGTCCCCCCTGCCGCCCCCTTTCGGCGGCCCTGTTTCCAGGTAGACTCATATCCATCATAAATTACCTTGAAACTATGGGTTGCAAGAATGACTCAAGCTAACTCAGTTCACGGTTGCTAATTTGCAATGTACAAAAATGAGAAAGTAATATAATATGATCTACTGAATCTAATGCTGCAGAGATGTCAAGCATTATCAATATCATCTGACTCCCTTGATCAAGATGTCAACTAATCACATCCAGCACTCCAACTATTGAAGTTTCCATGCTGTAATATTTTTGGAAACCACATAGGCATTCATATAAACCTCTGCAAAAAAAAATTTCTCTAAATGCCACGTTACATATTTCTCCAGAATCTTCTCAAGAAACAGTAAGCTCAAAATTGGATGACAATTTGCTGCTATTCTGAGATCGGTGTCCACTCCCTTAACCACTGGATACACTACTGTTTTTCTCAACTCTTCTGGAACAAGGATAAAAGGAACACTTAATAATCAACACCAAAACCGATTCAATAGTGCACTTTGTTGTAAATAAAATATATGGATGGCATGATCAAGGCAAGTATCTCTTCTTTTTTTTTTAAATTTTTTTAACAAAGAATACAACTTGCCCAGCTGAAAATCGTTCCACATGAGAACATAAGGAGTATATTGTACTAATTCCATCACACTGTTAACATTACCTGAGAACAACTGTGTCCTAATAATTTTAACTTTCTGCATGAAAAGAAGGACCAGTTCTTCAGCAGAAGGAACTAGATCCCTCTTAAAATTTAGGTTCTACATCGTTAACTTCTTGACCCATGACATGTCCAGCAGTACAAACAGATTCTCCCATTGACCTGACTACAAATATAGAATGAGTTTTCACAACTCTTGCAACAAGGCAGTACATTGCAGTTCATAGACTTGTAGGCTAGCAGCCTTCAGCTGAGAACTGATTTTATTTGGCCCTGGCCAAAATAAGTTAATTTGTTTTTAATGTTTACAAAAATAAGGAAACATTTTGATAAATTGGTCCTACATTGCTTCATTATGGAATGTTTACGTTCCTGTGATGCTATTTTATATGGATGAATGAACTCAACAGCACCTCACATCATTGCCAAAAAAGCTGTGTACTGTCCAAAATAATTTTCAGGTGGTCTCTATTGAAGTGGTGCCAGAGTGCCAGTTCCAAAGTTGCTAAGGCATGTTAATTTTAACCTGAACAATTGCCTTGAACTGCATGTTTACAATGAGCTTCTGAAGGCCACAAAAATAGGTTTTTGAATTTTTTAATTTTTTTAAACCGATGACTCTTTTCTATCTTGCTTATAGCGGAGCTATAAGACAGATATAAAAGGCTGGAAATTGAAGAACTTGGAATGAGCCAAGGTGTTGAAGTTAAAATTTAACCACCACCTCTACTCGCTTTCTTCAGGATGTTCTTGAGTTTTCAACAAAGTATCTAGAGGAACTGTGTATGGAAATATGCCAGAAATATCAACATTGGTGAATGACTTAGCTTGTCATGCATGTTTTGTTTAGAAAATTTAAAGTGTCACTCAATTTTTGCTTTAATTTTGAAAGCGTTTATCACAGTACAAGATATATTATAGAGCAGCTATCTTCTCATCTGTTGAACATGAGTTCATTTGTGTACATGTTCATGATTCTTATTGATACAGCTACTAAAACCTGCACCTGTATTTCTCCAATCCAAAAAAAAAATGTCCCTGCTGGAAATGTGCACAATGGAAATCAATCCATTTAAGCCTGAATGAGACGTGTAGTGACTGAAAAGACAATTTTATTTCTGTTTGTTGGAGCTTGTCTGGTTAGCATCGGTGGGGGACACAGTTGGTGGTCTGGCCAGTCTTATCCTCTTCTAATCTTATGGGCGGACAATAAAAATAAATAATGGCTCCAGAAGGCAATGAGATGAGAAACTGCAAAAAAGGGACAGAGGCCTCTGGTCGTGCAAAGCTTGCAAATCCCCTTCCCTCCCCCTCCTCTTATACACCATGTATATACAGATAAACCACAGGGAATATCTCAAACGATGGTAATTTGTAGGGAAAAAAGCAGATAGCAAGATTGGTTCCTCTGTAAATAATGGGTAAAACGGGGGCCATTGTTCAGAGCGAAAACATTTTGTGGTTCTTTATCAAACAATCCAAGGTTATCATTGAAATCAATCCTCGTGCTGCGGGGTCCATTAAGTAAGATTCCTTCTCTGCCAACCCATATTGGCTACAGATTTCCCTCAACAGCTTTTGTCTGACCTTCATGGTAATTGCTCAGGATGCATAATTTTAGTTTAAGACGTGCTTTGGATAAAGTGTTAAGCATTCAATATTTCTTTTCAAGAGTGATAGCATGAATATTTAAATCTGTTCCATGGACTTGATTGTTTTATCTCTTGTGTAGATCTCTAGGTAAAATAGCTGTTGGATTAGATTTTTGAGTTCATGCAAGAGCTGTTCCCAAACAAAGGCAAATGTTGAAGAGGAAACCATCTTCTTTTTTCAATGAACTGTTTCCAAAAAAGGAGGTTCAAAATGTTGCAACTACTCTGCACATACCTATAAATATTTTCATTGTTGTGGGATTTTGTAACCTTTAAAAATCGCTAGTCAGTTTACACACATGACAGGTGGAACAAATTCATTGTGCTAACGAGCAAAGGACTATTTTCTCCTCAGTTGTATGAATATTTATGGAGGTTAAAGGGACTGACTTAGTAGAAATTGAAGCTCAATTGTTACAAAAACCTTAGTGGAAGCTATACTGAGTTTACAGCCACTGATCTGCACATAATTTATAGACAGTAGGTAAAATGAGAATTCTGCAGAAGATCCAGGATCACAAGAGGCGGGTCAGGGCTAAGATCTGTAGCTAAAGGGCAATGATTACGCCATTTATATATGACAGATTGTTGAGAACCATTGAGATAACAAGAACATAGGCATCTAGGGAGAAAGGTCACTGTATAAAAATGAGACAGCAAGCATGAAAGAAGGTGATCATATCTTGGCACTTCATTTTATCATCTTATTAACCACACAGTCAAGGAACAAAGAAGATTATTTATGTATTTTTTGCTTCACATTTCTCTGAATCCAAATAACCTGTAGGAATAGAGTGGTTTAGATGTTTAGATAACTATCATTTTGCTGTCTCCTGCATCACTTTAAAGGCTAGTAGCAAGAATTTGAATTTACTGCAAAAGGGCTTGATAACCAAAGTAGTGATTTTAGAGATGTGACACACAGGGGCATAATCGAACGGAAACGTCTATCTCCATGGGCGTTTATCTCCGAGAACGGGTCCGTGAAGGGGCGAACTGAACCGTAGTTTCGAAAAACATGGACGTTTATCTTTTTTTGAGCTGGGCGTTTTTGTTTTTCAGCGATAATGGAAACCAAAGGTGCCCAGCTCAAAAATGAATAACTCCAAGACATTTATTCGTGGGAGGGGCCAGGATTCGTAGTGCACTGGTCCCCCTCACATGCCAGGACACCAACCGAGCACCCTAGGGGGCACTTTTACAAAAAAAAAAAAAAAAAAGGTAAAACAGCTCCCAGGTGCATAGCACCCCCCTCAAAACCCACTGCCCACAAGTCTACACCATTACTATAGCCCTAAGGGGTGAAGGGGGGCACCTACATGTGGGTACAGTGGGTTTGGGGGACGGTTTGGAGGGCTCCCATTTACCAGCACAAGTGTAACAGGTGGGGGGGATGGGCCTGGGTCCACCTGCCTGAAGTCCACTGCACCCCCTAATAACTGCTCCAGTGACCTGCATACTGCTGCCAGGGAGGTGGGTATGACATTTGAGGGTGAAAATAAAAAGTTGTGAAACGGCATATTTTGTGGTGGGAGGGGGTTTGTGACCACTGGGGGAGTAAGGGGAGGTCATCCCCAATTCCCTCCAGTGGTCATCTGGTCATTTAGGGCACATTTTGGGGCCTTATTCGTGGAAAAACAGGGTCCAGGAAAAGTGCCCTAAATTCTCGCTAAAAACGCATATTTTTTTTCCATTATCGGCGAAAGGCGCCCATCTCTGATCGGCCGATAACCACGCCCCAGTTCCGCCTTCACCATGCCTTCGACACGCCCCATCAACTTTGTCCGCATCCGCGACGGAGTGCAGTTGAAAACGTCCAAATTCGGCTTTCGATTATACCGCTTTATTCGTTTTTGTGAGATAAACGTCTATCTCCCGATTTGGGTCACAATATAGGCGTTTTTCTATTTCGATTATAAGCAGGACAGTCAGTCTTCCATAGACCCAATATTCTTCCATAGACCCAATATACTTTCTGGTTGCCTCATTTTTAAGAATTTGAAATATTTTTAGTTCTTAAGAAGGACTTCAGCACAGACTAAAACTAAATTACAGTAATCTGAATAATCTATCACTAAAGAGTTCAAGTTCACATTTATTTTTCTTTAATGATGATTATAAAATCATCTCAACGGTTTACAAACTATACTATAAAAATAAAACAAAACAAAAAAGAAGAAGAAAGGAAAGGGGAAAGAAAATGGAAAGAATTTATCCTAATACTATATTACATCTCATTAATTATAAGGGTAAGGGCACTAGAGGAACATTTATTAACACTAGAAAGGAAATGAAAGAAGCCATAGGAAGAATATCAGGACCCTCACTGTTCTAACATTCCAGACCCTACAAGTTTAAAAGGAGGAAATAGAAATTGTCAGATTTTTCCTTTCCTATAGGAGATAGAAGAAATGCATTTTGCTAACTTGGTCAATATACACCAACTCATTGACAGGCCAGAGTCAACACACACACCCACATCCAGAATTATTACCTCCATAAGAAATATGTATGAGATAAAATTGATTATATTAGAGATTCGTGTTATGCAAATCTATCTCATGCATATTCATTGTGGTGATCCCTCAAACCCATCTGGCTAAGAACATCTCCTGGAGATGGTTGAAAAGCGTCCTAGTTAACCATCCCTGCCTCTAAGTGACCTCATAGTTACAGCAAGACTATGAAACTGTAGTCCTCAAGTCCTACAAACCAGCTGGATTTCCAAGCAGTCCACCTGGATATGCATGAAATGCACTTGCATGCAGTATCTCCATTATATGTAAATGTGTGTCATGAATAGGCTGAAATCATAGAAGCCTGCGTCAAGTTACATTATATTTACTGTCCCTGCTGTCTTTAAACATGCTGTGGTCACACCTCTCCTTAAGAAGCCTTCACTCGACCCTACTTGTCCCTCTAATTACCGACCCATCTCCCTCCTTCCTTTTCTCTCCAAATTACTTGAGCGTGCTGTTCACCGCCGCTGCCTTGATTTTCTCTCCTCACATGCTATTCTTGACCCACTACAATCTGGTTTTCGCCCTCTCCACTCAACCGAAACTGCGCTTACTAAAGTCTCCAATGACCTATTACTGGCTAAATCCAGAGGTCAATATTCCATCCTCATTCTTCTTGATCTTTCCGCTGCTTTTGACACTGTCGATCACAGCATACTTCTCGATACCCTGTCCTCACTTGGATTCCAGGGCTCTGTCCTTTCCTGGTTCTCTTCCTACCTCTCCCTCCGCACCTTTAGTGTTCACTCTGGTGGATCCTCTTCTACTTCTATCCCTCTGCCTGTCGGCGTACCTCAGGGTTCTGTTCTTGGTCCCCTCCTCTTTTCTATCTACACTTCTTCCCTTGGTTCATTAATCTCATCTCATGGCTTTTCCTACCATCTCTATGCTGATGACTCCCAAATCTACCTTTCTACCCCTGATATCTCACCTTGCATCCAAACCAAAGTTTCAGCGTGCTTGTCTGACATTGCTGTCTGGATGTCTCAACGCCACCTGAAATTAAATATGACCAAAACCGAGCTTCTCATTTTCCCCCCCAAACCCACCTCCCCGCTCCCCCCGTTTTCTATTTCTGTTGATGGCTCTCTCATTCTCCCTGTCTCCTCAGCTCGAAACCTTGGGGTCATCTTTGACTCTTCTCTCTCCTTCTCTGCTCATATCCAGCAGATTGCCAAGACCTGTCGTTTCTTTCTTTACAACATCCGTAAAATCTGCCCCTTTCTTTCCGAGCACTCTACCAAAACCCTCATCCACACCCTTGTCACCTCTCGTTTAGACTACTGCAATCTGCTTCTTGCTGGCCTCCCACTTAGTCACCTCTCCCCTCTCCAGTCGGTTCAAAACTCTGCTGCCCGTCTCATCTTCCGCCAGGGTCGCTTTACTCATACTACCCCTCTCCTCAAGACCCTTCACTGGCTCCCTATCCGTTTTCGCATTCTGTTCAAACTTCTTCTACTAACCTATAAATGTACTCACTCTGCTGCTCCCCAGTATCTCTCCACACTCGTCCATCCCTACACCCCTTCCCATGCACTCCGCTCCATGGATAAATCCTTCTTATCTGTTCCCTTCTCCACTACTGCCAACTCCAGACTTCGCGCCTTTTGTCTCGCTGCACCCTACGCCTGGAATAAACTTCCTGAGCCCCTACGTCTTGCCCCATCCTTGGCCACCTTTAAATCTAGACTGAAAGCCCACCTCTTTAACATTGCTTTTGACTCGTAACCACTTGTAACCACTCGCCTCCACCTACCCTCCTCTCTTCCTTCCCGTTCACATTAATTGATTTGATTTGCTTACTTTATTTATTTTTTGTCTATTAGATTGTAAGCTCTTTGAGCAGGGACTGTCTTTCTTCTATGTTTGTGCAGTGCTGCGTACGCTTTGTAGCGCTATAGAAATGCTAAATAGTAGTAGTAGTAGTAGTAAGTAGTAAGTTTAAAACAAATTGGAGAAAATATTTGTACACTCAACGGTGCAATTAAACTCTGGAATTTGTTGTCAGAGAATGTGGTAAAAGCAGTGAGCTTAGCGGGGTTTAAAAAAGGTTTAGATGTCTTCCTAAAAGAAAAGTCCAATAAGCCATTATTAAAATGGACTTGGGAAAATCCACTGCTTATTTCTGGAATAAGCAGCATAAAATGTATTGTACTATTTTGGGATCTTGCCAGGTACTTGTGACCTGGATTGGCCACTGTTGGAAAGTGATGTCAGCAAGGGCGTGACGCAGCAGAGGGAAAAATGCAGAGACCAGCACAGCCAGCAGATGTGCATTGCTGCGGCCACTCACAAGCATGGTGAGGTAAGGAAGAAGGGAGTTGCTGGGTCGCAGATGGATCCGAGGAAGGAAAAGAGGAAGTGAGAGGAGCCGTATGGCCATCCTGGAAGTTTTGGGGAGGAACCAGACAGGGTGGGCCTGAGCTAAGAATGAGTGTGTCTTGGCCCACTCAGACCCACCAGTAGCTACACCACTGTTCTCTCGTTGTGCTGTTTATTTTTTTTGCACTATATTTGGTTTTGTGTAGTGGTCACATGTATGTCAGCAAGTTGAGCAGGGTTGTTTGAATTATTTTGGTATTTGCCCTGTTCCCTCTGTGGATATTGCACCTAAGTACAACATTGAAAGGATGTAACTTATAGCATTCTGTAAGTTAATGCATGTAAGTGGGGGGGGCATGCCCATGCTCCACCCAGACATATGTTCCTCCATGCAGTAAACATGCCAAAGCACTTATCTGTGCCTGTATAGAATAATGCACTTGCACCTGTTAAATGCTGCCTTCTCTGTGCCCTTATGCATGCTTGGCACCTGTAACTGTATAGACACAGTTATAGAATTGTTCTTAATATGCACATCAGCTGGATGGGTCCATTCTGATTTTTTGTTATCGTGTTATTACGTTGTGTACTCTGAGATTGCTGATCACAGAGAATATAGAAATTACAAGTCCATTGATACGCTGACAGTAAAAGCAGGGTGCACCTTTCAACATGATGATTCATGGTCACCCAAACTCACTGCCTTGTCTCTGATAATCCAATCTAAATATTATTACAAGTAATAAAAAAAGAAAGCTTATTTGGGCTTGTACCATTTTAGAATGATCAGTCAAAAGTTGACGACCCTTATTGTAGTTGGAAACAGGGAGATGCCTCTGACTGATTTTACTGATGTTCAAAGCCTATTTTCCTTTATGTAACATATTTAACATCATTGAAGTTGGATGAAATTTAATCCTGAGGAAAGTGCGCTCTTTGCCCTTTGGCAGGCGAGACGCCATTCTGAAGCAATTCTGCCCACATTAAGTCTCAACTCTGGAGTACATTCTGGCTGGCTGTTTTTTTTCTTAACTGAGAAGTACAGGTCACAGCTGTTGTGCAGAAAGCCCCTAACATATCCAGAACATCCAAAGAACTTGCTCCGTTCTGGCCACAGATGGACTGGTAGAAATCTTTGTATGGGTCAGACAATTTCCCAAGTGGGTGACTACAGAACTGAGACCGTTTTGTCATTAAAGACTGTCCACTGCACTATCCTTACTTTCCAGAGAGAGGTTACAGGCAAAATATTTTTGTGTTTCCAGTTCATCTAAATTCACTGGGGATCCCAGGTTGCCTTGTCGGATTGCTGTTCTGCCTCATGAGTGGGGAGGTCTGGGTCTTCTCATCATCTGCTATTTAATCATCAACTCTGGAATATGGCGCATTAATGACTGGTTTCGAAAAAGACGGAGTATTTCACGTGTACTTCATTGGAGACCCTACAGCTGGGAACTATGCATAGTAGCCTCTACCTTCATGCTTTGCCTGCTCAGCTCCCTTGCCTACCCAGGGAATATATGCACTGCTGCCTTCTTCGGGCTACTTGGCATTGGCTATGTAACCTCTTGGTATCAACTCACAGACCACTCCTCTTCTGCCTTTGATCCATAACCTTGTATTTCTGCCTGGTATAAACTCACCATTCTTTGCTAATTATATTGGAACATTGAACAAGTCTTGTCTGATGAAAGCGTTATTGCATGGTAATTTTTAGCATGCACTAAAAATGCTAACATGCCTGTAGTGTGGCTTAGTAAACAGGGCCCGCAGTTTGCTAACAAAATGGCTAACACAGATTATGAGGGGCTTCAAACACCTCAAAATTTAAATAAACAAGGCCTGTAAGCTCCAAGAGCATTGGTCTGACCAAATATGTCAGTTTTCCCAAAGGAATTCCCAGATATTATCATTGGCCTCAATAAAGAGAGGCTGAGAAGGCTAGGGCTTTTCAGCTTGGAGAAGAGACGGCTGAGGGGAGATATGATAGAAGTGTATAAAATAATGAGTGGAATGGATCGGGTGGATGTGAAGCGACTGTTCACGCTATCCAAAAATACTAGGACTAGAGGGCATGAGTTGAAGCTACAGTGTGGTAAATTTAAAACGAATCGGAGAAAATTTTTCTTCACCCAACGTGTAATTAGACTCTGGAATTCATTGCCGGAGAATGTGGTACGGGCGGTTAGCTTGACGGAGTTTAAAAAGGGGTTAGATAGATTCCTAAAGGACAAGTCCATAGACCGCTATTAAATGGACTTGGAAAAATTCCGCATTTTTAGGTATAACTTGTCTGGAATGTTTTTACGTTTGGGGAGCGTGCCAGGTGCCCTTGACCTGGATTGGCCACTGTCGGTGACAGGATGCTGGGCTAGATGGACCTTTGGTCTTTCCCAGTATGGCACTACTTATGTACTTATGTAAATCATCAAACTCCAGAAAAAAAGAGCGTAACCAAAAAACTCTCAAAAACAGAGAAAAAAGTTACTCATTAAAAAAACGGAGAAAATAGCCAAAACCCACACAGTCTGTTTTAGTCATCAAAAAGACTAAAAAAATTCCACATCGAATCCCCATTAGACCCAATAAATACCGCTGGTAATTCATGAATTATATCAAAATACAGTTCCACAGACACTTAGCTTGACTGAAGAGGCATCCTGTACCCATACCGGATTGTCCAAACCATTACTACTCTGGTGCATTAAGAGAGCTTTCTTACAGTGTTGTAATGCATAAAACATATTCCAGCTGTCCAAAACCTCAATGAACTGAAGCCATCTGAAATCTGCAGCCCTGAGTCCACAAAAGACAGTATTGCAGTAATTGAGCCTAGTTGTAACAAAACTAAGGGGCCCTTTTACTAAGCTGCGTAAGCGTCTATGTGTGACCAACATGCGCCAAAATGGAGTTACCACCCGACTACCATGTGGCTCTTGTGTTAATTTCATCGGGAGAGGGGTCCAGGAGGAAATCTATGGGGGCCCAGGCCCCACGTAGCTACGCCACTGCTTGGTCCTGAAAATAAATGGACCCTATAAAGTCGGCCAAATGCTCATCAGGGCCGCCCTTCTTTTTTCCATTATCGGCTGAGGGCGCCCATGTGTTAACCATGCCCCAGTCCCGCTTTTGCTACGCCTCCGACACGCCCCCTTAAACTTTGGCCGCTCCTGTGATGGACTGCAGTTGAGGGCAGCCAAATCAGCTTTCGATTATGCCGATTTGGCCGCACCTGAGAGAAGGGCGCCCATCTCCCGATTTGTGTCGGAAGATGGGCGCCCTTCTCTTTCGAAAATAAGCAGGTCAACTAACACAGATATGGTGCTAATGCTTTTCTACAATACAGCTGACCATATAACTGAGGGACCGAGTTCAGATATATACATGGGGACAAGATGCGTGGTACAGAATCAGTTGGGATAAAGAGGCGATTGGCTAAACTCAAGACAAGTTCTTTGTACAGTTTAGCATGATCCAAGGAACTGGCCTATGTTAGTGTGTGTAGTAAGCTAGTCCAGGTGCAGAATGAGTGTCAGTCACTTTATGTATTAAAGACTTGGGAGAAGAGCCTGGCTTTCATCTGCTTCCTGAAGTAGAGGTAGTCTCAAGTTATACGTAGCCCCTCTGGGAGTAAATTCCAGAATGTAGGTGTTACTCCTGAGGAGGCTCGCTGGCGGTATCACATCATACAATTTTTTTTTTGACAAGGGTACAGATAGTGATGATCCTTGGGAAGACCTTAGAGGCTAACTTATTATCTCAGTACTGTGGCCCATTTTGTCCGAGGTAACTGGGTAGTGGTAGTAAAACTTTTTCAGAGGAAGAAGGCTCTAGGGTGTTCTTTTACTATGGTGCGCTGAAAAATGGGCTGCGCTAGTGTAGGCGCGTGTTTTGAGCGTGTGCAGATCCATTTTTTAGCGTGCCTGTAAAAAAGGCCTTTTTAAATTTTTGCTAAAAATGGACGTGCGGCAAAATAAAAATTGGTGCGTGTCCATTTTGGGTCTGAGACCTTACCGTCACCCATTGACTTAGTGGTAAGGTCTCACACGGTAACTATGCTGTAATTGCCTATGCGTGTAGAATGACGATTACTGCCCGGTTTCCGCTGCGTGCAGGAAAATAAAAATTATTTTTCAGTGTGCGTTGTGGATGCGGGGAAAAAATTAAATTACCACAAGGGCCACGTGGTAGCCAGGTAGTAAGTCCAAATTGATGCGCATTGGACATGTGTACATACCTACGCAGCTTAGTTAAAGGGCCCCTAGAACTAGAGGCCACATTATGAGGCTCCAGAATGATAGACTCAAAAATATTTATTTAATCATGTTTTTTTTTTATACAGGGCTTAATTTCTAGGGAAACAGCCTGGAGTGTAATATTGCCACTTCTTTTCCTACTGGAGTTTTCTGCTCCAGCCCTTCCTTCCAGACAGTCTGCAGGGAATGAGAGGGTGGGCAGGGAGCAGAGCAGTCAGTCTGCCCCCCAATTCAGCCCCTCTTCACTTCTTATTCCTGCCCCCAGCAGCCCCCATACCAGCTCCATGGTTCCTCTTCCTTTTTGTCTACAGCTTAAGCCCTGTGTTTATACACTGCTTTACACAAAGCAGGTTTACAAAATAAACCATGCACAAAATCACGGAAAGAGTGAACTTTGTTTCACAAAATGAAAATCTAGGATACCAGAGCCACATGTTAGCTATAACACGTGTTTCATTTATTTTCAAAAGGATCTGAAATGTGTTTGGAGTTTGTCTTTAATAATGCTTCTTGCTTAAATGTCTGGCTAAAACAATTTTCTCAACTTGGCAGAAACCCTGCCTTTTGAAGTACAGGCCAGGACCCTTTTTGGAGTATTCTATCTTCACAGATAAAGGATGAACTTTTGTTCTTGCACTCAGCAGGTTTTTCCTTCTCCTTTGAGATTTCAGCTCAATTGGAATTGAGGCCGAGATCAGGTGTTGTGAGTCTTCATTTGGAAGTACCTAGAGATTTTTTCAGTTGCTAACTGTCTTAAGAGGTGTTACGGAAACCCCATTTTCTTTCTGTTTTTTTTTTTTTAAATCTCTATTTAAATTAACTTCTTATGCTAGTCATCAAAGTTTCTCTAAAGTACTATGGAAACTGCTATAGTACTACAGTATGCCAACCTCTCTATGGAAAACTGGAAGACAGATTTGTGACTGGATGCCAGACTACAATTTTGCAATTACCAGCATATTTTTATGATCTGGACCAAGGGAAAAGAACTCTCAGATAATCTTACAATTATTTTAATATGTTTCGCCGTTCAACGATATTCAAAATAAACTGCCTAATCAACAATGACTGTATAGAAACAGTTGTATGCAGAAAACCAACTTACAAATGCAGTTCATTCACCAAAAATGTCTAATGCCTACTACAGAATCTCTTAATCATCTTAAGCCATCAGATCCAGTTTTTTCTGCATTCCTGGCTCCCTTTTGTATAACTTATTCACCCGTGAGAACTCTTGGCTCCTCACATCAACATTTGTTTGATAATTCCTTATTTTCCTCGTTTGCTTTGACACTACCAGGAACTCTTAGGGGTATGTTTACTAAGGCGCGTTAGTGCTTTTAATGCACCTTTACTGTTAAGATGCATTAATTGCTAATGCGCCAATACATTCCTATAGGCATGTTACAACCGCTAATGCACCTATAGCGTGCCTTTGTAAACATAGCTGTTAGTGTCTTTACCCCCACCTCAGATAATAGCCTTCTCCCTTATCTCAGATCAGAAGCCTCCTTCAATAAATTCAAATCTCTGTTAAAAGCTTTCTAGTTTTCAGCAGCTTTTCAGTCTGCCCATTGTGACTGATTCCCTTATTCCCTTCCTCTCTCTCCCCTCTGGGCAATTGAATAATGATTGAGAGATGTTTTACATTAGGTCTTCTTTTAATTTTCATGCATTTGTGTGTATATATTGATTTTCCTTGCTTTATAAACCACTTGGGGTCAATATTCAAAGTAATTTAAATGGCCAGAAGAGGCTCCTGGCCACTTAAATCACTTGCCCGGGACTAACTGGGGATACTCAGTGGCATTTAATCAGACAGTGCTGCTGAATATCCCCTCTAACCACCCAAGCCAAAACCAGCTAGGTTTTGGGCGTTATGGAGGTGGTGTTAGGGCGAAGCCTTGTTAACTTTCAGAAAAAAGTCTGAACATCGGCAGGTACCTGGTTAAATTTCAGGGCAAGATATTAGTTGCTGCTCTCCCGCCCTCCCCCTCCCCCCCCCCCCCCCCCCCCCCCCCCCCCCCCAGAGTAAGACTGGTTTTGGTTAATCTTGAACATAAAGACTAGTGCAAGGTGAGACTATAGGTCTCTGACAGGGGCGGGACTGCAGGAAGATTATTATTGAATTCCGTTTTATTCTTAGTTTATCAAGACTGTGAAAGGAATAGGTAAAGTGTTTTGTTTAATTTTCACCTCTCTAAGGGTCCCCTTTACGTGTGCCCAATACACGCCAAATTGGAGTTACCACCCAGTTAACGTGTGGCTCTCCCAAGTAATTTCTATTTTGGCGTGTGTCCGCTACGCACATCCGAAAAATGTTTTTCAATTTCTGGCGTGCATCATCTATGCGCACCAAGTGCCATTTGACGCGCGTAGGTCATTACCGCCCGGTTACTGCATGAGACCTTACCGCTAAGTCAATGGCTGGTGGTAAAGTCTCAGACCCAAAATGGACACTCGGCAATTTTCATTTTGCCGCACGTCCATTTTTGGCAAAAATGTAAAAAAGGCATTTTTTGTAGGTGCGTTGAAAAATAATTCTGCGCGCGCCCAAAACACACGTCTACATTACCGCAGGCCATTTTTCAGTGCACCTTAGTAAAAGGACCCCCTGAGTGTTTGTGTCTGTTGAGGGGCCATGACCACACCCTCGCTCACACTGCTACAGCAACCATTAGGAGCAAATATGAATAATTAAACAGATTGGCAGCCCTACACTGTCAGAAGGCCACCACCTTCAGGCCTTCCTGCAGGTATGAACTCGGTTGACCCTGGAAGGGCCCTTCCCTGGCACAGCACTCCTAGAAGCAGACTCCAAAAATTTGCTTAAAGCCGCTTTATTCAATAAGCAAGGCCAAGACATTTCCTCTTCCAGACACAGTCCTTGGTTACAGCACATATCACCCCTTGTTCCTTCCTTCCTTCTTCCCCCCCCCCCCCCCCTGCAGGCCACAGTTTCTGGATACATTTTAAATCATTCACTGCTTCCCCAGCATGGCAGTGTTCTGAACACAATTCAAGTCACTCACTGTTTCCCCATCATTGCACCACTTCTGGACACAGTTGAAATTACTCACTGCTTCCTAGCATGGCATGACTTCTGGACACAGTTCAAATACCTCACTGCCTCCCCAGCATGGCCAGGTTCTTGGACACAGTTCAAGTCACTACCTGTTTCTCCAGCCGGTTCTGACTTCTGGCTACAGCTGAAATCATTCACTGCTTTACAGCACGGCACCTCTCTCCCCCTTGAGTGGAACAGCTGCTTAACTTTTCCTCCAAGCTTTCCCCAGCCTTGAAGAAGGTTTGTTATGAAGCCTTTCAACTTCTTCCCTTGTACCTGAGCTAGAGCAGCAATCTCCATGGGCTGACTTCTCCAGTCATCTTGGGCTTGGATCTCCTCTCAGACCTCTTTCTCCCCCTCCCATTCCATTGGAGGAGTGGCCTAGTGGTTAGGGTGGTGGACTTTGGTCCTGAGGAACTGAGTTCAATTCCCACTTCAGGCACAGGCAGCTCCTTGTGACTCTGGGCAAGTCACTTAACCCTCCATTGCCCCATGTAAGCTGCATTGAGCCTGCCATGAGTGGGAAAGTGCGGGATACAAATGTAACAAAAAAAATAATTAAAAAAATTGGTTCCTTTCCCTTTATGGTCCCCAGCTGATCCTCTCCCTCCTGATTATTCCTCCTCACCCAATCCCCTTCCTCTCCCTCAGGATCCTGGGACTTGCTGCTCCCTTTGCTGCCCGCAGGGGTTCTTGGGAACTGTAGTCCTCCTCCCTTCTCCAGCTCTTGGGAAACTTTTGCCTCTGTGGGGGCGTGGCTTCCCAGCCCCTAGGCTCCTGGGACTTGTAGTTGGAATCCCAGGTAAGAAACCTACCCATCTTGCTCCTCTCCCGAATCCCTTCTTCCCTGACCCTCAGGGGTTCCTCACAACACCTAAACAGTTGCAAAATGGAAAACTAATTCTCCTCTTTTCACTCCCCTCCACAAACCCTGACATCATCATAGTGGGAAATGTAAAAACCCAGAACATTAACACAGCATACGTGAGGCAGAATGGAAATCATAAAATGTCCCAGGTTCAACCCCTGCTTCCTCAGTCTATTCTCCAGTCATCCACAGTGACCAGAGAGTATTTCTGTCTCTCCTCTTTATTGCATTGTCATTCTCTTTTTTTTGATCATATGTTATTATATCGTACATTGCCTTGATGGTATCTCCTAGGCAGTATATCAAATAAAATAAACCCTGAACCTTGAACCATTTCTCCTTAAGCCCAACTACAGCCCCAAACTGCATTGTCAAAATGATAATGAACAGTTTGCTCATGAAAATAAGGGCTCCTTTTACAAAGCTGCGATAGTGATTCCTGGTGCAGCAAATGCGACGAAGTCCATTCAATTCCTATGGGCTTTGTCGCATTTGCTGCGCAGGAATCACTACCGCGGCTCTGTAAAAGGAGTGTTCCACATTGGAAGTTTTGTGTATGATTTATATAAACTATACCTGTTATAATTCCTATTGTAAAATATATATATATTTTTATAACCCAATAAAGAAAATTGGGGGGAAAAGGAACAAACCTCTGTAGGTGGTTAACCTTGTACAACTCACAGGTGGGTGACCCTAAATAAAGCACAGGGGATCTATAAACTCAAGAAACATAAATATCTTAGATCCACAGTAGCGTAGGCAGGGACAAATGAGTGGAATGATCATGGTCATCCATCAATTACTTCGTTACTATATAGGTACTTTTAAAAGTTAATCATTATTGATTGAAAGTTAAGCCTATCCATTCACTCTATGATATTTTTTCTCTGCTTTTATTTTTTGATAAGCTGATTACAATTAAATCCAGATCCTAGAAATTGGAAGGAGAGAGACAGAAAAGAATAAAGGACAGGAAGATATTTGACGATGAATCACATCTATCCAGAAGAACTGAGTCTTTTCCAGTTCTGGTCTGAACTTAATCCAAACCACTGTGGCCTAACTCATCTCACACAGAACGTACAAACCTAAAGACATTTTAAGGAGAGAAGGATAACATGTCGATGGAAACAAAAATACGTGCTTTATTTGACATATTCTGTTGGCTGACTCTTTAATATACTCTGGCATTTTCAGCCCGCACTGGATAATGATATTTATTGGCCTGATTTCTATTCAATTAGGATTTTTAAATGTGTGCAGGTTTTTTATACTTAAAAAATAAACAAAATCTGATTTAGTTTATACATCATTTTTAAGCTGAGGTCAGTACATAATTATTCCCCTGGTTATATCTGAAATTGAACTAGTAACTTAAAACTGGGCCTGTGGTTGAATATTTTATTTATTTATTTATTTGTTACATTTGAATCCCACATTTTCCCACCTATTTGTAGGCTCAATGTGGCTTACATAGTACCAGAGAGGCCTTTGCAGGCTTGCTGTTTATGGGACCATATTCTAATTTCTATATGTGCTTTATATCCTACTGATTTGTTAAATGACTATGAATACAAATTAGAAATAAAGATGAATAAATAAATACAAACTTTAGGGGTGCTTTTACTAAGCAGCAGTAAGCACAAATGTATGCTTTCCTCACGTCAAAATGCACTACCGTGGGGCATGCTCAGTTGTCCTGCAGCAGTTCTGGTATCTGGGCACGTTTCCCAAAGGGTGTGTTAGAGGGGTGGAGAGTAGGCATGCCCACTTCTAATTGGTTAGCGCAGCTACATTGCAACATGATAACTGAATAGCGCATGGTTAGTGCATGAGCCCTTTTCGTCTACTAATCTCAGTAATGGCTCACGCATGGCTATTAATAGAAAAAATGGAAATGCGGGCATTATACAGCTGCATTGAAAGTGGCCTCAGTAGACGGGGAAAATCACACACCTTTTAGCATAGCTTAGTAAAACAGCCCCACAATATGAAGAAAAGAATAATAAAAAGATCCAAAATAAAAACCTCTAATATGATAGAGGTTTTTATTTTGGATCTTTTTATTATTCTTTTCTTTCCTTTTTGCGTTTATTCCTATTGGTTTTTAGGATTCACCTCACCATGAATCATTTTTGGAAGTTCATTCCGTAATGAAAGTGCTAACCAAAAGAAGGTCCTTTTCTGATCTATATCCCAACATGCTCTGCTCAAATGTGGAATGGTCATTGATTGGCTTAGATTATATCCTTTTTCCATCTTGATAGTTGTGCTTTAAGCATCATCAAGTGTACTCTTCCCAGTGTGCACTCAATGAGTGTGCAATCTGGTAGGCTTACATTATCTCCTTGTTCTACCTTGTTCTGTCTCCTTGTTCTGAACGGAAGAGTGCACATTGGGAACCTGACACATTTGTCCTTGTTCCATCTTGATGACTGTAATGTAAGCATCATTGAATGTACTCTCTGGGAGGCTTACATTATCTTTTTGTTCCTTCTTGATGGTTGTGCTTTAAGCATCTATCTACCTTACCATCGAGTACAAATTGTAACGCAATGATAGATAGGATCAAATTGGAGGGGGGGATTGAGCTATATGTTAAAGAGAGAATTGAGTCAAATAAAATAAACATACTACATGAAACAGATCGCAGTGTGGAATTTTTATGGATAGAAATTCCATGTGTGAAGGGAAGGAGTATTGTTATAGGGCTTTACTACTGTCCCGCCAGGACAGAACAAACAGACAGATGAAGAAATGTTTACAAAAATTTGGAAAGCTGGCAAATTGGGCAACAGTATAATAATGGGTGATTTCAATTATCCCAATATTGACTGGATAAATGTTACATCAGGGAGTGCCAGGGAGATAAAATTCCTAGATATAATAAATGAGCCATTTTAGATCTAGTCCTTGGTGGCGTACAGGGCATAGTATGAGAGGTAACAGTGGCCCAGATTCATCAACCATACGTTAAAAAATCAAAAACGTAAAAGTCCTTACCGAAGTTGAAAAACTAAGAATGCACTAAAAACAGAAGTCCCACATGTTCGGTTCGGTATTTGAAAGTCGAATGCATTACAGAAGTGTAATCCCCGTCGTTAATCTGCCCGTAAAGCATGCGCAAAGCAGCCAAGAGTTATGCTGGCTGCTCTGCGCATGCCACAAACGTCAAAACCCCAAACAAAAAAAAACACGTTGAAAATAAAAGGGGCAAAGGCGCTCGTCAGGAGCGTACTGTATGGACGCCCTTGCCCCCCCCCCCCTGAGGTCGCCACTGCTCCCCGCTTCCGCATGTATTAAATAAAAAATAAAAACAAAAAACCAAAGTTTAGCAGCCACGGTCCCCCTCCCTTCCTCTCTTGTTTTTCTTCTTCTAACACAGCTCCGCCTCCTGCCATCCTCTGCCCCCATGCCCCGCCCCCTGAGCTCGTTGCTGCCGCTCCCCCCCTCTACCAGACCCCCCCTCCACTTTACCGGCCCGCGCAGCGCCTCTCACCTCTGTGTGAAGGCGCTGCACGGGGAAGAACAGCTGATCGGCGATCGGTGCTGCCTTCTCCAACGTCCCTCTGTTCTTCCTGGGCCCGCCCTCCTCTGACGTGGATAACTTACTATGTTACTGATACAGGGGAGCTTGGTTATTGATTAGCTTAAAGGAAAATAAAGGCATTATACAGAAGGGCAAAGGTTTTTTGGTTTCTTTTCAACTGTCCAGGCTGCACACCCTTTCACTTTGCAGCAAGTGAAAGGAGTCTAAACCCTCCACCTCTGTTCAAGGCCTTGTTCAGCCCCCAGGGCCCTGCTGGCTCAGGAGCCCTGTGCTTCCTCTTGCCAGACAGGTAGAAGAAAGTAAAGACCGACTGCTCTCTAAAATAACTTCTAGGTGTAACCTCTGTGACCTTATTAATTCCTCCCCTGTCCATTCCCTGTGAGGAGAGCCAACTACAAGGCACGCTTAGACACTCACAAAGCACAGGACATTAGTTTTGATGCTGAGGCCCACACTGGGTCACATACATATTAATATTCCAAGGAATCTGCATAGAGCAGGGGGTTCTCAAAACAGTCATTGGGACACACCCAGCCAGTCAGGTTTTCAGAATACCCACAATGAATATGCACGAGGTGGATATGCATACAATAGTGGTAGTGTATGCAAATTTATCCCATGGATATTCATTGTGGGTATGCTGAAAACATGACTGGCTTGATGTGTCCTGAGGACTGAGATGAGAACCCCTGGCACAGAGCTTTACGTTCCAAGAAACAAAACCTTGAGTGTCTGGTTTACATACAAGAACCTCTGTCTTGCTTTACGCCAATAGGAAAAAAAATCTTTTCATAAGTCTAGCTCCTTGTCTTTTCATTTTGCATATATAAACAAAGAAAGCTTTGGAGATTTAGTGCTGTTATTCTCTTTTTCTTCAATGCCGCACAAAACAAATTGGTTCCACAGCACATTCTTTTGGCATCTTCATTTCATTTTTATTTCCCTTACGTCTACATTTTTGAGAGAAAATATTCTCCTAGTCTGTTAGAGGCTTCTTACAACACACATACTTTCAGAACAAAAAGTCCTTCTTTTTTTTCCTGCTGAGTCTATTAATCAGTTTGTAGTTTTTCTTATCATGCAACTTCTTCCTCCTACGTTCAGCACTGTGCTGTCTTTGACAGTTCAATTATTCTTTCTCCTCTAGCATAGCGGTCAGTGTCTTGGAGGGTATCTGGACAGCATAAAAGCACTTGCCATGGAGCTTCCCACCACAATATGTTCCCTACTGGCTCTATCTACCTTTCCTTGTGCATTACAAAGATGTTAAGCCTCACTCTTTAGGAGTGTGTCACACTCATTTGAAGGCTTCTGGCTTTTAGTCATTGGAACCTCCATGCCAGAGCATTGATCCCGATCCTTGCTTTCATGAGAGGCAAGGCTAAGGGGTCCTTTTACAAAGGCACGATTAAAAATGGCTTGTGGTAGTGTAGGCGTGGGTTTTGGGCGTGCGCCAATCCATTTTTCAGTGTGCCTGTGAGAAAGGCCTCTTTTTTTGCCGAAAATGGACGTGCGGCAAAATCAAAATTGCCACACATCCATTTAGGGTCTGAGACCTTACCACCAGTCATTGACCTAGCAGTAAGGAATCTGGGTGGTAATGACCTGTGCATGTCAAATGCCACTTGGCGCAGTCCGTTACGTGCGTCCGAAAATAAAAAATATTTTTCAGATGCGCGCCAAAAATGAAATTACCATAAGAGCCACGCTGTAGTCAGGTGGTAACTCCATTTTGGCACGCGTTGCGCACGTAGACGCTTATGCGGCTCAGTAAAAGGACACCTAAGAGAGGACAAGCCAAGTGTCTCTATTAATAGGAAGAAAATTAAGAATACTTTTCTGCATACTGTGTCTCCTCCACTTCCACGCCTTATCCTTGCAGCTATAAGTACATATACTGTGAAACCGATGCACATATTTTTAGCCACTGAGTGGAGGGCAATTTTTCGCCCAGAGAACTTCCCCATGTAACTGCTTAGTTACCTGGCCAGATTCCTTTCAAAATTTGCTTATTTTGGGGCTCTTTTACTAAGCTGCGGTAAAAGGTGGCCTGCGCTATGACTAGAGTGTGGATTTCATCACACGTTGAGGCCACTTTTAGTGCAGCTGTAAAATGGCCGCATTTCCATTTTTCCTATTAATGACCAGGCGCTAATTTCCCAATTAACATGTGGCCATTGGCACGTGAGCCCTTACTGACACTTATTTTATAGAAAGAAAGGGCCCATGTGCTAATTGCTTGGTGCACAGCAATGTAGCTGTGTTAACCAATTAGCGCTGGGCACACCTACTCTCCTCCCCCCAAACATGCCTCTGGTGCTAAAAAATAAGTTAAAAAAATTATTATTTTATTTGTAAGACTCTCAACATTACATTCCAAGAAATATCTCTTGATACAGAAACTCGAGAGATTCTATACACAATACAAATAAGGAATAATACAACATCTGAGGAAAAATAATATATTGAACCACTCAACAGAGTCCACAAATAGAGGGAGCGAGTGGCAAGGAAAAATTCCAGGAAACATTAAAAAAAAAAAACCAACAACAGGAAAATAGCCAAAAGGAAGCATCATGGCAGTATAATCCATTTATGGAGTGGAAGTACTAGCTGGTGCGGGGGAATGAGTCAGGAATACCCTATCTTTGGAGTCCAGAAAAGATGATTGTACAGGATCAAAAAAATATATTTCACAGATTGGTAAGTAGAAATTGTTGTATTCTTTTTTGGGTAGGTCGAGAGACATCTGGAAGGACCTGAAGTTTGCAATTCAAAATTAAAGTTCCTCTATTACGTATGAAAACTTTAATACACAGTCCCTGTCAGGTTCAAGCACAAAGTTAGCTATTAAAGTGTCTGAAGCTGATGACTCATCATTTTTTTCAATCAGTGGAGTACTATTCAAAAGCTCAGCAGAAATGTCAGAACCCGCATCCTCCTGTTGTCCATCATCTTTCTTCACAAAGGATGGAATATAATAAACCCTCCAGAGTGGGGGACAAGATTGTTCAGGTATTTTAAGGACTTCAAAAAAATACCGCTTTAAAATTAAAGCCACAGATGAAACCTAAGAATGAGCGATTGATAGTTGCAACCAAGGACAGTGGATTATGGATTAGATGGTTCATAGTAAGCATAGAAAAAAATTGGTACAATGGACATCTGTACATTCTTTAAGCAGTGGCATAGCCAGGCCCACCCACGTAGAGCTTAGGACAACCCAATAGTGGTACACCCTTAATAATAGCTGGCAGGGATCCATGTCAGCAGAAGACATCCCCCTGAAGGCGGCGAAAATACTGCTCTTTACCTTGGCAGTCTGCATCAGCTCCCTAAGCCGACACCAGCAGCTGTGCATGCTCAGTTTTCAGCACATACACAAAAACTAGAATGTGCTGGTGTCAATGGTTCAGGGAGCTAACACAGACTGCCAAGGTAGAGAGCAGAGTTTTTGGCACATCTGGGGGAGATCTTCAGCTGGCAGAACTTGGGATTCCTGCCAGCTCAGGTATTTTTTTAAAAGTTGAGTAGTAGAGAGGAGTAGATAGCGGGGGTGGGGGTAAGAGAGAACACTTGATGCCCACCCACATCTTATCTAGGCCGGCCCAATCAAAAGCTGTTGTAAGAAAGAGCTGGAAATGATTACTCATCTTGTGTCTGGCTGCAAAGTTCTGATGGCAGAAAATTTCTATACAGAAAGGTATAATAAGATGGCACATCTCATCCATTGGAAAGTTTATAAATATTACAGCAATGCTGCACTGAAAAAAAACACTGGGATCACAGGTCTAATAGAATTCTGGAGATTGAAGAGGTTATGATCATCTGGTACATCTCCATTCCGCCCGATAAAAAAACTAGATACATTCACCATATTCTTCAATACCACCCCACTTTCCATAGTGACAGTCCACAGTCTCCAGTCTCATTGCAGGCACTATTCCTTTAAGTATGTAAACTCTGACTCTCCTTGGTGTTTACACATATCCCTCATTCCTCTGAGGACTCTGGTACATCTCTTTGCCAAACATAGTAGATGATGACGGCAGAAAAAGACCTGCACGGTCCATCCAGTCTGCCCAAGAAGATAAATTCATATGTGCTACTTTTTTATTTGTACTGTCCTCTTCAGTGCACAGACCATATAAGTCTGGCCAGCCCTATCCCCGCCTCCCAACCACCAACCTCGCCTCCCAACCACCAGCTCTGGCACAGACCCTATAAGTCTGCCCAGCACTATCCCTGCCTCCCACCACCGGCTCTGGCACAGACCGTATAAGTCTGCCCAGCACTATCCCCGCTGCCCAACCACCAGCCCCGGCACAGACCGTATAAGTCTGCCCAGCACTAGTCCCGCCTCCCAACCACCAGCCCCAGCATAGACTGTATATGTCTGCCCAGCACTTGCCCCGCCTCCCAACCACCAGCTCTGCCACCCATTCTAGGCTAAGCTCCTGAGGATCCCTTCCTTCTGCACAGGATTCCTTTATGTTTATCCCACGCATGTTTGAATTCCGTTACCGTTTTCATCTCCACCACCTCCTGCGGGAGGGCATTCCAAGCATCCACCACCCTCTCCGTGAAAAAATACCTTCAAGCCAGCTTTATTAAAATTGGCCATGACCCCTCTAGGCTTCTGGTACTGCTAAAGGCAGTTCCTGCCACCTTCCTAATGCATCCAACACTCAAATCTTTGCTCCTCTTGCATCCAGCAGTCTCCTCTCAGCCATGGGAAAAACATAGGTGGCTCCTTTAAGAAAATGAAGTCTGGAGCCACTTTACTAGTATCACAAGCCTGCTACCAACCCCAGCACAGCTATGCACCATTTCCCTGGCTCCCAGCAGGCCCCAGTAGGTTTTGGCCTGGCAGTTCAGGCCTGCTTCTATTCCTAAAGGTACTCCTTCTTCCAACCTGGCTGCAAGCTGTGATCGCTGCAGCCCACCAACGCAGTTATCAGTGCTATATTTTACTCATAGCCTTGCCAATGTCTGCCTGGGGCCTGTCCCCTCCAATTGCAGCTATCAGCCACTGCAGCCCAGCTGTCCTGGCCTTGTCTTTACCACACTCCAGAACCTCTTTCATTGTACAATGTTTTCTCCATTTTAGGTATCAATGAAGGATTGACCTTCCTTTGACCCACAACATCGCCAGAACCCTTGCCAACAACGCACTCCAGACTTGCAAACCCTGAGGTACACCAAATACATATTTTAGTTGTATTAATTTCATTTTCCACATATTTACACCTATTACGGATCTATGGATGAATCAATTATCCTCACTAAAAATGGTATGTAGGTGCAAATACTCAATAGCAAGCCTAAACTCAGTGCATATTTTCTAGCAAAAAAGGTGCCGGTACTCAAATGCCAGGCCACCCTTCAGGGGGTGGGGTGATCACTAAGGGACCCACTCCACAATAGCCAGGCCCCCTGCAACCAGGCCCCCTGACAAGGCAGAATTGGTGTGTAGAGCCTGAGCTCTTTCATTAAAACTTGGAGACCATGGGTCAATTTTTGCAGACAATGGAAAAGGCGCCGGTACACAGTACCCCCAAGTACCCCCTCAAAAAAAGCCCTGCCTAAACTAAACAGGTAGCAGCAATAACTCTGACTGCTTTATAAGAATAGCAGTGCTGAGTATGCTTAACTCAGGAATTTTTTTTCTGATGAATGTGCTCAAGTGAAACATATTTCATGTTTCACTTCGAGGCAAATGATTGTTTTTGCACATCTGTGGAACCTGCTGCCAGCACGTTTTCCTGCAATATTGTTGTGGATTGGCAAGTATGATGTCATTAAAAAAAAGCATTTTCCCAGGCAAATCATGAGAGGAAATGCTTTGTTAATTTCACAGGTAGGAAATAAAATAGAGGAAGCATTAATGAATTGGGAGACTTGGATCATGACCTTATTTAATCTGCACATCACAACTACCTCTTTCTTGTAGGACAAGAAAGGAAGTATAAGAGGAAATTCTTTGTCTGGAAGATTATTACATGCAGACTAAGAGAATTTGTTTTTAAAATTTTGTCTAAGTTCATTACTTTTTTATTTTTTTACATTTAATTACAACTCGAGCTAAGACCCCCTGAATTTCTTCTCATAATGAAGAAAAGCTGTCCTTGGTTTTGGTCAGTTCTCTCTGTCTGTCTGTCTTGGTTTACTTCTCTGCCATTCTGAGCTTCAACGAACTTGAGTGTACTTTGTTTTGTTTTTACCAGGGAAATGGTAAACCAAAATGAGACAATTTAGGAGTAATTGTATAATGTATTTTCTATGTGTAAATCATATAATCTATCTACATGGCCGGATTTAACTACCTGGGCTCCAAATGGTGGAACTCAATACCAAAGATCACAGGAAGCATCCTGAGCTATTTTCAATTTAGAAAAGAACTGAAAACATACCTCTTTAAAAATTTCTACAACAAATAACTTAACTATCAATGTCCATTCCAATTGCTAATCATAAGCTATCCTTATAAGTCCGAACCCAAATGTAAACAGTAATTGTAAGTCATCACTATAAGTCTCAACAGAACTGTAAAATGTAAACCAATATTGTAACTGTTAACCAGAATGTAATTTGTAAGCCACTTTGAACCAAAACTTGTTGTTGGATAACAGTGGGATACAAGAATAAACAAACAAACAAACAAACAAACAAACATACCTATAAACTGGATATTATAAAACAGCCCATGGATATACACACATAAAAAGTTGGCACACTGAATGATATGCCTAGGTGTTTCCAGTCTGGGAAGTGTGGTGGCGGATTTACAATATCTGTGAAACACTTTATAAAATATATGCATATAATTGCACCGGGCTTGGAGTAGGTGTAAATTTGTGAAAGAGCATGTTTGCACTGCTGGGCTAGTTCTGACAGCCTATTTTACAAAGGTGCATAGGTGCCTAGATTGCCTTTATAAAACAGATATAAAATAAGTCTGCTTCTGGAAATTGATATAGGTGCCCTGTCATTAAATTACCCCCTTCTTGTTCAGAAATATATATCTAAAATGGTTGTTACCTGTTACTCCTCTGGGTAGATGGAATAGTACATATGCATGTCCTTTTAAGCCTCAGAGCTCCTCACGACTGCTTTATCAATTAACACACACGCATACATACATAAACAAAAGAGTGGATGTCATTCAAAACCCACAGGGCCGACTTAACTAGTAGCAAACTAGGCAGTCACCTAGAGTGGCAGCTTCTGGGGTATTGCAACAAGCAGCTGCAGCCAAAGGAAATCAATAGGTCCTGAAATCTAGCCCAGCAGGAGCATCCCCGAGCCAAAATCATGTCCTGCATGACATGCCCCATCCCACCCACTGCTCTGTAGCCACAGTGGGAGACACAATGGATGGGGAATGATTTTTGTGCCTCACTCACACAGCCCTTGGGAAGGCCCTGTAGCCCAGTATCCTGTTTCCAATCCAGGTCTCAAATACCAGGTAGAGTTCCAAAAAATAGCAAACTTACACACCACTTAACCCCCAAAGATAAGCAGTGGCTTTTCCCAAGTCTACCTTAATAACAGCTTAGGGACTTTGCATTCAGCGATTTTTCAAAACCTGTTTAAAACCCAGCTACATTAACTGCTTTTACTACTTGCTGCAGCAACGTGAATGAAAAACATTTTTTTCTCCTGTTTGTTTTAAATGTGCTACTATTGGGCTCATTTACGAAAGAGAAGGACGTCCATCTTTCGACATAAATCAGAAGATGGACGTCCTTCTCCTAGGGACATCCAAATCGGTATAATCGAAACCCAATTTAGGACGTCTCCAACTGCACTCCGTCGCAAGAACAGCCAAAGTTCAAGGGGGCGTGTTGGAGGCGTAGCGAAGGAGGGACTTGGGAGTGCCTAACACTTGGACTTCCTTGACCCATAATCAAAAAAAACAAGGATGTCCCTGATGAACACTTGGACTTTTCACCTGGACCTGTTTTTATTACGACTAAGGCACAAAAAGGTGCCCGAAATGACCAGATGACCACCGGAGAGAATTGGGGATGAACTTCCGTTACTCCCCCAGTGGTCACTAACCCCCTCCCACCCTCAAAAAACATGTTTAAAAATATGTTGTGCCAGCCTCTATGCCAGCCTCAGATGTCATACTCAAGTCCATGACAACGCATGCAGGTCCCTAGAGCAGTTTTAGTGGGTACTGCAGTGCACTTCAGACAGGCGAACCCAGGCCCATACCCCCCCCCCCCCCACCTGTTACATTTGTGGAGGAAACAGCGAGCCCTCCAAAACCCACCACAAACCCACTGTGCCCACATCTAGGTGCCCTCCTTCACCCGTAAGGGCTATAGTAATGGTGTATAGTTGTGGGTAGTGGGTTTTGGGGGGCTCAGCACACAAGGTAAGGGAGCTACTGTATATGTACCTGGGAGCAATTTATGAAGTCCACTGCAGTGCCCCCTAGGGTGCCTGGTTGGTGTCCTGGCATGTCAGGGGGACCAGTGTACTAGAAATGCTGGCTCCTCCCACGCCCAAGCAGTTCTCCCATGCCCAAATGGCTTGCATTAGGACGTTTTTGACATGGACGTCTTTGGTTTCGAAAATCGCCGAAAGTCAGAAACATCCATGTTTAGGGACGTCCAAATCTAGGGACGTCCAAATTTAAGGATTTGGACGTCCCTGGCGGTATTTTCAAAATGAAAGATGGACGTCCATCTTGTTTTGAAAATACAATTTTCCTCGCCCCTGGATTTCGCCGTTTTGCAAGGACGTCCAAATCACAACTTGGACATCCCTTTCGAAAATGCCCCTCCATGTCACTTCATGGAATGTCCTCTAGTCAAATACAAATACAAGGAGCCATCAGCATGTACTTTTATGAACAAGGAGGGTGAGCAATTTCAAATAGGCTATTTATGTGAATAAAAGACTTTTGTAAATTGCTCTCATTATGTATATATATTGTCATGTACAGTGCCTTCTGGAGCATAACAGCCCTATAAGTGTGCATCATTATTAGCCAAAATTGAAGGCTGCTGCATTGGGGGGAATGGGAGCCAGCTAGCATGCAAATGCATGCTGGACAGGGCTCACCATTCCTCCACAATGGTCTGCAAACCCTGACGCCAGCCCCGAGCTGGGGTAGGGTTTGCTGCAGCCAGCAAGCCAATCTTTGGCACACTGGTTGCTGATCATTGGGGATGAATAGGTTTAGCATGCATTTGCATGCTACTTGCATTCATAGCCCACGAGTGCATTGTTTCACGCACTCAGGGGCTCTGATCATGGGGCGGTAGCAAACACAGGCACTAGTATGGCGCTAACAGCCTCTAGCACCTGCATTTGCTTCTGATCATCGGCCCATGAGAGCTTCCATTCCAGAAAACTATGGGTTCCTATAACCAAGTTTCTTTCAAATATTAGCTGCCTGGATCAAAGGAAGCTGTTTAATATGAACATCTGCACTAATTTGATAAAGATAATTGAAAATCAACTTTTCACATATTCAATGAAGTATTTCATACCAAGTCAAATCTACATTGCACGGGGACTGCCAAAATCATATAAACATTAGTAAAAATATTTGGAACTCCCACAGCCGATTACAGTGTCAACATATGGATCGTTATCATCTACATCACAAACGCTGCACCTGGAAGTTAAGCTTTACTTCAAATTTTAATTTGGAAACAAATATGAGGTCCCAACACAAATGACGGAAGTAAATATGAGACAACTCATTTCCTTCCTATGAAGACTCTAGGGAGCTATAAATGTCCTGGTTGCTGGAACTGTAATGGGATGATTAAAAAAAACTATGTTTTTTTTTTAATTTGCTGCCAGAAAGTGTGAACCATTATTGCTTATTTACTTAGGGTCCCTTTTACTAAGCCACGTAAGCATCTACATGTGCCCAACATGCACCAAAATGGAGTTACCACTCGACTACCATATGGCTCTTGCGGTAATTTCAATTTTGGCGTAAGTCCAAAACACGCATCTGAAAAATATTTTTTATGTTTGGATGCGAGTAACGAACGCGCGCCAAGTGGCATTTGGTGCACGTAGCTCATTACCACCCAGTTACCATGTGAGTACCGCTGTCGTTAAGGTCTCAGACCCAAAATGGATGCGCGGCAATTTTCATTTTGCCGCACATCCATTTTCGGCAAAAATGTTTTAAAAGGCCTTTTTTACAGGTGTGCTAAAAAATGGATCGGTGCGCGCCCAAAACCCATGCCTACACTACCACAAGCTATTTTTCAGCATGTCTTTGTAAATGGACCCTGTAATCAAGTATAAAATTCATATAATCAAGTATAGGATTAGCTATGCTGGGAAACAAGGACGACTCTCATGAGTGAACATAAAAATGATAAAAGGCAAGGAGGTTTGGAAAGTCTCTTTGCAAAACATAACAGTGACTGTACATAATTCCTTCCTATCTTCAAATTCCAAGAAACAGAGTAGACTGGAAGCAGCACACAAGGAAAGTCAGAAACCAGTCAAGGTTTAGAAGCAAAAGGCTACAGCTATATTTTCAACTGACATTCACGCTTTGGGTTCTCAAATAGTATAATTGTTCCTGATCTCTGACTGTCCATGTGTGCCACATTAAGGGGCCCTTTTACTAAGCTGTATTGGTACCTACGCATGCACAACGCACATCAATTCAGAGTTATCGCCCGGCTACCACATGGAGGAGGACCTCGCGAGACTGGGGGATTGGGCGTCCAACTGGCAGATGAAGTTCAATGTTGACAAGTGCAAAGTGATACATGTGGGTAAGAGGAACCCGAATTACAGCTATGTCATGCAAGGTTCCACGTTAGGAGTCACAGACCTAGAAAGGGATCTGGGAGTCATCATTGACAAGAAGTTGAAACCTTCTGCTCAGTGTGCTGCGGTGGCCAAGAAAGCACACAGAATGTTGAGTATAATTAGGAAAGGGTGGAAAACAAACATGAGGATGTTATAATGCCGTTGTATCGCTCCATGGTGCGACTGCACCTTGAATATTGTGTCCAAGTCTGGTCACTGCATCTCAAAAAAGATATAAAGGAACTGGAGAAGGTGCAGAGAAGGGTGACGAAAATGATAAAAGGGATGGAATGACTTCCCTATGAGGAAAGGCTGAGAAGGTTAGGGCTCTTCAGCTTGGAGAAAAGGCGGCTAAAGGGTGATATGATAGAAGTCTACAAAATAATGAGTGGAGCAGAGCGGACAGATGTGAAGCATTTGTTTACACTTTCAAACAATAATAGAACCAGGGGACACAAGATGAAGCTAGAATATGGTAGATTTAAAACAAATAGGAGAAAGTTTTTCTTTACTCGGTGTGTAGTTGGACTCTGGAACTCGTTGTGGTGGCAGCGGCTGGCCTTACGGAGTTTAAGGGGGGTTTTGGACAGATTCCTGAAGGAAAAGTCCATTGAACATCATTAATTTTTTTAAGGGGGGGGGGGGGTTGCCAGGTTCTTGAAGCCTGGATTGGCCGCTGTCAGAGACAGGATGCTAGGACCCTTGGTCTTTTCCCACTATGGCGGTGCTTATGTGCTTATGTCCGCTACATGCATTGGAAAATATAATTGACATTGTACGCTTGTTGATAATTACCACCCGGTTAACACATGAGACTGTACTGCTAAGTGAATGGGTGGCAGTAAGGTCTCAGACCCAAAATGGACGCACGCCAATTTTGATTTTGCCGCACGTCCGTTTTCAGCAAAAAGGGCCTTTTTACAGGCATGCTGAAAAATGGATCTGCACAAATCCAAAACACGCGCCTACACTAGCGCAGCCCATTTTTCAGTGCACCTTAGTGAAAAGACCACTTAACCAGGTACTATAACAATTGTATTCCTACTGTGTCTGCCAGTTTAGAAGAACAATGTAATGCTGGGATAAACTTTGCTTTGAGACTGCTATTTTGCTGGATTGATGTAAGACTCAGCTATTGCCTTCAAAATCCATTCAAAATGGTTTACAAATAATAAAAGACAATAAAGTTAGGAAAGAAAAGAAAAAAATCAATAAAGATAGAAATAAAGCAAAACACCAGTGTTGGGCCCCATAGGCTGCAACAAATAATAATGTTTTCAATCTCCTCCTAAAGGGAAATAATGAGGACTGATCTCTCAAATCCTGAGGTACTGGAGATAGATAATTTAGTGGGGCCAATGATAATATCTGGAAACCCCTTTGGGGATAGACTGACACCAGTGGCGTACCAAGGGGGGGGGGGCGGTGGGGGCGGTCCGCCCCGGGTGCACACCACTGGGGGGGGGGGGGGTGCCGCAGCGCGTGCCTGTCTGCTCCCAGTTCGCTACGCTCGCTAAATTCTCTCATTCGCTGCAGCAGCTCCCTCCTTCTGCCCTGGAACAGGTTACTTCCTGTTCCAGGGCAGAGGGAGGGAGCTGCAGCGAACGAGAGAATTTAGCGAGCGTAGCAGACTGGGAGCAGACAGGCACGCGCTGCGGCACCCCCCCCCCCCAGTGGTGTGCACCCGGGGGGGGGGTTAATTTCGCAGGGGGGCGCGCTGCACCGGGGGGGGGGGGGTGCATCGGCGAGTTTTGGGGCCTGGTTTGTTTAAAGTGTGAGATTTCTTATAGCTCCCCACAGTCTGGGTTAGCCATTCTGTTAGCAAACTGCATGTTTCATGCTCTTTTTGAGATATTTTGAAAGTTTGTTAACCCTTATGTATTTTTTTCGTGCACTAATATTGTCATTAGTGTATGGGTCCTTAATGCCACCCATTTTGTAGGTGGTCAGGGCTCATGTGCTAATCACACACTAATCAGTTAGTGTGTAGGAATATTGATGCATTGATTAGCATAGGCATGCACACTCTCTACCCCCCCGACCTGCCCCTTGGCAAAAAAATAAAAAAATCTCTTTTTTATGTGCAGTTTGCATACATACATTTAAAAATGACCATAGGACGCCTCAGTGTGCCCCACAGTAAGCGTTAGTGCTTACTGCAACTTTGCAAAAGGACCCCTTAGTGATGTTAACTGAAATCTGGAAGCTTTGGAGGAGTTGTGTTATTTCATTGAGCAATTACAGAATTGTGAGCTTGGGATCTTGTGAGAATTATGTCACTGGTATATTGTGATATTTTATAGTCTATGTTCCTTATTTTTATTGTTTTGATTTTCTCATTCATTCCAATTTTGCAGGCAATAATGGGCAATCGATCATCCAGCCCATCTATACAGTGTAAATTCTTCGGATTTGCAGATATTTACCAGTACAGCATCTTGTGCTTTTTTGATATAGGGCTTATTTCCCAAGTTGATGTTTTCTACCAATGTGAACAGGTTATTTCCATCCCATCTGGATAAATGCTGTTTCTGCATTAGGTGAGATAAGTAAGGGTTTTTTTCTCTCTGGGCTGCACCTATAATATTAACTACTCTTTGCACATTCTCTGAGATGTCTTCCATGAAAGAAATCTCTTTGGTTATAGTGGATTAAAATTTAGGATTAGTTTTGTTATCCTTTCCACCAAGATTTTTGCTAGAATCTTGGCCTCGTGTTTTATTACAGAGGCAGACCTGTAGCTTGCACAGGAGCGTTTTGGTTTCTTTTCTTTATGCATGGTTGTGATACTGGCTTAGTTCATTGTTTTGGCAGGGAACCAGTAATCAGAATATTATTAAGGACATCAGCTGGTTGCAGTGCTAACCTTCTCCCCCCAGAGGTCAATAAAATTCCACTGGGAATCTATTTCCCCCCCCATCTGTTTTCCCCAGAGCTTGACTTTTTATTACCAATAAACCTCTTCTGAGATTTCCTTATTGTCTTTTTGACTTCATCTGTGGGGGTTTTTTTTTTTTGGCATTTTGAATCTTTCAACATAATGAAGCAGTTCCTCGTGCTCTCTCTGGATATCTCAGTTGTACAGCTGCACGTTATTCTCTAAAGGTCATATTTATATCGCTGTGGCTTTGCCTTTTTCTCTCTTTGGCTGTCCCAGACTTCTTGAATCTATGTAGAATTTGCATTCTTGTTAATTTGCCAAGTGAGGAGCTCTACCTGCAATTTCCATGTAATTCTTTCTTTCTTTTTTTATTCTATATAATTTATTTTATACCACCTGCAAGCCCAAAGTCTATCGATGCAGTGTATATTCAGGTACGCTAGGTAATTTTCTGTACCTGAAGGACTCAAAGTCTGAGCTTGTACCAGAGGCAATGGAGAGTTAAGTGACTTGCCCAAGATCCCAAGGAGCTACAGTGAGATTCTTAATGCACAGCCAACATTTAATAAAATATGATCACCATCAACTCCAATGAACACTGACCCAAGTGTTCTTATAAGTTAGGGTCCTCTTATGATACTACTTTATGTGTTTAACACAGGTTTTAATATATGTTAAAAATGATCAACTTAGTGGTGAAGAAACAACATCAATGTTGTATGGGTTTAGGGTCTTGCATTTACGAGGTATAGTTATGCTTAAAAGTCCATGCTGATGTCTTGAATTGTCTCTTGAAGTTGTAACTTGTTAACTTCTTTACTCAATTATCTTGAGGCCTATTTAGGGGTCCTTTTACAAAGGCACTGAAAAATGGCTTGCAGTAGTGTAGGCGTGGGTTTTGGTCTCGTGTCGATCCATTTTTGTGCGCCTGTAAAAAAAGGCCTTTTTTTGCCAAAAATGGACAAGCGGCAAAATCAAAATTGCTGCGTGTCCATTTTGGGTCTGAGACCTTACCACCAGTCATTGCTTTTCGTCGCAGGGACAGCCAAAGTTCAAGGGGGCGTGTACCGAGGGCAGGACGGGGGCATGGTTAAGAGATGGCTGTCCTCGGCCAATAATGGAAAAAAGAAGGGCGGCTCTGACAAGCATTTGGCCGACTTTACTTGGTCCCTTTTTGTTAACGACCAAGCCTTGAAAAAGGTGCCCGAACTGACCAGATGACCACCAGAGGGAATCGGGGATGACCTCCCCTTACTCCCCAGTGGTCACCAACCCCCTCCCACCCAAAAAAAAAACCTTTTTAAACATTTTTTGCCAGCCTCTATGCCAGCCTCAAATGTCATACCCAGCTCCATCACAGCACTATGCAGGTCCCTGAAGCAGTTTTTAGTGGGTATTGCAGTGCACTTCACGCAGGCGGACCCAGGCCCATCCCCCCTACCTGTTACATTTGTGGTGGTAAATGGGAGCCCTCCAAAACCCACCAGAAACCCACTGTACCCACATGTAGGTGCCACCCTTTACCCTTTAAGGGCTATGGTACTGTTGAACAGTTGTGGGTAGTGGGTTGGGGGGGTGGGGGGGTTCAGCACCCAAGGTAAGGGAGCTATGCCCCTGGAAGGAATTTCTGAAGTCCACTGCAGTGCCCCCTAGGGTGCCTGGTTGGTGTCCTGGCATGTGAGGGGGACCAGTGCACTACAAATGCTGGCTCCTCCCACGAACAAATGACTTGGATTTGGCCGGTTTTGAGATGGCCGACCTTGGTTTCCATTATCGGCGATGCCCGAGGTCGGCCATCTCTAAGTCCGGCGATCTCAACATTTAGATCGATCATCTCTAAGGTTGACCTAAATGTTGAGATTTGGCCAGGCCCGACAGTATTATCGAAACGAAAGATGGATGCCCATCTTGTTCGATAATACGGTTGGCTCCGCCCCTTCCCGGGGCCATCCCCAGAGATGGCGCCCCCGTTCGATTATGCCCCTCTATATTGGTTATACTGTGGCTTCTGGTGTCCACCTTTGCACACTGGAAGCCACAGTATGCTATTTATATAGTAATGAGCTGCTTTACGTGATTTGCATGTTTTGCATCTCATTACTAAATACTGCAAGATAAGTTATTTAGCACTGAGTTAGACCTCTTTAAGATGCATTAAGGGACAAATAAGGGGGTTAGTGCCCTAATGTAGCTTGATAACTTCCCTCTTGTCCACTTTTTTGGAGGGCTCCAGTGCTGCAAGTCCACCATCAGATCAGTGGCGTAGCAGGGGTGGGACGGTGGGGGCGGTCCGCCCCGGGTGTCAGCGGGTGGGGGGTGCTCCACTCCCGCTGCTCCCAGCCACCCACCCTACCTTAAAAAAAATTTTTGTGAAGCGTCGTTGCAGGCAACGCCTCGCGTCTGCCCTGCTTGTAAAAGAAGTAAATCTCTTCTCCTCGTCGTTGTCGGGTCTTGCTGTGTCCCGCCCTCCTCTGATGTAACTTCCTATTTCTGCGAGGGCGGGACAAAGCGAGGCCCGATGACGAGGAGGAGAAGAGATTTACTTCTTTTACAAGCAGGGCAGATGCGAGGCGCTGCCTGCAACGACGCTTCACAAAATTTTTTTTAAAAGGTAGGGTGATGGCAGGAGAGTCGGGTCGAGGTGGGGAGGGGGTTCTCAGATGGGAGAGGGTTGTTGTGTTGGGGATTTTTTTTTTCACTGTTTGGGCTTTGCCTTGTTTAATGAAACCTGTGATAAACTCCTTGGATTGAGACAACAGCAGTGGGTATAGCAGTTCCTGAGGCTTGAGGTTTCCTTTTTTAAGAATAATAGGTCTTTGCTTGCTTATGTTACGCTTTACTACACTGGCAAACTTTATACAGATGTATATTTTGATCTTTGAGTTTGCAACCTTTTTTATGGATTCAGCTCAAATATGAATTAGTTTTCCTGTAAACCACTGAGACTATATTGCATTTTATTATTATTACTTATTCTATAGTGGATTAGGGTGTATCTGTGTTTGTGAAAAAGACATGGCTTTCAGTTGGAATTGACTGTGCAGGATCGACGATCTGTATTATTCTGCTTGGTTTCATTTTACAATAGGTGAATTGATGTTCTAGTGCTCACTGTAAGATGCTTTCCTTTTCCTTGTGTGACTCGTAGAAATTACTGCTTATGGTATGGTAGAATTGCTCTATAGGTCCTGAGTGTTTTGAATTCTCGGCATGCCTAGTACTAGATTTTGGAGGGGGGTGTTAAAAAATTACCGGCCCTGGGTGTCAACTACCCTAGCTACGCCACTGCATCAGATGTTCTCTGCTTGGAACAGGAAAGACTGACTTTTTAGTTTAGAGGAAAACATTGCTCTCCTCTTCCCACTGGGCACAATGAGCAGAAAGCTCACTACAGGCTCAAATTTCCTAAATTCTTAATCCCCATAATGCACAGTCACTCTATTCTTCTTGAAAAAGTCTCTCTCTCTCTCTCTCTCTCTCTCCAAATGTTTAATATATGGTAGGAATGTGCACAGGCAAAATATTTTCATATGAAAGTTAATTGTATGCATGTTCATTTGTAGGCTTACGAATGTACAATCAATGCTGCTTGCTCGCACTATCATTTTTAAGATGCTAAAACAAACTAAGGGACCACTTTTACCAAAATGCAGTAAAAACTGACCTAGTGTTTAATTATGCGGGTAATTCCCGTGCACTAAGGCCATTTTTACCACTGGAGTAAAATTGCCGATTTTAAAAATTTTTCTATTAATGGCCACACACTAATTTTCCCATTAGCATGTGAGCCTTTATGCCGCCAGCAATATAATGACGAGTCCAGTAATAATACAAAAATATATGGTCACTATTGTACAATAAAGCACAAGGGAAAAGACTTCAAAACACCCAAACGCTTACTATTATTTCAGCATCTTTTACTGGGGTTGTATCATTCATCATTGGTCTAAACAAACCTCACGATATTTTATCCTTTTTCATAAAAAACATTTTCACATTTTAAATTTCTGTTCAGAGATAGCACTCATTTCATAGCACAACAATAATTCAGTTACATTCTTGTTTCTTAAAATTGTGTTGATGAAGCAAGAAAGGTCAAGCACTTAACTGACAAAGTGGCTGAGCTAACCAATTAGTACAGAACACACCCACTCTCCACCCACAGATCCGCCTCTGCATGGGTAACATGCTCACATTGAAAAATTACCGCGGATGCCTCAGTACACCCCAGAAAAGTACTGTTGTTTGGCCACAACAAGCAGGGTGGCAACACATTCGACCTCAGTGTGCTCTTTTCAAGATCAGAAGCTTAAAGGAATGGACGATAAGTAGCAGCCGGAACATGCTCTTACAGCGCCCCCACACTGGCTGGCTGGCCTGGGAGGAGAGGTAGTGAAGGGAAAAGGACAGTCTGGACTCATTAACCTGTTTAGTTGGATAACCTGCTATCTTTAGGAGTGCTCGTGCAGATGGTTGACTGGAGGATTTCTCTTCTCCCTCTCCGATTGGGCAGGATATGGAGTCTCTGGGGCTCTCGCTCGCTGCTGTGTATCCCTACTGAGTATGACGTCAGTTCCGCTGTGGGTGGAGTTTGCTCCCACGCCTTCCTTCCATGTTGTGGAATAGCCGGTTAACTTGGAAAAACCGGCTATTTGGATTAACCTGTTTAGTTGGATAACCTGCTATCTTTGGGACTGCTCATGCAGATTATGATGTCTGACATTTTGTGCAGGATTGTTCTAGAAGGGTAAAATTGGGGTAATCATGATTGTCGAGTTTATCAAAATCTCAGGAAAAGAGGGACTAGGCACGTGATAGATGTGCCAGAGCCGGTGGTGGGAGGTGGGACTTTTGGTTGGGAGGCGGGGATAATGCTGGCAGACTTATACGGTCTGTGCTAGAGCCGGTGGTGGGAGGCAGGTATAGTGCTGGGCAGAATTATACGGTCTGTGCCCTGAAGAGGACAGGTACAAATCAAGGTAAGGTATACACAAAAAGTAGCACATATGAGTTTATCTTGTTGGGCAGACTGGATGGGCCGTGCAGGTCTTTTTCTGCCGTCATCTACTATGTTACTATGATAGTTAATTGCATTGGAATGCAAAGCAGAAGTTTTGCCCAGGGCAGCAAATACTCTTGCAGCAGCGCTGCTGCCATGTACTAGCTGCCCTGGCTGTGTATGCACTTGAAAATATCTGCTTACAGATGGATGGACCAATAGACAGACAGATGGACACCATTTCAACAACAGATGCTATTGCTCTTGAGTAAAATAAGTCTAAAATCAGTACTCACACCTAACAGTTAAGCCTTTTATGTATTAAGCTTTTCTCCATCCACTCCCTGCCATACTCTCTCTCTTCCCGCCCCCTCCTCCTCCTACCCGGTGCAAAGTCAGTGTAGTGAAAATATTGCTGGACAGCTGTACTTGAAGGCGTAACTATTTGTCTATATCATTAAGTCTTTAGCTGTGACATAACAAGTACATTAGAACTCTATTATGCATTTAGACATTCTTATGAAGAATCAAAACCACCAACAGCTAAAACAGCTACTTAAATTCAGTTATACCAACAGCTATAAACAGCTACTTAAATTCAGGATCTAATTAACTGAGCTGTAACTGTTTGTGTTAAAATCTAATTACATTTAACCAGAAATCTTGATTAGTTTTATATTCTTGGCATTAGGTGTCTAAAAACCAGCTTCTATTCTGGGATAGAAAGAAAAGTTTATCACATTCATTTTTACTCCCAGTGGAACTTGCCCTACCTGGCTAGATAACTTTCCTAATTAGTTTACACTCCTAAGTGAAGTGGGTAAGTAAAGCCTTTACTACAACCTGAGTGTCCAAATACTTTCATGGGTTAACTTATCAGTTAAACAGTGCAAATAAATACACAATCCAGTGTCAATTTGAATATTTTAGTATAGTGCCCTCTTGAAGGCATTCCTGGGTCTGGGACTGATAGGCAGGCAGTGCTCCCTCTAAGCTGTGTGGGAGCACTCCTCTTATATTTCTGCCAGTGGGGGGTGCTGTTTAAATATCATATTTTCAATAGAAATGGACAGGCTAGTTCTTCAACACTGAAGCACTGCCCCCCACTGGTAGCAATGTGGTTGGAGGACTTCTGCACAGCTAGAGGGAACACTGTTGGCAGGAGTTTCTCTCAGGCAGGCCCCATCAATCCCTGAATGCTTGGGACCTGGTGCCTCCATCTGAGGATGAATGGTATTAGTGGGTAGGATTTCTCTCCCTTCCCCCAGGAAAAACCCAAGCCAGTGCAACTGCGTACAAGGCTGGCTAGCAATATTTAAAAAAAGTTTATTCAATTTATACAACTACACATTTATAGAACGTTCTAATAGCACAATTTAACAGGTGAGGTATTAAACTCCTTGAAGCATAACCAAGCAAGAATATCTTAATACTATCCTATAGAGCATCAGATAACCATTTAGATAATTAGAGGTACTAATCTCAACACACAATATTATCATTCTATCTCTCCCATGACCAGTGCTCTTCCCCATTCCGTACCTCATGTCTCACCCACAGGCAGACGTGCAACTGGACTTCTGACTGCTGGCAGTGGATATGTGGTGCCTGGCACTTTTTTACAGCTGTGGGCAAGTGAGTGATCCCCTGATCACAAGCTCCCCCTCCCCCACACATAGGCCTTCCTGGGCCTACCTTAAAAGATGTCAGCTGGTCCCTCTTCCACCGCCCAGCCAGGGCTGACACTGGATTCACTGTAGGCTAGGAGGCTCCAACCATGGTCCTGTCCTTACTTTGCACCCTCCAGTTCCGCCACTCCTCTCAAATGGCTGCTACCCCAGTTATCTTTACGATAGTGTTCACCAAAAATGTGCAGTAACTCCAATACTTCTTATAAGTTAGTCTAACGAACACCTCCAGTGCGCCCGCTGTTACTGTGTGAATTCTCAAAACCAGCTGGTTGTAGCCGTGCCAGACTCTTGAATCACACTGAGAGCACTGGAAATGTCGTAGATTCACTATCCTCGTCTTCCGTCCTCAAAGGGCGGAAGAGGAAAATGAAACTAAATTAGGATTATAGATGTTGGTCTTCCCAGAATTTAATGGCACTGGACACTATTTATTAAATAATTCTCAGATATTTTATTTTTCAATAATCAATCATTTAAAAAAAAAACTAAACATTCAATCAATGCATTTAAAACAAGGATTTACTTGTAAAACTGCCCAAAAACCTTTAACACTACTAATTTTATTTTCTTCCTTTTGCAGATCAATACATTAACCACTATAAAATAACAATATCAGATAAGTATATTTCTTTCTTCCTTAACACTATTGTTCTCACTAATATATTTTATTCAATCTATTATTCCTGTTATTTCTCTACGCAAGAATTTGATTCTTTCTGCATTGCTTTTGTGTTTTTTTTTTAGGATCCACCTTCGTCCATGGAACTCAGGATCTCAGGTAAGTATTTGTGTTTTACTTGGTTTATGTCCAAGTCACTTATCTGTTCTTTATCCCCGCTGTTCTCTGAAGCGCAGGATCTTTCTTGCGTTGGGGCCCAGCTTTTCACTCCATTTGGCGTCCAGACACTTGGCTCTTTACCCTAAACTTGACCTTAATTAACTTAAAGGGGATGAAAACCCTTTCTCCCTAATAAAACTTTTAAACAGAATCTCTGTGTCAATTTACAAGGGTTACACTTTGGCCAGGTCAATCTTCAAAAATAAAATAAATTAAATATCCCTATTCTACTAGACCTATTCTATTATTTATTTGTTCCCTGTACTAGAGAAGCACTTACGTCATCCACTCATACACCGTCTCCCCACTAAAGCTAATTCACCTACTACAGCCAGTTCACCTTGTTCCCTATTAACCCCAATCAAACCCCTTTAAAATTTAACTCTAATGTTTAATTCACTCATCCGCCACACAATCCCTCTCTTCCACTACTAGTATCCAATTAGTTTTAATTTCCTTCCTCAATCACACCATTCAGTCACCTTTAATCCTTTTTCCCTCTCTCAATCCCTGACACACAGCCAGACACATTCACTCACTTCGGTGTCTTCAGCTTCTCTGACCAACTGCCCACAGCTCCGTTGCCTAAGCAACGGAACTGCGGCCAGAGTTCCGGGAGCCCCTCGGCCAATCAGTTGCACTTCCCAAGGTTCCGTGCCTTCCCACTGACCAACGGAACCCTGGGCAGCACAACTGAATCTCCATTTTATTTTATTTTCCCCCATAGAAAATAATGGAAAAATATTCAAACCCAAATTAAAAAGTCCCAATTTACCCAAATTTCACCAAAATCACACCCAAATATCACACATTACGTCCTTTTTTAAACCCTGTTTTTAAAATTTAAATCTACCATTTTTTCACGTCCGCCCTAATTTTTTCCCCAAAACACCCCCTTAAAAATCCCAAAATTATTTTAAAATTACCTCAAAAATTCACATACCTTCCCCTTAAACTACCACGTCGAAATTAAAAATTTATTACACAATTAACCCCTTCAAAACCACCACCCTCAAAATCACCCCTTAAAAATATTAAAATTATAAAACTAAATCACCAGAAAAATCATAAAAAATTCCCCGAACATGAATCCGAAAACAGAATTTAAATTAAACAAAACCCTGATTTTTAAAAAATAAAAAAATAAATTTTCACAATTTAAAAATAAATAAATTAAAATTTTGGGTCAACAAACCCCTTACCTGGACCGGGATTTTCCCCTCACTCGATCCCTGCCTTCGATTCCGGTCCTCGACGTCCTGGGGCCAAAACGGAGTTAAAATTAAAAAAGCACCGAAGCCGGGCCCAAAATTTAGGCCCCGGCTTCGGCCTACCCGCGAAACTCGCGTTCGCGATGTGTGCATGAGGTGCGCCGCCTCATGCACACGCCCCCTCGATGTCTCGCCGGCCCTCTTCTTCGCCAGTACCGCTCTTCACTCCCGGGGCCTCGCTCCTTCGCCCCGGGAGCAAAAAAACCTTCAACGCTGCTTTACGCAGCGTCTTCACTCCCGCACCGTCCCCCAAATGCAGAAAAACCCAGCGCCACCATCCCTTCTCGGCTCTCCTTCCGGCCCGAACAACACTGGCTCCTCTTTAGAGCCTCACCAACGCCGCCTCCGGCCCTAATCAGGGCCCAAAATCCCCGAGACCCGCCGGAACCGGCTTTTGTTTTATTTAAAAAAAAACTCACGCTGCTACTTGCAGCACAGGCCACCTCAAACGCTCCCAAAACGGCCCCGAACATCCCCACCAGCACTCCTGTCACCAGAAACGACCCCCAAAATGACTCCGGAGCCCCAGGTAAGTATATTTTTTACATTTCTTAAATATTAACCCCTTGTTACATTAGGGGTTTTATTTGCATAATCTTTAGTCACACAGTTCACAACTTTTACTTCACACATTGATTCCCCTTTCCCAACACAGTTCCAGCTTCCTTCCTCAGGAAGATTTAATTATTGTCCAGCTTCTTCTGACACCGCTTTATACTTTCCAGCAGTTTGTCAGTTCCTTTAGCTTTTCACCATCATTTCATTTCAACAACCCAGTCTCATGTCATTCATCAACACAGTTTCATTTCATTTCTTCCTCATAGCTCATCCCTTCAAAGCACTCCCTTCTGCCCCCTTGGGTAATTTACCAGGCTAGCCTCCTCCACAGGTTCCTTCCCAACTGCACCAGCCTTCTTTCCCCAATCTTAAACAGTTTAGGTATTGCAGCAGCCAGAAAACCTTTTACTTTACTCCATTGGGTCTGTGCTAATGCTGAAATCTCCTTATTCTCCTCCCCAGCCCCTCAGCTGCCTCCATTTTATCACATTCCATAGCCTCCTCCCCACAGGGTTCCCCCAGCTGATTCTCATCACCCTGATCAGAGTCCATTTCCCAATCATCTCCCCCGCCCTCCAATTCCTGAGAGTCTTGCCTAGAAAGTGATGGATTCTGGAGATGGTAGTTCCTACCCCTAGTCAATATTCTGACTGGCCTCTTGGCCACTAGGGGGCGAATCTCATGTCTACTAGGAAGCTGTGAGTGAAACTTTCTCTTCCTTAAGAAACACCTCTTCCTCGAGCCCCTACCTCAGCCCTCTTTTAGTCAAGCTCTTTTCCAACCCCTTAGAAAGCACTGGTGGTCTAGTGGCCTCTTTGGAGCAGGAGCAATGCCTACTCACTCCTGCTCATGCTGGTTTTGCAATCAAAATGGCTGCCACAACATCCTGCAGCAGCTTGTGCAACTGCTGCAGGAGGTTGCGACAGCCATTTTGAGATTGGAACTGGCATACAGTGCCGCCGAGAGACTGGGCCGAGCCCGGGACAGGGCCGCCCCGGGCCCCGCCTCCTCGGCCCCGCCCCCACTGCCACTCCCCATGTTGTCGTCGTCATCGCCCCCCCCCCCCCCGAGGGGGGCCTGGCGCCACAGTCCCACCTGCCTCCGCCACTGGGCTGGGCCCCTTCCACCCAAACCCCCGCCAGCAGAAGTGCTGTCTTCTGACTCCAGCGTGCGCGGCCCACATAGACGCGCTCCTCTCAGCTGATCTTCGCTGTACTCTGCAGGGCTTCTGTGCATCTGACGTCCTGCACGTCAGATGCACAGACACACAGAAGCCCTGCAGCTGAGAGGAGCGCGTCTGTGTGGGCCGCGCACACTGGAGTCAGAACAGTAGACAGCACTTCTGCAGGCGGGGGTTTGGGTGGAAGGGGCCCGGTGGCAGTGGTAGGTGGGACTGCGGCGCCGGACCCCCTTGGAGGCCCGGGCCCCTAGAATTTTGTCCCCCCTGTCCCCCCCTCTCGGGGGCCCTGCTGGCATAGATAGGAGCATCAGTCTCTACCATTAGTACCGGCACCTTTTCTCCTAGAAAAAAGCACTGGCAATATATATGTGTAAGTGCTAGTATTTACATGTGTAAAAATCATGGTCTTCTAAAATAAGGACCTAAAATCTTGTAAATTTGAGAGTCAAATATTTCAAGATTTGTTTGGATCCTACCTATATTTACATGCTTTTTGCATATCTGTGTCACACTGAACTCATAGGCTGTTTGCTATTATCTAGAAAGGGCCTCTGTGATGAGGTTTTGTAAAGTTCTATGTAAAAATATTAAGCAGAATTATCTTAGGTCTTTTACGAATTAGCACACATATAATCCTGAGGATCAATCCTGTCAGCAAATCCCAATAAACTACATTTTCATGTAGAAATCTGTGCCTTTACCATGGATTTACTATCTTAACTTAACTGTTTTTTTAGTTAGAAGTCAGGAAATGACCTTATCACTCCCTGCTGCAGATTTTACAATGCTGCCACAGGCTAACACATTTTATACTGAATTTATTAACTGTCTTTCCATTTAAAGCATTTTCAAAGGTTTTACAAATCCATAAAGATGCTTGATTTATAGATGCTCACTTTGTGCCAGGCGTATGTGATTTGATGATAAATCAGGACCCTATGGTGTTGCCTAAGGTTCCAAAGAATGCATTTGTAGACTCTCGTGAAGCTTAAGAACTTGAGAAATGGATGGTAATGATGACCTTACTCGTCAAGAAGGATTCTGCTTTTGAGGCTTGCAACCTCTTGACCTTCAGAGTTCAGAGCTCTTCAGCTCACCACTTCTGGATGCTGCCTGATGTGACATTTGAACTCCAAATGAGAAACAAATCACCAGTGAATATATTTTCAAAAGGCTTCTTTATGTTCTGGCAAGCCTCTGCAAGAAGCAAAAATTAGAGAAGAATGGGCATATGCGTCTAAATTTACAATTTAGAGCTATCATTAGCATTTAAATGTTTCCTGAATAAGATTACCTCAGCATTCAATCTTTACAGTATAGTAATAGTTTCTTTCTTTTAATGAGGTTGTTTAAAGCTTGAACATTTATAGAGACAATACGTATGGTCATCTAATGCACCAAAATTGCAGGCATAGGTGACGCTACACATCCAAGAGCAGAGAAAATTGTGAGTAATAGGAGCATACACCCAGGGGCGTAGACAGACACCCAGTGGTGTGCTGGTAAATTTTTAACAACAGGCTCTCTCCCCGGTCCACCTCTGCGCCGCCCCAAAATTGCAGAGCTGGCTATAGCCGGGGGGGGGGGGGGGGGGGGCAGCAATGCATTACTCTCTCCAGGAAAAAAAAATTAAATGATCCCAGGTTCCAATCTAATTCATGTTTAATGTGGGATAAAATGCCATAAATACGTAAATAAATATATATAAACTTTTAATGTTGAGCACCCGATTCTCAAAGTGAACATATTCCAAACACTATAATGAAAATAAAATGATTTTTTTTCTACCTTTGTTGTCTGGTGACTGTTTTTCTGATCATGCTGGCCCAGTATCCGATTCTGCTGCTATCTGTCCTCTTAACTCTGTTTCCAGGGCTTCCTTTCCATTTATTTCTTTCCTTTCTTCATTTCTGGTCCTCAACTTCTGCCTATTTTCTTTATCCATATGCAGTTTTTCTCCTCTCTTCCTTTTCCCTCATCTCATCTCCTTCCTCACTCTTCCCTCCCCTCCATCCATGTCCAGCATTTCTTCTATCTCCCCTCCTCTCTCCTGCCCTCCATCCACCCATGTCCAGCGACCCTCCTCTCCCCTGCCCTCCATCCACCCATGTCCAGTGACCCTTCTCTCCCCCTGCCCTGCATGCACCCAGCGACCCTCCCCTGCCCTCCATGCACCCATACCCAGTGACCCTCCTTTCCCCTGCCCTCCATCCACCCATGTCCAGCGACCCTCCTCTCCCCTGCCCTCCATCCACCCATGTCCAGTGACCCTTCTCTCCCCCTGCCCTGCATGCACCCAGCGACCCTCCCCTGCCCTCCATGCACCCATACCCAGTGACCCTCCTTTCCCCTGCCCTCCATCCACCCATGTCCGGTGACCCTCCTCTCCCCTGCCCTCTATCCACCCATACCCAGCGACGACCCTTCTCTCCCCTCCATGATCCACCCATGCCCAGCAACTCCCTAGTTCTCTCCCCTGCCAACCCCTCCCGAGTTGTTAATAGAATTCTCCTCCCTCCCTCCCGTCACCGATCTGACTCCTTTAATTCTTCAGGGCAGGCAGTCTTGCCTGCCCGCTGCAAGTGCTGACTCTCCCCCGCTGGCGCTGCCGGTTCACGCTTCAAAATGGCCGCCGAGACTTACAAGGGCGAAGTCTCGCGAGGCCACCTCTGGAAGTCTCGGCGGCCATTTTTAAAGCGCGAACCTGCAGTGCCAGCGGGGAGAGTCAGCACTTGCAGCGGGCAGGCAAGACTGCCTGCCCCGAAGAATTCGTCAGGTCGGTGATGTGAGGGAAGAGAGAGGGAGGAGAGCCGGCTCGCGGGTTTCAACAACCGGCTTGCAAGAGCCGAGCAAAGTTAACAAGTGGCTCTTGTGAGCCGGTGCGAGCCGGCTCCAGCACACCACTGCAGACACCCAATTTTGGGTGGGCCTGGGCTCAAGATGGGTGGGCAGAACTCCACCCTGTCCCACAAAGTGATTTGGTTTCTCCCACTCTCATTTGCATGCCATATGGTCTGTCAAACTTCTCCCCTCCCCCACATTCCTTTTAAGCCTTCCCTCTGATGCAACTTCTTGTTTCCGCATAGGCAGGAGTGCATCAAAGAGAAGGCTGTGGGGCCTGTGTGAGCAGTATGTATCAGTTGCTGCTCGCTGCAGGTGAAGATCTGCTATTTACAAGGTATGCAGGAGGGGCAGTTGTTGGAAGTTTTCGACTGGTGGGGCTTGGGAATCCCTGCCAGCCACATCATAGGTGTGCTGCTACTGGGTGGGCCTGAGCCCAAAGTGGGCCCACCCTTGGCTACGTCACTGCATACATCATTTTGAGATCATACTTACAATGGAAGCCAAGAGCAGGTAGAACTGAGAAAAGCTAGAAACACCAGCTCTCTGCAGCACAGCATCGACCATCCTGAGAAGAAAAAGTGAGAGATGGAGACTGAAGCACCTGGAAACTAAACCCCCTAGTGAGAGGAATACAAAAGGATTGAACTCAGTTGGAATGTGTTAATATGGAGCAAAAGGCAAGAAACAGACAGGGCCAATTTTCAGCAGTGCAGTTGTCCTTTAAGTAAGTATACTCACTGTTATCATGGTGGTCATTTTAGAAGGCTCATTTGCAGTTTGCATATGAAAAAACCAGCATTTCCATGTATATATCACAAACACATGTAAAATTTCAGAAAGACTCTCCTATCCTACCATGCAAATTCACATTACACAGAGATGTCAAGTGGGTGTAGTCTAGGTGTGATGTGGGCAGGGCTTGGGTGGGGTTAAAATCTTCAAGTGTATTTCACATTTTGCCAGTATAGCGGCAGAGAAGTAGTTCTGAGACTGATTAGATACAGCAGTTGCTGAGGGGTCAGAGGTCACAGCCCAGTGTATTGAACTTAAAAATATTGCGATCAGCCTTATTGTTAAATTAATAACAAAATTGGTTTAACACCTCACTAAAAGGAATACAATATGGCTAAAGGATAAAAAGTAAAAATCATGGGAGATTAATCATTCACAGCTCTTCTGGCTATAAAACAGGCAAAACAACCAAATCTGCTTGGATTTTAAAAATGATTAAAAATTAGATAAAATTTATATTGGCCAAAATAACGGCTATGTTTTTCCAATTTTTAGAACTCAAAAACACTTAAAAATTTGAAAAAGACACCATGGGAACAATGCATTAAATGATATTATTATCCAGAAATGACATCATCGGATACCGAAACACTGAAAGATACGTTGCAGCTATTCAATATTGCATAGAAACGCTGGAAAGTAATACAAAGTCATTAAATAATGAATAAAAACAGCATCTGGATAAGGAGATAAAGCTTAAAAGCACAGATAATTATAGATAATTAATAAATAATGACTAAGAGCACAAATGGATAATTAAATACATATAAATACATAAAACCTGGTGATGTGTATATAAGGGAAGATTCTATATAAGACCCCTGGAAAATCCACACAGAAACATTTTTGCCTAAGCGTATTCTATAAGATTTAGACATGGTATATAATACGCTTAGTTGATATCCTAATGTCTAATACTAATACTAATACTGATGAGACAAAGTCAGCACGGATTTAGTGAAGGGAAGTCTTGCCTCACCAATCTAATGCATTTTTTTGAGGGGGTAAGCAAACATGTGGACAATGGGGAGCCGGTTGATATTGTATATCTGGATTTTCAGAAGGCGTTTGACAAAGTGCCGCACGAAAGACTCCTGAAGAAATTGCAGAGTCATGGAATCGGAGGTAGGGTATTATTATGGATTAAAAACTGGTTGAAAGATAGGAAGCAGAGAGTAGGATTGCGTGGCCAGTATTCTCAGTGGAGGAGGGTAGTTAGTGGGGTCCCGCAGGGGTCTGTGCTGGGTCCGTTGCTTTTTAATGTATTTATAAATGACCTAGAGATGGGAATAACTAGTGAGGTAATTAAATTCGCCGATGACACAAAATTATTCAGGGTCGTCAAGTCGCATGAGGAATGTGAACGATTACAGGAGGACCTTGCGAGACTGGGAGAATGGGCGTGCAAGTGGCAGATGAAGTTCAATGTTGACAAGTGCAAAGTGATGCATGTGGGTAAGAGGAACCCGAATTATAGCTACGTCTTGCAAGGTTCCGCGTTAGGAGTTACGGATCAAGAAAGGGATCTGGGTGTCGTCGTCGATGATACGCTGAAACCTTCTGCTCAGTGTGCTGCTGCGGCTAGGAAAGCGAATAGAATGTTGGGTGTTATTAGGAAGGGTATGGAGTCCAGGTGTGCGGATGTTATAATGCCGTTGTATCGCTCCATGGTGCGACCGCACCTGGAGTATTGTGTTCAGTACTGGTCTCCGTATCTCAAAAAAGATATAGTAGAATTGGAAAAGGTACAGCGAAGGGCGACGAAAATGATAGTGGGGATGGGACGACTTTCCTACGAAGAGAGGCTGAGAAGGCTAGGGCTTTTCAGCTTGGAGAAGAGACGGCTGAGGGGAGATATGATAGAAGTGTATAAAATAATGAGTGGAATGGATCGGGTGGATGTGAAGCGACTGTTCACGCTATCCAAAAATACTAGGACTAGAGGGCATGAGTTGGTAAATTTAAAACGAATCGGAGAAAGTTTTTCTTCACCCAACGTGTAATTAGACTCTGGAATTCGTTGCCGGAGAACGTGGTACGGGCGGTTAGCTTGACGGAGTTTAAAAAGGGGTTAGATAGATTCCTAAAGGACAAGTCCATAGACCGCTATTAAATGGACTTGGAAAAATTCCGCATTTTTAGGTATAACTTGTCTGGAATGTTTTTACGTTTGGGGAGCGTTCCAGGTGCCCTTGACCTGGATTGGCCACTGTCGGTGACAGGATGCTGGGCTAGATGGACCTTTGGTCTTTCCCAGTATGGCACTACTTATGTACTTATGTACTTATGTAAGCATATCCATTTGCACCAATGAAAATAGGGCATAAATCCCTGCATGTATACTTACGTGGTCTGGACCATATTCTATATCAACATGCGTAAATTTGGGAATGCCCATAAAACACCCATTTCTCCACCTATAACCACGCTCCTTTTTGGATGTGTGCATTAGAATTTAGGCACAGTGAGTTACAGTATACACATGGAAGGGCATAATCGAATGGGGACGCCCATCTCTAAGGACGTCCCGGCGAAGGGGCGGGGAAACTCATATTATCAAAAAAAGATGGGTGTCTATCTTTCGTTTCGATAATATGGTCGGGGACACCCAAATCTCAACATTTAGGTCGAACTTAGAGATGGTCGACCTAAATGTTGAGATGGTCGACCTTAGAGATGGGCATCCCCAGTTTTCGGCCATAATGGAAACCGAGGACGCCCATCTCAAAAACGACCAAATCCAAGCCCTTTGGTCGTGGGAGGAGCCAGCATTCGTACTGCACTGGTCCCCCTCACATGCCAGGACACCAACCGGGCACCCTAGGGGGCACTGCAGTGGACTTCAGAAATTGCTTCCAGGTACATAGCTCCCTTAACTTGTGTGCTGAGCCCCCCAACCTCCCCAACCCCACTCCCCACAACTGTACACCACTACAATAGCCCAAAGGGGTGAAGGGGGCACCTAGATATGGGTACAGTTGGTTTTGGTTGGGTTTTGGAGGGTTCCCATTTACCACCACAAGTGTAACAGGTATGGGGGATGGGCCTGGGTCCACCTGCCTGAAGTGCACTGTGTCAGCAATCGTTGTTGACACACTGCACCCACTAAAAACTGCTCTAGGGACCTGCATACTGCTGCCATGGAGCTGGGTATGACATTTGAGGCTGCCATAGAGGCTGGCAAAAAATGTTTTTACATTTTTTTTAGGGTGGGAGGGGGTTGGTGACCACTGGGGGAGTAAGGGGAGGTCATCCCCAATTCCCTCCAGTGGTCATCTGGTCAGTTCGGGCACCTTTTCTAGGCTTGGGTCGTGAACAAAAATGGACAAAGTAAAGTCGGCCAAATGCTCGTCAGGGACGCCCTTCTTTTTTCCATTATCGGCCGAGGGCGCCCATCTCTTAATCACACCCCAGTCCCGTCTTCGGTAAGGTGCCAACACGCCCCCCCCCCCCCCCGTGAACTTTGGTCGTCCCCACGACGGAAAGCAGTCGAGGGCGCCCAAAATCGGCTTTCGATTATGCCGATTTGGGCGACCCTGAGAGAAGGACGCCCATCTTCCGATTTCTGTCGGAAGATGGGCGCCCTTCTCTTTTGAAAATTCCCCTGTTAGCGAGCTAGGTGCGTAAATTCTAATTATTGACAATTAGTGCTCATTATTGCTTGTTAAATGCTGTTAACAATGCTGATTGGCTTGTTAAGCCAATTAAGTTACATATATTGTTATGGAATACACTTAAGATTTAGGTGCAGAACGCTAGGCGCGATATATAGAATCCCACAGATGATGCATAAATCACAAGCATAAATAAATACATACATACATATAAATGATTACTTCATGGATGGGGCATTCTCAGCTCATTTGTCATTAAAGGAATACAGATAGGTCTGTTTCCATATTCAGACCTTCAGGGGCCACTGTTTGAACCCTGAATATCAATCTTTTCTCAGTTTTCAGCAGGTCTGCCTCTATCTCCTCCTTTCCAAGATGCCCATAGGGCCACAGTACAAAAAAATTGTAGTCCTCAAAATTGTGTCCAGCTTGATGTGAATGTTCCACAAGAGTTTTTTTTCCATTATTTTCCTCTTAATAGTGCTTTTCTGTTCAATAATCCTGGTGTTCAATCTACGTTTCGTCTATCCAATATACATCATATTGCAGGGACAGAAAGCAGCGTAGACAACATCCACAGTCTTACAGTTGGAAAATTGATTCAAATCAGATCTCTCTCCAGATGTAGGATGAATAAATCTCTTAATTTCTAAGTTTACAGCACAAATGGAGCTTGAACCACATTTGAAATGTCCTTAGGGGGACTTTTTCTTTGATGCATTACTAGGTGGAAGGGCAAAAGGTACCGATATATCCCTTGGATTTTTCTCTCTCTTGTAAGCTATCATCAACTCTTTAGCTGAAAAATGTTCTATGTTCTGAACAATGTGCCAATGCTTTTTCAGGATTCTGACATATGGGTAAATGGTAGAGAACACACTTTTCTTTCAGACTTTTCTCATTTATTGTTTAACATTTCTTGGCTTTACTATATCGTCTCTATTTGCAATGCAAGCCAGAACGGTTTACAATAGTCAAATATAATACATAAAACATAGTAAATAAAGGAATTCCATAAAATGATAGGAAAGTAAAACAAACACCTCATTCAAACATAAAATAGCACACACTTCCAAAATGAAAAATCAACAGATATACAATAAAACATGATCTAACGTTTCTTCATTGCAGGGTGTCTTAACCTTAAGCAATTCCTTCCTATCTGTGGTGCTCACTTATAACAAGAGTTAAAAACTTTCTTAGGGTGTCCTTTTTCACTGAACCTACAGCTCAACCTCTTTCGATCTCTTTTTGTATATTGTCTGATCTATATATAGCCCCTTCAATCTAAGGAATTGGCTGTAAGGGAGATTGGTTTTCAGTTCCTTACTTTAACAGCTACAAAAGCCTAATAATTTTGTTTACATCTGTAGGTTTTCTGTAGATATCAGTGAAAAATTTGCCGTCAATGATATGAGATAAGGATATCAGGGAATACAATTTATGTCACATTGCATCTGAAATTTCAAGTTGATTAAGCCACAGAAAGAAATCATTGGTGTTTCTATACTTTTCCAAACTATAAAAATATCATTGATATACCTTTTCCAGATGATGATATTTGAGTTGTACTGGTGGTATGTGAGAAATGGCTCTTCATAATTTACTATATAAAGGTTTGCCACTGATGGTGCAATAGTTTCACCCATTCTATCCATTTTATTTGCTGGAAAAATTCATCATCAAAGTTTTTAAAATTTGTTTGTTAATGCAATGCTTGCAATTTCCTCAATAAACTCTGTGGGTACCATTAGACAAAAATCTCTCTGCCATATGGTGTCACGAGTGATCTGTATGGCTTCTGTCTGTGGAATATTGGTAAAAAGGGACTCCACATCTAACGTAGCCACTAAAATGTCTCCAGTGCATTCTATGCTGTCCAGTATATTAATAATATCAGTGGCATCCCAAGTGTAAGATGATATTTTAAACACAGTCTCAAACATTTGTTGGTTAAGAGATTATCTGCCTTCTTCTAATATCCAGTTGGTTGCACAAAGTCTAATTAGTCCACATTTTGATTATTGTAATGTCTTCTAGGCCTGACTGTACAGGCTTTGAAGACTTTATAGCAGTGGCGTTCCTAGAGGGGCTGCCACCCGGGGCGGATCGCCGATGCGCCCCGCCCCCCGGGTGCAGCCCCGCCCCCCCGGGGCCGCGCCCCCCCCCCCCCCCCCGGTGCAGCGCGACCCCCTGGTGAAAGGACACCCCCCCACCCCAGCGAAAGAACCCCCCCCGGGTGCACGCTGCTGGGTGGAGGGTGCTGTGCGCCGGTCAGCGTTGTTCGTTACTTGCTGTTCCGGGGCAGAGGGAGCATGGAAACGAACGACGCTGACCGGCGCGTGGCACCCCCCCCAGCGGTGTGCACCCGGGGCGGACCGCCCCCTCCTTAGCACACCACTGCTTTATAGTGAGTTGCTCAAAATGCCTCTGAACCTCTGATTGTTGGTTGTTCTAAGTTTGAACATATTGCTCCTGTTTTGTTTAAATTACATTGGTTGCTGGTTGAGTGGAGGATCAAATATAAAATGCTTTTGCTTATCTTTCAAATTTAAAATAATTATGTTTCCATGCTTGTTGCTTTTAGTCTGCTTTAAAGTCTGCTGATAAGCACTTATTGGATGTGCCATCATTTCATATGATAACATTAAGGGATCCTTTTACTAAGCTGTGGTGAAAAGTGGCCTTAGTGTGTCCTTATGCAGGTCTTTCCCGTGCTGCCAAAAAATAGCTGAATTTCCATTTTCTGAATTAATGGCCATTTACTAATGCTGCCATTAGGGTACAGCCATTACTACAAATTAGTGTGTGAGCCCATACCGCCACCAATTTTGTAGGCGGCAAGGGCTCACGCACTAATCCTGCACTAATTTGTTAGCATGTGCTAATTTAGCTGTGCTGAGTCGTGCTGTCATGCCCACTCTCTGCCCCCCAGACACTCCCTCTCCAAGAAACATTTAAAAAAATTATTTAGTACGTGGTTTGTAGTTTTAGCGGTTGGGCTGACCAGCATGATATAATAGGGCAGGAGCCTCTTTTGCCTGCTTAATTCATTTTGAGTATTGAGTCTGATAAGTTTAAGCATGGTTGTATGACTGCCACCTTTATTTTTTTCATTTTACATTGTTTTAATTTAGTTATATTAACTGCCTAAACAGGGTAATTGTATAAGAGTACATATTTTAAGTGGCAAACTCCATGCCCAGTTTGGGGTATTCTCCTCAAAAATCAGTTGTGCCTGCCTGTAATCTTGGAAGTATGTGCCATCATAATGCACATTGGACTTCTGCATAGCCCCTTCAGGATTCCTTAGTGTTTCAGAGGCACAGACTGTAAATCCATTGCAGAGAAACCGAGCAAAACATGCTTTTTTTCCCATTACGTAAGTACATAAGTATTGCCATACTGGAACAGACTGAAGGTCCATCAAGCCCAGCATCCTGTTTCCAACAGTGGCAAATCCTAAAAAAGTAAAATATATTTTATGCTTCTTATCCTAGAAATAAGCAGTGGATTGTCCCCAAGTCCATTTTAATAATGGTCTATGGACTTTTCTTTAAGAAGCCATCCAAACCTTGTTAAAAGCCCACTAAATAAACTATTTTTACCACATTCTCTGGCAACGAATACCAGAGTTTAATTGCTCATTGAGTGAAGAAATATTTTCTCCGATTAATTCTAAATTTACTACTTTGTAGCTTCATTGTGTGTCCCCTAGTCCTAGTATTTTTGGAAAGAGTAAACAAGTGATTCACCTCTACCCATTCCACTCCACTTAGAATTTTATAGACCTCTATCATCCATCAGCCATCTCTTCTCCAGGCTGAAGAGCTCTAGCTGCATTAGCCTTTCCTCATTGGGAAGCCATCCCATCCCCTTTATCATTTTTGTTGCTCTTTCCTTTAAATAGGCACTCCCTTATAAAATTACCTCCTTAATGTCTTTGGTCAAATTGGTAGTCTATAAACTTCATAAATAGAAATAAATGAACAAAAGTACATGGGCCCTCAAACTAGCAACCATGGTAAAGTTTCAAATGCTCTTTGCCATTGTATATGTCAGAAATATGATTGCAACCCCTAGCCTCTCTAAGAGGTCTTTTATTTTCATTTTTGCTGGATTAAATGTTTTTACAAACAATTTGATGAATGCAGTTTGCCCTAATATTTTACCTAGAATGCTTCACCATAGTGGGAGCAGGTGGATAACATTTTGTCTTTGTTTCAGACTACTCTAGCATCATTCTCTTGGAGAGTGGTTAAAACGTTTTAAATGTAAGTTTTATTATATAGGCCTCTTAGTGTTGGCTTTGCATGCAGAGATAAAAGATCACCTATTTGAGGTCTATTGAACACTAATGAATTTCCCACATGCTACAGAAGATGAAGCAATACTGAATGCTGCAATTCCCATGGCACTTCCATTCAGATCCAATGATCCCATTATAGTAACATACATGGGTAAAAACCATGCAGTATATTTTGACCTAGATTTATAAATGGTGCTGAGAAATCGGCGCGGAAAAATGTAAATGCTGAGCACCATTCTATAAAGGATTGACATCCTTTATAGAATAGTGCTAAGGGCAGATTCTATATATGGCACCTGAAAACTCTGCACGGAATAAATTTCCACCTAAGTGTATTCTGTAAGTGGTGCCTATATTTAGGCCTGTATATAGAATATGCTTAGTTGATATCACAGCGCTTAAAACTATGTGCATCCATTTCTACATAAATGCCAGTGTGTAGAGTTAGGTGCAAGGGGTATATGCTATAACAGTGTGAGTAAATTTTGGAATGCCCACGAAATGCCCATTTCCCTGCCTATAACCACACCCCCTTTAGGCGCAGTGCATTACATAATGTGCTTAGCGAGTTGTGTGTGTAAATTCTAATTATTGCCAATTAGTGCTCATTATTGCTCATTATCAATGTTGATTAGCTTGTTAAGCCAATTACGTTATGCGCACTGCTATAGAATATGTCTGGATTTTGGCACAGAATACTAGGCACAATATATAGAACCCGTGGGTAAGTCCATATACAATGCCTAACTTTTGGCACCAGTAATTAAGCCTGCTGAAAGCAGGTGTAGCATACCGGTGCTTGTTAGGTGCCAATCGAGTCTATTCTATAACAATGCATCTAAATTCTGGGAATCCCCCCCTCAAAAAACACCCCTGTTCATGCCCCTTTGAAATTACGCACTATAGGAGTTCCACACAGGGTGTTATAGAATACGATATGTGTGTAACTTCCATTTATTGTCAATTAATGCAAATAATGCATCCAGCTTCTCCTATACAAGCACACAATTATGGAACACACTGCCAAAAGTTGTGGAGACAACCTACGACCACCTAAACTTCAGGAAATCATTAAAGACCTACCTGTTCAAAAAGGCAAACCCCACCGACCCAGCATAAATGCCTGCACTCTGCAACACAACATAACCAAAGCTTGTACTAGACACTAAATAATCTTTCCTCTCCTTGATTTCCCCTTGTAACTTAAAATACATTCCTTACTCAACCATAATACCACCTGTATTTGTTTCTTTACTGGACTGGCGAATGCCTCTACGGTACTATGTAAGCCACATTGAGCCTGCAAGTAGGTGGGAAAATGTGGGATACAAATGTAACAAATAAATAAATAAAAATAATTGGTTGTTAGCAGCCAATTATTGGTGCTGATTGGCTCATTAATCAAGTTCTGCATGTAAATCAGCTATGCATGCTGATTTGTGCATGCAACTTAAATCGCCATATATAGGATCCGGGCGGGGGGGGGGGGTGTCTATAAACACAGGAAATACAAAATCTGGTAAGGGTCCTTTATCCTAGCACAACCTAGAGATATTTACAATCACAAAGATGACAATACCACTCTGTCACCATGAGTTATTATGAAGGTTCACCTGATGTGCTAGCAGTGAAATCATTCCCTCACCAAATACATTTGTCAAAGGCACACATAAGAATTTTTTCCTACATAAGGATTAAATTCATGGCATTTATCAGATACTTAGAGGAAGAGATATGATACTATCTTTTAGCTCAATTCTGCTTAAAATTCTTATCAGTGAAGATCACTTGAGAACTCATGCTTTCCTTCCTCAAACTGTATTTCTGAATACTACCTTAACAACTGGTTTCCCAAATGTATTTTGCCGCACGTCCATTTTTTGCAAAAATTTTAAAAAAAGCCTTTTTTACATGAGTGCTAAAAAATGGATTGCCTACACTACCGCAAGCCATTTTTTAGTGCGCTTTTGAAAGAGGACCCCTTACATAGTTGTACTGTTAATACTGGCTAGATCTGTTCACTAATTGGATGTTAGTAATACTCCATTCTCAAATTAATTAATAAGGCTTAACAAAGTACTGTGGTTTCTGTGATGACCTCCACTATCTTGAGCTAAAAAATCATCTCATGGGTAATCTCTGATGGTAAACAAAAAGTCTTGTAGAAATCTACACTGTGCCTGTGTAAGCTAGAAGGCCTTGTTGAGAGGAAATCATTCACATCACCTTAAATTTTGTTTGACTTTCGGGGATCATTTTTCATCTTCCAGACATAAGCTAAGGGCAGTAAGACATTCCAGATGTCTTATCCTGCGGATGTCCCACTCACTTAGTTTATAACTGCTGATAAATGTATTTAAAGACTTGTTAACACTGATAAGTTACTTGGGAAAATATTTTTAGTCAGCCTGTCACCTGTATTCCACAAAATGCACTCCTGGAACAGCAAAGTATTTGAGTGAAAGCACAATAATTCTTTCGCTGTTTGCAATCTTCTTTACGGGAAATTGGTTCCAAGTGACAGATTTTGATATGACAAAGATCTTTTTATGCTGTGGAAATATTGGAAGGCTAGATAGAAAAAGCTGCTTTTTCTTTATCCCATTGCTAAAATGTTTTAACAACCTTCTTGTATTTTTAAAGAGTAAGAAAAAGAAGCAGAAAATTGTATGTAGAGATAAGAGAGATACTTGCAGCATTCATGGAAGGGAATGGAAGTTTTGAATTTAGAGGGGAGTCTTTGGATTTTATGTTGTGAATTACTGAATCCTGTAATAAGATGTTTTTGCTGTGCATTGCATGGAGCCGTTCTCTTCGTACACAGTTTTAATAAGAATTCAATAAATAAATAGGATACGTATTAGCTGGGGTGGACTGACAGTGATCTGGGCAAGCCCTCTCTCTCCCTCGCCCATGCTCCTGTCTCTGAACCCCATCCCCACCCCTACCTGGAGTGAGAAAAGAGTTTCCAATCCAAGCAGTAAGAAGAAGGGGAAGGAGAAGACGAGTCCACACTTACTATCCTGAGGACAGATCTGCTGATGTCGGAACTTCCCTCTGCCACGGCACGCCCTTGTGGAAGAAGGAAGGTATATCAGAAGAGTGCAGACCACGGCAGAGAGAAGTTTTGGTGTCAGGCCTCAGGATAGTAAGTGTGGACTCAGTTTCTCCTTCCTTCAGATTAAGAATCAAACTTCAAGTTGAAAGAAATTGAATACTGTTATGCCACAATGATCCTCTTTATTGACTGTACTTTTTAATATTTATTTGTCTATTAGACTTTCCAACCAGAAGGTCTGATAGACCTTCCAACCAGAAACATGTCAGAATCTTCTCGAACATACCTCAACCTACACTATCCTAATTGCAAAGGTATCAAGTACAAGACCTTTTATGCATCCAATTTCTCCTTCATAGGCAGCCAACTATGGAATGCCCTACCCAGATCCATTCGCCCAATCAACAATTATCTATCCTTCTGGAAATCACTGAAAACTCATTTATTCAAGCAAGCATACCCAAATGATCTAACCTAATCTTATGAACCCTCTACCCAACACCTAATCACTAGACAATGACTATGACTTAGACCACGTCTTACATCAACTCCCCCTATGTTATCCCTCAATCTATTCTCTCCTCTGGCCACTCCCACCCCTTATCCCTTGTTCATTTCAACCTTCCCCCTCCTGCCTCTACTACCCCTTCTTACTTGCCCATCCCACCTATCTGCATATCTCCATCACTATTCTGTTATACCACAGCTTGTACTGTCTCTGCAATACCTTGTAACCCTATTATTACTATGTAAGCCGCATTGAACCTGCCTCGAGTGGGAAAGCGCGGGGTACAAATGTATCAAATAAATAATAAATAAATAATGTCAGAAATTAAGGAGTTTGAATTTATCATATTTATGCAGATGCCCTCAAATTCTATAAATGACACTCAAAATTGTGCACACAGATTTGGGTGTGCACCCAATTTACATGTGCAATGAGCCAATTAGTGCCAATAATTTGGCGCTAACAATTATTAGCATTAATAGGCAACAATTTGGATTTATATTTATTTGTTACATTTGTATCCCACATTATATGCGCACCTTGCTAAGTGCTATTCAATAAAGATATGCCTGTAAATCTTTTAGGGTCCCTTTTACCAAGCTGCGGCAAAAGGGGGCCTGCACGGGCATCAGTGGATGTTTTTGTTGTGCGCTAAGGCCCCCTTTTACCGTAGCAGGTAAAAGGTAGGTCTTTCTTTTTTTAAAGAAATGGCTGTGTAGCAAGTGAAGCACTTGCCACACAGCCATTTTGGGGGAAGCCCTTACCATCACCCATTGGTAACCCAGTGGTAACTAAGCAGCATGCAGCACTGCCCGATTACTCCGAGTATACACTGGCGCTACAAAAATAAATATATTTTTGTTGTGCCAGATGGTGCGCTAGGGGTGGGAACTACCGCTGGGCTGCTGCCGTAGCCCAGCGCTAGTTCCCTTTTAGCAAGTGGTAAGCTCGCATTCGGCTTACTGTCACTTTGTAAAAAGGGTACTTAGTGTACAACTGAAAAGGTGGTGTGGCCATGGGAGGGGCATGGGTAGGTCAGGGGAATTCATTAAAGATGCATGCAATACTATAGAATTTGGGGAATCCATGCCTAATTTACGGGGTCTTTTACTAAAGCTTAGCTTGAGCTATCTGCAGCAGAGCCTATAGGAATAAAATGGGCTCTGCTGCAGATAACTCAAGCTAAACTTTCGTAAAAGACCCCCTTAGGTGTGAGGATTTACACCAGGGTTCAGTTGGTATAAATCCTCACACCTAACATTCAGAGCACCATAAATACAATAGCGCTCAGTGCATACTTTTTCAGAACCCAAATTTGTGTGCCATTTACTGAATGTAGTCCATGATGTCCATTTTTTCTTTGAATTCGATACAAGATTAGGACCTGCAATTGAACTGTTTCAAAATGTTTTTAGTGAAATTGCAGATTGGCTATGGGAGGATAAACTGGTGTTGAATGTTTGTAAAACTGAGGTTATATTGATAGATTTTCTTGATGAGCCAATCCCGATATTATGATTTGATTGAATGAACATATGATAAATATTTTTAAACAAATACATAGTTTAGGTGTTATTCTTGACCCACAGTTGACCCTTATGTTTCAGATTTGTCAAGTTATTAAGAGCTCTTTTTTTCAAACTTAAAGAATGTTGAGTAAATTAAAATCTTCCACACCTGCATCCAATTTTCACTCTGTGGTACAATGACTGCTTTTAAATTGCTTGGATTAGTGTAATGTTTTGTATTTAGGACTTTCTGCATAAAAAAAAGTGTTGCAAGTAGTTCAGAATGCTGCAGGTTGACTTATTCTGGGTTGCTCAGGTTTTAAACATGTTACACCGGTTGTGCATGACTTACATTGACATCCAGTTGAAGAAGAATCATTTTTTAAATTTAACTTTTGAGTCCCTCCTTCACATCTTAGACCCTCAGAAACTCCAGGGTCCCTTAAAACCAGCTTCCCAAACACAGACACTCTCCAAACTCTTCAAAGTTACGGAGTAACGCCTCTCTTCTTCATGCCCATAAGACATTTCAAAAGGAATTTGCATATTATCTTTCTTCCATTCTGATGTATAGGTGCCAAGTTGATCACTTAAAGGTACAATTTGAAATGTATACTTTGAAAATCACATAAGAATTATTTCTCCGTGGCAGGTCCAATATTGTAGAATCAGCTTCTGATGAATATTAGAACAACTACAGATATGATGAGATTTAAGAAACATTTAAGTATCATTTGTTTGTCAGAGCTGATCATTTGATGTAAAATTTAGATCAACAGGTATGTGTGTGGATTTGATTTAAACTTGTGGCTTGGAAAAGAAAGGCGTTATCACAGGGATAGGCAGAGGTAAATTATATTATTATTATTTTAGATTTTGCTCACACCTTTTTCAGTAGTAGCTCAAAATGAGTTAAATTCAGGTACACTGGGTATTTCTCTGTCGCAGGAGGGCTCACAATCTAAGTTTGTACCTGAGGCAATGGAGGGATAAGTGACTTGCTTAAGATCACAAGGAGCAGCAGTGAGATTTGAACCAAACACCTCGGGATGTCAAGACCGGTGCTCTAACTACTAGGCCACTCCTCCACTATATGATGTGTTATGATGAAGAGTTATATTGTATGTATGTATGTATTTGTTTGTACTTAATATTTATTTACATGGGTTTAGGTATAAGCAGAATTTAATTGAGTAAACCTAAACCAATAAACCTACAATCTGTCTTGAGCAAGGAGCACTACAACCAGTCACACTCTGTGGCTAATAGCTGAGATGCATCTTTCCCAGTGTAGACAGGAAATAACCGAGCAGAGTGGATGGGCCTAATGATCTTTGGCTACTGTCATCTCCTATATTACTGTGTCACTATCCAAGTTCAGAAAACAGAAGTCAACAGAAGGAATATATTGCCTGGTCCCCTTAATAAAACTGGCTCTTCCTGTCAGGTTTAAAATCTCATCACTGGTCCCTGGCTTTTGTGTGCTAGGAGTGGGGTATATGTGTGTACGTGTGTGTGTGTGTGGGGGGGGGGGGGGGATACAGTGGTTTCCTCCTGCCTCTTTTGGGTTCCCAGCTCAATCTGAACCCATATCATATGCATTCAATCACATCTAACTGTGCAGTTTGCCCCTATTTTTTGCTCTTGACATATCATTCTTTTATTGCAGCATGACGTTCCCTGCATTATTTGTGCCTCAGACATTAATTTAGTTTCTGTTCACCATTTTTTATTGATAGATTCAAGGTTATTCCTGTTCCCTGTGAAATGAGAAGAGTGGGAAAGGGAAATTCTAATTTATGCATGAAGTCATTTGCAATATTTTATTTATTTATTTATTTGTTACATTTGTATCCCACATTTTCCCACCTACTTGCAGGCTCAATGTGGCTTACATAGTACCGTAGGTGTTTGCCAAGAATGGTAGAGAAACAAATACAAGGTGATATTGTGGTCGAATAACCTAGGGCTTCTTTTACAAAACCGTGCTAGCAATTCCCGCATGGCAAATGAGAGAAAGCCCATAGGAAGTGAATGGGCTTCCTCTCATTTGCCACACTGAGAATCGGTAGAGTGGCTTTATAAAAGAAGCCCCTAGTTAAGAGGGAACTTTTGGCTTTTCTTCATCTTTTCTTCTGCTCCAACACAGTGCCAGGTTGCTCAAGATTGGGGAACCTTTACCTCTGGGAATTGGGTCCTAAGCAACAAATTCAGTCATGGAAAAAAAGAGAAGGAGAGATTTGTCCCTTCTTCCCTTCCATGAGACTGGCTGCAATTTGTGAGGAAGTGAGTTGCTGGACTCCCCAGAGTGTGGCCCTTGGACTCATATGCCTAGGGTTTAGATGAAAGAGACTATGGAGTATTGAGGAAGGTTTTAGTTTTACTATCTTCCGGGTCCTGAGGGCCGAGGTAGTCTCAGGACTGAAGAGTAGTATGTGATTTTAGGGGTTTTTGTTCTCTCATTTCCCTTATTGGTTCTAGGAGACAGTGAAGAGTGGTGTTTTTTGGGAGGTTCTTGTTGGATTATTTGTAGTAAATAATTAGCAGATTTTAGTACACACAGCTTCAGCTTTAGAAATGTTAATTTCTTTCTTCATCTCTCTCTCATTCACCCCAGAATAATTCACTGCTGAGTCACTTTAAAGTTGAAGTAACAAAACATCTGTTTACTCACAGTTTGTAGTTAGATTATAATCAGACAGGCTTATATATACATATTACTATACATTTGTATTATCAGCTCCTTCCATGTGCTTAGATGGTAATGGATGCTCACACCACCATAGATCCTCTCAGGTTAGGAGAGATCATGAGCTCCATGTGCTCCATGTGCTGCATGTGCTGCATCTCACCCCCACAGGAAGTTGCATAGCAGTGTGACCTCTCTAAGTAATTCACATCAGAGGTCACAGAGTAATCACAGAGAAATAATAGGTGACAGGCAATGCATGTAAAATACAATTACATTCCAACAAACCCCTTCTCATGCATAACTGTCATGCAATTATTTATTCATACAAAGTCCAAGCTTTATACGCAGATTCACAAAATGTTCTCTGGGTAACGGTTTGGTCATGATGTCAGCTGTCATCTCACTGGTGTGACAATAGTGTAGACTGATGACCCCTTCTTTTGCCAACTCTCGCACGTTGTGGTATTTCGTTGCGATGTGCTTGGTGCGTGACTGAACCTTGTCATTCTGTGACAGTCGGATGCAGCTCTGATTATCTTCCATTAACTGGATTGGTCTCTTTTCAGCTATTCCGAAATCCAGCAAAAGTTTTTCAATCCACATCAGTTCTCTGCACGCTTCCGATACGGCCACATATTCAGCTTCTGTAGAAGACAAACTCACAATACTTTGTTTATGACTGGCCCATGAAATTTGTACATTTCCATACATAAACACATATCCACTTGTGGATTTATAATCAGAATGATCCCCTGCCCAATCTGAATCACAGTAACATATTAGTTTTGGATTACTATTGGCTGAAATCTTTAATTTACAATCAATGGTACCCTTTAAATACCTTACCATCCTTTTAACTGCAGTCCAATCTGATTTGGTAGGTGAGCTGACCCTTCTGCTCAAAATTCCTACTGCATTTGCTATATCAGCCCTGTATGTGGTAGCTAGATATAAAAGCTTACCTATGGCTGATCTATATTGGATGTTATCTGGTAAAGGTTCTCTTACTGTTTCATCCTTCAGAAAATCAGTGATCATGGGAGTGCTTACAACTTGGGCATCTTGCATACCTAAACTTTCAATAAGCTCATTTATTTTCTGCTTCTGGCTTAGAAGATAAGAACCATCATTTTGTTTCTCAATTTCTATACCAAGATAGTATGACACATTACCCAGTTCTTTTATCTCAACATTGAGGTTTAAACACTTTACAATGTCCTTGTACTCTTGCTCACTTTTGCTTGCAATGAGCAGATCATCAACAAAAGCTAAAATGTATGCATATTGTCCATTTGTGCACCTAGTGTACAAACATTTATCTGCTTCACCTTGCTTAAATCCTAAATTTGTCAATATTTCATGCAATTTTTCATTCCAACATTTTGCACTTTGCTTTAATCCATAAAGACCTTTGTTTAATTTACACACTAGCTGTCTTTGTTTTGTATTTATGAAACCTGTTGGTTGTTCCATGTACAAGTCTTCAGTTATATCTCCGTGAAGAAACGCTGTTTTCACATCAATGTGGTTGACTTGCATGCCTTTTGAGACTGCAATGCTCAGAAGTGTTCTTATTGTCGTGTGTTTCACTACAGGTGCAAACACTTCATCAAAATCTTCTCCATATTTTTGAAGATATCCCTTTGCCACTAATCTGGCTTTATACCTTTCCACTTTTCCTTGTGCATTCCTTTTTAACTTGAATACCCATTTGCATCCTATAGCTTTCTTGCCAGGAGGTAATTTTGTAAGAATCCAAGTATTATTTTTATCCAATGCATCAATTTCTTCTTGTGCAGCTTTATGCCATTCAGCAGCTTCTTCTGCTGGCATTTTCTCAATCTCATCCCATGTTAAGGGCTCTTGAGCTTCTGCTGACTTTGTTAGGTAAGACAGTCTTGGGGGTGGAACACCTTTGTTTTCCCTGGATGAGCGTCTGACAACAGGTTGGTCTGACCTTTCCGCATCCTCTAAATCTGAGAGTACTTCTCCAATTGATTCCCCTTCTCCAACTGTACTGTCTTCTTCAATGATCCTTTCTGTGTCTGCTTCCTCTGCCTGTTCCTCGTTAGATACAGGTGAGTTGCTTTCAGACATCTGCCTTGGTATGGCATTTATATACACTGGCATGTCTATTATGGTTCTAGTTTCATATTCTGGATGATAAGGCTCATCTGGGATAATCCAGCCTTTATCAACCCTTTTGTTTTCATCAAAATATGTAACATGTCTTATGCCAACAATGCCAGTTTTCAGATTCAAAATTCTATATCCTTTGTGTCCTGGAGCATAGCCAACTAAAATGCCCCTTTCTGTTGTGGAATCCAGCTTATGCCTTCTTTGCTTTGGTACATGAGCATATGCTGTACTTCCAAATGTTCTTATGTGTGACAGGTTTGGCTTCCTACCATGCCATGTCTCATGTGGTGTGCGCTGAGCGCCTTTAGTTGGCATTCTGTTTTGTAGGTACACTGCTGTGAGAATGGCTTCCCCCCATAGTCTTTTAGGGAGATTGCTATCTGACAGCATACATCTGGTCATTTCCACAAGTGACCTAAATTTTCTCTCTGCGACAGAATTTTGTTCTGGTGTATAAGCTACTGTTGTGATATGTTGAATGCCTTCTTGTTCTAGAAATGTGCACATGCTTTGTGAAGTGAACTCACCACCATTGTCGGTCTGAAGAACCTTTGGTTTTCTTTCAAATTTATTGCTCACCATGGCTACGTATTTCTTCAGCATGTCTGTGACTTGACTTTTCTCTTTCAGCAAATAGGCCACACAATATCTAGAGAAATCATCCAAGAATATTAGCACAAATCTGTTATTTCCCAATGATGGGATATTAAACGGTCCACATAAGTCACTGTGTATTAAGTCCAGCACTTTATTACTCCTATTTCCTGTGTATGCAGGAAATGAGGGTCTCACACCTTTTTGAGTAACACAGTCTATGCATTTCTCCATTTTACCAGCATCTGCACTTATCTGAATGCCGGTGGCCAGTTGCTTACTGTAAAGATCCTGGATCACCTTAGAATCACGATGTCCCAGGCGGCGGTGCCAGATTTCCAGACTACATTTACCATCATTCTTCCTTACTTGCGCCATATGTGAGGCTTCACCTGAAATGCTCAGTTTATAAACATCATTATGCATAAAGCTTCAGCATACACTTCATCATTTTTAGAGATTGTGCACTTACTGTTTTCAAAATGAATCACAAATCCCTTCTTATCTAATGTAGATACACTAAGCATATTGCAAACTGCTTGGGGAATATACAAGACATCACTTACAGGAATTTCTTTAACTTCATTAGACACTTTGCATTTTAAGAATCCAATACCTTTGGCTTGGATCTTAGCAGTCCCTGCGTTTGCAGTTTTAAGAATACCTTCCTCTGGACACATTTCCTGAAAGAAATTCTTACAATTGGTTAAATGGCATGTGCTCCCTGAATCCAAAATCCAAGTACTTTCATTTGAATTATTATTTACCATAGTCAAAGATTTTTCTGCCATTAGAAAGCCCTTGTGTTTATCTTTGTCCTTCATACATTTCCTGGTTTGAAAATTCTTTAGTTCCATTGGCTTAGGTGAGCTAGAGGGAGTGTTTTGTGTTTCCTTACACCATTTAGATACATGTCCCTCCTTTCCACATGAGTAGCAAATCAGCTTGCCCTTGGGTGGAGTTTTCCCATAGCTCCGCCTTCCTCTGTTCTTTGCCAAGAAATTTGTTTCATTTCTCTCTGACTTGCTTTGAGAACACATCTCCTCAGAATCATTTATTATGCATTCCTGCCTTAGTTTTGATGTTGCCTGTTCAAAAGATTGCCCTTCAATGGCCTCATTTACAGACCTAAAAACATCAAACTTCTTTGATAGTGAGGTAAAAAGAAATGCTCTTTTCAATGCATCACACATGGGAATTCCAGAAAGTTCTAGCTTTTGAAATGAAGACATAAGATGCATAATGTGATCATTACATTTACTTTTATCCCTTAATTTGGTTTCATTCAACTCTGCCAACCAAATTGGTTGCTGCTTTGCATATGTAGTTGCATACATAGTTCTCAGTTTATATAAAATGTCCTTTGGTGTATCTTTTCCCTCCACTAATATGGCTTGTTTCTCTGAGAGAGCTTCCAAAAGCATGCACTTCACATAATAGTTTGCATTGTCCCATTCAGCCATATTTTCAGCTGTTCTGTCTTGGTCTAAGCATATATCTAATCTTTTTGCTCGAAGGAGACATATGAATCTTAATTCCCACTGTTGATAATTAAACTCATTTAATTTAGGCACCTTGAGAGAATAGAAAAATGGTGAATTTCTTCCCTCAGCCATTTTCTTAGCCTTCTGTCTGCTGTGTGGGGGGAGAGAGAGACAGACTGAATCTTTCCTTTAAAACTTAAGAGAAAAATGTGGCCTTTTTTCTGCCTGGTAATATTTCTCTTCTTTTTCAATTCCTGGACCCTGGGCCCATAACCCTTTTGTTGGATTATTTGTAGTAAATAATTAGCAGATTTTAGTACACACAGCTTCAGCTTTAGAAATGTTAATTTCTTTCTTCATCTCTCTCTCATTCACCCCAGAATAATTCACTGCTGAGTCACTTTAAAGTTGAAGTAACAAAACATCTGTTTACTCACAGTTTGTAGTTAGATTATAATCAGACAGGCTTATATATACATATTACTATACATTTGTATTATCAGCTCCTTCCATGTGCTTAGATGGTAATGGATGCTCACACCACCATAGATCCTCTCAGGTTAGGAGAGATCATGAGCTCCATGTGCTCCATGTGCTGCATGTGCTGCATCTCACCCCCACAGGAAGTTGCATAGCAGTGTGACCTCTCTAAGTAATTCACATCAGAGGTCACAGAGTAATCACAGAGAAATAATAGGTGACAGGCAATGCATGTAAATACAATTACATTCCAACAGTTCTATCAACACAGATGCCTCAATATGCATGAAGAAGAGAGGTGTTACCCTGTAACTGAAGAGTTTGGAGAGTATCTATTTGGGAAGCTGGTTTTATGGGCCCCTGGATGTTCTGAGTGACTAAGATGTGAAGGAGGGACTCAGATTCCTCAGTGCCTCATTCAGCTTGAATGAGGGCTAAGTTGCTCTGCGAGTCTGAAGCGAAAAGTCTGTGTTTGTCAATCTGACTGCAAGGGCCCTTGGAGGTTCTGATATACCACAAAGCACAATCCCTCAAACCTGACATCCACCCAAAAACAACCTCCCATAGCTGAGCCCCCTTCTGATCCTCCTTCCTATATCTAGACCTCCAAATTAAGGCCTCTCTATTTGGAAACCCCCCACCCCACTCACAAAGCCCACCCCCCTAACCTCTCATAGGCCCACCTGGGCTACCTGTGAAATCCCCTGGTCCCTAGTGGGGTCAGGCAGAAGCAATCACCAGTTGCTCCTGCCTTTGCCAGTGCTGGCACTATTTTGAATCCAGCACCAGCAAGTGCAGGAGTGACTGGGGATCTCTTTTGCCTGACCATACTAGGGACCAGGGAACATTGAAGGTAGGCCTGGGGGGGGGGGGGGGGGTCTATGGGAGGCTGAAGGGACTCTGTGAGGTAGGGGGGAAACATGGGTTGGTATGCTTGATTTAAGGAGCTGTATTTGGGGCAGGCATCAAGGGGAGAGGGGTGTCCAGGTTGTGGGAGGTTGTGCTTTAGGGGACATTCAGGGTTGGGGGAGTTGTGCTTGGGGGAGCATCCAGTTTGTAGGGGTTGTGCTTGGGGATATCTGGGTTTGGGGCATTGTGCTTTGGGGGAGTACCTATGGATTGGGGGGGGGGAGGCAGCTTGGGAGTCAGATGATGTCATGTCAACAGAGGCAGCTTTTTTGGGTTACTATTGCCCCTTAAAGATGCTCCCTGGATGGCAGAATAGTGCTACTTGCAAGGTGGAGTCATTAACCTGCAGTACTAAGCTACCACTGATTGGTGGTATATCAAAGTCCAAAAAAGCCTGACTTTTACCACACCTTGATAACTTTCCCCCTAAATATGAAAAGAATGAGCACTGAAACAGTAACTAAATAAACTGGACTGTATCAAATTTGAATGGCACTGTGTTGGAGTTGCTGTGTCAGTCATCTATACAGACACATCTAACATTGAGCTTGCCAAAGTGTCTTTTTCCTTCTGCCTCCATCAGTGCTGAATCAAGGCCTTCTCTTCTTTCACCCCCTCCCCAGAATGCACCATAAAATAATGCTTACTAGTTATTTTTTTCTGTTAAGAAATGGCATCAGAAACAGTCTCCAATCTTTGCAATATTTTCCTCATACTAATTAGGCCATCAAACGTCTCTTCCAGGAGCCTTCCTACTTCCTCTCTACTTTTGTAAAAACTGTAGGATTCAATCAAAGCAGGTCAGCTTTCAATTGTTATAGCATCCTTAAGTATCTGCATGTGCTCTCAGAACTTACTTATTATTCAACGCCCAGGAAAACCATCCCTGTCTCTAGGATATCACCTCCTGAACCCAAAAGCAAGGAATTCACTTAGTTTCCCAGAGGTGTCAAGCATATCTATCACTCATTTCCCACTCTTGTCCTTTAATTGTACCACTGCTTCCTCTCCTTTTTTTTAATGTTTGATTTTAAAATATTTTGATATGCTATTTCTTCCTATGTCTGTTTATATTTGACAGTGTAGAATTCAACACTTTAGTAACTTGTTGCTTTTCAGTACTGGCTTTGCCCTTCCTACTATACGTCTTCCCAAATAACTTGTCCCACTTGAAGTGTACCTCCTCCCTTGCAGCAAACCTTAAGACATACCAGACTGATGTATTAACTGTACTGCGTGTGCCATAGTAGTCAGATTCTGCTCCAAATAATCTCCCGTATACCCAAATATGTTGGCTCCCAACCCTTATAGCACAGAGAGGCCACTGTAAGCTCTTTCTCCCAGAAGACGACAACTGTGAAATTCTACATCAAGCGAAACTTGATAGTCTGTAACATCCCACAAGTGACCTCACATGAGTATGAGAAATTGAAAAATAAAAACCCAGCCCAAAAACTTAAAGACAAAATATAATGACCTGCTGAGTAGAGCCAATATTTTTGTAAGGATACCATTTCACAAAATAATATATCATTTATATTCATGCAAGGAAATCTCTAAGTACTGCACTTTGTATAATGTGTGCCAGGACTGCACAACTTCTTCTGTCTTTTCCCTCTTCATGAAAAAGAAAAGAAATCTGAAATGTAAGAAGTGGTCAGGTATCCAAGAATTTTGGTGGGGACGCCTCATGTGTTAAGTATGATTTCCCTCTGAGGATTGTAAAACTGTTCAAAAGATTCTGTTAGTTTGATACTCTGTTATTTTTTTTCAACTAATAGTCTCTAGGGGACTATTTCAATATAATATTTAAGCTCATTTGATAGATGCAGTAAATGGCCCACAGTATTTAGTTGGCAACCTTTTCAGGTCTTTACCGATCTAGCCTAGCAGAAACATTAGCTCATGTGCTTAAATTGCCACGTTAGGGTAATGGTTTAAATGTTTGTTAATCAGATAAACAGAGGGAAATTTTGACATTAGGCTTAATTCTGAAAGAAATTATTAGAGATTTGTGACCTGGTCTCATGAACCTGCAAGAAGTTTGTTGGTTCATCAAATTGTTTTTGAAAGCTATTTATAAGAAAAAATTCTGTCCTGGTGAGGTTGTATTGCAGTTTGAACATGCTTGCCCATTTTTCTTTTTATTTAAAGTTTACTTGTAAAGTTTTCATATCACACGGAGCACAATTTTGCAAAGTCTGCAGCAAGCAGATTCAAAAGCTCCTCAAGAATCTGCATGAAATTGAACAGAGTATATGTGTTCATACATTTTTATGTGTATGTGTACAGTATATGTACAGAAATCTGCACAAATTTCCCCAGTAAATCTAGGGAAAATGTTAAAATTCTTGACTCTTTTCCCCTAGTCTTATTTCCTTTTTCCTTATTGATGTAATTTCATATTTATTTACATTTGTAATATGAGGTAATCTGTGAGGATTACAAGCATGGTGTATGAGGCTGTTCATGGCATCCAGGAAATGGAGATTCTATATGATCGACAAAAAAGAACATCTTTGGATTATTCTGACACTGGCTCAATAAAAGTGTCAAAACCAACAAAGAATTTGACTTACTCCAGAATCAATTCAGCTACTAAAATTGTGGTCTACAAAACCCTCCTCTGTGCAGTTCTTGAAAAGACTGAGTGGTTATTTCATCACGTTTTTCTCACTCTAGCTGGGAGCATCATATACTCTCCTGGGCCCAATTTTGTTTCTTTTCTTTGGCAGCTTCTCTCTCCCTTGGGGACATTCTTACTCCACCCCTTCCCTTTGTGTTCTCTCTCTGGTAGGGTTGCTAACTGGATCCAAATTCACCTGACAAGTTTGATCCAATCCTAGGTTTACCCCCCCCCCCCCCCCCATTACATACTGGGATTTCTAGTTCTGATTTCCCAATTACATGCAATGGGATAAACCCAGTACTGGATCAACCCTGTTGGCCAAATCTGGATCCATTTGGAAACCTTACTCTCTGGCTGGTATGTGACTCAATATATAATATTTTTGGCTATTTGTATGCTCTGACCTATGTGTGTCCTCTTAAGTACCTTGCTATTATCTGTCTCATAGACTTACCAACCAGAAACTCAAAAAGGTCAACACGCACATACCTAAATCTCCACTACCCAAGCTGCAAAAGACTAAAATATAAATCAACCTATGCATCCAGCTTCTCCTAAATAAGCACGCAACTATGGAATGCACTACAAAATCGTCTTGAAAACAATGCACGAACTAACAAACTTCCGGAAATCATTAAAAACCAACTTGTTCAATAAGGCATACCATAATGATCCATCCTAAACACCTGAACCCTGCAATACAACAAAACGTATACCAGAACTGGACAAATCATGACTCTACCTCCAGACTACCTAATTTACTTTGTCACTCTTGAACTCTAACGCAATACCACTCTGTATTTCTCATACCAGAATTGGCGATCGCCATCACGGTATTATGTAAGCCACATTGAGCCTGCAAATAGGTGCGAAAATGTGGGATACAAATGCAACAATCCTCAATGTGCTTATTATCTGCTGTTTGTTTTCCTTATGAATTTTAGGTTCATGTACACCACTTTGTTGTTCTTATGAAAGGTAGTTAAGAAAATCATTCTGAACAGTTAGCACATGCTAACACCATTATTGTGCATTATCTACAAGGTTCATTTTATATAATGGGCTTTGTAGATAACGTGTGGTAACAGCATTAACTGTTTGCAAATGCCACCCAATGCTCCATGAGATTTCAGAGGAAAGTACAGATACGAGACCTGAATTGTGCTGAAAGTGAGGAGGACTGTGGAGGGCAAAATTATGAGTGTGTCTATGAAAGGCACTTAGCACTAGAGAAGTCATTGGAATAGCACTGCCAGTGCTGCCTAGATGGACGGGTATGACCCCTCAATGCGTGACATGAATTCAAAATTATAGAATGATTCAAGCTTAATCATTAATAATTCCTTAATTTGGCAATTAGCTGTATATGAGAGAAGCCTAAGGGGCCCTTTTACTAAGCCACGTGGGTGCCTACATACGTCAATTTGGAGTTATCGCCCAGCTACCGCGTGACCCTTGCGGTAATTTCATTTTTCATGTGCGTCCACTAAGTGTGCCGGAAAATAATTTTTATTTTCTGGCATGCAGCAGAAATTGGGTGGTAATCGTCATTCTACGCGCATAGATGATTACTGCATGGTTACTGCATGAGACTTTGCCGCTAAATCAGTGGCTGACAGTGAGGTCTCAGACCCAAAATGGACGCATGCCAATTTTTATTTTGCAGCACTTCCATTTTCGGCAAAAATTTGAAAAAGGCCTTTTTTATAGGTTGAAAAATGTATCTGTGCGCGCCCAAAACACACACCCACACTACCACTGCCCACTTTTCGGAGCACCTTAGTAAAAAAGCCCCTAAGAGACTTGAATTCTACAATTAATCTGTGTTTTGCCTGTCCCTGCTAATTTTCTGATAGATATACCCATGTTCTAATAATTATGATACAACTAGGTGCTAGTTTATGAACAAGGGATATATGTGGTCTCAAATGTATGATCAGCATCATCTTTAGATAATTATTAATGGTAAAATAAAAGATATGAATTTGCAACAGATCCAGTCATCTACTCACCCATCGGTTCTCTACTGGCATGGAAAGAGTCGTAATTCCTGCTGATCCAGCATTACTCCTTCCTGCTGCAAACCTGAAGATCAGTCTGCTGTCACACGTTGGGAAAGTCAAACCTTACTCAGGTTCTGAGGTCACATTAGGTCAAAGCCTAATGCACTATAGTTCACATATTTACCACTTATTAAGCATTGTTTTTCAAAACACAACAGAGAACAGAAGACTGCCGTATGAATGCATTTATTGTAACATCAGGAATTGCATTAGACACTGTAAATTAAACAGATTTTTGTGACTGTTTTCAAGTTTACATAGCAAAGGAATAGTGAAATGGTTGCTAAGCCATTGTTCACAGAGACCATGCTGAAGAGACCACACTCACAAAAGATGGGTCTGGAGTTCAGTTGCTACCAGCTGAATTCATTTCCATATATATTGCATATCAAGCATTGACCAATGCGAATTCTATGTTGTATTAGTAGCAGGGCCATTGGGGAGGATGTAGCTTGGTTGACAGTAGAGTTGAGTATGCATTATAAATCCTGAAAAGCAGGCCATTTTTCAGCCTAAGCCATAGTCAACTTTGTAGGCACTGAAATGTCTTCAAAATGAAAGGTATAAAATTGATCACAAATCATGTAAACAATGGACTATGTACTCAATCCAGCCTGACTTCAGTCTGCAACACACTGTTGGTTATTATTTGCATTCAGGCTGATGACAGATTTGCTAAATTACTGGATTTTTATGAAAAGGAGTTAGGGAACATTGCAGAAATGTGTTCTACTAGGCATGAGGTAAGTGGTCTGCAATGGAAGTTGGTGTCCAATCTTTCTTCACACCTGCTCCATGTTTTTTTTTTATAGCAGTTAATTCATTTTAGCTGTAGTTCCAGTCCTTAATATGTGATCCTCTGAGCCACATTGTACTTTTCTCTACAGAATATCCTTTGTGAAATTTCTTATTCTTTTAGGTATAGTTGTCATACCTGCATATCTGCTAAAAACAGTGTGATATATACACATTTTTTTATTACATACAAGATGCCGACTTAAGGTAACAGGCTGGTATTTTGGAAACCATGATAGAAAAATGTCTTCCCCTTCTGCATGAAGAAAGACATATCTGTTCATAGAATGTTGGCCAAAATCTGGCTCATCTGTAAATGGACCCTGGACATGTTAATTTAAATTTTAATATATATTTGTTTAAAAAGAGCCATGTAATCATTACTCTACTCAGAAGCTGTTTAATACAGTATCATAAGGCAAATGTTTGTTTTTTTACTTTCGTGTACCAAGTTTAGAAAGCTAATTCTAAAACTTTGAAGCTACCTCCCTTGATCTTGAGTTTGTTTGTTAACAAAGTGCATTAAAGGACACCCACAGCAAAATTTAAAACAAACAAACAAAAATTATTAGAAACCACTTTGTGTTAGGAATGCAATTTTTAAAAATCACGTTACACACTTTTAGATTGTAAGCTGCTCAGATGGTTTTATTGTTGGGCGGGATAGAAACTTTTTAATAAACTTGAAACTTGATCATCAACAAATCAGTGGCTACATGGGAAAGTAATTCTTTAAAAGGTTTAGGGTCCTCTTTACTAAGGTGCGCTAGCATTTTTAGCGCATGCTAAAAATTAGCACATGCTAATGCTAGAGACACCCAATGGGTGTTTCTAGCATTAGCATGCACTAAAAACGCTAGCACACCTACAGTGCAGCTTAGTAAACAGGGTCCTTACTGTCATATGTCATTCCATATTTCCTACATTTCCCAAAATAATCACACATGTATAAACATTACAGTAAACATACTGAGCCCTGTATCTAACAAAGATACCAGTGTAAGAGAGAAATACACAAATTAGTAATCATGCAGACAGCTTTCCTCTTTAAAGCTCTATTCATAAAAATCTCTGACAGCCTAACAAGTTTTCCATGTCGTTCGCCTCTTTCAAACTGGACTATTATAATGTGACTCAGAGAAATTTTTCAATATTACTTTTATGTATTCAAGGTGCTGCCTTATTCTGACTTCCTCTGTGCTCCTCACACTCTACTCTGCACAAGAATTTTTGCAAAGACCGCAAGGGGTTTAACTTAAAAAGATCTTTAAAAAGAGCCAGCCCTGCAATGGAAGTGGCTGAGGCTGGAACAGTTACATTAAGGCATACTCTAACACGTTCATAAAACCTCAAGGTCCAGAAGGGAAAGGGCTTGAAAAAGGTGTTTGGTTGATTGCCGATTGTGAGTCCCTTTTACTAAGCCACGTAAGCGTCTGCGCACACCCAATGCACGTCAAAATGGAGTTACTGCACAGCTACCGCATGGCTCTTGTGGTAATTTCATTTTTGGCGTGTGGCCGAAAAATAATTTTTATTTTCTGCCGCGCTTATCGGACGTGTGCCAAGTGGCATTTGCCACGCGTAGGTCATTACTGCCCAGTTACCATGTGAGACTTTACTGCTAGGTCAATGGCTGGTGGTAAGGTCTCGTATCCAAAATGGATGCGTGGCAATTTTCATTTTGCCACATGTCCATTTTCGGAAAAAAGTTTAAAAAGGCATTTTTTGTAGATGCACTGAAAAATAATTCTGTGCGCACCCAAAACATATGTCTACACTACCGCAGGCCATTTTTCAGTGCACCTTAGTAAAAGGACCCCTGTACACTGTGCTTCAGTGGGGAAGGAGGGGGAGGAGTAGTGTGTGTATATACACTATCCCCCCCCCCCCCCACACACACACATTTACTAAGCCATCCTAGCAGCTGCTGCACGGCAATGCCTACACAGTCCATTCAAAGCGAATGGGCTGTGTCGGCATTAGCTCACGGCAGCTGCTAGCGTGACTTAGTAAACGGGAATGTTTCAAAAAATATATATATAAAACTTGTTTTTTGCATAACTCTGTGAAAACTTGATCAATTTCAATAACACTTGGGATATATCCTGAATAAATTTGAAATAAGCCTACAGCAAATGTTGAATTGAAAATGGCCCCTGTTGGCACGTACACATGCTTGGAGTCATTTTCTCCATTGATCAACTACAACATCAATGAAGCCCTGGCTCAAGTTGGCTTACACCTCAGCCAGACGCTGCTTGAGATCATCAGTATCACGAATCAACCTTTCATAAACAAGTCTGAATTGTTAAGGAACAAAACGTCTGGCAAAATGAAATCTAGAGTCATTCTCAGCAGTAGTTGGATGGTTTCATGAGCATGATGAGCAGGTGTACTGTCTTGCTGAAACATGTAAATGTTGCCAGCAAAACACTGAATGGCCAGTAGCACTTGTGGTGATACTAGTAAAATTTCATGATAGTATTTGCCTATTTTGATCCTAGGCAACTGGGTTTGGTTCCCACTGCAGCTCCTTGTGACTCTGGGCAAGTCACTTAACCCTCCATTGTCCCAGGTACAAATAAGTACCTGTATATACTATGTAAACCGTTTTGAATGTAGTTGCAAAAATCACAGAAAGGTGATATATTAAGTCCCATTCCCTTTCCCTGTGTTGCTGAAGAAAAGTTCCATGCTTCCCATTTTGGACACTCCAACAGAGACCATGACCAATTTGCTAAATGTCAAGCGAGTACGCAGAAGATGATCAACAGCAATATCACACTTCTATGTAATCTGTGCATAAGGTCAGTCATTTTGGGTGTTGATAAGTGACTCAACCATGAAAAGGTTCTCATCTGTTAACCAAATGAAATCAACAGCATGTGAGGGGAACCTGTGATGAGTTGCTTAGACTGTGTTATACGAGTAATGCAATTGTTCTCAGTTAGCTGTTGTGCTTGCTGTAGGTGAAGATCACTGTGGATGATTTGAAACACTGCTGACTAATTTGATGAATGGACTTGTGAATTTTAGGTGCATCCTAAGGACTCAGCATAAGTTCTTCAACTGTCATGATGTTTTCTTCAGTGCAATCTGATTGGTCCCTGCCACTTCCTGTCTTGTGATCAGTTGAACCTGTTTTTCTCAATTTCTTCAAATGTATTCTACACTTACCTTTTTCCATATTTTGTTCTGGAAACTCTTGCACCAGTCTACAAGAACCATAACCTTTTGCATACTCCTGACTGAAAACTGTTTATGTCTGAAGCAAAATGAAGTCTGCATGTGTCATAACAACAGTCCCTAGGTGGTGGTGATATCATTTAGGTGGCCAGCGTGATTGTTGGCTTATTGCAAATTTATTCAGGATGATATATCTCAGATTTTGGGGCCCTTTTACTAAAGCTTAGCATGCTCTAAATGCTAAGAAGCCCATAAGTATAAAATGTGCTTCTTACCATTTAGAGTCCACTAAACTTTAGTAAAAGGGCCCCTTTATTGAAATTGGTCAGGTTCTTACAGAGTTTTGCAGAAAATAAACTTTGTATATGTATTATATGTATGTATATATATATATATACATATATACATATATACACACACGTTATATCTATAAACAGTTGCCAGGTGATTTCTTCAATGTGTGCAGCAGATAAAAAGTCTCTACTGTTTTTTTGTCTTCACTTATGCTATGATGGTGTGGAGAGTTGCAAAGCTGCTGAAATCTGTACTATCTTTTAAAATTCTGAGTTCCATGAATGTGAACAAAAATGCATTATTTTGGCGCAGTTCATGCTACACAAGTTCCCCGTGAGCAAGTAAAATATATATATGTATATACGTAATGGGAGTATAAAACTGTAATGACTTGGGCCTTTAATGTGCAAAAACATGTAACTTCTACAAATTTTAATTCAGATTTTTTTTTATAAATAAAATTTATAAATCTTCCTATAAGAGCAGAAATACAAAACAAAGAAAAAAGTTCTGAGAAATTAAAGCCATCTCTTGTGCAAAATGCACAGAATGCAAACATAGTTTAAGTCCAAAGGTGGAGTCTTGGACAATGTATAAAAAGTATTCATGGAAAAAAATGTCAGTTCCAGGCAAATTCCTATGAATATCTTGGAACCTGATGTTAATCATGGCAGCTGCTCTGTGCAGTCCAAATGATCTGGTATTGGAAGGCCTGTTAAAATCGTCAAACCTTTATTCCAAACAGTGAGTGTGGGGCACACAGGCTGAGTGAATGATATGTCATAGGTGTAAAGATGTATAGCATTGACAGCATCATAGAATGCCAGTGAACCATTGTCATAATCCAGCAGAATGCCGATACGACGGAGATGGGGCACTGGCTCTATAGGATTCTCCTTGCTGTTGTGCCTTACTACCCAGTTATTATTGCAGCGACAGAGTACCCAAGAGGCAGAATTTTTCCCAATCCACTCATGTTTCGGCGCTGATTTATATGCGATCCCAAGGGCATACCTGGAAAATAAAAAGAGGAAAAGCAATGGATCATGCCATACTAAGTCCCACAGACCGCAGCAGTATTCAAATCTAAATAACAAGCACAAAAGAACAAAGGACCCTCACGCAGGTCAAAACAAGCAGCCAAACACAACTAAGGTGACAACAAAGATGATGAAAAAAACGTCCAACAGACTCAGTGCGTTCCCAGCTGAAGTTTTATTCACAAAATGCAGTGGACTCTCAACATGAATCGTGTTTCGGCCACAGAAGACTGCCTCGGGATTCCCTGTAGTGTGTTAGCATTAGATTTCTGAGCGCTCTACAAAGTCCAGAGACAGCACACCTAATAACTGATGTGAGAAAACAAGAGCGTTCACAGCCAATGTCGCCACAAATGTACAGCATCTTTATCGTCACCTTCGCTCTGTTTGTCTGCTTATTCAAATCTAAGCTGCATAAAATAAACAAGCCTGATCATGTCATGGTGCTTCTGGCATGGCCAACATTCAATGAGACTTTTTGTCAGTTTTAATCTTCATTTTCTACCCCACTGTGTGAACATCCAGATCATGCAAATGTCTTAAGGGGCCTTTATGCTAAAGTGCGCTAAACAGTTACCCCAGTTATAAATGGTACCTAAAGTTAGGTGCCCAATAGCGTGCTCAGTTACATAATAGGGTCACTTACATGCATAACATAAAACTAGTTAATTGGCTCTAAATTGGCATTTAATTGGAGATAAGTAGCAATAATCAGTATTAATAAGCACTAATTAGCAGTCGCGCATATAACTGAAATGCCCTATTTTGTAAACTAGTTTCTCTCACACACACACCTGCCCTTCATTGCATATGTGCCACTCAGTCTTTCCTTTCACTTTCTTCGATTTTTTTCTCTTCTTCTTTGGTAATCACCCATCTTGATTACTGTAACCCTTTGTATGCTGGTCTACCCCTTTACCCCCAGATTCTATATAGCGTGCCTAGAGTTACGTGCGATTCCGTGCATATATCTAGGCGTATTCTATAACTAGGTGTGTAGGCTAATTGTTTTAACAAGCCAATCAGTGTTAACAGCTCTTAACAAGTAATAATGAGCACTTATTGGTAAAAATTAGAATTTACACGCATACATTGTGAAGCGTATTCTGTAAAGTACTGTGTCTAAATTCTAACGCATGCAGGCAAAAAGGGATGTGCTTAGGGGCACTGAAATGGGCATTTCATGGGCGTTCCAAAATCTATGTGCATTGTTATAAAATATGGGCTAGTGTGTGTAAATCTACGTGCAGGGATTTACACCAGCTTTTCGTTGCCATAAATGGACACATGTAGATTAAGTTGCATGAACTATGCTTAAGCGTATTCTAAATACCGTGCATAGATTTGCGCATGGTATTTAGAATACGCTTAGGCGTGATTGCCTAATGCGTGTTAATTTTAGGCGCCATATTTAGAATTGGGCCCTTAGACCCTAAAATGCCTTCAATTGGTTCAATCTAAGCTGTCCATCTCTTATACCACTCTATACCTTTCGATTGTCACTCCCCTGCTCTTTTTTTCAGCCCACATTCAGTTTAAATGTTTAACTCTTGTTTTCAAGTCTTGTCTTCCTTCAGCTCCAGATTACCTATCCCGTCTCCTTATCCCTTACACTCCATCACGCTCACTTCGCTCTGCAACTGCTGGTCTCCTCCAACTCCCCTTCCCCCTCAGTTGTTCATTTTGACTCTACCCGTGCCTCTGCATCAGGGGTCAATGAGTTATTCTCAAGAAATTGAGAATAACTCATTGACCCCTGACGTAGGTGCTGTGTGCCGAAACACGGCCCGTGTCGGGTTATCAATACAAGGTTGATGTTCGAGCTACATTATTAAAAGATCTGTGTTCCTATTTTGAAGTGCTTTCTTTTTGTTGCTTTGGTCTTTGACTTGTACTTTGTACCCTCTCTGTGTGTGCTTTTGGTCCCAAAATCTGGAACACGCTGCCTGTTCACCTTCGATCTGAATCCTCCTACATTAAGTTTAAAGTGGCCTTGAAAACCTACCTTTCCAAACTACTCCTAATTTTTCTCTCTCTCTTAATTTCTAGCAGCCCATTCTAGTGGAGTGGAGGAGTAGCAAGGAACATGAGTACAGACTAACACAACAAAAATAATAACCATTAAAATGTTAAATGTCATACCATGTACTTCCAGTAATTGCTACCTCCCAGTAATGGCGGCCGCTGTCAATAAATACGTTGCCAGCGACCCCGTAGCTTCCTTGGCTGCTAAAGCGCTCTGGTGTGTGGCTTTTCTTGGAGGAAGTTTCATCACGCTCAACTGTCAGGTTATCATGAGACACCTTCAATTTTCGGTGGGCAGTTTTAGGGTCCAGCTTGAATGGCTGACCTAAAATAATAAAAAATGAAATACAATTCTAGTGAAATTTGCCTAAGACTATTGTGCACCATCTACGTGATTTCTGCCCCAGACAGAATGTTTTCTGTCAACCAGCAATCAACATCTCCTTTCCCAAAGCAGAACAAATGAAACAGATTCCAGAAGTGTGCCAAAGTTGCAACTAATGAAAGTAGTTTTGTGTGGAAGTGAGCGTAACATCTACTGAGACCAGATGAACCATAAGTAGTAGTATAAATATGGCTTGTAATTATAGTTTGGAAAAAAAAAGTCAGTACTGTATTTATTTTTTAAATAATGCTACGCAGAATGTTACTACTTCAATTTCTCAACATTAGGAGGAGTCTCAGATCATGTCAGGAAAATCAATGTTTAACAAAGATGCCAGGAAAAGGAAAGCCAGTTAAGCTCTGTCAAGTGTACAGTGCTGCGTACGTCTAGTAGGCTTTAGAAATAATATTACATTGTGACACCTTACTCTGTGACCTAAGGGGCCCTTTTACTAAGCCACAAAAGCATCTACGTGTGCCCAACATGCGCCAAAATGGAGTTACTGCCCGGCTACCGAGTGGCTCTTGTGGTAATTTCATTTTTGGCGCATGTCCGACACGCATATTGGATGTGCACCAAGTGGCATTTGACGCGTGCAGGTCATTACCGCCCGGTTACCATGTGAGACTTTACCGCTAGGTCAATGGCTGGCGGTAAGGTCTCAGACCTAAAATGGACGTATGGTAATTTTCATTTTACCGCACGTCCATTTTTGGCAAAAATTTTAAAAAGGCATTTTTTACAGGTGCACTGAAAAATGATTCTGCACACGCCCAAAACACGTGTCTACACTACCGCAGGCCAATTTTTAGCACACCTTTGTAAAAGGGCCCCTAAGTCTGCCTTCAGTGTTTCTGAGTTCTCTTGGTGACATCTCGGAAATATACTGATCTTACTGTCAAGAAACAAGTCATCCCTGTGCTTGAAAAAGAGGTGCATGAGCTACTTGCAATCTGACTTCAAAACAAATAAACTACCAGAGCAGCAGTTATTTCACCAAGTCAGTGTCTGAAGTTTCCAGAACATCAGAAACATCCAAATAGAAGGAAGCAGCCCTAATTCTCCTACATTAGAAATCGTCTTAGCAGTGTGTGTGTGTGTGTGGGGGGGGGGGGGGGGGGGGGGTTAGTATGTTTTTTCTTTATTCCTATTGTCCTCATTCTTGTTTACATGACCAATGTACTTTTCTTTAGAAGTGTTTTGCTTGGCGAATGTAATGCTTGCAGTTTTCAATAATAATACGAAAAGAAATTTTAGTTTCACCCACAATGCATGAAAAGTTATCCTGCCAGTGATGCTACTCTCTACCATGATACACTTCGCTTTTCCAGTATACCACAAAGTGCAGGGAAAGCCTAAGGGTCCTGTTTACTAAGGTGCACAAGCGTGTTTAGCATGCGCTAATGCCAGAGACACCCATATATTCCTGGAGTTGTCTCTAGCATTAGCACTTGCTAAAAACAATAGCACGTCTACAGCGCAGGTTAGTAAACAGGGCCCTCATTTTCTGCAGGACATCTAGAGCAGAAAATAGACATTTACATCTGTGTGATCAACCCCCCCCCCCCCCTTAAATTTTATGGAAAGCTCACTGAATGTGGAGCCTTTTCCTATAATCCCCTAATTCTATCAACATCACCAAAAATTGCAAGTGCCCAAATTTGCATGCACAATTTATTAAATAATGATCCAATTAGTGCCAATAATTGGCTTTGTAACAAGCAATTTTTGGCACTAATTACATTCAATCAGTATTTATGCACGTACATTTAGGCGCAGGATCTGTGCCTAAATATTATGTGCGGCCCCAAAAAAGGGGGGCATGGAAACGGGAGGGTCATGGTCATTTTGGGGCGGAGCATGGGTGTGGTTTTCAGTTACGCATGCAACTGGGGCAACACACCTAAATTTAGCTGCAGGCATTTGAACCACGTTTTTGCTGGTGCAAATGGCAGTGCCTAAATTTACACATGATCCCTGCGCTTAAGTGGTATTTTATACACTGCGCCTTACTTTAAGCACGGCTTATAGAATAGTGCTTTTTTCAGCATCGATTTTTTAGGTGCCATATATAGATTTCACCCCAATGAAGTGGAGGAGTGGCCTAGTGGTTAGAGTGGTGGACTTTGGTCCTGGGGAACTGGGTTTGATTCCCACTGCAGGCACAGGCAGCTCCTTGTGACTCTGGGCAAGTCACTTAACCCTTCATTGCCCTAAGCTGCATTGAGCCTGCCATGAGTGGGAAAGCATGGGGTACAAAAAAAATATACATATTTATCGTGCTGCTAAAGAAGTATATCTATATAGTGAAATACACAGCAAAATTATTTACTACTAGTAAAACAGGCCTGTTTCTGACACAAATGAAACGGGCGCTAGCAAGGTTTTTCTCTGAGTGTGTATGTTTGAGAGAGTGTGTGTGAGAGTGACTGTGTGTGAGAAAGTGAATGTGTGAGTGTGTGCGTGTGACAGAGAGAGAGTGAGACTGCTGGGTGTGAGTGTGTCTCCTCTGTCCCCTGCCCCCTCCTCCAGCCACCCAGCGATTCTCCTCTGTCCCCTGCTCCCCCTCCAGCCACCCTGCGATTCTCCTCTCTCCCCTGCCCACCCTCCAGGCACCCAACGATTCTCCTCTCTCCCCTGCCACCCCTCCAGGCACCCAGTGATTCTCCTATCTCCCCTGCCCCCCTCCAGCCACCCAGCAATTCTCCTGTCTCTCCCCCCCCCCCCCCCAGCCACCCTGTGATTCTCCTCTCTCCCCTGTCCCACCCCTCCAGGCACCCAGCGATTGTCCTCTCTCCCCTGCTCCCCCTCCAGCTACCCAGAGATTCTCCTCATTCCCCTGCCCCCCCCCCCAGCCACCCATCAATTCTCCTCGTTCCCCTGTTTACCTCCGTCGAAGCGGCCGCATCTTTGAAAGCCCTGCCCATCTGTAGCCTTCCCTTCGACTTTGTTCCCTCTGAGTCCCGCCTGCTGACATAATTTCCTCTTTCCACAAGGGCAGGACTCTGAGGGAACAAACTCGAAGGGAAGGCTAAAGATGTTGCGGTTGTGCCTCGTGCTGCTATCCTGTGGTTGGTCAGTGCTGTTTGTGACGAACCCGGAAGTACATGACGTCAATTCAGGAGATGGATACAGCGTTAGAGGCAGCATGAACCCTTCAACCTTTCACTGCCATGGAGTCAGCTTCAGAACGTTGGAGGTGCTTTTTATTATATAGGATTACTGTTACTTAAGCATTCAGCTCACGCCTTTTTCCTAGGTGAGTTACATTCAATTACAGGAGGTATTTTCTCTCTCCTAAGTGGGCCTATAATCTAAATTTGTACGTGAGGCAATGGAGGGTTAAGTAACTTGCCCAAGGTCACAAGGGACCATGGTATGATTTGAATCAGGCTTTTCTGGTTCTCAGTCCACTGCATTAACCATTAGGCTACTCATTCATAGAAGAATCCTTTTTATTAAAAAAAAATAATTACAAAATAAAGTGCGGTTTGCACATGTAAGTAGTGCTAATTGGACATTTAAGTGCTGATATTGCTCTGTACACATGTAAGTAGGGCACTTGCATGTGGAAATAGTAGCTTTTCTAAAACCTCACACTAATTAAGGAGCCACGCGTTGTCATTTTTAGGTGATTCTAAACACTTGAGAGATAAGTAAACTTCCCCCTGTAAGATCTCCTTCAATATCCTGGTACAGACAAGAAGTTTTCTTATTGCTTTTGCATGACTTAAACCTGGTCTACATATAGACATATCCAGGGAAAGAAGAGGCACAGAAAAGCTGCTGCAAAAGTCTGTATGTCAGAAAAGAAGCTGCCAAAGAACCAGTGGCTGACAAAATAGAAATGTATTAAAAGAGCAACTTTAATGGTAAAATGTGCTTGTTTTATCCTACCATACACATTTCAGCAGCAGGGGCCCTTTTACAAAGGCTTACTGAAAAATGGCCTGCGGTAGTGTAGAAGCGTGTTTTGAGCGCACACAGAATTATTTTTCAGTGCACCTGTAAAAAATGCCTTTTTAAAATTTTTGCCGAAATTGGATGTGTGGCAAAATGAAAATTGCCGCGGGTCCATTTTGGGTCTCAGACCTTACCACCAGCCATTGACCTAGCGTAAAGTCTCACGCGGTAACCGGATGGTAATGACCTGCGCGCGTCTGATATGCACATTGGACGTGTGCCAAAAATGAAATTACCACAAAAGCCACGCGGTAGCCGGGCAGTAACTCCATTTTGGAGCGTGTTGGGCACACGTAGACACTTATGTGGCTTAGTAAAAGGGCCCCTCAATGTATGAAGGTTGTCTACACTGGGCTTCTCGAGGCCAGTGTGAACTGCTTCAAACCCCATGCAAAAACATTCATTGTGGTAAACAAGTTTTTTAAGGTGTGTTACATGTCCCTATTACATGGAGCGAACGCGCCCCTGATGCAGGCTGTCCACTGTCAAAACATGTTGAGCTTTTACTACAATGCAAGTTTGGTAGGATGATGCAACCACACTTCACCATTAAAGGTCGATCATTTAATAAATCTCTTCTATTTTGTCAGCCACTGATTGGTTCTTTTGGCTGTTTCCTATATGCAGACACAAAAATTTTCCAAGGTCTATATTTATTTCCATTCTAAAGCACATGCATATTTTGAAGGACTGTCCAAAATATGCTTGCTTTAAATCTATGAAAGCTGCAATATAAACATGTAAGGAATCAGGGCCATGCCTTGGGTCTCTGGCGCCCCCCTGCAGACTATCAGTTGGTGCCCCCCCTCCCCCCCCCGTGTGGCACAAGATGCAAAGGAAATAGGAGCTGAAAGATGGCGTGCATATTTGTGGGATTGCTCAACAAATAGATCACAAATAATATTTTATGATTTTTAACCGTGAAAATGATTGCTCACCACTTGCCACACTGACAGGAATTATCAGCAATATTCTTAGAAACAAATTGCTATACATTGCAAAATAAGATAGCAGATGTAAATTCTCAAAGTGGACATATTCCAAACGCTAACATGAAAATAAAATGATTTTTTCTATCTTTGTTGTCTGGTGACTTTCTTTTTCTGATCATGCTGGCCCAGTATCTGATTCTGCTGCTATCTGTCCTCTTAACTCCGTTTCTAGGGCTTCCTTTCCAGTTATTTCTTTACTTTCCTCCTTTCTTCTTCATTTCTTGCTCTATATCCATTTCCAGCAATTTCTCATCTCTCCCTGGGTCCTGCCCTCCCATCCATGTCCATCCTTGTCCCTCTCTGCCCTTCCCTCCTCCATCCACAGCCAGCAATTCTCCTCTCTCCCCTCCCCTCCATTTCCACCAATTTCTCCTCTCCCTGGGCCCTGTCCTCCCATCCATGTCCATCCATGTCCCTCTCTGCCCTTCCCTCCTCCATCCATAGCCAGCAATTCTCCTCTCTCCCCTCCCCTCCATTTCCAGCAATTTGTCCTCTCCCTAGGCCCTGCCCTCCCATCCATATCTCTCTGCCCTTCCCTTACCTCAGCTTCGCGCCCTGGGGCCTTTAAATCTTTTACCTCTGGTCGCAGCAGCGTCAGTGAAAGCGCTGCCGACGTCTCCCTTCCCTTCGCGCTCGTTGGTTCCCTCAGTGTCCCGCCTTCTTCTGCCGTCAGAAGAAGGCGGGATACTGAGGGAACCAACGAGTGTGAAGGGAAGGGAGAGGGCAGCGCTTTCACTGACACTGCTGCGACCGTCGGAGCCTCGGAGGTAAAAGGTTTAAAGGCCTCGGCAGCGCGGAGCTCTGGTAAGCGGCGAGGGTAAGCACTGCAGCGGCGCCCTCCAGAGGTCGGCGCCCCCTGCGGTGCTTACCCCGCTTACCGTATTGGCACAGCCCTGTAAGGAATGCCTTTTCTAAAACTCTCTGCTTATACATTTATACCAATTTACACATGTACATCACCTTTGGTACATATCTAAATGACATCTAACCCTTCTAAAACCACCTCCAGTGTACGGCAAAGTACATGGTATTACGTGGCAATTCACAGGATGGCCAGCTGGATGGCCTTAAGATGATCAGGTCTTTCAGAGAAGGCACTTCTCCTCTCCCTGACCCTGTCTAAAGGCTGACTCGAGTCTGCTGACGTGTCCTGTCAGTCAAGGACAGAATTTGAGATGAAAGTATATTGGGAAAACAGCTGTTAGAGAAAACAAATTAATTTTTTCTTCAGCCTCTCATTAGTGGCGAGTCATAGCATGACAATTGCCTTGGCATGGATATAAAAAAAATAGAATTCCAGAGAGCCTCATAAAAAATGTGCCTGGAACTGAGTTCTGCAGAAATACCTTCTGAGTTGGTGGAATTATGCTAGAATTTCTTTGGACTTGCATAGTTCTTTGTAGAGACTGACCTCTGAATGTCACTTTGGAATGATACCCACACATTACAATATTAGTACCGTGCACTCAAATGCAGGAAATGAATTAAAAGCCAGTAGAAATAATATGGGAAAGAAACTTTTCTGTTGCTGTTGGCAGGTACTTTATGCTTTGGAATGGCTCTTGTGGACAATAACAGGATGTAGTGAGATATGATGCTTGCTCTGAGCCAGACAGGCTTCAGCTATTGTGCAACGGATTAGAAAGACCCTTTCTCTCTGCCAAAGAAGATGCCTACACCATTTGCACGAACATATGATGATGCACATGACCCAGAAAAGCTTTGTTAACTAGTCCCACATGTGGGAATCCTTTCATTGATCCAAAACTAAAAGGTCCTAGTAGATGCTTCCCCTCCCCCCTTCCCCCGCTGTATCTTTCTCTTCTATTGCCAACATTTGATTCTGTGCACAGGATGCCTGGAGAGACCTTCCTGAGCAGGCATGTTATGTTCTGTCACTTAACATATTCAAAATACTCCTGCCAGGCATTCCATGCCGACATCCAAGCGCATTCTATAACAACATGCATAACTTAATTGGCTTAAAAAGCCAAGCAGTGTTGTTAACAGCACTTAACATGCAATAATGAGCACTAATTGGCAATAATTAGAATTTACGTGCACAACTCCCTAAGCATATTCTGTAACGCACTGTGCCTAAATTTTAATGCATGCAGGCAAAAAAGGGGCATGGTTATGGGCATTTCATGGGTGTTACAAAATTTAAGTGCGTTGTTATAGAATATGACCCTCTGCGTCTAGATCTATGCGTCGGGATTTACGCCACATTTTCATTGGTGTAAATGGATGTGCATAGTTTTAGGCTCTGGGGTATCAACTTAGCATTTTCTATATACTGCGCTTAAATCTAGGTGCCGCTGATAGAATACGCTTAGGTGGAAATGTTTACCATGCAGACCACATATAGAATCTGGCTCTTAGGGTTATAAATATATAACCAGACATTTAGATGTAGGAACCCTAATGGGCGCTGGTTGAGCCTAATCTATAACAGCATCTGGATGCCCAGATTCTATTATAGAATACTAAGGTAAACCTGCAGAGACACCTAAATGTACACTTATTCCAGGGTCTATGGTAAGTGTAAATGAGTGTGCCTAATTGTGCCAAGCAATGGGACCCTTTTACCAAGCTGCAGTAAAAGGGGTCCTGAGGTTGCGGCTGCGGCCGTTTTTACTGCGCGCTGAGGCCCTTTTTACCACAGCGGGTAAAAAAGCCGAAAAAAGAAATGGTCAAGTGATAAGATTTCACTTACAATATGGTCAAGCGGGGGGGGGGGGGGGGGGGGGGAAGGGGAGCACTTAATGCCACCCATTGAGGAGAAAAGCAGCCGCTTGGCAGGCAATGTGGCAGAGTAAAGAGCAGTGCTGGAGGAAGACTTCTTCTGCTGGCAGGGCCTGTTGGGGACCAAACCAGAGGGGGGGGGGGGGAAGGGGAGCACTTAATGCCACCCATTGAGGAGAAAAGCAGCCGCTTGGCAGGCAATGTGGCAGAGTAAAGAGCAGTGCTGGAGGAAGACTTCTTCTGCTGGCAGGGCCTGTTGGGGACCAAACCAGAGGCCCTGGCCTGAAGCCCTGCTGTGTCTGCTCCTTCCCAACCTCCAAGGGGGGGCCCAGCTCCAGAGTTTTCTTCAGGAGCAGGAGAGATAGACCCTGTGCCGGACCCCCCTTGGAGGTCGAGCCCAGGGAATTTTGCCCCCCCTGCCACCCCTCTCGGCAGCCCTGCCCAATACCCACCCAAAACCCACTACCCCCCAACTGTACACCACCACCATAGCCCTGTATGTGGGTACAGTGGGTTTCTGGTGAGTTCTGGAGGGCTCACAGTTCCCTCCACAAGTGTAACAGGTAGGGGGAAGGTATGGGCCTGGGTCCACCTGTCTGCAATGCACTGCACCCATCATTAGACTACTCCAGAGACCTGAATGCTGCTCTAATGGACCTGAGTATAACATCTGAGGCTGGCAAGTAATGTTTTAAATTACATTTTTGGGGGGTGGGAGGGTGTTAGTGACCACTGGGGGAGTATGGGGAGGTCACCCCTGATTCCCTCCAGTGGTCATCTGGTCATTTATGGCACCTTTTTGTGCCTTATTTGTTATAAAAACAGGTCTAGCTCAAAACGTCTTAGTTTTAGTTCTGGACTGTTTTTTTTCCATTATGACTGAAAAATGTCCAAGTGTTAGGAACGCACAAATCCTGCCCTTAATATGTTCCTGACATGCCCCCTTGTTATCTTAACCCACTTCTAATTGACTTTATAGAAAAACATCTAAAAATTGGTTTTGAAAATACCAATTTGGACGTTTTTGTGAGAAAAACATCCAAATGCAGATTTATGCCACTTTTTGAACATTTTTCTCTTTTGAAAATGAGCTCAATAATCAGTTAAGTGCAATATTCAGCACTTAACCAGCTATGGTTTACTCCCTACGCCAGTCACCTGTGCTTATCCAGCCGCTGACACCAGTGGTGCCAATTGAACAGAGCATGCGCATCAGGTGGGGGGCAGTGCCGGCATTATCGGCCTGAAGCACGCTGCTGCTGCAGGGTTGAGACTGCTCACTTGGGGAACTCTAGGCAGAAAGGACTCTTCAGTTGGCAGGGCCCAGGGATCCCCACCAGCTGCACCAATGATGTGCATTGCCATAGGGTGGGCCTGAAGTGAAACGGGCCCACCCGTGGCTACGACACTGGCTTTTGGTAGGTGTAAGTGCTTGCACCCAAAGTTAGGGGCAAACTAGAATTCTGTAAAGGGTGCAGTGTGCAGAGTGCATTTTACAGAATACTAGCTTAGTGCAGATCATAACAGCACCTAACTTTGGGCACTATTTACTGCATTTAGCACTTGAAACCTAATAGTAGGTACCAAGTTATAGAGTGAGGGGGCTGGTGCCTATAATATGGAATGGACATCTATGAACCATGTTTGATGAAGTATTAACTCAGTGCCAGCTTACAGACATGCATGCAGCGGAAAGGTCAACAGGTCTTAGGAAATCCTGTAGCAGCTTGAAATCTGCTAATTGGAAAATATCTATCAGTAATTTGCAGACAGTATACAGACTTCTTCTCTCGCTTCCTCGGCTTCCCAGGAAACTGCCTAATAGTCTGTCAAATCATGCAAGCATCATGAATTATGGATCAAACAGTTGCTAAGCACCAAGAAGAAAAATCATATGCTTAAAATCACATGCATGAGGATAAAATCCTTGCACCACAAAGCTGGGTCTGCCTGACCAACTAGGACTACACGTAGCCTGGCCTGGTCTCCCCCTTGAAGAGTTAATTGAAATGACCTTTAAGGTCTTGCCTTGTATGTTGCAGTATAGAAAGAGAATGGGCAGCTGCATTCTGAAATAGAAAGGACTATATTAAAACTCAATGGAAAAGAATTCAGAGAACAAGATGTTACTATTGCTGTGTATGTGGCGGTGGTGAACATTGCACAATCCCACCGATTCTATAAATGGCACCCAAACACAATCTTGAGATCCGCGTGCAAATAAATTAGTTAATGGGCCATTAACAATCAATAATTGGCTATCAATTAATTACTGACGATGATTGGCTTTAATTTGGATTTGTGCGTGGATCTACGCCCAAATACTTTCGCACGCAACCCAAAACGAGGCGTGAATATGGAAGGAGCATGGGCGGATCAGGGGTGTTCCAATTTTTTCCTGGCGCCTACTTTTCAGAACCATTTACTGAATCCGGCCCAATATGGGCATTTTGTGTATGTTCTTTTGCATGCCAGCAATATATGCAAATGAGCCCTGTATAGGTTTTAGTGCAAAACCTTAACTACTCTCTCCCCTTGAAGTGTAATTAATTTGTTTTGGATAGTAGCTTTCAGGCTTATTTTCGAAAGTGATCGCCGGCCATTTCCCGACATAAATCGGGAGATGGCCGGCGATCTTTCAAAAGCGGCGAAATCGGTATAATTGAAAGCGGCTTTTTTGACAGGATCGCCGCTTTCCCGTCGCCTCGCCGGCGAAAGTTCAAGGGGGCATGTCGGCAGCTTAGCGAAGGCGGGACATGGGCGGGCATGGGCGTGGCTACCAGATGGCCGGCTTTCGCAGATAATGGAAAACAAAAAAGCGGCGTTAAGCAGTATTTCGCTGGGTTTACTTGGTCCTTTTATTTTCACAACCAAGCCTCAAAAAGGTGCCCCAACTGACCAGATGACCACCAGAGGGAATGGGGGATGACCTTCCCTTACTCCCCCAGTGGTCACCAACCCCCTCCCACACTAAAAAAATAAAAATCAAAACCTTTTTTACCAGCCTGTATGCCAGCCTCAAATGTCATACCCAGCTCCCTGACAGCAGTATGCAAGTCCCTGGAGCAATTTTTAATGGGTGCAGTGCACTTCAGGCAGGCAGACCCAGGTCCATCCCCCCTTACCTGTTACACTTGTGGTGCTAAGTGTTGAGCCCTCCAACCCCCCCCCCCAAACCCACTGTACCCACATGTAGGTGCCCCCCTTCACCCATGAGGGCTATGGTAATGGTGTAGAGTTGTGGGGAGCGGGTTTGGGGGGGATTTGGGGGGCTCAGCACCCAAGGTAAGGGAGCTATGCACCTGGGAGGTATTTGTATATTTTTTAAAAAATGTTAGAAGTGTCCCCTAGGGTGCCCGGTTAGTGTCCTTGCATGTCAGGGGGACCAGTGCACTACAAATGCTGGCTCCTCCCATGACCAAATGCCTTGGATTTCGCCGGGTTTGAGATGGCCGGCATTTGTTTTCCATTATCGCTGAAAAACAAAACCGGCAATCTCAGACCCGGCAAAATCCAAGGCATTTGGCCGGGCTAAACTGTATTATCGAAAAAAAAGATGTCCGGCCATCTTTTTCGATAATACGGTTCTGGCCAGCTGTTGCGCCGCCGCCAAAATAGATCGCTGGCGACGTTCGATTATGCCCCTCAATATCACTTACAAGAATGGTAAAAAGAACTGGACCTAGAACAGATCTTTGCAGCACACCACTGGTATTGTCCCTTTCCTCAGAGTGAACTCCATTTACCACTCCATTTCTCATCTTCCACTCAACCAGTTTCTAACCCACTTAGTCACTCTAGGGCTCATAGCAAGAGCACTCATTTACTTATAACTCACCTATGTAGACTAAAATCTAAGTACACCACATCTAGCACTTTTGACTCTAAAGCATTGAAATAGACCACAAAACTATCAGAACTTCCCAAAGTTCCTTCGGATGTATCCCATCCAGCCCCACTGTTTTGTCTACCTTTAGTTTAGGTAGCTCCTCACAACCACAAGGTCTACCTCACAAAGCATTCAAGGTCTACCTCACTTTTGCTCCTATGTGTGTTTGTTTATGGAGGCCCTACTCCCGGCCCTTCATCTGTGAACATAGAACAGAAATATTTCTTAAACAATTTCACTTTATCCTTATCAGCTTTTACTTATTCCTACCCTTCACCCTTGAGTCTCATAATACCTCTCTCACACTTTCTCATATCACTAACATGTCTAAAAAAATGTTTTGTCTCCACATTTTACTGTATTAGCTATTTTATCCTGCATTTGCATCTTTGCTTTCCTGACTACTTTATCAGCTCCAGCTACCTTTTCCAGATATTATTACCTCTCATCCTCTTTCTGCAAATCTCTTGCATTTTATGAAGGCTAACCTCTTGTTCCTCACCTTTTCAGCTACTTCTTTTGAGAACCAGAGCAGACTCTCTTTCCTCTTACTTTTATTTACTTTCTTAACAAAAAGGTTTGTTGCACTTAAATTAGCTCCTTTCAGTTTTGTCTGTTGCCTTTTCACTTCCCCCAGATGTTCCCATCCTCTTTGAGATATTCTCCCATCTTGATAGTTTTTTTTTTTTTTAATAAACCCTCTCACACATTTCTAAATATTGAACCATATTATCCAGTGATCACTGGATGCCAGATGATCCACCAATATAACACCAAAAACACTTTCCCTATTTGTAAGCACTAAGACCAGTGAGATCCCATCCCACATGGGTTCCATTACCAATTGTTGGATCAGGTCTCCTTGTAAAAGAATCTAGGATTTTCATACTTAAACACCACAACTGGGATATCTGATCAACATCAGGCATATTGAAATCACCTATTAGTAGTACGTCCCTTTTCACAGCTATATTGTGATTGTTTTCTATTAAATCTCTGTCTACTTCTTCTGCCTGTGAAGGAGGCATGTATATCACATCAGTGTAAACAGAAGTCCCATTTCCTCTTTAAGATTAACCCAGAGTGCCTCCTCTTTAATCCAAAAGTCCTGCAATTCTATTGCTTTAATATTGCCTTTAACATACGTCACTCCTCCTCCTTTTCTTCCTAGTCTGTCCTTCTTGAAGAGTTTAGAGCCTGGAATAACTATATCTCAGACATGGTCAGGGCATGCTAGGGAGGTAAAATTCCTTGAAAATATCAAAGACTGCTTTATGGAGCAGCTGGTATAGGAGCCAATAAGAGGAGGAAAATTTCTAGACCTAGTCCTTAATGGAGCATGTGACCTAGTGCAGGAGGTAATGGTACTGGAGCCGATTCATAATAGTGATCATAATATGATCAGATTTGATATTATTATTATTATTTATTGCATTTGTATCCCACATTTTCCCCACCTATTTGCAGGTTCAGTGTGGCTTACAATACATTGTGAATGGTGGAAATACAGTTTGTTACAGCTCTGGAGTAAGTACACACAATGAAAATAATTGGGTCTGTCAGAACGATTTGGGCAGCGGAAGCACTGGGATTTCTACTACCCTGAAAAGGACTGCATATCCCCATAAAATACTTAATTACTCTGACCTTGTATTTGCTCATGACTGCTTTACACAGTCTGAGAACTAACAAGCTACATGATCAGTAAGACACTCAAGATTAAGTGGATATAATAATGTAGTCTTTATTAAACCATCTCACCCAAAGTAGTACAGGCAAATCAGGCGGTCATCTCTGGAACATGATTGGACAACGTTTCACACAGCAGGTGCAGTCTGATCTCTCTCTTCAGCCTTCTGCCCCGATACCCTTCAGACTGCCCTTTTTATACCCTTCTGACTCTATTCATCTCAATGGACCCTTGCTTTCTCATCAGAACTCTTTGGCCCTTATCAGTTGATAAGGATGACTTCACATGTTCCCAAGCCTTCCTGTAGCCCCCCTTTTGGATGTTCTCATCCTACTTGCACCTGACCTACTGCTATCTTCCACTAACCAAAACATCTTCACTCATGACTTTTCGCAGGTGCCAGTCCCTGCATTGTTGACAGAGCAAACACCCCCCCCCCCCCCCATTCCCCTGTCAGCTCTCTGAGAACTCACTTCAGCATTTGCTGCAGTGAAATGTATTTTGTGTCAGAGATTATCTTTGATTTTTACAGGCCTAGTTCTCAGCCTGAGCCATTGGCCTGTATTTCACTGAGAGCAAGTGACAGCATATTTCTACAGTAAGTACACACAGGAAATCCATACGTTAGCATTTAACTTTCAAAAAGGAGACTATGATAAAATGAGAAGAACAGTGAAAAAAAAACTTAGAGGAGCAGCTGCAAAGGTCAAACATTTACATCATGTGCGTATACTGTTCAAGGTCAGTTATATTCCATGTATTAAAAAAGGAGAAAGGAAGGAAGGGCAAATGACAGCCGGCATGGTTAAAAAGTGAGGTGAAGGAAGCTATTAGAGCTAAAAGAAAATCTTTCAGAAAATGGAAGAAGGATCTGACTGAAAATAATAAGAGGAAAACAAACAAGCACATCAGTATAATATCCAAAAAAACTTTATTGAAGATACCGTGTATAAGACAAATGCCTGACACAGGCCGTGTTTCGCCCAACGATAGGGCTGCGTCAGGGGCTAGTCTGCATCTTTCTCAAATAAGAGCGGTATCAAATAATATAACAGGACAAGGATACAAGGAATTTGCTTCATAAAAAACCAGCATGAGCAGCTCAAAATAGCATATCCTGCGTGAAGCCAGATAATGGATAAATATTCTGCTAACAAGGACTATTTATCCATTATCTGGCTTCACGCAGGATATGCTATTTTGAGCTGCTCATGCTGGTTTTTATGAAGCAAATTCCTTGTATCCTTGTCCTGTTATATTATTTGATACCGCTCTTATTTGAGAAAGATACAGACTAGCTCCTGACGCAGCCCTATCGTTGGGCGAAACACGGTCTGTGTCGGGCATTTGTCTTATACACGGTATCTTCAATAAAGTTTTTTTGGATATTATACTGATCTGCTTGTTTGTTTTCCATGTTGGATTTTGCAGATCGGTTGCCTTGCTGTTTTCTGAAAATAATAAGAAACAGCATAAGGAATGGCAAATCAAATGCAAAGCAATGGATAAGGAAGGCAAAGAGATACTCTGAAAAAAAAAGATTGCATTGGAGGCAAAAACACATAGTAAAAACTTTTTTAGGTATATTAGATGCAAGAAGCTGGCAAAAGAATCAGTTGTACCACTAGATGACTGAGGGGTAAAAGGGGCACTCAGGGAAGACAAAGCCGTAGCAGAGAGATTAAATGAATTCTTAGCTTCGGCCTTCACTGAGGAAGATTTGGGAGAGATACCAGAGCCAGTAATGTATTCAAAGCTGAAGAGTCAGAGAAACTGAATCAAATCTCATAAACCTGGAAGATATAATGGGGCGATTTGACAAACTGAAGAGTAGCACATTGCTTGGACTGGATGGTATTCATCCTAGATTACTGATAGAATTAAAAAATAAACTTGCAGAACTATTGTTAGTAATATGTAATTTATCTTTAAAATCAAGCATGGCACCGATTTTTAGAAAAGGTTCCAGAGGTGATCTGGCAGATTATAGACTGGTGAGCCTTACGTTGGTGCCGGGCAAAATGTTAGAGACTATTATAAAGAACAAAATTACAGAGCATATTTAAAAGCATGGATTAATGAGACAAAGCCAACATGGATTTAGTGAAGGGAAATCTTGCCTCACCAATGTACTACATTTCTTTGATGGGGTGAACAAACATGTGGATAAAGGTGAGCCAATTGATACTGTGTATCTAGATTTTCAAAAGGCATTTCAAAAAGTACCTCATGAAAGACTCCTGAGGAAATTGGACAATCATGGTATAGGAGGAAGTGTTCTATTGTGGATTAAAAACTGGTTAAAAGATAGAAAACAGAGAGTAGGATGAAGTGGTCAGTATTTCAATGGTGAAGGGTAGATAGTGGGGTTCCTCAGGGGTCTGTGCTGGGACCACTGCTTTTTAACATATTTATAAATGATGGGAGTAACTAGTTAGGTTATTAAATTTGCTGACGACACAAAGTTATTCAAAGTTGTTAAATCTCAAGAGGACCTTACAAGATTGGGAGACTGGGCATCCAAATGGCATATGATGTTTAATGTGAGAAAGAACATAGTGATGCATGTGGAAAAGAGGATCCCGAACTGTAGCTACGTGATGCAAGGTTCCACATTAGGAGTCACAGACCAGGAAATGGATCTAGGTGTCATCATTGATAATACGGTGTGCGGCGGTGGCTAGGAAAGCAAATAGAACGTTAGGTATTATTAGGAAAGGAATGGAAAACAAAAATGAGGACATTATAATGCATTTGTATCACTCCATGGTGTGACCGCACCTCAAATACTGTGTGCAATTTTGGTCATCGCATCTCAAAAAAGATATAGTGGAATTCGAAAAGGTGCAGAGAAGGGCAACGAAAATGATAAAGGGGATGGGACGACTTCCTTTTGAGAAAAGGCCACAGTGGCTAGAGCTCTTCAGTTTGGAGAAAAGATAGCTGAGGGGAGGTATGATAGAGGTCTATAAAACAATGGATGGAACAGGTAGACGTGAATCGCGTCTTTACTCTTTCCAAAAATACAAGGACTATGGGGAATGCAATGAAGATTCAAAGTAGTATATTCAAAACAAATCTGAGAAAATATTTCTTCACTGAACGTGTAATTAAACTCTGGAATTCGCTGCCAGAGAACGTAGTAAAAGCAGTTACCTTAGCAGGATTTAAAAAAGGTTTGGATAACTTCCCAAAAGTCAATAAGCTATTATTAAGTTGGGCTTGGGGAAAATCCACTGCTTATTTCTAGGATAAGCAACATAAAATGTATTGTACTGTTTTGGGATCTTGCCAGATACTTGTGACCTGGATTGTCCACAGTTGGAAACAGAAAGCTGGGTTTGATAGACCTTCGGTCTGTCCCCGTATGTCAACGTTTATGTTTATGTTCTTATGTTTATGTCTTTTGTGAACCATGTTTCCGTGTCTGTCGTTAAATCAAAGTAAGCTTCTAGATCTTGCTACTTTTTGGGATCTTGCCAGGTACTTGTGACCTGGATTTGCAATGTCCGAAACAGAATATTGGGATAGATGCATCTTTCGTCTGACGCAGTATGACAATTCTTAAGCTTTCATATCCCTTAACTACTACTACTACTACTTATCATTTCTAAAGCGCTACTAGATGTACGCAGCGCTGTACACTTGAACATGAAGAGACAGTCCCTGCTCGACAGAGCTTACAATCTAATTAGGACAGACAAACAGGACAAACACGAGAAAAGGGAATATTAAAGTGAGGATGATAAACTAAGGGTTCTGAACAAGTGAATAAGGGTTAGGAGTTAAAAGCAGGAACAAAAAGGTGGGCTTTTAGCTTAGATTTGAAGATGGCCAGAGATGGAGCTTGATGTACCAGCTCAGGAAGTCTATTCCAGGCATATGGTGCAGCAAGATAAAAGGAACGGAGTCTGGAGTTAGCAGTGGAGGAGAAGGGTGCAGATAAGAGAGATTTACCCAGTGAACGGAGTTCCCGGGGAGGAATGTAGGGAGAGATGAGAGTGGAGAGGTACTGAAGAGCTGCAGAGTGAATGCACTTATAGGTCATTAAGAAAAGTTTGAACTGTATGCGGAAACGGATAGGAAGCCAGTGAAGTGACTTGAGGAGAGGGCTAATATGAGTATAACGACACTGGCGGAATATTAGTCGTGCAGCAGAATTTTGAACAGATTGAAGAGGAGAGAGATGGCTAAGTGGAAGACCTATGAGAAGCAAGTTGCAATAGTCTAAGCGAGAGGTGATAAGAGTGTGGATGAGGGTTCTGGTAGTGTGCTCAGAAAAGAAAGGGCGAATTTTGCTGATATTATAGAGAAAGAAATGACAGGTTTTAGCAGTCTGCTGAATATGTGCAGAGAAGGAGAGGGAGGAGTCGAAGATGACCCCAATGTTACGAGCTGATGAGACAGGAAAGATGAGAGTGTTATCCACAGAAATAGAGAATGGGGGAGGAGGAGAGGTTGGTTTAGGGGGAAAGATGAGAAGTTCAGTCTTGGTCATGTTTAGTTTCAGATGGTGCTGAGACATCCAGGCAGCAATGTCAGACAGGCAGGCTGATACTTTGGTCTGGATTTTGGCTGAGATTTCTGGTGTGGAGAGGTAGACCTGGGAGTCATCAGTGTAAAGATGATACTGAAAACCATGGGATGAGATCAGAGTACCAAGGGAAGAAGAATAGATGGAGAAAAGAAGAGGTCCCAGGACAGATCCCTGAGGTACATCAACTGACAATGGGATAGAAGTAAAGGAGGATCCACTAGAGTATACACTAAAGGTATGCTGGGAGAGATAAGAAGAAAATCAGGAAAGATCAGGAGTCTAGCATTTCAATCGCTTTTTTTGCAGACTGCAGTGACAGATGTTTCATTTTCCAAACAGTCTTTTTCAAGACCATCTTTAAGTCCATGTCTGCAGATTTTTCACTTGAGTTTTGAGATTACTTCATATCATCAATGTATGATCTTATTTTAATTTTTATCTCAGATACAAGACTCCTGATGTAGGCCACCAGGTCGAAACACAACGTTGTGTCGAGTCATTTTTAATGTGAAATTGAGTCATTTTTAATGTGAAATTGTTTTAGCTTAAAAATTAATGAACATTGTTTGTCTTAATATTTATTTGATTCTGTTTGGTTCCAGTTTTTTTTTTTGGATAGCCTGGTATATATTCCCACCTCTTTTTATTTTCAATTTATGCTCCGTGGGATCTACTGAGTTCTCCACATACGTGGATTCTCTTTAGCTAAAACAAAACAAAACACCACCAGCTGAATATCCATCCCATTGTAGTTTCAAATTCAAAGCTGAAATGCACTCCTACACCATCTAACCTCAACCTGAACAAGGGCTGGTCTTCTGTTTTCTTTCCTACCATCTGACCTCCCTCTTATACTCAGCTTGCACGGGTAGCATGACAAAGTGATTTCACTCCTTCTCTAAGACAGGAATTTAATTTTCATATTCCGAGTTGAGTTTATACCTTTTTCTGCAGCTGGAGTCCATTAAGGGAGTCCAGCACTGTAGTAGGTGACGGAACAGGAACTAAATCTTAAATGTCTTAAAAGGACTTGCACTTTCCACCAAAGCAGGGAAGTTAACCTCATTAGCTTAACCATCATTCCACGTTTATCGTGACCCTACCTCTTGAATGCTGGCTGGGTCTATAAATAACTGTGTCCTTGAACCTCTTGAAAAGCAGTTACTCTCTCTGGGTTTGTTTTTCCAACCCCCCTAAAATAAATAGCAATCACAGAGAGGGTTCTGCTGTCAAACATAAGCAAAGTAAATGATTGAGCAACCAGCTAAGTTACACACTTTGCTTGATAACTGTGCAAGTTCTAATTTTGAACATGCACATACACAAAATAGCAAAGCAAAATTAACCAAAAAAATGCACAAGAGGAGAAGATTAAGTTGTGGCTCAACAGTTTCCTCCTGATCCCTCTGGGCTTCTGGCTCAATCAGAACTGGTCTCTGTGGGGCTACAGAATCATTAGCCTTCATTCAAAACTACTTTATTTTCATATTGCTTCAGCTCTGCCCAGCTTAAGCAACAGATCTCAGACAGGGGCCACAGATTCTGTTTCTCTCCTGAAATTGTTAAGCCTGGATCCTAAGTCTGGCTACTTGGGTGGTGCATGAAATTCCTTTCCCTTGGAGACTGTGAACACAGCCAACCAAACCTTTGACTCCAACTCCCCTATTTTTCTACTGTCCGACTCCGATTCCAGTTTAGACTCCAACTCCTACCGAAATTAGGCCTTAAATTTTTTGTTCTGGAACTCAAGTACTGGTAAATATAACATATTTACCAGGACTACATATATATATATAATACTGGTTCTGGATCTAAAGTACAGGTTAATATAACTTTAGATCTAGGACAAAGATATTGCCTTTTTGAAGGAATTCACTCAAGGCGGTGTACAGTAAGACTAGATCAAACATCAGCAATAGGCAATTACAGCAGCAAAAATATTTAAACAACAATAAAAAGTATGGCATAGTATACTACTTACAATGTCAATACAATACGTAATAGAACAGTTTAATTGACAGTGTAGGGTATAAGGAAAGATTGATCATATAGATAGGTAAGAGCGTAAGAAGAGTTAGAAAGTAAGGTGACTAATTTAAATAAAGTTGTATATGAGGCAGAGAGATGGTTAACATATAGATAGGTAAGAGAGTAAAAGGAGTTAGAACATAAGGTGACTACACATATATAAGTATAAAATGATAAATTTGCTATATATTATAATGTTGTAAATTTGTATTTTGAAGCTGGAGTTGGATGGGCAAGTCACTTAACCCTCCATTGCCCCAGGTACAAATAAGTACCTGTATATAATATGTAAGCCGCATTGAGCCTGCCATGAGTGGGAAAGCACGGGGTACAAATGTAACAAAAAAAAATCTGTACATTTTTACCGACACTGACTCCACCCACAATTGCTTCTGATTCTGACTCCATAGCCCTGGTATCCTGTCTCAGCTGCCCAGGAAGCAGAAGCCTCAATAAGAATCAAATGCAGGGTTTCCCTATGGCAATACCCAGCAATGGTCCTTAAGTCACCAGATGGCCCAGAAGGAACAATTTCCAACCGGGTTTATTGAAATTGCAAAAAGTAGTTAGAATATGCCTGGTGTTTCTACAGTATAGATCGTTTTTGTCTTCATCAATGCATTTTCAAAAGAAGCTCAGAAAAAAAGTCAGAAGGCAGCGCTGGTCATTCGCTTCACTTACTATTGGTTTTCAATTTGCCAGGTTCGCTGCTCCTACTGCCAGCCTGGTTAATCGATTTGACGACGAAGATATATTTGGTACCGCTCTGCAGCCCGTGCACTGTGTAGTGGTTCTGTTTGATATTTGGAACAATCATCCAGCTGTCGGCAGAGTTGCATAAGCCTGCAATCCCGAGGAAAGACATTAGGTCAAAACAAGCACATTATAAGGATTAAGGAAATGCTTACAAATTCATCGTATTTTCTTTTCAGTTTTATTCAAATAGCTATAACTGAAATGGTATAGAACTGCCCTTCCCCCCACAGTATACTGATCTTCTTTACATGATGGAGGTAATTCGCTAAGGGGGGTCTTTTACTAACGCTTAGCTTGAGTTATCTGCAGCAAGGCCCATAGGAATAACAGCAAGGCCCATAGGAATAATATGGGCCCTGCTTAAGATAACTCGAGCTAAGCTTTAGTAAAAGATACCCTAAAGTAGCCAAATGTAAGGCACTAAAATATTGGAATGTGTACAATGTAGATCTAGCCAGTATGTGCCCCGTAGTACAATACGAGCATAAGAAGTGCCATGCTGGCAAATCCAGCATCCAGTATCTACCTCCTAAGGGACTATGAACACTGCCTCTATTGCATCTCAAACAGCCTGGAGAGTGAAAGCTGCACCTGGGAATTTAACTCAGGTCTTCCACATGGAACCGTATAGAAAACCCATAAGATCAAATATAGGTGGATAATATTGGCATTGTTGCAGTAGTGCCTATGTATATTTTGTTATGGTGAAGGGATAAAGGAAAAATGGGTGGTGGTGGGGGAGATATATACTCGAAAAGAAGATAATTTAATTATTTTGCAATAGGAGTCTTATAAAGAGTAAGGAATTAAAATTAAAGTTAATGAAATTTTGATGCAATTAAATTAATTAATTAATTAATTAATTAACAAATGAATTAGCAAAAAAGGGTAAACAAAGTAAGTAGGGATTACTGGGAAGAGATGTTGAGGTTTAGTAAGGCATCCAAATTAGAGCAGAAAGAATGGTGACTTCAAAGGGTATGTATATATATATATTTTTTTAAGGTTGGGGGTGCAGCAAAAGAGCATGAGAACGTCAGGAAAATTGGCGGGCTCCGGGCTGAGGAGATTTGATGGGCAGTAAGGAGGAAAAGCTAGTTGAGGGAACTGAAGCAAGAAATTTCATCTCACCCAATCCCTCCCAAACTTTTGAAGCGTGAGGGTTGGGATTGGGATCTTGGGTAATTTTGTAGTTGGGATTGCGATGTTTAGGGATGTTTAAAGGGGTAGTTTAAATCGCAGCTGCGGTAATTTAAATGATAATTTTTCAAGCAGCCTTCGTTTAAGGACAATTAATTTACTAGCTATATGGACTTTACAGTGTAATCTACTTGTGTGCAAAACCGCCAGAAGCAGAAGTGAGGCCTTGACGTCACCGCAGGTCTCACTTTACAAGGTGGTTCATGGAGTATTAATAAATTTGATGGAATAAATATGTGCAGCTAGGTCGGCACCGACTAGCTTTATAAAAGGTAATAAGAAAAGTGAAGGTTGCATTGAAATATTGATGATAACATTTTTATTTGTGTTGGTTATGAATTTTTGATTGGTTAATAAAGCTGTGGCCAAAATTATTTTTCCAATTTATAAGGTTGTCATAGTATTCTTTGTTCATGTGTGTGTCAGGAATGGATGCACTGCAAGTGCCAATATTAAGACCATGCAACTGAGACACCAAACAAAGGTATCATATAAATTAGTCTATAAACCTGTCAAAATGACATGAATGAAGGAAATAGGAGAGAGAGTGAGAGATCCAGAGCACAACAAGAAAAGCACAATGGGCCTCAAGAATAGATGTGGAGAACCAACTCTAATAAAAGACCCGACACGGGCCTTGTTTTGGCAGAATGCTTATGTCAGGGGTCGTCAGTATCAGTTGTTCAGCTGACATGCACTCTTCTGTTTATTCAGTGCAGTTGAACAAATCCAACAATTATAATAATACAAAATTGCACAGATATGGCTTCTGCTCCGATGCAATATCAAAAACTCCATGACGCAGGCGTTCCGCCGAAACATGGCTTGTGTCAGGTCCTTTATAAAAGTTGGTTCTAACATCGATTCTTGAGGCACATTGTGCTTTTCTTGTTATGCTAAAATGACCTGAACAACAGATCCTTCCATATAACATTTTAACTCTTCTGTTTCGCAGCAGTCTCCCTTGGTTAGTTTGTCAGCAGTATAAATTTTCAGGTTATCCATGCTCTTGCTCTTGATAATGGCATGCACAGCTGTCCATTTGCAAACACTGGTTAAAGTACTGTAACCTGATCATAGGTCTGCCTTTGAGATGTATTTGCTATGATCATAAAAACAGAAATCACAGTAAACTGTCTCCTTTTCAAAATAAGGACCCATTCTCCTTGCTGGTCACAGCCAAAATCTTGGTATCAATAAAGGGCTGATGAAGTGCTCTAAAAAACAATCTACTTCCATTCAAGAATTCCCTTCTTCAAATTCAAATGTGCAATTAGCTTGATTAACACTCAAATCTCCTAGCTCACTTTATGTGCCAGCATTTCCAATGGTGTCTTGCTCGTTTAGAAATTCAATCAAGAATCTTTTCTGCATGACGGATGTCAATTTCGTTTCTGTGCATCACTGCCGCAAGGATTACTTTAGAGGTCTGCCAGGAAATCTGAATATATCACAGTAAATCTCAATGTATCTATGTTTGTTTCTTATGGAAACTGAGCATTATAAGTAAAGCCCTCTTTTACTAAACTGTGTTAAGCAGTTAAAGCAGGGATTAGTGCATCCTGTTAGCACACGCCTGCACTAACAATTAATATGGTGACTTCATACGTGGAGGGCAATTCTATAAGGATGTCAATACTTAGGCACCCAGAATGTGCTAGAGTAAGGTGTGGCGAGTAGCACATGTTAAATAGTGCGCACGGCCAATTTACGCATGCTACTCAATTGAGTAACGAGCCAATCAGTGATGATAATTGGTCAATAATTGGAATTTATGCAGGCCTTTTAGGCATATCCTAAAAAGAAGTGTGCATAAATTGCAATGCAAGTCGCTGAAAGAGGGGCACAGCCATGGGACGAGTGTAGGAGTGTCAGGGGTGTTACTCAAATTTACATGCATTGTTATGGAATTGGGGGAACATGCCTACATTTAGGTGCAGGTATTTACACCAGGTTTTCAGTGGTGTAAATGGCCCTGTCTAATTTTAGGCAAGTTATATAGAACAGTGCTAGGTACAAGTGCATAAGTATTGCCATACTGGGAAAGACCAAAGGTCCATCAAGCCCAGCATCCTGTTTCCAACAGTGGCCAATCCAGATCACAAATATCTGGCAAGATCCCCCAAAAATACAAAACATTTTATACTGCTTATCCCAGAAATAGTGGATTTTCCCCAAGTCCATTTAATAACTGTCTATGGACTTTTCCTTTAGGAAGCCGTCCAAACCTTTTTTAAACTCCGCTAAGCTAACCGCCTTTACCACATTCTCTGGCAAAGAATTCCAGAGTTTAATCACACGTTGAGTGAAGAAAGATGTTCTCGGATTAGTTTTAAATTTACTACATTGTAGCTTCATCGCATGCCCCCTAGTCCTAATATTTTTGGAAAGCGTGAACAGACGCTTCACATCTACCCATTCAACTCCACTCATTATTTTATAGGCCTCTATCATATCTCCCCTCAGCCGCCTTTTCTCCAAGCTGAAGAGCCCTAGCCGCTTTAGCCTTTCCTCATAGGGAAGTCATCCCATCCCCTTTATCATTTTAGTCGCCCTTCTCTGCACCTTTTCTAATTCCACCATATCTTCTTAAAGATACGGCGACCAGAATTGAACACAGTATTCGAGGTGCGGTCGCACCATGGAGTGATACAAAGGCATTATAACACACCTAGATCCCTTCTTGGTCTGTGACTCCTAACGTGGAACCTTGAATGATGTAGTGTTAATCGTGTCTAGATTTTAGGCGCCATTTACAGAATCTGGCCCAATGTGTGTAAATAACCATAAAACTGGTATATATGCGCATAAGTTTGTAAATTCCAATATTCTCTCTACATGTATTCTATAACATGTCACCTAAATGCAATGAGGCACACGTTGATGGTAGGGATACACATGAGCACATACTGGGTGAAGCTTAGATAAGGTTCACAATTACACAAGTAAACCATAAAATTGAGTCAATATTCAAAAGTGTTTAATCGGGCAAGAGAGGCGCCTGCCCAGTTAAACCACATTGACCTGGCCGGCCAGTGATATCTCTGTTAACCTGTCATTCCCTAACTGGCTAAATTAGGGGCAGTCTGGGGTGGAACTTGGGGGGAGCCAGCACGTAGCTGGCTAGCGACGATATTCGGTCCACTAACTGGCTAAGTGCATAAAGTCAGGACATAAAATGGCTGCCCTAACTTTATGCACTGAGGGTCCTTTTACTAAGCAGTGGCAAAAAGTGGGCTGCAGTAATGTGGGCACGTGTTTTTGGCACACGCCGGGCCAGATTTGGCCCTGGACCCCCCTGCTGACGACCCTCTCGACCCCCCCCCCCCCCCGTCAGCCAAGGTCCTCTTCTTCCCACAAAAGGCTTCCTTCTGTTTCTGACGTCCTGCACGTTGTACGTGCAGGACGTCAGAAACAAAAGGAAGCCTTTTGCGGGAAGAAGAGGACCTCGGCTGGCGGGGGTTGGGGTCCCCCACCAGCAAAGGTAGGCGATGGCGGGTTGGCGGCGGGAGGGGGGTCGAGAGGGTCATTGGCAGGGGAGGGGGCCAAAGTTGGTGGTAGTCGTGGCGGCGGGGTTGGCAATGGCGGGGGAGTGGGTGTCGGCAATGGTGGGGGGGGGGGGGTCAGCGGCACCGGGGGGGGGGCTAAAATGTGTCCCCTCACCTCAGGCTCTGGACCCCCCTCCCGCCAAAGTCTGGCTACACCCCTGCTGTTATCACTCTAGGTGTGAGCACTTCACCTGCTCTATGGCTGGTGTAAACGTTCACATCTAAAACATAGGAATGTATTTGACCTTTTATGCTAGAAGATGCTTACTTTCCTTTATAGAATAGGCACCAAATAGGTGCTCATTTATAGAATTACCCCCCTTAGGGCTAGATTGTATATATGGCACCTGAAAAATCCACGCAGTAAAAAAAAAAAAATGCCTAGTCTTGTTCTCTAAAGTACACCTAAATTTTATAGGATCAGTTTAAATTTCTACGCAGTATATAGAATACACTGAGCGCCTCTCCACATGACCAAATTTGGTCACATCCATTTAGGCCATGTTTTACTTGGTGTAAATCCTTATGCCTAAATTAGGAGCAGAGAGGGAAATTCTATATATGGTGCCTAAAAAAATCGGTGCTGACTAAGCGTATTCTATAATCGGCACCTAGATTTACACTTAGTTGATATTTCAGCACCTAAATCTATGCACATCCATTTACACCAACAAAAACTTGGTGTAAATCCCTGCATGTAGATTTAGGCGCACTGGGTCATATTGTATAACTAGGCATGTAAATTTTGGAACACCCCTGAAACACCCATTTCCCCGCCCATAACCATGCCCCTTTTCGTCCACACGCGTTAGAAGTTTGGTGCACATAGTTACAGAATACATTTAGTGAGTTGTGTGCCTAAATTCTAATCAGTGCCAATTAGTGCTCATTATTGCTTCTTAAGCGCTGTTATCAGTGCTGATTACCTTGTTAAATTGCGCGCATTGTTATAGAATCAGCACCGATTTGGCGCAGATCTTTAGGTGAGCTATACAGAATCTGGGGTACAGCGGGTATATTCTATAATAATATGCATAGATTTTCAAAAACCCCAAGACCCACCCATTCCACGCCATAACCATGCCCCCTTTTCAACTATGCAACTTGAAATTTATTTTATTTATTTATTACATTTGTATCTCACATTTTCCCACCTATTTGCAGGCTCAATGCGGCTTACATAGTACCGTATCGGTGTTCGCCAATTCCGGTACGAACAAATACAAGGTGATATTGTGGTAGAATAAGGTTCATGTGTGACAGACACATTAGAGGATCTTAGAGAGGAAGAGATATGCTATGTCCATTACGAGCTTTGGTTTCGTTGTGTTGCAGGTATTCAGGCTTTTATGTTGGGTCGATGGGGTATGCCTTTTTGAACCAGTTTGTTTTTAGTGATTTCCGGAAATTTAGGTGGTCATACGTTGTTTTTACAACTTTTGGCAGTGCGTTCCATAGTTGCGTGCTTAAATAGGAAACGCTGGATGCATAAGTTGATTTGTATTTGAGTCCTTTGCAGCTTGGGTAGTAGAGATTTAGGTATGTTCATGCTGATCCTTTTATATTTCTGGTTGGCAGGTATGCACATCACGTTACAGAATACACTTAGCAAGTTGTACATGTAAATCTTAATTAATGCCAATTTGTGCTCATAATTGCTTAACATCCAATCAACGGTGGTGATTAGTTAACCAATTAAGTTAAGCGCATTGTTGTAGAATCCGTGCAGAAATTAAGGCATGATATAAAGAATTTGGGGATTAGTTCCTACATTAACTGACAAACGTGGGGTAGGGAATTGGTGGAGGTAGTGTCTTACACTTAGGGCACAGTTCTATAACTGGGTGCCTCCAGAAAGAATGTGGCAGGAACCTATGCTATACAGGAAAGTAGACATCTACTTCTGTTATAAAATATACATATACATTTATACTACTACTACTACTTAACATTTCTAAAGCGCTACTAGGGTTACGCAGCGCTGTACAATTTAACAAAGAGGGACGGTCCCTGCTCAAAGAGCTTACAATCTAAGAGACAAGTGAACGGTCAGTCCGATAGGGGCGGTCAAATTGGGGCAGTCTGGATTTACTGAAAGGTAAGAGTTAGGTGCTGAACGAAGCATTGAAGAGGTGGGTTTTAAGCAAAGACTTGAAGATGGGCAGGGAGGGGGCTTGGCGTAAGAGCTCAGGAAGGTTGTTCCAAGCATAGGGTGAGGCGAGGCAGAATGAGCGGAGCCTAGAGTTGGCGGTGGTGGAGAAGGGTACAGAGAGGAGGGATTTGTCCTGTGAACGGAGGTTACAGGCGGGAACGTAAGGGGAGATGAGGGTAGAAAGGTAGTGAGGGGCAGCAGACTGAGTGCATTTGTAGGTAAGAAGGAGAAGCTTGAATTGAATGCGGTATCTGATTGGAAGCCAGTGAAGTGACCTGAGGAGAGGGGTGATATGAGTATATCGGTTCTGGCGGAATATGAGACGTGCAGCATGTTATAAAATGGACGTGTATACAAGCTAAGTATAACATGTTATAACATTTTATAACATGTTATAACATGTTATAAAATGGATGTGTATACATGCTAAGTATGTGGGCGTGAGTACTTATAAGAACCACGTAGTCCCACGGAGAATACAACACAAAACCAAAAAAATCAGGAAATAGAAGAAGGCTCAGGAGACAATGGAACTTAAAAGATGTAAAAGAGTACTTTAATTCGTATATCATATAAAACAATTCCTTTGCGTCTACTGTATAAACACTCTTCTTTGATTGTTGTTGCATAAAAAGACTTGACACGGCACCATGTTTCGGCTTAGAGTGTCTCCCTCAGGAGTCTTGCAACAGTTTGTCCAATGAATGGAACAAAACGGTTATGTATATCTTCAGATGATCTTTAAAAAGACCATGTCCACAAAATAATTTACTTTCCAACAAATCTCTTGGAAGAGTCACATGGAAAAAAGTGGAAAATGCACCTCTATGGTGTGTGCAAACCACTTCACATGCCAGTACTTCTGCAAGCAATAGAACTAGTGTGTTAGTGTGCATCAGTTACCCATGTGGCTTGCGGTATTCTGTAGGTTATGCGTATTGATGAGAGACCCTCACATATTCCATTCTTGTGTTTGCCCTTTTGCAAATAAGAATCATCTAGGTTAAAAGGTATCTGCAGATTAGAACTTAGCCTGGCATATAGGCAAGTAAATGCTCACATCCATGCACATATACTAGTACAGCGCATTAATTATTACCATAGCAGATAATACAGCACAGTTAATATTACCTCAATTACCTGTCCTGTTTGCGCCAGCCCTACAACACAGCTCCTAGGTCCTCGTGACACTCAGGCTGAGAACCACTACTGTAGCCACATCAGGAAATACTTGTCAAAATGTTCACAAAAAAACAAAAACAAACAAAAACCAGAGATTTATCTTGTTGAGACAACAAGGTCACTGAAAGGGTAACTCGAATGTCAATATTATCCTAAGAAGACATGTTGTGCAATCCTCCAAACATAGGCTGTGATAAATGGCAACAGGCAGACTTGGGGGGGGGGGGGGGGGGGGGCTGAGAAGGTGGGTATGTATTACATGGGCACAGGTGCTGTGTGAGCTGAGGTGGTCATGGGGTCAGAGGGTGGCATGGTGGCCTTTCTCTGCAGCATGTGAACTGTAGCTAGAAGTTGGGGATGGGCAGTGGGCTAAGGCACATGTGCGTATGGGCTTTTCAGTGTAATTTAGTGGGCTGCTGCCAATGTTCCTATGTAGGCATGGGCCAGGCTGGGGGGGGGGGGGGGGCAGATCTGTGCAGCCCCTCATTTTAGGCCTCCCATACTTACTTGTCATTACATCTTCTGTACATTGTAAGTTAAACCCTGCTTTGTATTTTTCTTTCTTCTATCATAGCTATTACATGTATTGAACAAGAAAGAACCTCAGTGCATGTGACCCTGCCTATGTATGGTGCTTGCATGTGAGTGGTACTATGATTCTGGGGGACAGTATTACACACTTACCTTCCCAGGGTGACTCTTAGATTGTAAGCTCTATCGAGCAGGGACTGTCTCTTTATGTCCAGTGTACAGCGCTACATAAGTCTAGTAGCACTATAGAAATGATAAGTAGTAGTAGTAGTCTTATGCTCCTCCATGCCCCGAGGGACACATTTATTGAGGGCAGGTGGTGATGCCTTTTAAAAATTTGACTCCTCTACCTCTGGCACAGGAGCACCAGGAGTTCCGCTTCCTCAAGGGAAAAGTCAGTCTCTCTTTGCACTCTGAAGGACGTTCCTCCACGTGCAGAGGTGTATATATGGCCATTTTGCATGTGGAGGGAACATCCTGCTATTCCTGTGGACGTTTTCTACACGTGGGGACCAGTACTGACGGTGGACATTTTGCGTAATGTATTTTCTTCCTCCAGGAATGTTTATAAATGAACATCTCTGATGGCTTTGTAAGTCCTTTTCCAAAACGTTTACTTGTGGTATTTTTGAATACTTGAACACATTTGTCTATTTTTTCCATTACGGGCATTATGGCATTTACCTATTTTTTCCATCATAGGCATTATGGGCTTCAGGTTTTGGACATTTTGCAATAAACGTTTATCTCGCTATTTGGACGTCATATCAAAAATGTTATAAGTACATATGTATTGCCATACTGGGAAAGACCAAAGGTCCAACAAGCTCAGCATCCTGTTTCCAACAGTGGCCAATCCAGGTCACAAATACCTAGCAAGATCCCAAAAAAAGATACAAAACATTTTATACTGCTTATCCCAGAAATAGTGGATTTTCCCCAAGTCCATTTAATAATGGTCTATGGACCTTTGTTAAACTCCGCTAAGCTAACCGCCTTTACCACATTCTCTGGCAACGAATTCCAGAGTTTAATTACACATGTCTCCCCTTTTCCCCAATTATATGTGATACACCGCTTAGATAATTTCTTTAATTGGTGATATACAAATAAACCCGAATCTGAATTCATATTCCATCTTTATATTATTTTTGGTCTTTTGAAATACTAAATTAGTACATAAGTACATAAGTAGTGCCATACTGGGAAAGACCAAAGGTCCATCTAGCCCAGCATCCTGTCACCGACAGTGGCCAATCCAGGTCAAGGGCACCTGGCACGCTCCCCAAACGTAAAAACATTCCAGACAAGTTATACCTAAAAATGCGGAATTTTTCCAAGTCCATTTAATAGCGGTCTATGGACTTGTCCTTTAGGAATCTATCTAACCCCTTTTTAAACTCCGTCAAGCTAACCGCCCGTACCACGTTCTCCGGCAACGAATTCCAGAGTCTAATTACACGTTGGGTGAAGAAAAATTTTCTCCGATTCGTTTTAAATTTACCACACTGTAGCTTCAACTCATGCCCTCTAGTCCTAGTATTTTTGGATAGCGTGAACAGTTGCTTCACATCCACCCGATCCATTCCACTCATTATTTTATACACTTCTATCATATCTCCCCTCAGCCGTCTCTTCTCCAAGCTGAAAAGCCCTAGCCTTCTCAGCCTCTCTTCATAGGAAAGTCGTCCCATCCCCACTATCATTTTCGTCGCCCTTCGCTGTACCTTTTCCAATTCTACTATATCTTTTTTGAGATACGGAGACCAGTACTGAACACAATACTCCAGGTGCGGTCGCACCATGGAGCGATACAACGGCATTATAACATCCGCACACCTGGACTCCATACCCTTCCTAATAACACCCAACATTCTATTCGCTTTCCTAGCCGCAGCAGCACACTGAGCACTACCTGAGATCCAGTTTTCCAAGTAACCTTATAATTCATAAAAAGAGGCATGTCAGCCTACAGTAGTCAACTAAAATACACTGGAATTACCATGAGAAAAAGCGGGATTTGATTTCTCGATCTGGCTTTTGCTGCTTAGGTTGTCCATGGCTACAGATAATGCAGCAGCAACATTCATAGGCCCCAGGGAAAGAAATCTCAGCCAGTACTAATACTGATGCCTACTGATCTGGTTAAGGAGACATGGGTACCGGATTTTGGAGGGAGATGAAGTTTGTGACCCCTCTTGCTAAGGCAGTCACTGCATTGGCTACACTAGAGACCAATGAAGGTCTGTTTTGATTGAACTGGGAGCACAAAGAAGCCCAAGGAAACTGCTGGTAATGATAAAAATGCTATCACCCTGTGGTTGAGTGATGTAGCATACTAGAGACTGTGGCTGTGACACTTTGAGAAGAGAATCATAGTGGGTATGATGACATCCATTGGTTGTACACATGCCTTGTGTTTGATGGGTTCTTGTACTCTTTATTGTATGGCTTATGGTTTGTTTAGCTTAATATACTACTCATCATAAAACACAACAATGTGGTGTACAATTTAAAATAATAAATAAAGAAGCAGATAGGAAAAGAATGCCATATAAAGGACAGGAAAGGAAAGGAAATAATGAACAACTGGAATTTAAAACTAAAGAGAGCTAACAAGAACTAAAACAACTATTAAATTTAAAATCTCAAAAACTCAGGGGAAGCTTGCCCTAGAATCAACCGTCTCAGTCTATGATTGAATTAAAAGCTTGTTGGTATAAGTAAGTTTTCAAAGATGACTTAGAGTTTGAAAAAAAAAAAAAAGCTCTGTTTGAATGGCCACAGGCAAAGAATTCCAGAGGAGGACGGCGGCGGAAGAGGAAGGGATATTCATGTTTAAAAAGATAGACGTCTGTATTTAGACCAGGTACTTGGTACATCTTGATTACAGAAAGATGCTCTGATTGAGCACTTTTCCATTTGACCTTCCATCTGTCCTTTAATTTATGGAGCTCATTGACTTTTTTTATTTGATTGTAAACCACCTTGATTTGTGTCACAAATTAGGTGGTATTGCAAATTTTAAGAAATGATAAATGAAGTCACAGCAGGTATTTTTCTGTCCCTGGAGTGCTCACAATTTGAAAAAAAAAATTACAAAAAGCTGCAGCAAGACATGAACCGACAACCTCAGGATCTCTGCTGTGGCTCTCCACTGGCTGCTTTAATCATTAGGCTATTACTCCACATGAACATCCCTGTGGCCATTTTCTAAAATGGATGTTCCTCTACTGCTGCCACAAAGACGTCCATGTCCTTTGTTTTGCCCCATTCATAATTTGGACCTTTCAGTTTGTAAAAGGGATGTTCATGCTCTATATTTCTAGCACATGGACATCCATTTCACATGCATTTTAAAACAGGATGTATTCTGTTCTAAAATATATGTGAGATGGACATAGTGACTGGGCCATCCACATTCTGAATTGGATGTCATTTCTAAAATGCCCCTCCACATGTTTTATCCTTGTATTGCATCAAAAATAAAGTTTCAAAGAAAAAAAAATAACATATTGGCAAGATTGAATTGTTTCCTCTCAGTGCAAAGTACCGGCCTATACTTATATACACTTAAAGTGGAGAGAAATTGTTTTTAAAAGTAGTTATTTTCTCCGTAATTCCAAGGCTGTATTCTATGGGTTACATATCTAGCTCCCTTCTACTTTCTCTTCCATTCCCCAATTCCTGGTACTGCTGTGGGAGTCCCCAAACCTCCACAATGGGTTTGCAGAGTCATTTGGAAGGAGAGTTTGATCAGCAATCAGATACTCTGCAAGGGAAGTCAATGGGTAAGACTGCTTTCGTGTTGTCAAATGTATACTTGACAATTATTTTTAAATGTTGTCTTTTTCCTTTGAGGGTGAATAGCACCATACTTTAGCATGCCACATCCATGAGTAACATTTTAAATATAGCCTTCAGAGTTGGATTATGCATCTTTTTAATATTATGTATACAGAAACATCACCACAACTTGGAACCTTCTGTGGTTTCCACTCAGCGATTCTCTGTCTAGTTTCACGTGAAGTTCACAAGAAAGATGTCAACTTGAGGGATGGTGTTGCTAAATGGAAACAGAGAACTGCTCTAAATTTGTACAGGAAGATTGGTTTCCCACTATAGTCATTTATCTGATATAAAGGACACAATATAAGCAACAGAAGTTTTATGAAACTTTATAATTATGAGACATAACAGGGCTCTTTGGGTGTGGGAAAGAAATAAAGGATGAAGAGAAGAGGTATACAGAAGATAGAAGGATGTTCCAATTTCTGGATAAAAGGTACTAGAGTTTCACAATGGAACTAGATTACTTTTTACCCAGCTTTGTCAGAAGAATTTTGTTAGCCCTGAAACATTGACGACCAGAAGTATGGCAATCTTGTTTTTTTACGGTTTCCATGTAAGCATGATTGGTTATCAGGGAACAGATATAAAGGGACATTTTTTATATGATGTATAATTATGACTTTGGATGTTTTGCGGAAAATGTCCAAAAATTTAATAGAGAACTTGGCCATTTTCAAACCTGAAAAACATTTTTGTTTTTCAAAAATAGGCATTTGCTAGCCATTGTTGTGCTCAGTGTGTCCATCTTTTTGGACCACTTTTGGAAATAAAAACCCCACCCCAGTGAAAAATGCACAAAGTTTAGCCATTGGGATGTAGGAGCCAGCATTGTGGGCACACAGACATCCCAGCAAAGCAGTGGACATCACATAAAAGGGCCAGGTACACATCTCAGCATTACCCCCTTATATTGTATGGTGAGCCCTCCCAAACCCACCAAAAACCTACTGTACCCAACTGTACACCACTACGATAGCCCTTATGCCTGCAAGTGCCACATATACAGTGGGGGAAATAAGTATTTGATCCCTTGCTGATTTTGTAAGTTTGCCCACTGACAAAGACATGAGCAGCCCATAATTGAAGGGTAGGTTATTGGTAACAGTGAGAGATAGCACATCACAAATTAAATCCGGAAAATCACATTGTGGAAAGTATATGAATTTATTTGCATTCTGCAGAGGGAAATAAGTATTTGATCCCCCACCAACCAGTAAGAGATCTGGCCCCTACAGACCAGGTAGATGCTCCAAATCAACTCGTTACCTGCATGACAGACAGCTGTCGGCAATGGTCACCTGTATGAAAGACACCTGTCCACAGACTCAGTGAATCAGTCAGACTCTAACCTCTACAAAATGGCCAAGAGCAAGGAGCTGTCTAAGGATGTCAGGGACAAGATCATACACCTGCACAAGGCTGGAATGGGCTACAAAACCATCAGTAAGACGCTGGGCGAGAAGGAGACAACTGTTGGTGCCATAGTAAGAAAATGGAAGAAGTATAAAATGACTGTCAATCGACAAAGATCTGGGGCTCCACACAAAATCTCACCTCGTGGGGTATCCTTGATCATGAGGAAGGTTAGAAATCAGCCTACAACTACAAGGGGGGAACTTGTCAATGATCTCAAGGCAGCTGGGACCACTGTCACCACGAAAACCATTGGTAACACATTACGACATAACGGATTGCAATCCTGCAGTGCCCGCAAGGTCCCCCTGCTCTGGAAGGCACATGTGACGGCCCGTCTGAAGTTTGCCAGTGAACACCTGGATGATGCCGAGAGTGATTGGGAGAAGGTGCTGTGGTCAGATGAGACAAAAATTGAGCTCTTTGGCATGAACTCAACTCGCCGTGTTTGGAGGAAGAGAAATGCTGCCTATGACCCAAAGAACACCGTCCCCACTGTCAAGCATGGAGGTGGAAATGTTATGTTTTGGGGGTGTTTCTCTGCTAAGGGCACAGGACTACTTCACCGCATCAATGGGAGAATGGATGGGGCCATGTACCGTACAATTCTGAGTGACAACCTCCTTCCCTCCGCCAGGGCCTTAAAAATGGGTCGTGGCTGGGTCTTCCAGCACGACAATGACCCAAAACATACAGCCAAGGCAACAAAGGAGTGGCTCAGGAAGAAGCACATTAGGGTCATGGAGTGGCCTAGCCAGTCACCAGACCTTAATCCCATTGAAAACTTATGGAGGGAGCTGAAGCTGCGAGTTGCCAAGCGACAGCCCAGAACTCTTAATGATTTAGAGATGATCTGCAAAGAGGAGTGGACCAAAATTCCTCCTGACATGTGTGCAAACCTCATCATCAACTACAGAAGACGTCTGACCGCTGTGCTTGCCAACAAGGGTTTTGCCACCAAGTATTAGGTCTTGTTTGCCAGAGGGATTAAATACTTATTTCCCTCTGCAGAATGCAAATAAATTCATATACTTTCCACAATGTGATTTTCCGGATTTAATTTGTGATGTGCTATCTCTCACTGTTACCAATAACCTACCCTTCAATTATGGGCTGCTCATGTCTTTGTCAGTGGGCAAACTTACAAAATCAGCAAGGGATCAAATACTTATTTCCCCCACTGTATGTGGGTACAGTAGGTGTTTGGAGGGCTCACACTTTCCACCACAAGTGTAACAGTTAGAGTGGGTTATGGGCCTGCGTTCCCTTCTCTACAGTGCACTGCACTGACCACTAGGTTACTCCAGGGACCTGCTTGCTGCTCTAATAGGACTTGCCATAACATTTGAAGCTGTCAGAGTCTGGTATGTACTTTCTTTTACATCTTTGGGGGGTGGGAGGGGGTCAGTGACCACTAGGAGGTAAGGAGGGGTCATGCCTTTATGCCTCCAGTGGTCATTTGGGGCACCATTTTATGACCTAGTCATTATTACCCTGTGTGGCGTCTTTCTTTTCTTTTTCAGTTGCAACAGCTGTACCGAAGTCCCTGAGGCAGATTGCAAAACTCGTGGTGTTGGGTGTTCAGGGAGGCTGTGAAGATTGTTTAAAGTTCAGTGAGGCAGTATTAAGAAACATTTGGTTTTCCAAGGCGCTGTGATTGTGGAGCTGCCGGGTGGGTGTATCTCTTACCCTGCAGCATGAAGATAAGTACATGTTTCAAATTTTTTCATTTGGATCTGTAGTAAAGAACTAATTTTGAAGAGCTATTGCTACGTTTTAATATTCTATGTGTGTAAAAAAGATGACACTATATTAGTGCTTTTTCACAGTGCCTTCATTCATGTTTGTTTGCTCTTCCACACTACTTTTTGTGAAAGGAGCATTAGTTAAGGGCTTTGTTTTCCAGTGTGAAGGACCCGATGAATGAAAAACTTGTCTAGCCTCCGTAGCTACCAGATTTCTGTTAAGCTGCATGGGTGAGTTATATTTCTAAGGGTCTTAAGTGTTTAATTTCAATTTTAAATGATTACACTGTGTATGCATGTATTCGGTATGTGATTGACTTTGACTCCCTTGGTTTGTGGTTATTAAAACTACAAACATGAAATTGACTCCTGATGTTGCTGTTGGCGATTTTACCACCCTTTGTCATCCCAATCTTCACCACATTGTGGACCATCGTGTTCCTGCTTGCTGTGCTCATATCACCCATCTCCTCAAGTCACTTCACTGGCTTCTGATCAGGTACCGCATACAATTCAAGCTTCTCCTACTAAACCTACAAATGCACTCAATCTGCACCCCCATTACCTCTCTACCCTCATCTCCCCCTATGCCCCTACCCGTAACCTCCGCTCACAGGACAAATCCCTCCTCTCAGTACCCTTCTCCACCACCGCCAACTCCAGGCTCCGCCCTTTCTGCCTCGCCTCACCCTATGCTTGGAATAAACTCCCTGAGCCCATACGCCAAGCTCCCTCCCTGCCCATCTTCAAATCCTTGCTTAAAGCCCACCTCTTCAATGTTGCTTTCGGCACCTAACCATTGGACCTCTATCCAGGAAATCCAGATTGCCCCAATTTGATTGACTGCATTTTTTGTCCTTTAGATTGTAAGCTCCTCTGAGCAGGGACTGTCCTTCTTTGTTAAATTGTACAGCGCTGCGTAACCCTTGCAGCGCTTTAGAAATGTTAAATAGTAGTAGTAGTCTTCTTGGTACAGGACGTTCACTGGGGTTCCACTCTGGTGCCCATGAGATTGAAAGATTTTGTGGAGAACGCCACTGCCTAATTCTCCACTATTATGTTTCTGTTTTCAGTATCATGTTATGTACTAATCAATGCCGATGCTTTATCATGCAACAAGTAGTACCATATGTTTGATTTTGATTATTGTTTCATGTGTTAAGACATTGCACTAACACTGTGTTATTTGTTCTAGTATTCATTTATCAGCTTTATTAGCATTTAGAAGTTACTTTTGAACATTGCTATATGATTGACTGAAGTGTTTGCTTCTAGGCTCGTTTGAAGAGTGTTAGTTTTGAGTTTGCTGGTCTGTTCATATTTTGCTGCATCTCTTTGGTCTTGACCATGAGTCCTGGTTCTAACCTGTCTAGTTGTATTGTTTGGTTGGAGATGGAATCGACTCCCTTGTAGTTATTCCACCTCCAGGGAAAGCAGCTATAGGGGTATTTTCCTGTTTTCTCACTTTTGCTGGTCTAAGGGATGGTAAGGCCTGAACCATCTTTGCTAAACCAATATGGATTCTGTAGCCTGAGGCCTAAGGTACAACATGAACTGGATTTTCTACAAATGAAAACTACTTCTTTGCACAACTGGGCTGGTGACTTCATCAAGGACATGTTTAGTGCACTAGCCTTCCAGTTATCTCCTGAGAAGGTGAGTAGGAGCATGCTTCAAAGAGATAGAGTCTATGGGAACATCTGGGAACCATGGAAGGGAGTTTGGTATTGCAAGCTTACTACTGATAAGTTGTTCTTGCTGAATGCCCACAGGGCCCCTCATTGTCATGAATGTATGTGACCTGGACAGATGGAGAGATGGAGTGTGATTGGTCCATGATGGTCATTTGTGGACTCAGAGAACAAAAGGAGTCAGAGAGAAGAAAATTTCATAGTGTATGCATCTCTCTCAGGAGCTAGAGACTGATTTGTCTAAACACCTGCGAACTGTATATCTTTGCTGAGCACTGCACAAGGTCAAGTTCAGAAGCAGCTCTGTGGCTTCCCCAAAGAATATGCAACCGGCTGCTCACTGTGCAATGACATTGGACTAATACCTGACCGAGGCTCGCGGGAGAAATTTCTGCTAGAGTCTGAATAGGGAGGAGCTGATTCATCACTTCACCTGTACTCCAAAGCTATGGATTGCAAAGGTGAGATACAGGACTTTTCCTCTTATGCTCAGGTTTACTTGTCTCAGGGTCTGAGATCATCAGCCTAACTTTGCTGCTAAATTGGTAATCTCTTCTAAGGATATAGTAACATATCCTTAGCCAAATGAGTCCACAGTAACTGCTCACTCAGTGATTTTTCTGATATATATAACAGTGCCTACAGATTATGATCTCAATCTATCAGATTTACAGCAAATATTTGCCACACTAATTGCATTGTGCCAAAAAGAGCTTCCTTCTGGAGTTCATAAGATTGTAACAAGTACAGACAACCTATCAAGGTAGCTTTGAACTTCCTTTTCATCGAGCCTGTGGTACCCAATATATTGAGGAATATTTCTGCATCTGTCTGCCATATTTTCTTGATTGCATTGCTTCGTATTTGAAGATCTTATTTCTCCACTCAATGTACAGAATGATCACTTGGCACTTAAATTTCTATTTTCAATGTTGTCCTTGTGATTTTCTCTTATCATGATTTCTGGTTTTCTTGCATCGAACTTTATATCAGTTGGAATGGAAATGTCACAAGTGATCATAACCTCTTTATTTTCTGTTGGTTAGGTTGATTAAATTTATTTGATATGCCACTCTTTATTGACACACAAACCAGAGTGGTTTTATATAAAAAATAATAATCCACAATAAAAGAAAGGAACTACAATTCCGAACAGGATAGGAAACATTCACATAGTACACAAAACCTACAATAACAAATATACATATGCAACTGCTATATCTATAGTGATAAACACAGGGCATGCTCTACCCTGAGGAGGCCACCAGAGGGCGTTCTCACAGTGAAAACCCTGTAAATACCAGGAACTGGTCACTAGAGAGAGCTCCAATGGGGACACCAGGGTCATGCCATGATCTGGTCACTAGGGGAAGCTCCAATGGAGACACTAGGGTAATGACCTGAAGAGGCCAAAAAAAAGGGAGCTCAAGCAAAGGCCAGGAACATAGAAGCTGGGGAGAGCCCTAGCAGAGGATTCCCTTAAAGAAAAAAAACACCCAAGAGAAGGTACTGGATCCTTCTGGAATCAGGAGGAGCCCAGAAGGGGTGTGGTGGGCAATTAGAAGACCTATAAAGAATACCTTCTAGGAGAAGCAAGGGGAGAGAAGGAAAGGGGACCTCCAGGAAATAAGGATGCCAAGTGACTCATGAGCAGACTCCCAGGAGATAGACCAAGATGGGCTGAAAACCCCAGGAATTTAACCCTAAAGAGAAGATCCATAAAAAAGGAGAAGGAAGGGTGCCTTATAGACAGGGAGAATTAAGGTAGGCTAGAAACACTGGTCCCTGAAGGAAAAAAGATCCCTAAAGAATCAATACAATACTTGCCTTAATATTATGACTCTGCCTGCAAAGGCAACACTGTCTCCTCAGTAATATTTGAACTAACAGCTAGGGGTAGACAGGACTGTAAAGTTAGAGTGAAAATAAACGTCCTGTCCAAGGGGTGGTGGCTGTTCTAAACTGAGACCCAGGTCCCCATAAAGTGGGCTCAGTTGAAGACTGTTTGATGAACTGTTTACTGAAAGAATTCTCTGCTTGGATGATTAAATAATATTAAGAGAAGTATAATTTGCCTAAGAGGTGGCTAATTTGCATATTTTGGTGAAACATGCTAGTACAATGTTTTGTCCCCCAGAAAAGGTGCCCTGAGGGTGTGCAACAAGTATAACAAGACTGCAACCTGTTTTAATGGGGAACCTCAAAAGGAGGAGGTCAGGAACAGGATGGCTGATAACTGAGAAACAGTCACCCTGAGTGTAAGAAGGACTCCTATACCTAAGACTGAAGGTATGAGCATCCTATACTTATAAGCTGTTTCTGGGATCTTTCTTAGAACCAAAGCTTTTGTGATACTTCTGTAAATATTCTGAGTAAGTTTGGAGACTTAGATTGAAGGGCAGAATTCCCAGGTGACTGAGGTTTCTGCAGAAGTTGTTTTAGGAGCACTCCCACTGATCTACAGGCAAAGGTATTGTAAGTGCACCTTCAGCTGGAGATAATCTATACAAGGTGCTTATCACCCAGGCTACAGTCAAGTTTATGGTGAACTAGGGAATTCCCACCAAGGCCTTGACTGTCTGTGGTGATCAGATCCCATCACAAGATATATAGATACATATACACATACATACACATATACTTATACACATATGTACATACCCACATATATACAATATGCAGATCCTAGACCACCAAGCTCCAAAACAGTTAGCCAAATATCAGCTGAAAATTGTGAACCTTCAATAATGCCTTGAATTTAGTTATGAATTCTTCAGCATGAAGGCCCTTTGATAACTGGTTCCATAATGGTGGGGCCAAAAAAAAAGAAAGCACTCTGTCCAATAGTATCAAGCTGGGGGGGGGGGGGGGGGGCAGGATTACAAAATGATTTTCTTGCAAATAACATAACATACGTGAGGGTTGATAAGGGATAACAAACGAAGATAAATAACCCGGAGTGTGTAAGTATGGATAGGTTAGCAACAGAATTTTAATGATATTATTGACAACCAATATAAGCGAGCTAACAAAGAGATGAGCACAAAGCAGAAAATGAGCTGCAGTGAACCTCTATAGGTGTTTGAGGACGAACCACCTTATTTTGCCTTTCTGTATATAAATTGTCATCTATCAGAACCTTGTAGCTGGATTAAAGAAGTAACTGTTTTCAGCTTTTCCATAAAGAATCTACAGATGTCTGTTTCACCAGTTCTTTCTATAGTTGTTGTGAACCATCTCACTCATAATCCACTAAACTACTTTTGTTAGTGGAAATTGGGTCCACATAGCTGTAAATTGGGCTTTCTAAGGCCTCTTCCTAAGTATCCAAGGCCATACCTTAGGCCTCATTATCTGTATGCTCATGTTTGCACTACGTTGTCTCTGAATTCCCCTGCCACAGCCAGAGAACTTCACCCTCCCTTATCAGTTAGTAAATGAAGGAGAGAAACATTCTATTTTTCTGTGGATGTGCATGTTCCAATTGGTTATCCTGATCAGGTCCTGCCCTACCTGGGCTGGGCAGAGCAGGACTTCTTTGGAGCTTTTTTTTTTCTTTTCTTTTATTTGGCTTTTTGCTCAGATACTCCAGCTCTGTGCACTGTGGAGATATAGCTACAAGTCTGTAAGCCAGACCCTTCATTGCCCCCTCTCCATGCACGTAAGGTTAGTGACTGCAGTGAATACTTTCCATCAGTTACCAGAAGCTGTATGAGCTGACTATTCTGCTGGCATCATATCAAAGGTATCTATCATATCCTATTTCCTGGGTTAATGTTTGAGTCTGTAGTCTATGTACATTTGTCATCTGAAAATACAAAATAACTTACAAGGTACAATCTAGATCATCCTACCAATGGTGGTGGTGGAGACAAAAACAGTGATTGAATTAAAAAAGGCATGGGATAAACACAGATGATCCCTCAATAGAGAAAGGATGGTATGATAACAACATTTAAATGACCTCATAGCAACTTCAGCTATAAGTAACAAAGAGTGCCGGGCAGATTTCTACAGTCTGTGTCCTGTATATGGCAAGACAGATCAGCATGGGCTGGAGTGGGCTTTGACAGCAACTCCAGTAGTTGGGAAGTAAGGACAGTGCTGGGTGGACTTCTACGGTCTGTGTCTGGAAAAAGGCAAAGAAAGATGCTTAGCCGAGATTGGGTGGCAGAGCCGGTGGTGGGAGGCGGGGCTGGTGGTTGGGAGGCGGGGCTTCTACAGTCTGTGCCCTGAAAATGGCAGATACAAATCAAGGTAAGGTATACACAAAAAGTAGCACATATGAGTTTATCTTCTTGGGCAGACTGGATGGATTGTGCAGGTCTTTTTCTGCCATCATCTACTATGTTACTATCCTGCTTATTTTCAAAGGAGAAGGACGCCCATCTTCCAACACAAATAGGGAGATGGGCGTCCTTCTCCTAAGGTCGCCCAAATCGGCATAATCGAAAGACGATTTTGGGCGTCCTCAACTGCTGTCCCTCGTGGGGACGACCAAAGTTCAAGGGGGCATGTCGGCAGTGTACCGAAGGCGGGACAGGGGCGTGGTTAACACATGGGCATCCTCGTCCGATAATGGAAAAAAGAAGGGCGTCCCTCATGAGCATTTGGCCGACTTTACTTGGTCCATTTTTTTTCACGACCAAGCATCAAAAAGGTGACCGAACTGACCAGATGACCACCAGAGGGAATCGGGGATGACCTCCCCTGACTTCCCCAGTGGTCACTAACTACCTCCCACCCCGAAAAAAACAACTTCAAAAACTTTTGTCTTTTTTTTTTTTTTTTTTTAGAGTATGTCCTTCGCTATGCCTCCATCCCTGCGACGGCAGTTGAGGATGTCCAAAATGTGGATGTTTCTGTGAGAAGGACATCCATGCCTTTAGCTATGCCTCCAACACCCTCTTTATTTATTTATTTGGATTTTGGATCACAAGTAGCAGCAGTGGGATTTGAACTGGCCACCTCTGGATTGCCAAGACCAGTGCTCTAACCACTAGGCCACTCCTCCACTCCCTTGAAATTTGGCCTTCCCTGGGGGGGGGGGGGGGGGGCAGTATGAAGGTCCCTGGGGGGGGAGGAATGTGTGTGTCAGCAGAAGCATAACGAAGGCGTGGACGTCCTCAACTGCTCCCCACAGGGATGGCCAAATTTCAAGGGAGTTGAGTAGAGTGGAGGAGTGGCAGATTTCCTTCATGCGTGCCCGTTCCTTTCCAGATCGGTAAGGGAAGGGCTTTTTCCATTCTGTTAGTGGGACCAGTGCACTATGAATGCTGGCTCCTCCCATGATCAAATGACTTGGATTTGGTCGTTTCTGAGATGGGCGTCCTCGCTTTCCATTATCGCCAAAAACCGGGGACAACCATCTCTAAAGTCGACCTAAATTTCATGATTTGGGCGTCCCCGACCGTATTATCGAAATGAAAGATGGACATCCATCTTGTTTCAATAAAACGGGTTGCCCCGCCCCTTTACGGGGCCGTCCTTAGAGATGGGCGCCCCCATTCGATTATCCCCCTCTATGTTACTAAAGATCATTATCAAGTATACATATTTTATGCCACATTTGTTGTTGGCTTAATCATGAACTGATAATGAATGTGTTGAGCATACTGGATGAACTGTTCAGATCCTTATCTGCCATTACTATGTTTCTATGTCCTACCATTCAAATATTCCTTTTTCTTTAGATATATGACGGTAGTCTCCTTGTTTCCTTCAATTATCTCTACTTCCTGCTATCTCTTCTTTGTGATCTAGGAGACCTTTGCTTTTGTTATGCATTTTGCTTCATTTTCCCTTTTTTTTTCTTTTTTTCTTCTGAACAAGGAAAGCATCACTGTATATCCTACATTATATATGTGAAATATTTGAACATTTACTATAAAGGAAAGTAAAAATGTACTTCTGGAAATGCTCTTGATGTTAAAAACCTGTTGCAACTCTTTCTTCTTCCCTCACAATCATGGGGCAAAATCTCAGTCATGTCTATAATCAGTAGCTAGAGAGGAAAGCCACATATGTATGCCTGGATCCGGGTAAAGCTTTATCCAAATCATTTTTATTAGACTGTGAAAAACTGACATTCTTTGCAACTTTAAAACATCTGGTTAAAATCAAACTATAAATGCTATAAAATCATATTTTAATGCTGTTAAGCCCCAATGGGATCAATTTTTATTGCAGATTTTATGAACTCTTCAATTTTTTGGGGGGGAGGGGAATTTTCATGTACGTTGATTTACATGTTTCTTTAAGTATGCACAAGTGTGAAATCTGAGACTGAGCAAGTGTATTACCAGGTGTTTCCAGAAAGATAAGATTTCTCTTTACTTGTTACATTTATAAAACAGATACAGTTCTTATCTAGAATTAGCACTTCAAGATAAAGGTAATAGTGATCATCACACGGTATGGTTTGATGTAAGAACAAAAGTGGAGTGCAGACACACAAAACTCAAAGTACTGGATTTCACACATACTGATTTTGGTAAAATGGGGGAATATTTGATGAAGGAGCTGACGACAGGGGTAGGAATTTGAATTGGAGAAGTGGAAGTACAGTTGTCCAAGCTGAAAGCTGCTATAAATATGGCAACTGATCTTCATGCAAGGAAAGTAAACAAAAAAAAAAAGAGAAACAGGAAGCCTACATGGTTCTCCAAACAAGTGGATGAAAAAATAAGGGCAAAAGAGACCGTTCAAGAAATACAGAATAATGCAACGAGAAGACTGTCCCTCCCCGTGTTTAAACTTGTACAGCGCTGCGTAACCCTGGCAGCGCTATAGAAATGCTAAGTAGTAGTAGTAGTAGTAGTAGGATCACAGAAAAGATTACTGGATTAAGCTCAAAGAAATGAAGAGGGAAATATGGCTTGAAAGAATGGGTGAAAGAAAAAAAATAGGAATGGACTTGCAAGACTGAAAGATACTGAGAATAGCTATGTGGAGAATGATGAGGATAAAGCAAATGTTCGATGTTCATGGAAGAAAATCTGGAGAAGGACTGCGGTCGGTTGCTGAGGGAATATCTGGTAATAGAATGGATATTGTGCTGTTCACAAAAGAAAGCATTTATAAACAGTTTAAAAATCTGAAAGTGGACAAAGCTATGGGGCCGGATGGGATACATCTCAGGATACTGAGAGAGCTCAGAGAAGTCCTGGTGGGAACTCTTAAGGATTCATTTAATAGTTCTTAGACAGGAGAGGTTCCGAGGGATTGGAGACAAGCTGATATGGTCCCTCTTCATAAAAGCGGAAACAGGGAAGAAGTGGGAAACTAAAGACCAGTAAGCCTCATGTCGGTGGTAGGAAAAATAATAGAATCTCTGCTGAAGGAAAGGATAGTTGACTTTCTAAAAGCAAAGAGGTTCAAGATCTGAGGCAATATGACTTTACCAAGGGAAAATCCTGCCAAACGATTCTGATTGACTTCTTTGACTAGGTGACCAAAGAACTGGATGAAGGACGTGCACTAGATGTAATCTACTTGGATTTCAGCAAAGCCTTTGATACGGTCCCTCACAGATGACTTGTGAATAAGCTGAAAGGGCTGAACTTAGAACCCAAAATGGTGAACTGGATTGGAAACTGGTTGACCGACAGGCAGCAGAGGGTGGTGGTAAATGGAATCGGCTCTGAGGAAAGGAAGGTTAGTAGTGGAGTGACTCAGGGGTCAGTGCTGGGGCTGATTCTGTTTAATATATTTTTGTGAGACATTGCTGAAGGGCATTTTGATTTTACAGGTCCCACACTAACCCCCCTGTTTACAAAGCTGCGATAGCGGTTAGTGATGCGGTAATGCCGACACAGCCCATTCACTGTGAATGGGCTGTGTCAGCAATGCTGTACAGCAGCCGCTAGCATGGCTTAGTAAACAGGGGGGGTAATATTTACAATAGCACACAGGACTTGCAATAAATTAATGTGGGATCCCTAATGTGAATGTTCTACTTGGTTAATGCTATACTGCCTTTCTGTGGTTTACAAATTAAATATTTTATACCTGGGTCAATGGAGTGTTAAGTAACTTGCCCAGAGTCTCAAAGGGCTGAAGAGGGAATCAAAGCTGGTACCTGCTGCACTATCCTTTCGGTTACTCCTCCACTCCAAATGCTTATTTAGATTTTGATCACACCATTTTCAGCAGTAGATGAAGGTGAGTTTTTTTACGTTCAGGGACACTAGACACTAAGGGGCCATTTTACTAAGCCACGGCAAAAACTGGCCTGTGGCGGTGAGAGCACGTCTTTTGTGTGCGTGTGCCAGGCCAGTTTTTACCACATCCTGGGAAAAGGGCCCTTTTTTAAGGGGCCGAAAAACGGACGTGCGGCAAAATAAAAACCATCGCGTGTCCATTTTCGGCCTGAGACCGTACCGCCACCAATTGACTTAGCGGTAAGGTCTTATGTGCTACTCGGGCGGTAGGGATACAGCGTGAACACACTGCCGTTTACCACTGGGTAAGCACCACATTTTCTACCGCATCTTTTCAATGCACACCAAATTCAAAATTACCACCCAGGGCACACTGTAGCTGGGCGGTAATGCTGATTTGGTGCTTGCTGAACGCGCCTCTGTAAAAGGGCCACTAAGGTTTTAGTGATATGCAAAAGGCCACAAGGAACAGCTGTGGGATTTGAACTGGTGCTCTAACCACTAAGCTGCATCTCTACTCTAGAAGAAACTAGTTGGCATGTACTTAGTGAGGCCCTTCTACTAAGGTGCGCTGAAAAATGGGCTGCACTAGTGTAGGTGCATGTTTTGGGTGTGCGCAGATCCATTTTTCAGTGCGCTTGTAAAAAAAAAAAAAGCCTTTTTAAAACTTTTTGCTGAAAATGGACGTGCGGCAAAATAAAATTTGGCACACATTCAGTTTGAGTCTGAGACCTTAACACCAGCCATTGACTTAGTGGTAAGGTCTCGCACGTTAACCGTGCGGTAACCGTCTACACGTGTAGAATGACTATTACCACCCGGTTTCTGCCGCACGCCAAAAAATAAAAATTCTTTTCCGGCGCGCATAGCGGATGAATGTCAAAAATGAAACTACCGCAAGGGCCATGCGGTAGCCGGGCGATAACTCCAAATTGACGCTTGTTGGGCTATGCGGCTTAGTAAAAGGGCTCCAGTGTGTGCAAACAGGCAAAATACCACAAAACACCTTTTTTTTTTTTTTGCAGCAACTGCTTTTTCAGGTGCTAAGCATGTGTTTGGGCTTAACCTACAGCAGAGGGTTTTAAACCCAGTCCTCAGGGCACACCCAGCCAGTTAGGATTTTCAGGATATCTCCAATACAATGGGGATATCCTGAAAACAATGACTGGCAGGTTGTGCCCAAGGACTGGGTTGAAAACCTCTGACCTATAGTAAAAGGGCCCCATAGTCTGCGGTATGTATCATTTTGTTCTAAAAAAACAAAACAAAACACACAAAGGCTTATAATACTTGCTATGCTAAATCAAGAACAGCTAATAGTGGCTAGACTATTTTATTTTTTACTTCAAATATACAGCATCAAAATATTATATGCAATTTGTAGGATCTCAAAAATGTTATTCCCTCATATAGAGGCAGCTTTCATTTGGACATTTAAGTATATCACCATGCATGGGCCTTTTTCATATGTTGATATATATTTTCTACTTATATTTCTCTCCGTAAATTCTGTGGGATCTCTGTTTTGGGGACTATGAGAGGATATATATTTGTTACCTTTAATATTGTTTTTCTATTCCTAAATTACAAAGAATTTTACATTTGTTTTCCTTTCCTATTTACTGTACAAGTTTTTCATTTACTTGGCAGAATTTGAATAATTTAATAAAATATTAATCTAAAAAAAAAATAATCCAGCATCATCTTCAGAGCAGATCTGGACAAAAAAACATACCAAAGAATTTGTGGAAGTTCTTAAATTAGCATAAAGGACAAATTCTATCAATAGTGCCGAAAAATCGGTGCCCGAAAAATAGCACGCTAAGCACCATTCTATAAACGGCGCTGAAAGTTAGGTGTCATTTGTAGAATACTCTTAGTGCCTTATTCTACACAGTTTATGCTCCTAAATTTATGCTCCTAAATGTACGTAGGAACATAGATTACGCTTGTAATTTAGGAGCATAAATTTTAGGAGCATAAACTTGGTAGAATAAGGCCCTTAGTGCCAGGATTGGCACCTAACTTTAGATGCGAGGATTTACACCAAGTAAACTGTGGCATAAATCCTCCTGTTTAAATTAGGCGCTGAGTTCCCTTACTCCATAGCAGCGTGCATAAATTCTAGGAATGTGCATGATCCACCCCTGACACTCCCATGGCTGCACCCACTTTCTGGAACTGCCCGTGATCCACGTGACAAAAAGCGCATAAATTTCAATTAAGGCCAACTAGCGCTGCTAATTGATTATTACCACCCAATTAGTGGTGCTAATTGGCTGGTTATTCAATTAAACTGCATGTACAAATTGGGTGTGCACTCAAATTTGCATGTGAAATTTTAAGCGCCATTTATAGAATTTCAAGGAAAGTGTATAAAAATCCATGTCAACAGGATAGAAAAGGTAAAAACTCCTATTTTGACATGCATCTGCTTCAGAAAGAAACAATGCAGAGACCGATAAACTTAAATGTGGTAACACAACTTACATAACATTTTTAATTGAGTGGTTTCTACATGATTTATAGTGGTCTATAAGTTCTTCAATTACAATTAAATTTCTCTCTGAAGTACTGTAGAGTAGTTTTACCAGGAAAACGGTAAATACAGATATGGTCATTGTTTTAATTTCTCCACCGTGAACAAAGCAGAAACACTATGATGCCCTCAGGCCTTTAATCATTCTTCTATCATGGTATCATGACTGTTTATCTTTATGGCAACAGATGATGGATCTTAATTTCCAGACCCCTCAATACGTCTGGAATAGACTTCCTGAGCCCCTACGTCTTGTCCCAACTTTGATCATCTTTAAATCTAGATTGAAAGCCCACCTCTTTAACATTGCTTTTGACTTGTAACCACTTGTAACCACTCGCCTCCACCTACCCTCCTCTCCTCTTTCCTCTACACATTAATTGATTTGCTTGCTTTATTTTTGTCTATTAGATTGTAAGCTCTTTGAGCAGGGACTGTATTTCTTCTATGTTTGTGCAGCGCTGCGTACACGTTGTAGCACTACAAAAATGCTAAATAGTAGTAGTAGTAGTAGTAGTAGTTGTAGTAATATGCAAAATGATTTAACCGGTTGGTGTCGGCTGCTGACTGGTTAAATCGCAGATAGTCGGCTATCCCCAAATATTCAGTGGGAGATAAGTTGTTATCTCCTGTTGAATATACGCAGTTAGGGCATAACCACAAGCCAGCTATCTCAGGGGCGTTTTGGGTTCGGGTCACAGATAAGCCTTAATTTTTCAGCACTGACCGGGCAAGGTTAGTGCATAGATAGAACCGCATAAATAACTGTCCTATCTTTATGTGCTAGCCGATGCCCAGTCAGTGCTGAATATCAGCTTAACTGGGCATGCGCTAGCCGGCCCAGCACTGAATATCCCTGGTCAGCACAGCAGAGGGCAATCACCATGCTGCCCGCTGCTGGCTGTATATCAGGCCCTGAGAGTTTAGGTCAGGTCATACATAGTCTGTTTTACTTACTCACTACATTCGCTTGCCCAGTGAAGATAGTGTACTGGAGTTCATAGGAGACCACACTAAATTCATCATCTGATGTCCAGTGGACGGTGATGGTGTCATAAGAAGCTGTACAGAGTTCTTCTCTAATGACTGGAGGGTTGGGGGCTGTGAATGAAAGACAAAAGCATCAGCTATTATTTGAGAAATAACGACAACAAAATATTTTAACTATAAAATATGTACAGTATCGGTGGTATGTGAAAAATATGCCATGCTTAATTTCTCTGGAGAATGACAAAAGACTATGCAAGACCTGTGTTTTACAATTCCATGGAAATAACATCAGTGTGATCATGGCTTCCCAAATTTGTCCTAGGGACCTTACACCCAATCAGGCGCCTAGAATGGCATAAATCTGCATCCACTTATCCTCTAGGATATGCATATTCATGGTGATTATCCTGAATGCCAACTGGCGAAACGTGGCCATGTTGGGACTGTGTGAATAAAATACTTTTTTAGGATTATCAGTGTCTGCTTTGCTTTTTCTTATAAGTTTATTTGGGTCTGCCCCAAAAGACCTTGGCCAGATGTCAATTTATTCAAAATACCACAGTCAACTTTACTGTTGGGGGGGCAGGGGAAGAGAAGATAGGACAGGTCCTCTTCATTGTTCTTTTCACTGTTCTGGCTTCCTGTTAAGAATTTGGAGTTGGTTGTGTATTGTTGCATTCACATTTAGGTGAATGAGGCCCATGTTTTCTTGGCAAATATGTTCAATACCTGCAGCAGACTTTATGATTTACAAAAAAATGTATTTCAAGATTCCTTAAGAAACTAAGGGCTCTGTTTACTAAGCAGCATTATAGGGGCGTTAACGTTTTTAATGTGCGTTAACCATGTACGTGCCTACAATATCCCTATAGATGCCTACATGGTTAGCGTGTGCGCTAAAAACACTAACGCACCTTAGTAAACAGGACCGTAAGATTAACTACAAATGCAGAGTACAACTCCAACAGTTTCGAACTGCCTGGCTTTCTGCAAGAAATAGAAAACTCAACTATTGCCAGCTTTTAGATTATACATATATTGAATGTCATTGATCACCTAGGCTGTGATGCTGAATAAACGGATAGTACCCACATGGGTTCAGCACAATGGGGTAAATTCTATGTAGGTCTCTAAATGTTAGGCACCAAAAAACTGGACATTAATCTAGTATGCTATAACAAAGTTGTACAGCAAATCTGTTATAGAGTAAGTATGCATTTAAACGCTAAATTTAGGCATGACTACTTATGCCTTATCTATGGCTGGCAAAAATGCTGGTGTCTAAAAGCAGCAGTTGGATGTGTAAATGCAACTGTTCTATAAAGTGTGAACAGGAACAGTTGGAACTCCCCTGACACGTCTATGCCACTCCCACATGAATGCTGCACTTGCAATTGCGCACTATGGGGTCCTTTTACTAAGATGCGCTGAAAGATGGCCTGCGCTAGTGTAAGCACGTGTTTTGGATGTGCACAGATCCATTTTTCAGTGCGCCTGTAAAAAAGGCCCCCCCCCCTTTTTTTTTTGCCAAAATGTACGTGTGGTGTGGCAAAATAAAAATTAGTGCACATCCATTTTGACTCTGAGACCTTACCGCCACCCATTGAGTTAGCGGTAAGGTCTCACGCGTTAACCAGGCAGTAATCATCAGTGTACACTGCTGATTACCACCTGGATAGTGCTGGGCATTGGAAAATAAAAAATATCTTCTGACGCGCGTATAAAATGGAATTACCGCCTGGGCCACAGGGTAGCTGGGCAGTAATTCCAAATTTGTGCAGCTTATTAAAAGGACCCCTATAGAACTTAGGTGCTCAGTATATCGAATACGGCCTAAGTCATTTAAGTGCACAACTGCTAATTAGTGCCAATTACTGCTGTTTAATGCCAATTATTTGTACTTATTTTCACTTGTGCCAATTAATTGATTATGTAACATGTGTAACTGACCCTATTCTATAACTGGGCATACAACTGAGCGCCTAACTTTAGGCAACATGGGATAGACTCCATATATCACACCTTGATTTCTGCACAGAAATCAAAGATTATTCTATAAAGTGAACTTTAACTCAGGCATACGTTGTACAATACGATGAGAGCTGCTCCTCATTACTAAATTTAGTCATGGTCAATTAAACCCATGACCTGCCCATTTCACTTATAACCATGCCCACTTTTCAACTACGTGACTTAAAATTTATGCAAACCACATTAGTGCTGAGAATTGCTTGGTAACATCCAATTAGCGCTAATTAGCTTAACTAATTATGTTATGTGCATTGTTATAAAATATGCTTTGATTTCTCCACAGAAATCTTGGCACAATATATAGAATCACAGGGCATTTGTAGAATCTGGGCGTATTAGTTTAATTTAGGCCTGTTATTCAGCAGGTCTAAACTAAACCTATGTTATCTTGATAGTGGCTGGATATCAGTGCTGTCCAGATAATTGCTTAGACTGCCCTTGCTCGCCCTCCCTCTATCCCTTACTTATACTGATAGTATCAGGTCATTTGGTCATTTTCAGCCCAGTACTAGCCATACAAGGCCCAAAAATCCATGGATAAACCAGTTACCCATTCACCGTCCACCAGTGAATGTAGAACCTGCTTTGAATATTGGCCCCCTGGGATTTAACCTTCATTATTTCAGAGGCCTAAGTTCATCATTAAATTTAGTTGCAGCAAATTTGATGTGGGTAGTCCCTTATTCACAGTTTTCTAACTTTTTTAATTAATTTCATCAGGAATTATGTTGAAATACTTCAATTATTTAGACTATTGTTTGTTAATTTGATTGTGTTCCCTACAACCTAAATAGGTAAAATGTAATATTAAAAATAAAATTAAAGGCTTCTGAAAGTACAAAATGCTGAGAAAATCAGAGAGATTGAACAAGCGTAACATAAATATGTTTTATATCAGGCTGAAACAGCTTGCATACATAGGAAGGTTGAAGGAGCACAGACTAAACTTTGTGGGGTAGAACAACTTAAAATCTGTTGCTGTGGGAGGGGCATAGGCAGCCCATCTCTGAAATGTGCTCCCCCCCCCCCCCCCCCCCCCCCCCGGTCTTCAAACTGACTTTCTTCACTGTGGTCTGGCTCTTGCAGCAAAACCCTCTCATCTTTCTGGTAGGTAGGAATTTGAAGACATGGAGAAGCAAAACCCTTGGAGGCTCTCTTCTTCCTGCAATATGAACCTACTGAGGAAGTCTGGTGCTTTATCAAAACTTTATCACCACTGACATTCCCGGTTTTTTGGAACCTCTAAAGCAGATGAAGGTCCAGTTGGATTGTTCCAATTTAGGGGCATGCTTACTAAAAAGTATTAAGTGTCTGCACTTAAGTACACGTCATAAATGCAAAGGCTTTGCGGTAACTGTTTTGGGAGTGTCCAGCATTCTTCTTGCAGTTTTCACACAGACAAGTTCTGTAACATGCTTTACTTTCAGACACCCATTGAGGTGGCATTAGATGAACCCACCTTAAGTGCACATTTGTCAGTTAGTGTGCACTACCTACTATGAGCTGACTGCAATATACATTCCATGCTCAATTTCCACCCATACCTCGCTCAGTCTCTGCCCCATTCCATACTAAGCAGTTAGCATTGGACCTATATCGCATTGGCTATTCTAACACTTGCTAGACTTAGCATAGTCTAGCGCTAACAATTAGTGCGTGCTAGAACCTGTGCTAGACTGGATTATTGTAATGCACTCTACACTGGTCTGACTACACCAGCTCCAATTGATATAGAAGGTTGTAAGCAACGTGACCACATCACACCATTTTTGCATAAACTTCACTGGGTATCAGTACAATACAGAGCCAAATTTAATACTCTTGTTTTGACCTTCAAAGCCCTTAAAGAAAATGACCTAGAGTACTTGAAGAACAGGATCTCCCTCTACATACCTTCAAGGTCACTAAGGTCCTCCCAAGCAGTTTCCCTAACCACACCCTCTCCAAAGGACATCAGATGATACCCGCAACCGAGCCTTCTTCAGAGTAGCCCCCACGCTCTGGAATGCACTCCCTGAAAGGCTTCGCTTAACATAAGACTATCTCTTCTTCAGGAAGTAGGTGAAAGCCTGGCTCTTCAACTAGGAACGGAAGAAGTAAATGACACCGGCTGCACATATTATAGCAAGACATGTTTATTCACTCCTACCCTAGCCAAAATAATGTTCAAGCAACTTTCTGACCTCATTTGCAAATCTCTTTAACTAGTCCCTTATTTTCTTACTCCTGTTACTCTCTTATCTATCTATATGTTTCATCTTTGCTTACCCCCATACTGTCTATTAAAATGTTTTATTGTGTATTTGTGGTTTCATCTTTGATTACCCCCATACTGTCTATTAAAATGTTTTATTGTGTATTTGTGTTGGCATTGTAATGTAGCATACTATGCCATAATTGTTATTTGAATATTTTTTACTGCTGTAATTGTCTATTGCTTATGTTTGACTTATTCTTGCTGTACATCGCCTTGAGTGAATTCCTTCAAAAAGGCAGTAAATAAATCCTAATAAATAAATAAAATAACTGGTTAGTGCACCTTAGATAACATGCCCCTTATTTATTTAAAACATTTTTATATGCCCTCTTTCTACCTAAAATCAATGTTCTCTTATTTATTTATTTATGTATTTATTTATTGATTACACTTGTATCTCACATTTTCCCACTTATTTGCAGGCTCAATGTGGCTTACAGAGTCAGTCTAATCAAGCAATTATAAAAGAATACAATCATAATAAGGGAGGAGTGGTGATTTGTTGTATCTAACTATGGGATCTCGTGATAGGCTTTGGTGAAGAGATAGGTTTTCAGTGATTTGCGAAAGTTGGTGATTTCGTTAATTGTTTTCAGGAGATTTGGTATAGCATTCCACAGTTGCGTGCTCATGTAGGAAAAGCTGGACGCGTGTGTTAGTTTGTATTTTAGTCCTTTGCAACTGGGGAAGTGTAGATTAAGAAAGGTGCAGGCAGATCTTTTAGCATTTCTGGGTGGGAGGTCCACGAGGTCATGCATGTATGATGGGGCGTCTCCGTAAACGATTTTATGAACAATCGTGCATATCTTGAACGCGATATGTTCTTTAATTGGGAGCCAGTGTAATTTCTCTCTTAGGGGTTTTGCACTTTCATATTTTGTTTTTCATATAAGTCTGGCTGCGGTATTTTGGGTAGTTTGGAGCTTCTTGATAATCTGTTCCTTCCAGCCAGCATAAAGTGCATTGCAGTAGTCCAGGTGACTTAGTACCATTGCCTGTACCAGGTTTCGAAAAATGGCTCTAGGGAAGAACGGTTTTACTCTTTTCAGCTTCCACATGGAGTGAAACATTTTCTTAGTTGTATTCTTCATGTGATTATCAAGTGTGAGATTTCAGTCAATGGTGACTCCAAGAATTTTCAGAGTGTTAGAGACAGGGATGGAAAAGCTTGGGGTGTTTATGGTGGCGAATTTACTTGTGTTGTGCTGTGAGGTAATTATAAGGCATTGTGTTTTCTCTGCGTTCAGTTTAAGCTGAAATGCATTCGCCCAGGAGTGCATGATTTGGAAGCTTTGGTTGATCTTGTTGGAGATTTCTTTTAGATCGTGTTTGAACGGGATGTAGATCATGACATCATCTGCACATATGTATGGATTGAAGTTTTGATTGTCTAGGAGCTTGGCTAGAGATATCAGTGGCATACCAAGGGGGGGGGGGGGGGGGCGGCGGTTGCATGCCGCTGGGGGGGGGTCTTTCGCGGGGGGGGGGGGGGGTCACGCTGCATCCGGGGGGCGGGGCGCATCGGCGATCCGCCCCGGGTGTCATCCCCCCTAGGAACGCCACTGAGAGGTATCATCATTAGGTTGAAGAGGGTTGGTGAAAGGGGGGATCCTTGGGGAACTCCACATTCAGGTGTCCATGGGGTTGATGTCTCTACTTTAGTTATAACTTGGTATGATCTTGTTGTCAGGAAACCTCTAAACCAGTTAAGAACCTTTCCTCCAAAGTATTCCAGAATGTATAGTAATATTCCATGGTTAACCATGTCGAAGGCACTGGACATGTCAAATTGCAGAAGAAGTATGTTGTTACCAGTTGCAGAAGATAGGGGCCAGGCTTTTAATCTGCATTAGGCTATGATAGCATATCAGTGAACTCTACCAGATAAATACTGATGAGCCTGCTTTTACTCTCTCCGTCTAATTCATTTGGTATGTCCGTTTCTGGATAATACTAATTGTGTCACCCTTCTCTATGTCCTGGATTTTTGTAATGTGGTTTACACTGGTCTCCTGTTATTAATTGCTGTCAAGAAACTACAAACGATCCACAATACTGCCATACGGCTACTCACTCATGCCCGTCGCTTTGACCACGTGTCCTCATTGCTGAAACAACACCATTGGCTACCCATTCAGTTCCGCATAATGCACAAGATCCTTACTTTATCCTTTAAGGTTCTATACAAAGGTATCCCTCTTTAAATGGCTTCTATTATCACACCCTGCCTCTGTTCCTCTTCAGCACCATCAGCTCACCACCCTACCCTTATTTGCGACACAGTTGGAGTACCTGGCAGAAACCCAAATTGTGGCAACATTCCATACTACAATCCCAGGGCAAGAAGTTGCTTCCCCATGTCTGTCTCAATAGACATTCCTCTGCTCCTCTTCTGCCTTTCTGGTCTTTGGATCTCTGTTACTGCTTACTACTACTACTACTACTACTACTTAGCATTTCTATAGCGCTACAAGGCATACGCAGCGCTGCACAAACATAGAAGAAAGACAGTCCCTGCTCAAAGAGCTTACAATCTAATAGACAAAAAAAAAATAATAAAGTAAGCAAATCAAATCAATTAATGTGAACGGGAAGGAAGAGAGGAGGGTAGGTGGAGGCGAGTGGTTACAAGTGGTTACGAGTCAAAAGCAATGTTAAAGAGGTGGGCTTTCAGTCTAGATTTAAAGGTAGCCAAGGATGGGGCAAGACGTAGGGGCTCAGGAAGTTTATTCCAGGCGTAGGGTGCAGCGAGACAGAAGGCGCGAAGTCTGGAGTTGGCAGTAGTGGAGAAGGGAACAGATAAGAAGGATTTATCCATGGAGCGGAGTGCACGGGAAGGGGTGTAGGGAAGGACGAGTGTGGAGAGATACTGGGGAGCAGCAGAGTGAGTACATTCATAGGTTAGTAGAAGAAGTTTGAACAGGATGCGAAAATGGATAGGGAGCCAGTGAAGGGTCTTGAGGAGAGGGGTAGTATGAGTAAAGCGACCCTGGCGGAAGACGAGACGGGCAGCAGAGTTTTGAACCGACTGGAGAGGGGAGAGGTGACTAAGTGGGAGGCCAGCAAGAAGCAGATTGCAGTAGTCTAAACGAGAGGTGACAAGGGTGTGGATGAGGGTTTTGGTAGAGTGCTCGGAAAGAAAGGGGCGGACTGCTTCCCCCTTCCTCCCTCCCACTCTATGGAATATACTGACTGGTCTTGCCTGTGAGGGTCAACATCTTAAATCAAGCCCTGTAATGACTTTGGACTTTGTGGAACTTGCCTCCTTTCCCCCATTGCAGGGGAATGGAATGTGGAACACTTTATTCCCATTCTGGTACCTTTTTAAAGAAAATTACCACTGAAACCTAATAATTTTTAAAGTGGTCTTACTTATGTTTGGACCTAGAACAAAGCTAATTTGTATTGCCTGGTTATCCTGGGAACCCATGGAGCATATATCCCCAGGATGCCACAATGGCATAACTTGTGTTTTTGTACACCATAAAAACTATGGCACCCTTTTATTATATTACCCCCTGATTTTGTATAAGGTGTGTCGTGTGCTATACTGGGTGTGTGCCCAATTTACATGCACACCTTAATTGAGTAATGAGACAATCAGTGATGATAATTGGCCGATAACAACAAATTATTATCAATGATTGGCAATAATTGGAATTCACACGTGCTTCTTTTTACATATTACAAAAATGCATAAATCACAATGCGCAGAGCTGAAAAAGGGGCATGGCCATGGGAGAAGTGTGGGCATGTCAGGGGCGTTACTCAAATTTTCGAATGTTGTTATAGAATTCGGGAGAATGCGTCTACATTTAGGGGCGGGTATTTACACCAGGTTTTCAGTGGTGTAAATGTCCACACCTAAATGCAGGTGCATTTCCTGGCCATATGCGCTATTCTATAAACCACACCTAACTTTGGGCGTGGTTTATAGAATAGTGCTAAGTGCTTTTTCTGGATGCATCTAGATTTTAGACGCCATTTACAGAATATGGTTCTTAGCATGCAATTTAGAGTGCATTCTTACCACAAGCGCAATAACTGTTACTATGGTGACAAGACAATGCACAATAAGTTGCGTGTTAACTGCATGCTATTGTTAGGGGATGGATTATGGGCAGAGAATGGGTGTGGACAACACATTTTCTAATTGTAGCAGTCTTAATGTACAGATAAGAACTTTTCTGCGCTGTAACTGCAGAGGACATACTGGGCACTCTCCCAATAATTATTGCACAGTCTTTCAACTGACTGTGTGTTAATTTATTCTGTTAATGCAGTAAGTATAAATAAATAAAGTGCAAAAGAATTATTGCATTTTAGTATAAGGACCCTTATATCTGAAGGAGAAGGTCCAGAGTTAAGAAGAAGCAAATACATTATTTTTTTATTTATGGATCCTAAGTACAGGAGAACCAGCGCATTCCTTTCTTCAGCTACAAAATATGGAGACCTCATTTAGGGGCCCTTTTACAAAGCGGAGGTAAGCCCAATGTGGGCTTCCACGTGCCAATATGGAGCAACCACCAGCTCAACGCGGGCGCCAGCAGTAGTTCCAGCCCTAGTGCGTGTCATTTCCCATGCTAGGGAAAATAGGGCACTATTTTCTGGTGCAGCAGTTACCTGGTTACCGCCAGGTTGGCACGGGAGCCCTTACGGCCACTTCAATGGGTGGCGGTAAATGCTCCCCCTCGCATGGCCACGTGGTGTGAGCAATCTTACGTGGTACCAAAAACAGAAGAAACCAGCCTTCACAAGAAAAACAACAGAGATGACTAACAGGAACAAAAACAAAAAATAAAAATAAAAAATGTGTAGGAAAACTTCAAAATCTAAAAATAATCATAAAATATGTATTTAAAAATATAAATACATAAAAAAGATGACACTTTGGTTGTAAAAATTAAAAATATATACTTTATTAGCCATAAAATAGTAGGGAGAAAGGGACTCGACACAGCTGTGTTTCGGCCATTCAGGCCTGCGTCAGGAGTCTTCTCACCGTATGCTGGTAACTAATTCTATCCAAATATGAGAGGAATATGTATATCTCTTTATTGATATTGTAGCGCTAAATAATACTTGAAACAATGTCAAGCGGAAAAGAGTGATCTTTTCTGCTTGACATTCCGCTTGACATTGTTTCAAGTATTAATTAGCGCTACACTATCAATAAAAAGATATACATATTCCTCTCATATTTGGATAGAATTAGTTACCAGCATACGGTGAGAAGACTCCTGACGCAGGCCTGAATGGCCGAAACACAGCTGTGTCGAGTCCCTTTCTCCCTACTATTTTATGGCTAATAAAGTATATATTTTTAATTTTTACAACCAAAGTGTCATCTTTTTTATGTATTTATATTTTTAAATACATATTTTATGATTATTTTTAGCTTTTGAAGTTTTCTTACACATTTTTTATTTTTATTTTTTGTTTTTGTTCCTGTTAGTCGTCTTCGCTGTTTTGCTTCCCGTGAGCAATCTTACTGCATGACCATGACTATTTTCAGCCATTTTTTACTCACTGCAGTAAAAAAGGCCACAGCGAGCAGCAAAAACGGCCCCTGCTGCTAGCGCAGAGCTCTTTTTACCACAGCTTAGTAAAAGGCTCCCTTAGATTCACCTAACCTCAACTCACTATGGGGTCCTTGTAGAAAGTGGCCTTAGTGAGCCTTTATGTGTGGTTTTACCCGCACACTAAGGCAGTTTTTACTGCAGCGAGAAAATGGACAATTTCCCATTTTTTAATGGCCACGTGCTAGCACGTGGCCATTAACAAAACTTTGCACATGAGCCCTTATTGCTAACCCCATGCTAATCAGTTAGAGTGTGGTATAATGGCTGCACTAACTGATTCACTCTGCCATACCCCCTCAGAGAAAAAAATAAGAAATACTTTTTAGCATGTAGTTCGTGCATGCACTTTCGCCTCAGCCCATCCTGCGGTAAAGCACTTTTAAGCTGCAGTAAGCATGCTCTAGTGCTTACTGCAGCTTATTAAAAGGAGCCCTATATGTCTCATTTAACCTCATGGTGGTTCAGGTCATGCCAGCAGTTTTAATACCGTGAAACAGCTTAGCAAATTAGCTCTCACAAATGCCACATTCCAGCCAACCTGCTTTTGTATATCTAGGGGGAAGGGTAGAGGGGTGTTCCTGAATAGTTTAGCTGTTTCACAAATGCTTGTTAACAGCTGACCAGCTCAGCTTCCCATTCAGCAATGTTCACAGTTCACAGGAGCTTTCTAAATGGGAGCTAGCTATGGTGGTAGAGATGGTATGGGGGAAGGGGTGAGCCCCAGGGTGCATTACTGTGGGAGGCACAATAGTATGCATTGGCAGAACAGCTGTGGCTACCCAATTGGTGAAAAGAAAAGGGTGGAGGGGTGGGGGTAGCCATTCCTGCCATTTCAGCCTAAGCTATGTCACTGCATTCGGAGTCTGGTTTTCATTCAGAGTCTTTACTGAATGAATTCCTCCATTGGAACTGACAATGGAATGCCCCATGTGCCCTTTGCTACAGTTTTCCCACTTTAAAATGGTGCTGTTTACATTTGAATAATGCACATCTCACTCTCCGCACTTTAAGTGGCCTTTTCTCATTTTTAGTGTGGCGTATGCCAGTGTACTGTGCAAATGTCATAGGAATTCTGCACAAGTTTTCAAAGAATAATAATTAGTAATAGCAATAGGTCATATTGAACTACAGGGTATATTTTACTAATTAAGATTACAGACACTCACAAGGAACTCTATGGGGCTAACTCCATTTTTCAGAAAAGTTCAAAGTTCAGTGTTTTTATTATTTAAGCATCTGGACAGCCATTCCATTAAAACCTTAAATAGTAAGCCTGTCCTCTTTTCATCTTTATCTTTTCAATCTTTTAAAACTAAAGAGAAATGCACCTGAAATTTGAAAGTGACACCTGCTGAGAATCCTGCTAGTGAGATTTGCTTTGTACATACAGTGACTGGGGTCATATTTGAACTACATGGGAGATTTTAACACAATACTTTGTCCAGATTTTCAAAGGGAAGCTAGGTTGACATTTTCCCCACTTATAACCACACCCCTTTTTGCTTGTGCGCGTTAGAAGATTGGCTCACTTTGTTACAGAATACGCTTAGCAAGTACTGCACCTAAATTCTGATCAGTGCCAGGGTCACATGGCGCTGCAAAGGGAATTGAACCCGGTTCCCCAGGATCTCAACCCACTGCCGACCATTAGGCTGCAGAAGGAATTTAATTGGACTGACCATTAGGCTGCCAAGGAAATTTAACCCAGTTCTCCAGGTACATAGTAACATAGTAGATGACGGCAGAAAAAGACCTGCATGGTCCATCCAGTCTGCCCAAGACAAACTCATATATGTATACCTTACCTTGAATTTGTACCTGTCCTTTTCAGGGCACAGACCGTATAAGTCTGCCCAGCAGTATTTCCCGCCTCCCAACCACCAGTCCCGCCTCCTATCATCGGCTCTGGTACAGACCGTTTAAGTCTGCCCTCCCCTATCCTAGCCTCCCAACTACCAACCCCTCTTCCCCTCACCTGCTCCGCCACCCAATTTCAGCTAAACTTCTGAGGATACCAGGAAGAGTAATGACATAAGACGCAAATGACAAGATTGATTTGGATAGGCCGGAGTGAGCTTCGACGGCAACTGCAAGAGTTGGAACGTAAGGATAGTGCCGAGAGGACTTTTACAGTCTATGTCCCAGAAATAGCAAAGGAAGACCATAATCAAGTATTTTATATCACATTCTTTGTTGGTTTAATTATGAACTAATAATGAGAATGACTGTTGGGCAGCCTGACTGGACCACTCAGGTCTTTATCTGCCGTCATTTACTATGCTACTTTGTTAGGAGATGCTTGAAAATGCTAGGTGCAGCCATAATAAGATGCAAAATATGAGAAAAAATTAAAACAAAACATGCAAACTTCTACAATTTCAAACAAACACTAAGATATGCTTTAAAAAGAGCCAATTCTACAACAGAGTGTCCACATTTAAGGGCCACTTGAACACATAAGTGTACAGTATACTGCCACTTTTAGAGTATAAGTGGCAGCAAATACTTTACTACTATTCAGTAAGGATGTACATACAGGACATACCCCTGGGTTCGACATACCCCTGGGTTCTATATATGGCATCCAGATTTTGGCATGAATCCATGATGCAAGCACAAACAATTTGGTTAATGAGCCATTAACTATTAATTAATTCACCTTAATAGTCAATTATTAAGGTTAATTGGCTCTGATTTGGTTTTGATCATGCATCTGCCTGCACTGGGCACCTAAATCTCGTGGAATGTAACTGAAAAGTAGGCGTGGCCAGGGGAGGGGCTTGGGTGGGTCAGGTGCATGCTGAAAAGTTGCACCATATATAGAATCTAGCCCATGAGGAATAAAATGCAAAGTGAGTGGGGCACTGACATGGGCGGGGCATGGGAGGCGCAAAGTTAACACTGCCACTTACATGCGCAACTTATAGAATTCAGCAAGCTGTTGGGCTCTTGCCGCATTTGGGCCCATGAAGTAAAGCAGGTCTATGGCTAGTGTACCTGCGGGCGATTAAATATTAGGTGCGCCGACAGAGGGTTACACTAGTATTCAACACAGAACCTGGGAGATGATGCCATTATAGAAAATATTCTCACCACACAACATTGGGACAGCTAAAAGGAGGTGCACAGTTACAGAATTGCACTGAAAAAAAAGCACTATTCTATAAGCAGCGCTTAAACTTAGGCACAGTTTATAGAATAGGGCTTATGCCTGGGGATCATGCCTAACATTAGGCATGGTCAGTTGCACCAACTGAAACATGGTGCAAATGTACGTGCTCAAATTATGCGTGTATCCCCGTTATTCTATAACAATGCATGTAAAGGCTAAGAATGCCCCTTTTCCGCCCATGATCCTCCCATTTTCATGCCCCCTTTTTCAGATTGTGTGTAAGTTTTAGGCATGGATCCCGCACCTAAATTTAGCAAATTATTGGTGCTAATTAGCTAATTAGCTCATTCAATTAAATTGCACCGAAGTTTTAAGAAACTGCACCAGAACTCTAGTCACAATTGTCTTCACAAACAAAAACAGAAGCTATTTCTTGCACAAATTAAGTATTAAAAGTTTTACGATGGCACCGAAGTCTCAAACCTTTTAAAAACATTTCAGTGAAGTAGAAATGCATTTTGCTTTATATGAGGGCCAACAAATGCTATTAAATGAGAAAAGAAAGGAGAACTCAGAAGAACACCAGTAGGGGTAGAAATAAGGACAAAAAAAATGGATGATTTTATTGTACTACTTCACATATGTGCCTGTTTCAAAGTGCTGGCGCTTGGTTTTTCATCTGAGCTCTTCTACCCATCCTTGAAATAACTACAGAGTGCAGGTTATGCGTGAAATATGATGAAAACCCATTGAGTACCTGTGAGATAGTCCAAACATTCCAGCAATTTCTTCTCTCTGGAAAAATCTAATGCAAACGTGTCAAATGTGTCGTTGAGATTAATTTCTGGAATCAGAACCTGGGAGGACGCAGTCGCCATACAGACCCTGCATGGATAGAAAAGAAAATCTCATTATCTATTTACAAGACCAGAGATGGCTTTATACATCCTAACTGGAATAATAATAATAATGATGATGAAAAAGAACTAACATAAATCTACTGTTAGGATTTGTATTGCCCATGTTCCTGGAGCATGTGCTTTTCATCTGTCTTCAATACATGTCTAAATTAGGTTTATTTCTCATTGGTGCGCAAAAAAAACAAAAAGTGTGAGCTTGCTGCGGCTGCTTTTTTCTTAAGATGAACGTACAGTTACCTTTGGATGCAATGCGTTGTTTTATCAACATGCAGTGGAAGGAAAAGTTTGTAGCTGATGTAGCTCTGGCAGCCCTGAACAGTAGGGGTAGGCAAAGGGCATAAGTTTTCAGTTCATTTTGACTCCCCCTCTCCCAGTTTTCTCACTTTTATCAACTGATTTTACATATTCATTGTCATAGCATGGAGGAGAAGCCTAATGATTAGCGCAGTGGCCTGAGTTTTAATTCCCACAGCAGCTCTTTTAGACTCTGGACAAGTCATTCAACCCTCCACTGCCCCAGGTACAAAAGCTTTAGATTTTTGAGCCTACTAAGGATAGAAAAAAATCACCCCCCCCCCCTCCGATATTCAAAGCTATTTAACCAGCCAGACACGGCCTAGCGTATGACCACTTATATTGTGTGACTTATCTGGTTAGGCGCTGATATTCAGCGCCTAACCGAATAAATTTAGTGGTCAAATAGGACCGCATATATAGTTAATTGGTTAGAGCTGAATATTGGCATAGCCGGTTAACTCTTTGGCAGTTAAAAAAACCCTGGATGTTCAATGCCGATTGCCAGAAATGACCCGGCATTGCCCGCTGCGGACTGAATATTGGGCCCTCTGTATATAAAATGTAAACCACGTTTCCCCTCGATATTCAGCTGGCATTGAATTGTGCGGTGACTGCCTGACGCCAGCAGTCAAACCAGATATTTAATGGCAAACCATTTCTGGCAACTGACATTGAATATTCCATTTCATTTTTGACCATGGCAACTTAACCAGTTAAGCTGATATTCAGCACTAACTGGTTAATTGCTTACCTCCGGACTCTGTATAGAATGCCGAAAACCAGGCAGATTCTATAACTACATGCGTAACTTAATTGGCTTAACAAGCTAATTAGCTTTGGCTTAACAAGCTAATTAGCTTTGATAACAGCACTTACATTAGTACATAAATATATAAGTATTGCCATACTGGGACAGACCGAAGGTCCATCAAGCCCAGAATCCTGTTTCCAACAGTGGCCAATCCAGGTCACAAGTACCTGGCAAGATCCCAAAAAAGTACAAAACATTTTATGCAGCTTATCCTAGAAATAAGCAGTGGATTTTCCCTAAGTCAATTTTAATAATGGTCTATGGATTTTTCCTTTAGGAAGCCATCCAAACCTTTTTTAAACCCTGCTAAGCTAACTGCCTATACCAAATTCTCTGGCAATGAATTCCAGAGTTTAATTACACGTTGAGTGAAGAAAAAATTTCTCCGATTCGTTTAAAATTTACTACTTTGTAGCTTCATCTCATTCCCCCTAGTCCTAGTATAGCACTAATTGGTAATAATTACTACTACTACTACTACTTAACATTTCTAGAGCGCTACTAGGGTTACGCAGCGCTGTACAAATTAATAAGTAGAATTTATGAACACAACTTACTAAGCCTATTCTGTAACGCACTGCGCATAACATCTAACACATGCAGACAAAAAGGGGAGTGGTTGTAGGCGGGTTATAGGTTATGGGCATTACGTGGGTGATCCGAAATTTATACCTGTAGTTATAGAATATGGCCCTCTGCACCTAAATCTATGTGCCAGGATTTATGTCATGTTTTCGTTGGTGTAAATGGATGTGCATAATCTTTGGCACTGGGATATCAACTAAGCATATTCTATATACCATGTCTAAATCTAGGCGCCGCTTATAGAATACGCTTAGGCGAAAATGTTTTCCACACAGATTTTTTAGGCACCCTATATAGAATCTAATCCCCCCCATAGTGGTTAAAGATAGGCCTGTTATTTATGCATCCTATTTTAACCGCTAAACATAGATGGTATGGTGCTGAATATCTGGGCCTAACCGGTTATGTTGCGCAATAGATCTGGTTATGCGGCCTGCGGCTATTCATGAATATTCAACTGCTGAAAAAAGAGCTAAAATGCCATTGCCCCTGGTTACAAATAAGTACCTGCATAGACTATGTAAACCACTTTGAATGGTAGTTGCGAAAACCACAGAAAGGTAGTATATCAAGTCCCATTCCCTTTAACCCATCAGGAGTTGTTCCTGGATGGTTAAATAATTTTGAATATTGGCCGTTTGATTGCACCACAGAAAGGCAGTATATGCAATCCCCCTCCCCCCCTAAAAATTGTAGTGTATATTTATTATTTTGCAGTAGTATAAGGTGAGTTACATTCGGGTACACCAGGTATTTCCCCTTCCCTGGAGAACTCACAATCCAATTGTGTACCTGAGGCAATAGAGGGTTAAATGACTTGTCAAAAACCACAAGGAGCAGAGGTGGGATTTGAACCTGGTACACTTGAATTCAATGGACATCTTGCCCAGTGGTCTAACCACTAAACTACTCCTCCAACTGACACCAACTTATTTAATGCACATTAATTTGTAGGTTAAGGCTCACTAAATTGATTCAGCAAGCAAAAGTTTTTTTTTGAAGGTCCATGAATGAACCGAGTGCATGTTAACAAACGCACATCCCTGATGATGTGCATCTGCCTCAGACATTCCTTTGTACATCTGTCTGAACAGCTAGGCTTCTTAAAGGGCATATCACGCATATACTTGGGAGGGGGGAGGAAATATTCAGCTCGCAGTGGTAAGGAGCTTGTAAGCGGGCCAGTGTTAGATGTGCTGGGGCCCAAAAGGAGGAGGTCCCTCCAATCTTCTCTCCTCTTTGCATCTTTCCCTGATCTCCCTACCTGCCTTGACTACGACACAAAAAAATAACTTTAAATTAGCCCAAAACTAACATATTCCAGTTGATAAAATCAAAATAAAAGACACTTTATCTGGACATTTTATTTTTCCATCATGTTGGTCTCTTTCACTGGCAGTGGCAGCGATTCTAACATGCTGCCGGCCCTGGAGCTTTTCCTCTGCCATGATCTGCCAAGGCAGAAACAGGAGATTGTGTCAGAGGGTGGTGGGAGGTTTTTTTTGGGGGTTTTACAACTAAATAAGTGGCTGCCTCTCCCAAAGGCTAAAACACCTTTCCTCCGAAATAGTTGGCCCTTCCTTGACAACCAAGGGAGATGGGGAGGAAGGGGGAAGGGACCCGGAACCCCCTGAGTTTATCACCCTAGAAGCTGGAGAAGAAAAGACCTTTATCTCCTAGCCTCTCAACAAGATTCCCCAGGTACAGAAGGTAACAATCCCCCCCCCCCCCCCTTTTTTTGTTTCAAGTAAAGAAAGAGAGAGAGACTAATGGGCTCACCTCCTGCCTGCTGGAGACTGAGAAAATACTGAGGCTAGGGTCACATGGCCAGGGCTCTTATTGGCTCTCTAGAGTCAGGAAGTTTCTCAGTCTCCACCTGCTGGAAGGCGTGCACAACCCATCAGTCCAATCCTGAGCCAGTCCGGAGGGACGCTAAGGAACAGGAGATTGGGAAACAACAGGGGAAAACCTCTAGAGCTAACATCAGGAAGCACATTAGAATCATTGCCACTGACAGTGACCCCTGCTGGTGTGGGGCCCAGTGTTTAACCCACCCCCCTTGTAATCCTGGCCCTGCTTGTAAGCCACTGATAGGCATGGGCTGAACTAACCCCAGATACTCAATATTGGAGCATGCACAGTCCAGCATTGAATTAACAGGTATGTGCGTTGACCTAGAAGTTAAAGGGCACTGATCAATATTCAGAATGATGCCTGGTTAACTTAGTGCATAAAGTTAGGACGGCCTTTTTGCTATCCTAACTTTATGTGCTCACTTGGTCCCTTAGCAGATTCAATATTGCTACTAATTGACTGCATTCTGGCTCTGCCGAAACTCCACCCTGGAACTGACCCTAATCTAACTGGTTAAGGAATGACCAATTTGTGGAAATCTTCGACAGCACTACCCAGTTAAGTGACACTGAATATTGGTTGCCATCCAGTTCAGTGGGGTTTAACCAGGCAAAAGAACCCTTTGAAAACTGGTCCTTTAGTACAAAGAAATCACTACTTACTTTGACACTATTATAGCTACACCACACTGTCTTCAAGGTCTCACAAGGACTGAGTACTTAAAACACTTCAGATATAACTAAAGCTTCAGTTGCTTGTAAACTGAGAATCTGCAAGAACCAGAGTGCTTTTTTGGCATATTTCAGCCATCTAGTTTATGTTCCCAACTCCCAACAGAGCTCATAAATTTTGTGTCTATATTTTCCTGAGAAGATACACTGAAAACATTTAGACCACCTGCCTGCAATATGTGCATCAAGAGGGCGACAAACAGCTCACGTTGGTGCATAGTTTTGAAAATCCAAATGTGTGCACATTGCTGTCTCCCCCACCCAAGCACCCCCATGCTTCCACATTATGGAGGTAATTTTGGAAAAGCCTGTGCCACAGGAGCACATACATCCTCAGGCACACACTTACACCCGCTCTGAAGGTAAAATGGGTGCATATACACTATTTCCCTCATTCCATAACAAGTCACTTAACTTTTAACACCTACTGTGTGCATAAATTTATGGAACACTGCCATCCACATGGGTAAGTGCACACCAGTAGCATATTTATTCCAGGTGCGTATGCACCCCTGCCCATGCCTTAAAATCATCTCTCTCCAATCCTTGCCCAGACACTGTCAGCGACACTCGTAGGCTGCTTGCGGCCTGCACTAGGGCTTTCTCTCTGAACCATTCTGTCCCTTCTGACACAACTTCCTGTTTTGTGAAGGGCAGGACAGTTCACAGAGAAGGCCCCGTTGCAGGCCACAGGCAGCCTATGAGTGCCACTGCCTGGGTGAAGACTGGAGTGGAGTGAGGAGATTTTTATGGTACTGGCAGGGGTGAGGGTGCAGGGGGCTGCACCCCCCCTCCCCCCCCCCCCCCCCCACACACACAGTGCATAACTGTTAGGCGTTCACAGGGGAGGAGCACGAGTATACCAAAGGCAGGATAGTTACATGGACAACTTACAGAATACTGTTAGCTATGCTTGTAACTCTTGCATTTAGGCACAATCATTTACCCATGCTGATATGGGTTTTCAGTAGTATTCTGTGAGGACACTTGCTCATCAAGTGCCCAACATTCAGCTGGCGGCAATCAGTGTTTTGCTGAGAGCCACCGTCATTTAAATTGTAAATTCAATACCAGGCCATGTCTGGGCACCAACACTGAATTTCAGGGTTTATCCAACGCATTCTTGAATTTCTTTACCACTTTTATCTCCACCACCTCACACGAGAAGGCATTCTAGGTATCCACCCCCCTCTCTGTGAAAAAGTACTTTTTAACAATACTTCTAAGCTGATCCTCCTGTAAAGTTCTACCATTTACCTTTTTCTAGAAAAGATTTGTTTGCATATTAATACTTTTCAAGTATTTAAACATCTGTATCATATCACCCCTATACAGGGCTTTTTTTTTTGTGCCGGTACGTGCCAATACAGCATATTGGCACTTTTTTTTCTTGTCTACTCATCCCCCCATCTCCCACCTGCCTGCATCACTCTCTTTGGGTGATATTTTGGATCAACTTGAATACTTAAAAATTTCCCTCTCCATCCTGGTTCCAGCATCTGTCCCTCTCCCTCCCTCCCCGCAGTCCCTCTTTGTCCCTTTGCCACTGGCAACAGCACTACATCAATTAAATCAGTCTGCCTTGGGGCTTTGGGCCTTCATTATGATGTGTCCAGCCCTCACTGACGCAACTTCCGTTTCCGCGAGAGTGGGACGTGTCACAGAAAAGGCCCAAAGCCCTGAGGCAGGCTGATTTAATTGATGTAGTGCAGCTACTGGCGTCAAATTGAAAAGGTCACAGGGACTGTGGGGAGGGAGTGAGGAGAGGGACAGACGCTGGAACTGGGAAAGGGGGTGGGGAGGAGAGATGCTGGAACCAGGAGAGGGTAGAAGGAGAAAAGGGAAGGACGCTGGAACAGGGAAGGGGAGGGGGGATGGAAAATGGACAGTTGCTAGTACTGGGAGAGGGTGGAAGGAGAAAGGGGAAGGATGCTGGAACCGGGAAGGGGAGGAAGGAAAGGGGACAGATACTGGATCTGCCAGGTGGAGGGGAAAAGACAGGTGCTGGACTCAGGGATAGAGAGATGGAGGTGCTGATCTACAGGATCTGGGGGTGGGCGGGGAGGGAGGGCCAGACAGGATGAGGTGCTGGACCCAGGAGTTTGAGGCTGAGGTATAGGGATAGATGCTGGACAACCAGGGGGTGTAGAAGAGAGGGAGACTGGGTGAGAGAGACAGAGACTGGAGGGGAGGAGAAGAAGGGGGGAAGACACTGGACCAAGGAGGGAGAGAGGGGAAAAGACACTGTACACAGGAGGGAGATATAGTGGGCTGGAGGGGGGAGGAAGAGAGAAGGAGAGAAATACTAGTCCTAGGGTAGGGGATAGGGGATGTGGGGTGTAGGAGGAAGGGAAAAGAGAGGAGGGACAGGGAGATAGAAAAGAGATATTGAGCACTGAAGGGACATAGGGTCAGGGAAACAGAAGAGAAGTGCTGGATGGACAGGAAAATGGGACATACAGGGACAATGTTGATCACAGAGGGGGGTGCTGATCACAGGGTAACGGATATGGACTCAGGATGGAAATGGCATGACAGGTTAAGATAGGGATGCAGAGAAGAGAGAGGGGAAATGCTGGATGGAATTGGGGAGGAAAGAGGGGCAAGTCAAAAGAGGGAAATTGAAGATTGGATAGTGAGAAAGAAATGTGGATAGAGGCAGAAAGTAAATTGAAGAAAGCTGAAAGGAGGAGAGAAAAATGATATACAGGAAATCCTGGCAACAGAGTTAAGAGAAGACAATGAAAAGTAGAAACCAGAGACTGGGACCAACACAATTGGAAAACAGTACGTGGTCAGAAAACAAAGGTAGAAAAATAATTAAGATAAAGTAATGTGGTAGCTGTATTAAATTTTTTTGTTTTATTTGTAGTTGCTAATTTGTAATGTAGTGAATGGAATACGTCTTTTTTGAAATTTATGTCTGCTATCTTTATAGCAGTACAAGGGGAAAATATTTTTGTTTTTCTGGTGTTGTCCTGCATACCAGAGTCTGGTTTTTGGTGGTTTCAGCTGAATTGTTTTCTACATATTTAATTAGTTTATGATCACTCTTAGGGGTTCTATTGTTGGCCCTATGGACTGGTGTACTATTTTCAATGCTGCTTTTTTATATGCGCCATGGCTAGTGAAATGGGTATGGCTACTGTAGGTGTGGAGCCATATATAGTGACATCGCCCTTAAGTACTACCCCTATGCCTCCTTTCCTCTACGGCAGTGATTCCCAAACCTGGTCCTGGAGACACCCCAGCCAATCAGGTTTTCAGGATACCCACAATGAATATTCACGAGAGGGATTTGCATACACTATCTCCACTGCATGCAAATATATCTCATAAATATTCATGGCGGATATTCTGCTCTAGGGTATACATATTCAAGTCCTCGAGTCTCTTCTCGTAGGTCTTTTGGTGCAAACCCCATAATATTTTTGCCTCCTCTCAGTGGAGATAGTGATCATAAGGGGCAGTATCTGAATTCAAGAAAGAATGAGACAAGTACTGAGGATCTCGGAGGGACAAAAACGGAATCTAAACTCATTTTCAAAGCACTTAGACTTACAAAGTTCCATAGGTTGCTACATAACTTTGTAAGTCTAAAGTGCTTTGAAAATATACCTTTACTAGCCATTGAGCCCTTAAACGGGCTGGTATTGGGATTTTCCTTCCCCCCCCCTCGCGAGGTCGCCACCGCTCCCCCCCCTCAGAGTCGCCGCCGCCACCCCTCCACCCGGCCCCTCTCTTCGCTTCTGAACTTACACATCCAAGAGCAAGAGCATAGCAAGAGCAAGGCACATCAGCTGAGCTGCCGTGGGCCCTTCCTTCTCTGCCTGTGGCCCCGCCCTCCTGTGACATAACGTCAGCGAGGGCGGGACACAGGCTTAGAAGGAAGGGGCAGCTCAGCTGATGTGCGTTGCTGCGTTCGGCGAATGGATGTGTAAGTTCAGAAGGGAAGAGAGGGCCGGGCCGGGCCGGGTGGAGGGGTGGTGGTAGCGACTCCGAGTGGGGGGGGGGGAGGGGGAGCAGCGGCGCAGTTTCCCTCTCTGTCCCGCTCCCCCCCGTCATCACGTATTGACGCGGGGGCGGGACAGAGAGGGAAGGCTCTACTGCGCATTTGCGAGTGAGTCGGTCACTCGCCGTTTATGTGTTTGATAATCTTTATCTGCCATCTTTTTCTGTGTTTCTGATTTTTAAAGTTGTTTTTTTTTTTTAGAGGGATAGGGGTGTCCTTCAATTATTTGTTGGCTATATAGGCCCCCAAGATACCATAATATAAAATGTACAATTTAATTTTAAAATTTAATCAAGATTACTTGGCACTTAAATTAAATGAGCTCATATGATTAGTAAACCTTTGGCTCTTCTGAAACATACAGGCACTAGAGAGAGACATACAAGCCTTTCCGAAATAGTTTATTTGACAGAAAATTTGCAGATTTCCTGTAAAACTGTAAACATCTGAACATTTCCAGATATTTTGGATCAACCTGAATACTTTAAACAGAGTCACACTTGCTGGTGATTTGGAGAAGGGAGTGCAGGGGGAAGGAGGTTTGAACTGTTTGTTGAATCTTTTAAAATTCATTTCAACATCATTTGAAAAAACATGAAGTGGTTTTCATTGGCTCCATTTCAGCTGTTTCTCTTAGACTTTCATGTTTGTCATGTATGCTTGCCTTGACTAGACTGCAAGCACTGTAGAGAAGAGATAATCTCTTTCATGTGTGTTTGTACAGCACTGAGTATGCCTGGTTGTATTTTAGAAATGAAAAGTAACAGTAGTAATAGCAATTTCCTTAAGTCTTTCTGTTTTATTCTCCAGAAAATTTAGGGTAAAATTGTGGCTGGTGCAAGGCCATTAGGCATTCTAGGTGAACCTTTAATCTTGTACCTCCCCACCCCATACCCCTTTTCTTTCCTCCCTTTGCTCATTAGTCCAGCATCTCACCACTTCCTCCCATTGTCCAGCATCTTCCTGTTCTCCCTCACCCCCTCGTGGACCAGCCTTCTCCCCTTTCTCTTATCCTTTCCCTCCCTGCCCAGTACCCCAGCATCCTGTGTGTCCCCCCTCCCTACCTGGTGGAAGAGCATCTCTGCTTTCTCATTACTCCCACCCCATGCTACAGTGGCCAAGCAGAATAGCCAGAGCTGAGAAGGCAGGTTGACGGATAAACAACAAAGAAGCCACTCCATAATAGGAAATTTGTATCCGAGTAGGTGGGGACATGACAGACCTTCAGTATGCATGTGTTGAGGCTCCGAACTTCCTAGTTTAGTTGCCAGCCTGCCTACTAGTTCTGGTTGTTCTGTCCACTACTGACTGGGAGGGGAGTGAATGTCCAAGAAATCCACTGCCATTTGCCACCCCCTGAATCTCAGCATGCTGTCTAGTTTCCCCTAATGAAAGTGCTGGGGGAAAAGCAGCCGCAAGGCAGGCATTGTGGCGGAGAACAGCAGTGGAGGAAGGCTTCTGCTGGCAGGTCTTGGGGACCCTTGCCAGCCAAACCAGAGGCCCCGAAGCCCTGTGTCTACTCCTCCCCAGCCTGGCACCGGAGTTTTCTCTCTCCTGCTCCTGTCGGGACGTGATCACCTGGGTCCCGTCAAGAGCAGGAGAAAGACAGACCCTGGTGCAAGGCCCCTCTTGGAGGTCGGGTTCAGGGGAATCTTTCCCCCCCCCCCGTGCCAACCTTCTTGGTAGCCCTGCCTATTGTTTATAGCTGGTCTATGGTTCACATAAATGTTAGCACCTAAATGTGATATTTACATGCACAACTTACAGTATTCTGTAATTTATTTATTTATTTTAGTTTAGTTATTGCATTTGTACCCCACATTATCCCACCTATTTGCAGGCTCAATGTGGCTTACAGAGTGTTGTTATGATATCGTCATGACAGGATCTAGATACAATCACTATTAAGCAGAAGATGTAAGAAGGATAAGAGAAGGAAGGGTTATATAGGGTGGTGTAGGGTGTGTTTTAATTCTTAGGTGGGTTGGGTGGTGATAGTGTCATTAAGGGTTCATTTTGTAGGCTTTGTTGAAGAGATATGTCTGTCTGCCTCCCCTGTGAATGCTGCTCTAACAATTAAGTGCTATTCCATTTGATAATGTAATTATAGAATCTCGAAAGGGAATTAACCTCACTGGAATCTGTTGTAAATGTCTAGACTAGGCAACACATTATTTTGTAGTTTTCAGTCATCTGATGATATGTGATAGCCATTAGTGGCGTAGCCAGGAATTGTCAACAAAGGGTGCATCTGTAGTCCAGCCCACAAAGCTCTCGCAATTCCCCCTCCCTTTACAGTTTGGTATCTCTCCTTTTCCTTTCCTGGCCCACAAAGCTCTCACAATTCCCTCCCTCCCCCATACCTTAAAATCACCTCCAGTCTTCGCCCGGGCACCGCCAGTGGCTGTGGCACTAATAAGCTGCCTGCGGCCTGCACTGGGGCTTTCTCTCTGAACCATCCTGCTCTTTAATAACAGGAAGTTGTGTCAGATGGGGCAGGTTGGTTCAGAGAGAACCTGCAAGCAGCCTATGAATGCCACTGCTGCTAGCACTGCCTGGGCAAAGACTGGAGGTGATTTTAAGGCATTTGGGGTGGGAAGAGTTGGAGAAGGAAGGGAATTACAAGAGCTTTGTGGGGCAGGGAGAGAATGGGGAGATGCCGGACCATGCACAGAGGATGGGAAGGAGAAGGAAAGGAAATGCAACTTGGGCACCAATCAACTGACAGGGGGTGTGTACGCAATGCAAGCATCTTGAATGGGTATGCCACTGATAGCAATAGGCCTCTTTAGAAAACATTCTTGGGCCAATGCAGAGCAGCTTGTGGTACAGCCCCACGCAGGAATATGTGGCTTCTACTGTGAGCGTAATACAGTGATATGAAGAACACTACTGGCACACAAATTTTATGCACAGAAAACTTGTGGCCAATGGAGTGGAGTGCGTCAGACACATGCAAGACCTTGTTTACCTCTCTACATGCTATGGAATATTGAATTGCTTTAATTAGCATACTTTGAATAGAATGTTCGGCCATGTATTCCGAGCAAGTTAACACCCGCTCTCAATCCCTCTCTGCATTGCTCGGCTAGCTCCTCAATTTGCCTAAAAGGCATTGATGCTTTAAGTAACCCACATTGAAATTTTTGATACAGACAATTACCTCCAGGGCCAGATTAGGAGTGGCACTGATAACCATGCAAGACAAAGCTGAACATGGCACTTGCACTGCTTCAGTCAACTGTTTGTATAAAGATTACTTTGCCTGAAGCCCATAGCCTGTGCTGTTTTTGCTAGAGAGAGAGAAACTGAAGTTCATAGCTAAGAGCAATACTTGTTTAACATTATTTTGGAATGCAGGAATTGAGAATGATTTATATCAACTACATTCACCAAGTAATGTGAATTTTGGAAAACAAGCCTGGCTCAGAACAATAAATCTATAGTCTGAAAAGTAAATCATGACAGATGAGCTGAAGGGCTTTTCTGTAGGCCTTAAGGACGTGATGTTCATATCTGTTTCAGGGCTTTTGAACTGCTGGAGAACAGCGTATTAAGAAAACATTACAAGCAATTTAAGGATTAGTAAATCATAATTTTTTTTCTTTTTCTACAAACGTTTCCCCTTTTCTGAACAGATTAAATGTTAAAACTCACAAATAATATAAAGTACTCTTAAACTTCAATGGCACAGGTTTTGGCCATGTCCTCCCATAAAAGTGGCTTAAGGTGTCTGAACAGGTTGACTCATGGAGTCTAATTGGCCAATTCTATCGTTCAGAATGCATAAATCCTTTCTCTGTCAGGGATATATTGCAGATCATAAAAAGATGAACCCTTAATGGTTTAAAATAAGAGGACAGTAAGGTACCATAAATAAACATTTACAGGCACTTTCACTGAAAGAACAGTCAATGTGATGCACTTAATTATGTCATGCTAGAAGCACGTGTACAGTCAAGTCTTGGGTGGACAGCTCTGAGCCATCTGTCTCAACTCCTGAAGCAGACGGCAACTAAAGACAATATTATTCTTCAAGAGTTACAGAAGGGTAACCTGAGGAACACAGCATCACCATAAAGAGGTCTTACTCAAGGCTGCATCACAGCTGTGTTCACACAACCTTTTAGCGCAGCAACAAATGGTCATTCTCTCCTCAGCACAAGTCTCCAATGTATTATACCTGATATTTAACCATGACAGTCAGTGTTTAGGTAAAATACGAGCTGCTGTGGTTAAAACATAACTGGATATTTAGCAGTGGTACCCAGATACTGACCATCATTGAATATTTGATTTCAGTACCAGCCTGAAAGTGCTATCTGGTTAGTGACATATTCAGACCACTAACTATATAGTAGGTAACTATATAGTTGTCCTAACTTTGGGACCCTTTTACTAAGGTGTGGTAGGCTAACATGGGCCTTGATTTCTCTATGAAAACAAAAAAAGACTATTAATCCCTCAATAAAAACTGTACTGTGGCAAAATTAGTCCTGGCTCAGGCTGTCCCTTACAGTTTGGAACAAGTTAGTTCCCATGACCTAGGCTTGGCTTACATACATGGGGCTATTCTGTTCATTTTAGTATTTAGTGGAGAAGTTATTAAGCTGTGGTAAAATCACAAATATGAATGCAGCTTGGTTTACCACGATAGTTGGTAACCCCCATGGTAAAGGAATAACACAACTTGCAATCTACCTCACAAACTATGTTATTCTGCTCCTCAGTATGTCTTAGAGGGAGCCAGTAAATACTTGGGTCACCGGGGTCTCACCCCCATCCCATCACCCTCTGGAAGCCCCCCCCCCCCATAGGTTCCCTACCTCATTATGCCTGATAGTTCGGGGAGTCCAAGGCAGGAGCAATCCCCAGTTGCTCCTGCCCCTTCCAGTGCTGGGTTTAAAATGGCACCGGTGAACCCTAGTGGTAATATTAGAGGGAGCTTACAGGGAGTGGGGATGGGTCCTTGTAAGAGGTATTGTGGGGCCCACAAGGGTGCAGCAGAACTAGAAATGATCATTTGTAATATACCTTCTGGGGTTGGGGTAAAGAGGTCTAATGGGTGAAGGCCCAGGACCACAATTATATTTTAAGTGTGCCGGCTCCTTTAAGTCATGTTCCCAAGGCAGAAAAGTAACATCAGCTTTGAGCTAATGTTGTTTTTCCTGGGATAACAAAACTTGCAAAGTTCAATACATGCTGTATTATTTGATTTTTATAATAATGAGGTATTTTACATGCATTTGCATGCTTTACATTTCATTATTATGTAGCCTGTGGTTCTTTAAACTAACATGCATTATAGTAAAATAAAGCATGGCTTTGCTATTTAACATGTATTAACAGACAAATATTGTTTGTTAATCCCTTAACGTAAGTACCTACTCCCCTTAATGTGAACACGAAGAAAACTTCAGGGAGGAGAAAGGAGAGTACCATCACATTCTGGAATGCAAGTCAAGTACAATAGCAATGACAGGAAGGGAAGTATAGTAATGTTCAGTGTGTGTCCAAAAACTATATGCCTAATCTAACTCCAAAATGAGGAGAATCAGTGCCTATGAGAAAACCCTAAGAAATCTAGAACTGAACAGTGCTATAACTAATCCAAGAATTAAAGCAGCAGTAGGTAATTTGGATTCTTGAGGACTGCAAACTGATCTGGTTTTCAGGATAAACACAATAAATACACATAGGATATATTTACATAGACTGTCTCTACTGTATACGAATATTTATTTATTGATACCTCGTAGTCTGACACTGAGGCAATTCCTTATGAAGAAAGACTAAGGAGGCTAGAGCTTTTCAGCTTGGAGAAGAGACGGCTGAGGGGAGACATGATAGAGGTATATAAAATAATGAGTGGAATGGAACAGGTGGATGTGAAGCATCTGTTCACGCTTTCCAAAAATACTAGGACTAGGGGGCATGCGATGAAACTACAGTGTAGTAAATTTAAAACAAATCGGATAAAATGTTTCTTCACCCAATGCATAATTAAACTCTGGAATTCGTTGCCGGAGAACGTGGTGAAGGCGGTTAGCTTAGCAGAGTTTAAAAAGCGGTTAGACTGTTTCCTAAAGGACAAGTTCATAAACCACTACTAAATGGACTTGGGAAAAATCCACAATTCCAGGAATAACATGTATAGAATGTTTGTACGTTTGGGAAGCTTGCCAGGTGCCCTTGGCCTGGATTGGCCGCTGTCGTGGACAGGATGCTGGGCTCGATGGACCCTTAGTCTTTCCCAGTGTGGCATTACTTATGTACTTATGTAAGTGACTTGGCCCAAGATACCAAGCAGCAGCAGCAGCAGCAGCATATTCATTGTTGATATCCTGAACCTCAACTGGTGTGCAATGTTCAGGAACTGAAATGGTCCACCCCTGTGCTAAGGGGTTTGCATGTATGAATGGTACAAGAGCTGATGACACGATACATACAGAAATTCTCAGTCCTATTCTTTAACCATGAGCACAAAGCTCCTTCTTGGGGAAACAAATTAGGCTAGGATATGTAAAGCTCCTTATACGTATATTTTGAGAATACTTTAGTAACCAGTCTGCTATCTTTGATTCTACATTGTAGTCTCTGGCCATTGTTCCCTCTTCCAACTGCATTGCTGACAGTGGAGGGTGATGCTTCAATATTGTGGTTTCAAACACTAGGGGCAGGCAGGTTCCCTGGAGTCCTGTAGAGCTTGCCTGTCCCTCACTATTGGAAATGTGATACTACTACTACTACAAATCATTTCTATAGCGCTACCAGTCGTATGCAGCGCTTCACAAAGTGAAACATCACCCCCCCACACACACACACACATACACCCCTCTGTTAGGGCTGTAGGTGGAGGACTCCTACTCAGCTTAGAGGGGACATTGTCTCTGACAGTCTAGAATTATGCTATTCATTTACCTTTCAGTGATGTTTTTAGCTGTTTGTAGAAAGCGAGCATGGTCGTTCTCCTTTAGAGACTGCTCAGCTTGTGAAATGAGGGACGTCGAGCGCTCGATGCATTGTTTGCAGTTAGATATCTGCTGGGCCAACTTCCTCAGCCTCACCACCTCAGGCAAGAAGAATGAGAAACAACATTTAGGAACATTATACCGATTTAACACTGGCACAAACAGAATGTTAATTGCACCAGTTTAGCCACCGTAAAGGTCCTCTTTTTGGATCTCCCGTTAAATACTGCACAGTAAAAGGCATGTGCTAATTAATTTACAAGAGGAAAGTACATTTCTTTCCACACACAAAAATAAGAGGAAAGAGTCAAATCAAGCACAGTGGATTTATTTCTCTTCTCAGTGGCCATCATTTCCTGGCAGTCTTTGTTCCTATAATAACTGAGGAAATATGTTGACAGTCCCTTCAGTTTAAAAGTTTCAAAGGAAATTATTAGTTTTAACCACCTACTTTTTCTATTATACATGGAATCTTTTTTTCCTGAGCCACTTCTGTGTTTGACTTCCAGATTATTATATGATGTAGTGAGTATTCATTTGAAGACTGATTTTTAAAAAAAAAATATTGAGAGAACAAATTTAACATCAGCGTCTTCCTTCTTTTCTCACAACTCCTCCAAGCTCCTCTTTCCACCATCTGTTCCTCCTTCCCCCGCTCCTCTCTCTCCTCTTCAACTGTCATCTTATTTCTCATACTAAGCCCTGAGGTCTTCCTTATGGCCTCTTCCTAGTTTTACTAAGGTGGCTGCAGATGGTCACACCAGCACTCCTTCCTCTAGCAGTATACATGGTCCTAGCCCCACTCCAATTCTCTTCAGTGAATGGAGAGTTGGGACTCTTCTGACATGGCAGACCCAAGTCCATACTAAACATGAACAATGTAGCTCAAAAGGTTTTATGGCCTATTGATTTTTTTTTATGTACATAGTTTTGGGACCCCTGTTTGGGAAGGAAGGCATAAGACTGAGACATAGAATAGATTTCCAAAAATGAAGATGTCCTTGTGAATTACATAGTCCATCATCCATAGCAACTCCTGTGCTCTACAAGCTAAACAGCTGAGATCAAACAATTATTAGACACATACTCCCGATATTCAACCGGCGGCAATGCTGACCCTGGATATTCAATGCCGGGCCATTTCCAGTAACTAGCATTGAATATTCAGGGTTTTTTTTGGCCGGCTCTAACTTAACCAGCTATGTAAATATTTGGTGCTGGCTGGTCAAGTTAATAGTGGGCAAAGACAGGACTGCTATTTAGGTGGTCTGATTTGCCTGCTAAACTTTGCTGGCCAGCACTTGAATATTCATGGATAGCTGGCTATATCGCGTGATATAGCCAGTTAGCCGCTATCCTCCAGATTCCATATAGAGTGACCACAACTGAGCACACAAATCCAATCATATTCTGGATTTCCATGAGCAATTTAATTATGTAACAAGCCAATCAGTGCCAATAATTGTCACTTAGCAAGCAATTACTGATACCAATTGGCATTAATTAGAATTTACGTGCAGAACTTGCTAGGCGTATTCTGTAATGTGGTGCACGTAAATTCTAATGCATGCTGCCAAAAAGGGGGAATGGAATGGGTGGACCATGGGCGTTCCAAAAATCTATGCGCATGGTTATTGAATCCATTTGCTCCACGCATAACTTAGGTGCTGATATTTGCACCGTGTAAATAGATGCACCTAGAGTTAGGCGCAGGCATGCCACTAGGCATATTGTATAAACCAGCTAGGAATATTCTATAAATCTAGGTGCCATGTACAGAATACATCTAGGTGGAAATATTTTTGGCGCTGACTTTTCAGGTGTCATATATAGAATCTAGTCCTATGTGCTAAGCGCTAATATTCAGCGGAGAGAACTGGCATCCCCCACTGAATATTAGCACTTAGCAGGCTAAGCGCTATTTAATTGGCCAGGAGTCGTTCCTGGCTGGGTAAATATCACTGAATGTCAGGTCCATAGAACTCACATTTATTTAAATAATATCCTCCCAGTGGAGGTGGTGACTAACCATTTTCAAGAAGCATTAGACAAACACATGGGAAAGTCAGAAATGACGAGGGGTCTATAATATTGCAACAGGAAGGAGACTGGTCCTTATGAAAGTAAATTTTTCACGCGTAATACAGGCTTTATATGTGGAAAAGGCCTTTTACATATTATGCAGCATTATGGGATAGATTCAATATATGGTGCTTAAAAAATCGGCACTGAACGTATTCTATAATCGGCGCCTAGCTTTAGGTGCAGTATATAGAATACGCTTAGATGATATCTCAGTGCCTAAAACTACATCATTTACACCAATGGCATAAATACCAGCGCATAGAGTTACGTGTAGTAGGTCATATTTTATAATTAAGTGCATACATTTCTGAACACCCATTTGCCTGCCCATAACCACGCCCCTTTTTGACTGCACATGTTAGAAATTTGGCACACTTAGTTACAGAATACGCTTAGCGAGTTATGCATGTAAATTCTAATTAGTGCCAATTAGTGCTTGTTAAGTGCCGTTATCAGAGCTCAGTAGATTGTTAAGCTATGTGCATTGTTAAAGAATCAGCTTGGATTTCGGCATGGATCTCTAGGCACGCTATATAGAATCTGGGGGATAATGCATGTAAAAAGTACAGGTGTTAAAAGATTTTCCCCTGGATTTTATACGTGGTGCCCAAAGATGCGTGCCCAACTTTGGGCTCGCTTCCGAGATGCACATGCAAATATTGGGTGCTAACAATCAGTTACTGATGCTAATTGGCACTCAGAATTTGCATGTGCATATGGGTGTGTGCTATTCTATAAGGCACGGCGCCTAACTCCCATGGCGCATATCTCAAAAGGGGGGCATTCTGAAAAGTTGAGAGTGGAATTACAGAATACTGCCTAACTGCACCTAACTTGGTTGCCAGCATTTACACCAGGTTTCTGCAGGTGTAATCTGGCACCCAAAAGCTTTGTGCGGGATCTGCACTAAATGCTATTCTATATAAAGTGTGTGCCTTTTATAGAAAAGGGCTTAGTGTTGAATTTTTTCGGTCTCTAAGTTTCAGCTCAGTTTATTGAAAAGTGCGTACGTTTTTTGTCTGTTGATTCCCTCTATTAAATACCTTTTGCTATTTCTCCTGATTGTTGTAATCCTTTCTCTGTTTCATCTTCCTTCTATTCCTACTGTCTATACCCTATTACTGTAACTATGGTGATTCTTGATTTTTGCCTCCTTAAATAACAGCACTGTAAATAATCATTCCTGTGTCTATGATTTATATTAATTATTATTGTAAACTGCTCTGTTGGCCTAAGAGGCAGTATATAAAGACTTTCATTAAGCTTAAAAATCAGTGCCAAGCTCCTTTTCCCCCTTCCTAAATCTGCCTCTGTGCCACCCACCCAGAGGTGTCCTGACCATTAGGTGGCACTCTTCTGGGAGCGGCATCTCCCCCTTCCTTCCTCCACCCTGTTCCCCGAGTTTACCTTCTCTTTACATTTTTTAAAAGCTGTCGGCAGCGATTCCTTAAGAAAGCACCCACCTCTTCTCTTTACTTTGGCGCACCTCTCTGATGTAACTTCATGGTTCCTCAGAGGCGGCCGCAGTAGAGAAGAGGCAGGGCAGCATATGGGAATCGTTGCCACTGCCGTCTTTTGGAAAATGTAGAAAGAAGGAGGTGGAGGAAAGAAGTGAGGAGATTCCGAAACTTGGAGGGGGGGGGGGAGGAATGATCACTGGACCACTGAGGACCCTTTGCTGGGGGGGGGGGGTTGGGGGGGCTGGAGACCCACCGGATCTCTAGCCCTCCCTGAACCTAGGGGGGGGGGGATCATCAGGGGGGACCGGTGGTCCAGCGGACCTCCATCCCCCCCTGTCGCTGGGGGTGTTGGGCACCAACTGGGCCACCAGGGACTGGGTGCACATGTTGAGGGGAGTTAGGGGGGGCTGGAGACCCACCGGATCCTCAGCCCTCCCTGAACCTGGGGGGGGGGGGATCGTCGGAGGGACTGGAGGTCTGCCGGACCTCCAGCCCCTGTTGCTCGGGGCAGGGGTAGTTGGGGTCTGGTGGTCCCATGGACCTCCAGCCCGTGTTTGAATGGTTTGGGCTTTTGACAGCCAAGACCTGCCAAACAAGTGCGGGAGGATTGTGCTGAGTGCATGCTCAGGCACAATTCTCCCACACTTCTATCCCATGATCAGTGATAATTGCGTGCTTAAATTTGCATGCAATTATCTCTGATCATCGGTGCGGTAAAGCCCCGCGCAGTTCCAGCTCTATTTTAGAGAGCTGTTTGGAACAGCGTGAGGCTTTTGATCATCTGCTTGCTAGCGTATTCTGTAACGCAGAGCACCTAAATTCTAACGCATGCAGCCAAAAAGGGGCGTGGTTATGGGTGGGGAAATGGCCATTTCATGGGCATTCCAAAATTTACATGCACTGTCCTCTATATAATAATTTCTCAATCTGCATCCCTGGATGGCTGGCTGGCTAGGTTTGTAACTGTATGCAAATGAGCTACAACGTAACTGGCTTGCCTCCAGTCTTCCCTTTCCTTCCCTCTCAGTGTCCCGCCCTCATGGAAAGAGGAAATTACATCAGAGGAGGGTGGGACAGTGAGAGGGAAGGAAAGGGAGGGCTGGAGGTGAGCCGAGCTGAGACTGTCACCGCAGCGACTTCAAGTAAATGTTTTTAAGGCAGGGCGGCAGGAAGGAAAGGAGAGCGGGCAGGTGAGGGCTGGGGTTGAACTGGAACTCGGGTGCTTAAAAGGGGGGCAAGGTGGAGGCTGGGGCGAGTCACTGGACATGGATGGGAGGGGAGGGGAGGGCAGGGCAGAGGAGAATCGCTAGTCATGGATGTGAGGGGATGGGAGGGGAGGGGAGGGGAAGGGAGAATCGCTGGACATGGAGGGGAGGGCACACAGGAGAATTGCTGGATATGGATGGGAGGGTAGGGGAGAAAGGAGAAATCGCTGGACATGGAGGGGAGGGCAGGGGAGAGAGAAGAATTGCTGGATATGGATGGAGGAGAAGGCAGGAACCAGAGATTTAAAATAATTGTGATTAGACAACAGCCTTGCTAGGGCCTGTTTCATTTTTCACGAAACGGGCTTTTTTGCTTGTTACAAAATATGCCTCTGTACACCTAAATCTACGCACCTGCATTTATGCCATGTTTCCCGTGGTATAAATGGATGCGCACAGTTTTAAGCACTGTGATATCAATTAAGCGTATTCTATATATCGCGCATAAATATAGGCACTGCTTACAGGTGGAAATTTATTCAGCACGGAGTTTTCAGGTGCCATATATAGAATCTGGCCCAATGTGTGTAAGTATAGCTTATATACAAGCAAGAGATCAACTGTACTGCAACATATGTTTACTTTAATGTTTGCTATACTGGATCCTGCTGTGCAGAATGATTGAATAGGCTGTACAAAAGACTTACGGAAGGAATTGTGTGGCCTTGCTAACACTAAAACTTTATGAAGCTCTTATATTTCTAGGGTCCTGGAAAAGGTTCTCACATCCACTCTGTCATTTTCCAATTTGAAGAAATTCCTTTACTGACATTTCACCTCTGGGAAAAGTGGTTTTCAAACACTTTGAAGTCTGACATTACCTACAGGCTTTTTTTTTTTCTAATTTTTATTTCAAAGCTAAATGGAGGAGCTTGACAGCTAAGTGAAACATTTACAATGCCCTGAACTTTATTCCCTTTTTAAGCTTTTCCCTTTCTTCTGAAGCTTCTCTTCTGTAGGAATGTCTCTTATCTAACAAGGTATTCTTTGATGTGGAGGGTAATTTTACCCTGAGCAAGGTGTCTGCACTAAGAAGGCACATAGACACACAGTGGTGCCTGTTTTTGTAAAGGTAACATAGAGGGGCATAATTGAATGTCGCCGGCCAAATAGATCGCCGGTGATCTATTTTGGCGGCGGCGCTACAGCTGGCCGGAGCCGTATTATCGAAAAAGATGGCCGGCCATCTTTTTTTTCGATAATATGGTTTAGCCCGGCCAAATGGCAGAGTTCGCCGAGGTTGAGATGGCCGGGTTTGTTTTTCAGCGATAATGGAAAGTTATGTCGGCCATCTCAAACCCCGGCGAAATTCAAGGCAATTTGGCCGTGGGAGGACCCAGCTTTTAGTGCACTGGCCCCCCTGACATGCCAGGACACCAACCAACCACCCTAGGGTCACTGCGCTGGACTTCAGAAAAGCTCCCACGTGCATAGCTCCCTTACTTTGGAGCTGAGCCCCCCAAACCCACTACCCACAAATGTACTGCACCCACTAAAATTGTTCCAGGGACCTGCATACAGCCTCTAGGACTTAGTGCTGCTGTATAACTTTGGCATACCAGTTCACACCTGAAGACTAATCTCTCTGAAAAAGTCCTTTCTTGAAATAAGCACGTTTACTCACAGTTAACTGCAGATCAGAGGTTGTGCCCCACTGGCAAAGAGTCCCCTGGTACTAAGATTAGCAGTAGGTCAGAGCTGGCACAATGGTGTACAATGCCCTCTTTCAGCACCATGCAAGGTAAGAACTACGTTCTCTGACATGGGTAACACAGGAAAGGGATCTAAAAGTGGCTTACAAAAATTGCCACTACCGCATGGACTACAACAGGAAACAAAACAGGGCACACTCTGACCCAGTTAGCAGGGGGGGGGGGGGGGGGGAAGCACCATGGGAGTAGAGCCCAGTACCCTACACCCACCACAATGCATTGCTAATGTGACTCTGCAGGGCACCTAACAGAAAAGGTGTCACACTCACCGGAGAGCCACATCGCAACCAGGGAAAGGCTGTCGGAGGATAGCACACATTCTGCTGTCATGGAGGTGGGTACGGCATTTGAGGCTGGCATACAGGCTAGCAAAAAAGGTTTTAGTATTATTTTTTTTAGTTTGGAAGGGGATTGGTGACCACTGGGGGAGTATGGGGAGGTCATCCCCCATTCCCTCCAGTGGTCATCTGGTCAGTTGGGGCACCTTTTTGAGGCTTGGTCGTGAAAATAAAAGGACCAAGTAAAGCCGGCGAAATACTGCTTAAAGCCACTTTTTTTTTTTCATTATTGGCGAAAGCCGGCCATCTGGTAGCCATGCCCATGCCCGCCCATGTCCCGCCTTCGCTAATCTACTGACACGCCCCCTTGAACTTTTGCCGGCGAAGCGACGGGAAAGCGGCGATGCAGTCAAAAATGCTGCTTTCGATTATACCGATTTCGCCGCTTTAAAAAAATTGCCGGCCATCTCCCGATTTGTGTCGGAAGATGGCCGGCGATCACTTTCGATTATAAGCTGGATATGCACCTAAGTGCCTTTAGAAAATCACCTCAAGGAAAGAAGGTACTAAGGCAAGTGTATTTGTGTGTAAGTATGTACTGGTGAGAACAAGTGCTTAATATATGCATAGCCAGTCCCGCCGTTGCAGTCTATCCTCTATCCCCAGCAATGTCTATGGGTATCAGGCATGTGCAGCCCAAACATTTTTATTTTGTTTTGTTTCCTGTGTCATCTGCAGTTTTGTCTTGTTTCAGTTAGTTTTCATTTTCATTTCAGGGGGTAATGTCATTAAAAGTGCACCCTCTTTGCAAACAGTACACATTATTACTGGTAAACTAAAAACCACAAAATGTGCATTTTTTTCTGCTTGTTTTCATTTGTTAACGACATAAGACAACATGGGATATGTCATTGAAATTTCCTGTGTTGTTGCAAACAATAACTCACCCCTAATGGGTATATTGCTTAAAAGTAGGCAATTATACAAATGGGTCCCCAAATGCATACACCACCTGTGCACATTATTGATGCCAATAATCAGCAGTGATGTGAACATATGTACCAGGCATTATTCTTTAGGGTAGCACCTAAGTATTACATACTCTAATATTCAAAACAATTTAAACGGCCAGGAACGGCATTTGACCATCTTCAAATCTAGGCTAAAAGCCCACCTTTTTGAGGCTGCTTTTAACTCCTAACCCTATTCACTTGCTCAGCACCAATGTCTGTTTTATCATTCCCACCTTAAGTAATTCCCTTATTTGTCCTGTTTGTCTGTCCTAATTAGATTGTAAGCTCTGTAGAACAGGGACTGTCTCTTCATGTTCAAGTATATAGCGCTGCATACGTCTAGTAGTGCTATAGAAATGATAAGTAGCAGTAGTTAACTGGTTATCAGGTGATATTCAGTGGGAAATATCTGGTTAGCGCCTACCAGATAGCTGGTTATATCACACGATATCATCTGCTATCTGCCAATATTCATCACATCGCCGGCTAAGTTTGGTGACCAAATTTGGCCATATCAATAGCAGACCTATCTTTAGCCAGCTCCAACTTAACCAGCCAGTGAAGAATATCGGCTTGGCTGGTTAAGTTGGAACCAGCTAAAAATAAACCAGATATTCAATGTCGGTCACCGGAAAAGGTCCGGCATGGCCACCCCTGACCTAGGCACACCCACTCACACCAGCCATTGACTGGCATAAGTGACTGTGCCAAATTGGGTTTGCACTAGTATTCTATAACAGCTTAGGCATAACTAAGTGTCATTATAGGATTGACGCTACGTTCATCCAATTGTGGTGCCTGCTTCTTGGTGTCAAATTATAGAATTGCCCCCCTATACTTCTCTGTACCTAATTTTATACATGTGTGTTCTAGGGCAATTGAATAAGAGCCTACCTGAATGCTGATGTATATAAGGGGATAATTTTATAAAGTTTTTTTCCATATTTAAAACATATAAAATATGGCTATTACAAATTTGTGCAGGGTACAGTTATGTAAAAAGGAGACTGCATCAAAAGATTGCACATACTGTACTTTCATATACATGTGTAGGTATTCCAGGGGTGTAATGGGGGCAATTCTATACAGAGCGCCTAAAAAATCCAAGCGGAAAACATTTCCATCTAAGCGTACTCTCTAAGCAGCGTCTAGATTTAGGAATGGTATATAAAATGCGCTTGGTTGACATCCCAGTGCTTAAATCTATGCACATCCATTTATACCACCGAAAACACGGCGTGAATCCCAGTGTGTAGATTTAGGCATATTGGGTCATATTCTATAAGTACGCCACAAAAATTTTGGAACGTCCACGAAGCACCCATGTCCCCACCCATAACCACACCCCTTTTTGCCTGCAAGCATTAGAAGTAGGAGCACTGCTTTACAGAATAAGCTTAGCGAGCTGCTGTGTAAATTCTAATTATTGCCGAATAGTGCTCATTATTGCTTGTTAAGTGCTGTTAACAATGCTGATTGGCTTGTTAAGCCAAGTTATATGAGCTGTTACAGAATACACTTGGATTTCAGTGCAGATCTCTAGGAGCGCTATATAAAATCCGGGGGAATATGAGCAGAGCTGATGTGGAGCTGTGATGTATGTACGTACTTTATAAGATACACAATTATATGTATATAATATACATAGACATTTACACCTGCCACAAAGCAGGTGCAAATTTGCACAAGAACATCTGTATGATATTGAGAGCAGTTCAGAGAGCTTATGGGGTCCTTTTCCTAAGCCGTGACCAGATATGGGCTTAGCATGTGCTAACGCGAGACTTTCCCAAATACCAAGCCCAGATTTACAGCGGCAGTATATTAAGGATTTTTCCAATTTCTTTTTTGCAGGTCCCATGCTAATATTTCAAAAAAAACAAAACAAAACATGGGAGCACGTATCACCTCTGATTTAGGTGGTGTTAAGTATTCCTGCCTTAAGTCTGCAATATCCAATTAGCACATGCTAATGTGAATGAACTAGTTGGATAAAGCTTCCATGCACATTCCCCACCCATGGCACACCCTTTCCTGAAGAAATTCATAAAAATTAAATAGCATGTGATTATTATCAGCTGACAGGTAAATTACTACAAAACTCATTAATGCATTTTATGGTAAGCCTTCCCCCCCACCCCCCCACCCCCATGTTACCTGTGCATTAGCACTTAACGCAGTTTACAAAAAGGGATCCCATGTGCCTTGTAAAATACGACAAAAATAGGTGGGGGGTTTTTGGAAACTTTTTTAGGGGTTTTGTTATGAAATTAAACCCCCCTCCCCCCCCCACCCCCCCCCCCCCAAACAGAAAAAAAATCTATCAGGAAAATACAAGTTTAAACTCTCCCATATAGAGGCTCTTTCACTAAGTGGCGGTAAGCTGTAATGCATGCTTACTGTAGAATAAAAGTTACTACTGCGGGATGCGCTCAGACATCCTGCAATAGTTTTGGGATCAGCACATGCTGATCCCGTGCTAAAAAATATTTAAAAATTTGGTGTGTTTAAGGGCAGAGAGTAGGCGTGCCCTGCACTAATCAGCAAATCATCACACACTGCTGATTAGCGTGGGTTTAACACAGGAGCCCTTACCGCCTAGTAAATAGGTGGCAGTAAGGGCTCCGGAGCTCTTGGAAAATTGGGAAATTAGTGTGTGGTTATTAATGGAAAAAAATGTCAAAATTGCGGCCATTTTATCACCATGCTAAACGTGACCTTAGCACATGGGGAAATCCACGTGCTAAAAATAATGCAGGCTACTTTGTAACGTGGCTTTGTATAAGGGCCCTATAGTCTTCTGAGAATAAAAGACCTCTGTCAAAGTCACAGTCCATGGCAGAAGAATGGCCTCCTTAAAAATATCTTTGCTAAATAATTTACTCTCATCTGGAATGAAATGAATGTATAGAAAACTATGCTATAAAAGGTGACAGGCATCATCTCATTAATTAACTGCAGAATTCATATAGTCTGTCTTTATGTTTATTATCTTGAGAAATACCTTTGATAAGAATCAATGCTGGCTTTGTGAATCTAGCTTGCTAAGTCATGCTACATAGACAACAACATTTCAAAACATTTCTTCATAAGCTGAAACCTCAAAAAGATGTCAAGAACATGAACCACGTTCAATATCTTCTGAATAATAGCTGACGGTTTACACAAATTCCAGTAGAGAGTCGCCATACAGAAATGAACACCAGTGTTTTTTTTCTGTGATTTCGCAACATGCATTTCAATATCTCCTATCTGCACAGCAATGCACATGTGTACATGCTAAAGATGGTCCTATTGAGTGTGATGCGTTTCCCTGAGGATATGTTTATTTATCTTCCTTTTAAGTCCCTTTCATGTCGTTGTCTATGATTTGTGTGAATGGTCCTGATTTTTCTATCCGAATAATGTAGTTCCTTTCTGACTTCCCAAATTTTACCGTGTAAACTGCTTTGATCTGTTAAGTTAGGAAATACCAATAAACTAAACTAAGGGTCCTGTTTACAAAGGCGCGCTAGCGTTTTTAGCGCACACTAACTGTGTAGATGTCCATAATATTCCTATGGGCATCTACATAGTTAGCGCACATGCTAAAAATGTTAGCCCGCCTTTCTAAATAGGGCCCTAAATCTTTATAATGTTATGGGTAAACAGAATTGGCTCAACCGTTAGGCAAGATTTTTGTAGCTGGAATGTGCTCGTTCACAAGCTTTTTCTTATTCATTGGTTTAGTTATGGAATAAGCTGCCTCCCGCTGTGAGATCCATTAATGATCCTTTAAGTTTCTATAAGGCTGAGGTGTGGTAGCCGTGTTAGTCCACTTTTAAAGGTAATCAATAGAAATAAAACAAAATAAAACATGGAAAAGAAAATAAGATGATATCTTTTTTATTGGACATAACTTAATACATTTCTTGATTAGCTTCGAAGGCTGCCCTTCTTTGTCAGATTGGAAATAAGCAAGTGTTGGTAGATGACAGAATATATGTGAGACATCAAAGCATTTCAGTGACAGTCTAACAGGATGGGGGTGGATAGGTGAGAGGAGGGTGATAAACAAAGCAATACATCTTTATGATTTATAATGGGCTAGAAAACCCAGATCTTTGTTAAGTCCTGTCTGGTGGGTGTCAAAATATTTAATCATTTTGACTTCAAAGGTCTTACGTTCCTGTATTGTTTTAAAGTTACCTTTCAGGATTTTTACTATGAAATCACTGGTACAGTGTTCTGGTTTTGTAAAGTGCTGCCTCACAGGAGTGGAATCCTAGCTGGCACTAGCATTTTTCCTGTGATGTCTATGTAAATTAAATCTTGTCTTTAGCATCTGACTTGTTTCTCCAATATGTAAGCCACATTGAGCGTGCCATGAGTGGGAAAGCGCGGGGTACAAATGTAACAAAAAAAATATATAGCATCCTTTGTCACATTTTTTACACTGAATGATGTATATACCACATTGGAAGATAAGCATGTAAAGGCTTCCTTTATGTTGAATATTTTTCCTTTGTGAATGACTGTGGGGTCCTGTGAAATGTTTTGGCATAGCTTGCAGCTGGATATATTGAAAGGCTGCAAAAACTCACTTGTTTTAATGAATTTTGATGGACTGTTAGGGCCTTGTTTACTAAGCTGTGCTGTAGGTATGCTAACGTTTTTAGTGTGAAAGACACCCATAAGAATACATGGGTATCTCTAGCATTAGCGTGCGCTAAAAATGCTAGCGCGTCTTAGTAAACAGGGTGTTAAAATTGTTAAACTGGCAGATTGGTTTATGTTTGTGTGTACTGTTTGTATGTATTGTATTTTTATTATGTATGTAAACCATTTAACCTGTTCTGGACATAGTCGGTTGAATGGGCTTTAAAATCAAATAAATAAATAAATAAATAAATAAATACATGAAAACCTAGGGCAGCAGCTTTTAGGGGCGCAGCAAAAAAGCAGTTGCAAAGTCCTGACAGCTACACAAACTCAAAGAACCATTAATGCCTATTTTTACCTGCAAAACAAATATCATGATGTCTATTTGTGCATTTTTATAGAATTGCTGTAGGATGATCATGATTGTAGAGTTTAATTGTCAAAATGTTGGATGGGGAGCAGACAGACCAGAAAATTAACTGAGGAAGGTTTAAGACTGGTAGTTTGCCTGGGACACCCAGTACGTCTGCACTGGCCCTGCAGGTAAGTTACATAATTCAACAACAGATGTTTAACAGGAAGAACAGCTGAATCTGAGAGCTCCTGGTGCAGAGATCTTCTTACCTTCCCTTCTTTGATTTTTGTTCCAATGATTTGTCGTCTTTGCTGGATTATTTCAATGAGCTGCTCACTTTCCTCCATTAACTTGGCCTCTTGCCTTGATGCATTCACCTGCAAAACAAGGAACAGATGATTAGAGAAACCAACTCCTGTTTTACAATATGGGATTTTTTTTTCATCTTAAATACCCTGTTCTGAAGCATGGAATAAAATGACCATCTCCAACTTCTTTTTTTTTTTTTCCCTAAAAAATACCTTAGGCCAACCAGTCAGTCAGTTAGAATGGCTGAACAGAATTTGCTCTGGAACTATTGGAGAATTTATTTTTAAACAAGATCCTCCCCATTTAGAGGATAATTGCATTGGTCATTCCCACCCCTTTTTCTTTTAATCCTGATACTTGTGGGACTGTTTGGTTTTCTGTTTTTTGTTGAGGATAATTTTATAACAGGGCACCTAGATTTATAGAACAAGAAGGTGCCATTTTGAAATACACACATAAGTACCTATGGGGTATGTTTACTAAGGTGTGTTAGCGTTTTTAATGCACCTGTAAATTTAAGGTGCGTTAAACACTAATGTGCCTATACACTTCTATTGGTGCATTAGCGTTTAATGCGTGTAAACCATTTATGTGCGTTAAAAATGCTAACGCGCCCATAGCACCACTTGGTAAACATAGGCGTATACGTGTATTTATAAAATGTTAGCATAAATTCTGAATAAAGGACTAGATTCTACATATCATGCCTCAATTTCTGCATGGAAACATTCTATAAAGAATGTTTTAATTTAGGCATACGTTATAGGATATGCTAAGTACTGCTCTGCCTGACTAAATTTAGTTGTGGTAAATTACACTAAAAGCTGGTATAAAACCCGACACCTAAATTAGGTAGGGAGCGGTTGTATTCTATAAGAACGCAACTAGATTTTAGAAATGCCTATGACCCGCCCATTTCACCCCCACTTTTCACACGTGACTTAGAATTTGTGTGCACCAAGTTACAGAATACGCTTGTGAAGTAATGCACATAAATTCTAATTAATGCCAATTAGTGCTGATAATTGATTGTTAACATCCAATTATCAGCGCTGATTAGTTTGTTAACTAATTAAGTCATGCACATTGTTATGGAATACGCTTCGATTTCCACACAGAAATTGAGGCACGATATACAGAATCCCGCGGAAATTGTGCCTAGATCAAACATGCAGACATTATTTCTGTTTAAGAGAAGGTGTCAATGTTTCCATGTACCTTAGGTGTGTACATGCATATTTTATATATTACATTCACAAATCATGATCCCACCCATGCTCCATCCTAACTCCTCTCCTGAGCATGAGAGTGTGCTAGCTTGCACCATGTGCACTTTTACACAAGACCTCATACTATAAAAGGCCTTTTCTGCACATTAATCAGCATTTTACATGCAGAAAAGGTTTTTAAAATCACCCCTCCACAACACCCAAGGGATCAATATTCGGCCTGCAGTAGTTAGCAGTTTGCTAAGAGGAATATATCGGAAGGTTGTGATACACATAAGTACATAAGTAATGCTACTCTGGGAAAAGACTAAGGGTCCATCGAGCCCAGCATCCTGTCCACGACAGCAGCCAATCCAGGCCAAGGGCACCTGGCAAGCTTCTCAAACGTACAAACATTCTATACATATTATTCCTGGAATTGTGGATTTTTCCCAAGTCCATTTAGTAGTGGTTTATTGACTTCTCCTTTAGGAAACCGTCTAACCCCTTTTTAAACTCTGCCAAGCTAATCGCCTTCACCACGTTCTCCGGCAACAAATTCCAGAGTTTAATTATATATTGGGTGAAGAAACATTTTCTCCGGTTTTAAATTTACTACACTGTAGTTTCATCGCATGCCCCCTAGTCCTAGTATTTTTGGAAAGCATGAACAGACGCTTCACAATTTTTTAAAGCACTAAGTAGAACCCAGATAGTCAGTGCAGAGACTAATCTGGCTACATTATAAAGCATAAGTCAACATTTGCTATCTAGGTACGATCACATATGCCGTGTGAAAGGCAGATGTAAATGTTAACACCTAAATGTTGGCATTTATGTAAGCAACTTACAGTATTTTATAAGTTTTGCATGTAAGAGTGCAACTTGGCCATGTCCCGCCCACATTAAGAATGAAAGATGCTGTGGAAGGGACCGGCAGTCTATTGCTTTGAAACAGATTTAAGATGTTTGTCAGTTGAAGTCTATAAAAGGATCTTGCCCTGAAGCAGTCTGAGGTGAGTACAACAGTGCCATTGTTGGCACACAAAAGTGACTTTGGAAGATGTCATCAGCATAAATTTAGTCAACACATAAGCACATTTAAGATAAGTCAACATTTAAGTTTTGAAAGGAGGATTTTATGACTGTTGATGTGTTAATACAGTCTGAGGACGTTCCAATTTTCAATATCCAGTTGACTTACACTGAGGTCTTTTCCTCCTTTCATGTTTGAGTTTCAGTGGTTTATCAGTTTGCTGAAAGAAGCTTATTTGGAAGACTGTGATACTCAGTTAGAGGCTCCTCATACTTCTATCAATCTGGAGCATTTTTTAAAAGCACTGACCAACATGGGCTGAACTAGATCCAGATTTTCAGTGCTGAGCTTAACCGGCTACCCTTGCTGAATATCCGGGTCTCTGCGGCTTTCCAAAGTTAACTGGTTCAGCCAATGTTCAGTGACGGTTCCTGGTTAACTAACTGGACGTACAGTAGTTACATCCATTTTATGTATTTTATATATGCATTTTATGTGGTCCTCCTTGCCTGCATAAGCACCAGATAAATTCTTGGTTTAACTCAACTCTGCCCTGGACCACCCTGGTACTAACTGGTGAGTGCTGCAACAATCAGAGCTAATGTTCAGTGGCACTCTCTAGCTAAGTGCCACCAACATTTGGGCTGGGGCGAACCATTTAACCAGACAGAAGTCTCTTCTACCTGGCTAAATCACTCTGAATATTGACTGGCAAAAGTTTCTGTCTGCTTTATAATTATTATTGTACTATACAGCTGGGCTAGCATTACCAGTTCTCCCTTTAGAGCAGGGGTTCTCAGTTTTCCATAGGCATATTGATGTTCTAGTGCTCACTGCAATGTTTGCACTGCTGCCTTTTCCCAGGTAGGCCCTTGTTGTGTGATTCCTGAAAGTTATGTATGCGGTTATGTATGGTAGAATTGCTCTATTTGTCCTCAACAGCATTTGCAATGTTTTGTATTACTTCACAATATGCCTGGTGCTGGATTTTGGATTTAGATCACACTTTCTCAGTAGTAGCTCAAGATGAGTTACTTTCAGGTACAGTATGAGTATTTCCTTACAATTAAGTTTGTACCTGTTGCAATAGAGGATTCAGTGACTTATCCAAGATCTTAAGGAACAGCAGTGGAATTTGAATCCTGGCTTCCCCGATTCTCTGCCTGCTGCTCTAACTATTAGGTACAGCTAATATATATTCCAAGCATGTTTGGTAACTCAACAGTAAATTAAAGTACTACTACTTATCATTTTTATAGCACTACTAGATGTATGCTGCGCTGTACACCAAACATGTAAGAGACATCTCCCACTCACTAGAGCTTATAATTTATTCAAGACAGACAAACAGGACCAATAAAGGATTAGGGAGTTATTTATTGTGGGAATGATTAAAACAAAACATGGGTACTCAGTAGGTTATGAGCCTCAAAAAGATGGACTTTTAGCATAGATTTATATAGGGCTAGAAGATCTCAAACCTAGTGGTGATTTGCCAACCTACCAATACAAACTGAAAGGAAAATGATTTTATAATTGCCAGTAACCACAGGATTTTTGTTATAGTGCTACTGAACACCACTGTTCACATGGTGAACAAAGGATGCTGGACTGTGGAGACAGGCCTGACCAGGAGCCAAGTATTAAAATGCCTGCATATGTTTCCAGAATATTGCCAATACTATTCTGTTTAATCTGCTGTATTATTTTGGTATGCATTATTAATAATCAATTTTTGGTACATAATTCCCTGGAGTGTATTCAGTATTACTAATACTATCAGCAACAGAGGGGGAGGGAGGCAGCTGGTACATCTGCATCAAAGACACAATGTATGAGTCCTTCCCTGTTATGTTCCCTGCTGTCCCTTTACTGCTGGATGTAAGTGTTGCCCCTACCCTAACAATTTGAAACTGTCCCACCATACCCCTTCCTACCTTGCCTAGCCCTTCCCCTCCTTAGTCCCTCCCACTTTAGCCTTTCCAAATAGTTCAGTCACTGACTATCTATGTCCAGGGCCGCCAAGAGACTGGGCCGGGCCCGGGACAAGGCCATCCCCGGGCTCCCCCCCCCCCCCCCCCGAGGTCATCACCGCCGCCGCTCCCCCCGACCCCCTCCGTCCACCACCGGGCCGGGCCCCTGCATTGAAATAACAGCGCCTCTCACCTCCGTGTGAAAGCGCTGCAGGCAGCAGCAGATCACCTCCCTTCAGGCCTCCTTCCCTCCCTGTGTCCCGCCCTCGCCGAAGTTACGTCAGACGAGGGCGGGACACAGGGAGGGAAGGAGGCCCGAAGGGAGACGATCAGCTGCTGCCTGCAGCGCTTTCACACTGAGGTGAGAGGCACTGTGATTTCAATGCAAGGGGCACGGCCCGGTGGCAGATAGTCGACAACGGAGGGCAGGTGGGACCAGTGGCGTACCTAGCGTATTTGACACCCGGGACCTATCATTTTTTAACGCCCCCTCCTCTATAAGACAAAATTATTTTTAATAATAATCCACGAGTCACACAACAAGGGTGTACCTAGGAAAAGGCAGCATCTTAAACATTGCAGTGAGCGCTAGAACATCAATACACCCACTGTAAAACTAAACAAGACCTTAGTGAAAATGATCCTGCCAACACAAAACCATTTCTTTTACACATAGAACACAGACACTTCCTCACCAAGGATAGAATAAGTAAACACAAACTAAAAATAGAAATATGTAGACAAAAATTAAACTGAACCCCCAATAAGCCAGATTCTGCATACAATGCAACCCCACAGAAACAGTGATGCATGTCCCCTAGTACTGTGCAATATAAAGATAGCAGATGTAAATTTGAAAAAAAACTAATACCAATCACCGCTTTACAAATTAACAAACAGAAATAAAACAAAAAATGGAAAATAAGATGATACCATTTTATTGGACAAATACATTTTTTAATTAGCTTTCAGAGGCCAAAACCTCCTTCCTCAGGGCAGTATGTTACTGTATCCTATCCTGACCTGAGGATGGGGTTTTGGTCTCTGAAAGTTAGTCAAAAATGTATTAAAACTAATCTAATAGAAAGATCACCTTATTTTCATTTTGTATTTATCACCACAACTACAATACTACTTCATCCTAAAGCAAAAAAAATAAAATAATAATAATACATCTTTTTTCTACCTTTGTCGTCTCTGGTTTCTGCTTTCCTCATCTTCTCTTCACTCTCTCCCTTCCATCCAGCATTTGTCCACTTTCTCTGCCCCTTCCATCCAGCGTCTGCCCTTTCTCTGCCCCTTCCATCCACTGTTGCATTCTCTTCCATTCTGCGTCTGCCCTCTTCTCCCCTTTTCCATTGGTGTCTGCCCGCTTTCTCTGCCCCTTCCATCCAGCATATGCCTCCTCTGTCCTTTTTACATGATGCATTCCAACATCTCCCCCTCTCTCCATCTTTATGTCTCCTCTCCCCATCCCCATCCATCTTCTGCTTTCCAGTATCTCCTATATATTTTACTTTTCTCCTTCCCCTGTGGCCTGGTATCGCTTTCCCTCCTTTTTCCCCCTTCCTCTGAGGTCTGGCATCACTCTCTGCCTCTCCATCCCCTCTTCCCCTTTGGTCTAGCATTGCTTTTCCTCTGTCCACCCTCCTTTTCCCTTCCCTTGAGGTCTTTGCTCTCCCTCCTCTCTCCACCCCTTCTTCCCCTTCGGACTGACATCGCCATGCAATCTTCCTCCTCTCTCCTCCCCCTTTTCCCTTTCCCTGCGGTCTGGCTGACATCGCTTTTCCACCTCAGCTCTCTCCACCCCCTACCCTGCTCTGCAGGCCGCCAAGCTTTTCAGACCCACTGGCACGCAGCATCAGCGATGTAAGAGCTGCCTTTAGCCTGCCCTGGAAGCTTTCTCTGTACAGCTTCCTGCGTAGGCGGGATGTTGTACAGAGGAGACTTCCGGGGCTGGCCAAAGGCAGCGCTCATATCGCTGACGCAAGCTGCTGGAGGTTTGTAAGTTTAAAGACCTGAAGAGTGGGGTGGGGGTGGAGAGAGAAAGGAGAGCGATACATTGCTCTGATTGGAGGGGGGGCACTGGGACGGAACCCCTATTGAAGCAGCAGCAGCACCACGACCGCCCCGCCCTCAGTACACCACTGGGTGGGATTGTGGTGCCGGGCCCCCTTGGAGGCCCGGGGAATTTTGTCCCCCCTGTCCCCCCTCTCGGCGGCCCTGTCTATGTCTCTCCCATATCTTCTCTCAGCATAATACACTTCAAAGGGAGTTTAAACATTCATATCCCTTCTTGCCTTGAATATTCTCCTTAAAATAAAGAACTTTCAAGTGTTGATGCTGTGCTACAGATTTTTTTGAGAGATAAATGTTAACCTTTAACCAAGTCTGACAAAGCACGTATGAAAGGAGCTTTCAACAGCATGAATTAAGTATTAAAACTCTAAGGCTACATAGATGTCTCATAGTGATTGTAGTGTTTTAGCAACATCAGCCCAATTTAAGAAAGTTTCATGGCAACCATAAATCCTTCACATCTTTGATCTGTAATTAAATGTAACACAAAAGGAAACCAAACCAGGCTATCCGAGTTCAAAATTCAATGACCATCTGCTATTGTGGAAATAATTATGGAAACATTTTTTCAGTGGCCACTGAATAAATATAACTGCATATTTCTCACTATCTTTAGGGTCCTTTTACTAAAGCTTAGCTTAGCGTACGCTAATGGACATTGGCATGTGCAAAGTGCCAGATGGCCCACAGGTATAAAATAGGACATGCAGCATTTACCCCCAGCATTCTATATGTGATAGGACAGGGGTAGGCAACTCCGGTCCTCGAGAGCCGCAGGCAGGTCAGGTTTTCAGGATATCCACAATGAATATGCAGGAGATAGATTTGCAAGCACTGCCTCCGTGGTATGCAAATCTATCTCCTGCATATTCATTGTGGATATCCTGAAAACTTGACCTGCCTGCGGCTCTCGAGGACCGGAGTTGCCTACCCCTGTGATAGGAGATTCTATATATAGCACCTAAAAAAATTGGTGCTGAAATCAGTGCCAACTAAGCGTATTTTATAATCAGCGCCTAGATTTAGGCACCGATTATAGAATGTGCCTAGTTGATTTTTCAGCGTCGATATCTGCATGCACCCATTTCCGCTAACAAAAACCTGGTGTAAATCTCAGCACGTAGATTAGGCGCACTTTGCCATATTCTATAACTAGGTGCCTAAATTTTGGAACGCCCATTTCCCTGCCCATAACAATGCCCCTTTTTGATTCCATGCATTAGATGTTTGGCGCACATTGTTACAGAATATGCTTAGAAAGTCATGCACCTAAATAGTAATCAGTGCCAATTAGTGCTCATTATTGCTTGCTAAGTGCTGTTATCAGCGCTCATTAGCTCGTTAAGCCAATTAAGTTACATGTGCTGTTATAGAATCCACGCTGATTTTGGTGCCTAAATCTAAGCGCGCTACATAGAATCTGATTTGCACATGTAACTTATTGTTTAACAAGCTAATCAGCACTGATAATTGGCTGTTAACAAGCAATCAACACTAATTGGCACTAATTAGAATTTACGCATGCAACTTTCTAAGCATATTCTATAAAGTGGTGCGTGTAAATTCTAGTGCATGGATCACAAAAGGGGGTGTGGCCATGGGAGGGTTGTAGGCGTGCCTGACAATTACACGCACTGTTATAGAATATGCCTGATCCACATCTAAATAAGATGTGGCATTTACACCAGGTTTTATTTGACATAAATGGCGTGCCTAAATGTTAGTTGTGGGACGGCTGCTATGCATATTCGGTAAACTGGCCCTAACTTTAGGTGATGTTTATAGAATAGAACTATGTGCATTTTTTTAGGCACCGATTTTTTTTGACGCTATATGTGGAATCTGGCTCTTACCCCCCTGTTTACAAAGCTGTGCTAGCGGCTGTCGCATGGCAGTGCTGGCATAGCCCATTCAAAGTGGGCTCCCTCTTCCTGTGAGACTGTCCTTGGAATGCTTTTGTGTTTCACTTATATATATATTCTGATATTTGTCAACATTTGCTTATTTCCGATCTGAAGAAGAAGGGTTACCTTTGAAAGCTAATCAAAAGATATATTAACTTAGTCCAATAAAAAAAGGTGTCATCCTATTTTCTTTTCTACGTTTTCATTTATTTCTATTTATTACCTTTAAAAATGGACTAACATGGCTACCACACCGCTTTACGTAAGATGAATTTTTTCAGAAATTAAAAAAAAAAACATTTTAATGAAACTTTTTATTGGCAAATAAAAACAAGACAATAACTAGTAGAAATAGTAATAAAAAGGTCCTTAACCACAGAATCTTCAAATAGACAATATCAAACATTGAATTTTCAACAGAAATCTTAGCACTTAAGTGTGCTGCAGGTTTTCTCAGCGGTACATTAGCATTTTGTGCAGTATATTAACATGTGGTAATTAGAACTAGAAATATTTTAAAGCAATTTATTATTAAATTGCATGCATAACCAGGAAAGTTAGAGGCCCTTTTACTAAGCTGCGTAGGCACGTATGCGCATCCTACACGCGTCAATTTTGAACTACCGCCTGGCTACCACGTGGCCTGTGTGGTAATTTCATGTACATCCACTAAGCACACCGGAAAATGCTAACTGAGCGGTAATCGGCATTATACGTGCATAGACCATTACTACCCAGTTAACGCGTGAGACTTTACCACTAGGTCAATGGGTGGCAGTAAGGTCTCAGGCCCAAAATGGACACGCGCCAATTTTTATTTTTGCCGCATGTCCATTTTCAACCAAAAGAGGCCATTTTTCTAGGCGTGCTGAAAAATGGTCCTGCGCGCGTTCAATACATACGTCTACACCAGCGCAGGCCATTTTTCGGCGCACCTTAGTAAAAGGACCCCTCAATACTTTAAAATGCACCAATCTCACAATTTATAAACTTTATGCAATGTTTTCTTTAATAAATGGCATGAAAATGTGTTGATTAATTCTATATAACGTATTACCAAATAGTTGTCTTGTTTAATTTCAAGTTTGTTTTAAGAGATGAAAACACTGTGCCAGTTCCTGCTCCAAGAAATAAGTCCATCAATTTTCTCTTTTGATCTGGCACTTAGTGGATACAAAGACTTCTCAGTCAAAAAGTACACTTTGCTTTCCTCTATCAACAAGTTTCCCATATGTTTTGTAATATGTACATAACTCACACAGCATTATGGAATGTTATCGTATACTCTAAAATCATTTAGTAGTTAGGTCTACAAAAAGAAATCACATTAAAAGACTGTTTCATGAGATTACCGGATCTTCCTATGAACTATAAAGTGTGCAAAGAAAAAATATGAGTGAGAGGAAAGCCTTTCATATCCAAAACACTTGATTCGGGTCAAGTGGCAAAACAGGTGAGTTTTGAAGGATCACACATAACAAAAGAAGCTGAAAGATTTATTCTGGTGAAAGATTTAATATACACTGGAATGTTGATTGTACAATCACAAAGTACATCAAAAGCAATTATCGCAAATGGGTCACTGGGGAGCCAATACAATATATTACCATAGGGCTCCTAAGTTAAATTCCTACCCTTACACAGTAATGCAGTGCACCAATATGTATCCACAGAGGGAGCAATACTTTATAGGGTGCCAAAATGCTGAGAACTAAGCTAGAATTCTGTAATGGCAAATTTGCATGCCAAAGCTTTTATAGAACACTAGCATAATTGGGCAACAGCGTATCTAAATCTAGGCATGACCAATTACGCCTTTTCTTTGGCAGGCGTAAATGTTCACGAACTAAATGCAGCACTTGTGTGGGTAACTGATAATATTCTATATAGTGCATGCTGGAATAGTCAGAATTCCCATGACTCACCATGCCCCTCCAACATGAACACCCCTCCCGTGCAGGTATATGCTAGAGGACTTAGGCGCCATGTTATAAAATAGCATCTAAGTGCGGTTATGGTGCCTAACATTTAGCGCACAATATAGATATGTGGGAGAGTGTGTGTGCCTGCCCAATGAGGATGTATCTGAACTCTGACACAAGTAATTTCAAATGTAGGTAGTAGGGTTGGCCTTCCAGAAGAACCATTTCCACAGTATCTTGGAACCCCTACCCAGTCATAAAATCTGTGACTAGAAGAACATCACAAGATGTTCAAGAGTCTTAAATCTACGAAAACACCAAGGATCCCAACTTTCCGTATAATAGGGATTGCAGAATCCTCAAAACAAAAACAAAAATAATCCATAATTCCTGTCTTGGATAACCAAAGTATTTGAATTTTTGCTACATTCAAGGATAAAGAATTAGATGTCATTCTCACATGAATAGTTCTTATATAGAGCTCAACAAAACCACATGTTTCTTCAACTGAATTACATACTTGAACAACAGATTGTAAATCACCTGCATACAAATCTACATTTCCAGTCCTTTCAACAATTTGCAAATTGGAAGCACAAACAGAATGAATAATAGGGCTGAAAAAGCCGAGTCCTGAGGTACACCTGATATTATTGGTATCCATTTTGATTCCAGTTTTCCTAAGGCAACTTTAAACTGTCTCAGATTAAAAAAAAAAATCAAACAAACTACGTGCTGGTCCAGCAATCCCATTGGATTGTACATGTCTGATTAAAATTGAATTATATATCGTGTCAAAGGCTTCAGCAACATCTAATAAAATAAACAAATATCTCTCTCCTTTATCAAAGCCCAAATTTTATCCAACATGAATATCAACATTTCTGTATTATATTTCAGCCTAAATCCAAATTGAAAATGATCAAACAGCTCATTTTCTTCAACAACAGCTAATAATTGCTGAGTTTCTCCATAACTTTAGAAAAAAAATAATGATAAAATATGGTGAACCTACCACAATCAAGAGAAAGGTTTTTCAGCAATGGTTTAACTAATGCCTTCTTCAATGTCTCAGGAATACATTTATTTATTTATTGCATTTGTATCCCACATTTTCCCACCTATTTTCAGGCTCAATGTGGCTTACATTGTTCCGTCATGGCAATCGCCATTTCCGGAGTGAGAGATACAAGTGGTATTACATTAAGGATCATGATTGCAATAGTAGATTAAGCAGTCAAGTATAAAGAGTTCATATTCGGAATTGGAGATGAGTGGTATTGTCTTAGAGTTCATTCGTGGTAGGAAAGACCTTGGTAGTCGAGTATAGCGAGTTAGGTTTTATCTAGTACGGCTTGAGTCTGGTAGGATGTTTCGTTGTGGTATGCCTTTTTGAACAGGTTTTCAAGAACATCTTTCAAGAAATGATTTATTAACTATTGCTGGTATAGGAGCAGATAATTCTTCTTTCATAGTTCTAAAAAACATGAATTTGATGAATTGTTCAATGATTAAATTGCTCCTACAATTTGTTAACAAGAAAGTTCAAAATGAGATTTGATTTTGAGGTCATTTTAATTAAGGGGCTCATTTTTGAAAGACAAAAATGTCCAAAAAGTGTCATAAAACAGCATTTGGACCAATTTCTTCTCAAAACGTCCACATCGATATTTTCAAAACCTATTTTGCAAACATTTATTATGCTATTTGTCTTCAGTACATTCAAATCACAAGGGGGCATGTTGGAGATGAGTTTAGGACATTCCTAACACTTGGATGTTTTATAGCCATAATGGAACAAAATGAAAACGCCTAGGGCTAAAACTTCAACGTTTTGGTCTAGATCTGTTTTTAGAACGAATAAGTCACAAAAAGGTGCCCTAAATGACCAGATGACAACTGGAGGGAATCAGGGATGACTCCACCTTACTACCCCAGTGCACAATGACCCTCTCCCGTCCCCTAAAGGTATGATTAAAATATTACTTCCCAGCTTCTATGACAGCTTCAGATGTTATAGTCAGGTCTATTAGAGCAGCAAACAGATCCCTGGAGTAGTGTAGTGGTCAGTGGAGTACACTATAGACAGGAAGACCCAGGTCCATATCCCACTCTACCTGTTACATTTGTGGTGGAAAGTGTGAGCCTTTCCACACGCCTCCAAAATCTACTTTACTCACACATAGGTGACCCCTGCACACATAAGGGCTACTGTAGTGGTGTACAGTTGGGTACAGTAGGTTTTTGGTGGGTTTTGGAGGGCTCAGCATACAGTATAAGAGGGTAATGTTGAGATATGTACCTGGGAGCTTTTATATGAAGTCCACTGCAAAGCCCCCCAGGGTGCCCTATTGCTTTCCTGGGATGTCCGTGTGGCCAGTCTATTAAGAATTCTGACTCCTCCAACATCCCAATGGCTTGATTTTCTCTGTTTTTCACGTGGACATGTTTTTGTAGTCTGTGCATTTATCATTTTGAGCCATTTTCAAAGAAAAAAATGTTGCATGTGGCCATTTTTGGAAAAAACAAAAAGAGCAATGTTTTGCTGTTTCGAAAATGGCCATATTTCCTATTTGGATTTGGGATGTTTCAACACAAAATGTCCAAAGTCCAACTTAGATGTCATATCGAAAATGCCCCTTTATGTGTGTTAAGCTGTTAACACATAGTTTAACTTGTGGTAACATCCAACACATAAACATTTGTGGTACTTTTACATTACTGTATGCAATAGCATTTTTTCCTAATATGCATAGCAATGCAGGGCATGGGTGGAGAATGGGCATGAATAATGTACAGTTAGTGGAGGACCATTTACCACCTCCTAAATAGGAGGCTCTATGTGGATCCATGTTAACTGCTACTTTAGTACCACATACTAAGGGCTAGATTCAATAGATCTAAATTTTGTAACCACCTTTTTAACAATATGTAAGCCACATTGAACCTGCCAAACGGTGGGAAAATGTGGGATACAAATGCAATAAATAAATAAATGGCATCTAAAATATCAGTGGCAACAACCCCCCCCCCCCCCCCCCACACACACACACACACACTTAAGTGGAAGTCTATAAGCTGTGCCTAAAGTTAGGTACGGTTTATAGTGCTTAAGAGTGGGGGCTGCGCATAAATTTAGGCACATCTATTTGCACCAATGAAAATGTGGTGCAAATGCCCATGCCTAACTTGAATCCAAGCCAACGCTCCACCCCAAAATGCCCATGACCCTCCCATTTATGCACCCCCTTTTCTGGGGCATGCATAAAATGTAGGTGTGGATCATGCACCTAAACTTACTTCTGTACATGTTAATTGTTTTTCAATTAATGCCAATAATTGCTTGCTAAAAAGCCAATTATTTGTGCTAATTGGCTTATTATTCAATTTAGATTCATACACATCTTGAGAGGTGTTTTTGAAAATTTGGGGGTATGGGCTGGATTAAGTAAATGGTGGCCAGTGCTATTCTATAGAGGGTATTCTGGGATGAGTGCTGTTTATAGAATAGCATTGGGCACCAAATTCCGCACTCAACTTTGGGCACGAGGAATTACACCTGCTAAAACCTGGTGTAAATCCTGGCAAGCAAGTTGGGCGCTCATCCACAGTATGTTATAACAATGAATGTAATTTTCTGGAACGCCCCAACCCACCCATTCCCCTCCCATGTAGGTTTGCCAACTAGATCTAGATTCGCCCGACAGGGTTGATCCAGTCCTGGGCTTACCCCATTGCATGCAGGGACTTGTGGTTCTGCTTTCCCAACTGAATTCCCTAAGAAAAGCAAGCCTACAAATCCCTGCATGCATCAGGGTAAGCCCAGGCCTGTATCAACCCTGTCGGGTGAATCAGGATCTAGTTGTCAACGCTCCTCTCATGGCCATGCCCCCTTTGCAGTTATGCATGAAAACACTTAAGCGATATCCTATAACTGGGCGTGTACGTGTATTTGCGCGCTGATCTGCCGTTCCAGTCCTGTTTCAGTGCCTTGCATCCATTAGAATGCGTTTCCGACCAAAAAGTTGGTCACCTAATTAGAACCTAACTTTAGGCACCATTTATAGAATTCCCCAGTAAGGGGGCTTTTAATGCAAGACCTGTATTGAAAAATGCAGGAAACACCCCCAATAGTTGCCGTATTAGTTTTGCAGTAACTGCACTTTAATTGCCTGTAGTAACTGCAAAATCTAATCCACTTTAGTAAAAGGGCCTCTTAGTTAACAAATATGAAACTCTCTCCTTCAAAGTGAGAGAATAAGAACACACAAAATGAGATCATAGTTGATATGTGCCAGACAATCAGTCATGTGTTCAGCCTCTTGAGGAACCAAAGCGCTGATAGACTGTACATTCGTCCCTCATACCTTTGTAGTCAAATGGAAATGTGAGTTTGAAATTTTAAGTGATTGAGTCAGAAAATCTGATTCCATGTAAACAAATATTGAAAGCTTGGCATTTCAAGTCATTAACTCAATGTCAGAATAATTTTGTCCAGCACAACACTTTGCATGAAAATTCATCAATGCTCCAACAATTATTGGAAAATTATTGGGAGTGGAGGAGTGGCCTAATGGTTAGGGTGGTGGACTTTGGTCCTGGGGAACTGAGGAACTGAGTTCGATTTCAGCTTCAGGCACAAGCAGCTCCTTGTGACTCTGGGCAAGTCACTTAACCCTCCATTGCCCCATGTAAGCCGCATTGAGCCTGCCATGAGTGGGAAAGCAAGGGGTACAAATGTAACAAAAAAAAATATATATAATATTTATATTGATGTAATTTATCAGTTGTGCCTTACAGCTTCCTCGAATGTCCCCTAGTCTTACAGAATATATAATGTTCTGCTGACATTATATATGTTCTAAAGAAGTGTACAGTCTATGCACTTTCCCCCGGATTCTTTATATGGCTCCTGAAAATCCACATTGTGCATAACTTAATTGGTTAATTAGCTAATCAGCACTGTTCAATGGAAGTTAAAAAGCAGTTATCAGCACTAATTGGCATTGAGATCAGTGGCGTAGTCAGACTTAACATTTTGGGTGGGCCCACATCTAATGTGAGTGGGCACTGTGGGCCCATCCTTTCCTATCCCCTCAATCTAAAATGTAAACTTCTACAAAACAGATGCAGATGTGATTCCATGTACCCCAATAAAGGAGAGTTTAATTTTACTTCCATTTAATTTCAATATATTCCATCTTTATAACACCAGGCAGATTGCAACAACAGTTAAGATGAACCCATCAGGAAACAGGCTATCCTCACTTAAATTTGGCCATCTGTATTGTATAGAACAGTGTAGAAAAATGAGCACGAAATACATTTTATAACTGCTGTTTCTCTACCAGCTGCAATAACTTTTAAAGCTATTTTTGTGATATTCAATTGTTATTTCTCCCCTTTTCCTCCCTCAACCTTCTTCTCCCGAGCCTACCTTTAATTTGTTTCAAAGCTTGGATGCGGCGGCGGCAACAATTTACAGGCGCTGCCCTTTAGCTGGCCAACATCTCTCTCTGTGGGGCGGCCCACCTCAACGGAAACAGGAAGTTACCTCAGAGAGGGCAGGCCACTGCAGTAGAGAGGGAATGTTGGGCTGGCGGCAGGGCAGCACCGCTCAATGCGGGAGACTTGGCAAGTCTGTGGGTGGGCCTGAACTGAGTTTGGGTGGGCCTGAGCCCACCCAGGCCCACCTGTAGCTATGTCCCTGATGAGATTTGCATGCAGAACTTGCTAAGTTTATTCTATAATGAGGTGTGCCTAAATTCTAAGTCGCAGAGTTGAAAAGGGTGCGTGGCCACAGACGGGGCATGGATGTTTCTAAAATCTGTGCACATTATTATAGAATACACCTGATTTGCTCCTAATTTAGGCATTGGGATTTATATCAAGGAAAACATGGCTTAAATGGACGCAAACAAATTTAGACGCATGGAGAGCTGTTTGGCGTATTCTATATAACGCACAGAAATTTAAGTCTATTCTATACAATTTAGGCGTACTTTAGAGAATATGCCTTGGCATAATTATTTTCCGCACAGATTTTTCAGGCGCCATATATAGAATCTAGCCCTTTATGTTAATGTCATAATTTCATTGATTTCCATTTTATTTAATTCATTATGATTTTAATCTTTTGTTATTGATTATTGTATTGTAATTTGAATGTTTTTACTGGTGTTATTGTCTATTGCTCATGTTTCATTTATTCTTATTGTACACTGCCTTGACTGAATTCCTTCAAAAAGGAGGTAAATAAATCCTAATAAATATAATAATAAATAATATTTATTGTTTTTCGATCAGACCCCCTGATGCAGGCGGTTTGTTGAAACATGGACCATATCGGATCTCTCAAGAAGGTCAAATTTTGACGCCAATTTGTTGTTGAAGGACCTCTGTGCTTTTTCCACTAGTTGGTTTGCTTTGTTGTGCTTTGACTTCCTCTTTTCTGCCTGCATGATTTATTCCATCTGTAATAATATCATTTATGCTTATAATCAAGGCTTTGCATTTTTTCAGTGTATTAAATTTCTAATTATGAGGCAAAAATGTTATTCTGAAAAATCAGTGCTAGGAAAAAACATGCTAAATGCTATTCCATAAAGGGCGCTCTGGGTTGTGCTTAGAGCTGATTCCTGCACCCAAAGTTAGGTGCTGGAATTTACACATGCTGAAACTTGGTGAAAATGCAGGCGCCCAACTCATGGCATTTGGGAGTGGAAATGGCAATATTCTATAAAACCGCTCACAACTTTTCTGACTACCCCATCCCTCCTCTGTCCACACTAGAGAGTCGTGGGATCCCCATAGGACCTGTGTCCATCCCCCCACGGGATCCCCACAGGACCTGGTCCATCCCAAGAGTCCCATGGACCTAGAGGGGATTCCCATGGGAGTCCCGTGGAAACCAGATTCCTGCTAACCCCATTCCCATGCAGCTCTCTAGTCCACACTCCCCTTCTGAGTTGTGTGCTAGGGGATTTAGGCATCCAGTCTTATAGAATAGCACGCAGACAATAATTGATTGTTAACATCAATTAATTGCTAGTTAATGACTCGTTAAACACTATTTGTGTACACATATTTGCTGCATGCTAAAATTTCAGCATCCAAATTTGGGTGCCATATATAGAATCCAGGGTAAATGTATAACATTCTAGGGTTTTTTTTTTTTTTTAATGGCATTGGATGAAAATATTCCATCCTTGACCTGCTTTTGGCTGAAATGTTTCATAGGTTGGAAAGCAGTGGCACTCAGTTTGTCCAAAAACAACGAATGAGGGGAAATGTCATCTCTTCCCTTTTTCATTAACTGAGCTCTTTAGGAAACAAACTCTGTAAATGTTCCCCTCAGGACTAAGACAGGCAGGAGAAGTGGCAGTAATTACTCTTTTACTTATAATAACTCTTCTGTCTCGACAAACATGCATCCCTCTTGTAGGCTAAGCTTGATTACAGTACACAACAAGAAGAAATGATCCGCGATTAAGCGTGAAAATACACCAATAAGCAGACCAGCAGTTCTGAAAGATAACGAGCCAATTAGTACCAATAATTGGCTTTACAACAAAGCAATCATTAGCACTAATTAGATTTAATTGGGAGTTAGGCACCTAAACTTTATGCATGGCCCGAAAAAGGGGGCATGGATAGGGGATGGGCATGGGCATTTCGGGGCAGAACCGGGGCATGTTTTTGAAAGAGAGAATTCCATATCAGTAAACTAAATTGATTCAATTTACAGCTACAGTTGAATCATACTGGGCTTTATGGTACATGGAGGGGCATAATCGAAAGGGGTGCCCACATGTTCCTGAGGACGTCCTCGCAGGATGTCCCGGCGAAGGGGCAGGGAAACCCGTATTATTTCGTTTCGATAATATGGTCGGGGACACCCAAATCGCAAAACCTAGGTCGACCTTAGAGATGGTCGTCCCCGATTTTCGGCGATAATGGAAACCGAGGACGCCTATCTCAGAAACGACCAAATCCAAGGCATTTGGTCGTGGGAGGAGCCAGCATTCGTAGTGTACTGGTCCCCTTGACATGCCAGTACACCAAACGGGCACCCTAGGGGGCACTGCAGTGGACTTCAGAAATTGTTCCCAGGTGCATAGCTCCCTTACCTTGTGTGCTGAGCCCTCCAACCCCCCAAAAAAACCCATGCCCCACAACTGTACACCACTACCATAGCCCTCACGGGTAAAGGGGGGCACCTACATGTGGGTACAGTGGGTTTCTGGTGGGTTTTGAAGGGCTCACATTTACCACCACAAGTGTAACAGGTAGGGGGGGATGGGCCTGGGTCCACCTGCCTGAAGTGCACTGCACCCACTAAAACTGCTCCAGGGACATGCATACTGCTGTCATGGAGCTGGGTATGACATTTGCGGCTGGCAAAAAATATTTCAAAAGTTTTTTTTTTAGGGTGGGAGAGGGTTAGTGACCACTGGGGGAGTAAGGGGAGGTCATCTCCGATTCCCTCCGGTGGTCTTCTGGTCAGTTCGGGCAGCTTTTTGAGGTTTGATTGTAAGAAAAAATGGACCAAGTAAAGTCGCCCAAGTGCTCATCAGGAACGCCCTTCTTTTTTCCATTATCGGTTGAGGACGCCCATGTGTTAGGCATGCCCCAGTCCCGCCTTCACTATGTTTACGAAATGCCCCTGTGAACTTTGGTCGTCCCCGCGATGGAAAGCAGTTGAGGACGCCCAAAATTGGCTTTCGATTATGCCGATTTGGGCGGCCCTGGGAGAAGGACGCCAATCTCCTGATTTGTGTCAAAAGATGGGTGCCCTTCTCTTTCGAAAATAAGCCTGATAGCCTAACACGCACTCATGCCCAAACAAAATATTGGTAAATCACATGCATTTCCCTCAAAAACAGTTAAAAGCAACTCACAGCTCAATTCCTTTTCTAGTGGAAAGAAACAAGAAATATAGGCAAAGCAAAGCAGACCTCCTTCTGGCTTGGACATTTCTAGTGGGTCAGTCTGCCACATAAGGCAGTGCCTCGCAATAAGGGAGTTATTGCCTTATTTGGCAGAATGATCCCATATGATGCATGTGCCAGAGCCAGTGGTTGGGAGGCGGGGCTGGTGGTTGGGAGGCGGGGATAGTGCTGGGCAGACTTATACGGTCTGTGCCCTGAAGAGCACAGGTACAAATCAAAGTAGGGTATACACAAAAAGTAGCACATATGAGTTATCTTGTTGGGCAGACTGGATGGACCGTGAAGTGCTTTTTCTGCCGTCATCTACTATGTATATGTTACACTAGAGGTCAAACACCACAATTTAACCAGATGGCAGCAGCGAAAGAAGGATGCTGCTGAATGCATCCTAGGCCAGTAAGTGTTATTGTTCCGGGGATAGGTCCATTTCAGGAGTACAGAGGCTGTCTGTTTGAGCGCCTCACTAACCCAAGGTACCTGGTTCAGGAGTGTACTGGCTCAGGGTTCTGCTGGCAATGGGAGTTGAGCAGAGTCCGGTAGGGGGTCTGGGGGTCCAGGGTCCATCAGGGAATTTTTTCTGGTTGGGGTAGTGGGAGAGGGAAGGGGATCTGTGCAGCTTTTTTAAAAAAATGTCTCTATTCCTGTCAGCACATTAGCCAACCCCTGCTCATTCACAGACTAGAAGAGAGACATTTTCCCCCAGATTCTATATGTGTGACTTGAGTTGCGAGCGCAAATCAGGTCATATTCTGATTAGCGCATGCAACTTAACTACCTTAAAAAAGCAATCAATGCTGATAATTGCCACTCAACAAGCAATTATTGACACTAATTGTCTTTAATTAGAATTTACGTGCACAACTTGCTAAATGGATTCTGTAATGTGATGCAGATTTGAAAAGGGGGTGTGGCCACAGGCATGGAATGGGTGGGCCATGGGTGTTTCTAAAACTATGAGGACTGTTATAGAATACACCCATTTCACGCCTAACTTAGTCACCGGTATTTAAGTAAATACCCGTGACTAAATTTAGTCATGTAGATTGGTGCTAGGTGTATTCTATAAACCATGCCTAAATGTTTATAGCTGGAGAGCTGCCAAGTTACCCAGCTCCAGAAGGGAGTTTTTAGGCCAGTTCTGAATTTCTGGCAACGTCATTCTGATGCATACAGCACTGATTTCAATGGATTATGGATAGAATTAGGGATGACAAAGAGCACACAGAAATGGGATGCAAGTTCAAAAACAGGACTAGCCAAAAAGTCTCCCTCCTGGAACTGGGCAACATGGCAACTGTGCAGCAGCTGGCAAATAACCAGGAAAATTGAGCAAATCATTTTCACCCTCCATTGCCCCTGGTATAAAGGTGGGCTGTCCCAAAGATTGAGATTTATGGGTGATGTTGTGAGGTATAAATTTGCAAGTTTAACATGTGAGGAAAACTTCACAAACGGAAGAGGAAAGAGAAAATGATATTTAGCTATCTTTGGTGCTTTTGAAAGGATACAGCAGACTGGAGGCAATATTAGGCTAGTTTTCAAAAAGAATTTGCCCAGATGAGTTCCTTTCACTGACTTATTTATTTATTTATTACATTTGTACCCCGCGCTTTCCCGCCCATCGCAGGCTCAATGCAGCTTACATAGTAACAAGAGAATACAATCTGTAGTATCAGAATCAACAAAGGAGGCATTATTATGTGCATGGCTACATTTGTACTGGTGCACTTCACTCCAGCTCAAAATTTCAAAGGAAATCTCTATATGAGACTGTCCCCACCAGAGAAACAGAAACATACACCAATATGCACTCTTGCAGTTCAGATACATGTGCACACATGCACACATACACACACACTGCCTCTCATGCATTTTACATATACACACTCACTCTTCAGACATACGCATGTACGCTCTCATTGTTGACAAACACACACAGCCACACACCTCACCCAGATAGTGCTGAAGAGGTCAGAAAAATTCCAGTTACTGCTACTGATGAATATCCCTCTCACCAGCATTTATCTGTAGCAACCCCTGATTGGATTGGATTTATTTGACTTGATATACTGCTTTGTACTAAAGTGGTATACAATAAAATATCAAACAATCACAAATTTACAATAAAAAAATATATAAAACAGTAAAACCAAAAATCCAAATAAGCAGTATTTTTCAAACCTCCATATTTTCGGTACTTTACTAAAACCCAAGTAACTGGTCAAATTGCTAACATTAGGAGGTAAACGGGCCCTTTTATCAAAGCACAGTGGGCCAACCTCCAGCTTGCCACTCGGCGATTCGGCGGTACCGCCAGGCTCCCAGGGGAGCCCGGCAGTAGTTCCGGCTCCGTTTCCACTACTGCAAAATAGTTTTCTATTTTCTAGCACCGGGGGCATTCCCAGCAATAATCAGGCAGCACTGCGTGCTGTAGGGGTATTTCCCTGTGATCTAGCCTACTCTGGTCTTGGCCTATACAAGCCTATGACATCTTGGTACAATAAGACGGCTGCTGCAACCCTCTGACCTGCACATCTCTGTGTCAGCAAGATCCAGCTTCAGCTTGTGGAAAATCACTGACAGGCTTGCTGAAGCCAAGGACATTCTGTGTTCCAACCATCCCCCTTCTATCTCTAAGACGCTGGGAAGGGAGTCATACTCATGGCACCAGAAGTTACCATCTCCAAGGTCACAAAACAAAGAACTCTTCTTGCCCATGCACTGGACTGTACGAGAGGCTAACGGGTCCAGGCTATCACCCAACAGAGAGGTCCGGAAGAAGCAGGGAGAGTGGGAGAAGAAGTTAGTCGGAGACCCTCAGAGGAGGAGTACCTGTGAAGGACCTGAGAAATCCAGCAAGGCTCGGGGTGAGCTAGAGACTGTATGATACCAACCTTGTGACCTGCATAACTGGTGCAAATACTGGTGGCAGAGATTTTGGCTCTGATAACCAATGGAGAGACAGGAACCTGCTTGTTTGCTGAGAAAGACCTGCACTACATAAGACACAGACAGCTGAGATAGCGTCTGGGGAGATTCTGCTCCGGTCTTATCTGAAGCCGTCATCAGGACAGCGTGGTAAGATCAAAGTGATATATTTCCTAGTGTGGGGTTAGGCAGTGGTTTTATCTAAGTACGACTGGTTTATGTCAGCTCTTGGTCAGGGACAGCTGCTAATGTGTATTTTGCATAAGATGTGATAAGTTTTCATAAGGATCATTAGGATATCATTTGTACTGTTCTAATCATTACTGTACATAGTCTCAGGATAATCAGAGTGTAGTTAGACAATATATTTTGTTAGTGTGCATATCAGTAAGAGATATTATATTGCATATAAGCTATTGCAGAGTGTCTATTTTTCTACCTGTAATAAATAATAATAATTATCATCTGTGACGTGGCTTTGGTTCTTTGGCAGGGAACAAAACACTGGCAGGGTGCCAGCAACAAGGTTCCTGTATAATATTTCCCCTAGGCTGAGCGAGGAACCTTGTAATAAGTATTATCAGGGAATAATTATTGCCTAATTACTTATTTTTCACCCTACAGTGCTTCCCGGTTACCGCCAGGCTACTGCTGGAGCCCTTACCGCCTAAATAAGAGGCAGTAAGGGCTCCCCAGGAAATGGCTGTAAGCCAATGCCTTTGCTCAGTGCCAGTGGCGTAGCAAGGGTGGCTGCCACCCGGGGCGGTTCGCCATTGCCCCCCCCTGGGTGCAGCACAATGATCCCCCCCAGTGTATTTTAACTGTTGGGAGGCTCCACGTCCCTTCTCCCATCTGTTCCCCCTTCTCCCATCTGAGTCTCCCCCCCCCAACCCAGTGCCTACCCTCAGCTCCATCCAAAGTCCTCTTCTTCCTGCCAGCTCCCACACCCTACCTTTACAAGGAAATCTCGGAAGCCGAGGCGCAGCGCCTCGCATCTGCATGTAAAAGCAGTGTGGATCGTCTCTTCGGGCCTTCCCTCACTCTGTCTGTCCCGCCCTTGCGGAAATAGGAATTTGCGTCAGTGGAGGGCGGGACAGACAGTGAGGGAAGGCCCGAAGAGATGATCCACACTGCTTTTACATGCAGACGCGAGGCGCTGCTTCTCGGCTTCCGAGATTTCTTTTGTAAAGGTAGTAGGATGCAGGAGCTGGCAGGAAGAAGAGGACTTTGAGAGCACCAACCTTGAGGTGACACCTGGGGCGGACCGCCCCCACCACCCCGCCCTTGCTACGCTACCGCAATGAAGCTCTAAAGTTAATATTTCATCTTTAAGTGGAATCGAATGACCCCCCCCCCCCATTGATAGAAAAACATGCAAAAAGTTTTTTTTTCCGTATGCTGTCAGCGTTCTATGAGTGAGTAAACCAGAGGCATTGTATTGCGACTGTGTCTGGTTACTCATTTCTTGGAAAGTAAAAAATCAAGATTTTGTGACCCCTGAAGCAGGCTCTTGTGCGCCGAAACACGGTCCGTGTCAGGTCAAGTTCACAATAAAGGAGAACATTGATTATCCCAATCTTGAAGGCCCAGTGTTGCTTCTTTTTGTTGTTGACATGTTGGGGGCAGGCACTACCGCCAGGCTCCTATGCTAGCCTAGTGGTAGTGCCGGCTTGGCACAAAGCAAAGCAATGGTACATGTACCACCACTTTATTAAAAGGTGCCCCAAGTTTGCTATTAATATAATCCTTTTTACGATGAAACACCTCAGAATGATAAAATTTTACTGGCAGCCTTACATTTTTCTCAAGTTCCTTAGAAGGGTTCTTATGCCTTCTACACTCAAGGTGATGCAGCTGACGCTTAAGTAAACAAAGTCCTGAACGATACCACTTACTTCTAGGTACAGAAAAATTAAATAACTCAAAACTTCTAATAAGTCATCTGCTGTGAGTTACGAACCACTAAACCATTTATCAACACCTATCTCAAGCTCAAAATCAAGTTTATCAGGCATAAAAAAATCCACTTTTGCTTGTAAGTCAACATCTGATAAATGATGTTTTAATTTTACTATTTTCATGGACTGAACCACTTCTTTCTTATTGGTCAGGTTTACACCATCCATGTGAAAAGAGTATAGCAGAAAAAAAAAAAGATCAGACCAAGACATCAGTTCTGATAACAAAGAAACCCAACCAGTAATCAATTCTTGAGAAACAAAAATCAAATCCGAAGTATTTCCTTGCTGATTAGTGGGAAAATCTATCATTTGACAAAACCTAAATTCTCCTTTGTATCTATAAACAAAGCATACATACTATTCTTAAACCAAACCAAAAGAAATATTAAAATCATCTAAAATTAAAAATTTGTCTTTACTTAAAGATAATTCAGAAATACATTTAATAAGCAAATAAATATTTTCAGAGTGGATATTAGGAGGACTATACACTACTAAAACATGAAACCCTGATAATATTTTTGACTCAATGAACAAACATTCAATGATGTTACATATACTAACAGATACTTGAACAAACCAGGTTAGAATGATAAATGAAAGCCAATCCCTCACCCCTTTTAAAACTATGAGGCTCACAGATACAAGCATAACCCTCAGGACAAAACTGGTTACGAGAAACATTATCTCCTTCTACCAACCACGTTTCCATCAAACATACGAAGTCTAACCCCTTATGAATAATCCAGTCACAAATATCAAACTTCTTCTTACCCCTAGCTCTAGTATTAATCAACCCACCATTGGTTTGCAATGACAACTTGGGTTTCCTGATAGAAACAGGCACAAAAACTTGGAGCCTGTACTTCTCAAGAATTTTCCAAGTCATATTAATCTTGCTATCCCCCCCTCTGTGTTCCGTTGTTTAAGTGTCACCCTAACCCTGTTGAATGTAGTCGTGCCAGGTAGTGGGTTACACCTGAGAACACAGGGGGTGATACAAGTTCACTAACCTCGCTGTAGACCCTCAAAGGATATACAGGGAAAGAAAACTAAAATTGGATTCTACCTAAATTACTCAAACTCAAACTCAATTCAAATGTAACAATGTAATTAACATTTATTTTATATACACCAGATACAATTTTAAACAGAATATTCTAACAGTGAACTAATTTCTTTTTCTTTCTTTTATTACAGACAACTCTGAACAACACTAAAGGACCCAATCAGATAAGCATTCTTTCTTTTCTTCTTTTACTTTCTAAACATGCAATAAATTCTTTAATAATTTCTAATGTTAATATTTAGTCATTAAAAGAAAATGATACTTTGTGTGCATTTGTTTTATCTCTTGTAGGAGTTCTACACCGTGATCAACTCAGGTAAGTATGCAAATTTTTGTTTGTATACTATAGTCACCACCCTAGTAGCACCGGCCGGTTGTCCTCAGGATCTGTCTTGCGTAGGGGCCCAAGATGAATGGTTTCAGATGATTTCAGGATCCTTTGTGACCGTCACCTACACCTCACACTTAAACAAACCAAAAGGAAGGAAAACCCTATCTACCTATTAATCACCCCACCCCACTAATGACATTAATCCCAACTTTAATTTTATACACTGGCCACCACTAACTAACAAAATTAAAATAACAATACCCTCACTACAACCTCCTAATCTTACTTAAATGATCCCTATACTAAAGAGCATTAACATATATACACCCCCCTTTCACCATACACTTTACACCCAAAAATCACAGCACACCTACAAAAATTCTCTCTCCAACCTCCAACCTTCCACAACACTCTGATTATCTCCCAACTCCAAACCTTAACACCATCCAATCTTCACAAACTCAATCCCAAACCTCTATCTCAGCCACACCACCAAAAACACTTCCTCTCCTCACCTCAGTCAGCAATGCTCTGCCAACTGCCAGCCTGCCCGTTACCTGGGAGACGGACCCTTGGCTTGGGGTTCCGCAGCCCATCCAGCCAATCCTGAGTCCTGCTCAACATTCCGTATCCTTCTGCTGACCAGCGGAATGTTGAGCAGCACTACTCAAGCCCCATTTTAATTAAAGATTTCCCATAGGAATCTATGGGAAAAACTTTAATTAATATAAAACCCCTGAAAATTTTACTCAAATTACCCCAAATTTCCCATACTAATTAAACCTCCCATTCTCTATTAACCTATATCTTTAAAATTTAAAAATCCCAAAATTTAATATCCGCCCTAAAAAAAACTTCCTAAAATCCCGGAAAAATTCCCAAAAAATTTAAAACCCCCCTCAAAAATTCTAAAACCATCTCCCGGACATACCACGTCGAAATTTAAAAATTAACCCTTTCCTAACCCCATAAAATAGCACCCTTCCCAAAAGACCCCCTAAAAATATAAAAATTCAAAAACTAACTCACCCAAAAAATCCCCAAAAATCCCCCGACCCCAAAACTGAAAACAGAATTTAAAAAACTCAAAACCCTGATTTTTTAAAAATAAAAGTCCCTATTTCCACAATTTAAAAATTAACCAATTAAAATTTGGGGTTAAAAACCCCTTACCTGTTTTCCTGATTTTCCCCTAACGTTTCCGCTTCCCTCCGTTCCGGTCCTGGACGTCCCCCTACCGAAACGGAGCCAAAATAAAAAAACTTCCGAAGCCGGGCCAAAATTTAGGCCCCGGCTTCGGCCTACACGCGAAGACGCTCGTTCGCGATATGTGCATGAGGCGCGCCGCCTCATGCACACGCCCGCACGTTTTCTCCTCTTCTCTTCGGCGCTCCTCTTCGCTTGGCGCCTAGCGCCAAAGCCAAAACCGGCCCCGAAACGGGGTGAAGAAACCTCCCCTCGTCCCGCTACACCCGGGGACGTGCTCAACCGTCCCCGGGTTACAAAACCGGACCCGAAAACATCTTCACTCCCGGGGACTTGCCGAATCGTCCCCGGGAGTCAGGAAATGAAAAGAAAATGCTGCCTCAAGCAGCGTTCCCCTCGGCCCCAAATCCAAGGATTTAAAAAAAAAACCCCGCTCCTTGCAGCCCCGCATCCACTGCTCCACACACCCTGGAGCAGCTCCCGGACCCTCCAGAGCCCCCCAGGTCAGTATTTTTTATTTTTTTTTCTTCTTAACCCCTTGTTACATTAAGCCTAGGAGAAATAAAGACAGACATAAAACTTACAGAGTCTACTTTAGCAAAACATCATAAAGATATAAACACAACTTCACATAAGACTTTTAGAACACAAATCCTGCTTGAGGAGAAAACAATTGGGTTCCCCCCTGGTAGCCCATTGCAACATTTTCAAGCACATGTTTGCTGATTTTCGTTGCTTACTAATTGATCAGGTCACAATAGACATCAGGGGAGGTAACAGAGCCAAATGTCTCTTACAAGCAGAACAACGGTGGATCTTTAGACTCAAGTCTCTTGAGCCCAATGGTTTGAATACTATGATTCAATGGGCCACGTTTTTATAACATGGGCCCTTTAAGATTCGGTTCTGAGTTTTTTCAGACAATGTGCCAGCCAATCATATAACAGTGACATCATAGGAGAGTAGTCTTAAGACGCCATCTTAGAGGCAGTGTTGTTCTGGCAATGAGCACTGTAGAGCTTAGTAAGCAGGTCAGAGGAAGGAGTACAAATTGTTATCAAGTGTAGGAGTGTGGCATCAGAGCAGGGGCCTATTCATGCTTTTATTTGTAGATTCACATCGCAGCATGACGTGTTTCCCTTGAGAAAGCCTGTGACGACAAAACGGGACCCCGTCGGGCGTATCAGAGTGAAGTTAAATTACTACTACTACTACTATTTAACATTTCTAGAGCGCTACAAAGTGTACGCAGCGCTGTACAAACACAGAAGAAAGACAGTCCCTGCTCAAAGAGCTTACAATCTAATAGACAAAAAGTAAAGCATTTAAATTTAAAATATTTAAGCAGTCAAGCACAAGAGAACAGTCACAGAAGGACAGAAGATGTTGAAGGGTGGTCAGTGCAACTGCTTGGGCGGCACTAAAGATAAGTGTTCGTCAAATGTGATGTGATTGCTGTTTTGTTGATTAAAGTTATGAGGAGGTTTTTTTAGCCTATGAAGATTCCATCCCAATTAAACAGACACAAGTATGTACTGAAACGGAAATACAGAGGCTTTTTTCCTCCTCACATAAGATGAATAGCAACTGTTAAATGATTGAGCCACTTTGGTTGGTAAAATTGTATTTGTTTCAAATATAGTGGCATTGTCCTTTTTTTGATTTAAGTTAAACTTGAGATTCCCCATTAAGGTAACATCATATGCCCCTAAAGCAGTGGCATCTGCCCTGAAACATTGCTGCATTGGGCAGGTGGCTTGTACATGCAAATGAACTATACATTATTAAAGACTTTTTACCATACTGCTATGTTTTCTTGATTTTTTTTCCCAGCTCTATTTTCAGACTGTGAATTGTTTGTTGTTTTTTCCGCCTCTATGACATTTTTAAGGTTAAAAGCGAGTCTACTGTCTGTGAGAGCTGCAGGATACACTGCAGGGTACCAGGTTAAATACAGTCCATCCAAGAGCACTTCAGAGAAGCAGAGACACAGCCCAGAGTGAGTGCTTGCTGAGAAAGTTCTCAGAGCAGAGCCACTGATCACAAGCAATGCCATGGAGAGAGCAGATCCTGAAAACAAAGAGGCAAGTCTGAGTATTTTGAGAAACTGTGGGTCATGACACTGCTGAGAGCCTACCGTAAGGAGGGACTGAAGATGGACTAGGGAGCTTGGAGACAGCAAGAGACTGCCTTCTGGAACTGAACTCAGAGGAAGGAGTGTAGCTTGAAAACAGAGGCATTGTGAAGCCAGGCCAGCCTGAAAAAATACTCAGGTCGATACCTTGAGCCTGCTAACACTGCAGCACTTCCTTTGCAAAGGAAAGCTTCAAAAGTGGCCAAGTACTCTTTTTCCTTGTGTTTATGTAGGAACTCTGAACTTTTTTCTTTCAATAGCTGGATCCCTAGTGTGACTGAGACTGCATAAATCGGTGTTCTTGAATGCAAGGCCCGAGGACAGTGGTGGCCCTGGAGACCTCCATGGTGGTGACCATTCTGTTTTGTTTTGATTTTTTTTCCATTACTCTCTGCCTCTCTACCCAAGCTCATATCAGAAAGGGGAAAGTGGATAAGGGGAAGAATTGTATACTAGAAGGACAAGTTTGAAAGCAGGCTGACAAGGATGAATAGCACTCACACATGATGGTCAAAAGTCCAGAAGCAGAGAACCCCTTCAGTCCACTATCAGCTTGACCATTCTCCAAGGTTCAAGGAGTGCCTGCTGAGAAAGTCCACCTCCACAGTCCATAATCATGTGATGTGAGCTTCTGATAAGCAGAGAAGATTTTTCTCCACTCAACTTATAAGGAAGGCCATCTCCACTGCCACTGGACAGCTGTGGGCCTCATCATGCTTGTTGATATAAATCACCGCTGTTACATTGTCAGAGAAAACTTGGACTGAGTCCCCCACCAGAAAGGGAGCGGTCACATAAAGAATTCCGTACTGCCCTGAGCTCTAAGCGATTTATCATCGACTGAGACTCCAACTTATAACCTTCTGTAAGAATGTGCAGAACCCACTGGTCTGACATGATTTTGGACCAGCCTTGCATCATTGCAAAGCTCGTGGGGCAATGGGTGCTCTAGCCGGCAGGGAGGAGGATTTCCTGTCCATACGAAAGAAGATTGGTGTGCCTGAAAGCACTACTTATGACTATAATACTGATGACTAGACCGGTACTGACTGCTGTCTCAAGATCAAAAGCCCTCTGAAGATGGACGACCAGATGATTTTTGGCTTATCCTCCGACAACCACTGTGGCTTACTTTACCCCAGTTATTTCACCAAGTCACTGAGATCTTGTCCAAATAGCCACTTGCCCCGAAAGGACAGTTTAACTAGGCGGGACTTTGATGCTGCATCCGCTGCCTGAGACAGTCTGCAGCCATAACCTGTAGCATGTTATGAATGCATCCATCGAGTAGACCAACCTTGCTTCCAGTTAGGTGTTATGGCTTGTCTTGTGTTACAGACTGCTCATGCCACTTCAGGCATGCTCTTGACACAAATGAACTACACACTGCCGCTTGAAGGCCCAAATAGGCCACTTCAAAGGATTATTTCAGTGAGCCTTCTAGCTTCCTATCCTGTAAGTCTTTTAGAGTAATACCCCCTTCCAGTGGCAAGGTGGTCTTCTTAGTTACCATCTTAACAAGGGAGTCCACCCTGGGAAGCTGCAATTTCTCTTTCTCCTCCAGAACCAACAGGGCGAGTCATGGCTCTTCCCACTCTCATCCCTGTGTCTGCTGAGCTCTGTAATCAGGACCCTGAATGGATGCATTGGGAAGGCCTTAGAAGGACCTCTAAGCCCCCTCATGATTGACGAAGATGGAACTCCTGATGCCAAAGCAGAGGGCTCCTCAATGGAAAGCACCACCAGTGCCTCAGAAATAAGAGCACTGAGCTCCTCTTTATGAAACAACCTCAGTACTTTTGGATCTTCCCCCTCCGCAGGAGGTAGGTCTCCCTTATCTAACGGCTCCTTCAGCAACTATACATGGGCGATATTCAAATATTAACACCTTTACACTCAGCCAATCCCCAGGAAATTCATTCTCTTAATGATAAATTGAACCCTGAAAAATCTAAAGCCCCTCTATTTTTAGACCCACCAAGTAAGACATTCTGAACACTGCTCTTAACTGGTGGCGTTCAGATTCCTCTAGATCCCTCTGCTCTTACCTTGTGGGGTTTAGATCCCTCTAGATCCCTCTCTAAACTACTTGGATTCTTTCTTGCCCACTCTCTGAACTTCCAACTCCAACTCTCTACTTTGATCCGATGCTGCTTCTTTAAACTTCACTTGATCTGTTCTATAAGTTCACTTCTTCATTCATCAGCCCTTAATATACTGGTTCACTCTCTGGTTCTCTTGCAGCTGGACTACTGTAACTTGTAGATCTTTTTGCCTTAGTCCCTTGTATAACATCATATGCAATTGATCCAAAACACCGCAATTAACTAATTTCAGACCTGAAGAAATTTGATCACATCACTCCACTCCTCAAAGGTTCACACTGGTGACCGATCATACACAGAATCACCTATAAAATCTTTCTCCCGGTGTTCAAAATTAAATAGTCCGGATCTTTTCCATTTTTGGCATGGCTTTTGACCCCCTAGGTTCCGTACATGTTCTTCACTCATCCCAACAACACTTGTTGGTTGTACCTCATTCAGGGACATCAGATATGATACTACATGTGATTCTATCTTTTCAGCTGTCGGTTCCACCTTATAGAATGCCTTGCCCCTCTACCTCGGAACACAGATCTCAAAACATTCCTTTTCAAGGATGTTTTTATGCTATCCTAGGACTGTCTTCGAGATGGGACCTCCCAGTCAGTTCAGACTTTCCTCTTTTTCCCTTTATCATTAGCTAATACCCATCTTTCTATCAAACAATGCATTCCATTTCCTCCATCCATGTGCTATTTTTTCCTCTTCACACTCTATTTCCTTCTTATCTCTTTCTTATTTTAGTATTGTAAGCAACATAGATGTGCAGGATAGCAAGTCTTTAATAAACTTGGAAACTTGGAAGAAGTAAATTTGCAGGGCACCAGAGACTTCTTGATATGACTCTGCAGACTCAAGCCACTGCAACTCACAACTGGGGACCAGATGACCAACTGGACCAGAAGTAAATCACTTAGAACCGGAGGCTGAGAAGTGTGGCCATCCACCAGCTCGAGACAGGGCCGTTGAGAGACAAAGCCAGGCTGGGGGAAAACACCCCCCCCCCCCCCCGGCCCTGCCCTGCTTACTTGTCTTGCTCCTGTCACTGTGCGTGGCAAACTTCCCCAGGGCCCGGCGCTATCATTGCTCACCTGTTCCTGTGCGCAGCAACGCCACAGAGCAGAGTCCTTTCTTCCTTCCTGCCGCATCCAAAGAGGCTGTTTGGATGCGGCAGGAAGGGAGTACTCTGCTCTGCCACATTCAGGAACAGGACAGCAACGCTAGCACCGGGCAGGCCCCCCTTAGATGCCAGGCCCTGGGGAATTTTACCCCCCTGCCCACCCTCCTCTCGGTGGCCCTGGCTGGAGATAGAAAATACTGAGGAGCTGAACTGGATGTCAAAAGAGATATGTCTCAGCTCAGTTTTTAGTTCTCTACCTCCACCTGCTGGTTGATGGACACAACTATGCCTTAGGTTCTGGAATAGTGGGAAACTACATAATGAAATATCAGATTTATATGGCTGCTTTAACATTGAGCCTACATATCTAGGTCATGATAAGAACTGGTTACAATGTTCTATATCATTTATATTTACCTTATTTTTTGTTTTAGCTTAAATTAGAACTGGAAGAGAAATGGTCATCATAGCTATCCCCAGACCTCACAGCAGAATTCACTCTTCCAAAACTATTATCCTAGCCAGATGTTTATTTAAACTATTCTTTAAAAACTCCAGTGATGGAAGTTCACTTACCCCACATATAACTTATTTCAGTACTTAATCACCCCAGCAGATGGACATTTTTCCTAATATCTAATGTAAATCTTCTCTGTTGCAATTTAAATATGTTCCCTCTTGATCTATTTCTAAGACACAGGGCTATCCTTAAGAGAAAGGGGAATGATCTAGGGGTGGCTGCTGTGGGCCCCCTCCCTGCCATTTGGCTTCACTCTGGAGTGCCAGCTGGTCAGGAGCAACAGTCATCACAGAGCATAAATATCAGCATTAGGTCAGGGGGTACAATGAACCCTGCTCCTTACTAGCTAAAGGGGTCTTCCTTTCTCTTCAGCATTTGGGGGGGGGGGGGGAGGCACTATCCCAGACCTTTAATGGAGATGGAGAACAGTTGACCACCATCTATGTAACCTTGTTATGTGCTGGAACATGCAAACAAGGCATTACCTCAGTCATCTCTTCTCTAAACAGAAGTTAATGCATTAAACCATAGACTTGATTAAAAGAAATTTTCAAACACATCTGGTTAAGTTGCCTATACACGTTACATCTTATGAACACCAGAAGAAAGCTCTCTTTGACATGATGCAAGTACTACAGTGATCCTTAACAGGTTGAGATTATACTCCACATATCCTGGCTTGAGAATGAGGTTTATTACTGTTATGGTATGCCTAACACTAGCCCATTTGAAGACATTACCCTCCACTGAAACAGTGCAGTAATGAAAGATCAGAAGAGCTGTAAAGAGTGAGAGCCTCGGACATAATTTCACCCTCCGGTTCCACATGAGCCATCATCTTATTGCTTGTGTAGCTCCAGAGACTGCTTTTGAACAGGTGATCGGAGGGTCCCTCCATAAGCAATTTCATTTTACACTCTATCAGAGGAGAGTCTGTACCATCATTAGGTTTGAATTTCACATTTATGGCTTGGTTTCCAGCTAACTGTGAGGAGACATTCACACAGGGTCTGCCTGGGGACCAGAAATCACTGGCTTGAGAAGTTCCCTTTAAAACACTTAAAACAGTTCTTTCTAGTATGTGTTCCCAGGTGGCTCACGTGTTACCTCATGCTTCATACAGCGGCACTCACCTCTATGTGGTGGCAGATCTGAATCAGTTTAGCAAGCAGAGTTTCCAGCTCAGTGTTTCTTTTGATAAGGTTGGTGAGGTTATTCTCCAAATTTTGCTGTGTAAAGAAAACAAGAAAACAGTTCATTTTCCTGAGGCATAGTTTAACTGAAGGCCTGTAAACATACTAGAGTTTTAGAATATTTGTACAAATTTCGGGAGAATTTGTTTCTTTCTATTGCTATTTCTTTTGCACTTTTAGTAGTGAATTGAAAGAAAGTGAAATGAGCACAAAGAGGACTTATATAACATTAAAAAAGAGCTATTAAGTGGTTCATTAAAGCAAAGAAAAGTCTTTTCATTCTGATTTCCATTTAACTTCAGAGGAGCTTGTGGAAGTTGTGAACCATTTGCCAAGTCTACATTACAGGAGGGACTGTGTTGAGACACATTAGATTCACAGGCATGTATGACATAGGTAAAGCACAAATACGGCATGAAAACTGAAGTGTGGATACAGAGAAATAAATCTTTTAAAATAAGAGAAACAGGCCTAAGAAAAAGTGCTGCCTCCTTAGATTGCGACTACAGAATATAAATAAAATAAATGAGAATGAAACAAGTAATCTACAAAAGAAGACCTGGAGAGATCACCTTAAATGCAAGACAATACTGGAGACAGAGAAACCCTGTTACTCGAAGGACGATCCAAGGCCAAAGTACATCTACAATCTACACATTGTGGCAGGCTAGGTGGTCTTGGAGAAGTGACAGTTTACTGGTGGCGGATGGGTGGGTGGGGTCTTACAATCTTGGGACTGATGCTTAAAGGTCTGTTGCTAAAGCCAACAGCACATACCACATAGTGCAAGATCAGCACTGAAACTTAGCTCTGCAATGCTCTAAGCAAATGGAAGGAATGTGCTTGACACATAAGCGCAAAGACCGGAACTGCAAGCATTTATCAGCGCAGTTTTTCTAACCTTTAAATATAAGCATTTCAAAAATAGTTTTCAATTGAAAGGCTCATATTTAAGCACAGAAGAATGGCGCTGATGTGTGCTTGCTGTTTCTGTTTTGCTCAGACATGCACACATATGTTTCTCACTATTAGCGTTTATAGGCTGTACAGGTTAACCTTCCACTTCTAAAAAAAAACAAAACCGGTAATTTAAAGTGAGAAATTCTGAATAAATCCTCTCATGAAAACCTTCACTGCATGCAAATCTCTCTCATGAATACTCATTGTTGAAATCTTGAAAACCTGACTGGCTGGGGTGCCTCCAGGACCAAGTTTGGGAACCACTGAGCTAGATTCTATACATGACACACAAAAAAAAATCAGTGCTGAAAAAAGTGCTATTCTATAAGTCGTGCTTAAAGTTAGGTGCGATTTATAGAATAGCGCTTATCCCTGGAAATCGCGCCCAACAGAAATGTGATGCAAATGTACGCACCTATATTAAACTCGTATCCCTGTTATTCTATAACAGCATGCGTTAATTGTAGGAACAGCTCCATTATGCCCACGGCCCTCCCATTTCCACCCCAGTTTTTATATTGCGCCTAAATTTACATACGTAAATGCCAATTAACTCTAATTAGTGTCAATAATTGCTTGATAAAAAGCCAATTATTGGCACTAATTAGCTTGTCTATTAAAATGTTTTATTCCATGTTGTGTTGACATTGTAATGTAATATACTATGCCATACTTTGTATTATTATTTGAATATTTTTACTGATGTAGTTGTCTATTACTTATGTTTGACTTATTCTTACTGTACACCGCCTTGAGTGAATTCCTTCATAAAGGTGGTAAATAAATCTCAATAAATTATTTAATTAAATTGTGCACACAATTTTTGGTGACTTTTATAATATTAGGGGGAATATGAACAAACACAGTTAATACAAAATAGAGGCAGGACATTATGAGGCTACAGAGATGCAGCAATAACTGCAGTTCATGTAAACATATTCTAGTATATGCCAGAGAAATTTCTGCTAAATACATTTGTTGGTCTCCTGCTAGACTATTATATCTTACTGAGTATGAGGAAATTAATAGCCTATACACCTGGATATATGATTGACCACATGCTGCCTTTTCTTAGTCTTAATGCCTCCTATGTGGCCAGAAAGAATAACCAAACTGTGCTTTTTATAGTGAGCAGTATAAGATATAAAAGAGTTTAGCAGAAAAACATTTGTGGAGGTGTATTCAAAACACTTAGACTTACACAGTTACATGGAGGGGCATTTTCAATACGACGTCTAAGTCTGATTTTGGACATTTTGCACACAACTACCAAAATCGAAATAAAAAAGGTCATTTTCAAAAAAGAAAAATGTCTATTTTTTTTTTTTTTAAATACTGTTTCGAACAAGGTTTTGTGCTTTGGACATTTTGCTTTTTGGTCAATGTTCGAAAAAAAACAAACAAACAAATACGTGCAAAACGTAGAGATTCATGCTATTGGGATGTAGGAGGAACCAGCATTTTTACTAGACTAGTCCCCCAAACATCCCAATGAGGCAACCTAGAGGGCACTTCTGTGCACTTCATAAAAATGCTACCAGGTACACATATCACCTCTGCTTCCTTATCTTATCCCCTGAGCCCTCCAAAACTCACCCAAAACACACTGTCTCCCACTGTATACCACTACAATAGACCTTTTGGGTGAAAAAGGCACTTATATGTGGATACAGTAGGGTTTTGGTGAGTTTGGTAGGTATCACAGTTTCCACCACAAGTGTGATAGGCAGAGGCAGATAGGAACTTGGGTCCTTCACTATGTACTGCACAGACCACTACACTACTCCAGGGACCTGCATGCTGCTCTAATTGACCTGCCTTTAACATCTGAGGCTGTCATAGAGGCTGGTAACATATTTTTATTTACATTTTTGGGGGGTGAGAGGGAGTCAGTGACCACTGGGGACGTATTGGGGGGGGTCACCCCTGATTCCATTTGTGCCTTATTCATTCTGAAAACAAATCTAGACCAAAAGATCTTGGTTTTAGTCCTGGTCATTTTTGTTTTGTTCCATTATAGCTGTAAAACGTCCAAATGTTAGGAATGTGCTAATCCCACCTTCAAAACGCCCCCAACATGCCCCCTTGTGATTTGTACGCACTGCAGATGAATTGCATAGATAAACATCTGTGAAAAGGTTTTGAAAATACCGATTTGGACGTTTTGAGAAGAAAAATATCCAAATGGTGCTATTTGACACTTTTTGGACATTTTTCTTTTTCAAAAATGAGCCCAATAGTAGCCTATGGAACTTTGTAAGCCTAAGTGCTTTGAATATGAGCCCCATAGACATCTAGCAGCAAGAGAATCCGGCACAAATTACTGATAGAAAAGATCAGCAAAGAACACTGCAGAAGACTGAAACTGACATTTTAAAACACTTTAGCAACGTGGAATAAGACACAAGAAATCAATCAGTTTGCAATCCCCATGCTCTCATACAGCTTTGAGAAAAACTGTACATAAGAACAAGAAAACTCCTCAGTCCCCACCAGGTAATCTACAAGAACAAATGTATGCCAAGATTGTACATCAAGAACTGCAGGCAGTAAGTGTTTTATAGAAATAGATTACTCACAGAAAGCTACAACTAGTTAACTGCAATAACAGGCCAAAATATTCAAAAACTGCTAAGTACGAAAATAAATGACCATAGTTAATTTCCATATTACACATATTCCATAAGAACATAAGAACTGCTATACTAGTTTAGACCTAAGGTTCATCAAGTCCAGTATCCTATGTCCAAAAGTGGCTTACCAAGTCACAACTACCTGGCAGGATACATAAGTGTAGATAGATTCCATGCTGCTTATGCCCAAGGATAAGCAGTGTTTTTCCCCCAAGTCTCCCTGGTTCACAGCCATTTATGGACTTTTCCAAACCTTTTTTTTTTTAAACCCAGCTATGCTGTTTACTTGGACAGTGTTCCAATGAACTGAAGGAATATGCGAGAATCCAGCAGTATGGGGCGGGGGCAGGGGGAGAAGCAACAGAAGAATTAGACCAGCAAACAAAGGGAAATCAACTTTATGCATGTTAACTTGTAAATTAATATGAGTCTGATGATTTTGTGTCCATTTTCAAAGGTGTGAATGTGAGCAAATGAATGGCTGTCTCTAATCAAAACCTGACACATGAATCATTATGGAGAGCTGAACTTAAAAGTAAAGATGAAAGAGTCATAATCACAGCATGATTCACAACCAGCATAGGAAAAACGGGTAAAACAAACAAATACAGATTTTATAGTCCTGAACTGGTAAAAATCACACATCTCATGGTTGAGTGTGATGTTCTTGACATCAGAAGACCTATATAGAGAGAGGCACAATAAAGCAGCATGGCCAGTCCACTGGAAACTAAACACTATTATACTCCTGTTCCAGAAAAACACTAGGCTCATGACCCTGACAGAAGTTGCGATCATTTGGGACATCCTCATTTCCACAGATATAAAGCTTGATGCAAGACAATCACACATTATACTAAATGAGAAAAATCACAGGAATAGAATTACCAAGGGATCCTTTTACTAGCGAGTGTTAAGCAGTTAGGACAAGATTCTATATATGGCGCCTGAAAATCAGCACCAAAATTATTTCCGCCTAGGCGTATTCTGTAAACCGTGCCTACCCATCCATCTGCCCATCCATGCCATCTACTATCCTTTTCTCTTCATTAGAAATCCTATGTACTTCTCCTATGTACTTCTCCCAGACTTGCTTGAATTCAGATACAGGCTTTGTCTCCACTACCTCCACCGGAAGGCTGTTCCACAGATTCACCCCCCCCCCCCCCTCCGTAAAGAAGCAGTTCCTTAAGTTACTCCTGAGTAGGTCCCCTTTCACCTTCATCCTATGCCCCCTCATTCTAGAGCTTCTTTTCAATTGAAAGAGACTCAGCTCCTATACATTTATGCCTCAGAAGTATTTAAATGTCTCTATCATATCACTCCTCTCCTGCCTGTCTTCCAATGTTCATCTAGCTTTATGATGAAGAACACTGACCATTTTAGTAGCTCTCCTCTGGATTGACTCCATCTTGTTTATATCTTTTAGAAGATCTGGTCTCTAGAACTGTACACAGTACTCTAAATGAGGTCTCATCAGAGACTTCTACACAGGCATTATCATCTCCTTTTACCTGCTGGCTATTCATCTCCTCACCTTTCCCATCCTTCTATCACCATTGCATTTTCTACCTGTTTGACCACCTTAAGATCATCACATATGACCACACCCAAGTGCCGCTGCTCTTTTGTGCACAGAAGTACTTCACCCATTAAACTGTACCTCTCTCTTGGGTTTTTGCAGCCCAAATGCATGCCCTGCATTTTTTAGCATTAAATCTTAGCTACCAAATTCTGGACCATTCTTTCAGCTTTGCTAGGTCCCTTTTCTTGCTATCCAGATCATCAGTGGTGTCTACCCTACTTCAGATTTTGGTATTATCCAAAAAGAGGCAAACCTTACCAGTCAGCCCCTTCAGCAAAATTGCTTACAATCCAGACAACCCTTCATCAATATCGCTTAAAGGACTTTTACAAGTTAAGGGCACAAAGAATAGTCTCTTCCTGAAATTCTCTCTTCCTTTATGCCACCTTATTTTATCATAAGAGTTCTGAGCTTGCTCAGTTCTCCTTGTAGAGTTCATAGTGAAAACCTCACAGAAAATCAAGAATATATCTCCTCCCCCTTACTGCCATTATATTGTGGTACCTGTAGTGCCCCTCCCACAACAGTAAAACCCACCCCTAGCACGTCCCAACCTCCCTTCTGGATGCCACCAAGTTCTGGTAGGCCCTCCCAGGTCTAACTTATCTTAAATGGTAGTCCTCGTTCCTGCTCTTAGACGTTCCTGCTTAAAAGTGGTGGCCAAAACATCCGGCTATATTTTCATGGTACTACCATTAAGGGCTCACCATGGAAGTTAAGGTAGACCCAGAAGGACCAGCAGAACTTGGTGGAGTCAGGGGGACCTGATATCCCCCCCCCCCTCACTGCAGGTCCTGGCTGATATTCAGCCAGGACTCACATTTAGGTGGGTCCCAGCTGAACATTGGCCAAGACCTGCATAACTCCCCATAGCCAGCACATATCCAGTGAAACCTGTATAATCAATGGCCTGAGGTTACTTTAGCCAGCGACAGCCAGCATTTAAAACAATCACTGAACTCCATCGGCTAAATATTGATTGAATAGTTTTTATAATTTACACATGTAACTTTGCACCCTGACCACACTCCAACCAGACTCAGTCCATGTATTTTCCCACCTTCAAACTTGCTACCTAAATATTGGCATCCACTTTATAGAATTATCCCCAATGAGGGTATTTTTATAATAAAGCTTCATAAAATACCAGTGTGACAGAAATTGCACCTACCTAGCAGGTGTGGATAGTTGCAGCTACTCTCAAGGTGGTGTATACGGCCACCCCTAAATTAATAATGTATGCATGTAGATTAGAATGTAAACCACTTTGATAACTTTCAGACTCACAGGCAGTATATAAGAAATTAACTAACTAAATAAATAAAATTAGCGTATTTTATCATCTATGTGCGTTCTTACCTACTCCACCCATACTCTGCTGAAATTCCGCCCCTGTACATGCTTATCGGGAAAGTTTGCTCCATCATGTCACAACATTTACTTTTATGCCAGTTGGTATAAGAGGACATTCATGTCATATAAAATATGACCAAACATGCATGAAAATTATACAATATGCAGCACCTGCCTCATTTAACTATTCCTCAAAGCAGTCTACAATGTATTTCCTTTTGAATTCTATAGTCATTTCAGGAGAAATTGACAATCATGGAGAAAGAATCGGAAGATGGACGTCCTTCTCCCAGGGACGCCCAAATTGGTATAACAAAACTCAATTTAGGACGTCTCCAACTGCACCACTCCCTCGCAAGGACGGCCAAAGTTCAAAAGGGCGTGTTGGAGGTGTAGCGAAGGCGGGACTTGGGCGTGCCTAACCTGAAGCAGAGCCAGGTTGACGGCGTGGGGGGAGCGAAAGCGGACTTCTGCCGGCACACATTTTCAATGCAACACGAGAAAAAAATAGGCGCCGGCAGAACTCCGTTTGGGGTAGCGGCTGCTCCCCTGGCGACCCCTTAGCTACACCACTTAGGCCTAACACTTGGACGTCCTTGACCCATAATCAAAAAAAAACAAGGACGTCCCTGACGGACACTTGGACTTTTTCACCCAGACCTGTTTTTCTTACGACTAAGGCACAAAAAGGTACCCGAAATGACCAGATGACCACCGGAGGGAATCGGGAATGATCTCCCGTTACTCCCCCAGTGGTCACTAACCCCCTCCCACCCTCGAAAAACATCTTTCAAAATATGTTGTGTCAGCCTCTATGCCAGCCTCAGATGTCATACTCAGGTCCATGACAGCGCATGCAGGTCCGTAGAGCAGTTTTAGTGGGTACTTAAGTGCACTTCAGACAGGCGGACCCAGGCCCATACCCCCCTACCTGTTAAATTTGTGGAGGAAACAGTGAGCTCTCCAAAACCCACCACAAACCCACTGTACCCAAATATAGGTACCCCCTTCACCCGTAAGGGCTATGGTAGTGGTGTACAGTTGTGGGTAGTGGGGCTCAGCACACAAGATAAGGGAGCTATGTTCCTGGGAGCAATTTATGAAGTCCATTGCAGTGCCCCCTAGGGTGCCCGGTTGTTGTCCTGGCATGTCAGGGGGACCAGTGCACTAGAAATGCTGGCTCCTCCCACAACCAAATGGCTTGCATTTGGCTGTTTTTGACATGGACGTCTTTGGTTTCGAAAATCGCCGAAAGTCAGAAAAGTCCATGTCTAGGGATGACCAAATGTAGGGATGTCCAAATTTAAGGATTTGGACGTCCCTGATGGTATTTTTGAAATGAAATATGGACGTCCATCTTGTTTTGAAAATACGGGTTTCCCCGCCCCTGGATTTTGCCGTTTTGCAAGGACGTCCCTTTTGAAAATGCCCCTCCATCTCACTTGGTCACATCCTAGTGTTGCCTCTATTATAGAAGTCAGAGCTACATGCCTATTTTCTCATTTGCTAACTCCTCTTACTCTCTTACCTATCTATATGTTCCATCTTTGCTTACACACTATGCTGTCTATTAAAATGTTCTATTACATACTGTGTTGACATTGTAAGTGGTATACTATACCATACTTTGTATTGCTATTTGAATACTAGCCGTTAAGCCCATAACAACGGGCTAGTTTTTTGTTTTCCTATGCCCCCCCCCCCGGGTCCACCAACCCTGCTCTCTCCCCTGCCCTCTCCCCAGCGTGTTTCCCTCAGTTCCGCCCCCTCCTTCCCTCCATGCTCCCTCCTCCTCCGATTTCCAAGCTCATGTCCAAGCCCTCCTCCCTACTGGGCTGTACTGCTGGTGGAGGCGGAGCTTGGACTTCTACACTCTTAGCATTCTGAGTGACTCTACTGCGCATTTGCAGGTGAGTCGGTCACTTGCTGTTTATATGTTTGATTTTTACTGCTGTAATTGTTTATTGCTTATGTTTGAATTATTCTTACTGTACACTGCCTTGAGTGAATTCTTTCAAAAAGGCGGTAAATAAATCCTAATAAATAAATAAATGCATGGGCAAAAAGGCCAAACCAGGACTGAATCAGCCTTCTGGGTGAGGTGGAATCTAGGCAATTCACCTCAGATGGCTTTGAAAGGCAGAAGGAAAACATTTCAAACTCATTTTATGGAAGGTTAAAAAAAACCTCTGCTATAGTTAATAATAGATTGCAGGTAGGTATGAAGTCAGCTCAGAGAGTGCAGTTCAGACTCTGCTTCTAGCTTGTTGACTTCTATAAACATCTGTTTGCCTGTGGCTTTTCTTAACAGATACATAATGGGAAAAACCTGTTTAATCAACTCGCATATATATCTTACTAAATTTCTGGCTGAAATTAATCAGCCTATCTTGATCCCACAGGGTTTATATAAGTCAAACAATGCACACATTATACAAGCCTGAAAAGCTAAGGAGGTGATGCGAGGGCAGGGGAAGGAAAAGAGAAAGTAAGGTAGACTGCTATGCCATCAGATCAGTGAAAGTGACATAAAAATTCATCAGTTTTCAGGACCTCATTGCCTCAGGGTTTAGTAAGTTCTATGGTACAAGATGTCCACTGTTAGAATTCCAGACCAACTTTTGACATGCAAGGATACTACTCTGCAGGAGAAGACTTTGCCAAAATATTTTAACATAAATACAAAACAACATTGAAATTTCAGCAGTTCAGAGTTCAAGACTGAGTGTTCCAAAGTCATCAAAATTTAATATGCAACATCTAGCTAGCTGTTGCTGATGTACATGATGCTCATAAAATGAAATGACATAAACAAATTAGCAATGGGATAAAAACTACATCAGCTAAAGGAAATTACATGGTAAATACTGTATGGTTCCCATGGTGCAAAATCCCAACCTTATACAAAGGAAAGATTTAAGTGTAAGGAGAGGTCTCTGCAGTGTGAGATAACATGCAAATTTGAGATATCTTATTCCAGGAAGTTCTTCCATGTCTCATTACTGCATACCAAGGAAAAACTCAAAGACACTCAGCATGTGTCACGCGGTATGAGAGTGGCCCAAAAACAGGAAGTTGAGAATCTCTTGTGTTAAGCGTTTTGCTTGGAGGGGTCCTTTTATGAAGCTGCAGCAAAAGGGGCCTGCACTGGCATTGGTGCATGTTTTTGACGTGGAGCAAGGACCCCTTTTACTTCTGCGGGTAAAAGGCAGGTCTTTCTTTTTTTTTTTTTTAAGGAAATGGCTGTGTGGCAAGTGAAGGACTTGCAGCACGTCCATTGAGGTGGTGGTAAGGGCTCCCGAGCTAACCTGGCGGTAACTTACATCAGGCTACACACTGGCACTACAAAAATAAAAATATTTTTGTAGTGCTGGAAAATGGCGCACACTGGGGGTGGGAACTACCTCCAGGCTGCTGCAGTAGCCCAGCAGTACTTCCGTTTTAGCGAGTGGAAATCCCATGTTGGGCTTAACGCCGCTTTGTAAAATACCCCCACAATAACATAGTAACGTGAGTAACATAGTAGATGACGGCAGAGAAAGACCTGTACGGTCCATCCAGTCTGCCCAACAAGATAAACTCATATGTGCTACTTTATGTGTATACCTGACTTTTATTTGTATCTGCCATTTTCAGGGCACAGACCGTAGAAGTCTGCCCAGCACTAGCCCCGCCTCCCAACCACATATGAGTAAGGACCAGAAAATCTATTAAAAATAAGATTTGTCTTTCCGGCTTTGAGATACTGGCTATTTTACGCTCATAAATTTTTTTACACTCATAAATTTTTTTCATAGGTTTACAATAAAGGGATCTACTTTAATGAGGAACCACTGTACAGTATCTTTTTTTGTCTGTGCTGTTGTATGGTATTTTATGAATGTCAGTCATGCATGCCTGTTCTATTGCCAACAACCCCTCTATCACTTACAACTGATATTTCATATTTAATGATTTAACTTCTTCAGACAAATTGAATATTTATACTACAATTCCAGGTAAGCAATTTCCTTACATTTTGTATCAAGAAGCATTCTATCGCTGTATGCATTTCTCATGAAATAGCATGCCCTTGCTTAGATTTGACCTTGTCTCCGATATCCAGGTCACCTCAATAGAATGGATGAGAGAATACAACTGCAGCGTCCACTATAGCATTGGTTATCAACCCAGTTCTCGGGGACCAGCTGGTAAGCTAGGCTTTTAGCATATCCAAAATCAAGATGAGTAACTTATTTGCATACAATTAAAAATGGTGCATTCAAATGTATCTCATACCTACTGATTGAACATCCTGAAAATTGATGGGCTAAGCTGACCCTAAGGACTGAATTGAAAACCACTGATACTGTGATAATGTGAATGAGGGTTGAGTATGGGCCTTCACAGATACAGCCAGACAAGGGTAAAAATTAAAGCAAAAACCTCTTTAATTAACACAAATGTGCCATAGCCTGTTATTACACAGGAACAGTAAATTAGGAATAGTCTTGTGGGTTTCAGATGCAATTTTCATTCAGACCTATTGCTGACAGATCCCAGAGCAGTAGCAAGAACTTCTGGAACAAAATCCAGCATAGGCCGGCAAGCTCTCATACACTAACAGGCTTTGTAGAGGCTCCATATCTGCCCTTCACAAGGCTTTCTGTTACCACGGAAACGAGGACAGGGCTGCTGTAGTACCTGCCAATATATCAGGGTCTACAGACTCCAAGTTGAATATTTCTAGTGAGCAATGTCTGCAACTGGGTTAGTTTTGCACGCACCATAGCAATAATGATCCTTATTCCTAAGCCAAGATACGTGGAGTTTGATCTCAGTCTCTCAAATTTACTCACTGCTAATGCTCACCGTAGTTACTTCCATAGGGACCAATCCAATAAAGTGTACTAGGCTTTGTGCACTAATTAACTCTGCTTCAGCACAATTTTATGGGCACTTTATGCAAAAACAGACTTTGTACATAAGTTAACTGTACAGAAAGCCATGCTAATGAAGCTATCAGCTATTCTACTCAGACGCAGAAGATCAAAAGGCTGAGGACAATCCTGGGGCTTTAATGCATGGTCTGAGGAGGTATAAAAGTTTGTGTCATTCTTCTGCAGTCAGTGTTAGTGAAGATTTCATGCCTGTTTCTTCTCTTTACTGCGAGACCCTAAGACACACAACTTTTTTCTGGCTTCTATAAAATGTATGAGTAACCCCCCCCCCCCCCCACCCCCAAAAAAAAATAAAAAAACAAATAAAACCTGAGAACTGAGAGGGAGGTATGCTGGAACAAAGAGCAAACATGTTGGACTGCTGAGAGTTGTGGGCATGCACATATCTGAACACAAGAAAATTATATTGATACCCAGAATTGCATGCCCATACATATGTCAGTATGCATTTTTTTAAACATTGTAGTAATTTGGTTTACTGCTCCAGGAGTATAAATTTTGTCTGGAAGTGCAATAGAACAATGTGCCACAGTTCAGTACATAGTTCTAATGCATGGCTTATTACACTGGCTCGGGCTTAGAAAGGGACTTTGATCTCTCTAGTTGAGGACACATCAGAGGGCACCCCTGTATGTCCACAAAAAACATTGATAAATTTCCTGTACATAGCTTAACTATTCGTTGAGTGAAAAAATATTTCCTCCTATTTGTTTTAAAAGTATTTCTATGTAACTTCATTGAGTGTCCCGTAGTCTTTGTACTTTTTGAAAGAGTAAAAAAAAAAATTCGATATTTTGTAGACATCAATCATATTCCCCCTCAGCTGTCTCTTTTCCAAGCTGAAGAGCCCTGACCTCTTTAGCCTTTCTTCATATGAGAGGAGTTCCATCCCCTTTATTATTTTATTGCCCTTGTTTGAACCTTTTTTCTAATTCCACCATATCTTTTACCAGATACGGCAACCAGAATTTCAAGCAAGGGAACATCATTTCTGCTCAGCAGTCATTGCTCTGGTTGCCTCTTGCTGACTATGCCAAGTTTAAAATTTTGTCACTCATACAGAGAATTAGATTGCCATGCTTGGGCATGTGGAAATAAAAGTCAGCAACTAAGTTGTGAGTAAAACCTTTTTAACTGGACTATCTTAACATGTCTTTGACAAGCTTTCAAGAGTTAGTCCTATGTAACGGTATCACCTACCAATTGGTTGTTGACTCTTATTTCCACATGCCACTCCACATAAATGTTTATGAGGCTTAGGGCCAAAGTATTTGAGGGGGCAGATGAAGTTATATAAACTTTAAAGGTCTGTGAGATCTACAGTCGAATGTTATGTCTCCCCGCTTTCAAGGATGCACATTATACCTCTATAGTACTTAAAACAGAGCTCTCTTTGTCCAGAGCTGTAAGAGAGAGTGGAGATTTTATTAGATTTTAGGAAGACAGTCTAGTCTTGGCTGTTTTACAGACTCTCAGATTAAAACAAAACAAATATAAGATCCTTATTTATTTTGTTTTGTAGAGGTTTTTTTCTTAATGTTGTAATTTGGTGCTCTAGGAATGTAAATGGAGGGCAGTAAATAAATAGATAATACTACTACTATTTAGCATTAAAGTAAGTCAGTAAATCAAGACAAAAATCTTTCAGCATTAAGCCAGAAAATATAGATAGCCCTTATACTGTTACAGAGAACCAAATAAAGTCAGATATAATAGCTCATCATTGAAGCAGGCTTAACTACAAAGAGGAGTCAGTAATATGAGGTAGACACTACAGGCTTGTTGGAAAAAGTAATTTATTAATTGATCTTTATTAAAAAAATTAAAAAGCAGCCTGACTTTTGAGCCCAGCTTTGAACAGTAGGACATTCCAGAGGAAAAGAACAAGTTTGAATCAATTTCACAGTTTTTAAAGATATAACTTCCCCACTCTATTCTCTCACTTCCAGTACCATCCATGTAAGCTACACTTCATTCACAAATCTTTTCTTTGGCTTTTAAGTATCAGTATGTTTTCATATACATTATTTTATGGGCCCTGGGTATCACCCCACCCTAAGTGGAGCAAGTAGAGTCTTTCTTAAAAGCTTCTTCTCACACTTTCAAGAAATAGTAGCTCTCCGCAGGTCAGTAAGTTTTATTTCCACCAAGGAATCAAGAATAATCTGTCAAATGAATAAAAGAGTGCAAGGGCTCTTGAAAGGACAACCCTTGGGTCTATTAGCTTTAAGAACCAAATGCTGAAAGAAGAGAAAGAGCCTTTACATTGGCTCAACCTGCCTGGGTGGGCTTCCTCAACAGCTTCAGTCTAACTCCTAAGGACAGTGGACCCTTGTTGGAGCTCATGTGTGAGAATAACGGAGTCTTCTAAGTTACCTATGCTTTAATTAACTCTTTGCAAAGAATCCTAACATCTCGCATGGTGAACAGCCCCAGTGTTTGAGTTACAATGAAAAGAGCTGCAGTAAATATGGACCACCGATCCGTCTTTACACCAAAGCAATGCAATAGCTTGAAAATGTATGCTGACCTACCTACTTTGGTCACATCCTATCTCTGACCAGTCAGCTGTAAAGCTTAGCCACCCAGAACCTCTGGGTTATGGGGAGACGATAATGTTCCATTTTTTTTATAGCAGATACAAAATGTAAGCACTTGAGCTCCACGAATCCATTAATCCCAAACTATTGGATGGGCTTTTTTATTTTTGTTTGCTTCAATATGTTAAAAACTCTTCATTTGACTAATATGTGTCCAATTTTCAAGGATTCTCCTTTGCAAAATGAATCTTATTAACGGTGTGGGTTCAGTTCTTGAAAGGGTGCACAGCAAGTAATCCAGAAATTAACTGTAGCACACTAATCTCAACTATCTTCACATTTATTTTGGGTACAATGTTTAAAATGAAATGGGATACAATCACCAACTAAATTGCAGGATGGGAAATAAGGTTGGAAAATGTGCTGAACAGCAACTGATAATTTGTCTCCCTCTGTTCTTAAATACTAACTGGCCGATATTTAGCTGGTGATAATCAGGGTGTTTTTTTTTAAATGCAGATCACCGTGGCCAGATTTAAGCCCCAATATTCAATGGTAGGGCACTGGAATGGAATATTTCGGGATTAGAGGCTGACTGAATTTCAGTTTTGGTGCCGAAAGTGGCCCAAAATCTTTTTTCTGTCCGGTTTTGGCCAAAAGGCTATGGCCATAGTTTCAGTTTCAGTCAAAACTGACCGTATGTTTTTGGTGGAAGCGGAAAATGTGTGCTTAGTCCTGCCTGTTATGATCTTGTACAGTAGTTTATTTGTTAAATAAAGTGCTCAAAATTGATCCTTTTGATACAAAAGTTTAGCAGGAATTTAAGTCTATAAATTTGGGATACGTTCCTCAGGAATTAGCCTCTCTGTGGAGATACAACATTAGTTGTCACTCCAAATGTGGCAAAAATCACCTATTGTAAAAGCACTGTGGTTTTTAGTTTCAAATTTCATTAGCTGTGGTCCATGTGTGCAGAGGCTATTTTGTTTGGAAATAAAATATGGTCTTTCAGTATTTTAAATATTATATATATATATATATATATATATATATTCTGTGTTGGATACTATTCAGGTAATTCTAAAGAATTTCAAGGCTTTGTTGTGTATGATGAAGACGTAGCAATTTAATCAAACTTTTGGTGTGCAGAAACTAGATTCTATGAGAAAGGAACCTGCAGTGATTGTTTTCAAGAACAAGTATATTCAATGCTGGGCCATATTTGGGTACCATCTAGAGTCAGGCACCAACCTGGAAGTTATGTAAGAGCCAGCCGATATTTAGTGCTGGTTTCTGCATAGTTGAGTGGGCAAAGATACGACTACCTTTCTATAATTCTGTCTGCTTGCTTAGGGGTCCTTTTACTAAGGTGCGCTGAAAAATGGCTTGTGGTAATGTAGGCGTGGATTTTGGGTGCACGCCGATCCATTTTTTAACGCGCCTGTAAAAAATGCTTTTTTTTTTGCCAAAATCAAAACTGCCACACATCCATTTTGGGTCTGAGACCTTACCGTTAGCCATTGACCTAGCGGTAAAGACTCACGTGGTAACCGGGCAGTAATGACCTACATACACCAAATGCCACTTGGCGTGCGTCCGTTACACATGCTCAAAAATAAAAAATATTTTTCAGACGGGCATATCGGATGCACGCCAAAAATGAAATTACCGCAAGAGCTACGAAGTAGTCGGGTGGTAACTACATTTTGGCACCTTAGTTATTTGGGTGGTTTGACAAGGTACCTCATGAAAGGCTACAGAGGAAATTGGAGGGTCATGATATAAGAGGAAATGTCCTATTGTGGATTAAAAACTGGTTGAAGGATAGGAAACAGAGTGGGGTTAAATGGTCAGTATTCACAATGGAGAAGGGTAGTTAGTGGGGTTCCTCAGGGGTCTGTGCTAGGACCGCTGCTTTTTAATATATTTATAAATGATTTAGAGATGGGAGTAACTAGCGAGGTAATTAAATTTGCTGATGACACAAAGTTATTCAAAGTTGTTAAATCGCGACAGGATTGTGAAAAATTACAAGAGGACCTTATGAGACTGGGGGACTAGGCGGCTAAATGGCAGATGACCCTGAGTCACTGCCAGCACTGAATATGGCCAGTGCCCATATAGCTGCCAGCTCCTCCCCCAGACTGCCCTGGAACTACCCCCGCAGTACCATGGCAGTTAGAGCTGATATTCAATGGTATTGCCCGGTTACATGCCATTGAATATCAGCAACTTTAATAGTCTAAAACTCAATCAACTGTCAATATATTAGCAACCCACCACCAATAATGTTAAATGCACATGCCTCAGCAGTGACTCATTTCACACTGAAATACAACTCACTGATTCACTGATATCATCATCGGTCAGCCTGTCCACTCTTTAATATTTTAGAAAACGTTTTGGCTATTTTTAAATTTTCTGAAAAAAGCTACTCAGTAGTATGATATCTCACTGAAGAACCAATGCAAACGTGGTCCAGACAAAAACAATATATTTCGACTTTATTTTCGTCATCTGAATGACTCTTTCCTTGGGGGTAAGATCCAGATCTTTCCGGACATTGCAAGAAATACACAAAAAAGGAGAAAAGAATCTCTTTTATATAAATCCAGGGTTTTGAATTTAGGCGCTCTTTTTGTGTTAAAGTTTCCTTGCAGATGTTGTATATCTTTAGAATCAGTTAACTATGTATTCTATACAGGGGTGTGCTGATAAATGTTTAACAACAGGCTTTCTCCGGACATAGCCAGCTCTGCAGTTGGAAGGGCCAGGGGTGACTGGGGGGGGGGGGGGGGGAGTAACACTTGCCTCTCTCTCCTCCCTCCCTTCGTGCGGGCATGCTAGGCATACCTTTGCTGGCAGCCAATAAATGGACCACCATTCCCAACATCTTGCTCTGAGCAGCATGCTAGAACTTCTCTCACATGCTCGAGAAGTCCCAGCCTGGAAACAAGGAGTGGGGAGCAGCAGTAGTCTATTTACTTGGCTGGCAGGGCTCAGCATCCCCACCAGCAAAGTAAAAGATAATTCAGCAGGGGGCCCAAGCCCACATTTTGGGAGCCAGTTGTTAAAGTAGCCATGGAGGGCCTTACTTTAACAACCGGCTCCCAAAATTCTTAAAAACTTAACAACCGGCTCTTGTGAGCCTGTGAGAGCCTGCTCCAGCACACCACTGATTCTATACCCCAAGAAAATTGTTGGAATTTATTGAACTTAAAGAAAAAGGGAGAAGACTCCTGGAAACGATCTCATAGGAAATGCTGTAAAGTCAGCTTTCGGTCTCTGTTGTTCCTAACTGCTTATTAATTTGATTTAACTTTCTTTATATATCTTAGTATCTTGATTCAGATATTGATATTGGGGACTAAAGTAATAGTATATTTCAATAATATATTTACTGGATGTAAAATATGTTATTCATATATCTTATTTTTTTCTGTATTTCCACATTTATATTTTAAATATGTAAATGTAAAAAATTAATAAATATGTGGAAAAAAAAAACCCAACTACCCTGCAATATTCAGCAGGCGATCACTGGTTATCACCTGTTGACAATTGCCGGTTAGCACATAGCTGGTAAACGGTTATATCGCATGATATAACCGGCTATCTGCTAATATTCAGTACATTACCGGGGCCCTTTTACAAATGTGCTTAAGGGCCTACTGCATACCCCAGGCGGTAATTTTGAATTAGGCACGAACTGAAAACACGCGGTAGAAAATATGCCACAGAAAGGTGGCATATCAAGTCCATTTCCTTTCCCGCAGTCTGAATATCGGGCCTTTGTATTTATAATGCTTTCAGAAGAGAATAGAATTATCTCTGAAAACGCATAGAGATCATAATTCACACCCCAAATGGGAAGCGAAAAGGGGTAGGGCTCTCATTTTTAGCTTAAGCCAAAATTCTAGAGCAGTCTTCTCAACAGGGACATGTTCCCTCCTAGCACAAACTACAGGAAGAATATTCCTAAAACATCAGAACATGCAGCTGGACAGTGGCTGATAGTGATGGTACCACAGTCCTCTATCACATGAGCACAACTTCAAAGCTGCTTAAATCCATCCTAACAGATGCACACTGTGTTCAAGCATCTCACTGGCACACGATTAAATTGGAAGCTGAGCTTGCCAATGACCCCAATTTTCGATTTCTAAGAGGGTTCCTGAGCATCAGGTTTCAAAGAATTAGCCGGTGGCTATTGTGCATTACTTGTTAAGCACATGCATGAAGCAGGATATTATCTAATAGCTGTTGGACTTATACAGGTCTTAAAGGATATATTGCTTGAGCTTGAATCCGTGCTAGGTTTTTAATACAAAGCATTAGCTACCGGACACATTTTTCAGCTGAACACACAGGATCTGGTTGGGTTCCTTCTACGATATTCTGAGAAATGCTTCCAAACCACACTCAAAGCACTCACACAATGCCTCTATTTGTAAGTGAAGTTGTGGGGAGAATCATGTAACCAACCATGCACAGATTTTCCCCTAAAGAAACAAATGAAAGATCATCTCACTAACAAGGAGGCATCAGAGATGAGAAGCCCAGGATTTAAAGTACATTCCATCCAGGTTCCCTTAGAGAGGCCACCCAAATTGAGTGATTTTAATGATAATGTAATTACACCCCCAAAGAAAGATAAACTTGTTAAAACAAATCTATTAGGCTCGTAATACAGTAATTGACATAGCCCTGATGTTCAGAACCTAATGCCGGCTTTAGAGTCGATTAGCACTGGACTGCGCAGAATGTTCAGAGGACTTTAGCGCAGAAGACAACGTGTGCATTAAAGATGGCCACAAAATGTATTTACATGTTGTCAAATGCATGTTAATGAGGTCATTTGCTACTCCCTCCCAATGCTCAGAGAACAGTGCACAAACAAACCCTGCTCTTAAAACTAGAAACCTACTGCTAGCTCAGAGCTGGCATTGGGGGGTTTGAAGGGAGGATCTATTATGATTTTAAGTTTAAAATTTGCTGGTTTTGATTTGCTTTGGAAGCAGAAGGAAGCCCGTGCAAGCCTGTAAGTGCCGGTGCTGAGAAACAAATGTGTGTGACTCCGAGCAAACCCGAAAGCGAAAGCACACATTGGGGCCTGTATTGTGCACTTAAATATAAGCTTTTAAAGTGAAAAAATGGAAAAGTTTATATTTAAAGGTACAGAAGAATGGCGTCAATGTGTGCTTCACTTCAGGGTTTGCCTGGGCATGCGCACAAGAGCTGCGCTTACTGTACAACACTTGTCTGCATGCTTCAGGCACATTCCTCCCTCTTACTTTTGGTCTCACAGCATGCATATAATTTGAATGCTATTACCTTTGAGCATTGGAGGGCTATTTTTCTGTGCTATTCCCGCGGTATGGAGCGGCAATGTTCGCTTTAGTGCCAGAGCTTTGAGCATCGGGGCTCCAATGATGTGCTTATTTAAAAAGCTGATCTCCATACTTAGCTTTGTCAAGCTGCTGTCAGATTCTAGAAGGTGAGCCCTTGGGCCTCCGCGGGGCTCCTGAATGGGGCCAGCAGGGTACCTACAGATGGCAGAGGAGTCACGTCAAACAGTTGACAGCAACAGAATGGCTCTGAAAAGAGCCCTTGGAGCAGGCCTGGAAGAACTGAGACCTGAGGTGGCTCTGAAAAGAGCCCTTGGGGGGCAGGCCTGGAAGAACTGAGACCTGAGCTGGCTCTGTAAAGAGCCCTTGAAGGCAGGCCCAGAGACTGGAATAGGAAGGCTGAGGCAGGACTGGAGCAGGACACCTGAGCAACACGACTTGCTGCTGCAAAGGCAGAGTGCAAGGGAAATCAGCTGTCTTAAATGTGCCCAGGGTCTGAACTCATCAAGGAGCGTCCGCCTGATGTCCTGCTGTGCTGCTCATAAAAAGATGTTCTGGCACGTGCTCATACCCTAACGGGACCCGACAACCGTTGGTGTGGGTGGCCAGAGAGGATGTCGCAGCTTCGACCCCTTCGCAGACCCAACCTCGACTTTCTGCTGAAGAACACAAGTGAGTCGGGACATGGGGTATGGCCCGACGGGGTTGTGACAGTTGCCTCAACAATATAAACTGGCCGATATTCAGCCCACTGGAGGCAGGCTGGCTAAATCCTGTGATCAGCGCTGAGCAAGGGTATTCAATGCCAGGTTTTTTTTGGCTGATTTAAACTTAACCAGTTCAAGTCAATATTCAGTTCCCAGCATCTTTTATTATAAAATTAGCATTTCAAGGAAACAACCTTGGGAGGAACAACATTATAATATCATATAGAAAACTTATTTACTCACATTGTGTACTAATGTTTTAATGAATATTTTTTGCTTCACAGTTCATTGTATAAAATGAGCCCTGCAGCAAACAACATGCATTAAGGACATTAGTGTGCATAGTAAATGACTCCCATATGATAGGATATTGTTATCCCTCCCAAGGTTGTTTCCTTGTTTGAAGACATCTTTAGAAATAAAACTTCATGTGTAGGGCAAAACAATGTGGTCAAAGCCATGATGGTGTTACAAACACAAGGATGTTTCTACATACAACAGATGTAAAGTTGGAATAAATCTGAGTGTCCCTCAAAATGCCCTATCCAATGAATATCATTACTAGACAATAGCCATGTCCAGAGCTAAGGAGACTCCAGGAGATGGAGATCCAGCGTGACAGCAGGAATCTGGAATAAAGAAAGAGAAAATTACCCCCCCCCCACCATCCCGGGTCAGTTCTTTGTCTCCAAATAGGGAAGGAAGACCCTGTTTCAATATAAAAGTGATCATATGTATAATTCTATTAGATTGTAAGCTCTTTGAGCAGGGACTGTCTTTCTTCTATGTTTGTGCAGCGCTGCGTATGCCTTGTAGCGCTATAGAAATGCTAAATAGTAGTAGTAGTAGTAGTATTTCTTCTCCCCGTTACAACTATCAAGTGTTCAATGTGTCACTGTTGTTACAGTAAAACTGGGATTGGTTAATCATCTATGCTTCCATGTTTATTTCATTGCCAACAGAGGATCCGATGTTAATTCAACAACCAGATCTCTGCCTCCCTCTGCTGGCCAGGGTTGTGGATACTGCAGAAGGTGCATTCAAAGGGAGGGAGGGAGGGAGGGAGGGGGTGTCTCAATAGCAGCACACAGGTACCACCTACTGGTCAGACTTAGGAGTGCATAGAGGGAGACACGGTCTGCAGCCTATAGTGAAGGACCATCACCCCAACAGCTGGACAGAGGAGATGAGAGGTTATAAATTTGGGAGAGAATCCCTGGATAGTTGCAACTGATGCTAATGAAGACTCATTGTTTTGTAGCCCAATACAGCCCCTCCCCCATATATAGATAGATATAGATATATGTATGTATGTATATATACATTCACTCAGAAACATACACATATGGCATGTATTAGAGGAGTATTTCTTGCTTTTTTGAACATTCTCCTAACAGGATGGATCTTTTACCTTCTCCTTCCTTTTATACTGGATTGAAACACTTCCTTCTGGTCTTTGCTGCCAAACAGTATCAGAGGAAATGTCATAGAGATATTGTTGGTAGTGCTGGAGGTGTACAGGTTAGTCACACTTCATTTATAACTGATCTATGTACAAACTGCCCAGCAGTTCACATTTTCTTTGCATGTCTACAGTTGATTTATGTTTCAATGTGCAAGTGAAAAGGGCAGACTCTTCTGAACTATGAAAACTTGGAAAGAGTTCCAGGGAAAGAATTCTTCCACTGGGAACTCAGCACTACATAACTACAAGCCTGTGTCATGAGATGTTTCTGATGCACGCTTAATCATATGATATCTACATCCTACAGACTCAAATGGAAGCACACACAGGCTTACATAAAGGTTAGAACCTCTGCAATCTAAGAGGCAAAACACCTATGAAAGGCAACTAAATGCAGCAGATAGCAGAACAAATGAGCCTGTGGAGATGTTGATTTATTTAGAACACATTTCTTTCCTAGGATTATAGTAGATTTTTTTTTTAACAAGTCACGAAGCATAAGGATTTTCCCTTTTCATACTGACATATGAACAAGGATGGAATGTCAGGCTTACAAACAGGTACGAACATAAAAATAGCCATACTGGGACAGAGCAATGGTCCATCTAGCCCAGTATCCTGCTTCCAACAGTGGCCAATTCAGGTCACAACCGATTTCGTACAACATCAGAAATGCTAAACTCCAGTAGAATAATGTCGCTTTTTTAAAACATTATTTATTTATTAGAATTTATTTACTGCCTTTTTGAAGAAACTCACCCAAGGCAATAACAAGATCTGGACATATTATGGCATAGTATGCTACTTAAACTTTGACACAATATACAATAAAACATCTTATTAGCACAGGGTGTAACGAAGGTGGAACATATAGACAGAGAAGATAGAGGAGGTCTTTTACTAAAGCTCAGCTCAAGTTATCTGCAGCAAGGCCCATAGGAATAAAATGGGCCCTGCTGCAGATAGCTTGAGCTAAGTTTTAGTAAAAGACCCCCAGAGTAATAGGAGTTAGATAGAGAAAAGCAGACTCGCTTAAAGAAAGCTATATGTGGAGTCAGAAAGGTACATGAATATGATCCCAACTTGTGTAATGAGTGGATGAGCAAATCCTGCTACAGTATTACATTATTATTATGTTATGTTATGTGCTCATTGTCTGTAAATACCAATATATAGTTCATTGCGGATCATAATTCAGAAGAAGAAATACTGAGACATAACCTCAGAAATCATACTGCATCATAAATTAGTCAACAAAATCATAATTATAAAACAGGCTACAAATATGCCAAATTATACTAGATATTCATGAAACAGAGTTGTTTTAAGATAATAAATAACTGATAATTCCTGAGCATACACATTTCTAAAGGTAAAGAGTTCCAGAAGGAAGCAACCAAATAATGAAGGGAAGAGTTAAACATCTTCTATCTTTAATAATGTTAATAAAGTTAATAACATATAATCACGAGTTATCATATTAATAGTCGAAGTACCATGCAGGAGCAAGAGATCATATAGATACAGTGGTGCATCACCGTAAATAATTTTAAACACAACTGTAAGTAGTTTAAAATTAGTTGTGTTAGAGATGTCAGAGTCACCACATTTCAGCAAAGAGTACCGGAGTAAAAGCATAGAAAGTAACCAGAAAGATCATGTCTGACAATAGTGCCTATCTGCTACAGGCACACTAACTGTAGCACATGTCGGAAGCACGCAATAATGTGTATTACTGCATTATAACTAGAGCTCCCAGTTTCCAGCGAAAGCTCAGAGGTAGAGTTAGCAGCAAGAGCTAGGCCAGTGTTTCTCAAGCCAGTCCTGGAGTAACCCCTTGCCAGTCAGTTTTTCAGGATATCCACAATGAATAGGCAAATCAATTTCATGTATATTCCTTGTGGATATCCTGAAAACCTGACTGATAGGAGTGCATTCGAGGGCTGACTTGGGAAGCATTGAGCTAGACCATTCTGTGGCAAATTTCTGAAATACTGCCGTTATCCTGTGGTGTGGTTGCACAGATTTTCATCTTGTTTGTGTGAACTGACATTTTATTTTCATTTTGTGATTAAAGCAGTTGGTATATTTTGGAATTTTTTATGGATGGCAAAAACAGGATCTCATGTAACTATGACAAAATGAGGAAAATGGTTAAAAAGAAGCTGAAAGATTCAACCGCAAGGGTTAGGATTTTATATCAGGTGTTGACATTGTTTAAACATGCTATCTGGGAAGCCCAGACCAAATGTATTCCACATATTAACAAAGGTGGAAAGATGAGCAAATGACAGACAGCATGGTTAAAAGGTGAAAGTAAATAAATATAACAGTGCAAGTACATTTTGGAACGTCCATGAAACGCCCATTTCCCCGCCCATAACCATGCCCCTTTTTGGCTGTGCGCATTAGAATTTAGGTACTCTGCATTACAGAACACACTTAGCAAGTTGTGTGCATAAATTCTAATTATTGCAATTAGTACTAGTTATTGCTTGTTAAGTGCTGTTATCAATGCTGGTTAGTTTGTTAAGCCAATTCAGTTACGTACATTGTTATAGAATACGCTTGGATTTCAGCACGGAACACTAGGCGCGATATATTGAATCCGGGGGATAATGTCTGCTTTAATTTTTGTGATTCATCCAGTAAAATATTTTTTATATAGTTCTGGAGTGGTCAATGGATATGTCTGTGAACAGAGAGACCAAGAAGAAAAGGTGAGGCATGAATGTCCAGTGAATTAGTGCCTTGAAATGATCTTCCCCCTGCCCTTCAAGATGCTAAAAGGTGTTAAGGAGAGGTCTCCCCTTCCAAAATGTAAAGGCCTTTGGAGTACAACACAGGCCACTGAGGGACTAACTGCTTCTGATATATACTTAGTTTGGTGATGTCCACGTGGTCAGCAAGGAGAAAAATGCTATGTTAAATTGGAGTCTTAAGGGGGGAGGGGTATAGAAAAACAATCAGAGATCCACTGATGGTGGGAGAGAAATAGATGTAAAAGTCTGGGTGTGAGATGGGATTGGTAGTCCACAGAGTGCACAGAAACACAGACATCCTCAGCTTTTTGTCTGTCTTAGGCTTGGACCTAATAGGCCTGTTTGTAAATCCAAGGCTTCTGTTATCTTTTTCTTTGCCTTTATCAGTTTCCTGGATACATAGTGTTTGGCATAATATTGGCACCAAACTTACTTCCTTTTCCTCCTACATCACACAAATACAATACTGCTTTGTTTTAAAAAGGCAAACAGTACTCTCAACCAAAGAAAAAGCAGAAACACTATATATGCTGATAAGTTTCAAACCCATGGTTAAGTAATTCAAATCATTTTGTGGTATATTGTCTGTTTGCTCACACTAACCCGCACGTTATTGATTTTTTAAAAATATTTTTGGAAGGGGCTATATCATGGGCGGAGAGTGTGTGTGTAAGCAGGTTAATGCAGCTAAATAGGATTATATATATGGTCCCCACATACCATGAAGATGTGTGTGCACATTTATTGGCTAATGAGCTTTTAACCAACAACCTAATGAGTGCCAACAACCTATTAAAACATTAAAATCTGCACACACATCTGGCTGCATGCTATTCTATAAGGCAGGGCGCCTAACACCTATAGAGCTTTTCCCAAAAGGGTATGCGGCCACGGAAGGGGCATTCTGAAAAGTTACGTGCATAGTTATAGAATACTGAGTAAGGGCCTAACTTGGGCACCAGAATTTATACTAGGTTTCAGCAGGTGTAAGTTTGGCGCCCAAAGTTAGGTGCTGGAATCGGTGCTATGCGTTAAACTATAAAGGGTGCATGTATCACCAACGAAACCAATCTCAGACAGCAAATCATGAACTCATGGGCAGATGCATTCCAACTAAAACTAAACACAGAAAAAACACACTGTCTCATCCTCGCATCCCAATATAACACGAACAAATCCAATAATTTAACCACCCCAGACTATACCCTCCCTGTTTCCGATAGCCTAAAAATTCTCGAAGTTACCATTGACCGAAACCTCACACTTGAAACCCAATCGAAAACCACAATAAGGAAAATGTTCCAATCAATGTGGAAACTCAAACGAATAAAACCTTTCTTCCCAAGGGCAATATTCCGCAACCTGGTACAATCAATGGTACTAATGTTACCTAGACTACTGCAATGCAATCTATGTGGGATGCAAGGAAAAAATCATAAAGAAACTCCAAACTGTTCAAAACACTGCAGCCAGACTTATTTTTGGAAAAACAAAATAGGAAAGCGCCAAACCCCTACACGAAAAACTACACTGGCTCCTGATCAAAGACTGTATTGCCTTTAAAATCTGCACTCTAGTTCATACAATCATCTATGGCAAGGCCCCGGGATACACGATAGACCTCATCGACCTACCAGCCAGAAACACTACAAGATCAACACGCACATACTTAAACCTACATCACCCAAGCTGCAAAAGACTTAAATATAAATCAACCTATGCATTCAGCTTCTCCTTTATAAGCACGCAACTATGGAACGCACTACCAAACGCCATGAAAACAACGCATGATTTACTAAAATTTCAGAAATTACTAAAAACTAACCTATTCAAAAAGGCTACCCCAATGACCCAACCTAAATGCCTCGATCCCGCTACACAAGGAAACTACTACTCGACTTGGACATAACTTAACTCTTCCTCCCTATTCCCTAATGTGTCTATCACACATGAATCTTCTACAATATCACTCTGTATCTGTTATACCGGAACTGGCGTTCGCCACCACGGTACTATGTAAGCCACATTGAGCCTGCAAATAGGTGGGAAAATGTGGGATACTAATGCAATAAATAAATAAAATAAATAAATGTACACTTTCTAGAATAGTGCTTTGCGTCAATTTTTTTCACTGCCCAATTTTGAGCACTATTTATAGAATTCCTTCTTGAGTAAAGTGGTGCGGTTCTTGCTTTGATGCCCACAGGTTCTTGTCTGCCCTCCTCTAAAGTTCAGTTTTAATTTTAGAAATATTACTAGCTTTTGATACAGACTATATTGAAACCAGTGGTGTAGCCACGGGTGGGCCCGGATGGGCAGGGACCCATCCAGTTTCCCTTCAGGCCCACCCAATAGTGATGCACATTGTTGGAGTAGCTGGCTGGAATCCCCAGGCCCCGCCAGCTGAAGAGTCCTTTCTGCTTGGAGTTCCCCAAGCAGTCTCAACTCCACAGCAGTCAGCAGCATGTTTCCAGCCGCTGATGCCCCCCCAACTCTCACACATGCTCAGTTCAAGTGGCATCACTGCACATGTGTATATGGGGATGGTGGCTGAACAGAGCATGTGCGAGGGGAAAGAGTGCTGGTGTCGGCAGCTGGATATGTGCTAGTGACTGCCGTGGGGATGAGACTTCTCAGGCCTCAAGGGACTCCAGAAGATTCTTCAGCTTGCGGGGCCCATAGATCCCTGCCAGCCAAGGTATTTATCTTTATGGGGGGAGGGGGGTGGACAGAGAGGAAATGCATGAGTCCAGCCCCAGACCCACCCTAAAATTGAGGTCTGGCTATGCTACCGACTGAAAATGTTAGGCATCTGATACCCTTTGGATTAATACTGGATTCTGGTCTCTGGATTTACATCTTTGCTGGATTGAGTTTTTATTATGTTACTGATTTTATTTTATGGAATAAAATTTGATTCATCTGTCTTGCAAGTTCTACAGTGCTCCTTTGTGGTTGCAGTAATTATATTATTTTTCACATATAATCACGCATACACACGCAAATAGCCTCTTATACAATATTGACCGGCGTAAAAGTATGCGCGATGACATGATAGCATGTACTTTACCAGTAGGCATGTACAGGGGCAGGCAGAGTTTGTAGGTGCACATGTAGATTATAAAATATGCTAATCTGGGTACTTGGATAAATTAGGCATGGATATTTAATGAAGGTTTAAGTGTCCATATCTGCAAAGTATGCACAATTTCTAATACTTGTGCTGGTTTATAAAGATACACACCTTATGTACCTATGGTACTTATTTTAGAAGCTCAATTCATGTTTTAGACATCTTTAAACTGGCATTTAGACATTCATATTGTGTGGTCATTCAAATATCAATTTTATAAAGCCAAAATATGGATGTCTAAAACTGCTGTACGTCTAATATGGCAAGGAGGTGTGGTCTGGTGTGTTTTGGGCAGGACGAGGGAGGGGCCAAAAGGTGGACAACCAACTCCAACTGCAAAAAGTGAAGGGATGTTCATGTTTAAAAAGATGGACATCCATATTTAGACCCAGTACTTGTCAAGTCCAGGTTATGGAAAGGTGCTCAGATTGAGCAGTTCTCCACACTGAACAAAAAAAGCAAGCAAATAACTCTTGCTATCATGATGGGAGCACATGTATCTGCTTTAAAAGGTAGCTAGAGTTTCAACAAAATGTAAAATGTATGTCATTGTCAACCTCCAAATATCAACAGACAGCGCACATAAAAAAATGTTTCATTTGCTTGTTTGCTATGCGTGTGCATTATTAGGTATTTTCTTCATATGATCATTTCTGGGATAGAGCAAGCAAGTTGCAGGCAATATTTTTTTACTGGTCTAATTTAATAAATTTGTCATTAACTTTTATGGTTATACTGCTTCCATCATGTATGCAACTTTGCCAATTTTGTTGGTCCATTTAAGTGTGTGTGTGTGTGTGTGTGTGGGGGGGGGGGGGGGGGGTTATCAATATGGGCTACCATTAAGATGTGCTATTTTAGTATTAACCCCGGTTATTAGTAACTAGATCTCATTGCATAAAATGAGACCTGTGCTAAAATGGCACGAGTTAGTGGTAAAATAACATGCCTCAACAGTAGCATATATTGATAATTACATCCCTAAATGCACAGATGCATAAGTCATTATATATTAACCACATTTTACCTTAAAATGTGATAAGAACCCTTTACTTTTGAAACAATCTAAATAACAATTTTTCTTTTATGAGATATGATGAAAACAGAAGAGAGCACCAACCTTCAACTTGTCATATCGCTCACCGAGTGCTGCCACCTGATGGTCACGGTGCCTCCCAACCAGTTTACACAGAGCACAGATTAACTGGTCATCAGTCACACAGTACATGTTAACTTTTTCATCTTCATGCTCCAGACACATTAATCCCCTGATGTGCGAGTCCGGAATGGGCTCAATCAAACGATGGCCCGTGAAGGGTTTCTTGTTGGGATGAGTGGCTTTCAGACACTCTTCACAATAGGACACCTCACAGGTGACACAAGTCTTCACAGCGTCTCTCGCCGGGTCCTGGTCACAGAACTGGCAGATAACTCTCTCAATGGAGGTCATGCTGCTTCCGCCGCCGCTGTGGTTGCTGTCAATAGGCCGTTCTCGGCGGGTTTCACTTGGGGAATTGGGCCCACTCACAGATGCCTTCTGGAACCTATCAATAATATTCTGCAGAGTGACGTTCCGCTTCAGCCCGTCTAAGCCACGCTGGCTGAGGGTGATGACATACCGACAAGTAGGACACTGGAAAGCACTGATGGATTCCACTGATTCGTTGGTGGTGCAGTGGGAGACTAGGATGCGGTGAGCACAGTTGAAACAGAGACTGTGAGCACAAGGCAGTAGCAATGGGTCTTCAAAAAGCTCCAGACAGATAGGGCAGGTCAATTCCGACTCCAGTGTTTCCATCTTCAGGCAAACCTTTCCTGTGATGTCAGCGAAATCCAGGCAAGCTGGTCAGCTATCTGGAAACACATCACAAAATATGATTAGCTGGGAAAAGAGAAAGGGATTTTGCAATGGGGGAGGGGGGAATGCCAACTTTTGCTGCAACCAAAATATGAGCAAGCACAATTTTACATAATCTCTACATAATTGTAACTGAAGATAATTCCAAAAGTGCAGGGTATTTCTTAGCAAACATTAAAAACCAGGCAGATGAATGTCATAGAAAAATGAGTAGTTGATGTAGTTCTGCATTCAATCAAATAAAACCCTCTTCCCAACATACTTGCAGTGAAGGAAAGGGAATGGGACTTGATATACTGCCTTTCTGTGGTTACAATCAAAGCGGCTTACATACTATATACAGGTACTTATTTTTGTATCTGGGGCAATCGAGGGTTAAGTGACTTGGCCAGTCATAAGGAATTCCTCAGGATCACAGTCCACACACACACACACACACACACCAATGGTCTTTCATAATAACAGCCCCTAATTCTATAAAAGTCAATAAAAACCTTCACATGCATAATTAGCTTGTTAACTGAACAAGCCAATTAGCGCCAATAATTGAGATCTTAACAAGCAATTATTGGTGCTAATTGGAGTTAGAATTAGAATTTTTACACCTAAATTTAGGCGTGGAATCTGTGCATAAATGTTACATGCAGGACCAAAAAGGTGGCATGGCCACGGGCAGGTCTTGAGTGGATCAGGGGCTTTCCTTTAATTTACGCACATTGTTATAGAATAAAGGGGATCCACTCCTAATTTAGGCATGGGGGATTTACACCAGGTTTTCTTCACTGCCAATAGCTGTACCTAAGTTTACACACAACCATAACACTTAAACCACGCCAAACCACTTAAGCCAAAATCTGGCTGCCCCAAAGCTTTCCCTCTCTGCTGCGATCTGCCCAGATGGAACAGGAAATTGAGTCAGAGGGGGGGACGGACCACGGCAGAGAGCGATAGCTTTGGGGCAGCCAGAAGCAGCTTGTGAGGATGGCTGCTGCGCCAGGCCCCTCTGAGAAGGGAAATGAATTTTTAAAGAAGATTGGGAAGGTGAGGGGAAGGAAGGCAGAGACGGAATGGGGTGGGGAGAAGGGGGAGCGAGCTGTGGAGCCCAGGGAAGCTGCCCTGTCCCCCCTCTAACGCTGGCCCTTTGGCAGTGGGAGGTACATGGACATGTCATTCTGCCTAACACTACGTGCACCTTATAGAATGGTATCAGATGCGCACATTGCAAGGTGCACCGAGGTGCCGGCTTATGCCATCACTGACCTGGCGTAAGCTGTCACACCTACGTTTCAGCATGTCAAAGCAGCTTTATGCTACTATTCTATAAAAGGTTAGGCGCACCTCAATACCATTCTGGAATTGGCACTAAGCACGTTTCTTTGTCGCAACTACATTTAAGTGCCACTTTATAGAATCGCCTCCATAGCTAACAGAATAAAGTAGAACACAAGGTTAATGTGTTTTCAGAGGTATTAAAATAGGCAGTTTGGTTTAATACAGAATAAGGAACAGCTGTTTTTTTTCTGCCACTTTTATAAACTTCATCACTTGAGCAGCCAATACTAAAAGGGTCACATATGTGGATATAATTTATTTAAATTGAATTAATAGTTACGCAATAGTGCTAGTGTTTTTAACATGACTGACCAAAAAATAAAAACCTGGCTTGCTATTTGATAGTGTTAATCATATGCTATGCAAATTAACTTAAAAGGATTACGTGCCTGATTCACAACATTTGTGAATCAGGCATGCAAGGGAAAAATGCGTAACAAATAATATCCTGTGAGGGACTCTCTAGTCAAAATACAGCTAGACTCTAATTAGGAGCTTATTAAGAAAAAAGATGTTGCCCTGTTTGATACGTTCAGGGTAATAAACCTCTTATAAACCAGGCCCTTTGTGTTTATGCAGATAAACCTTCATTCCAAAAGATGAGGGTGCCAGAGGTTTCCACACTACAGAGCTGCAATAAATCACTTGGTTAGTGTTATGAACATACACTGTTCATATTTCTGTTTCCTCTCCTTTTGCCTGTCCATTAAAAGGAATGAGGTGTGCTAGGTGGCTGTCTCTGCCTCTGCACTCAAGAGTCCATACCTGCACAGTGAAGCGGAAGGAGAAACAAAGGACAAGCTTCAAGCATATGGCCTCGTGTTTTTCCACAGCAAGACCATACAGGATATGTTGCTCCTAACCAAGGAAGCATCTTCAGAAAGCCTAGATATGCACAGTCTTCATGCTGTATGGCTTTCCTTTAGTTTAGTTTATTATTTATTTATTCAGATTTATTTACCACTTTTTGAAGGAATTCACTCAAGGCGGTGTACAGCAAGAATAAGTCAAACATAGGCAACAGACAATTACAGCAGTAAAAATATTCAAACAACAATACAAAGTATGGCATGGTATGTTACTTACAATGTCAACACAATGAGGGGCATAATCGAATGCGAACGCCCATTTGTAAAAACGTCCATCTCCGAGAACGGGTCCGTGAAGGGGCGGGCTGAACTATATTTTCGAAAAAAATGGACGTCCATCTTTTTTTTCGAAAATACATTGGATTAGTGCGTTTTTTGAGCTGGGCGTTTTTGTTTTTTAGCGATAATCGAAACCGAAGCGTCCCAGCTCAAAAACGACCAAATCCAAGGCATTTGGTCTTGGGAGGGGCCAGCATTCATAGTGCACTGGTTCCCCTGAGATGCCTCTATGCCAGCCTCAAATATCATACCTAGCTCCATGACAGTAGTATGCAGGTCCCCAGAGCAAATTTACTTTAGTTGGTGCTGCGCGGGACCCATGCAGAGAGGAAAAATCGGAAGAAAAAAAAAACAAGCAAGCAAGCAAGTGCAGTCAGGGACGTCCAAATTAAAAGATAGTAAAAGGGGGAATTGAACCAGCAACCTTTTGATTACAAGCTCAGTGCTCTAGCCAGTGCACCACTGATTAGACGCCCTTCCCTTTCCATTAAGTCCCTCCAAGTTTCTGTCAGCCAATCACAGCTCATTTAGCTGACATCTGTGTCAGCTAAACAGTGGTGATTGGCTGACAGAAACTTGGAGGGACTTAATGGAAAGGGAAGGACATCTAAGCACCTGAATAATGTGGTTCACTGGCTAGAGCACTAAGCTTGTAATCAGAAGGTTGCTGGTTCGATTCCCCCTTTTACTATCCTGGTAATTTAGACGTCCCTGACTGCACTTGCTTGTTTTTTTTTTTTCTTCCGATTTTTCCTCTCTGCATGGGTCCTGCACAGCACTAACTAAACTAAAATTACTTCGGGGACCTGCATACTGCTGTCATGGAGCTGGGGATGACATTTGAGGCTGGCTTACAAGTTGGGAAAAAAGTGTTTAACATTCGTTTTTTTTTTTGGTGGGAGGGGGTTAGTGACCACTGGGGGAGTCAGGGGAGGTCATCCCCGGTTCCCTCCGGTGGTCATCTGGTCATTTAGGGCACTTTTTTGGGACCTGTTCGTGAAAAAAACGGGTCCAACAAAAGTGACCTAAATTCTCTCTGAAAACGCCTTTCTTTTTTCCATTATCGGCCGAGCACGCACATCTCTGCTCAGCCGATAACCACGCCTCAGTCCCGCCTTCACCACGCCTCCGACACACCCCGTCAACTTTATGCGTTCCCGCGACAGAGTGCAGTTGGAAACGCCCAAAATCGGCTTTCGATTATACCGATTTGGGCACCCACAAGAGAAAGACGTCCATCTCCCGATTTAGGTCGGAATTTGGGCGTTTTTCTCTTTCGAAAATAAGCCTCAATATGTAATAGAACATTTTATGTTTCAACATTTTTTATTGATGATTTCACCTGGTAACACATCCATTAGAGTACATACATAACAAGTTGTAAAACTGTCGTTCTTATGTACATTAATCTTAAGTTGCTATCATCAGTTTTTGTTTTTATAACAGTACCCTCTCTTATCCCCCCTTACTACCTTCACTTTTGCCATGCACACTGAAAGAAACAATAGTCAGCATGTTACATTAAACTCAAACCGTAATTTCCAACAGTAACACCTTACGTTATTCCGTGATTGAACCCCTTGTTTATGTAATAGAACATTTTAACAGGCAGCATTTGGTATAAGCAAAGCTGGATTATATAGATAGTGAAGACAGAGTAACAGGAGTTAGAAAACAAGGGAACTAATTAAAAGAATGTTGCATGTGAGATCAGAAAGGTACTTGAGTATTATCTCAGCTAGGATAGGAGTGGATAAGCGACACCTGCTACAGTATATGCAGCCAGTGTCACACCTTGTACGTGTGTCGATGTAAACTCTTGCTTCCTCGATCTTCTCCAATTCCTTGCACAAAATAACTTAGTGCTACATCAATACTAGTTCATCAGGGGTGAAGAGAGTCTTGAACAAATTGTACAATTATCTCGTGCTGCAAAACTATTCCTTTATGTCAGAGGCTACACATGCGTGGAATATTTTGCCAAAGAGATAGGGTAGGTTCTGAGGTTATAAGTTTTAAGAGGTATTTAAAGACATTGGGCTGGGAAGACAAGATAGCATCCTAGACAGCAGATGTGTGCTCAGGGCTCTCCATTTCTTCCTTGGAAAATGCCTAAAAAGACACCGAGGAAAGTTGTCCCCGTAAGTTCTAGGGTAGTAACTAGTACTCAGGTACTCACCCAATGAAACTTTTATGAGTTCACTGACCACTTAACACCTACCGGGAAAGCCCACTTGCATTGCAGCAGGGCAAAGTTCAGCCTTCTTCATCCTTGGGCAGTAGTGATTCACTCACCCCCAAAGACAGAGTCCCACCAATTAATCTGGCACTGCAGTGTGCAGAGAGTCTTTGAGGGTACGGGACAGCCATTCGACATAAGTCATACTGGGGCAAGAGTCGTAGGCACAAAGATTTCTACCATGTTTCAGTTGGTGCAAATGGCCACACCTATAGTTAGGCACGATTCCTGGGTGCAAGTGCTATTCTATAAACTGCACCTAACTTTAAGAACAGTTTATACAGTAGCAATTTTTATGCCCTATAAAAGGGCCCCAAATTTTTCAACATAACCTTAAATCTAATAAAATGTGCTTCTGCCCTTAAAGAAGCTGGCAGATTATTCCATGGTGAAGGTACAGCATAAAAGAAGGCTTTACATTGAGTGGACACCCATCTAGCTCTTATCAAATTCAGTATTACCATTTTGTTGTAAGGAATGTATGTTTCTAGTTTGCGTATATGGAAGCATCATGGAATGTAAAGTCCTCCCCTCCTGCTAGACCAGGTGAGGCAGTGACTCAGGATGCTGATAATAAAGGTTACCAAAATCCCTGTCCGGCATCTATTCCTTTAAGAGTCTGAAGGTAGACTGAACTGGGATTTTGGCAGCCTTTATCATTGGCTCCCTAGACCAGTGTCTCACCTGGACCATAGGTTGAGCCGGCCCTGTCTATAACCTCTGGGGTCAAAGCAGTGATTATGTTTAGGGAGGATCATAAAGTTGTGTGGGATTGGGGGGGTTCTTATTGTGGCTTGGGAGACGGGCTGATGCTTGCCATGGCATGCTGGGGTGTGTGTGTGTGTGTGTGGCTCATATCCAGCAGATTGCCAAGACCTGTCGTTTCTTTCTTTACAACATCCGTAAAATCCACCCCTTTCTTTCCAAGCACTCTACCAAAACCCTCATCCACACCCTTGTCACCTCTCATTTAGACTACTGCAATCTGCTTCTTGCTGGCCTCCCACTTAGTCACCTCTCCCCTCTCCAGTCGGTTCAAAACTCTGCTGCCCGTCTCGTCTTCCGCCAGGGTCGCTTTACTCATACTACCCCTCTCCTCAAGACCCTTCACTGGCTCCCTATCCGTTTTCGCATCCTGTTCAAACTTCTTCTACTAACCTATAAATGTACTCACTCTGCTGCTCCCCAGTATCTCTCCACACTCGTCCTTCTCTACACCCCTTCCCGTGCACTCCGCTCCATGGATAAATCCTTCTTATCTGTTCCCTTCTCCACTACTGCCAACTCCAGACTTCGCGCCTTCTGTCTCGCTGCACCCTACGCCTGGAATAAACTTCCTGAGCCCCTACGTCTTGCCCCATCCTTGGCCACCTTTAAATCTAGACTGAAAGCCCACCTCTTTAACATTGTTTTTGACTCGTAACCACTTGTAACCACTCGCCTCCACCTACCCTCCTCTCTTCCTTCCCGTTCACATTAATTGATTTGATTTGCGTACTTTATTTATTTTTTGTCTATTAGATTGTAAGCTCTTTGAGCATGGACTGTCTTTCTTCTATGTTTGTGCAGCGCTGTGTACGCCTTGTAGCGCTATAAAAATGCTAAATAGTAGTAGTAGTAGCACTGACAGAAAAGTTATCACTTAGCCATGAATCTGTAGATTTCTGTCATGATTTTATGTGGTAGTAATTTGCATGTTCATTGATTAGGGAAAGGGAAATGATATACTGCCTTTCTATGGTCTTTGCAACTACATTCAAAGCGGTTTACATAGTATATACAGGTACTTATTTGCACCTGGGACAATGGAGGGTTAAGTGATTTGCCCAGAGTCACAAGGAGCTGCAGTGAGAACTGAACTCAGTTCCCCAGGATAAAACTCTGTTACACTAACCACTAGGCTTCAGCATACCATGACACTTTTGTGGTACTAATTTCATGGCACAGTAAAGACTCCACCATGAGGCTTTGTGCATCGGCCCCTCAGACTGCAAACCCGCCAGAGACAGAAAATACCTACTGTACCTTAATATAAATTGCTACAATAGCTTTTGAGCTTGCGGGCAGTATATGAAATCAAAATAAAAAAGGAAAACCACAATATGGGGCTCTTTTACTAAGCAGCGGTCAGCACTAAGGCGTGCTTCCCACGCACCAAAATACAGTACAGCGGGGCACGTTCAGGTGTCCTGCGGTAGTTCAGGCACCTGCGTACACTTTCCCGGCTTTGTATTTTTTAGCGCTTGGGGCATGTTTGTGGGTGGAGAGTAGTTGTGCCTAGTGCTAATTGGCTAGTTTAGCTACATTGCCACACACCAACCGATTAGCACATGGTTAGCACGTGAGCCTGTAGCATGATATGAGTTCAATTGTCAGATGCCTTATGGATGTGTATATCACAGCAGATGTCCAGACAGAAAGTCTTATGATGTCATTAAACATGTGACCAGTTACCATGCCCCATCTCAAAACCAGATGAAGCCAGTTCTCAGACACCCCAACTGACTTCAACCTAGGGTCCAGCAAGAAAATATAAAAAGCCTGGAAAATGCCCAGCTCTCTCTCTCTCTCTCTCTCTCTCTCTCTTGGGATCTGCCTCCTGCCTCTCTGCTGGACTTCCTCCAGGCTCCAACTACAATTCTGCAACAAAAGACTTCTGTTTCAGCATGGATCTTCATCACTCCACCCAGCAGCCTCTATCAAAGTGAGTTACCATTATCCAGCATAATTTATAATTCAGGCCTTTTAATCTTGAAAAGCACATTTCCCTTGTGAAACATTCTTAAAAACTGCCTCTCTCTTGTAACATTATTACATTACCTGTATTGTAAATAAACATTTTAAAGTTAAATATTTGGTCTTTATGTTCTGAGCACATGTCCTTAAACCTTGCAGTGCAGGTTAATGTAATTCAAGAAATATAGTATTTAATTCCCCCTTATCATTACATATTCTTATTCTTATCCTATTACCTTATACGTAATTGGTGAAGAATAGAAATATATTATTTAACAAGTCTTTCTGCCTACTAAATAGGTGTTGGTAAGGACTCACATGCTAATGGTCATACACTAATTTGAAAATTGGTGCCTGGCCATTAAAAGAAAAAATGGAAATGCAGCCATTTTACAGCTGTGCTAAACGTAGCGATTGGGGAAACCCATACGCTAATCATAGCATAGGCCATCTTTTAGCACAGCTTAATAAAAGAGCCCCTATATTTGCTATGAAAGAGAACAAGGCAAATTTCCATCTAGTGTGGTAATCAATAGAAATAAAACAAAATAAAACATGGAAAAGAAAACCTTTTTATTGGACATAACTTAATACATTTTTTTTATTAGCTTTCTAAGGTAGCCCTTCTTCGTCAGATCGGAAATAATCTATCTGACGAAGAAGGTTTACCTTCGATAGCTAATCAAAAAATGTATTAAGTTATGTCCAATAAAAAGGTATCATCTTATTTTCTTTTCCATGCTTTGTTTTGTTTCTATTGATTACCTTTAAAAGTGAACTAACACGGCTACCACATCTCTCTATATCTAGTGTGGAAAATCAGATTATCTGTTCTTTATGAGTCAAATCTGCAGTATTAAAAACAAATATTTAAACGTTCAGCAGTTCTGCCAATGTGCACTTTAAACTGGTAAACATCTGCCCCTTGATTTTGCAGCACTGATCCTGCAGTAGAATTTTACTGTAGGTGTGATGCTTTTAATAAATTGTAGATTTATGTATTTACCTAAAGGTCTGTTTTTAATTTTAAAAATTGCATATGCTGGCTAGTGATCCATTGTGTCCTCTCTTTGCCCCTGCATTTATGGGAAGCACAGTAGGCTCCTCAACTTTAGAGCTGAAGATTTTAACATGCATTTTAGCCTCTTTAAAATACATTTGAGGTGAATTGTTGCTTGGATGCTTTTTACAGTTCAATGTACAACATTTGAAAATAGAATGGAAAAATCAGCTATTCCATTTGAGGGAAAATTAAATGAATATTGTAGTGTGTGCCAATTACAGGCTACAGACCGAGTTATGCTAAATGACATTATGAGGCACATAAATGGTTTGAGAAACTGTGATTAAGACACTGAAAGAGAAAAAAGCCACCCATAAAGGAAACTGCTGAAAACTGAAGCCCACAATCAGCCTGTTTTTCCCAGGCTTGCTACCAAAATGATAGAGTGACCCATGCCAGCCCGCACGAACCTTTTTTTTTTCTTCCTTTAGAAATAGGTTGAAATCCAGTGAGAATGTATATCCTGTCTATATGTATCAGGGGTCAGTGAGTGTTGGCTTCTGCCAGGGACACCCAATGTTAAAAGCCAACTCTACAGTCCAGTTGTACATCTTTGACTCTCTCTATTCTGTGATGGAGGGAGCTCCTGATGCATAATCATCATTTGTTCCTCCATCTTCTGACCTCAATAGGACATGGGAATAAAAAAGTTGCTGGCCGATACTCAAAACTATTTAACAGGCCAGGAACGGCTCCTGGACGGTTAAGTAGCGTGCTAGAACCTAACCATTGATACTCAGTGGGAGATAACCGGTTATCTCTGTTAAATATTCACGGCTAACCACTAAGCAGCTATATCGTGCGACAGCAAGTTAGCACATATTCACCTCTAAACCGGCTATGATTAGCAGTTAAAGTAGGTCATATAAATAGCAGGCCTATCTTTAACCACTAAGCACTTGCTTCTGGATTCTATATAGCATGCCTTGAGATCAGTGCACAAATCCAAGCATATTCAATAACTATGCACGCAACTTAATTGGCTTAACAAACTAATCAGCATATTTAACAACACTTACCATCAATAATGAGTGCTAATTGGCAATAATTAGAATTTATGCGCACAAATCCCTAAGCATATTCTGTAATGAACTATGCCTAAGTTCTCATGTGCACAGTTCAAAAGCGGCATTGGGTATGGGCGGGGAAATGAACATTCCGTGGGCATTCTGAAATTTATGTGCATTGTTATAGAATATGGCCCAGTGCGTGTAAATCTATGCGCCGGGATTTATGCCACATTTTCATTGGCATAAATGGATGCATGTAGATTTAGGCGCAAAATGTGCTCTGCTTGTATTTTTTAATATAGAATCTGTCCCTTAACCAGTTAGTGCTAAATATTGGCTTAACTGGTTAAGTTGCCATGGTCAAAAATGAAACTAGATATTCAATGCTGGTCACCGGAAACAGCCCGGAACTGAATATCTGTCGAGCAGTCACTGTGCAGTCTGAATTTCTGTCAGGGGTCAGAAGGAACACTGTCAGGCAAACAAACAATCAGCAGACTTGATGCTGTAAAGAAATTCAGAAAGACAAAATGGGGTTCACACTCTCCACAGCAGTCAAACGCAACAAAAAAAGGGGTGGAGAGGGCCCAATGACAAGTGATCAGTCACCACACTCAAGGGTAAGATGCTCCAAAAGAAACCTTGAGTGTGGTGACTGACCACTTGTCATTGGGCCCTCTCCACCCCTTTTTTTGTTGCGTAAAGAAATTCAGTACAGGCTTGTCTGTAGATAATTAAGGAGAGAGAGTTTACATCCTGCTTTAAAGGTACCAACAGGAGAGAACACAGGGATGGTTCTTCCATAAAGAGCGGTAAAGAGACCACCAGAGATGGACAAACGCCAAAATCCTATGAGAAATCAACATCAAAAAGACAGTGGGAATTGGGCCAATGACTCAAAGAGACCAGGACAACAGATAAATATCTGAAGTGATTTACTGAAGGCTTCACACAGATCTGTGTTTCGGCCACAGGCCTGCCTCAGGAGTCTTGGTAGTTGCATGAATAGGTAAATCTCCAAAAGATGATTACCTTATGATGTGTTCCACATGATTTTATAGGCACTATATATAGAATCTGTCCCTTAACCAGTTAGTGCTAAATATTTGCTTAACTGGTTAAGTTGCCACGGTCAAAAATGAAACTAGATATCAATGCTGGTTGCCGGAAACAGCTCGGAACTGAATATTTGGTCTGACAACTGGTGTCGGGCAGTCACTGTGCAGCCTGACTCCGGCTGAATTTCGGAGGATTTGCATGACAGATTATAGAATGAGGGGGCTGATTTCTAAGAAGTAAGAATTTCTGTCAGCGGTCAGAAAGAAGACTGTCAAGCAAACAGACAATCAGCAGAGCTGATACTGTAAAGAAATTCAGTAAAGGCTTGTCTGCAGATATTTAAGGAGAAAGAGTTTACATCCTGCTTTACAGGTACCAACAGGACAGAACACAGAAATGGTTCTTCCATAAACAGTGCCTTAATTATGGAGTGGCTGATGTGTGCAGATTTTTCATGAGACTACTGTATGGATATTTTTTGAATGTTTGGCTTTTGATTTTCTCTATGGATTGCACCCAATTTAAATCGCTTGCAGCAAGTAACCCAGTAAACTATTTTTATTTGGAACAACCTCAAACTGCTGTGTGGTATGTTTTTCTTTTTCTGGGACTTTGCAGAAGGATTTTTCCACAAGCCTAAGAGCTTTGAAAGATTTACTTCTTCCCTGTCGGGCAAGAATCCTGAGAGCATGAGTTACTTGATGGCACCAAATCTCTCCAAGTGCTCCTCTATCTAACCAGAGAGTGGAGTCGGGGTACATGGAGTAAAGAGTATTTCCATATATTTCTGTCCCTTTTGGGGGACCTCAATACACTACAGTAAATACCTTTTTTATAATGGAACCCAGGCACCTGGGTGCCATTATAGAATACTAGTGTAAACCTGTATTGGTGCATCCATTTACAGCAGGTCAAAGGCGGGTAATAAACAGGAATGCCTAAGTGTGGAATGCAAAGTGTATAACTTACAGCCCCGCCCCCCAATGCAGTTGAATACCCTTGTAGAATTATGTGTAGTGCACTTACATGCTCAAGGTGTGCGTAACTGTGCACACTCAGCTACAGAGCATTGACTTTACAGGGGTAACCACATTGATTGTAATCACTGAGGGGTCCTTTTACTAAGGTGCACTGAAAAATGGTTTGCGGTAGTGTAGATGCGGGTTTTGGGCGCGAGCCAATCCATTTTTCAGCACGCCTGTAAAAAAGATCTTTTTAAAATTTTTTGCCGAAAATGGACGTGCGGCAAAATCAAAATTGCCGCGCGTCCATTTTGGGTCTGCGACCTTACCAGCAGCCATTGACCTAGCGGTAAAGATTCATGCGGTAACCAGGCAGTAATGACCTATGTGCGTCCAATGTCACTTGGTGCGCATCTGATACGCATGTCCAAAAATAAAAATTATTTTTCAGATGCGCGTATCAGATGTGCGCCAAAAAATGAAATTACTGCAAGAGCCACACAGTAGCTGGGCAGTAACTCCATTTTGGCATGCATTAGACACGCGCGTAGACGCTTATGTGGCTTAGTAAAAGGGCCCCTTTCTGCGATTACAATCAATGTGATTTATATATATTATATACAGGTACTTATTTTGTACCTGGAGAAATGGAGGGTTAAGTGACTAGCACAGAGTCACAAGGAGATGGAGCGGGAAGCAAACCCGGTTCCCACTGCACTAACCATTAGGCTACTCCTCCACTAGGAAAAATTTTTGCAGTATCTTAAATCCAGCAAGTTCATCAAAGGGAGATTGACTAGGTAATCAAAGAATGAGTTTGAGGGCATGCACTGGAAGTGGTTTACTTAGACTTAAGCAAATTTTTTCACACTGTTTCACATGGGGCACCCCAAAGTGCAGTCTTTAACCATCACCATAGTACCTTAAGCCCTACTTGCTAATTTAAATGACTTATAAAAGCATAATCCATGCTTATTATGATAGCAGCAAGGCAATTTTAATATGATGTCCAAATCTGATTTTGGACTTTTTGCAAAAAACATCCAAACATCCAGTGCCAAACATGGTCATTTTCAACCAGAAAAATGTCTATCTTTGTGGTTTCGAAAATCTCCCTATTTTAGATGTTTTTGTGCTCAGTGCATCTTTCTTTTAGGGTCATTTTCAAACAAACAAACAACCAAAAAAGCATCCAAAGGGAAAAATTCACACAAACTAGCTATTGGGATGTCTGGGGACCAGCAGTCTTACTAGACTGGCCACACAGACATCCCAGCAGAGCACTGGGGAAGCCTAGGGGGCACTGCAGTGAACTTCACATAAAAGATGCACATCATATCATAACTCACATATATTGTATGGTGAGCCCTCCAAGAATAGCAGAAAATGTACTGTACCCAACTATATACCTAGGGTTACCATATGTCCGGATTTACCCGGACATGTCCTCTTTTTGAGGACATGTCCGGGCAACCGGGCGGGTTTTGCCAATCTGCCCGTTTGTCTGAATTTCTGGACAAACAGGCAGGCTGGTGGGTGGGTCGCCCGCCAGCCTGCACATTTGTCCAGAAATCCGGACAAAGGGGCAGATTGTTAGCCTCCCCTCCCCTTACTTACTACTGCCCTGGTGGTCTAGTGACCTCTTCCGCCTTTGGAGGCAGGAAAGAGCCCCCTCTTTCCTGCCCGGAGCGCTGCCCTGCATGCATCCTTCCTGTTGCTGATCTTGGCGCCAATTCAAAATGGCCGCCAAGAGTTGACGTGACCTCGCGAGACTTCAACTCTCGGCAGCCATTTTGAATCGGCGCCGAGATCAGCAACAGGAAGGATGCATGCAGGGCAGCGCTCCGGGCATGAAAGAGGGAGCTCTTTCCTGCCCCGAAGAGGTCACTAAACCACCAGGGCAATAGTAAGATAAGGGGAGTGGGGTGACGGGGAGGGGGGTGATGGGGTATGTGACAGGGGGAGGGGAAAATGTGACAGGGAGCAGAGCAAGGGCATGAAAGGGGGCTGGGTGTGGTGTGGTGGGGTGGGTGTGTGGTGGGGGCAGGGCATGTGTCCTCCTTTTTGGGGGGACAAAATATGGTAACCCTATGTATACCACTACAATAGCCCTTATGCCTGCAGGTATCACATATATGTGGGTTCCGTAGGTATTTTGTGGATTTTGGAATGAATACACTTTCCATATCCTATTTTTTGCCCTGGATGGTCTTACAATGTTGCGTTGTCCTGCCCACAACATGTCCAACAAGCCTCCTTGAGATTTATATATACTGCATAGAAAAACATCTAAAAAAATTAGTTGCAAAAAAAAAAAAAATCTATCTGCTACTTTGTGCCATTTTTTTGGATATTTTTCTGTTTCAAAAAAAAGCCCCAGGTGATTAATTGCTGTTTGGTAGTTATGTGAGGGTAATCAGCTCAAAGAAGAACTGTTTGCAGCTTAAAGGGGTAATTTTATACACAAATTTTTTTTACCAGTGAAAAAAGAGTTTTATAAAATTATCCCGCAGTGTTGCTACATCATGATTGTGCAATACCCTGCCTTCTGTCCTTCACTTGGAGGCTAATTCGATTTCCTTTTGTAAGAAAGTCAACACTTTTCTTTTTACACTGTTTTCTGATGTCTTTTTTGAGAAACTAGCCTGATTTGATTTGCAGTTGATTTACAGCTCTAGGTAATGTCATTAAAATTTTTCTACTTCCCCCCAAATTTTACGTATGGCACTTTAAATTGTGTGTGCTAATTTGTCCGCATGGCCAAATTGCATGCACAAATTAATTAATTAACAAGCTAATCTGTACCGATAATTGGTACTTATTATTATTATTATTAGCATTTGTATAGCGCTACCAGACGCACGCAGCGCTGAACACCTGATACAAAGAGACAGTCCCTGCTCAAAAGAGCTTACAACCTAAATAATACAGACAGACAAGACAGTTAAGGGTGAGGGAATTAATGGGAGCTAAAAAGCAGCAGTGAAAAGGTGGGTTTTCAGCATAGATTTGAAAACATGTAGAGATGGAGCTAGACATATAGGTCCAGGAAGTCTATTCCAGGCATAAGGTGCCACGAGAGAAAAGGAGCGAAGCCTGGAGTTAGCAGTGGAGGAGAAGGGGGACAACAAGAGAGATTTGTTCAGTGAGCGGAGTTCACAGGCAGGGCCGTACCAAGGGTCTCTGGCGCCCCCCTGCAGACTACCAGTTGGCGGCGGCGGCGAACCCCCCCCCCCGCACCTGCCTGGCTCCAAGGCAGCGATTCCCCTCTCTCCCCTGCCCTCCCGCTCCCATGTAGGAACTGCCCGCCCTCTTCTCCCCCCCAAGATCCCGTTCCTTTTTTTTTTCTTTTAAATTTACCTTCCTCTGGCAGCGCAGCGTCATTGAAGGAGGCGGCGCTCCCAGTCCCGACATCTCTAGCCTTCCCTTGTTTGCTGCTCACCGCCCCGCCTTCTTCTGACGTCAGAAGAAGGCGGGGCAGTGAGCAGTGAACAAGGGAAGGCTAGAGACATCGGGACTGGGAGCGCCGCCTCCTTCAATGACGCTGCGCTGCCGGAGGAAGGTAAATTTAAAAGAAAAAAAAAAAGGAACGGGATCTTGGGGGGGAGAAGAGGGCAGGCAGTTCCTACATGGGAGCGGGAGGGCAGGGTAAGCACGCAGCGGCGGCGCCCCACAGAGGATAGCGCCCCCCTGCGGCACTTACCCCGCTTACCGCATCGGCACGGCCCTGTTCACAGGGAGGAATGTAGGGAGAGATGAGAGTGGAGAGGTAATGGGGGGCTGCAGAGTGGATGCATTTAACAACTAATTCGGGGTACTAATTGGCTTTAACTAAAATTTAAGTGCACAACTTTCTAGGCGTATTCTACAACACGGTACATGTAAATTCTAATACACATGGCTATGGGCGTGGAATGGCGATTTGTGGGTATTTCAAAAAACTATGGGCCCCCTTTACCAAGCTGTGTGCACCGAGGCCCCCTTTTACCACAGTAGGTAAAAGCGAAGTCTCTCTTTCCTGCAAAAAATGGCCATGCAGCAAGTAAATGCCGCATGGCCATTTGGGTGGGGGGGGGGGGGGGCCTTACCACCACCCATTAAGGGCTCCCACGCTAAACTGGTGGTAACCGAGAATCACACGGTACTGCCAGATTACCACTGGGTACACTCCGACACTACAAAAATAAATATATTTTTGTAGTGCCGGATATGACAGTGCACTAGGGGTGGGAAGTACCGCCAGGCTGCTGCGGTAGTCCGGCAGTACTTCCTGTTTAGCAAGCGGTAACCCAGCATTGGGCTTACCACCGCTTAAAAAAAGGTCCCTCTGTGCACCATTATAGAATGTACCCGATCTGCGCCTAACTTAGACGCAGGTATTTAGGCCTGGTTTTAAGTGGCCTAAATTTTAGTCGCAAGAATGGCATGTAGGTATATTCTATAAGCTACACCTAACTTTAGGTGTAGTTTATAGAATCACACTAACCACACGTTTTTTTGGCACTGATTTTTTAAGGCACCATTTATAGAATTTGGAGGTTTCTGTTTAATCATATTAAGTTTTTTTTTTTTTTTTGTTTTGTTATATTTGTACCCTGCGCTTTCCCACTCATGGCAGGCTCAATGCAGCTTACATGGGGAAATGGAAGGTTAAGTGACTTACCCAGAGTCACAAGGAGCTGCCTGTGCCTGAAGTGGGAATTGAACTCAGTTCCTCAGGACCAAAGTCCACCACCCTAACCACTAGGCCACTCCTCCACTCTGTTTTTGCTGAGATATTATCCACCACACATAATTTTAAATAAGTAGTCTATAAAAATAAATACACAAATAAAAGTATGCTCAGTGACAACAAGGAGTGTACTTTTACATGACCCATATGTAGGCGTGTTTGAGGGCATGATAAAACAATACTTCTGAAAACTAATGTGCACTTAAACCGGATTCTATATATTTTGCTTAAATCTAAGCATATTCCACAACAATGTGCGTAGCTTAATTGGCTTAACAAGCCAATCAGCATTGTTAACAGCACTTAACAAGCAATAATGAGCACTAATTGGCAATAACTAGAACTTACAAGCATATCTCGCTAAGTATATGCTGTAATGAACTGTACCTAAATTCTAAAGCACGCAGTTCAAAAGTGGTATGGCTATGGACAGGGAAATGGGCATTTCATGGGTGTTCCCAAATTTACATGCGTTGTTATAGAATATGGTCCAGTCCACATAAATCTACATGCAAGGATTTACGCCATATTTTCATTGGTATAAATGGATACATGTAGTTTTAGGCACTGGGATATCGACTAAGTGTATTTTATATACCATGCCTAAATCTTATAGAATATGCTTAGGTGAAAATGATTTCCATGTGGATTTTCCAGACATCATATATAGAATCTTCCCATTAGCATGCCTGAAAACATTTACTACAAAGCATGTTAAAGTGCTTTGTGGTAAGTAACCTGTGCGTGCTTAGCATGTGGTATTTATTTTTTTATATGTATTTTTTGGAGGGGTGTTCAGGGTGGAGAACAGATGTGGATACACTATCCAGTGAGCACGTTCTAATTACCACTCACTAACTGGTTAATGCATCCATAACGCGGTAGCTCTTAACGCCTCCTAAATAGGATGTGGAAAGTGCTTCCCCATCAATTTTTTTCAGGTTAGGCACGTAAATGCCAAGAATAGCGCACAACATGAAAAAGAATCCTGGAAATTGTCCTATTTCCTAGATGTACTAGAAATGGGATTAGTGCAGGGAAAGTCCCACATTATCATGTGCTACGCCCAATTACTAGCGCACTTCAGTAGACATACCCCATAGTCAATCAAAGTCCACAGTAAATGCCCATGTTTTACGTAACTTCTAGAAGCTGGTGCATTCATTCACTCCATTCAGCTTTTTGGGAAACTTTTCCAACTTGTGAAAAATTACTTAACACTACACCAGTTACCTCAAACAGCGCTGACGCACCATCAGTAGATAATCTGGCGAAGTATTTCAAAGAGAAAATTGTTAAGCTACGACTTATGTTACCAATCAATAACATTAACTATGTCAAATTCCTTGACTGTCTAGACCCACGCCCTGATGAACATCCAGTGGACTGAACCAGGACTAACTTTGACACTCTCCTGGATGATACCATCCTTCAAGCAATTAAAAGATTCGCCAAATCCCACTGCAAACTAGACATATGTCCAAATTACCTTATAAAATCTGCCCCTCAACAATTTATATCAGATCTTACAATAAATCTAAATTTTATGCTGCAAAATGGACTCTTCCCTAGGGATAAAGGAAATATCCCTCTTGCAACCAAACTTGTGGAAGGCATGGTTACCAAACAACTAATTGATTACTTAACTAAATTCTCTATTCTTCATGACTATCAATCAGGATTCCAGTCCAATCATGGTACTGAAACAGTACTAATCACTCTCTCAAACAAATTTAAACAAGCAATTGCTACTGGGAACAGCATACTCCTCCTGCAGTTTGATATGTCTAGTGCATTTAACATGGTGAGCCATAAAATATTATTATATATCCTGGAATACTTCGGAATTGGAGGCAATGTTCTAAATTGGTTCAAAGGCTTCCTAACTACAAGAACTTATCAAGTGACATCTAAGTCGAGTATGTCAGCTTCATGGACACCTGAGTGCGGTGTTCCCCAAGGATCTCCACTCTTGCCAACCCTCTTCAACCTAATGATGACACCGCTGGCCAAATCGTTAGCCATTCAAGGCCTTAACCCATATACAGTGGGGGAAATAAGTATTTGATCCCTTGCTGATTTTGTAAGTGTGCCCACTGACAAAGACATGAGCAGCCCATAATTGAAGGGTAGGTTATTGGTAACAGTGAGAGATAGCACATCACAAATTAAATCCGGAAAATCACATTGTGGAAAGTATATGAATTTATTTGCATTCTGCAGAGGGAAATAAGTATTTGATCCCTCTGGCAAACAAGACCTAATACTTGGTGGCAAAACCCTTGTTGGCAAGCACAGCGGTCAGACGTCTTCTGTAGTTGATGATGAGGTTTGCACACATGTCAGGAGGAATTTTGGTCCACTCCTCTTTGCAGATCATCTCTAAATCATTAAGAGTTCTGGGCTGTCGCTTGGCAACGCGCAGCTTCAGCTCCCTCCATAAGTTTTCAATGGGATTAAGGTCTGGTGACTGGCTAGGCCACTCCATGACCCTAATGTGCTTCTTCCTGAGCCACTCCTTTGTTGCCTTGGCTGTATGTTTTGGGTCATTGTCGTGCTGGAAGACCCAGCCACGACCCATTTTTAAGGCCCTGGCGGAGGGAAGGAGGTTGTCACTCAGAATTGTACGGTACATGGCCCCATCCATTCTCCCATTGATGCGGTGAAGTAGTCCTGTGCCCTTAGCAGAGAAACACCCCCAAAACATAACATTTCCACCTCCATGCTTGACAGTGGGGACGGTGTTCTTTGGGTCATAGGCAGCATTTCTCTTCCTCCAAACACGGCGAGTTGAGTTCATGCCAAAGAGCTCAATTTTTGTCTCATCTGACCACAGCACCTTCTCCCAATCACTCTCGGCATCATCCAGGTGTTCACTGGCAAACTTCAGACGGGCCGTCACATGTGCCTTCCGGAGCAGGGGGACCTTGCGGGCACTGCAGGATTGCAATCCGTTATGTCGTAATGTGTTACCAATGGTTTTCGTGGTGACAGTGGTCCCAGCTGCCTTGAGATCATTGACAAGTTCCCCCCTTGTAGTTGTAGGCTGATTTCTAACCTTCCTCATGATCAAGGATACCCCACGAGGTGAGATTTTGCGTGGAGCCCCAGATCTTTGTCGATTGACAGTCGTTTTGTACTTCTTCCATTTTCTTACTATGGCACCAACAGTTGTCTCCTTCTCGCCCAGCGTCTTACTGATGGTTTTGTAGCCCATTCCAGCCTTGTGCAGGTGTATGATCTTGTCCCTGACATCCTTAGACAGCTCCTTGCTCTTGGCCATTTTGTAGAGGTTAGAGTCTGACTGATTCACTGAGTCTGTGGACAGGTGTCTTTCATACAGGTGACCATTGCCGACAGCTGTCTGTCATGCAGGTAACGAGTTGATTTGGAGCATCTACCTGGTCTGTAGGGGCCAGATCTCTTACTGGTTGGTGGGGGATCAAATACTTATTTCCCTCTGCAGAATGCAAATAAATTCATATACTTTCCACAATGTGATTTTCCGGATTTAATTTGTGATGTGCTATCTCTCACTGTTACCAATAACCTACCCTTCAATTATGGGCTGCTCATGTCTTTGTCAGTGGGCACACTTACAAAATCAGCAAGGGATCAAATACTTATTTCCCCCACTGTATATATATATATATATATATATATATATATATATATATATATATATATATATATATACAGATGACGTCACGATCTACATCCCGTTTAAACATGTTTTAAAAGAAATCACCAATAACATCAATCAGTGCTTCCAAATTATGCACTCTTGGGCAGATGCATTTGAATTGAAACTTAATGAAGAGAAAACTCAATGTCTTGTACTAATAACCTCACCACTATATCCACACCAAACTTTACTCTTCCCATTTCAGATACCCTGAAAATTCTCGGAGTAACCATTGATCGGAATTTCACATTGGATAGCCATGTGAAGAATACAACAAGGAAGATGTTTCACTCAATGTGGAAACTCAAGAGAATTAAGCCTTTCTTCCCCAGAGGAATCTTTCGTAATCTAGTGCAATCAATGGTGCTGAGTCATTTAGACTATTACAATGGTCTTCTTGCTGGCTGTAAAGAACAAATCATCAGAAACTTCAAACTGCCAAAAATACTGCAGCCAGACTTATATTTGGAAAAACAAACTACGAGAGTGCCAAACCCCTAAGAGAAATTTTACATTGGCTTCCTCTTAAAGAACGTATAACTTTCAAAATATGCACTCTGGTGCATAAAATAATTCACAGTGATGCCCAGACTTACATGGTAGACCTTATTGACCCATCACCCAGGAATGCTTAAAGAGCAGCACGCACATTCCTTAATCTTCACTTCCCCAGCTGTAAAGGTATAAAATATAGATTAATACATGCATCCAGCTTTTCATACTTGAGTTCTCAAATGTGGAATGCTCTACCACTTGACCTGAAAATAATTCACACGTAATTAACTTTCGTAAGGCACTGAAGACACATCTCTTTAACATGACATACCACAAGGACTTATAATCGGAACCGTAATTTCACCATCATCTACTTAACAATTCGGATTATTTTTCTTCCTAAATCATATTGTCTAATTTTATTATGTAAACCATGTTCAATTTATGATACCAATTGTATGTTTTCCCTTTTTTACCTGACTGTACATATCATCCATGTTATATATATATATATTACTAATTGTATTTGTACTCGGAAATGGCATAAGTCATGACGATTAATTGTAAGCCACATTGAGCCTGCAAATAGGTGGGAAAATGTGGGATACAAATGAAACAAATAAATAAATTTCACAGCAGTGGCCTGATTTCTGAGGATCAGAAGATGCTGGTCTTGAAAGCATATTCTCATAAGATCTACCTCTTTGTGGACAAAGTGTTATCATGCTTTCAGATGTGGTCAGATCTACTTAACTAAGAAGGAAAGCTTTCCTACAGCTAAAGGCTAAGGCTTTAGCTGTAGGAGCATCCTTTTTCTTTAAATTTCCTTCTAAATGCTTGGTCACATACAGGAACAATTCTTATATATTTTCGGATCCTACATAGTTGGAACATTTGTTTCTGATCAACCTGTCGTTCAGAAAGTTGAAATTAAACAGTATTAAATGAAGTAGTTGGATTAAAGGGTTCTTGGAGATTGTATAGTGCTTGATGTGAAGCTCTATTATGTCTTTACAGTTTGTATGGTCTGTCCTTGAAGTGTAGCAGGCAACTCAGAGGGAAACAACACAAAAGTCGTAGAGTGAGAAAAAGTGTATCCAGCCACAGACGGAACCACAAGGCGGAGCCAAAATATGGAAGAAGCAGTGTTTATTCAAAGACCTGACACAGCCCATGTTTCGGCAAATACCTGTTTTAGGGGACAGTGTTTGAGAGTGAAAGACTACTTACTCCTGGAGGCCATTTGGGATGGCTCCATCATTTAGGAAGGAGTGAGTTGACATTGCTTCTGCTCCACTGGTTGTTAAGGATGCCTATTTTATTATTTGTTGCTATTTGCTGTGAAGAGTTTCAAAGGACAATGTTTCCCCCCAGATTCTATACAGCACAACCAGAAATAAAGTTGTATTCTGTACATAATTAGTTAAGCCAATCAGTGTTGATAATTGTCAATTAACAAGCAATTGACACTAATTGCCATTAATTAGAATTTATGTGCACAACTGTATAAGCATCTTCTATAACTTGATGTGCATAAATTCTAAACTGCATAGTTCAAAAAGGGGGAATGGCCATGGGGTGGAATGAGCAGGTAATGGGTGTTTCTAAAATCTATGTGCATTGGTATAGAATACACTTGGTCTACGTCTAAGTTAGGCATCGGGAATTATTCCAAGTTTTACTTGGCATAACTGCCCATGATTAAATTTCATCATGTGGACAGGCGCTCAGCGTATTCTATAAACCTCACATAAATTTAGGCTTATTCTATTAAGTACGCCTAAACTAAGGCATAGTTTATAGAATACACTTAGGCATATATCATTTCAGTGGTGATTGTTTAGGCATGATATACAGAATCTAGTCCTTTATGCTGTACTTTTTACAGACCCCTGACGCATGCATTCACTGAAACATGGGCCATGTCAGGTCCTTGAATAAACACTGCTTCCTCCCCATCTTGGCTCTGCCTTGTAGTTCTATAACCGAATACACTTTTTTTCACTCTCTCACTCTGTCCTTGAAGTGGACTTGATGCATTGTTTTTTGTTTTCCTTTTTCTATTGTTGTGGTGATATGTTGGCATTTTCTTTATGTTTTGTACATTGAAGAGCAAAAAAAAAGAATATTCTCTTAACCATTTTCTTTAAATCTAGCTCATCATACAAGCAATCTAAATCCTGTCATTAGTGTCACTCTGGAGTGATGACAGCTCTCCCCCATGACACCATGAACACTACCTCCATGGCATCCTCAGCCTCAGCTGACCTTGGGAACAGAAGACCAGACTTGAGAATAAAAACCAGGTCATTTAGGGCACCTTTTTGTGCCTTATTAGTTATAAAAACAGGTCTAGCTCAAAACGTCTGAGTTTTAGTCCTGGATGGTTTTGTTTTGTTCTATTATGGCTGAAAAACGTCTTAGGAACACCCAAGTCCCTCCCTGAATACGCCCCTGACATGCCCCCTTGAGATTTGAACACACTGCAGACGAACAGGATAGAAAAATGTCTAAAAACAGGTTTTAAAAATACCGATTTGGACATTTTTGTACAAAAAACATCCAAATGCCACTTTTTAGACATGTTTCTCTTTCAAAAATGAGCCCCAAAGTCTATAAAACATCAAACAGTAAGATGTACAATCAAACCTCAATGCTGGCAACAGAAAGAGACCTTCCACTTTAAGAATCAAGACAGTACTAGATGGTTCTATTTTCCCTGTAAATTGGGATAGTCTGGTGCCCTTTACATCAGAAATCCAGCAACAGAAGACCTCACACATCCTCCTGCTAGAACCTCTAGGCATACAACCCTCACATTTTTTCAGATACATCAACCTGACCTATTGATATGTTCTTTCAACCAGTTGCTGCCTGCTCCAGGACTTTCTGCACAGGGGATAGTATAATGTATCCCACCTGGAATGCCCCAAACTAAAACACTGTAAAATGCAAAAACTGAGCTATCATCTCTAATCATCTAACCTTTTTCAACCTGATTAATGTTACATCCACTGCAACATCATCAACTTAGTATAGTTTAAATGATTAGACACATGGATTTATTTAGGAATGATTTTCCCCTGCCACACACAATAGAAGCAAAAATTTATTGTACAGCATGGACATAGCCAGGGAGGGGGGTCCAGAGCCCGAGGTGAGGAAACACATTTTAGCCCCCCCCCCCCCCGGCGTCGCCGACCCCCCCCCCCCCAGCACTGCCACCACCAACAACAACAACTTTGCCCCCCCTGCTGACGACCATCCCGAGCCCCCCTTCCCGCCGCCGACCCTCTCGGACCCCCCCCCCCCGCCGATGACCCTCCCCCGCCGTTGCTGTCGCCTACCTTTGCTGGCGGGGGACCCCAACCCCCCGCCAGCCGAGGTCCTCTTCCTTTGTTCTGAGTCTGACGTCCTGCACATTGTACGTGCAGGATGTCAGACTCAGAAACAGAACGAAGGAAGAAGAGGACCTCAGCAGGCGGGGGTTGGGGTCCACCACCAGCAAAGGTAGCAGACGGCGACAGCGGGTTGGCAGCGGGAGGGGAGGTCAAGAGGGTAATCGGCAGGGGGTCCAGGGCCAAATCTATGGGGGCCCAGGCCCCTGTGGCCCCATGTAGCTACGTCCCTGTTGCACAGAGCCTATATATGCTGCAGAGAAAAAAGATTTCAGATACCGGGTCTAAAACTGGAAACCCCTTAAAAATAATGCATTATATCTGTACAGAAAAGTTCATACTTTGAAATTTTTCATCTGCTAACTTATCATCCCCATCAAATAGGCCCTTTTACAATGGCGCGGAACAGCTACTGCGGTGTTAGCATGCACCAATCAGGCACTACCGCCGGGCTACTGCAGGAGCCTGGTGGTAGTGCCTGCCCCTCCAAGCGCCATTTTCAGCGCACTGGATTTTTTAAAAAATTTCTGCGCCGGGAGATTACCCTGCAGTAATCGGGCAGCACCATGCACTGCTTGGTTACTGTTGGGTTAGCGCAGGAGCCCTTACTGCCTCCTAAACAGGTGCGGTAAAAAGGGGGCCTCAGCACACGGAAAACCCATGTGCCAAACGCCACTACGGGCTCACTTGTACCGCAGCGTGGTAAAAGTGGCCCAAAGTGAGATAATCTGGGAACATTTCATGTTGTTTAATGTTCTAAGAGCATGTTCTAAGTACAGCCTCGTACCATCTGGGCAGCTTGTAGCTATTTGGTTCTGCATCACTTTGAACAAACTGTCCTCTGAGCAAACAGCTTATCTTTTATCTTTCTGAAAGGTAATCAATAGAAATAAAACAACACATAGACAAGAAGATAAAATGATACCTTTTTTATTGAATTAACTTAATACATTTTCTGAGACAATTGCAAACGGGTAGTTTTATCGTTTATTTTTTCATCGTATGTCTCATTCTTAACAGAACCCGACTACTAACAAATGAACATTCAATATCTTTTTAAAAGGCTGAATGCTGCAATTAGTAATAGAAATGCCTTTGAAAGCTACACAGCTACAAGGCAGAGCTGAGGAGTTAGGAGAGTGGCTTGCTCAACAATCACTTGGCACTTTTCACTTAAAGATTAAGCTCAAATAACAGAGTAAGACACAGAGTTAGTCTTCAGGGATTCATTTCACACCACAGGGCTAATTGATAAGAGACTAGATGCCAATGGCACAAGCAAAAAAAAAGTGTTGCTGAATCTTTCCAGACATCAAAAACAATACCAAGTAGCACTCCTTTCCTCGAGAGCTGATGCTTCAATAAAATCGGTTAGTCTATAAAGTGCCATCAGCCTGTCATTTTTGCTGCTCCAGATAAAAACAGCTGTCCCTTTGAAAGTTCTCCTTATCTGCATCCCATTCTTTTTGGCTACAGCAAGCAAACTTTAGAAAGTGGAACTCATAAAATAAACAGAAACATTGACTGCAAATAGACACAAGGAAGGAAATCAAACATCGGTAGAATAATATCAGGATACAACCTTCCAAATTTCTCTCTCTATATAACTAGGCATATAACATGACTTCCAGAAACTCATCCTGGGGACACCATAGCTACAGGATAGGCACAGTGACTGGTCACGAGATAAATTTGTATATATTGGTTTTCCGGTAATGGCATATCTACCCAATACTAACCCAACTGGTTGTGGGGCCACCAGGACCTGGGAAACCCTAGTATAAATATACACTTTCATACACAAAGTGATTAAATCAGCATGAATACTCACCGACGGATTTCGCACTAGGTCCCTTTGTTGAAACATTGCTACACAAAAATTGCACTGACTCAATAATGAAACACCGACAGGCTGGCAGGCCAGATGGTAGCAGCTATGGAAATCTTAGTAATCCTGAAGCAGCACTGTGGCTGTTACTGCGAGACAGTTGACACTGAAAGCACAACAGGAAAATCTGCTCTACAATTCCAGGAAAGCCAGCTCCACCCAATCACCTCCGCCAGAGTTTATGCATCCAGATTTTACCCAGCAATCCAGTTGCTTTGTCCTAGACCAGAAAGCTAAACTATCCACTTTCTTCCTCTGCATTCAGCTTAAATTGAGTGAAGAAAAGCTGCAATAGATCAGGTTTTCTGAGTGAGCATCCCTAACCGAGGTAACAATGATGGCTTGAATTAGGGGCTCTGGGCTCTGCCACTATTGCAAATTGGAATAAGCTCAACTAGCTGTGTAATTAATCTGGGGTGAATAAAGTTCTGCCGTTCCCAGGCCCATAACAGGAAATTGACCTGAACTTCCAGAGTCTGCCACACAATGTATGCCCTAGGGGTAGGGGAGGATGGAGTGATCCTACGAAAAGTATGGTAGAATAGAAAAAAAATAAAAAAAAGTTTACTGTTATGTCCGTTAGTTGGTCCTCCAAGTTTCATCCAGCAATACAAGTTCCAAACAAGTAAAAGATCACCTAAAGCATAGGACATCTCTGCTTATATACCTTCTTGTACTGGAACGAATTATTTTCCATGAAATAACTGAGAAACTTTCACCTCTGTCCTACCACTCATATCTAATATTCATTGAAGTTTTCCACAAGTTTATTGAAATAGGGTTTAAAAAAACAACCTTTTAAAAGGGATTTCTATAATATCTGTTTTATTGTTCTAGGATCTTGCCAGGTACTTGTGACCTGGATTGGCCACTGTTGGAAACAGGATACTGGGCTTGATGGACCTTCGGTCTGTACCAGTATGGCAACACTTATGTTCTTATATGTTCTTATATACCTGCCAGTCTTTACACCCTGTATATTTGAAGGTCAACAGTTAACCAACACAGTCAACATCTTTTTTAAATGCCAGCTTTGGTGGTCAAAAAATATCCAGATATTTACGGAAACTGTGTAGCTAGTGGCCGGTGATGGATATCTGGATAAGGCAGTCAGTGTTGGAACTTATTCAAATAGTGAAAATCTTCAATCCACTCTCTGGATAAATTATCTGGATAATGTAGGACAGTCTTATCCGTTCTAAGTTATCCAGGTAAGTGAATCAAAAAGCAAGCTGAAGATTAACACCAATTATAGCCAATAATTGGTTGCTAATGCCAATTAGTAGCTCATTAATCAATATTATGCATATAAATGACAGTTTTCTATAACTTGTGTGCACAACTTTGCGCACTAAGTGTAAAGATGTGCATGCAAGTTTATAGAAGTAGGGGGTTAATGAGGACCTATGTTAATAAAATAAGTACAAAAATGAGTGCAAGTGGGTGCTATGGACTTTCTGGAGAGATTGAGAGGGGTTGAGCGATTGGTAGAGAGCACTCAATTTCGTGGGAAATGCACTTTCATACATTTCATCAATTATATATGCATCCAAGCCGGACACATAAGATCTGGCTAGACATTTTGGAACAATGCCCAAAATGTGAAAGAGCAATGGGAACATGTGTTCATAGTTTTTGGGACCACCCTCTTATACAACCATATTAGACCTCAATGTAGTCCTAACTGGACAATATGATGAAACAACAAATGCCTAGAAATTTGGAGTTGTGTATTCTAGATACAACAGATGATCTAGAATTGGAATTAGTGGCACAGGAGCTCTTTGTGCACATGACTTGTTTAATTCAAAAAATGTGTATCCTAGTACATTGGATCAAGTCTGAGCCACCAACTTGTACAGCAAAGAAGGAGAAGGAGATCCTGATGGGTATCAAACAGCAAGCAAACAAGTGAAGTCCAAAAGTAAAGAAAAATCCAAAGAGTCGAGCTTTAAAAGTAGCAGTCTCATATAGATGATATCTCCTTGGCAAAGGGGCAGCGTTGCCAGCATCGCTGTGAGCACTTTTGGTCTACCTTGCAGCCCGCAGCCTGCAGCTGTCTTCCAAACTAATCCTGCCTTTTTCTTTTTTCTTTCACACAGCAATGGAGGGAGGAAGGGATGGGAAGGGGGGAGGGATTACGGTTTCTGTATTAGATAACAGAGTGTTGCCGTGTATTGTTTTATTTTGTTGGTTTTTTTAATGCTGTTTGGCGCTTTCTTGGCCTATTTGTATTGTACTGTTCTTTGTGCATTTAATAAATAAAATTTTCACAAAGAAAAAAGTGGCAGCCTCAATTTATTCCAGATAAAAAGTCCAAAAACTGGTCAACAACGGCATCTCCAGTTCATGCTTATTTTATTCACAGTCAAACCACACCCTCTTGAAATCTCTTTGTGGTATGGATCTTCATGTATAAATAGCAGCTTTCTGAAATCAGTATTTAAAAGTATATGTGATATACACGTGTAAATGGCACTATTTCCATTTCTAAAATAATAGTCATAGTCACAAAAAACCCTTCATCTATACTCATTCATAGTGGCGTACTTTCAAAGCATTTAGACTTACAAAATTACATGGAGGGGCATTTTCAAAAGGGACGTCCAAGTTGCGATTTGGTTGTCCTTGCAAAACGTCCAAATCCAGGGGGCAGGGAAACCTGTATTTTCGAAACAAGCTGGACGTCCATCTTTAGTTTCAAAAATACCGTCAGGGACGTCCAAATCCTTACATTTCGCCATCCCTAGACATGGAAGTTTCTGATTTTCAGCAATTTTCGAAACCAAAGACGTCCATGTCAAAAACAACCAAATGCAAGCCATTTGGTCATGGGAGGAGCCAGCATTTGTAGTGCACTGGTCCCCTTGACATGCCAGGACATCCTAGGGGGCACTGCAATGGACTTCATAAATTGCTCCCAGGAACATAGCTCCCTTAACTTATGTGCTGAGCCATCCCAACCCCCCCCCCCAAAACCCACTACTCCCCAACTATACACCACTACCATAGCCCTTACGGGTGAAGAGGGGCACCTAGATGTGGGTACAGTGGGTTTGTGGTGGGTTTTGGAGGGCTCACTGTTTCCTCCACAAACATAACAGGTAGGGGGGGTGGGGCTGGGTCCGCCTGTCTGAAGTGCACTCACCCACTAAAACTGCTCCAGGGACCTGCATACTGCTGTCATGGACCTGAGTATGACATCTGAGGCTGGCATAGAGGCTGGCACAAAATATTTTGAAAGATGTTTTTTGAGGGTGGGAGGGGGTTGGTGACCACTGGGGGAGTAAGGGGAGGTGATCCCCGATTCCCTCCGGTGGTCATCTGGTCATTTTGGTCACCTTTTTGTTCCTTAGTCGTAAGAAAAACAGGTCCGGGTGAAAACGTCCAAGTGTTCATCAGGGACGTCCTTGTTTTTTTTTTATTATGGGTCAAGGACATCCAAGTGTTAGGCATGCCCAAGTCCCGCCTTCGCTATGCCCTCGACATGCCCCCTTGAACTTTGGCCATCCTTGCGACGGAGTGCAGTTGAAGACATCCTAAATCGAGCTTCGATTATACCGATTTGGACGTCCCTGGGAGAAGGACGTCCATCTTCCGATTTATGTTGAAAGATGGACGTCCTTCTCTTTTGAAAATGAGTCCGATAGTAACCTATAGAACTTTGTAAGTCTAACTGCTTTGAACATACAGTAAGCCCCATAGACTCATACACTTTTCTAGGCCACTTCCTAAATGGCCTTGATAAAAGGCCCATATAACTATCACGCTGTAGAGACCTCTAAGGTTCTGCATAGTGTGGACAGCAGAGACCCCTTCCACTCCAACAACAAGTTCTCCTGAGATGTGAGGTAATGGATGAGGAAAACCCTTTTGGAGAGAAACTAGATTGCTATAAAACCCCAGCTCTGTCTGAAATTCTTTGTCTTTGACTCCTGCTTCTCTGGCCATTGTACAGCAGAGAGAGGGGGAAGGCTCTTTTGTTCTAATACTCTAGCCATTGTTGCTGGAGGGGATCAAGGGCTTTGATTAGGCCAGTCATAATATCATAAAGAGTAAAAATGTGGTGAGATAGCAGTAACAGGGTTGTTGGGACTTCTGCAGTTGCTTGGAGTTGGGAGTTGGAAGCTGCAATGGGGAACCAGCTTACCACTATTTCTTAAGGAGAAGGATAGAGGAGTGAAACAGCTGAAGAAACAGGAGGAATAATAGGGGATCCTGATTCTGAGAAGCAGGAGAGGACACAGGAAGTCCCTGGGATCTACACAAGAGTACAATGAGGACCAAGTTACTGCTCCACAAATATATTCTGGATCCACAGTTTGTGCCTCTACTTAAGAGGTCACCTGAAACCTTGTAGAATGCATCTAAAGACTCTCCAGAGCCACCTTCCCTTTCAGAAGATACACTGACTCAATTGCTCTTTTAATCCACTATGCCATAGATAATTTTGAAGCTGCATCACCCTTGCAAGGTTGGCTGAACAAAAGAAACAGCCAGTCAGATTTCTGGAAGGAATTTGTGACCTCTCAATAGTGAATCAACACCCTGAGGACATTCAGCTTGTGTAGTCTTCACCACCTCATCCTTCCATCTCCTGGAAAAGGTCAGTATAGAGATGAATTAGGTGAGATGGAAGGGAGAAACCACTTTAGGCAAGAAAGAGGGAACTGTGTGGAAAGACACTGCAAAAAACAAACCAACCAACAAACAAAACCCACTATGACTTTGAAGAAGGTTTTGGAGCTTTCATAAGCCCAAAGGAGAGTGCTTTGGATCAAACATGCCTACATGACTGCCTAGGACCACAGAACTACAGAAAGCACCTGTATCTGGCTCTGATGATGTGGAAGTATGTTTAGATATATCCAGGGGGGTCAGAAACTCCTCCAGTCTGACCAACAGTAACATAGAGATTAAGTCTACCATTCAAAAAAAAAGAGGATTCCACAGGAGGCACTGACCCCCTTGAGGTCTACAATAGAGTAGAAGGTACCCCTTCTCTGAGAACTACAACGTAGATTACAGCCTGACTAAACCCAGGGGCCCTTTTACTAAGTCACTGAGATACTGCCCAGCTACCGCGTGGCCATTGTGGTAATTTCATTTTTGACATACGTTCGCTATGTGCGCCAGAAAATATTTTTATTTTCTGGCACACGGGTGGTAATTGGTCGGTAATTGGCATTTTATGGGCATAGACCATTACCACCCAGTTACCGCATGAGACCTTACTACTAGGTCAATGGCTGGCGATAAGGTCTCAGACCCAAAATGGATGCGCGGCAATTTTCATTTTGCCGCACGTCCATTTTCAGCAAAAATTTTAAAAGGCATTTTTTATAGGTTTGCTGAAAAATGATTCTGCACGGGCCCTAAACACGCATCTACACTACCGCAGGCCATTTTTCAGGGTCTAGTGGTCACTTCAGGGGCAGGAACATACCCCACTCATTCCTGCTCAGAGCGCTGCTCCAATGGAACTGACTAGCGAGACTGCCGCAGGAGGTCCTGGCAGCCATTTTGAGGTTAGAACCAGCACAGGCAGAAGTGAGTCCCCTGCCTGTGCTGGTTCCATCCACAAAATGGTGCTGGGACCTCCCACAGAATGGGCAGTCTCGGCAAACATTTCCATTGGAGCAATGGCATGGGGCAGGAACAAGTGGGGTTCGTTCCTGCCCCTAACGAGGACACTAGACTACCAGGGTACTTAAGGTAGTTTTTCCTGCTGCCTGTACTTTGCCAACCTCTGCTGTAAAGGTAGAAAAGTAAGGAGAGACATTTGATTGCCTAGGTGGTACCTGAGAGCTAGAACAAAATGATGACATTTCCAAAAAGGGATTCCAGATGTTCACAAAGAGAATCAGAAAGTGGAAATGGTAAAAAGTCTGTATTAGATCCAAGGAATGATAAGGAAATTCACTTGAAAACTGAGGATGACCTCATTTACACAGCCTAAGCCACCCAATAACTACAGAATGAACAGGGGCTCAAGCACCAGAGAACTCTAGGAATCACAGACACAAACAGTTAGGAGCTGAGCTTTCTAAATACTGGACCAACTGTAACAAATCATGATTATCACTGCTTGCCTTGAATTCACCGAACAAATCTGAGCCACCAGAGACCAATCCTTATCTAGCTGAAATTCCAAGCTTCAATATCCCATCTTGTAGAGAGAGGCATTATCTAAATCCACAGATCCTGTCCCTTACTCACTCTCAGAAACTCTGCTTTGGCTGGATTTATTTTCATCACATTTTGCCATTCAGTTAGTAATAGCTAACATACACTCTGACAAGTTTGCTAGAGTCTCAGCACACAGTTCTTCCGGAGACGAAACTTGATATTATAAGACTGAATTAATTCCCCCAATGCAAGGAGATACAAATTAAACAGTACAGGAAACTGCTGAACCCCATAGAACTCCCTGGGGGACTAGAAGTGGGTCAGATTTGATATCCTTAAGAACAATGGCTTGGCTCCTATTTTCTGGAAAGGAGGACCACCTCTGTGCGGAACCAGAGACTACAATCTCCAATTAACTGAATAATAAGTATAAAGTAATGTAGAGTCTCATATGTGGTACTAAGGCCTAAGAAAACCAGAACCACATCCCTCCTTTATCTAAATCAATGAAGACACAACTAAGTCAGTGTCATTTCCATCCCATCACAGATTCTGAAGCTGGACTGTGAAGGGTTCATCAAATTTCATACCTCACAGTTTATCTAGAGCTGTATTAAAACTACTTTATCAACTTATACAATAAGGAAGATTAGATAAAAATCTAAAATGAGAAAATTTAGTATGTTTCTCAATTCTTAACAAGGGGCATTTGAGGAACATATTAGGATAGATGTTATCAAGCAAAGTACACGACCTCAAAGCATATTGGTGTAACTGGCATGCCTTTTTTACTACTATTTGAGTTCCGTTTTAGGCTGCTTTGTTGATTTTAGAATTTGCTTTTGCAAAATACACGGCTAAATACAGGAGTTTCTCCCTATATTGTGGCTGTCATTTCTGTGAGACACGCTTGGTTTTAAGATTTTTTTCCGTCTTACATCTGGAGGTGTTGGATACATACACATTTTATTCTATTTACAATCAAACCCTGACCCCTGAGGCAGGCGTTGTTTAACGCCGAAACACGGCCCGTGTCGGATCATTTATCAATAAAATAATCCTGTTGTCTCAGTCTTGAAGGCCCAGTGTTGCTTTTTTTGTCCATGCCAATAATGCACACAACTTATGCCACCATTTCAATGAAATTACAAGCATATATTTTGCCACAATCACACACAGATTTACATGTACGAAGCAGCATATATGCATAGAAGTCTCTACAAAGGGTATGTTCAGGGAGGTCCTTAAAAGTATTTTATTATAACAATACACATAGGGGTCAATATTCAAAAGGGTTTAACTGGGCAGGAGAGGCTCCTGACCAGTTAAACTCTGGTTGCCCACCAATATTCAATGGCACTTAACCGGGTAGTACTGCTGAATACCTCTGCTAACTGGCCATTCCCTAACCAGGTAGGTTAGGGTAGTCCAAAGGCAGAGTTTGGACAGAGTCACAACTTGACAATTAGCAGCAATATTCAGGGCCTGATATTCAGACTGTGGGAGTTGGCCAGGCTGCCCCCTGTGGTTGGCGCTGAGCCTGAAATTTCCAGTGACCGGCATTGAATATCTGGGCATTTTTTGCTGGTTTCAATTTAAGTGGCCAAGCCAATATTCAGCACTGGCTGATTAAGTTTAAACTAGCCAAAGATATACCAGCTATTTTGGCAGCCTAATTTGGCCAGCAGTGTGCTGAATATCGGTGAATAGTCGGTTATATCATGTGATATAACTGGTTGTCTGCTAACCCTATGATTCTATAGAGGTCACTGTGGCCCCACGCAGAAACGCCCCTGGTGCACGGTAAGCTTTAGTAAAAGGGCCCCTCAACCCTCTATTGCCTCAGGTACAAACTGGTTAAAAGATAGAAAACAGAGAGTAGGGTAAATTGGTCAGTATTCTGGGACCACTGCTTTTTAACATATTTATAAATGACCTAGATATGGGAGTAACAGGTGAGGTAATTAAATTTGCTGATGACACAAAGTTATTCGAAGTCGTTAAATCACGGGAGGATTGTGAAAAATTACAAGAGGACCTTAGGAGACTGGGCGTCTAAATGGCAGATGATGTTTAATGTGAGCAAGTGCAAAGTGATGCATGTGGGAAAGAGGAACCTGAATTATAGCTACGTCATGCAAGGTTCCACGTTAGGAGTCACAGACCAACAAAGGGATCTAGGTGTCATCGTTGATGATACGTTGAAACCTTCTGCTCAGTGTGCTGCTGCGGCTAAGAAAGCAAATAGAATGTTAGGTATTATTAGGAAAGGAATGGAAAACAAAAATGAGGATGTTATAATGCCTTTGTATTGTTCCATGGTGCAACCACACCTCGAATATTCTGGTCGCCGCATCTCAAAAAAGATATAGTGGAATTAGAAAAGGTGCAGAGAAGGGCGACAAAAATGATAAAGGGGATTGTTTCGACTTCCTTATGAGGAAAGGCTAAAGCTGCTAGGGCTTTTCAGCTTGGAAAAAAGGTGGCTGAGGGGAGATATGATAAAGGTCTATAAAATAATGAGTGGAGTTGAACGGGTAGATGTGAAGCGTCTGTTTATGCTTTCCAAAAATACTAGGACTAGGGGGCATGTGATGAAGCTACAATGTAGTAAATTTAAAATGAATCGAAGAAAATATTTCTACACTCAACGTGTAATTAAAGTCTGGAATTCGTTGCCAGAGAATGTGGTAAAGATGGTTAGCTTAGCGGAGTTTAAAAAATGTTTGGACGGCTTCCTAAAGGAAAAGTCCATAGACCATTATTAAATGGACTTGGGGAAAATCCACTATTTCTGGGATAAGCAGTATAAAATGTTTTGTACTTTTTTGGGATCTTGCCAGGTATATGTGACCTGGATTGGCCACTGTTGGAAACAGGATGCTGGGCTTGATGGACCTTTGGTCTTTTCCAGTTCAAACTTCTTCTACTAACCTATAAATGTACTCACTCTGCTGCTCCCCAGTATCTCTCCACACTCGTCCTTCCCTACACCCCTTCCCGTGAACTCTGCTCCATGGATAAATCCTTCTTATCTGTTCCCTTCTCCACTACTGCCAACTCCAGACTTCGTGCCTTCTGTCTCGCTGCACCCTACGCCTGGAATAAACTTCCTGAGCCCCTACATCTTGCCCCATCCTTGGCCACCTTTAAATCTAGACTGAAAGCCCACCTCTTTAACATTACTTTTGACTCGTAACCACTTGTAACCACTCGCTTCCACCTACCTCCTCTCTTCCTTCCCGTTCACATTAATTGATTTGATTTGCTTACTTTATTTATTTTTTGTCTATTAGATTGTAAGCTCTTTGAGCAGGGACTGTCTTTCTTCTATGTTTGTGCAGCGCTGCGTATGCCTTGTAGCGCTATAGAAATGCTAAATAGTAGTAGTAGTAGTAGTCCCAGTATGGCAATACTTATGCACTTATGTAAAGGTCCTGTTTACTAAGGTGCGCTAGCATTTTAGCACATGCAGAAAATTAGCAAGTTCTGATTAAGGGGTCCTTTAACTAAGGTGCGCTGAAAATGGTTTGCGTTAGTATAGGCGCAGGTTTTGGACACGAGCCGATCCATTTTTCAGCACGCCTATAAAAAGGCCTTTTTTAATTTTTGCTGAAAATGGATGTGCGGCAAAATCAAAATTGCCACGCATCCATTTTGGGTCTGCAACCTTACCGCCAGCTATTGACCTAGAGGTAAAGTCTTGCGCAGTAACCGGGCAGTAATTACCTCCATCAGTCAAATGCCACTTGGCATGTGCCTGATACGAGCATCTGAAAATAAAAATTATTTTTTGGCTGTGTGTATCGGCCACGCGCCAAAATTGAAATTACCACAAGAGTCATGCGGTAGTCAGGCGGTAACTCAATTTTGGCACATGTTGGGCATGCGTAGATGCTTACATACTTAGTAAAAGGACCCCTAAGTGCCCATAGTAATACTGTGGTCACCTACACAGCACTCACTAAAAATGCTAATGCACCTTTAGCGCGGGTTAGTAAACTGGGCCCTAAGATTGAAAGCCCTCCGAGGATAGGGAAATACCTGCTGTACTTGAATGTAACTCTCCTTGAGCTGCTACTGAAAAGACACAAGCTAAATGCAATAAATAAATAAATAAATAACTATCTAAAATAAAAATAAATGATACAAATTATAACAGCAGAAACTTGCTGGAGGTGTAGGTGGAAGGAAAAAGACTCGACGGAAGACCAAAGGAAAAAAAAAAAGATGTAGATCAATACTATTCACTAGGATAGTGAGGTCTGCAGCTCAAGTAAGAGGATCATGCTTGAGCAGGCAGAATGCCAGAAGATGGTAGGACTATATACTCCATATGAGTGGAAATTTTATATAGGAGAAGATGCTGATGATATTCTTTAAGCTGAAGTTAACAGTATCTACGATGACAGCTGCTCTCATGCTGACTGAATCATTGGGTCAGTATTCAAAACCCAACCAGTGAGATTTTATTAAATGCCAGCTTGTCATTTAAAAAAATACATATAATCAACATTGCTTTAAGAATAGGTGGCAGTGATGAATATATGTGGAGAGCGCTCACTGCCTACAACTCCTTTATATAAGCAACAGAATGATGATTCATTGATATCATATTGGTAGTGATGCTAAAAAAACAACATACACCCAATGTAACAAATAATGTCTCATTATTTAGCTCATAGGAGACTTATTTGTCACTAATTAATTCTCTGTTTGATCATCATTTCCTTTAATAATACTGTGCACCATGCATCAAATGAATTGCTTATTATTACCAACCACTGAAGACATTAAGTGAGTCGTCTGGTGGTTAGTGCAGTGAACTTTGATCCTGGGGGGATTGGGGTCAAGTCCCATTGCAGCCCCTTGTGACTCTGGGAAAGTTACTTAACCGTCTGTTGTCCTAGGTACAAAATAAATACCTGTATATACAGTGGGGGAAATAAGTATTTGATCCCTTGCTGATTTTGTAAGTTTGCCCACTGACAAAGACATGAGCAGCCCATAATTGAAGGGTAGGTTATTGGTAACAGTGAGAGATAGCACATCACAAATTAAATCCGGAAAATCACATTGTGGAAAGTATATGAATTTATTTGCATTCTGCAGAGGGAAATAAGTATTTAATCCCTCTGGCAAACAAGACCTAATACTTGGTGGCAAAACCCTTGTTGGCAAGCACAGCGATCAGACGTCTTCTGTAGTTGATGATGAGGTTTGCACACATGTCAGGAGGAATTTTGGTCCACTCCTCTTTGCAGATCATCTCTAAATCATTAAGAGTTCTGGGCTGTCGCTTGGCAACTCGCAGCTTCAGCTCCCTCCATAAGTTTTCAATGGGATTAAGGTCTGGTGACTGGCTAGGCCACTCCATGACCCTAATGTGCTTCTTCCTGAGCCACTCCTTTGTTGCCTTGGCTGTATGTTTTGGGTCATTGTCGTGCTGGAAGACCCAGCCACGACCCATTTTTAAGGCCCTGGCGGAGGGAAGGAGGTTGTCACTCAGAATTGTACGGTACATGGCCCCATCCATTCTCCCATTGATGCGGTGAAGTAGTCCTGTGCCCTTAGCAGAGATACACCCCCAAAACATAACATTTCCACCTCCATGCTTGACAGTGGGGACGGTGTTCTTTGGGTCATAGGCAGCATTTCTCTTCCTCCAAACACGGCGAGTTGAGTTCATGCCAAAGAGCTCAATTTTTGTCTCATCTGACCACAGCACCTTCTCCCAATCACTCTCGGCATCATCCAGGTGTTCACTGGCAAACTTCAGACGGGCCGTCACATGTGCCTTCCGGAGCAGGGGGACCTTGCGGGCACTGCAGGATTGCAATCCGTTATGTCGTAATGTGTTACCAATGGTTTTCGTGGTGACAGTGGTCCCAGCTGCCTTGAGATCATTGACAAGTTCCCCCCTTGTAGTTGTAGGCTGATTTCTAACCTTCCTCATGATCAAGGATACCCCACGAGGTGAGATTTTGCGTGGAGCCCCAGATCTTTGTCGATTGACAGTCATTTTGTACTTCTTCCATTTTCTTACTATGGCACCAACAGTTGTCTCCTTCTCACCCAGCGTCTTACTGATGGTTTTGTAGCCCATTCCAGCCTTGTGCAGGTGTATGATCTTGTCCCTGACATCCTTAGACAGCTCCTTGCTCTTGGCCATTTTGTAGAGGTTAGAGTCTGACTGATTCACTGAGTCTGTGGACAGGTGTCTTTCATACAGGTGACCATTGCCGACAGCTGTCTGTCATGCAGGTAACGAGTTGATTTGGAGCATCTACCTGGTCTGTAGGGGCCAGATCTCTTACTGGTTGGTGGGGGATCAAATACTTATTTCCCTCTGCAGAATGCAAATAAATTCATATACTTTCCACAATGTGATTTTCCGGATTTAATTTGTGATGTGCTATCTCTCACTGTTACCAATAACCTACCCTTCAATTATGGGCTGCTCATGTCTTTGTCAGTGGGCAAACTTACAAAATCAGCAAGGGATCAAATACTTATTTCCCCACTGTAGCATGTAAACTGTTTTGATGGTAAACACAGAAAGGCGCTATACCAAGTTCCTTTCCCTTAAGAAGCAAATGTCTGAAAATGACTGGATGCTTAAACAATTTTTTCTTCACAGAGAACAGCTCTTTATGAATTATAAAATAAGAATGTTTCCGGATGTTTCCAAAGCAACTCAAAAACGGCGTAAAGAATTTCTTAAATTACGCCCAAAGATACAACAATTGGGTGCTCTTTTCTGGTTAAACTTCCCATGCAAATGTGTAGTTAAATTAAATTCTGTAAAATATGTTTTTTTTTAATCCTAAACAATTTAATTCTTTTTTTGGACTCTAAAATAGCCCTGATATCCTCTGTACAGTCAAGACCAATTACTACATCTACTCCGTGAAATTGTAAAGATTCCTGGTGCATCCCCTCAGTCCCTAATTTTTTGTAGAAAGAATTGTAATTTTTCAGATATTGTGTAATGCCTTGTGTACTACAGATGTATAACATAATGGACATTTGTTGAAACTTTCATTTCATAATATATTAATTTTCCTTGTCCCTTCTTATTTCTCTTTTTCCTTTCTTGATTTATCAATCATCTTTTCTATATCAAGATTTATTCTTGAAATTAATGTAAACTGATTAAAAAAAAAAAAGCAAATGTCTGAAAATGAGGGTATGTCTTTCTTGTAAGAAAAGTCTTCTACGAGCAAAATAAGGTCTCCAATCCTCAGTGGAAGTTATCACTTGAGAGCAGTACATTTTTCAGACCCAGAAGAAGCAGAGCAAGCTGCCCCGCTCATCTTGACTCATAGAAGGGACATGAAAGCCATCATGTGAAGGAAGCCATAGTGCATCATGGACTTTTAAGTTTCCCCTGTGCATGCAAGGTTCGGACGATTTTCCTGAGCTTCAAAGTCAGGCTCACACAAAAGTTGCCTTTGCTTAAAAAACAGAAACCACAATTCTAATCTTTCTGGAAAGGCGGTAGCTGAATGCAAGCCTCATAGTCACAACAAAAAAAGAGAGCAATGTTAACATTGTTGTGAGCTCACTAGAGTCCTGTGCTTTATGAAAGGGGAAAAAACCTTCAAAAAATGAAAAGAATGGAGAGTGATTTAACTTCATTTTTCTAAATTATATTTCACTACCAATAGGCACAGATTATAACAGAAAAGGCAGAACAGCAACAAAGGAGAGGTTGCTATGATCCACAAGCAACAAACTGCATACAAAATGATATAGATCACACAGAAAAGAATAATTAAAATCTAAAAAAGTCCTTTTATTAACAAAGATGCGCATCATGGCCATGTTTCACGAGGTCAACAATAAGAGGGACTCAGTATATACTCTCCTTCCCAAAAGTGGTAATACAATAGCTATATCACCAGCAGGACAGCATTCAGCCGTGCCAGCAAACATGCTAACCAATTTGGTCTTTCCTTGTTGAGCTCTTATTTTTCCATATCTCTAGAATAAGATGTGAGCTCTAGAATAAGACTAGGACCTCTTCATTACCCCTATAAATGTTTGCTTAGATTAAATTATGTTAAATGTGTGTTCTTTGGGCCCTCCCAGCTAGAATATTTCCTAGACACTAAGAGCCCCTTTTACTAAGCAGCAGTAAGCCCGCATTGGGCTTACTGCTCACTAAACAGGAAGCACCGCCGGGCTACCACAGCAGCCAGGCAATATTTCCCACCCCTAGAGCGCCATCAATGGGTGGCGGTAAAGGCTCCGCCCTCCCAAAATGGCCATGCGGCAAGTGCTTTACTTGCCGCACGGCCATTTCCTGCAGGAAAGAGAGACTTAACTTTTACCCACTGTGGTAAAAGGGGGCCTTGGCGCACATGAAAGACCTACGCTGACACCAGCACAGGCCCCCTTTTGCCGCAGCTTGGTAAAAGGGGCCCTAAGTAAATGCTTGTTCGAAAATCCACAGATGAGACTTCATGTATGGGTCCTCACATTATAACTCTGTTAGTTCAGGATTTGACAAATGAATTTAACGAAAAACAGACAGTGTGGGCTAGATTCTATACATGGCACCTCAAAAAATTTGCACAGAAAAAAAATTACACCTAGGCCAAGTCTATATTTTGTAGAATAGGCTTCACAGAATCCTGGGGGGGGGGGGGGGGGGGGGGGGGGGGGGGGGAGTGCAAACTAGTCCCTGCTAATGTCTCTACCACTAATAATGACATAAATGGATTACAGTGGTTTCATTGGTATCTTCATCCACGTGCTTGATGTTGAATCAATTTGAGGTGGCTAGTGTTAATCAGATTGAGCAAACCTGAAGGGATTTGTCATCCCGCTTTGATCCATTAGCTGGAAAAAAGTGGTTTTAGAAATATACAGTAAACAAACATAAACATAAACATGAACAAACTACCTGATTGATGGTTGTCCAACCTGGGTGGTTAAGAGCCTAAGATAGCAGATGATGCTTGTCCTGTTTCAGATAATAAGTTAGTCATTACTGAGTGGTAATATACCCCATGCTTTACAACAGGCATATGTGCGTTATTCTGAAGCGTGCTCAAACGTGTAATTCAGATCTGTCAAATTATTGCTCTATTTCTTTCTTGGAGAAAATTGATTGAACTTATAGTTTTTCGACAATTACTGCAGTTTGTAGTGATAGCAATATTCTGGATGACTGTCAGTATGGTTTTCATGTTGAGCATGGAACTAAAAGTATTACTATCTATGATGGAAGAATTTTATAAGGGCTTAGACATGAATAAGACATATCTTCTTGTTTTTAGATTTCTCAGCTGCAATTAATACAGCCTCCCATGACATTATGATGGAAAGGTTAAAGGAGGTTAATGCTGGTAGGACTGTAATTCAACAGGTTTCTTCGTACTTGATGGAAAAGGCAGAAGACTCAGTTTGACACCCAAGTCTCTGCTTGGGTGTTGCTGGAGTGAGGTGTTCCTCAAGGTTAAATTCTCTCTGCACGTTTGCTTAATCAGTATCTTCCTCCATTGTATAAGTTTATCATACACAATTGCCAACAGGACTGATTTCTGCTCCGAGTTCCTTTCTAAAGCCTGACTGGTAATAGTTCCACAAATCCATAAGATTCACAAGCTATTCAAAAACTACTTTATCAACGATTTTGACCCAAAACAGGAAAAAGATCAATAACTCAAAATTTCCTTTCTTATTATAATTGCTTCAGCAAAGGCTAAATAAAGGGGACTTGCAATAATATCAACTCTAACCCCAAAAGAGCAAATTGCCAGCACCTTTTACTGGTCAAGCAGGACAGGGATCACCTAAACAGTATGCAATCCACATGCTGACCACAGTTCTTCACACAACGTCATGTAACACAGTTTTAAAACTTACCCAATCTTCCATTCCCTGAACAAATCTGCCACACTGGTCACTTTCACCCTTCCACACTAGATCCCCTCCCTCCTTCCCATTCGATACATTCATACTTTCCCATACCATTTCTGCAAACCCATCACATGCTTCTTGCAAATCCCCATCGTGGAAACTATGCTCACCAATACCACTTAAACATTGGACTGTCCAAAAAAAGCTCCTAAAAGCAGTTTCCATTACTTTCTATCATCTCTGTCCAAAAGTTTTTCTTGGCCGCTTTCAATCCCTCCACATACACCAAAATGCAATGCTTATAATCTGGTGCATGTGCGTTTGATCTGGTGGACCATGACATTCTGCACTATGAATTAGTAAAGACTGGGATAACTGATAAAAGTTTTTAATTGGTTCAGAGGCCACCAAATCATATAGAGTTAAACAGAAAGGATTTCTCTCTGATAGTTGGCAGAACCCATGTGGAGCGCCTCAGGGCTCACCCCTATCGCCTATATTATTTAGGGCCCTTTTACTAAGGCACACTAGCGGATTTAGTGCATGCTAAAAATTAAGGCGTGCTAAACTCTAAAGCACCCATTATGGGCCAGTCTGCAAAAATAAGGCTGCACAGTAAACATTTCCGCCTAAGCATGTTCTATAAGTGGCGCCTAGATTTAGGTGTGGTATATAGAATATGCTTAGTTAAAGCCCAGCACCTAAAACTATGTAAATCCCTGCACATACATTTATGCATACTGACCCATATTCTATAACAGCATACGTAAATTTGGGAAAGCCCATGGAATGCCCATTTTAGCCACACCCTTTTAAACTGCACGCATTAAACTTTAGGTGAAGTTCATTACAGAATATACTTAGGGACCCTTCTACCAAGCTGCGGCAAAAGGGGGCCTGTGCTGGCATTGGCACATGTTTTTCATGCACGCCGAGGCCCCTTTTTACCGCGGCAGGTAAAAGGTAGGTCTTACTTTTCTGCAGAAAATGGCCATGTGGTAAGTAAAGCACTTGCTGCACAGCCATTTCGGGGGAGCCCTTACTGCTGCCCATTGAGGTGGCAATAAGGGCTCCTGCGCTAACCCAGTGGTAACCAGGCAGCACTGCCCAATTACTACCAGGTACACACTGAATATGACGGCTGGGGGGTGGAAAGGCAGGCTGGAGGCGGGAAGTACTGCCGGGCTGCTATGGTACCCCAGCGGTAGTTCATTTTTAGCGAGTGGTATGCCCGTGTTGGGCTTACCACCGCTTTGTAAAAGGGGTCCTTAGCGAGTTGTGCATGTAAATTTTAATTATTGCCTACTAGTGATCATTATTGCTTGTTAAGTGCTATCAATGCTGATTAGTTTGTTACGCCAATTAAGTTATGCACATTGTTATAGAATACGCCTGGAATTTGGCGCAGATCTCTAGGGGTCCTGTTTACTAAGGTGCGTTAGTGTTTTTAGCATGCCTACACTTAGCGTGTGTGTTAACCATGTAGGCACCTATAGGAATATTGTAGGTATGTAAATGGTTAACATGCATTAAAAATGTTAACACGCTTATACCTCTGCTTAGTAAAAGGGGCCCTGGGTGCGCTATATAGACTCTGGCAGTATATTCCTATGGGCATCTTAGCATTTAGCACTTGCAAAATCTTCTAGTGTGCTTTAGTAAAAGAGGCCCTTAATGTTTTTTTAACATATATTAGGATTTGAATTGGGAAAAGAGGGTTTCTTTACTTATAGTTATACAGATGACATAACAGTTACAATTTCTATTTTTTCAACCTTGATGCAAATAACCACTCTATACTTTTCAGATCCGGAAGTGGCGACTTTATGTAAGCCACATTGAGCCTGCAATTAGGTGGGAAATGTGGGATACAAATGCAACAAATAAATAAACTAAATAAATAAATAACCGATACTGTACAAAAATGCATTACCATGAGAGGGTCTTGGATGATGAAATGCAAATTAAAACTGAATACAGATAAAACCCAAGCTTTTTTTATTAGATACAAAATCCTGACCCATTGCCTGATCACCTCTTAATTGATCAAACAAAATATGCTCTTTCACCAGATATTAAAATTTTGGGGTTATATATAGATGAAATCTTATCTTTTGAACCACAAATTAATGCACTAATAACAAGCACTTTTTTAAATGAGAAAATTAAGGCAAATTAGGAAATATTTTGAATTAAATCAATTTAGACTATTAGTGCAATCTTTATTGTTGTCGAAACTGGATTATTTTAATCTTAGAAGTCCTTTTACTAAGGTGTGCTAATAGATTTAGCACTCACTAATGATTAGCATGCATTAAATGATAGGATGCCCATTATATTCCTATGGATGTCTTATTTACCATTAGTGTTCGCTAAATCTGTTAGAACCTTAGTTATATTGGATTATCTAAAAAAGCTCTACAAAAATTGCAGACTACACAAAGCACTGCAAAACAGCTATTTTTTTTCTTTAAATAATATGATACAATTTCACAGTAATGTGTTAACCATCACTGGTTACCTGTGGAGGCAAGAATTATGTTTATATTTTTGTGTACCTTATATAAAAGTTCTAAATGACACTTCAGGACACGCAGCTCTTCTACAAACCATGGAACATTATGCCTAACCACTCCTGTACTTTCAAGACACAAGCTTCTCCACCAGCCCCACCAAGTTCCTTTTTCTACAACTCAACCAAAGACTCCTATTTTTATCAAACTCAGATAGAGGCAATCTTATTTCTTCCTTAAGTATCCTAGTGTCAATCCCCACAAACAAATGTTTAAACTGAGACTATCTTGGTACACTGCTTGAATTCCTTTATACTGAAGTCTAAAATGAACTAATATATAGTCTGACCAGGGGATCACCTCCATGTATCCATGACATAAAAATCAATGTCCATCTTAGGGCTAAAAATAAGGTCCAACACATTACCATCACTATGTGTTTGAACCCCACCAACTGCTCAAGGCCCAATGCAGAACTAAGACCATAAAATCACCTTCATCTTAACAAGGGACGTTAAAGTCCCCAGTACAGATAACTGAGTAAATGCCAACATAGTATCTACAATCAAATCCATCAACTTATCAAACAGTTCCATAGACTTCCAGGAGCCCTAAATACACTAACAACATCCCCAAAGTCATATCCTTCTCCACAAGAATCAACAAACATTTCACTCCTAACATCTCCTGCAGGATCACCTACTGAACCATCTACCTTCTCCATAGACTATTAACCCTCCCCTCAAACATACACACAACATGACATTGGAAAGGGAATGGGATTTGATATACTACCTTTTTGTGGTTACAATCAAAGCAGTTTACATATTATATACAGGTACTGGGACAATGGAGAGTTAAGTGACTTGCCCAGAGTTGCAGGGAGCTGCAGTGGGAACTGAACCCAGTACCCCTGATTCTCAGGCCATTGCACTAACCATTAGGCTATTCCTTCTCTTCAATTAGCTTTATCTATCATGCCTCTGCTATCAAAAGCATATCCAGTCACCTATCCACAATCAAGTCATTCAAAATCTCTCCTTTATATTTTTCAGGACATGCATTAATCAATATACCCCCAATCCCTCATTTACCTCCCTGGAAAAATATATCTCCCTTATCCACCACTTAGTATGTGTGCAGGCTCTTCATCTCACCCACCCCATGCCACCAGGCTGCTGATGTCACTGGTAGGCAGGGCCTTAAGGAAGCAAGGCAGTATAATAATAAAGAATGAGAGGGCTCAAGGTAATTCTCAGTGCATCCAGTTGACAGTCTCGAATAAGACTTCAGAACCAAAAGCCTGCTCCTCTGGCAGATCAAAACTCGCTCTCCTCCATCAGTAACAAAAGATCTTGCAAGTGATTTTGTACATTTTAGCCTCCACTGCTGTGCGCACACACATCAATGTCAGCAAAGAGGTTACAGCTGTCATTGCCAAAGATATTAAAGGTGACAATATATCACCATGTTCTGATTTACAAAGCTGCCCATTAACTGGGGTTTGGTACTCAGGCGGGAGTTAATTACAGAGGTATATGGCAAAACTGACCTTTGAAAAACAAACTTTCTAATAGAGTACCAGATCTTAGAAACTTGAAAGTTTTCCCTTAGTTTCTCCAAACCACTCTTATTCCACTGTGTGACCAAGCTTATGAAAACACTGCCTGCAAAATCAAACATCCAACTCTCTAGTGATAACTGGAATTTTAGATGCCTGCAAAAAATCTTTTCCTAGGAAAAACATTTGAGGTACCTTGGGAGAGAAGCTTGCACAATGACCTGCTGATGCTTTTGTAAATTTCAAAAATGTCAAAGAAAGTAGTGCATAATAATGACTTATCACTCTCGAAATAAACTCTTCAGTCCTACTTGTACAGAAATAATGGGAAAGCAAATACTTTAAGGTAAAAGAAAATCTAAGAGCTCTTTTTAAATCTGTACAAAGGGGAAACAGCAATACATTCAACGATTCCTAACAATAATGGAAGAATAGTGCCAGATGGTGCGTGTTTGATGTTGTCTCTGGGCAGGAAATTCTGTTTGATTAACAAGAAAGAGATCCTGGTCAGCTGGTCTACAGAGAGAGCATGCTTCCAGCTGAAATCAGTCACATGGTATGTAGCCTGTTTATTTTATATTTTAGTCTACATGTCATTTGTTCGAGTACCAGATGGATATGCTTCTAAAACTCTAAGGGGGTCCTTTTACTACTACTACTGCTAATCATTTCTATAGCGCTACTAGACAAACGTAGCGCTGTACACATTATATGCAGGTACATTCTCTGTCCCTAGAAGGCTCACAATCTAAGGGACCTGTTTACTAAGGTGCGCTAGCGTTTTTAGCGCATGCTATAAATGATCACACCCTAACCTTGTAGACGCCCATAGGAATATTATGGGTGTCTACACAGTTAGCACAAGCTTAGCGCGTGCTAAAGATGCTAATGTGCCTCTAGTGCAGCTTAGTAAACAGGGCCCTAAGGGGTCCTTTTACAAAGGCGCACTGAAAAATGGCTTGCGGTAGTGTAGGCACGGTTTGGGGCACACTGATCCATTTTTTAGCGCACCTGTAAAAAAGGACTTTCTAAAATTTTTGCCGAAAATGGACATTTGGCAACATGAAAATTGCCGCGCGTCCATTTTCAGTTTGACCTAGGGTTAAAGACTCAAGCAATAACCGGGTGGCAATGACCTACGCGCGTCCTTGGTGTGGATCCATTACGCACGCCCAAAAAGAAAAATATTTTTCAGGCACGCGTATCGGACGTGCGCCAAAAATGAAATTACCGCAAGAGCCACGCGGTAGTTGGGCGGTAATTCCATTTTGGAGACGTTGGGTGCGCATAAATGCTTACACGGCTTAGTAAAAGGGCCCTTAGTTTTTGTACTTGGGGCAATGGAGGATTAAGGGCCTCTTTTATAAAGCCGTGCTACCGATTCTCGGTGCAGCAAATGAGAATGCCCATTCAGTTCCATATGGCTTCCTCTCATTTGTCGCATGGGAATCGCTAGCATGGTTTTGTAAAAGAAGCCCCAAGTGACAGCCCAAGGTCACAAGGAGCTGCAGTGGAAACTGAACCCAGGTTGCCAGGATCAAAGCCCACTGCACTAACCATTAGGCCACTCTTCCACTTTTACTAGTCTGTGGTAAGCACTAGCATGTGCTTACTGCAGGTTAAAAAGCACTACTGTGGGTGCGCTCAGGTGTCCCATGGCAGTTTTGGGATCAATGCGTAGTATCTCTCTTGTCTGTCCCCTTCTCCTCTACTGCTAATTCCAGACTCCGTTCCTTTTATCTCGCTGCACCTCACGCCTGGAATAGACTTCCCGAGCCTGTACGTCTAGCCCCGTCTTTGGCCGTTTTCAAGTCCAGGCTAAAAGCCCACCTATTTGACACTGCTTTTGACTCCTAACCTTTACTCACTTGCCCTGTACCCCACCTCTTTAATTCCCTTGTCTCTTAATTGTTCTGTTTGCCTGTCTTATTTAGATTGTGAGCTCTTTGAGCAGGGACTGTCTTTGTGTATGGTGTACAGCGCTGCGTATGCCTTGTAGCGGTATAGAAGTGATAAATAGTAGTAGTAGTATCCACATGGGAGCAGAGAGTAGGCATGTTCTGCACTAATCGGTTAATGCAGCTACATCGCCACACGTTAACCGATTAGTGCGTGGTTAGCGTGTGAGCCCTTACCACCTAGAAAATAGGTGTCTTTAAGTGCTCATGAACTAACGGCCATGCGCTAATGGGGAAATTAGCATGTGCCCATCAACAGGAATAATGGAAAATAGGGTCATTATACTGCTGTGCTAAAAGCGATCTCAGTGCATGGGAAAGACCTGTGCAGGGGATAGCGCTGGCCACTTTTAGCACTGCTTAGTAAGAGGGCCCCTAAATGACAAGCAAGATGATGATAAAAGAGCGATCCACATTACTCAAATTTGGGAGGAGACAGATAACGGCAGCTGATTTTTTAATTGTGATATTTGTGACTTTTTTAATGAAATAATTATGGCATATTATATTGTTTTTACTGTTTTTGTTTTTAGGATTATGTATGTGATGATGTATTCTGACTAAGTTGAACGCAGAAAAGAAATGAATAGATAAAGGGGAAAGTCATCAACGTGGGCTACTGTTAAGTTGCATTATTTTACCAACCCTGTGCTAAAAGAGAACGACTTGTGGTAAAATAACCCATCTTAATGGAAGCCCATATTTATAGCTGACTGGTAACTGCATTATAAGAGGTGATCTACGAGAAGCAGAAAGACAGGGATCCTAACAGAGTAAGCACCTAAATTAGCCTCTCTGAAAATTAAACTGGTTTGAGATCCTAATTTTATGTTCAAATTTTCATTAAGGGAGAATGTTATCAATGAAAGCTACAGTTAAGTTGGGTGATTTTACCAATGAGATCCTGTGGCAAAATAACCAAACTTAACAGTAGCCCATGCTCATAACATCCCGTCTAACCCCTGGATTCTATATAGTGCGACCAGAGTTGCGTGCAGAAATCAGGTCATATTCTGATTTGCACATGCAACTTAATTATCTTAACAAGCTAAGCAGCGCTGATAATTGCCACTTCATAGGCAATTATTGACACTAATTGGCATTAATTAGAATTTACACGCAGAACTTGCTAAGCATTCTGTAAATTCTAAGACACAGAACTGAAAAGGGGTGTGGCCATGGGCGTGGAATGGGCAGGTCGTGGGCGTTTCTAAAATCTATGCGCACTGATATAGAATACACACGCTCCATGCCTAACTTGCCGGCATTTATACTAAGTTTTACTTGACATGAATACCTGCAACTAAATTTAGTCACATGGAGGAGTACTAAGCATATTCCATAAACCACACCTAACTTTAGGCATAGTTATAGAATATTTTGGCACAAATTTTTACAGCGGGTATATATAGAATCTAGTCCTAAACAACTAATTTAGGAGCCTAAAATATGGGTGGATTTAAGGTTTGGAAAAGTTAGTAGCTTAGTACTGATTTTCAACACTAAGATACTAGGAAAGCAAATAGAATGTTGGGTATTATAAGGAAAAGTATGGAAAACAGGTGTGAGGATGTTATAATGCCGTTGTATCGCTTCATGGTGCGACCACACCTTGAGTATTGTGTTTAATTCTGGTCGCCGCATCTCAAGAAAGATATAGTGGAATTGGAAGGGGTGCAGCGAAGGGCAACTAAAATGATAGTGGGGTTGGGAAGACTTCCCTAGGAAGAAAGACTAAGGAGGCTAGGGCTTTTCAGTTTGGAGAAGAGACGGCTGAGGGGAGACATGATAGAGGCATATAAAATAATGAGTGGAGTGGAACAGGTGGATATGAAGTGTCTGTTCACGCTTTCCAAAAATACTAGGGTGAAGAAACATTTTCTCCGATTTGTTTTAAAATTACTACACTGTAGTTTCATCGCATGCCCCCTAGTCCTAGTATTTTTTTTCCCTCTCCTTCTCCTCTTTCTTCCCTTTTTCTTAATGTGATTGTAGTTGTGGATAGTTGCTTCTTAAATGTGAGCTCCAGTTTTGCCATGATTTGTAAAATTTTGCTTGTTGTTCTGTGGTGAGCAGTGCTGATAATTGCCACTTCATAGGCAATTATTGACACTAATGGCATTAGAATTTACATGCAGAACTGCTAAGCATTCTGTAAAGTTCTGCGTGTAAGTTCTGCGGTGTATTGAATCCAATAAAGAACTTAACTAAAAAAAAAATACTAGGACTAGGGGGCATGCGATGAAACTACAGTGTAGTAAATTTAAAACAAATCGGAGAAACGTTTTTCTTCACCCCAACGCGTAATTTAAACTCTGGAATTCGTTGCGGAGAATGTGGTGAAGGCAATTAGCTTGGCGGAGTTTAAAAGGGGTTAGATGGTTTCCAAAAGACAAGTCCATAAACAACTACTAAAGGACTTGGGAAAATCCACAATTCCAGGAATAACATGTATAGAATGTTTGTACGTTTGGGATGCTTGCCAGGTGCCCTTGGCTGGATTGGCCGCGTCGTGGACAGGATGCTGGGCTCGATGGACCCTTGGTCTTTCCCAGTGTGGCATTACCTTATGTACTTATGACCCTTCTACTAAAATGTGTTAAGTTTTGGGCTTAACACACTATAACATGTGGGAGGAGCATTTTCGATATGACGTCAAATCCACTATGAACATGTTGCTGAAAAAAATCAAGTAATGAAAATGACCATTTTCAAACCAGAAAAACAGCTTTCCTAGTAGACTGGTCACAAAGGCATCCCAGCAGAGCAGTAGGGCACCCTAGGGGGCACTGCAGTGGGATTCACATAAAAGGTCCTAGGAACACATCTCACTATTACCCTCTTATATTACAATACATTTAGGGCTTATATCCCGTTAATATCTTTTCAGTTCTAAGCGGTTTACAATCAACTTACAGTTTTGAAATCAGAACATTCCTCTGAGAATTACAATGGGTTGCTTATGGGGTAGAGTCTGGTTAAAGTATGTGTTGCTTAAATTATAGGGGTTTGATCTTTTTTCTAAACATGAGGTATGATTGTGAGGGTGAGAACATTCCGGCGATGGTTGTCCTGAGTCTGGTTGCTTGGAAAACAAGAGTTTTATCAAATAGTGCTAGTATATTGTATTCTATGGTGAGTCCTTCAAAATCCACAAAAAAAACCTACTGTACCCAACTACACCACTACAGAAGCCCTTATGGCTGCAGGTGTCACCTATATGTGGGAACAGTAGGTTTTGAGGGGGTTGACACTTTCCACCACAAGTGTAATAGAGTGGATTATGGGCCTGGATCACCTTCTCTACAATGCACATCACCCACCACTAGGCAATTTTTTTTTTTTGGTTCCATTTGTACCCCGCGCTTTCCCACTCATGGCAGGCTCAATGCGGCTTAGACGGGGCAATGGAGGGTAAAGTGACATGCCCAGAGTCACAAGGAGCTGCCTGTGCCTGAAGTGGGAATCGAACTCAGTTCCTCAGGACCAAAGTCCACCACCCTAACCACTAGGCCACTCCTCCACTCTATTCCAGGAACCTGCTTGCTGCTCTAATAGGACTGGCTATAACATCTGAAGCTGTCATAGAGGCTGGTATGTACTGTTTCATTAACATCTTTGCAGGGTAGGAGGAGGTCAGTGGCCACTAAAAGAATAAGGGGTGTCATTCCTTTATTCCTGCAGTGGTCATCTGGTCGATTAGGGCACTTTTTGTGGCTTATTTGTTAATAAAACAGGTCTAGACCAAAACATCCGACTTATAGCCCTGGATGCTTTTGTTTTGTTCCATTATGGCAGAAAAACATCCAAGTGTTAGGAATGCCCAGGCCATGCCCTTAAAACGCTCCTGACATGCTCCCCTTGTGATATGAACGCACTTCTGACGGACTTCATAGAAAAACATCTAAAATTGGTTTTGAAAATACCCAATTTGGTCATTTTTGGCAGAAAAACGTCCAAATGCAGATTTATGCCACTTTTTGGATTTTTTTTCTCTTTTGAAAATACAACAACAACAACAACAACAACCATTTCTAAAACGCTACTAGGGTTACGCAGCGCTGTACAATTCAAACATAGAAGGACAGTCCCTGCTCAAGAGCTTACAATCTAAAAGACAAGAGAACAATCTAGAGGACGAGTGAACAGTTAATCTAAAATGAGCCTCATAGTGACGGTAATGTGTTGGATCTTATGTTTAACCCTCAGATGCATATGGATTTTTATGTCAAGGACACATGGAGGCGATACCCTGGTCAGGAGATAACCTACAAAATTGGTGCATGTAAACTAGACTATTGTAACTCTTTTGATTGGATTCAGGAAAACTAGCCTTCAACACTTGCACTGGTGCAAAATACGACTACTCATTTGTTAACTGGGTGGATATGACATATTACACCAGTGCTACATCAACTGCACTGGTTGACTACAGCAGCACATATTACCTTCAAGATGCTGTGTCTGGTATACAAATCATATCATTTGGGATCTCCAGTTTATCTTTCTAGCAAGCTGTCAAAATATATCTCTCAGCGGGAACTACGCTCCTCATAAAAGACTCTTTTTTTCCAACTCCTAGGTCTTGATGTTATTAAGCTTATACCAACTAGAAAAAAAAGAGTGTTTTCATATGCTGGACCTTCTCTCTGGAATTCTTTTGTCGAGGAACTTCATAAAGTTCCTTCTTATTTTGCCTTTCGTAAACTTTTAAAAACTTGGTTGCTCACCAGTATTTAATTGATGTGCTAGAGATTTTATTGTCTAGTGGCCTAGTGGTTAGGATGGTGGACTCTGGTCCTGGGGAACTGAGTTTGATTTCCACTTCAGGCATGGGCAGCTCCTTGTGACTCTGGGCAAGTCACTTAACCCTCCACTGCCCCATGTAAGCCGCATTGAGCCTGCCATGAGTGGGAAAGCGCGGGGTACAAATGTAACAAAAAAAAAAATAATGGATTGTATTTCTGTAATATTTTGTACTGAAATTGTTAATTGTAAACTGCTTTGACACCAAGGTATTTATGCGGCATATAAAATCAATAAATCCAATCCAATTTTAACACGCACAAAGCCCAAAACTATTGGTACATCAAGAAGGGGCATTCCCACTATTTTTTTTATTGCAGGTCATGTTTTAATATTCACATTAACACGTGGTACCTGCTTCCTTTTAACATGGAAGCACTTACCCCAGGATTCTATATAGCGCGCCTAGCATTCTGCACCAAATCCAAGTGTATTCTGTAACAACGCATGTAAGTTAATTGTCTTAACAAGCCAATCAGCATTTTTAACAGCACTTAACAAGCAATAATGAACACTAATTGGTGAATATTAGAATTTACATGCACAACTCCCTAAGTGTATTATGTAATGGACTGTGCCTAAATTTTAATGTATGCAGGCAAAAAGGGGGGTGATTATGGCTGGAGAAATATTCATTTTGTGGGTGTTCCAAAATTTATATGCATTGTTATAGAATATGGCCCTCTGCGTCTGAATCTATGCGCCGGGATTTGTGCCATGTTTTTATTGGTATAAATGGAACCACAAAGTTTTAGGCGCTAGAATATTAACTAAGCATATTCTATTTACCTTGCCTAAATATAGGCAACATTTATAGAATATGCTTAGGTGGAAATATTTTCCATGTGGATTTTCTAGGCGCCATATACAGAATTTGACCCTTAATGTCTCCTATTTAGGAGGCAGTAAGTAGTCCTGCATTAATTCTGCATTAGCTAGTTAGAGTGGAGTGGACTAGATTCAGTAAATGGCGCCCAAATTTGGGCACCGAAAAAATGCACACCTAGCACTGTCCTTTAAATGGTGCTCTGAGTGCGTAGCACCGGGATCCAAGCCCAACTTTGGGAATGAGGATTTACGCCAACCGAAATGTGGAGTAAATCCTCATGCATTAATTAGGCATAGCTCCTCCAATTCTATCATACTGTCCCGTGATTGTTTGCGCCCAATTATTGGCACTTAATTAAGCCACTTGCGCAAATTGGACAAGCTACCAAATTTGTGCACGGAATTTTTAGCGCCATATATAGAATCTGGGGGAGTAGGTGAAATGTGCTAGCTGGTTAATGCTTCCATGCCCTCTCTCTCTGCCCATGCTGTGCGCCCTGAAAATAAATTCTGAAACATTCAGTAACACATGGATTAATGCACAACAACAGGCAAACTACCAGAAAACTCATTAATGTGGTTGTGTGGTAGTCTGTTTCCACATATTAACCACATGTTAAGTGCTTAATGCCCTTTAGTAAAAGGGCCCTTAAATTAGGCTCCTAAATCTAGGCAAATCAAGGGAAACCTTAACTTTTGGAAAATAGCTAAGCTCTTAAATAAAGGATTGTAAACTTGTGCTCTATTTTCAGCCAAACTTAGGAGTAAGAGGTGTATTTTCAAAGCTCAAAGATAGACATTTTTCTTTTTTGAAAATGACCTTCTTTCCTATTCGGAGTTTAGATGTTTTTTGCAAAACGTCCAAAGTCGGACTTAGACATCATGTCGCAAATGCCCTTCTATGTGGCTTATTTTCAAGGCAGTTAGACTTACAAAGTTCCATAGGTTACTTACAGTCTAAGTGCTCTGAAAATACACCTCTATGTCATTTACTATGAATTAAAATAGAAAAAGCAGTTGAATTAAAACATAAAATTGTCTTAATTCTGATTTTTTTTTCTTTCAGTGACTTATTTATTTTTATGCCGAATGTCTTCCTGAAGGGGGAACAAACATTGTCTTGGCATAAGGTGACAAGATTAGACAAATTGCTTAATTACTTATAGGAGGAGTGGGAAGGCCAGGAATCTTGGTCAGTGTGAGAATGAAATAAATTTGAAATGGTACACACCCACAGGAAATTTCTAAGAGTTTATTTTGGCTAGTGTGTAATTGATAATTGCCTCAGTTGATGGCTTCAAATCTTTCAGTGTTCACAGATCCTAACCTTTCATGGCATTCCTGTTCAGTTAGTTGTTAGTTTAACCCTTTAACCAGTGTGCTAATTTTATCCAAACAGGAAGAAGGGAGCACACTGTCAGTGGTATAAATTTTGCAGCTTCATAAGCTTCTGATTGAAAATGTAGTGCCCTTCGACACTTTAAAATTGTGCAGTAGGGGAGGGGGAGAAGAACTTCTTTATGTATTAATCTGGCAACACTAACAAATTGATATTGAATCAAAGATCCACATCATTATGTCTTCTCTTTTGTAGACAATAGCTGTCTGTTCTATAACATGACCAGCAAAGCAGTGGCGTACCAAGGGGGGGGGCGGTCCACCCCGGGTGCACGCCGCTGGGGGGGTGCCGCGCGCCAGTCAGCGTCATTCATTTCCATGCTCCCTCTGCCCGGAAAAGGAAGTAACCTGTTCCGGGGCAGAGGGAGCATGCAAATGAATGACGCTGACTGGCACGTGGCACCCCCCAGCGGCGTGCACCCGGGGGGTTCTTTCGCTGGGGTGGGGGTGTCCTTTCACCGGGGGGGGGTTCGCGCTGCATGGGGGGGGGGGCGCATCGGCGATCCGCCCTGGGTGTCAGTCCCTCTAGGAACGCCACTGCAGCAAAGTCACTAGAGACATGTGATCTAAACATGTTAATGTAGAGGTGTCACTAATCAATTTAGATAATACGGTAGAATGGAGATCTCCTACAATGAGCTTTTGCTTTACTGGTAGTTTTTCTACTTTGGGGGAGACATGTTTTGCTTCCAAAACATGTTTGAAATGTGAGGAAAGTATAGTCCGTGTTATTCAATGTACTAGGTCAAAGTACTTAAGTAAAAGTAAAAATAAATACATGTTTTAATACTTAAGTAAAAGTACAATGAAGATCATATTAAAAATTGTACTTAAGTGAAAAGTACCACAACTACAAAGAATGCAACTTTATTGCTCTTCAATTTGATCAACTTCGCTTTTAGTAAAACTATGAGCCCTGTGTACTAAGACGTGCTAGCGTTTTTAGTGCACGCTAATGCTAGTGTTAGCACATGCTAATTTTTAGCACACACTAAAAACCATTAGCATGCCTACAGCGCGGCCTAGTAAACAGGGCCCTAAATTAAAAAAAAACAAATGACTGTCACTCATGCGAATGTGCTTGTGAGTCATTAATCCAGCACAGCTAAAAAGGTGTTCAACAAGTGATGTCTAATTCATCACTTGCATCTTTATCTTCTTCATCATCATCATCATCGTCAAGCTGTCCAGTTACAGAGAAGGCTTTCACAAAGTTGACATCATCATTTGTTGTTCTACAATTTTCATCTGGTGGCAAACTCTGAATATCTTTAAGAACTGATGCAAGAATGTGAAATATGTAGAAACCCTTCAGTCTTAAGGCCAGACAAGCAGACTTCCTCTCTAAATACTCATCAATCCAGTGGACAGTGATGCCAATGTAAAATTTTCCATGGGATGTCCAGCAGTCTGTTGTAGTAGACACATATGTCTGTTCACCAAGAATTGCAACCAGCTTCACTTCATCTCTGCTTCAAAGTGGCCAAACTAATCACTGTTCTGTTTAGCTGGAGACCAGTAAATCAATTTAACAACAAAGGCAATTTCGCTGTTCTCAAATACTGTATTTGCTGAACAGCAAAATTTAAGATGAGATGATGCACTGTTTGTGTGATGAGGCTTGCAATTGCAAAATCTCATTCCAGATTTTGCTGTTTCATTTGGTTTACTGAGGAATCATCATATAGGTCTCTCTTCCACTTTTAACTTTTAACTGAAAGCATCAGAAGTAACTAGGTAAAAGTAGTAAAAGTTGGTGAAATTATTACTTTGGTAAAAGTAAAAGTACCAAATGTTTCTTGTACTTCTTTACAAGTAAAAGTGACAAAACTAGTTGTATTTACTTAGTTACTATACAACACTGGAAGCTCAAGATGATCTCTGCCTCAGGCTCTGGGAGATTCAGCAAGTCTCATTTTATCTTCCTGCACCACCAAGACCTGGCCAACACACCTAATGATTGCTATAATCTGGCTTTCACAGTCGACAAGCATATAAAAACATGTATATATGTAACATTTTATATCAGCTTTGTTTTATATGTATTATTTGCTTCTGATATGAACACAGAAACCCCCGGATTCAATAAATGTCACCCAAAGTTGGGCGCTAGAATTTGCGCACTAATCTGAGATCTACTCACAACTTAACAAGGAGATAGGCACCAATTAAGTGGCCAATTGGTGCCTAACTGAAATTGCACACAGGTCTTTTCTGTGCGCTATTCTATAACTTTGCACCTAATTTTTCATGTGCACAACCCAAGAGGAGACATGACCATGGGAGAGGCAAAGGAGGATTATGGACAATCCCAAAAGTTCATAATCCCATGGCACCAAATTATAGAAATGCCAATCCGTGTCTAACTTTGGGTGTCAGACTTACAGCAGTTTCTATCAGGTATAAGTCCAGCGTGCAAAGGAGTCCTTTTACAAAGGCACACTAGCATTTTTAGTACACGCTAAAAATATGCATGCGGTAAACGCTAGAGACACCCATATACTCTTATGAGCATCTCTAGCATTTAGGATGCATTAATAATTAGCCTGCACTAAAAATGCTAGTGTGCTTTTGTAAAATGACCCCAAAGTTAGGTGCAACCTGTGTGCCATACTAGTATTCTATAAAGGTCAGGCACCCTTTATAGAATAGAAGCGCAATGCGGATCTTTTCTGTGCCTAACTTTCAGCACTATCCCCCAGATTCTATATAGTGTGACTTGAGTTGCGTGCACAATTGAGGTCATATTCTGTATTGCGTGCACAATATAGTTATCTTATCAAGGCAATCCACACTGATAATTGCCAATTAACAATTATTGACTTTAATTGACTATAATTAGAATTTACACACACAACTTGCTAAGCGTATTCTATAAAATGATGCACATAAATTCTAATGTGCGCTGCCTAAAATGGGGCATGGCCATGGGTGTCAAATGGACAGATCGTGGGTGTTTCTAAAAATTATGCACGCTGCTATAGAATATGCCCGCTCCACACCTAATTTAGTTGCCAACACTTACACCAACTTTTACTTGGTACAAATTCCTGCAACTAGATTTAGTCACATGGAAAGGCCCTAGACAAATTCTATACACTGTGCCTACAGTTAGTTTTGGTTCACAGAATACACCTAGGCGTATTTTAACGCCACTTATACAGTGCCATATAGAATCTAGCCCTATATGTAGAATGCCCCCCCCAAAATGTCAGCACAGCAAGAGCTATTTTGTCCACCCAATCTGCCCATTTGTTCTTGTCAACTGTGCTAACAGAGGTCTTATTTAATCTGATCTTAACTCCTCCCCCCACGCTTTACATATATACCTAGATCACTTCAAGGATAATAGACACATATGTTTATAAGAAATCCTAATAAATAAATAAATATTGGTGAACTGATTATGCTTGCCACCTTCTGCATCAAGTGAACAGCACACATATCACTTTAAAGTAGGAGTGGGGACATAACAAATTGGCAAAACATCTGTAGAGATTAAATATTCAAACGTCTATGCACACTTTACAGTGTGGACTGTGTTCTCCTGCTTCAATGCAGATGCAAGGTACCCAGTTATGCTCTACCCACGTTATTCATGCTGGTGGCATTCTCAAAAAGAAACGCCTCATGAAGACTTCATGTTTTCTGAGAACTATCATTATTGACCTCCTTACTTCTGTCCCAACCATATTTGAATTCTGCTACTACTTTGTCTTTCATCATTTCTGCAGGAAGTCTATTCCAGGTTTCCATCATCCTCTGAGTAAATAATGTGTTATTCCACATTGTCTCTTTACTTTCAAATGATTGGTTGATAATTATGATCTACCATTGTACAAAATCTTGGCATTCTTGCTTCAGACTTGTCCACAAAGGCACACATGAGGTCAGCAGCATTAGCAGCTTCTCATGAACACCAATTATCATGTATCACACGCTCCCGAACAAAAGGGGGATCGAGCTCCGTGGGGGCTGCTTATGTCTGCTGCAGCCTGCTCCAGTTGTCCACCTGGTTCCTGGCAGACCCTGATGACATCGCTGGACTCCCTGCGGCTCCTGCGATAGCTGGGAGCTGCGCGTGCATGTGGGTGGATGCAGGGCAAGGTGGCATTATGCCCAGTTATGTACAGCTACCATGCACCAAGGCCTTTCACCTCCCCAAACCTTCAGCAAAGCAAAGAATGAGGTGACAAAGTGAATAAGACTGAGGCTAGGGTCAGTAGTCACATCCCGACAACATGAAGAGTACTCAGCCCCATATAGTAGAAGTTGACATTGTCTCTGTTATTCTGTTTCACAACTCAGACAGCTTTCGTATCATCTGTGTTTCTGTCATGCTTGCTCCCTGTGCAACTTCAGATACTTATAATAACATCTTCATTTAATATTCTTTAACAAAGGGTTTCCACACCTACAAATCTTGAAACATCCAAAATCATGGCTTCAGTCTTTACGATGCAACTGTAAATAAATCTAAAGAAAAATTGCACTATGTTTACTAGTCAGCTGTATCAACCGAGGAAACACAGGTTTGGTATAGGAACACTTATAGATGGGAATGTTGCTGTCATTATGACACAGAAAGCCACAGCCTGTTTTGTGTCAGCCTTGTTGTTTCTGGAGTAGCAAAAAAAGAAAAATGCTTTAGCTAGCAAACCTGACTTGAAAGCGGAGGATGAAAGATAGATCTACAAATCTCAGCCTTGTTTATTCCAAGGGAACCAGCTTTACCACAAATACACTTTGACTTCTCTTTTTAGTCTATGTTAAGTTAGAAAAACAAAAAGGAAAAAGAATAGTGAAAGAATGAACAAGGCCAAGGTCAATACCATACATATCTATTAAAGTTTGGTTGCTGATTTTAGAGCTAATGTCTTCCAGGGAATTGTGCATATTTTTCTAGTGCTGGGTCTCACTAAAAAGAAACATTTTTCATTTAACGTGCACAGCATGCATTTGAGCACGTGTAGTACCCTGACATAAAAATGCCATCAAGTATTGTACTTTAAAGATCAATAGTAGTTTAAACAAGTTAAACCACTAAGATCTCCAGTTTCAATATTTAAAAAAAAAATCCATAAGTACGTAAGTATTGCCATACTGGGACAGACCGAAGGTCCATCAAGCCCAGCATCCTGTTTCCAACAGTGGCCAATCCAGATCACAAGTACCTGGCAAGATCCCAAAAAAGTACAATAGATTTTATGCTGCTTATCCTAGTAATAAACAGTGGATTTTCCCCAAGTTCATTTTAATAATGGTCTATGGACTTTTCCTTTAGGAAGCCACCCAAACCTTTTTCAAACCCCGCTAAGCTGACTACTTTTACTACATTCTCTGGCAACGAATTCCAGAGTTTAATTACACGTTGAGTGAAGAAAAAGTTTCTCTGATTAATTTTAAATTTACTACTTTGTAGCTTGATTTCGAGCCCCCTAGTCCTAGTGGACACACTGGAACCAGGTAGCCATGAGGAGGGAGCAAACAGGCACGAGCTCCCGCTCCACTACCCATCAGGGACCCAAGTAAGCCTGGGAACTGCATAGGAGGGGGGGTAGGGGGGATTAGGGCCTCGTGGCTAAAAACTGACCAAAACTGCTACTGAAACTGTGTAAACACTTTTGGCTAAAACCAAAACTTCAGCCGAAACTTATCAGCTGGTTTCAGTCAAAACTGAAAACTAGCATTTAGTTGTGTGAATGTGAACCAATGAGATCCACTGGGGATTGCAAGTTTGCAGCCAGCAGCCCTCTGTTAAACCCACAGATTATTACCATGGGCTGACAACTGGAAGAGTCATTTTAACAAGGACTTTTCAACAAGTCTGGCATGTTTAGATTCCCAAAACAATGCAGATATAGTTAAATATCCTCTGAGGCAGTGGTGTACCAAGGGGGGAGCGGTGGGGGCGGTCCGCCCCGGGTGCCAGTGGGTGGGGGGTGCTCTGCTCCCACCGCCGCCTCCTTTAAACAAAAATCGGCGACGCAGCATCGCAGGCAGCGCCTCGTCTGCCCTGCTTGTGAAAAAAAATCAAATCTCTCCTTCTCCTCGTCTTGACGTCGACTCGGGCCTTCCAATCAATCACTATGTCCCGCCCTCCTCTAAGGTAACTTCCGCGAGGGCGGGCGCCGGGCGGGACATAGTGATTGATTGGAAGGCCCGAGTCGACGTCAAGACGAGGAGAAGGAGATTTGATTTTTTTACAAGCAGCAGGGCAGACGAGGCGCTGCCTGCGATGCTGCTTCGCCGATTCAGACAGTAGTGAGAACGGGACTGAGGTGGGGAAGGAGAGGGGCGAAAGGGACTCGGGTGGGGGTGTTCAGAGGGGAAAAGGGGAGGGGAGAAGGGGACTGGGGTGGGGATCTCAGACAGGAGAGGGAAGAAGGGGACTGGGGTGGGGGTCTCAGACAGGGGAGGGGAGGGGAGAAGGGGACTGGAGTGGGGGTGTTCAGAGGGGAAAAAGGGGAGGGGAGAAGGGGACTGGGGTGGGGGTGTTCAGAGGGGAGAAGGGGGCTGGAACTGGGGGCTGAAAAAAAGGGGCAGAGAGAGAGGGGACAGATCCTAGATGGAAGGGGGAGCGAGAGGGAGGGCAGACCCTGGATGGATGGGAGAGGGAGGGCAAATGGTGGATTGAAGGGGCAGAGAGAAAGGGCAGACAGTGGAGTGGATGGAAGAGAAAGGGCAGACAGTGAATGGAAGGGGCAGAGATAGAGGGCAGATGTGGATGGGAGGGGCAGGGAGAGAGGGCAGACATTGGATGGAGGGAACAGCAGAGAGGGCTGACACTGGATGGCAGAGAACGAAGACAGATGCTGGATGGAAGGAAGATGGTGAAAAGAAGATGAGGAAAGCAGAAACCAGAGACAACAAACTGTAAATAAAATATATTTTTTTGTTTTTTGCTTTAGGATAAAGTAGTATTGTAGCTGTGTTAATAAATGTTTATAATAGAACATGTAAACAAGGTAATCTTTTTATTGGACTAATTTTAATACATTTTGACTAACTTTCGGAGAACAAAACCCTCTTCCTCAGGTCAGGATAGGATACTGTAACAGCACTATACTGTATTGACCCGAGGACGGAGGTTTTGGCCTCTGAAAGCTAAATGTATTAGTCCAATAAAATGGTATTATTTTACTTTCTATATTTGTTTTATTTCTATTTGTTAATTTGTAAAGTGGTGATTGGTACTTGTTAGTTTTTTTCAAATTTACATCTGCTGTCTTTATATTTTGCACAGTACTAGGGGACAGTTTCTGTTTCTGTGGTGTTGCATTGTATGCAGAGTCTGGCATCTTGGGGGTTCAGTTTAATTTTTGTCTAAATAGAAAGTTTATGATTACTTATTCTATAGTGGATTAGGATGTATCTGTGTTTGTGAAAAAGACATGGCTTTCAGTTGGCATTGACTGTGCAGGATCTACGATCTGTACTATTCTGTCTGGTTTCGTTTTACAATAGGTGAATTGATGTTCTAGTGCTCACTGTAGTGTTTAAGATGCTTTCCTTTTCCTTGTGTGACTCGTAGAAATGACTGCTTATGGTATGGTAGAATTGCTCTATAGGTCCTGAGTGTTTTGTATTCTCGGCATGCCTAGTACTGGATTTTTTTTTTTTTGGGGGGGGGGGGAGTGTTAAAAAATGACCGGCCCCGGGTGTCAACTACCCTAGGTACGCCACTACTCTGAGGCAGGAACTTTGTGCGACTGTCTAAAAAAAAAAAAAATCTTGATTACCAGCTTTTTATGCTTACCCAAACTGTACACAAATATCAAGAGAAAGTTTTTCATTTTGTATTTAGTTATAAAACTGATTAAGGACAAGCATGATACAGATTATTACTAAAGTAATCCCCTATGAAATAGGGATTACTAGAAGGATAGAATCCCTAGTTGAGTCACTGGGGGGAGTGACTGGGAGGTCCTCTGTAGTCTGCTTCTTATCTACTGGTCCCTCGTTGCTGACTTTGCCTGTACCTGGATTACCCTTCTGCCTGCCGCCTGTCTACTGACTTTTACCTGTGCCTGTATTACTCTCTTGCCTGCCGCCTGCCTACTGACTTGTACCTGGATTACTCTCTTGACCGGCTGCCTGCCTATTGACTTTACCTGTGTCTGGATTACTCACTTGCCTGCCTACTGGCTTTGCCTGTACCTGGATTACTCTCTTGATCGGCTGCCTGCCTATTGACTTTACCTGTGCCTGGATTACTTTCTTGCCTGCTGCCTGCCTACTGACTTTGCCTGTACCTGGATTATTCTCTTGACCTGCTGCCTGCCTGGCCGATACGTTCACCACCCCGTTTCCAGCTCCGTCTCGTAAGTCCTGCAGGCTGCCCACACCTAGGGGCTCAACATCTGGGGAACAGCAATCAGCGCAGGTGAAACCCGGGGTTGTCCGGCCGCCAAGCAGAACCTGGTCCGAGTACCGGGCTCAGCAGCGCTCTACTTGGTACAAGAACTCACAAGTCTGACAGTTATACAATATACCTCAGTGCACGTAAATCTACACAAAGGGATTTACACCGTGTTTTTGTTTGTGTAAATGAATGCATGAAGTTTTAGGTGCTGGGATATCAACTAAGCATATTCTGTATACTGCACCTAAATCTTGGCGTAGTTTATAGAATACGCTTAGGCAGAAATGTTTACTGCACAGGTTTTTTAGGCACCATATATAGAATCTGGGCCAGAGTGAAACTGTACAAAGTGTAAATTGCCCTGCTTGACAGTACCATAAAGAAGGAGAATACAGGAGTTCCGCTGGGGGAACCCTAGAGGAGGATTTATATTAATATTGCACTATATGATGATGAGTTCATACAGCTGGATGTTCCTGTGGTTTGGAGTTGAAGAATAAACTGAGTTTTAAGCTGCTGCCTGCTGCTTGGTCATTTGGACTAACGGGTATACAGTTGTCTCCCAAGTTTAACTGCCAGCCTTGTTTCCACAGAGATTTGGACCTTGACTTTGAAGTTTGCTGGGGGAGAAGAAGGTAATCCCATCCGTTAACACTTCTTTCCCCAGGTGGAGGCACTGTGCGCCAAGTGAGTGAGAAAACGAGGGTCCAACAGAGTCTGTCCTTTTCGGGGGTTCTTCAGCCCGCTCGGGCCACAGACCCAGAAGCACTCAGGCAAAGGGGTGTTACACTAAAAATGGGTAAAAGATTCTAGACACTGGTCCACACTGCAGACATTATACCAGCCTGATGGACAATTCAGAATAAGAAAAGCACATCGATGTCACCTAATGTGAGGACTATGTGCTCTGAAAAATTACAATCAAGAGCAATTATTAACACTATAAGCTGACTAGTACTTGTGCTTGAAAACAATCACTGCAGGTTCCTTTCGCGTATAATCTAGCTTCTGCATGCTACAAGTTTGATAAAACACTGCATCTTCATCATACCCAACAAAGCCTGGAAATTATTTAGAAATACCCAATTAGTATCCAAGCCAGAATGTATATAATAATTTAAAATATGAAAGACCATACTTTTACCTCCCAGCAAAATAGCCTCTGCACACATGGACCTCAGCTAATGAAAACTGAAATTAAATTTACAGACATAAATTCCCGCTAAATTTGGAGCACTCTATTTACCATATAAGCTACTAAGTAAGATGATAACTGCATGTAATGGTGTAATCAGGGCAGGAGTGATCCTCAGTCACCCTTGCCCATGTCAACCATGACTTCTTATTTATTTATTTATAGCATTTATATCCCACATTACCCGAAACAAGTTTGAGATCAGTGAGATTGCCACGAGAGGTCATGGCAGCCATTTTGAGAGCACAGGCAACATGGGCAGAAGTGACTGGGAATCATGTCTGCCCTGACAACAATACCTAGCGGCCTAGGAGTGTAAGAGAGGCCCAAGGGGGCACCTGCAATGCCTGTTCGGAGCGGAAGGAGGGAGACAAACAGGAAAAAAGCACACATTTTCACTTACACTGAAAGCACACAGTCAGTTTTGACTGTAACCAAAACCATGGTGGTAGCTTTTTGGCCAAAACTGGGCAGAAATAGGATTCGGGGCCAGTTTCAGCACTGTAATTGAAACCAAAACCAAAATTCAATCAGCCTCTACTTACAGTCCAACATCTGTTTTTGAGGGCCTTTGGTACGGGGGTGAGGTGGGGGGGAAGGTCTCTGAGGGAGGCCCCGCATGTATCAGGCTTCTGCCCACATATGGATGGTGGGATGGTGCCTGCGGGGGAGGTCAGGTGATGGCGGGGGGTGGGGGCTGTTGGAAGATGTTAAGGAAGGGTTGGGAGGCATGCATTGGAGCACGGCTGTGATGTGGGAGGAGGGGGCCCGTCTTCACAGGCCCAGTGATGTTGGGATTTAGCACTGCACCTACAGCAGGCACTTATTCATGCCTCGGAGCAGGTCTAAATCCCAACATCCAGGTTTCTCACTGTAGACTTGCATTCCTTATTTCACATAGGGAACCTACATCTGCCCGCCCGTGCAGGACGTCAGACTCACAGAAACAGAAGCCTGCTCTTGCAGATCAGCAACACGGCCATGCCGGAGAAGAGGACTTCAGTTGGCGGGGGTTGGGGACCCCCACCAGCAAAGGTACCCGATGGTGGGGGAGGGTTGGCAGCGCTGGGGGGGGGGGGCTAAAATGTGCCCCCTCACCTCGGGCTCTGGACCCTCCTCCCACCAAAGTCTGGCTATGCCCCTGGGTCAGTTACGCGTATAACATAATCAACTGTATCGGCACTAATTGGTGATAAATACCAATTGTAACTGACAATAATTTGCTGCTGTGCACGGCAGGGCCCGGGACAAGACCCACCCCCACACACCTAGACTGCCGACACATCACTGCACTGCTCCTCCCCACTTTGGGCCGCCACTTCTGCCCCCTAACCTTCCTTGGTCTGTCGCAAGGAGGTTGGATGAAAACCTCCTTGGTCTGTCGTCTCCTGCATGCCGGGACCTGGATAATTGTATCAACACGATAACCAAGGTCACCTGGGTTATCGCATTAATGCAGTCATCCAGGGTTATCATGTTATAACAATAATCCGGGTCCCGGCACGCAGGAGAGAGACAGACCCGGAAGCAAGAAGAAACTTGCTGGCCCCAGGACCCCCCTTGGAGGCTGGAGAATTTTGCCCTCTGCCCCCCTCTCGGCAGCCCTGGTGTGTGGAACAACTTATACCCCTTTTCCATAAACAGCGTTCCTAACTGCTCTCACATGCTAATGCAAAGGGAGTGTTAACGAGGGAGGGGCATGGGAGTGTCAGGAGCGCATCGACTATTCTTGTGCACACTTTATACAATTGTTGTATAAGATTTGCATGTATGAAGCTAGTGTTCTATAACACACTTAGCGTATTCTGTAACATACTGCGCCTGAATTCTAACATGCACAGACAAAAAGGGACATTTTGTGGGCGTTCCAAAATCTAAGCGCATTGCTATAAAATATGGGCCAGTGCGTGTAAATCTAGGCACAGGGATTTACACCAGCTTTTCGTTGGCGGAAATGGACACGTAGATTCAGTCACATTAACTATGCCTAAGAGTATTCTAAATACCGTGCATAAATCTACATGCAGTATTTAGAATACGCTTAAGCATAATTACCTATCGTGCGTTAATTTTAGGTGTCATATATAAAATTGAGCCCTTAGTGAGCAACTCTGCTCTTATAAAATACTAGCTCAGCACTGAGTTTTTCAGTTTCTAACTTTTAACAAACTATATAGAATTTACCACTTATTTGGTTTTCAACAGTTTAGGAAAGGAAGAGGTTGGGTATTTCATACATTTGTGCTGTGGCATCGGCTAGGGGCGAGATCTTTGCAGTTTGAAGAAAGCTCTTTTAAAGAGCCCCCACTTAAATTTATTAGTAATGTTATATTTAGATGTCAAGGCCAAAACTGTGGACTAGCTTGCCCCAAGAGAGCCGGATGATGGAAGGATACTTGGATTTCAGATGGAAACTTAAAAATGTTTTTGTTTCAGCAAGAATTTGGGGTGGTAAATGAAGACAGCTGAAGGATGACTCATGCAGCTGGGAGCTAAGAAATCTGGGATTATGAATGATGATTAAATATAAGAACTGCTCTATTTTATTTTTATGTGCATATTTGTCGTGTGTTAAGTGAGAAGCAGTGTGTTATGTGACATGTGGAGGCATATTTTCAAAGCACTTAGACTAACAAAGTTACATGAGTAACCTATGGAACTTTGTAAATCTTAAGTGCTTTGAAAAAGAGCCCTATACTTTTCTCTGTTTTCCTTTTGAATTTAAGCTTCAGTACCCTGCCTTGAGTGCCAGTTAGTCAGGCAGGTAATAACCTGAATAAAACAATTTCTTACAAAGAGCAGACTCAAAGAAAAGAAACATTTAGGAGTATTGCAGTAATGAATGTATGTGCTTTTCATTTCAAAATGCATGAAATGAACAAGAAATCCCCAACCCAATGAAATAAGAGCAGAAGCAGCAAGTAGTGTGAAGAATTTGAAGAATGCATTACAAAACAAGCAGGGTTATCTTTGTTGATTTTAAGTACATGGCCCTTTAAGACACCGGCTGCACATATTATAGCAGGACATGTTTATCCCTCCTACCCAAGCCAAGATAATGTTCAAGCACCTTTCTGACCTCATTTGCAACTCTCTTTAACTAGTCACTTATTTTCTAACACCTGTTACTCTAACTTATCTATCTATATGTTCCATCTTTGCTTGCACCCTATGCTGTCTATTAAAATGTTTTATTGTGTGTTGTGTTGGTATTCTAATGTAGCATACTATGCCATACTTTGTATTGTTTGAATATTTTACTGCTATAATTGTTTATTGCTTATGTTTGACTTATTCATGCTGTACACCGCCTTGAGTGAATTCCTTCAAAAAGGTGGTAAATAAATCCTAATAATTGAATTAAATAAATACATAATTTTTAAACGATTTCATTTGCCAAAGGTAGACTCAGATCAGAAACCAAGATTACTTTGTGCCAGACCTCTACAATCAGCCTCAGGAACCCCAATGTAGGAGTAGCAATTACCTGGGGGGAAAAATACCAAATGATGCACAGTAAAGTATTATTATTATCATTTGTATAGCGCTACCAGACGCACGCAGCGCTGAACACCTGATACAAAGAGACAGTCCCTGCTCAAAAGAGCTTACAATCTAAATATAGACAGACAAGACAGGGAAGGTGAGGGAAGTAATGGGAGCTAAAAAGCAGCAATGAAAAGGTGGGTTTTCAGCATAGATTTGAAAACAGGTAGAGATGGAGCTAGACGTATAGGTCCAGGAAGTCTATTCCAGGCATAAGGTGCCACGAGAGAAAAGGCGCGAAGCCTGGAGTTAGCAATGGAGGAGAAGGAGATGACAAGAGAGATTTGTCCAGTGAGTGCAGTTCACGGGGAGGAATGTAGGGAGAGATGAGAGTGGAGAGGTAATGGGGGGGGGGGGGGGGGCTGCAGAGTAAAGGTCAGTACGAGAAGTTTAAACTGAATGCGGAAGCGGACAGGGAGCCAGTGAAGTGACTTGAGGAGTGGGCTGCAACTGGGGTGTTAATCTGCTCAACCATGGGTGATGATATACGTAATCCTGACATTACTTTCAAGAAGCAGGATCAAAGTAGGTCAAATCACATTAACCTGACTTCATATAATATGCTTTTTCAGAAATGTACAGTGTAGACTGTGTCTACAGGCAGTGATGCTTTCTGCTATCAATGTAGAATTCTGTCACAATGATACAATACACTGTGTTAATTAGACCATAAAAATATAGGGCCAGATTCTATAAGATGGTACTCAAAAATGGCAGGAAAGGGAGAGTAGTCCACCTGTATCCTACTACTACTACTACTACTACTACTTAACATTTCTAGAGCGCTTCTAGGGTTACGCAGCGCTGTACAAAATAAACAAAGAAGGACGGTCCCTGCTCAAATGAGCTTACAATCTAAAGAACGGAATGTCAAGTTGTGAAGTCTAGATTCCTGGGTAGGAGGTGTAGAGCTAGGTGCCGAAGGCGACATTGAAGAGGTGGGCTTTAAGCAGAGATTTGAAGATGGGGGAGGGAGGGGGCCGGACGTATGGGCTCGGGGAGTTTGTTCCACGCGTGGGGTGAGGCGAGGCAGAAAGGGCGGAGCCTGGAGTTGGCGGGGGTGGAGAAGGGTACTGAAAGGAGGGATTTGTCTTGAGAGCGGAGGTTACGGGTAGGAACGTAAGGGGAGATGAGGGTTGAGAGGTAAGGAGGGGCTGCAGATCGAGTACATTTGTAGGTTAGTAGCAGAAGCTTGAATTGAATGCGGTACCTGATCGGAAGCCAATGAAGTGACTTGAGGAGAGGGGTGATGTGAGTGTATCGGTTCAGGCGGAAGATAAGACGTGCAGCAGAGTTCTGAATGGACTGAAGGGGGGATAGGTGGCTAAGTGGGAGACCGGTGAGGAGTAGGTTGCAGTAGTCAAGGCGAGAGGTAACGAGAGAGTGGATGAGAGTTCGGGTGGTGTGCTCAGAGAGGAAAGGGCGGATTTTGCTAATGTTATAGAGGAAGAAGCGACAGTCTTGGCTAACTGCTGGATGTGCGCAGAGAAGGAGAGGGAGGAGTCGAAGATGACACCGAGGTTGCGGGCAGATGAGACGGGGCGATGAGGGTGTTATCAACTGAGATAGAGAGTGGAGGTAGAGGAGAAGTGGGTTTGGGTGGGAAAACAAGAAATTCGGTCTTGTATCCTGCTTCAAAAACATAACCTTTCCCCCTTGAACTTTGAACCACAATGTGTGTGGCATTAGCAGAAAGGTCCTGCTTGGATGTATTGACCAGTGATCCTATTGAACTTTCTATTTTAACATTGCCATTATAAGATTTTGTGTGTCATACAAATGGAACAAAGTAATTAAGAGCAAAGATATTTGACTCTATGTATAGATGCTGGGATCCAGAGGCTTCCTTTTGAATGTGTCATTATGACCTTAGAGTTAACAAAATTATTGATTGTGTGAATGTTTTATAGATGAGATCATTTGCTCTGTGTGCCTTTGCACCATCAAACATTTATAGTCTTCCTGGACTGATCAATGGTTAATTTCTAGGGATGTGCATTCCTTTGAAAACAAAATTAGCATGTGGAAAGGTGCACGCTTTCCTTTATTGGGACATTCATATCCATGTGGGGGACTCGGAAGGAAAAGACATTGCAAAGTGTATCTCGGCAGGGTGACAGAGTCTATGTGGAGAGCAGGGAGATGGGGTAGAAGTATAACACAGACTCAATAGAGGGATTTTCACATTTTCTACCTATGGGAAGTGTGTGTGATCCCAGGGTCACTAAAGTGGTAAAGTACATAAGTATTAGCATACTGGGACAGATCGAAGGTCCATCAAGCCCAGCATCCTGTTTCCAACAGTGGCCAATCCAGATCACAAGTACCTGGCAAGATCCCAAAACAGTACATTTTATGCTGCTTATTCTAGAAATAAAGCAGTGGATTTTTCCAAGTCCATTTTAATAATGGTCTATGGACTTTGCCTTTAGGAAGCCATCCAAACCTTTTTTAACCCCGCTAAGCTAACTGCTTTTACTACATTCTCTGGCAACAAATTCCAGATTTTAATTACAAGTTGAGTGAAGAAAATTTTCTCTGATTCATTTTAAATTTACTACTTTGTAGCTTCATTGCATGCCCCCTAGTCCTAGTATTTTTGGAAAGAGTAAACAAGCAATTCACGTCTACCCATTCCACACCACTCATTATTTTATTACACACCATGACTGAATGGTGCATACTTTGCCAGTGGGCATGTGCATGGGTAGCATTTAGCAGAGTATAAGCGAAGCACATAGATATGCATGTAAATTATATAGAAAGCTATCATTTACATATGTATGTGCTAACATCTAGGTTCAAACATTTACTCGGGATGTAGGACTGGTGTAAGCGATCAGGCCTTCATGTGTGGGCGTTTCCAGCGATTTGCATTCGTTTTCCATAAAGTAAAGGTAGGCAACTGACAAACAGATTCCATAATGAAAGGGAGTTCCCTCTTTCACCCTGGACCTGACATCACTTTCAGCATAAGCAGTAGTATCATCAGATCTACCCTCTTACCTCTGGATTCTAAATATGGTACCCAAATTCAGGTGCACTGCCAAGATGCATGTGCATCTTAATGAGCTATTATCAAGAAATAATTGGATAATAACAACCAATTACTGATGATAATTGGCACCATTTGAGATTTGCCTGCATATCTGTCTGCATGCTATTCTATAATGCCAGGTGCCCAAATCCCACAGCGCAAAACTCAAAAGGGGGCATGGTCATATAAGGGGCATGGGCACATCAGGGGCATTCCAAAACGTTGCAAGCATTGCTACTGAATAGTGAGTGAGTCAGCACGCCCAACGTGGGCACCAGCATTTACACCTGGTTTCAGCAGCAGCAAAGTTAGGACGTGAGAATATCATTAGCTTAGAGCTGATCTTTTCTGGTGCCCATTTTTGAGCACCATTTATAGAATCCGGCCCTTAAGGTATAGGAATTGGCTCATGGCTAGACAGTAACACGGGGACGGGAATCGGCGGTAACCGTGGGGACGGGGCGGAGACAGAGCATGCGGGGATTGGGTGAGGACGGGGACAGAGCCCATGGGGACAGGGACAAACTTTGTTCCTATGCCATTTTCTACTTTGAAGCCTGTTAATGAGCTGGACTGTTATTTATGTTTGAGTGATGCACACGACGATATTTTGATTTTTTGGAAAAACAAGCAAACATGCTTGCCACAACTAGCAAAATTTATATGGGGGATCCTGTACATGCTACTACCAGCACATCTCCTAAGAAGAAAAGTCGCTCGTTTTTATTATTGTTTTCTACTTGTGATTAACAAACAACAGTTGCACAGCACATTGTTCCTTTTTATACTTTAATAAAAGGATTTAAATATAAAATCATAAGTGTTTGAGGCTTCTGCAGATGAGGACAGTCCAAGGGGGATGGGGCGTGGACAGGGACAGAACCTGTTGGGATGGAAACAGAACCCACAGGGATGGGGACGGAGACAGAACCTACGGGGATGGGGCCGGAATGGGTAAAAACTTTGTCCCCATGTCATTCTCTACTGGTGGCATTTGGAGCACTGTATAATTATCAATTCTTTAAGTGGAGATATTCTACAGGACACTGCTGCCCAGGTTGGGCAGCACTTTGACAGAGCGTCGGCACCCACATAGGAGAAAACACATCTTTCACTGCTGCACTTCTTTGGTGGGGGAGGGGAGGAAATGCTTGCTCTTCTGCTTCTCTACATTATGCCCCCTCCCCCGGATTCTATACAGCGTGACTTAAGTTGTGCATAAAAAAATCTAGTCATATTCTGGATTTCCATGCGCAACATAATTAGCTAACAAACCAACCTGTGCTGATAATTGCTAATTAAGCAATTGACACTAATTGGCATTAATTAGAATTTATGTGCACAACTGTCTAAGCGTATTCTGTAAAATGATGCACATAAGCTCTAAGGAGCATAACTGGAAAGGGGGTGTGGCCATGAGTGTGGCCATAGGCGTGGAATAGGTGGGTCGTGGGCGTTTCTAAAATCTATGTGCAATATTATAGAATACACCTGGTCCACGTCTAATTTAGGCATCAGCATTTACATCAAGTTTTACTTGGCGTAACTGCCCGTGACTTAATTTAGTCATGCAGACAGAAGTTTGGCATATTTTATAAACCGCGCTGAAATGTAGGCATACTAGGTGTATTTTTTTCGGCACCAATTTTTTAGGCGTGATATGTAGAATCTAGCCCTATATATGTAAAGAGGCACTTCTCTCCTCTCCCCACCTCCTAGAAGTGCTAAGAAGGTAAAGTCTAGTCATACATGCCCCCAGCCTGATCAATGAGCACCAAGCTGGTCCCTCTGAGATATTCGCATATACAGATGACCAAGAACTGCCCACGCATGTCAAGGAATTCCATTGCAAAATAAATAATGGCACAGTCAAAATTCAAAGCATTTCAGTCTGTGGTTCAGCTGTCTTAGACGGAACTTTCCTGATGTCTTATTTCTCACAAGCACGAGCCCTCTCAACTAGCAGATCTAAACACGGGCAAAAGTAAATCAGTAATTAAAGCCCTGAGAACCAATATCAGGAGCTTTTGCTGGCCCAGCAAATTCTTCACTTAAATACCACAGGATGCGAGAGGAGAAAGGGACAAAAATGCTAAATGTTTTGCCCTGACAAGGTTGTGTTTATATAAAACACATTTGCATGAATACAGCAGGTTTATCTAAATTCTTTGGATTGTATTTATATAATGATTTTTTTTCCTTCTGAGTTGGAAAGAAAAATCTTTTACAAATAAGCACTTTGTTGGTGTCTTGTGAAAATCATAGGTTTATGTGGGATTTTTCTCCGAGACCAATGGATATGCCAAACACAGACACACAAATATACCAAATAAAAGAGTATAATAAGACAATCACAGAAAACTAGACAACAGTTAGGATTTTGAAATATCAGAACACAAGGTCTTGTTTTTTTTTTTTAAATTTTAACCAGTTATTTGTGCTAAGCCTATGGAAATGTTTTTTTAGATTTTGCTCACACCTTTTTCAGTAGTAGCTCAAGGTGAGTTATATTCAGTTACTCTGGATATTTCTCTGTTTCAGGAGGGCTCGCAATCTAAGTTTGTACTTGAGGCAATGGAGGGTTAAGTGACTTGCCCAGGATCACAAGGAGCAGCAGTGGGATTTGAACCAGCCACCTCTGGATTGTAAGACTGGTGTCCTAACCACTAGGCCACTCCGCCATGCCACAGTATTGAAATGTTCACGTCTACAAGGGCAATGGAGGTGAATAATTTTGAGTACTCAGATGAGGCGTTGCTTATGAATGGGGGCAGGGTTTGCTACAGAAAGCATTTCTGCAAAGAGGGTTTCTGTTTCTGTTGGGAAAGGTGAAATGAACTTGAAAGGGAGTGCGTTCACTTGGGAATACTGTAACTGCTGCTTCCTGGCTCATATCCACAAGTTACCAACCTTAGGAAGACATTTCACAACATCTACTAAACTGCAGAACTCACTAACTGCAGACTTGCAAAGGATGTTGTAACTAAAATGCACCATAAATGTGCCCTTCATTGATAGACTTCTACACTGACTCTTTTTTGAAGCTGATGCTTAGTAGCAGGAAATAAAATTTTCAAGCTTTGAGCATACTTTAATCCATCTTTAATGAAGGCATTCCTAAGACAGCATTAGATTGGATTTTCTATAGAAGACATTTTGGTTTGGTTGGGGAAAGTACTCAGAACAAAAGGAGGTGCAAGTGACAGCAGGCACTCTTTCATTAGGCAATTTTCAAAGTGAAAGTTCATACATTCTTTCCCTTTGAAAATAGATGCAAAGTCCAAGAATAAAAAGTGCACATGCACTTTGCAGCTACAAGGGCAGTATGAAAATTGTAACAATTAGGGGCCCTTTTACTAAAGCATGTTAGGCAGTTAATATGCGAATTAGCACACAGTAACAGATACCGCACAAGTGTGGTAAGTGGTTTTCCATTATTTCAATGGTTAGCATGCACTAATTCATACGTTAAGAGCATTTTAGGTTAGGGGGTGGTATTTAGGTGAGACAGAGAGAACAAAATGCAGTCTGGAGCACATGCCACACACTAACTGGCACTTTTTGTTTGCTTTGTTTGTTTTATTTTTGTTTATAACTCATCCTGTTTCCAATCTGTTTCTGCCCTGTAATGTGCTAAATGGCTTCATGTCACAGTAAAATGCAAATCCAAAATGAAACAGTGAAGAGAAAGCAAAACAAGAGTTTTTACCATGCACACTCCTAATGGCTAAGTACATTTCATCAATAACTTTCTTGTAAAATTTGTTTTTTTAAAGTGCTAAGCCTGTAAGAACTCATGAAAGTATGACCCATGCCACTAAAAGTGAGTGGAGGAGTGGCCTAGTGGTCTTGCAATCCAGAGGTGGCCAGCTCAAACCCCACTGCTGCTCCTTGTGATCTTGGGTAAGTCACTTAACCCTCCATTGCCTCAGGTATAAACCTAGATTGTGAGCCCTCCTGGGTCAGAGAAATATCCAGTGTACCTGACTGTAACTCACCTTGAGCTACTACTGAAAAAGGTGTGAGCAAAATCTAAATAAATAAAATGCCCTGGTATTCTACTGCATGTGCCTCAGTGTTGACTCTTGCTGATGGCATTGTGTGTTTAATGCTTTGAGGTATCACTTTCCCAGATAGCTGTATGATGCAATAAATGTGAAGATGTGTATGCTTCCACCACTGGAAATTCTAGTGTTAAATGATGCCATAGAAGGTGTGTATGCAAATGGCTTCCACTATTGGAAATTCTAGTGTTAAATGATGTCATAGAGGGGTACACGGTGTTTTCTCAGTGTGGAACACTAGTGCACCTTAGTAAAAGACCCCCCCCCCCCCAAGTGCGGCTTACAGAATAACGCTTTTTCAGAGTTGTATATAGAATTCACCCCTAAGCGCTAATATGCACTTGGGGGTCCTTTTACTAAGCTGCCCTATAAAGTGGCCTTAGCATACACTCGCTTGGGTATTTTCCATGTGCTAGGGCCATTTTAAGTGCAGCCGAAAAACAGACGATTTTCCATTTTCTGAGTTAATGGCCATGTGTCCAATTTTGTAGGTGGTCAGGGCTCAGCCACTAATCAGTTAGCAAGCAGGAATACAAATGCACTAATTGGTTAGTGCAGAAATGCCCCCTCTCCACCCTCCAGGCACACCCCCTCAGCGAAAGAATTAAATTGTATTTTTTTAATACACGGTTTGCACATGCACATTGCAAAACATGTCATGTGGTAAGCCCTTTTCAGCTGCAGTAAGCACATGCTAGTGTTACCGCAGCTTTGTAAAAGGACCCCTTCATGTGGGAAAAAAGGCTTTCTGTAAAACACGTTAAAGTACTTTGCAGTAATTTGCCTGTCAGCACACACTAATCACATGCTATTTTTTTATATATATATTTTTACAGGAGGAGGAATGGAAGAGTTATCAAGTTAGAGAATTTCCATTAGCACACACTAACTGGATAATGCAGACTTAACATGGGAGCAGTTTGCACCTCCTAAACAGGAGGCAATAAGTGCTCATGTGTTAATATTTTTGCAGGTCTAACGTGATAATGGAAAAATTAGAACAGGACCTGCAAAAAAGAAAATAAAAGCCCTATTTTTGGGCTGCATTACAACTGGCCTTAGCATAAATAAAGTCCTGAATTAAAATTAACTACACTCATTTGTTAATGCATTTTAGTAAAAGGGCCCCTAAATTCTTTTTTTCTATAAATTCCTATATTTAACAAATCTGTTTTGACACAATACACAGTTATTATGGGAAAAATGTTCCATGTAATACAGAAAGACACATAAAGCTACATGCAGACAGATTTTTGCACAACATAATCAAATATTTTTGAACCAATCCCAATATCTTTTTTCCATCATCGGAAAGAAATATTCAGATAGTTAAGAGGATCCAGAAGTTTGCATAATTAGAACCAGGCGCAGGTCCTAAGCAGGAAAGCAATTGATGGATATTAATTATAGCAAAGAAGTGCCAAGTTTCAACACAACTCTCAGACATCCCTATGTAATATCAGCCACTGATTTATTTAGACATACCATATTAATTCATCCAAGAAACTATACTACATTTCTGACATCTCAACACATCTTAACGCTGGTGAAATATACTTTGCAATCAAAAGGGGTTTGATTTTTCTTTTTGAGTTTATGGGAAATTTTGTCGCTAATTTAGTCCCTCAGGTTGAGCAGAATTAAAAATAATTTGTTTCATTCATGAATCTCAGTATATTATGCCTAATGAAATGCAAAATGACATTTGAATCCGAGCAAGACACGGCGTAATTAATTGCAGCAGACGTGCATATCTCAGTGCTCTGGTTCTGGGCTATGTCTGCCCTGGGTCCTGTCGAACGAATCTCAAGTCTGACCCCTGCAGGAAAGTGAGTGAAACACATCTATTCTTTTCAATTATGTTTTCAAAACGTGGAGAAACCCTACACTTATGGCCTTCCACAATAAATTATAAGCAAAGATTTTATCCTGAGATTCTTAACTTTCTCATAAAGACGAAAAATAGTCTGTAACTGTAGAACTACTTTGAAAGACAGCATTTTGGTTCTACTGTCAACTTCACCAAAAGGGAACATATAGACGTGTTAAACTATTATAGCACTTATAAGTATTCGTTACAGGAAGTGCTGTGGAAAGCCGTATGTCTATGCCAATTTCCGTCTGTTCTTCAACTTACGTACGTAAATCGATCAGCACTGAAAAGTTACACATGCATGCACGTTGAAAAGACACACAGATGGGTACTGGCAAGGATATATACAGACACAGGCGCATAATCATTTTTCAAACACGTACAGCCTCTTGTGTAACACACCCACACAGCCAAGGATGCCATCTGTCACCAGCACACAAACACACACACAAATAAGCAATGCCTCCCTCTGGAACAATGATTTACCTACAACTCTTGCCTCCCTTTCTTAACCCCACACAAAAATCAGTCCTTTGTCACTCACACAGACACAAGTCTCTTGCGCACGCACATAACCATTTTAAGTAATTTGCGCTCAGTATAAAGAATAACTTTGAAAATCTGTGCACACAGGTTACACCTTTCCAGCCTCGTTAAGTCTGTACAGTACACTTGCTAAATAAACTCATTTTCTTCCTCATCAAAAACCACTTATAAAAAGGATGCCAATTAGTGCCACCTCCCCCCCCCCATCATAACCAACTAGTCTAACAAACTACGCTTTGTCCCTTGCTTGAATTCCCTCTGTTCCCACAAACCTACACCACAGGTTACCATAGCTACACTGTACGTCTATTTACCACCTAAGTGATCAAAGCAAGCGAGCAACACACACTCACAACTTGCCAGACTTCCTACCGGGTAGCGTCCGAGCAGTAATTAACCAATACTCCCCCCCCCCCCCCCCCCCCCCCCCCCGGCTACGGACTCCACGTCCACCCTGGCAACATTCTCAGTAATAATAAATACCATTCCCCAGGCTTGAAAGAAAGTAGCAGCAGCAGCCTGGGGATAGCTCAGGAAGACTTCCAAGAGCCACTTTTAACTGCACTTCCTGGGGGTGCAGCGCACCGGCCTCTCTGGGGGTTATTAGGCAGGAATGCATTAAGGATTCCGCCTTCCAAAGAAGCTGGAGCTCCTCTCATCCCGTGCCTTTTGTGAAGCTAAGCTGTGAAATGTTTTCAAATCACCCCGGGGCTTATTTTCATGTTTACTAATAACTAAGCTCCAAGGAGCATGGCAGCTCTGCCCAGAATACAGCTACCTTGATTTGGGAAGATATTTCTGTTTAGCACACAGGTACATCAATTAGTATCTATTTTACTGATCATTATAGCACAGAAGGAAAAAAAAAATAAAAGCGCAGATTAATTATGTTATACACAAAACCAGTTATAAAAGTAAGTTTATTCACTCTTGTTAATTTTCAGTTTGCAGGATAAAATTAAAACTATGGAAACGCACGCTTGATTTGTTTGTGCTCAACGCGGCTTGTTTAACATTCAGAAAATGCCAATTACATGATGGGATGCTGAGCAACACAATATATTTAAAGCAGCAGCAGAGAAGCTGCCATTTATTTATTTATTTATTTATTTATTTGACTAAGAATTCACAACTAAAAAGCGTAAACTCAACAAAGAAGTGAATGCATGCCACAACACTCGCCAGATCTTGCTCTGGAAGAATCAATTATTTAACCACGATGTGCCCTTACCTGCCTCATGTTGAGAATCCCATAATCCATGCAGCACAGGAACAACGTGGTGTGCCCGAGTTCTGACTGTACCTTCACAGTGACTCGATACAGTCTGTCCATCAACACTTAACCTTACAGGGCAAACCCGCGAGCTTCCTGTCCTTCCGTATCATTGTACTTTCGCTCTGTCCTATCAGAGCTCGTGTCAGATTTCTGCAATTTTTCCTCCCGGTCTATCAAAAGTCAGGAGCAGGAAGAAGCAAACGTCCGCCTTGCTCCTAGTTCAAAACGCCGTTCGGAAATGTGGTAGCTGCCTGAATTAGGCCGTGCAATAATAGCCTCACCAATAAGCAGGGAGGGGGGCGGGAAATGGAGCAGAGAAAAACTGCCGACACTAGGATTAAGAGGCTTCCAAGGATCTGAAAGACTGGAAGCAGCTGGAAACAGTGTCCAGGGTTAGGAGAGAAAAAAAAAAAGAAAAGAAAGAAAGAAGGGAGCCTGCCTGGACCAGAAGAAATTTATTTCTGTTCCCAGCTCACAAGTCAGAGAGATGCTTGAGGGTCCAGGAGACTCAAACCTTGACTTTTTAAATGAGCCAAAAACTATTTTTACAGAACTTCAAGAGTTGGCAGTGCAACCTGGATTCTTTTTTTTTTTTTAAGCCTACTTACTAACTCTTCAAACCTGGACAATACAATACAATACAATAGAAATATATTGGATGGACCCTACAGGGATGCTGTTATCTACTTATTCATTTATTGGGATTTATTAACTGCCTTTATGAAGAGATTCAGCCAAGGCAGCCTACAGTAGGTACAATTTAACATCAAACTAAATTTTGTTAACAGCATAACAATAGTAAAATGAACAAGTATAAACATAAATACAATAAATTATATAAACTTGAAAACAGCAAACTGAAACCTAATAATAGGACTACCATGAAACCGGGTCAAAAATATACAGATTTAACAGCACTGAAATTCCAATAACAGAGATATAATATGATGTAAGAATAATAGCGATGGAATATCTACTACGTTACTAGGTGCATGATCCATCTTGAGGAAATACCTAGCCAATCAGGGCTGGATTTCCCATTATGCACAGCAAGTACCTGGGTATGGACTTTTGTGCCCTGCAGGCATCATGGGTTAAAAGTGGCATGATTCTCACTCATTCCCTGGCACAGTCCTTCCCGGTCTCTGGTTGTGCTTAGGGATGCATGGGATGTAAATCCAGCCCTGTGGACAGCAACAGATGATCTGGGTCTAAGTATGGGTCATGCATTTGACATACTGCCTTTCTGTTGTACAATCATATGGAAATCCTGTTTTATGTCAACCCCAGAATTTTTATACCCTGTTGTCATATCTTGATAACACATAACTGATATTTTATACTGTGTAGTAATTTATTGTTCTAAATTTGTGTTTTCTTGCAATAATTTGACCTTACAATAAATCAGCACTTAACTGGCCAAATGCTGACTCCACCCCTGGAATGCACCCAAAACAACAGCTGGTTTTGAGTTTGGTGTTTCAGTGGAACTAACTGCTTAAGTTCTGCTGAAAATGACCAGTTAGCTCCGAGCAGGCAATTTAATTGGCTAGGAGTCGTTTCTGGCCAGTTTAATCACATTGAATATTGACCCCCAAATCATATGAAGTTTTTTTCATGCAGCGCATAATCAAGCTGTGGAATTTGTTACTGGAAGATGTGGTTAAGGAGACCAACATTGCAGGGTACAATAGAGCTCTGGACATATTCCTGGAGGAAAAATCTATAAACAATTCCTTGCCAGGTAAACTTGGGAGAACCACAGCGCATGCATTTTTTGGTATCAGCTGAGCACTTGTGACCCAGGATGCTGGGCTTGATGGAACTTAATCTGACTCAGCACAACCTTTCACATGGGAGTCAACTTTTCAGAATGATTGGGGGAGCTAAATTCAACACAAATTAATGATCCCTGATCACAGTTAAGGAGTATACTCAATATTGAGGGTGCGCAAGCACCCATAGCACCCAAAGAGCTGGCACCTATTTCATAAGATCCTAAAATGGCAGTACCTCTTTGCAGGAAGTACAGTTCACAATTTAATCAAACCTGATATTCCACCATTTGGAGATACTGTCATGGCAGTTTACAAAATATAATTATAAAGCAAAGTAATAAAAGGAAAGAAAAGGCCCAACAGCCTGTATCAATGGTCTCAGTTAAACACGGGCTGGGCCTGTTCAGGAACGCTCAGGTGGAAGGTTGGGGGGGGTGGCAGCACTCTCAGGGGCAGGGACGATTGGTTGGCTTAAAAGAAGCCGGCCTGCCCATGGGTCCGTTTCTGAGAGCCGATTGGAGGGGAGGCTGCTGGGGGCGGGGTGTAGGGAGGGAATAAAGCCTGCACTTCCTCCGAGGCTCAGGGCATTTCCTGAACCTCGGAGGCGGCTTTTCCCACCCTCCCGCCCTCACATCTGATTTGGTGGAGCGAGGCTTCACTTTTGTGCTGTAGTTTTGTCTTTAGGTGGAGTGTGTTGGGGTTGTCATAGCGGCAAAAACCCGAGTCACAGGAGCCATGGCTCATGGGAGATGAGCCAGGTCATTAAAGGCGGGTCGGGTGACCCGAAATAAATGTGTGGAGCTCCACACAGGCCAGGGCTCTTGGAGTTAGGGCGGAGCCGGGAGGTCTGGAGCAGCCGTAGCAGGGTGTTCTTCACATAGGTGGTGGGATAACAAATCTTGGGAGTCAGGATCCTCGTAGCTGTCCTGGGCAGTATTATATTCTCATACATTTGAACTTTTAAATACCATAACTAATTGGAGGAAAAAGACCTCAGATGTCTTGGCTTGGTAGCAAGTATGATATCTTAGTGTCAGCTCATACTGGACCCCCAATCTTATTAGTCTAAAAACCCCCACTAATGTTAAAATTTTTACATTTTTTTATTTTGTGTATATATCATGCACTATAACTTCTCCAAGAGGCTTTAAATCCTGGAATCACATTACTTGATTACTTGTCCAAGAATCAAGACTGTTAGCGCCATACTAGGGCCTGCCTTTGCTACCACCCCATGATCAGAGCCCCCAAGCACGTGAAACCGCGCTCGCAGGCTCTGAATGCAACTAGCATGCAAAACAGGGCTCTTAGCGTAAGTAGCATGCAAATGCAGGCTAAATGTATTCCGGGAGGATTGTGCCTGAGTGCATGCTCAGGCACAATCCTCCTGCACTTTACCCTATGATCAGATATAATAGCGTGCTTAAATTTGCATGCTGTTATCTCTGATCATAGGGGCGGTAAAGCCCTGCTCTGTTCCAGCACTATTTTTAGAGCGCTGTTTGGAACAGCGTGGGGCTTCCGATCATCTGCCCATAAGTGCCTTTTTTTGTTTAGATTTGTAATAATCTATGAAGAAATGGAAAAGTAATGTGATTCCAAGATTTAAAGCCACTTGGAGAAGTTATAGTGCACGATACATACACAAAATAAGAAATTTTTTTAAAAATGAACATTTGTGGAGTTTTTTTAGATAAGATGATAAGATTGGGGTCCAGTATGAGCTGGCACTAAGATATCATACTTGCTACCAAGCCAGGACATCTGAGGTCTTTTCCCTCCAATTAGTTATGGTGTTTAAGAGTTCAAAAGTATGAGAATATAATTTTGTATTGGATTTCACAACAAGAGGTACATGAATACAGTGACATTTTCAGCTTATTGTTTTGTCATTGACATCCAGTCCTTGTTGAAATAGTGTCTGAATATTGGTTTAAACAGAGATTAGAAAAAGAGATCTTGCAGAGGGCCACGGGAGACCTTAGCCAAACTTTGGAGCAGGACCAGCCAGGGCCGTGCCGATGCGGTAAGCGAGGTAAGCATGGCAGGAGGGCGCCATCCTCTGGGGGGCGCCCCGCCGCACCATGCTTACCTCGCTCTCTTCTCCCCAGATCCTTTTTTTTGTTTTTGTTTAAATTTACCTCTCCGGCGCGCGGCAGCGTAAGTGAGAAGGAGGCGGCGCTCCCCCGGCCGCCCCGACGTGTCTTTCCTTCGCTCGGTTCCGCCTTCTTCTGACGTCATTTCTGACGTCAGAAGAAGGCGGGACACAGCGAAGTCAAGACACGTCGGGGCAGGGGAGCGCCGCCTCCTTCTCACTAACGCTGCCACGCGCCGGAGAGGTAAATTTAAACAAAAAAAAAAGGATCTGGGGAGAAGAGCGCGGGTAGTGTAGCGCTCGTTTTCGGGGGGGGGGGGCGCCGGAGAGGCCAACTGCAGGGGGGCGCCGGAGACCCTAGGCACGGCCCTGGGACCAGCCAAGCTTCCACGTTCTCCCAACAGTGAAAAGCAGCAGCTTGAGGCTGTGCAGTGTGTGCACTCCCCGGCCACCCTTGGCTAACTTATCTTAATGTCAGGTTTGGTTCAGATAAGTCATTTTGCTTGACTGGTATATTTGATGTTTATCCAAGAGTAACTGGTTAACAATGAAGTTGAATCCTATTAACCAGTCAGGAAGCTTAGGTAGGCCCAGTGCTATGATGGTATAGTGGTTAGGGTGGTGGACTTTGTTCCTGAGGAACTGAGTTCGATTCTCGGGAAAAGCAGCTCCTTGTGACTCTAGGCAAGTTACTTAACCCTCCATTGCCCGCTGCATTGAGCCTGCCATGAGTGGGAAAGCACAGGGTACAAATGTAACAACAACAACAACAACAAAATAGGGTTGTTGTGCTACAGATTGGTACCATGATACATGGTAATTGGGCACTTCAACATGCACTGAATATTTAAACATTAAAAAATATTATTTGTTGGATAAAGTGGTCAACATAATACACTGGTATTAAGAGTAAACAAAATTTGAACTTAATAATACCTGATCATATGATTAGAACCCTAAAACATTATATACCGAATTTTGAATGCCATTTACAGAATTCCCCTCTTTGTGTCTTTATAAAGTGCTCCACGAAAACTGCAGCAATCACAGCAAGAATAAAGCTATGGAGGGAGCAAATGGTTCTGCTTAAAGTACATGTGTAAATCATAACGCCACCTGTGCTTTGCAAAATCCATTCCTGAACATGCTGACTACAAAGTTGCATTCAATTGCACAGGTTCTTGTCATTGTGCACACTGGTATAGGCGGAATAATTTTATAACTGACATTTTACCTACATATACTGACATAACAAGCAGAGTGGAGGAGTGGCCTAGTGGTTAGAGCAGTAGGCTTGATATCCAGAGGTGACCACTTCAAATCCCACTACTGTTCCTTGAGATCTTGGGCAAGTCACTTAACCCTCCATTACCTCAGGTACAGAGAAATACCCAGTGTACCTGACTATAAGTCACCTTGAGCTACTACTGAAAAGGGGTGTGAGCAAAATCTAAATAAAGAAAATACTGCCTTAATAAAATGAATCTGTCTGCAGCTCCTTGAGTTTCTTAGCCTGCAATATACTCAGTAATTGACAGAGAGCTGGTGTGGACCAGAAAAGTTAGTTAATGCTCTTATAAAGGAGATAAAAAGGGTTTCTGAAAGCATAACAAAACCTACTATGCTTCCAACTTTTCCATGATGGGCAGTCAACTCTGGAACGCCATACCAAGACTCATTAGAACAACCAACGAACTTCTACCCTTCCAAAAGTTGCTAAAAACATACCTCTTCAAATGAGCCTATTCGAACGACCCAACCTAATCTAATTACCTATACCACATCTCTGCCCCATATCCCTTCATCTCTCATTCTCTATACTATTTGTATATCTGTAAAATGATGTATACATATCTTATGTTATCTTTGATACACCTTATTCCCTTTTATTGTAAACCGCACTGAACCTATGTCATCTCTGTTACACTTTATTCCCATTTATTGTAAGCCGCACTGAGCCTGCCATCGAGCGGGAAAGAGCGGGGCATAAATGCTACAAATAAATAAATAAATAATAACCCAAGTTAAGGATATGCATTCATTAGTGTGTGTTTGGTTCATTATTGTGCTTTAGAAATTTTAGTTTGTGCAAAATCAATTTAATAACACAGAAAGCTAACCCTAATATATACACAAAATAAAATGAATAATAACACTATGAGAGTGCAGGAGAGCAAATCTTCAGGTCAAGAACCAGCACCAGTGGTTCATAGAGCTTCAACGTCTAGAGTAGCCACTATATTAGGCTGATCATACTGGCTCTTATAACATCATGAGTTTCCTCTCATAATGTGTATCATCCACTTTAAACCATTTCCTGAACCAAATAACTCTTCACGTGCTAATATTTGTGACATACAATCAAATGGAAATAAGTCCATTGCCTGCCTCTGATACACACAGTGTCTGGAAATAAAACGACCCCTAATGTTTTCCAAATAACCCCAAAACATCCTACTACAGCAGAAACTTCTGCCTGAAATTTGAGACATTTCTGAGCACTTAGTTTTCAACCGGATGGGGCTCCAGTGCATTGCGCTCACAAAACAGTTGAGCTCAAAATTAATGAAGTCCCAGAATTCATTGAGCCAACAATTCAGTGGCATTGAAGACTTTATAAATGTGTCAAGGCTGAAGGAGGACACTTTGAACACAAATTATGAATTAATTAAGAAAAAAGCACATTATACTCACGTATTTTCAACGGTCATGCTGTCAGCCCCTAGTGGTAGAGATAGGAACTGCACCTCTAGATTTCTCTATCACAGTGGGGTGGTCCAGGTGTTATGGTAGACTGCACACCAGCTAAGTGCTCACAAAGAGAACGATTGTGATTGAATTAATTATCTTTAAATTTTCCCAAGGCCAGTTATGAGATAGTGGGAGGAAGTACAACCAGCTTTGTAATTAGAAAACTGTATATTTAATGGGTAATAGAGTTAAATTATAGAGATCTCTAACAGCATAAATAAAATTATTAACAGGGATTGTCAATAACAATATGTAATACAGCTGTGTTAGAACGCTTCAGGGGTGCTGTAACAGTTTCAAAGCACAAATCTATAACATTCTCTGTACCTCTCTTACAGATAACCCTCCTCAGCTCTGCAGCTGAAGTGACTTAACTATCAGGTATCAATGTTTTTCTTTCCTCTCAGACCTTATTTTACTTATACTAATTACATAAGAAGGCTTCTTTTCTTAAAGTTCTGTGTTCTCTTTTTCAGGAAAATAAGTTCCTGGTCAATCAGATGGGACCCGATTATTTCTACCCAGGTAAGTATATGCTTGAATTAGTTCTCTATGCATGTGTTTGTGTCAGTCCATATTCCCTATCTATCTTCCCCTCCCCACAAGCTCAGTCTCTGAAAACTAAGTAAAGAACTTGGTTTCACCTGCTCATCGCATTCTTGCAGTGGCTAGCTCTTCTTTCCTAGGATCCGCCATCCATCGTCATTCACTGTCATCTGTGATGCTCCTCTTCAGCCATACCTACTCCCTGCCTTTAACAACTTAAAAAGAAAATGCTAACTCCCTATCCTTGATGCAGAACTGGTATATGAAGCTCTCAGTCTCTATGGTTTGGACTGTCACATTAGAATATGATTGCGATTTACTCTACTACTCAGGAAAATAAACTAATATTTCAGTGACCCTAAGTAGACCCTCCCTCAAGAGTTTTGCCCAGGTTCTATTCCCTTGGGCCTTTCCTGAGCCAGAGTGCATTTATTTTTACCTCAGCTATCAGGGTAGAACTGTGCTTGATGCCACCCTGCTCCTGGAACAGCAAGTGGCTTACACTCTGTTTACCTGCCTCTTATTTCTCTGTCATTGTAACACTACAGGCAGGCATTTGATACCAGTACCCTTCCCAGTATTTCACTTACTCTGGGCCACAGCTGCCAGCCCTTAAGGCTCTAAGGTCTGCTTTCACTCCCACAATTACAGAGTCTTTAAACTCAGCTGCCTCAGCCTTTCGCTGCCCACACAATGCAGCTTTAAGCTGTGGGCCTGTCTCAGTTCCAGTCTGACCACTCTGGAATGTTACCTAGCAGGCTTCAGCTTAAGGAAGGGAGCCCTATGACAGGAATCACCTTTAGCAACTCAGTTTGTGATAATTTGTCTAGCAGGTTTTCACACCCTTCTTGATCATACTTTCCCTTCCCTTAGTTACTGAGTATGGGAATGATTATACGAAGAAAAATGAAATGGATGGTATACTGGAATTGAATCCAATGCTCAGTAGCGAACAAATGAATACAAGTGTGGATTTGAACATGGGGGTAATGAAAGATGTGGACATGAGTGGAGTCAAGAGAACTAAGAGGTGTAACCAAGGGAAAAAGACCTAGTTTCTTGGAAAAATACTATCTTTATTGAAAGGGGGGATAGAACAGGGTATAAATACAAAGAGGATGTTTTAGGAGAAATGTCAGGACGAAATTTCAGTCTAATGGGGGAGTGCAATCACGTTGTTGGGAGGGGTTTCCCATTTGCACCTTGGGTGCTGCTGGTGGCTCTTTGGGGCGTTTGAGCCCTGTTCGTTGGTGGTGGTTGATGATGGAATGGTGCTGCCGAAAGGAAGGCAGTGTTGCAGCTCCCACAAATCCGGAAGTGCTCATGACAGTACAGAGGGAGTCACTCAGTGGTGTGCTGGAGCCGGCTCGCACCGGCTCGCAAGAGCCGCTTGTTAAATTTTGACAGCTCTTGCGAGCCGGTTGTTGTTGGGGGCGAGCCGGCTCCATTGCGGGAGGTAAGCATGGCAGGAGGGCACCATCACTGGCCATGCTTACCTCCCCTGCCGCTCCGAAGCATGTACAACCATGTCCTTCGCCCCCCTCCGTCTTTTTTTAATTACCTCCGTCGAAGCGCCGCCATTTAAAGCCCTGCTGCGTGCTGGCTGGCCGTCTCCAGGCTTCCCCTGCTTGATTCGGATGATGTTCGTGCCTTAGTCCCGCCTTCATCCTGACGTCATTTCCTTTTTCGCGAAGGCGGGACTAAGGCACGAACATCATCCGAATCAAGCAGGGGAAGCCTGGAGACGGCCAGCCAGCACGCAGCAGGGCTTTAAATGGCGGCGCTTCGACGGAGGTAATTCAAAAAAGATGGAGGGGAGGGTGGGAGCGAAGGAGCGGCAGGGGAGGGAGGATAATCGCTGGATGGGTAGAGGGGGGCAGGGAAGAGACTTGCTGGGCATGGATGGGCAGAGGGGGGCAGGGGAAAGAATTGCTGGCCATGGATGGGCAGAGGGAGGCAGGGGAGAGATTTGCTGGCCATGGATGGGCAGAGGGGGGCAGGGGAGAGATTTGCTGGGGATGGATGGGCAGAGGGGGGCAGGGGAAAGAATTGCTGGCCATGGATGGGCAGAGGGAGGCAGGGGAGAGATCTGCTGGCCATGGATGGGCAGAGGGGGGCAGGGGAGAGATTTGCTGGGCATGGATGGGCAGAGGGGGCAGGGGAAAGAATTGCTGGCCATGGATGGGCAGAGGGAGGCAGGGGAGAGATTTGCTGGCCATGGATGGGCAGAGGGGGGCAGGGGAGAGATTTGCTGGCCATGGATGGGCAGAGGGGGGCAGGGGAGAGAACAGCTGGCCATGGATGGGCAGAGGGAGGCAGGGGAGAGAATTGCTGGGCATGGATGGGCAGAGGGAGGCAGGGGAGAGATTTGCTGGCCATGGATGGGCAGGGGAGAGAATTGCTGGGCATGGATGGGCAGAGGGGGGCATGGGAGAGAATTGCTGGGCATGGATGGGCAGAGGGAGGCAGGGGAGAAAACTGCTGGGCATGGATGGGCAGAGGGAGGCAGGGGAGAGAATTGCTGGGCACGGATGGGCAGGGGAGAGAATTGCTGGGCATGGATGGGCAGAGGGGGGCAGGGGAGAGAACTGCTGGCCATGGATGGGCAGAGGGAGGCAGGGGAGAGAATTGCTGGCCATGGATGGGCAGAAGGAGGCAGGGGAGAGATTTGCTGGCCATGGATGGGCAGAGGGAAGCAGGGGAGAGAATTGCTGGGCATGAATGGGCAGAGGAGAGAATTGCTGGGCAGAGGGGGCAGGGGAGAGAAGAGAATTGCTGGGTATGGATGGATAGAGAGGGGCAGGGAAGAGAGGAGAGTTTCAGGACATGGATGGCAGGGAGAGCAAGAGAAATTCTGGACATGGATGGAGAGAAGGAAAGGGAGAGAGAAGAAATGCTGGACATGGAGGGAAGATAGAGGAAGGAGATTAGATGAGGGAAAAGGAAGTGAGGAGAGAAACTGCACATGGATGGAGAAAATAGGCAGAAGCTGGATCCACTGTACAGTCAAGTATGCGGAGGACCAGAAATGAAGAAGAAAGGAGGAAAGAAAAGAAATAAATGGAAAGAAAGCCCTGGAAACGGAGTCAAGGGAACAGATAGAGAGCAGCAGAATCAGATACTGGACCAGCATGATCAGAGAAACAAAGTCACCAGACAACAAAGGTAGAAAAAAAATAATTTTATTTTCATTATAGTGTTTGGAATATGTCCACTTTGAGAATCAGGTGCTGAACGTTAAAAGTTTATGTTTATTTACTTATTTATGGCATTTTATCCCATATTAAACATGAATTAGATTGGAACCTGGGATCATTTAATTTTTTTTCCTGGAGAGAGTAATGTGTTGGCCGCTGCCCCCCCCCCCCCCCCCCCTGGGTATAGCCAGCTCTGCAATTGTTTTTTTGGGGGGGGGGGCACAGAGGTGGATGGGGGGCGCAGGGGTGGACGGGGGGGGCGCCGAGGTGGACGGGGGGGGGGGGGGGGGGGGGGGGGCGCCGAGGTGGACCGGGGAGAGAGCCTGTTGTTAAAAATTTACCAGCACACCACTGGAGTCACTCCAGGTCTGGTAGGTAGCAGAAGGAGCTGGAGCTGGAGCAGAGGCAGGAGAGCTCACGGTTGACAAGGAGCACCAGAGTGAGGGCTGTTGGTTGCAGACTCATGCTGTCAGAGCCCCATGGAACTCACCTCTTCAATTAATCCAGATAAAACTGGATTTTTATTATTTTGTTTTTAACAAAAATGTTTAGGGCGAAAACGTCAATGTTTTGGTCTAGACCTGTTTTCAGAACAAATAAGACATAAAAATGACCAGATGACCACTGGATAGATTCAGGGATGACCCCCCCCCCTTACTCCCCCAGTGTACACTGACCCCCAACTCACCACCCAAAAATGTGAATAAAAATAATACTTATCAGCCTCTATGACAGCCTTAGATGTTATAGCCAGGTCAATTAGAGCAGCATGCAGGACCCCAAAGTAGCATAGTGGTGGATGCAGTGGACTAGACCCAAGCACATACCTCCCTCTATCTGTTACACTTGTGATGGAAAATGTGAGCCCTCCAAAACCAAATAAGAGCAGACCATATATAATGGCAGTCTTTATTCGCTACTTTATGCTCCTGGGTTCACACACATGCCTGTCATGGCCATGCTTCGCCCAAGGGACTGCTTCAGGGGCGATATTTTATTACCTGGTATAAAAATCAAAATGTCATCAAACTGATACAGTATTTCTGACCTGTGCTTCCAAGTAGTGATTTTGTTGTCTGATCATATTATTTTTCCAATTGGGTTAGTCCTTGTCTCTACTACTGCCTTTTGGTGGTTTTCTTGTAAGTCCTTTTGCAGGATTTCATTTCTATCTACTGTCTCTTAATGTTTCCTTTTTTTCTTCCCTTCCTCCCCTACATGCATCTCTGATGTTGATCCTTCGATTTACTCTTTTTCTCCATTTCTCTCATCTGCCGTTTTATATTTCTATAACTAGATTTCATTCTTTATGTGAAAATATCTTTATTGTCATACGCAACAAGAACAACAAACAATGCACAAGAAATCATATAAAGGCCATCAGGCTTATGATAAGGCAATGCAACTTACATGACAATACTCTTTTTACCCCTCCTACCCAAACACCCTCCCTACCCACCCCCCCAAAACCCTCCCCCAACTCAACCTCCCCCCATCCCTATACTAAAAGTACCAGCATCTAAGATGTAACAAGACCTGGACTGCATTTATTTAATTAATTAATTAATTTGGATTTTGCTCACACCTTTTTCAGTAGTAGCTCAAGGGTATTTTCCTGACCCTAGAGGGCTCACAATCTAAGTTTGTACCTGAGGCAATGGATGGTTAAGTGACTTGCCCAAGATGGAATCCTGAGCACCAGCCCAACATGCTTATAAATCCAATGTAGTCAAGAGAGGATCGAACCTGAGTGGTCAACGTGATCAGACAGAGTGTCCAGACTTTCAGAAATCGTTTCTTCGCTGGGCATCCTCAAGTGTCCACTGAGATTCATTTCATAATCAAAAGCTTATGCATTTGATTATGAAACAGTGGAGGAGTGGCCTAGTGGTTAGGGTGGTGGACTTTGGTCATGGGGAACTGAGGAACTGAGTTTGATTCCCATTTCAGGCACAGGCAGCTCCTTGTGACTCTGGGCAAGTCACTTAACCCTCCATTGCCTCATGTAAGCCGCATTGAGCCTGCCATGAGTGGGAAAGTGCGGGGTACAAATGTAATAAAAATAAGTACCATAACATCAGAAAGGGAGGCGTGTCTTTGATCCGGTGTAAAAGAATACAGTGCTTAGCTATCTATAAGGCTTTCTGCAAAAAACAGACTGTGACATTGCGGAGGGCACTCAGGTATAATCATGTTATCCAGAAGGCTATTATGTGGAGTGGCAACCCATTGTTTGTGATGCATATGGCCCCAATAGGCCCACAATGCTGTCTAAAACTGTCTAATAAATGTGAAGTCCCATATGAGGAATAATCATAGTTACCAGATGCTAGGGTTCACCTTGGGGGGTCAGCACCCAAGAAAAAAATCTAGGTGTTGTTGTAGACAATACGCTGAAATCTCCTGCCCAGTGTGCGGCGGTGGCCAAAAAAGCAAACAGGATGTTAGGAATTATTAGGAAAGGGACAGTAAATACGACCAAGAATATCATAATACCTCTGTATCACTCCATGGTGCGACCTCACCTTGAGTATTGTGTTTAGTTCTGGTCGCAGTATTATTTCTCTTTCTCCCCCCCCCCCCCCACCTCACCTCACCTCACCTCACCTCACTTCATTGTTCAATCTCTCTCATGTCACCTTTCACCTAATTACCAGCTTTCCATTTCTTACTCTTACGTCCCTAGTTCTTCCATTGCTGACTTCTGTCTTGTTCCCTCCCTAGCTCTTGCCCCCCCCCCCCATTTCCACCCTCTCTATTCATCCCCTCACCAGGCATAGCTTGTTTTTTGTCACTCATCCTCTCTCCATCCTCTCCCTTACCCATTATCCAGGTTTCCATTCCCCATTTTACCTTTTTCACTCCTACCCTCTCACACTTCTTTCAAACACCTGTCCCCTTCCTTTGTCTCTCACCCTGTTCATAGCCCTCTGTCCCTTTCATCTGCCTCCCAAACTCTTAAGGTCTTTCAAAATATCTTCACTCCCTGTATTTCTGCACTCAGTCTCACAGTCCTACTCATAAACCTCACCCACCCAGTTACCACTGCCTTTCTATTTGAAGTGTGAGAAAAGGCACTTCTTGTTTCTTGAAGGGAAAGGGAAATGGAACTTAATATACTGCCTTTCTGAGGTTTTTGCAACTACATTCAAAGCGGTTTACATATATTCAGATACTTAGGGTGAAGTGACTTGCCCAGAGTCACAAGGAGCTGCAGTGGGAATTGAACTCAGTTCCCCAGGATCAAAGTCCACTGCACTAACCACTAGGCTACTCCTCCACAGGAAATACCTGTTCTTCCATTTTAAATTGTATTATGATGCTGGCAGAGCCAAAGACATACAGAGTGGTGGAGGCAGAAGCACAGGTTCCCGCTGATGTGAAGGGTGATGCCGGCACCCTTAGGCTCTGATGGCTTGAGGCAGTGCCTCAGTGACTCGCCCCTTAAGCCGGGCTTGCACTGTCTGAAATAAGTAAAGGAATGCAGCAGATACTACCTTTTTATGCCTGTCTGAACCTTAGAAAAATAATTCAACCAGACAGGTTTACGTGGAAGACAACACATGGTATGGTGATCTTTCACGAGCAAACTCAAATTGATATGATAATAGATGAAATAATTATTTTCGGAAAACAGGCGCCTGCCTTCATTAATGCGGCACAGTCCTGGTACACAATACATGCCAAGACCACAACTTGAATGAGTTTCAGAGTGCTTTGCTCTCTGCCAAAGGTTTACTGTCAGACATGCAAATCTGAGAAAACTAACTTATTAAAGAGCCATAATTTAATATGACATTACCCTGGTGAAATGCTTTCATGCTCTCTACAGCATGTTCAAAGAGTTACTATTAAAAGAGCTGACTGTTTAACCTTAATTTCACCCTTGTCAATCTTCTTGAGAATTCCACTACATGAGAGCTTGACTTAATTCTCTGGCTCTTTTTCTCTAATTTGCATATTTTTTATGCTGGACATATTAAAAAAAAAAAAGCATGTTCTGAAATGTTTTGTTCCATGTCCAATTATATTGCATGAGTTCATCTAAGCAACTTGGAAAATATCTACTATCTGTTTAATAGTATCAGGTAAATGCCAGAGACCAGATGTACTAAGCATTGTTCCCACAGACACAAAATCAGGATGAGGTTATTTAGGGGTCCTTTTACTAATCCGTGTAAGCGTCTAAGCGCACCCAATGAACGCCAAAATGGAGTTACCGCCCGACTACCGCATGGCTCTTGCGTAATTTCATTTTTGGTGCATGTCCGCTACGCGTGTCTGAAATATAAACTTTTATTTTCGGATTCGCGTAGCGGATGTGTGTCAAGTGGCATCTGATGCACGTAGGTCATTATCGCCAAAATTCTTTACCACTAGATCTATGGCTGGTGGTAAGGTCTCTGTCCCAAAATGGACACGCAGCAATTTTGATTTTGCCGCACATCCACTTTTGGCAAAAGAGAAAAAAAAAGGCCCTTTTTTACACGTGCGCTAAAAAAATGATTCTGCACGTGCCCAAAACCCGCACCTACACTACCACAGGCCATTTTTCAGGGCACCTTTGTAAAAGGAAATCTTAGTTTTGCATCCGAGCAAGTGATAGAAACCATACAAAGGCTAGATACTTTTCTGGACTACTGCCCACCCCATAGGCTTCTACATTCTTTAATCTATATATAATTGTATTCCTTATTTGGTGAGTTTTCTTTCTAATAGTATTCTTTTGGGTGGATTACACTATGGGGGAAATTCTAAAAAGACCACCAAAATTTGAGCACTAAAAATGCAGTGTGCTGAGTGTGAATTCTATAATGGCATCTGGATGCCCAAAATTCTGTTACAGAATATTTTTTTATTTATTAGGATTTATTTACAACTTTGTTGCAGTTTTGAGGTGGGTTACTGTTCTATGTCTTCTGCCAGCAACTTGCCTGTCTAAACCTTTGAGTGTGACTAACCAATTACTACAGAACACGGGTAGTGCAAACCGATCACACAATTACTGCAGGATGCCTGAGCGAGCTTCACAGTAAGGCATTTATAGCTAACCCACCTTTTCACTGCTGCTTTTTAGCTCCTAGCCACTACTCAATTGCCCTCCCCTTCTCCCTTTGTTCCTTCTCACCCATTACTTCCCTCACCTGTAACTGTCTTGTCTGTCTATGGACTGTCTCTTTGCATCAGGTGTTCAGCGCTGCATGCGTCTGGTAGCGCTATACAAATGCTAATAATAATAATAATAATAATTTATAGCTGTGGTAGGTATGCATTAGTGCTTATCATAGCTTGGTAAAAGGGTCTCTTAGTGTTAGTAAGTGCTTGAATAATTGAGTTTAGAGTATGTAACATGCCATGATACAGAAATCCATTTTTAGGTTCACATAAATAATAAAATTAGCCAGCAGCCCTTCCTCAGGCCTCAGCCCTTAACCACTGTGCGAAATTTTATAACCCAAATGCATCGAGAGAAAAAAGCCCTCACTCGCTGGCCTTCAGTCTCACTCTTTCGGATGTGCCATCTCTGCACTCTGGTGCAGCATCTTCCCTCCCTCCCTTCTCCTGCTCCAGCAGCTTCCTTACATTCCCTACCACTATTACCACTGCTTCCATTAAAAAAAACAAAAGGCCATAAAAAGATGTGGAGCTGCTATCTAGACTGCACAGATGATGGCTCTGCTGGCTCACCCTTTCTGATTTGGATTTTCTGTTTTTGAGGGGCGGAACTGGCACAGCCATCAGTGGCAAGGCCTAGCTGGTGGCTCTACAACTTTATACCACCTTTGTTTTGGCAGGAAACAGTTTAGCATGCAGGGGGCTAAGGAAACTGTGCTGCTGGACTGGGTGGGAGGGGGCCCATCTATAAAAGTTTGCTCAGGGCCCTATATGTGGTTAAAGTGGCCCTATATAATTAAACCCTTAATAATTGAAAAGATTTCTGGGCATTTAATTTTGCTGACTGGGTTGTTTCCATGCTGTTCTTTCTGCTTTCATTGTGTTGGTCTTTCACCTAAGTTCTTCAGGGTCTTATTTTCATTTCTTCTTTCTTCTCCACCTTCTCTATGCCTGTCTCTGACATTGATCATTTCACTTCATGTTCTTTTTCCATCTCTTTCTTCCCTGTATCAGTTTTCCTTGTTTTACTTCTTGGCTACCTACAAGATTTCCATCTTTGACTGTTGTACTGTCCTCAGTCTTCATCTGTCTTGTGGTTCTTTCCCTCATCAGTCCCAGCTCCTTACCTGTCATTTAACCCCCTCCTAGCATCTATTCCATTTTTTCTACCTTCTAACCAGCTTTCCACCCTTCTCTTTCACCCCATTCATCTTTTCCTTTCATCTTTTTCTCACCTCTTCCAGTGTCTTCTGTCTGTACATTGCTTCTTAGATCTTTTCCATTCCTTCCAGATCCTTCACAACTCCCTCCAGACACTTTTCTTCCCCTGTCCCTTCTACCACTTTCCTCCTCACTCTCTCCCTTCCTTTATACATTCTCCTCCCTGCTCACCTCTCCCTCTCTCATTACAGTCTTCTCACTCTTTCCCTCCACTGTTCCTCATTCTTGCCTTCTTTCCTTCTGACTCCTTTCTCACCTCCTTCTTCCTTCCACTCTTCCCTGTCTCATCCCTACTCCACTCTTTCCCCCTTCTCATTTCTCTCTTGACAGTCTTCCCATCTACTCATCCTTCTTTCTACTCCCTTATCTATCCCATCTTCCAGACACTCTTCTCTCTTTTCATCCCTCTCTTCTTTCTTCCACTCTACCCTTCTCACACCTGCCTCTCTCCTTGTACTCTCCCTCTCATCTCTTTCTGCTTCCACTTTTACCCCATTTTATCTCCTCACGGCCTCTTTACATTCTTCCTCTTCTCACAGTCACCCCCTCCAGATACTCATTCTCTCTTCTCGCTGCCTATGTCCACTTATATTCCTGCCTCACCCCCTTCCTTCTTCCAATATGAGCCCTACCCGAGCTCTTCTAGCCATGCAGTGCAGTTCCAGTCATAAGCTCCACAATCTACTGCCATTGAGCCAGTTTCATGAGATAAGTCTTAACATTTCATGAACTATTGAGTCTGGCTCTGCAGCAGTAGGGGATGCTGTTGCATCTCAAAAAAGATGATAGTGGAATTAGAAAAGGTGCAGAGAAGGGCGACGAAAATGATAAAGGGGATGGAACGACTTCCCTATGAGGAAAGGCTAAAGTGGCTTGGGCTCTTCAGCTTGGAGAAAAGGCGGCTGAGGGGAGATATGATAGAGGTCTATAAAATGAGTGGAGTTGAATGGGTAGATGTGAAGCGCCTGTTCACGCTTTCCAAAAATACTAGAACTAGGGGGCATGTAATAAAGCTACAATGTAGTAAATTTAAAACGAATTGGAGAACATTTTTCTTCACTCAACGTGTAATTAAACGCTGGAATTCGTTGCCAGAGAATGTTGTAAAGGTGGTTAGCTTAGCAGAGTTTTAAAAAAGGTTTGGCCGGCTTCCTAAAGGAAAAGTCCATAGTCCGTTATTAAATGGACTTGGGGAAAATCCACTGTTTCTGGGATAAGCAGTATAAAATGTTTTGTACATTTTTGGTATCTTGCTGGGTATTTGTGACCTGGATTGGCCACTGTTGGAAACATGATGCTGGGCTCGATGGACCTTTGGTCTTTCCCAGTATGGCAATTCTTATGTACTAATGGGACAGTCTGCACCGCCCTGGATAAGATCTGGCAGGGGCTTGGGTTACCTGGGGCCTGATCCCATGGAGTTGCAAGTTGTTTTTCTGGGTGGGGGGCACTTGCAACCTCATACCAACTCCTCAAAGCTGTTTTTACTTATAGGTCCCTTGTACAGGGCCCGAGGCAATCATCCTTTTGCCCATAGGTGAGAAAATCTAACAGCTATCAATACCTACATAGCTTTTGCTCAACATCTGACTTCTTAAGTCCCCTGCATAGCCTTAAAGACAGCCCATACCATGTGAGCACTTATTTATTTATTAAAAACTTGATATACCACTTTAACTGATGGACTTGCATTTCCATTAGGAGTTCCAGGCTGCCCGAGACAACTGCTAGTAGATTTTGTTATCATAAAACGTGTCTTCAGATAAAGGAGAATAAGAAATGACAGAATAAACTAAGAAACAAACAAGTGATCTACAAACCAGTGTTTTTCTTAAGGGTCTGGCTAGATTTCCCTGAACAGCATTAAACCTTCTCAACAAAAGCTGAAACAAGGTACTCAAAATCATGCATAAGCACATGTTGTATAATGCTTTTCAGCTTTTCATGTTTTTCCTTTGCCATAACACAAAGAAAGAAAAACATTAACATCTCGCATTTGGCAAAGCTTGGCACATTTTGAAATGGCCACTGACCAGGTTCTGGTGAATTTCGATAGGTAAACTTCAGGACTGTGGTAGACCTGTGAACCCTGATCAGTGTAGTGCAGGGGTTCACAACCCAGTCCTAAGGACATATCTAGCCAGTCAGGTTTTCAGGATACCCACAATGAATATGCATGAGAACTATTTGCATGCACTGCCTCCATTATATGCAAATAGACAGGCTATGTGTGTCCCAAGGACTGGGTTGAGAACCCTTGGTGTAGTGTAATGAAAGATAGTATGCCTGCAGGTGTTAGGGAAGTACTTGGAAGTACGGGTCAAAGATACTGTATTTACCAGTTTGATGACATTTGGATTTTTATACCAGTTAATAAAATATCGCCCCTGAAGAAATCCCTTGGGCGAAGCATGGTCATGTTGAGCATGTGTGTGTGAACCCAACAGCATAAAGTAGCGAATAAAGACTGCCATTATATATGGTCTGCTCTTATTTTTCAGACAGGTTTTTTATGTCCAGATATTCAGCATAGGGCCATACCCAAATACTGGCACCAAATATCTGGGTATAAAGCAGTCACTGATACTTATCCAGGTACAAGAGACATTCAGATCAGTAACTAGATAAAGTATCAGTACCTGGATAAAGTTAGGACAGTCTTTTTGCTGTACTGTATAGTTGTCTGGTTAGCAAACTCAATATCCCTGTTAACCTGGTAATGCCCAACTCCACCTTAGCAACCAAGGATAGTACCCTCAGAATTGCAAGGCTATACAGTTCTAGGCTGGAGACATTTTGGTCAGTCCTCAATGTGAACTTACATCTCAAAGCAGCGTAGAATTTGCAGTGCCTGATCCTGCCCATTGAAATCAGTGTTTCTAGTCCCATAATGCACGAGAATGATGTAGTCTGAAAACCAAGACTGCCCCACAATCTCCAGCCTTGAACTGAATAACTTGGCCTCTCTGTACCCTGGGCCTCTATGTCACAGCGCACCAAGCCTGCCTGAAGCTGAAGGAGTCGTAGCCTGCAGGTGAGTTTTGGTACCCCAGCGTGCCTAACTCAAGCTTTTCTCCCAATGGATCAGCCTTTCTCAGCTCAATCCTCGGGGAACACCTAGTCCCATCGGGTTTTCAGGTTATCCATACTGAATATGCATGCAACAGATTTGCATCACTGCCTGCATGCACATTTAACTCATGAATATTCATTGTGGATATCCTGAAAACCCAATGGGATTATGTGTGCCCTGAGGACTGGGTTGAGAATGGCTGTGATGGATGCTTAGACCAATTGAACCACTTTATTAGCCAGTGGTTCCCAAACCTGATCCTGGAGGCATCCCAGCCAGTCAGGTTTTCAGGATCTCCACAACAAATATTCATGAGAAAGATTTGCAAACAGTGGAGGCAGTGCATGCAGATCTCTCTCATGAATATTCATTGTGGGTATCCTGAAATCCTGATTGGCTGGGGTGCCTCCAGGGCCAGGTTTGGGAACCACTGGCATAACTTTTTAGATAGTTTTGAAAAGTGTTAAAACTACTGAACAGTAGAATGGAAGATATGTGAATCCTATGGCAGAACATGTAATGTTTATTATTGGAGGTACAGAGTATCACATTTGCAGCTAATGAAGTTAGCAGTGTAATTTTCAGCACAGGTAACTATCCACTCCCAAATCTGTAGCCAGTCCCCAGTTAATCAGCGCCTTTTGTGTTCATTTAAACTAACGGGCTTGCTCCAACTTTCATTTCTTGCAACTTATCAGAACAGGCAAAATATATTTTCTAAAAGAAGAATAATAAATCGGGCATAGAAGAAAAAGATGAGCCATGAAAAAGCTTGGTCTTTTCCCAGTGTGGCATTACTTATGTACTTAACAAGAAAGCCGAAGCAAGCAAGAGCAGACACAAATAGTTAGTTACAAGACATCTGCAACTGAAGACACGAGGAGACCTTCTTTATCCTCTACGAAAGAATGTAAAACAAGACACGTGAAAAGTATTTAAATAAATAGAACGGTTTATTCTGCTGAGTTTCTTCTCCCGAAGAGTCTTAACTTCAGACTGATAAGCAAGTTTCAGCAGGTGATTCGGTACTGTTCAGCGTTAAAGAGGCAATTCAGCGAGACTAAAACGCAGCTGCTCTTTTCACCATTGAGACTCTGTGAATCCCAGTCCCAATGTGAAATGAACCCACTGCTCTGAAAGCAGCCTCTAGTGGCCTACAGTCAAAACCACTGGAACATCCAGTTTTTCCACTGGGCCCTGCATAGCTATAATTTAGTACTAAACAATGTAGTTGGCAGCCTGTGCTGACGGTGACTGAATTGGTATGGAATTAATTCCTTTAGGTCAGAGTCAGGACCAGCTGCAGGCACAGTCAAGCATCATTATGATATATTGGTTATCAATAAAAGGGACTTAAGTTTTCAACGCTGCTACTCCCTTACACATTCAAACATTTTACCAAAAAAAAAAAATGATAAGCAGAAAATAGTTCAATAAGCCCTTGGAAATGATCCATGGAAATAAACAGGGGTTTCGATTTTGACAACATTGGATTTCCAGGTCTAAATCTGTCACTTTTTTTTATTTTATTGTACTTGTTTCTCTCAGTTTTCTCCTACTCCTTTGGGATTTTAGCTCATTTGGAACCTGGCACTGCTGGAGTTCTAGCAGCATACACTTTCAGCTATACGGCCACCTGCGGTCCTTCCTCCTTTTTCATTTTCTTCTCCCAGCCCAGTCCCACTCCCGTCTTAGTTCAGGCATTATAGCTACAATCTTGCAGCTGAGAGGCATGGGTTACTCGAACCCTGTATAAATCTACTAGAGGAATCCTCTGCTAAGTGTCACCGAGCAATGAATAAGCAGCCCCTGTATCTCAAAGGCTGAAAACACTGCTCCAGCAGTTTTTCTCTAAAACCCTGCTGGGTACCAGAATGAAGCCCAGTTTCTCCATATGGAAACGTGCAGCACTGCCTCTGGGTCATCAGGCTGATGTTAAATATACTAACATTAAAGCGAGGGGGGGAGGGCACTGTTATTTATCCTCTAAAACCTTAAGGGTAATAGATTTTCTCACCTTCAAATAATAGGGCTTTTTTTTTTTAACTCAGGGGCCCTTTTACTAAGCTGCGTAAGCGTCTACGTGCGCCCAATGCATGCCAAAATGGAGTTACTGCCTGGCTACCACATGGCTCTTGTAATTTCATTTTTGGTGCGCAGCCAAAATTATTTTCAGATGCGCTTACTGGACGCACGCCAAGTGGCATTTGATGCGTGTAGGTCATTACCGCCCGGTTACCGTGTGAGACTTTACCGCTAGGTCAATGGCCGGTGGTAAGGTCGCAGACTCAAAATGAACACGTGGCAATTTTGATTTTGTCGCATACTCATTTTTGGCAAAATTTTAAAAAGGCCTTTTTTACAAGCACGCTGAAAAATGGATTGGCACGCACCCATAACCCGCGCCTACACCACTGCAAGCCATTTTTCAGCGCACATAGTAAAAGGATCCCTCAGACTGGTAAAATTATCAAAACATTACGAAAAGGGATGGGATTTGGTATACTGCCTTTCTGTGTTACAATCAAAGTGGTTTACATATTAAATACAGGTACTTATTTTGTACTGGGAGCAATGGAGGCCTGGGTGACTAGCCCAGAATCACAGTGAGCTGCAGTGGGAACCATATCAAGTTCCCTTGGAGGCATATTTTCAAAGCACTTTGGGAGGCTAAGTGCTTTGAAAATGAGCCTGTTGGTTTTCAGGCCACTGCATTAAGGCTACTCCTTCACTCCAATTACCAGCAAACTTAATTTTATTTTTTTTTGTTACGTTTCTACCCCACGCTTTCCCACTCATGGCAGGCTCAATGTGGCTTACATATTGTATACAGGTACTTATTTGTACCTGGGGCAATGGAGGGTTAAGTGACTTGCCCAGAGTCACAAGGAGCTGCCTGTGCCTGAAGTGGGAATCGAACTCAGTTCCTCAGCTCCCCAGGACCAGAGTCCACCACCCTAACCACTACAGGCCACTACTAGGCCACTCCTCCACTACAACATTGGACAAATTCAAGAGTGAACTGGACAAGATTGTAGAGGAAAACTGGTGGGTATTGCAGTATCATTAAATGCTGGGAAAAGGTCTGAGTCCATTTGCCATATTTGGAGTAATTTTTAATATTCGCTGTGTTCATTCACTACCTTGATGTCCATTTTGAAAGACCAGTAAAATTTCAACACAAAGATAAATATAATGGAATGTACTCAGTGCTGCAGAACAGGCTAGAGCAGACACATGCTGCCGGATTCTGTATAGGTTGGCCTAAGTTGGGTGTGGATCACAGATCTGTACACAAACTAATTAGCTAATTAGGCACTAACAATCAATAATTGTTGTTAACAGGTGGCTGAGACTCCCTGCGGAAGCCTCAAAAGACTGTCAAGAGCCGCGAGACTACCGCAGGAAGTCTCGGCCACCATTTGAAAACAAAACCACACCGGCAGGCAAGGAAATAGCGAGAGTTCAGCGGACAGGAAAGAACATGCTTTCTCCCTCCCCCAAGAGACCACTAGACCACCATGGCCCTTCAGGTAGGACTGGGGCATTGGGGGCGTCGACTGCGGTGGTAGGGGGGTGTCGGGCAGCAGCTGGGTGGGGGGACCAAACCACTCTCAGTCCGCCCCTGTTGGGGGTAATTAGGAGTAACCGTGGATTTACCCTATACCCTATTCTATAACGTGTGTGTCTAAATGTCATGTTGGGAACAATTCTAAAGGGGGGAGTAGCAATGTGAGGGGCATAGGTGAATCAGGGGTGTTCCCAGAAATTAGGCTCAATGTTATAAAATAACTGGATTTGCACATCTAACTGCCATCAGTTGGCAGGCAGGTTTGGGAACCACTGTGCTAGTGTCTAAATTTTAGGCACGCTGATAGCTGGTTATATTTTCACATTTTCATAATACATCGAAAACAACTTTGAACTAGGATAAAGGACCAACAGAGAAATAATTCCCCCCTCCAAAAAAAAAAAACAAAATACAATTTGAAACTATTGGCACTATATAGTTCACAATAAAGGGGGGCAAGATTCCCAACACCTCAAGGAAAAAGGGACATAATAAAGGATAAAAATAAAAAAAACAAATAGCAAGTTGAGTGTCAATTATTACTAAGGCTCAGCATTACAAAGGTGGATCAATCTGCATTGATAGTGGAACCTTTACCTTCTAAGAAAAACTACAATTAGGAAGCATCATAAAAGATATAATAAAACAAATCGGAGAAAATCTTTCTTCACCCAATGCGTAATTAAACTCTGGAATTCGTTGCCGGAGAACGTGGTGAAGGCGGTTAGCTTAGCAGAGTTTAAAAAGGGGTTAGACGGTTTCCTAAAGGACAAGTCCATAAACCACTACTAAATAGACTTGGGAAAAATCCACAATTCCAGGAATAACATGTATAGAATGTTTGTACGTTTGGGAAGCTCGCCAGGTGCCCTTGGCCTGGATTGGCCGCTGTCGTGGACAGGATGCTGGGCTCGATGGACCCTTGGTCTTTTCCCAGTGTGGCATTACTTATGTACTTATGTAATACATTTAGAGGGAAATCTTAATTGAAACTTCGCACCTAAATCAATAAGTTCTTGATGAAGGGTCAGGAAATGCTTATGTCTGGACTGAGTAGACCTTGCCACATCAGGAAAGATCAAAACATTCCCCTAAGAAAGTTTAAATCTTTCGTCTTAAAGTAAAGCCACAATAACGCTTCCTTATCTTGGTTGAAAACAAACAAGGTAGTCCTTATAACAATTTCTTCATGGGACTTCTCTAAAATGCTAGTCATGTCCAGACTATCTGACGAAACATCTGTCACAGATTAATCTCTTTCAGGAGTTGGTTGTTTATTATGCAGTGGGGGGAGACCTCCTGAGGAGTATTTAAATACCTCCTGTAGGTTTTTATAAAACACTTCCTTAGTTGACTAAGAGGGGTATTTTCAAAATGACTTCTAAGTTCGACTTTGGACGTTTTGCTCAAAATGTCCAGAATCTGAATAGCAAATATAACCATTTCTGAAACTGCAAAACGTATACTTTATTTTTTTAATGGTAACTTGTTAGATGTTTTTGTGCTCTGTGTGTTTAACACACAAAATCAAGCCATTGGGATGTAGCAGGAGCTAGAACTCTTAGTAGACTGGCCACACAGACATCCCAGCAGAGCAGTGAGGCACCCTAGGGCAGTGTTTCCCAAGTCAGTCCTGGAGTACCCCCTTGCCAATCAGATTTTCAGGATAATCACAATGAATATACATGAGATACATTTGCATACATTGCCTCTATTGTATGCAAATCTCTGAGCACCACTTCAAACCAGAACCTCACATAGAAAAAACTCAATACCATGGTTTAATGAAGAACTAAAAGAACTAAAAACACAGGTCAGAAGATTAGAAAGAGCATGGAGTAAGAAAAAAGATGAACACACACTCAAAAACTGGAAACAGCTACAAAAAAAATACACCATCAGACAAACTAAAAGAACATATTACAAAAAAATAATAGGACCAAACTACAAGGACACACACAAACTCTTCTCACTCGTAAACAAACTCCTAAATATTACACCGGTTACCTCTAATAATATAGACACACCATCAGCAACCAACCTTGCGAAATACTTCAATGAAAAAATTATAAAACTCCGACTCATGATACCTACCAACACCACTGACTACACAAGCATCCTTGAATGTCTAGACCCAAAACCTTGGGAATGCCCAGCAGATCGATCATGGACCAAATTCGACATAATAACGTCAGATGAATTCTCACAATGGCTCAGAAAATATGCCAAGTCACAATGCAAATTAGACATTTGCCCTACAAGCCTAATAAGAGCCGCCCCCAAACAATTCAAAAAAGACCTCACGAATCATGTAAACCACAGGCTTCAAAATGGTCTCTTTCCCACGGATAAAGGAAACATCTTACTTACTCCGCTGCCAAAAGATGCCAAGAAAACTACAATGGATTTGACCAACTATCGCCCAGTAGCATCTATTCCGCTAATAACCAAACTCATGGAGGGTATAGTAACGAAACAACTCACTGAATACCTAAATAAACATTCAATTCTGCATGAGTCTCAATCAGGATCCCGAACAAATCACAGCACCGAAACTGTACTAGTGTCCGCAATGAACTCATTCAAACAAGCAATTGCAACTGGGAACAACATACTCCTCCTACAATTTGACATATCCAGTGCCTTCGACATGGTTAATCATGAAATATTATTACATATACTAGAATACTTCGGAGTAGGAGGCACAGTTCTCAAATGGCTTAAAGGATTCCTGACCACAAGATCTTACCAAGTAACAACGAATGCGGACATATCACCCCCATGGTTACCTGTATGTGGAGTTCCCCAGGGATCCCCCCTCTCACCAACTCTCTTCAACCTAATAATGATACCTTTAGCCAAACGTCTAGCCAATCAAAACCTCAACCCTTACATATACGCAGACGATGTTACGATTTATATCCCGTTCAAACATGATCTAAACGAAATCACCAACGAGATCAACCAAAGCCTACAAATCATGCACTCCTGGGCGGATGCATTCCAGCTGAAACTCAACGCAGAAAAAACTCAATGTCTTGTACTCACTTCTCAACACAACACAAACAATTACTCCACCATAACCACACCATACTGTTCTCTTCCCGTCTCGCAAAATCTGAAAATTCTTGGAGATACCATCGATCGAAACCTCACACTCGATGCACACATGAAGAATACGACAAAACAGATGTTCCACTCCATGTGGAAACTCAAAAGAGTTAAACCTTTCTTCCTGAGATACATCTTCCGGACCTTGGTACAGTCAATGGTAATAAGTCATCTGGATTACTGCAACACATTGTACGCTGGCTGCAAAGAACAGACTATCAAAAAACTCCAAACAGCCCAGAATACCACAGCCATACTCATATTTGGAAAAACTAAATACGAAAGTGCAAAACCCCTAAGAGAGAAACTGCATTAGCTCCCACTCAAGGAACGCATTGCGTTCAAGATCTGCACGACTGTACACAAAATCATCCACTCAGACGCCCCAACCTACATGCTAAACCTTGTGGACCTGCCTCCCAGAAACGCCATAAGATCAGCCCGCAAATTTCTCAATCTACACTTCCCCAGCTGTAAAGGACTAAAATACAAGCTGACACACGCCACCACCTTCTCCTACATGAGTACACAACTGTGGAATGCATTACCTACAGCCCTGAAATCCATTGATGAAATAACTAACTTTCGCAAATCGCTGAAGACACACCTCTTCAACAAGGCCTACAAAGAGAATCCATAACTTTACAAAACTACTTCACCAACGCACCCAGTTATTAAAGGCCACCTTCTACACTATCCTGCTTAACATCTTCCTTCTCTTTTCCCTTACTTTATCTCTGCACATTATTAATTGTAAGTGTACAGATACTAAGTGTATCTGACATCCTGGAATGAACATGTCATAACAAAACTCTGTAAGCCACATTGAGCCTGCAAATAGGTGGGAAAATGTGGGATACAAATGCAATAAATAAATAAATAAATAAATATACTGAAAACCTGACTGGCACAGGGGTACTCCAGGACCAACTTGAGAAACATTGCCCTAAAGGGCACTGCAGTGGACTTCACATAGCAGAAAGATTAAATGAATTCTTTCCTTCAGTCTTCACCGAGAAAGATTTGGGAGAGATACAGGTGCTAGAAATGGTTTTCAAAGCTAACGAGTCAAAGAAACTGAATGAAATCTCTGTAAACCTGGAAGATGTAATGGGGCAATTTGACAAGCTGAAGAGCAGCAAATTGCCTGGACCAGATGGTATTTATTCCAGAGTACTGGTAGAACTGAAAAACGAACTTGCAGAACTATTGTTAGTAATATGTAATTTATCTTTAAAATCAAGCATAATACCGGAAGATTGGAGGGTGGCCAATGTAACACTGATTTTTTAAAAAGGTTCCAGAGATGATCAGGGAAATTATAGACAGGTGAGTCTGACGTCGGTGCTGAGCAAAATGGTAGAGACAATTATAAATTACAGAGCGTATTCAAAAGCACGGATTAATGAGACGTGGAGGGGCATAATCAAAAGGGACGCCCAAGTTTTGCTGAGGATGTCCTCGCAAAACATCCCGATGGAGGGGCGGGGAAACCTGTATTATCAAAACAAGATGGATGCCCATCTTTCATTTCGATAATACGGTCGGGGATGCCCAAATCTTGAAATTTAGGTTGTCCTTAGAGATGGTCATCCATAGAGTTGGTCGTTTCTGATTTTCGGCGATAATGGAAACTAAGGACGCCCATCTCAGAAACGACCAAATGCAAGCCCTTTGGTCATGGGAGGAGCCAGCATTCGTAGTGCACTGGTCCCCCTCATATGCCAGGACACCAACCGGACACCCTAGGGGGCACTGCTGTGGACTTCATAAATAGCTCCCCGGTACATAACTCCCTTACCTTGTGTGCTGAGCCCCCCCAAAATCCCCCCTAAAACCCACTACCCACAACTGTACACCACTACCATAGCCCCTACGGGTGAAGGGGGGGCACCTAGATGTAGGTACAGTGGGTTTGTGGTGGGTTTTGGAGGGCTCACATTTACCACCACAAGTATAACAGGTAGGGGGGATGGGCCTGGGTCCGCCTGCCTGAAGTGAACTGCACCCACTAAAACTGTTCCAGGGACCTGCATACTGTTGTCATGGACCTCAGTATGACATTTGAGGCTGGCACAAAATATTTGTAAAGATGTTTTTTGAGGGTGGGAGGGGGTTAGTGACCACTGGGGGAATAAGGGGAGGTGATCTCCGATTCTCTCCGGTGGTCATCTGGTCAGTTCGGGCACCTTTTTGTGGCTTGGTCGTAAGAAAAACAGGACCAGGTAAAGTCGTCCAAGTGCTCGTTAGGGATGCCCTTTTTTTTCCATTATGGCTCGAGGACGTCCATGTGTTAGGCACGCCCAAGTCCCGCCCTCGCTACGCCTCCAACACGTCCTGTGAACTTTGGTCGTCCCCGCATGTTATACCGATTTGGGCAACCCTGTGAGAAGGAGGCCCATCTTCCGATTTGTGTCAAAAGATGGGCGTCCTTCTCTTTCGAAAATGAGCCTGAAAAATAACATGGATTTACTACTACTACTATTTAGCATTTCTATAGCGCTACAAGGCATACGCAGCGCTGCACAAACATAGAAGAAAGACAGTCCCTGCTCAAAGAGCTTACAATCTAATAGACAAAAATAAATAAAGAAGAAAGCTGATGCCTGCCTTCGCCCAGCTTCTGTCGCGCGTCTCTCTCCTCCTGCGCCCGCCCCTGTCTGACGTCAGTAGCCTATGTAGGTTACCGACGTCAGACAGGGGCGGGCCCAGGAGGAGAGAGACGCGCGACAGAAGCTGGGCGAAGGCAGGCATCAGCTTTCTTCTTGCCCGTGCAGCGCCTTCAGACAGAGGAGAGAGGCGCTGCACGGGCCCGGTAAGAGGGAGGGGGCCCGATGGAGGAGGGGAATGGCGGTGACGACCCCAAGAGGGGACGGGGGCACAGGGCGGAGGATATCGGGAGGCGGAGCTGAGGGGAGACAGAGTAGTGAGGAAGGGAGGGGGGCCGGGGCTGCTAAAGGTACGTTTGCTTTTCTTCTTGCTTTTTAATTTAGAATGCAGGGGGAAGTGTGGCGGGGGGAACGGCGACCACGGGTGGGGGGGGGCAAGGACGGCCATACAGGACGCTCCTGACCAGCGCCTTTGCCCCCTCCCGACCCTTTTTTTTAATTTTTGTTTTGATTTGGGAGCCATGTGCTTGTGATTTGACTGTGTTTTGACTGTTTGTGGCATGCGCAGAGCAGCTAACATAACGCTTGGCTGCTCTGCGCATGATTTGGGGGCCGATTAATGATGTGTATTGTGATTCTTTGATACATTGTACGTTTCAATACCGATCTCAGCATGTGTGACTTTTTTTTTTGGTGCATTTTTCGTTATTTTAAAATCGTTAGGGACTTTAACAATTTAGATTTTTTTACGTTTGGTTGCTGCATCTGCCTCTTAGTGAAGAGAAATCTTGCCTCACCAATCTACTACATTTCTTTGGAGGGGTGAACAAGCATATGGATAAACTTGAGCCAGTTGATACCGTGTAACTGGATTTTCAAAAGGAATTTGACAAAGTACCTCATGAAAGACTCCAGATGAAATTGGAGACTCATGAGATAGGAGGCAGTATTCTAGATAGCGAGGTTCCGCAGAGGTCTTTGCTGGGACCGCTGCTTTTTGACATATTTATAAATGATCTAGAGATAGGCGTAACTAGTGAGGTAATTAAATTTGCTGATGACACAAAGTTATTCAAAGTTGTTAAATCACAAGAGGATTGTGAAAAATTTCAAGAGGACCTTATGAGACTGGAAGACTGGGCATCCAAATGGCAGATGACTTTTAACATGAGCAAGTGCAAAGTGATGTACGTAGGAAAGAGGAACCCGAACTATAGCTACGTCATGCAAGGTTCCGCATTAGAAGTCACCGACCAGAAAAGGGATCTAGGTGTCATCGTTGATGGTACGTTGAAACCCTCTGCTCAATGTACGGTGGCGGCTAAGAAAGCAAACAGAATGTTAGGTATTATTAGGAAAACAAAATTGAGGACGTTATAATGCCTTTGTATCGCTCCATGATGTGACCGCACCTCAAATACTGTGTGCAATTCTGGTCACCACATTTCAAAAAGGATATAGTGGAATTAGAAAAAGTACAAAGAAGGGCAATGAAAATGATAAAGGGGATGGGACAATTTCCCTATGAGGAAAGGCTGAAGTGGCTAGGGATCTTCAGCTTAGAGAAAAGACGGTTGAGGAGAGATATGATAGAGGTCTATAAAATAATGAGTGGAGTGGAATGAATCACTTGTTTACTCTTTCCAAAAATACTAGAAATAGGAGGCATGCAATGAAACTACAAAGTAGTAAATTTAAAACAAATCAGAGAAAATATTACTCCACTCAACGTGTAATTAAACTCTGGAATTAGTTGCTAGAGAATGTGGTAAAAGCAGTTAGCTTAGCGGAGTTTAAAAAAGGTTTGGATACCTTCCTAAAAGAAAAGTCTATAAGCCATTATTAAGATGGACTTGGGAAAATGCAGTGTTTATTTCTAAGATAAGCAGCATAAAATGTATTGTACTGTTGCCAGGTACTTGTAACCTGGATTGACCACTGTTGGAAACAGGATGCTGGGCTTGATGGACATATGGTCTGTCCCAGTATGGCAATGCTTATGTTCTTATCTGCCTATGTGCTATTCGCTTATGTTCTTATCTGCCTATGCACTACTCTAGAACGCTGTATGCTCAAAGTGACTTGCGTACAACTCAATAAGGGGCATAGCCATGGGACGGGCATGGTGGGCATAGACATGGGAGAGGCATGGGCATGTTGGGGGCGTGTCAGGCACACAGGTTATAGAATACTATCATTTATACACCTGCTTACAGTTATGCACAAACACTTACACCAGCCTTTGAGCTGACGTAAGTGCTGGCACCTATTGCTAAGCCTGTAGATGCAGACTTACACTTGTATTCTGCCATTATAGAATTTGCGCTCAGTGTGCATTACGCCACCACCTATATTTCAGTGCCATTATTGAATTTACGCCATTGTATAAAAGATTCCATATTTAGTATGCCTTTTGTAAAATACTCTGCAAATTGTGATCATCCCAACCTGGTCACCTCTTTTCCAACCTGAACTATATAAAATTAGGCTTCTTGTGTTTTTCTGGGGGGGGGGGGGGGGGGGGTTGCTGAAAAATATCCAGCTGGTGGCAAATTATTTGTTTTGAGAAACAATCTCTTTTAGCCCTTTTATATCTGCAACGGCCATTTTTCCATGACAGGTCTCTCCCTTTAAGAGCGTGATATCAATGAAGCATCCAATGCTGCCTCTGTTAAGCAAAGTTCTCTTTTAGCTATATTTCCAATTGCCTATTTTAAGAAGCTCTGTTGAACCCATACTAACAAAAATGCAATACTTACAAGTGCTTCTCTTCCCTGGTTTATATAACTCATTTAGTATAACAGATAAATGCAGGCAGCAGATGTAATTTATACTGCTCTCAAGAACCAACTTCAAAGAGGAAACAGGGCTTTGTTTAGAATTTCAGAATTCTCATTTTTCCTGGGCTGTTCTGTTGCTTCTCAAAGGCTTTGCTGCACATTACTGGAACTCTCAAGGGTCCTTCTTTCCCAACCTGGCATTTCATTAAGTTATAAATCAGTACCATCCTGAGCTCCCAAGAGGAAAACATGGCCTTTAATTTACATTATTTGATCACTGAAATCTGAGAAATCCACATGCAGGCACAATGATCACTGTACACCTCATTTTCAATAAAAATGTTATAGGTAGCTTAACTTTTCCTATAATGGGAAATAATGCACCAGAACACTGAAAAAAATACTCCCATAAACAGAATATCCTGTCTACTAACAATACAGTGAAATTACTTGAATATGCTTTTGTGTTGGACTGTAGAATCAGTTTTAAGACATCTATAAAGTCAGGGCCAATTTGGAGGGCACATGGACACATAAATCCTACATTTAAAGGGGATAGAACTAAACCAGGCAACTCTAGACCAGTTTAGGTTAATAACAAATCAATGGGAAGTGATGGAACACACAGGCAGTTAAGTCTCAGTACAATGGGGTAATACTAATCCCAGGATTCTGAGCCCTTGGAGGGGGGGTCAACAGATACAGGGAGCAATGGACATCATTCAAGGAGACTGTGCTCCCAGATGCACCAAGGAGAGGAAGAGAGGAGACTCTCTATTTGAAGAGAAAGCATTTCTCTATTAACATTTTGGAGGAAGACATAAACTCATGTGAGCAGCGACTAGTAGACTAAAGGTCCCCATGTCTCGGGTATCAGAGCCTAGCCCAGTGACACTGTTACCCAAAAAACATACTGAAGTTAATTTTGTATGAGAAAAAGGTCTCCAGTGGAAGGCCAAGCTTCATAAGAACATAAGTGTTGCCATACTGGGACAGACCAAAGGTCCCTCAAACCTAGTATCCTGTTTCCAACATGGACAATCCAGGTCACAAATACCTGGCAAGATCCCAAAACAGAAAAATAGATTTTATGCTTCTTATTCTAGAAATGAGCAGTGGATTTTCCTAAGTCCATCTTAATAATGGCTTGACTTTTCTTTTTGGAAATTATCCAAACCTTTTTTAAACCCTGCTAAGCTAATTGAGATTACTAAATTCTCTGGCAATTGCAGAGTTTAACTATTACACATTGAGTGAAGAAATATTTTCTCTGGTTTGTGGTTTGTTTTAAATTTTCTGCTTAGTAGCTTCATTGCGTGCCCCCTAGCCCTTGTATTTTTGCAAAGAATAAACAAGTGGTTCACGTCTACCCATTCCACTCCACTCAGTATTTTATAGACCTCCATCATATTTCCCCTCAGCCATCTCTAATACAAGCTGAATAGCCTTATCCACTTAAGCCTTTCCTCATAAGGAAGTTGTCCCTTCCCCTTTATCATTTTTGTCACCCCTCTCTGTACCTTTTCTAATTCTGCTATATCTTTTTTGAGATGAAGTAACCAGGATTGCACACAGTATTTGAGGTGTGGTCACACCATGGAGTGATACAAAGGCTTTATAACATTCTGATTTTCGTTTTCCATTCCTTTCCTAATAATTTCTAACATTCTATTTGCTTTCTTAGCTACCACTGCAGACTGAGTAGAGGGTTTCAACGTATCATCAACGATGACACCTAGATCCTTTTCCTGGTCGGTGAGTCCTAATGTGGAACCTTGCATCACGTACCTATAGTTTGGGCTCCTCTTTCCCACATGTATCACTTTGCACTTGCTCACATTAAACGTCATCTGCCATTTGGATGCCCAGTCCCCAGTCTTGTAAGGTCCTCTTGCAATTTTTCACAAACCTCTTTGATTTAACAACTTTGAATAACTTGTGTCATCAGCAAATTTCTCTCAGGATTCTCTCATGAGGAACTTTGTCAAAAGTTTTCTGAAAATCTAGGTACACTACATCAACCAGCTCACCTTTATCGACATGTTTATTCATGCCTTCAAAGAAATTAAGCAAATTGGTGAGGCAAGAGTTCCCTTGGCTGAATCCATGCTGACTCTGCTCCATTAAACCATGCTTGTCAATGAGGATCATTTTCACCCCTGGAACCCTTGTTTAAAAAATCGGCATTACTCCGGCCACCCTCCAATCTTCAGGTACTATGGACGATTTTAACGACAGGTTACAGATCACTAACAGCAGATCAGCAATTTCATGTCTGAGTTCCTTTAGTACCCTACAGTGCATACCATCCGGTCCAGGTGATTTACTATGCTTTAATTTGTGGATTTGACTCAGAATTTGTCTTCCAGGTTCACAATGAATACGCATATAATGTGTTTGTAACAATTTGCCAAAACTATATTCTCTATGTGCAGCAAAACCATACAACTTAAATATTATATATGTATTTTTGTGCTTTTCTAATTTTATATATCTATATCTATCTATATATCTATATCTATATAAAAATTCTTCTTGGACCTCAGTGGTGACTCATTTCACATGAGTACCAATTATGACTCATGACTCACAAATATCGTCACTGGTCCACAAATATTTTAAGTCCTCTAATTTTCTGAAAAACATTTTTCACCCATTGGTTAAAATTTAAATTCAAACATATCTTTCAGTAAAAAGGACCCCATATATTTGCATGCAACCACAGAGTGTATGCAACGGCATCTCATGCATATTCACTGTATATAGCCTGAAAACACACTGGCTGGCAGTCCCTGAGGACGAGTTTGAAAACTGAATGTAAGGCCTTTGGGTCAGGGCAGTACCTATGAGTGCAAGGTATGAGCTAAATAACTAATAAAAATATATATAAATTACCACAGGTTTAGAGTAAATAATTTTGCCACAAGGCTTTGGGAAAAGAAACTTAAAAGAAGAAAGTGCCACTGAATATTCTAACTTGCCAGGTTGTCTGACCCTTTCACCTGTGGCAAATCAAATAAGAGAATGCAGGATGCAGGAAGATTAACAACCAAATAGCTCTGTTTAATGAATCACATTCCCCCTCTGCTGAATGTAAACAGATTGGAAATAGAGACAGCACTAGGAAGCTTAAAAGATCTCAAAGCAGAAAGAAAAAAAATCACCATGCCTCTCTAACATGATCCCTGGTTTATGTCCTTCAAGAACAAAGGGTTATCTGTTGAGGATGTAAAAAGATACTTTAGCTATCAGGACATTGCTTATGTAGATCAGTTTTAGAGCTGACCATGGATTGTTATTATAAATGTTTCTCCTTCCCTACAAAAGGGTTTAAAGAATTGTGATTGTCAACTGTACCAATAGAAATCAAACAAAATAAAACATGGAAAAGAAAATAAGATGATACCTTTTTTATTGGACATAACTTAATACATTTCTTGATTAGCTTTCGAAGGTTGCCCTTCTTCCTCAGGAAGAAGGGCAACCTTCGAAAGCTAATCAAGAAATGTATTAAGTTATGTCCAATAAAAAAGGTATCATCTTATTTTCTTTTCCATGTTTTATTTTGATTGATTTCTACTGATAACCTTAAGAGTGGACTAACACGGCTACCACACTCCTCAACTGTACCAAAAATTGTTTTAAACCTGATATTTGTTTTGCTCCTTTACTTACATTAATCTGTGAAATTTTTGTATTTTATTTTCATTTTTTTAAAAATTAAAAGTATCATACGAGTTGATGCACATTTTTTTGCAAGTTTTATCAGATAAAGCACAATATTTCCAAAACAACTCTTAGGGAACATTTTTTTAAGGTGCGCTAATGGATTTATTGTGTGCTAACAAATTAGTGTGCGTTAAATGCCATGCAGCCCATCAAACATATAAACGGCAAGTGACCGACTCACCTGCAAATGCACAGTAGAGACTTCCTTCTCTGTCCTGCCCTCGCGTCAAGACGTGATGATGTCAGAGGGCAGAACAGAGAGGGAAACGGAGTCACTGTCGGATGCTGCCGCCTGGAAACGAACATCACGCGCACCAACCTCCACCCTCCACCCTCCTCCCCCATCCCCGCCACCGCTTCCACCCTCCTCCGCATCGGGCCCCCTACACTGACCTGACAGAGCGATCTGCTGCTGCCTGCAGCGCTTTCACATGGAGGTGAGAAACGCTGTCAGGTCAGTGCAGGGGGCCCAGCACGGAGGAGGGAGGGAGCGGCGGCGAGGAGAGTAGCTGGAAATCTCACCCGTTTTTATGGGCTTAACGGCTAGTAGGTATATAATGGGAGGTACAGCATTTAGCCTACACTAAATCTGCAAGTGCAACTTTTTTTTTTTTTTTTGTTACATTTGTACCCCGCACTTTCCCACTCATGGCAGTCTCAATGCGGCTAAACAAAAAAAACAGCACCACGGGCCTTTAAAAATGGAACACAATATATTATTCCTTACCCCACGTTTTTCATCCATTTTGATACAGAAAGTGAAAGTGCCTTGGTGCTTTGTAGCTTTTACTACATGAGACGTGGGGTAAGGAATAATATATTGTAGAGGAATATATTCGAGTTATTCCCCAAGTTTTCCACGTCATCACTGTGACCCCTGACGCAGGTGCTAGTCACCGAAACACGGCCCGTGTCGGGTCTTTTTGTCAAGGCTCATTCATTAAAGAACTGTGTTCCATTTTTAAAGGCCCATGGTGCTGTTTTTTTTGTTTGGACTTTAGTTTGTACTTTGTTCCCTCTCTTTTGTTACATCCAAGTCTCAATGCGGCTTACATGGGGCAATGGAGGGTTAAGTGACTTGCCCAGAGTCACAAGGAGCTGCCTGTGCCTGAAGTGGGAATCAAACTCAGTTCCTCAGTTCCCCAGGACCAAAGTCCACCACCCTAACCACTAGGCCACTCCTCCACTCCAACTTAGTAAAATGACCCCTTAGTTTGGATAATTTCTTAAAAGAAAAGTCCATAAGCCATTCTTAAGATGGACATGGGATAATCCATTGTTTATTTCTAGGAGAAGCAGCATAATACCTGTTTTACTGTTCTGGGATCTTGCCAGGTTCTTGTGACCTGGATTGCCCGCTGTTGGAAACAGGATACTGGGCTTGATGGACCTTCAGTCTGTCCCAGTATGGAAACTCTTATGTTCTTATGTAAAAATTATAATCCCCCCCCCCCACCCCCAAGCAATTCTTCCCTCCAAAACCAATGATCCAAACCAGGGTCACCGATAGACATAGCCGGGCCTGGGGGAGAACTGGACTGCCACAAGCTGCCCTCTCCCACTCGCATCGCTGCTCCTACCCCCTTACTTTTCTGTCTTTGCCTACAAGGAGGGGGGCCCAGGCATTCCCCCCTTGTGTTTTGAACACACTTCTGACGGACTTCATAGAAAAACATCTAAAAATTGGTTTTGAAAATATTGTTTTGGACGTTTTTCTCAGAAAAACGTCCAAATGATGCTTTATGCCACTTTTTAGACGTTTTTCTCTTTCGAAAATTAGCTCCACAGTGTACAAAAAAAGAAGAGAGGTAGGGGGTAGACCAAATGTCTGTCCAAACAGTAGGTTTATTCAAAACTCAGTTCCAAAGACACAGGTTTATACAAAAAATATCATTTCCAAAGGTTCAACGCAGTCCTGCGTTTTGACACTAATCGTGCCTGCTTTAGGAGTCAAACAAGATATCTCAGCCACTGATGATAAAAACACATAAATTGGCTAGAGAATCCAAAGTACAACATCAAACTGGAATGCAGTGAAAACTAGCCAAGAATGCACGTTCAGAGCCAAATGCGTAACAACAATGGACAGGAATGATTTTTGTATAAATCTGTGTCTTTGGAACTGATTTTTGAATAAACCTACTGTTTGGACAGACATTTGGTCTACCCCCTACCTCTCTCTCCGTTTTTTGTACACCATAAGGAAATGAGACACACAGGTGCACAATAGTTAAAACCGCGCATTCAGTCAGAAGTCAAAAAGATTGTTAAAATGAAAGCAAAGAAAGGTGTGAGTAAAATTTAACTCCCACCTGGATGAGGAAGGGCATTTGAGCAGTTGATTAGAGGAGTGGGGAGAGGTGTTTAAGTAGAGGGTGGAATGATGTGTAGAGAGAAGGTAAATAGAGAGTTGAGTTGGTATCTGGGGAATATTAGCTGAGTGGGTAGGGACATGGGAGTGTGGGTGGATTTGAAAATGAGGGTTGGTGGGTTGATGGGGTAGATAGGTGCATGAGTGGAAGAAAGATGAGGAGAGGGTTATTTATTTATTAATTTGGATTTTGCTCTCATCTTTTTCAGTAGTAGTTCAAGGTGAGTTACATTCAGCTACACTAGGTATTTAGATGAGTGAGTGGGAGTTAAATAGGTGTAATGGTGAGCTGTGGAACGGTGGACTTTGAGATGATTTTATGAGATGAGAGAGGGCAGATATGAGGGTGGGTTAGGAGTGTGGGTCTCCTGGATTTTGGGGTCTCAGACTCATGTCTCCCGAATGTGGGAGATCTTGACCCAAGTGTGAGAGATCCATACTCTCTAACCCTCCCCTTCTATGCCCATCTCCCCCATTTGCCTGCAGAATGTTCTCCAGTTCCCTAAGCTCATCTACTCACTATCTTCAAATAAAGCAAGCATCCTGATCAGCCAGCCATCCTGTACAAATCAAGTTGATTGCTCCATTTAGTGCTGTACTGTCCCTCACTGGGAAAGGCATCAAATTTCTGTCAATACCAGACTCTGAACTAGCCTTGGGGAAACATTAAATGCAGACCAGGGGCATAGCCAGAACTCCATTTTTTTGTGGGGGAGGGCTCAAGGGTTGGACTGGAGGGACCATACATTTCCTCTCAGCTTCCCTCCACCCCCCCCCCCCCTGGCCAGTGCTGGCAGGGATGCCTAATCCCTGCCAAAGAGATTTATTGCAGCGAGGAAGTCTGCAAAGTGCTCTAGTCACCCTACACCCATATGCATTTGCTTAAGTACCAGCACCCTGCCAACTTCCTGCTGTTCAGGCAGCATGGGCAGGGGCTCAAGTGGCAAATCTCTGTGGCTGTGGGACTTGGGCATCCTCCCCAGCCATGCATCCAGTGATGCAATTTTGGAAACAGCTCAAGCCCAAGGTGTGGAGGGGGGCCCAGGCCCCTGAGGCCCCCCATGGCTACACCCCTAATGTAGACACTTCAGTAAGTACTGAAAAAGGCAATGGAATGACTCCCTTATGAAGAAAGGCTAAAGAGATTAGGGCTTTCTGACGTGAAGAAGAGATCACTGAGGGAAGATATGATAGAAGTCTATAAAATGATGAGTGGAATGGACCAGGCAAATGTAAATCGCTTGTTTACTCTTTCCAGAGATACAAGGACTAAGGGGTGTACATTGAAATTACAAAGCAGTACATTTAGAACAAATCCGAGAAAATATTTCCTCACTCAATGTGGGATTTGTTCCCAGGGAAAGTGGTAAAAGCGGTTAATGTAGAAGAGTTTTAAAAAGGATTAGGACAAGTTCCTGGAAGAAAAGTTCCTTAAACAATTATTAAGATAGACGTGTGAAAATCCACTGCTTGATACGCAGCATGAAATCTATTTGACCCTTTTAGGATCCTGTACTTGTGACATGAATTGGCTACTGTTGGAAAGAGGATACCGGGCTTGTTGGATCTTCGGTCTGTCACAGTACAGCAATGCTTACATATCAATGTACTTATGTACTTATGAAGATTACAGGAAACTATATGAAACCCACCTCCTGCTTTCCCAGTATCAATTTTTACTGCCTTTCTTTGGAGTTGAATATAATGAATAAATCTTCACATATCCTACTACTCCATGTCGTAGCTATGGTCCTAAATCATAAAGCAGTTAAATCCTAGCTACTCTCTGCAGTATAAATTTGTCATTAACCCTCCCCCCCCCCCCCCCCCCCAAATAACTTGATTTTTCTGCAGGAGTATAAACCACAAATTTTCCTAAGCATTTGTATATGCTATAAAAAGGGCTGTGCTCTAGTTTTATAACTGTGCATTCTTGAGTGAAACATAAACAGTAGAGGACTAACCAATTGACAAGAAAATGAATGTCAAATGATCTCACACACATAAACAGTCATTTTCCTCCTAACATGTCCAATTTTATTATTCACTGATTTGTGGCCCAGGGGAAGGGGGCAGCTGTTTTATTAGTAATCAAAAACATTTAGGATTCCATCCCCCTGGCTCATCACTAATTTAGATCCCAGATTGGCGTCAGGTGCAAAGGGTTCAGGATGTAATTTACTTCTACAGGCGGTCCCAGCTCTGAGAGGCAGAAATCCAGCTCAATCAAATAAGAGAAAACATTAACAAGACAGAACTCACAGTGGTGACCCTTTACCCCCTTCCCTCTAAAGATCTTATACATTTATGAAGACATTTAATATCATGGAACGTCTAGCTATTTTTTTACCTAAGTGGGGAAAAAATATTGTGTTCTCTAATGATCTGCCTCTGAATAAAAGGCAAATTAATCAGTCCTGTTTCAAAGGGAAAATTATGTGCACTTCTGTAGGCGGGTTACTGATGTCTAATATACTCATTTTTGGCTCAGTCTATCCCAATTGTAATAACAATATGATTTTTAGTGTCCTAATTGGTGAGAAGACACCCTCAGTTGAAGAGGTGAGTTCCAAAACCTGTTAAATACATTTTTTCAAAAATGAGCTCGTATCTGAAACCAACTACTTCTATAGATAACCACAGAAAGTGTGAACTTTGAACTAAAAGGTATTTATTCTTAAGCTATATGATATTCGGTGAAATAAGATTTCTTATGTTGGCTAGAATTCTTGAAAATAAAACCTTGCATTTATCCAGAGAACAGCGTTTTGCACTTAATAGGTTTTGGAATTCACCTCCTCAATTGTACATACGCCCAGAGCAGCACCAGGTTTAGACAGGCCTTGAGCCCAACATTAAAACAGAGGAAGGAGGAAAGGGCAATTAGTCCATTTGTCTACAAATAGAAGATATGTCCCCACAAGAATCTCAGCTACCAGAGACAGGAGAAACTGTCATGTCTCTATACTCCCAGGATAATGGCCATAAAAAGCAGAGGGTACTTTCCCATCACACACATTCCAGATGTTTCTATTGCGACTGTGTCTATATCTTTCTTTTTTGAGACTTGAAACAAAAAAGTGACAACATGGAAAAAAGGAATAAGAAATTGAATTTAATCTAAGATTTCTAAAATATTTAAGTTGGTCTAACTAGCATATAGTAAAGATGTTGTGATAGAGGTGTCCAGATAGTTCAATTGGCACTGCTGCACATTACATAGTGGATGACTCAGGCCTTAATGCACAAAAATCACCATTAAACACTACACACTATCTATCCGCAGGTGAACTTAGCAATTTTCATACAGCAAGCGATGCACAAAGGAAATCTGTACGTGGCTAGGTAGGGAAAGTGCCTAGCACATGCGCAGAACAGTCTTTTGCTAAGCTTTGAAGTTCTGCGCATGTGCTAGGCGCTTTTCCTTGCTTGGCTTTCCACTCCTATATTGTGTATGACCGGCTACGGCATAAAAACTTGTTTATTTCATTTAAAACGCTATTGCAAAACTGTTGTGGTAACTTAGTATTTTTTTTTTGTTGGGGGGGGGGGTAAATTGCTTTGGCTGTGAATTATTTGTTCAGTTGAAGTGGTTTTTTTGGGGGGGGGTGGAAGTGGGGTTTGGTTTGTTTACATTTGCTAGCCCTTGTCTACCGAGGGCTGGGCTATTTAGCACAAGTACTCTACATCTAGCAAACTGTAGTGCAAGCAGACTACTCCACCAGGTCGTCCCCATACACTGACAGCTCCAGACCTGCTGGAAAAAGGTAGATGTTCCTTTCTGTGCATCGCTTGGAGTACTCATTTTAATACTAATGAGTTGGATGTAATACATTTCAATTGGGTTATCAGTAGCTGCTATGGTGAACGCAGAACCCCTTTATGCATTAGATGCTAAATAACGTTTGCTTTAGAGTGGCTAAAACCAGTCTAAAGCAAAAATTGTAAGCTCAGTAAGCTTTGTGCATTGGGCCCTCAAATTTGATTCTCTGGCCTGGCTTCTGCTCCCTATGGTATGGGAGGCATCTTAATCATTGCTCAACAGTGACAACTACAGGCTAGGAAACAGAAAGTACATTAACTATGTTTGAGAAGGAGAATCCCTGGTAGACTGTCACTGCAATGGTTTGGCTCAGTACAGGAAGTGATTTTACAAAATTACAGGCATTAGCACTTCTATATTGCATCCAAGATGCAGGTACTGTATACGTTAAGAAGGTCTGATGAACAGGAGATGGCATGATGTCACAAAGCTGAGGCCGGTCTCCACCCACTCCACCCAAGGTGTTTTCATTCTCCCCAATGCAGCTTCCGCCATCTTGGTACATCAAAAACAATGCAATTGATAGGGCTACAAGCTCCGCCTACTGGTTTCAGCCCTCATAATGGGCCAGTTAGGCTCATGCTATCTCCTGCTCTTCAAACCTCCTTGGCATACCTGGCCATGAAACTGCCATTCTATACTGTGGTGGCAATTCTATAAATTGGAGCCTCATTTTAGGCACCACAAAGGGGTGTGCTTACTGCAAATTCTATAATGACTTAATGGTGTGCCTAAGCTCTTACTGAATATTAGCAAAAAGCCACATTAGCACACCAAAAGTTAGATACACCTAGTTACAACAGGTCAATGACTGGAGTAAGTGGGTACTCCTAAATGCACCATGCAATGCTCACAACTAATGATATTTATAAGTTGTGTGTATTACTTGGTGACATGCGAATGACAAACTAATGCTCCACCCATGTGTACACCTCCTGACAGTTGTGGGCTAAGCAATTTAGGTGCACTGTTTATAGAATAGCTTTAGCACTTATGGGCTAGATCAGCATTATTTGTCCTGTTTGTCCTAATTAGATTGTAAGCTCTGTCAGCAGGGACTGTCTCTTCATGTTCACACAGCGCTGCATATGTCTAGTAGCACTATAGAAATGATAAGTAGTAGTAGTGGATGCCCTGACACAGAGGTCCCAGAAGGAGAGAAGCCACCCTGTAGTGTAAGGGCTCCCTAGCTGATAAGTAAGCTACAAGAACCTGGCCAAGGTAAGCCACTTTTGCTATTGGACTAAGACATGTAAGCCTTATTTCAGGTCTGGCTGGAGCTGGACCTGGGACTAAGAGAAAAACTAAGAACTAACGCCTGTGTTTGAGACATGGCAGCCCACCAGCCACAGACTGTTTGGACCTGCTGCCAGAGGCCTGCTTAAGACTGTGTTTACTGAACCACAGAAGTTTTTCTCTGTGTTCCTGGCCTGTGAAGAAACAGGTCTCAGGGCTTAGTTAATAAACCAGTTATTTTCTCATTTATATATCGTGTCTGGTTTGGTTACTTTGCAGGGCCACCCACAACCCTCAGCCAGGGTACCACACTGGGACCATGCATGTATGTAAGCGTTACTATTCTATATGTAATCCCCTATTAGGTTGGGGATTACTGGAAGGGAAGGTGCCCTTGAGAGTCACTGGGGGGAGTGAACGAGATGTCCCAGGATGGGAGCTGGCCCAGTCCATGGGGAGTGGTTTTGGAGCTGTATGCAGGAGAAAAGAGTTGTCTCAAGAGTGAATGACAAGGAGGGAGGAGTTACTAAGGAGATAAAGGTTTGAATTATTCGCAAGAGGGGATCTATGGTTGCCTGACAGTCCCCTGCCAAGAGACCTGGAGGTGTAAAGGAGAATCCTAAGTGAGGAGTGTGACCTCTGGTTGTAGAAGGGAGTTGGAATTCCTGAAGCGGCAAGTGAACAAGTGTGCAAGTTACGGGTGGGCATAGGAGAGACCCAGTCCAGAAGCCAGAGACTGGAGCCAGGGAGAGCTCAGTCTCAAGACCAGGGTGGGTTTTGTAGTTTCATGTGCCTCCTAGTTCTAGTATTTTTGGAAAGAGTAAACAAGTGATTCACGTCTACCCGTTCCACTCCACTTATTATTTTATGGACCTCTATCATATCTCCCCACAGCTGTCTTTTCTCCAAGCTGAAGAGTCCTAGCTGCTTTAGCCTTTCCTCTTAGGGAAGTCGCCCCATCCCCTTTATCATTTTTGTTGCCTTTCTCTGTACCTTTTCTAATTCCACTATATCTATTTTGAGATGCGGTGACCAGAATTGGACACAATATTTGAGGTATGGTTGCACCATGGAGCGACACAAAGGCATTATAACATCCTCATTTTTGTTTTCCACTCTTTTCCTAATAATAACTACTACTACTACTACTATAACTAACATTTTATTTGCTTTCTTAGCCACCACCGTACACTGAGTAGATGGTTTCAACATATCATCAATGATAATGCCTAGATCCCTTTCTTGGTTGGTGACTCCTAACATGGAACCTTGCATTACATAACTATAATTCAGGTTCCTCTTTCCCACATGCATCACTTTGCACTTGCTCACATTAAACGTCATCTGCCATTTAGATGCCCAGTCTCCCAGTCTCGTAAGGTCCTCTTGTAATTTTTCACAATCCTCTTGCAATTTAACAACTTTGAATAGCATTGTGTCTTCAGCAAATTTAATTACCTCACTAGTTACTCCCATCTCTAGATCATTTACAAATATGTTAAAAAGCAGCAGTCCCAGCACAGACCCCTGTGGACTCCACTAACTACCCTTCTCCATTGAGAATACTGACCATTTAACCCTACCCTACCCTACTCTCCGTTTTCTGTCTTGTAACCAGTTTTTAATCCACAATGTTTCTTGTTATACCTTGTTGTAAAGGTTAATACAAATACAAAAATTAAAAAAATAAAATAAAAAATAGCTTTGGAGGGAGTGTATCATGGGCAGAGAGTGGGCATTCCTGTGCTATCTAGCTAGCATGTAATTATTAGCGCAGCTCTAACTGGATAACACAGTATTAACATGGGAGGGCTTAGCACCTTCTAAATAGGAGGTTGAACATGCTCCCATATTAACCCAAGCAGGGAGAGCAAGCTAATGGCTAGTGCATGACCTGCATAAAAATATTTTTTTTAAGTCTAAAACTTGCTGCATAAAATCTGGGCTTAGCACGCGGGAAAATCACACAGTAAAACATGGTAAGCCCCGATTTCAGCACACTTTAGTAAAAGGGACCCAAAGTTACAAATGTGCACTACTGGTTTAGCACAAATTAATGCCACTGCCATGCATCATTATACCCCGGGTCCCATTTTATACAATGGGACCTTGTTAACAATAACCTACTTTAGCAGCATTAGCATGCGCTATCATGGCAGCATATCTCAGTAACTCCAGTGGTCAGTCATAAAAACCTGATACTATTCTTTGGGGTCTTAAACAATTTTCAGAGTTGCCAACTCCAGGGTGGAAGTGACATGTGGAATCAGTCATTTAAAATCTACTACTAAGTGATCTAGGATTCTTCTCCCTGTTTTGCAGTGCAAATATTTAGAGAAAGGAAATTATTACTTTTTTAATGGATTCTCTGAACACGTTTCATCATGGCTCAGAGTTAGCAGCTCTCAATTTACTACTTTGACATGTTTTTTTCCTCAAGATTCACTCACTCCCCAATGTTTGAATCACTACAGATGTTTTCATGACTAGAATGTTTCCCTAACGGATGAGAAGCTGGGAGGAATATGTGGGAAAGTTTGAAGGTGGGATCTCTGCCTAAGTTTACAGTTGAGCGGTTTGCAAGGCTTTGCATACATGAAGCAATGGTAGAGAGTGCCAACCCATTCTGTAGCAATTTGAGGTTTGCAGGCTTAGCGGGGGTTTCCACTGCATGAGCAAGCTTGAATTGTTCCAATTCCAATCCCATACAAAATCTAAGGGGGGGAGGAGGCACCCTCTGCTTCTACATGTATAGAATAATAATTAGTCCGATGATATAAATGTAACATTCGCTCTTCCCAGTCTTTCATTTCTGGAAGATGGTCCTACAATAACCGCTGAAAATACATTTTTTATTTTACAGCTATTTTAAGTCTCTGTTCACAGCATATGCAATATCCTTGTATGTGTTTCTTAATTACACAGTGCTCAGAACCTTCTGGGTACATTGTTTTTAACAATTTATCTTATAAAATATTCTAATAGCCCTGTTTATATGGCTTTAGTAATCAGTTATCTTTTCTGGGATTGATTGTCTCAGGTGTAAAGTCCTAGGTTTGCTGGTTTTATAACTAACTGTCCTAATTAAGCCAATTAACAAAGCCTGGGATCCAACTTCAACACAAGTCCTGCCCTCCCCCAGCTTTTGAGGAATTTGCAGTGGTTCTCAACAATAAGACCCTCTCTGGCTGGCTGGGATTATGGCTAATTAAGATGTTGATCAAGTCTATGATAATCATGCCTTAACAGACTCAACTGGATTTACATGTAAATTGGTTAACTAAACTGTATTACCAGCTGAGGTCTAATTACTAAATAGACAGAAAAAATAAGAAGCTGTATTTCTACTACAATTAAATATCGAAGTAAATGTCTGCAGGAAAGAAAATAAAGTACATAAGTACATAAGTAATGCCACACTGGCAAAAGACCAAGGGTCCATCGAGCCCAGCATCCTGTCCACGACAGCAGCCAATCCAGGCCAAGGCACCTGGCAAGCTTCCCAAACGTACAAACATTCTATACATGTTATTCCTGGAATTGTGGATTTTTCCCAAGTCCATTTAGTAGTGGTTTATGGACTTGTCCTTTAGGAAACCGTCTAACTCCTTTTAAACTCTGCTAAGCTAACCGCCTTCACCACATTCTCCGGCAACGAATTCCAGAGTTTAATTATGCGTTGGGTGAAGAAATTCTTTTGATGTGTTTTAAATTTACTACACTGTAGTTTCATCGCATGCCCCCTAGTCCTAGTATTTTTGGAAAGCGTGAACAGAGCTTCACATCCACCTGTTCCACTCCACTCATTATTTTATATACCTCTATCATGTCTCCCCTCAGCCGTAAAGATGCAGTTGTGGTTAGAAAAGAATGTGCTTTTCTGACAACACATATACTTTTGTATACCTGCAAATATAAACCACATAGGGGGCAATTCTATACAGTGGTGCCTCCATTTGGGTACTCCAATACAGAGCATGGAGCAGAATCAAAGAACCCTGATTCCATTATAGAATAGTAGCATAAATCCACATTGTTGTGCGAAAAGGAAGATGTGCTCATTTACACCATGTCAATGGTAGGCATAGGGGAGGCCTAAAAACACCACCACTCACCTCCCTGACAGTATTCTATTAGACTAGTAAAAAAGGCCCGTTTCTGTCAGAAATGAAACGGGCGCTAGTAAGGTTTTCCTCGGAGTGTGTATGTTTGAGAGAGTGTGTGTGAGAGTGACTGTGTGAAAGAGAGTGAATGTGCGAGTGTGTTTGTGTGACAGAGAGAGATTGAGACAGGGTGCGAGTGTGTGTGTATGAGAATGAGAGTGTGTGCCAGGGTTCCCCCTCCCCCTGCCAGGGCCCCCTCCCTCCTTCCCTCCCAGTTTCAGGGTCTCCCCCTCCCTCCCCCTGCAGCCACCCATGTCCAGCGACCTTACTCTCCCCTGCCCCCCTCCAGCCACCCATGTCCAATGACCCTCGCCGCCCCTGCCCCCCCCCTCCAGCCACCCATGTCCTACGACCCTCCTGCCCCCCCTGCAGTTACCCATGTCCAGCGACCCTACTCTCCCCCTGCCCCCCCCCTCCAGTCACCCATGTCCAACGACCTTGCTCTCTCACCTGCCCCTCCTTCATCCACCCAGGTTGTGTAACCAATTCTTCGGGACAGGCAGGAAAGATCCCCGGTCCTGCCTGTCTGCTGCTGGTGCTGAGACACTCCCCCGCTGCCGGATCGCTGTTCAAAATGGCCACCAAGACTTCCAATAGCGGACTCGCGAGACTTCTGCTGAAGTTTTGGAGGCCGCCCTTGTAAGTATCAGCGGCCATTTTGAACAACGATCCGGCAGCGGGGGAGCGTCAGCGCCAGCAGCGGGCAGGCAGGACCGGAGATCTTTCCTGCCTGCCCCGAAGAATTGGTTACACAACCTGGGTGGATGAAGGAGGGGCAGGTGAGAGAGCAGGGTCGTTGGACATGGGTGGCTGGAGGGGGGTCAGGGGAGAGGAGGGCCGCTGTTTGATGCGCCGGCGCCGCTCCCTGCCACTTGCTCCGCGTGTTTCCCTACTCCTCCCCCTGCCTAGGAATCAGCTGTGAGTGACATCAGCCTGGCTACAGAGCCTAGCTCAGCAACTCCGAAGGCGCCACGGACACAGGCAGGCTCATTGCAACGTTGGTGGTGAGAATTATTATATAGGATGTGCACATTGATGGTGGACATGCCCGTGCATACACCCGTTTGCAGATGTACATTAAGGCACTTAGGGGGGTCTTTTACTAAGCAGTGATAAGCCCAACATGAGCTTATCACTCACTAATCCGGAACTACTGCCGGCACAACGTGGCCGCCAGCGGTAGTTCCGGCTGGAGCGCATGCCATTTCCAGCACTACGAGAAATTTATTTTGCCTAGCGTGGTGCTAACCTGGCAGTAATCGGGCATCGCCGTGCTCTGCCCGGTTACCACGGGAGCCCTTACTGCCACTTCAGTGGGTGGCGATGTGTTATCTTACTGCATGGCCATTTTTGTGGGCTTTTTACCTGCTGCGGTAAAAAGGACCCTGGCATGTAGGAAAAATGTCCCCCACCATTACTGCAGGACCCTTATTGCCGCAACTTAGTAAAAGGACCCCTTATAGAAGCCGACTAAATTTCAGTTTCAGATTTGGCAAAGAAACCAGACTGAAATCCTTTTTGGCTGAAACCGAAACTCTCTGCCCTCTCCCCCCCCCCCCCCCCCCTCCGCAGTCATTCTCTGTACCCCCACACCGAGCCACTCAACTGCTTGACTGCGCATAGGCCCAACCGCACCCCCAGACCAAACACAAAAAAGATGAGTCCTCCCACAGACCTGGCTCCCAACCATCAACAGGCCCTCCAAGGTCTACTTTAACAAGCTCTGGTGGTCTAGAGACCTCTTTTCTGCCTTGTGTCACTGCTTGTTTAAAATGGCTGATGAGACTTCCCATAGTAACTTTGCGAGACTGCTGCCCCAATAGCATTCAGCATATCTATGATTGATGTGCAGGTGTCCCACCACCACAGGTGCAACCCACTAAACCCAGTAACACTGCCACCTACAGTACCTAGTAAGATCCAACACTAGCAAACAACCCTCACTCTCCCAGCACTAGCACACAGCCCTCACACACAGCAATAGCACACACGTCACACACTCTCCCAGCACTAGCACACAGCCCTCACACGAACAGCAGCAGCACACAGCACAGTGACAAACTGGGACTGGACAAACAGAGCAACAATGAGAGACAGAATACAAGCAGATAGGGAGGTAGAATGGGAGGTGTGGGGGTTTAGGGACAGTGAAGGTTTGGTGGGGGAAGGATGCCAGATACAGAGCAAAGGATAGGTGTGTCTGGGGGGGGGGGGGCTAGTAGATGTGGACAAGGACTTGAGGAGGTGAGACACAGCAAGCCAGGAAATGTGAGGTTCAAAAGGTTCAGACTGCGGCAAACAAACAAAAGTAACAAACTGCTCAGTAACTCTCCACTCTTTTTCACAAATGATCAATTCCACCTCTCCACTCTCAAACTCAGCAAATTCACAAATGGGTCCAAAGACACGTTTGGGCTTGATCTAGTAACTTTTAAAACAGGTCTAAATCACATTATTTTTCTTTCTGGCTCCAGAAGTCATTTTGCTATCTGTTATTGCAAAAAAAAAAAATATTCATCACATAATGAGGCCCTTCTCACGCCCATGACAAGGCCCTGAAATGCCCCTTCTGAAAATGCATTTTTTCAGCGAATATTGCACTTAAATGTTTTTTTGTGGGTACGTTTGATTATACGATTTGAACGTGTTCTTGTGAGAAACGCATCCATCTGCCACTTGTGCCATTTTTTGGACTGTTTTTGTTTTGATTATGAGCCCCTAAATCTGTTCTTATTATAGAGGCTTGTGATCCCCTCTGAAGACAAATGGCAACTATATAGGGACCAAGTAAAACTAAGGTTCAAATTCCAGTAACAGATAAAGTGAAGAAAGAGAGAGGAAATAAGTTCAAAGAAAATTAAGCAATCAAAAAACAACAAAAATTTAAATTAAGAAAAGCAGACAGAATCAGCACATCTTGTACAGACTTCTCAAACCTATCTTCAACAAGTTTATAGGAGCCAACTTGTCAAAATTATTTGGGGGGGGGGGGGAAGTGGGTACTAAACCCAATGGAAATTACCACTCCCTAGACACAGTCAAGGAGTTTGTTTAATATTTGGGGTGCTCAAGCACCCAAAGCATCCATAGAGCTGACTCCTATATACAAGGGAAACATTTTCAAACATTGGAGACCCAATATATGCAAATTTCTTATACACATTCATCAAGGATATTCTGAGAACCCAATAAGCTGTGGGCTCTCCAAGACAGGTTTGGGAAGCCCTGATCTTCTACATCAATGTATTTCTCCGATTGACCTTTTTTGCAAGTTATCTTATGCTTTTGTTACATTTCAGTGAAAAATACTATGCTTCATCAAACTGTCTTCTGCTGTTGTAGTTTTACCATTCTCTAATACCTCTGAAATAGATCTACTGTGATCTCTTTAGTGACTGTATATGGCATCTCTCTTCTTTATCCTCTTGTGGCTGGACACGGGAAGGATAAGTGCTGAGCGGGAATCTCATACACTCTTCTTGGATAAAGAGAGATATATTGAATGTGATGTTTCACTGTTGCTTGCAGTTGGGAGGTAGTCTTACCAGTACAAACAGAAATAACTGGGCAGCGTGAATGGGTCAGTTGGATTTTTTCCACTGTTTACTGTGTTAATGCATATTGTCTCTGTAGTAAACCTCTTTTAGTATGTGAGCTGGCATGGGAATGTACATCCTATCAGCTCCACGAGCAGTAGATCATGTCTAAATAAGGATATATGAAAAGGGAATTCTCTAGACTAACAGGGATAGTAAACCACAGTGCTAACTACCAAATGCTTATTTTATTTTAGAGATGAAATGGACGCTTCGTTCTTATTGTATTAAACAAAAAACAAACAAAATAACAAGGAAACTAGATCATCGTCTGCACCACATGATGGGACTAGAATGATTCCGTCTGTCAGCCTAGTGCTTGTGTTACAAAAGTATAAGTAACAAACACCAAAATTGCTTCCTGGTGAAAGAAGACACTCCAAAATGTGTGTAATCTGATCATGCAATACCAGACATTAAGACTAACTTCAGGGTTACTCTGTCCCTTTTCGACCATCCCTGCTTGGTGTGGATGTGCATTTGTTACTGTGCATGTGGCTTGTTAAGGCCTTAAAATATTTACATGCATGCAAAATTGATTTAGCATGTGCTAACTTATGAATTAACATGCTTCTCATCATTATGGTATGTTAAAAAGTTCTTGACATGGCCAAACTTTTTTACTTTTGACATGACTAACCCCCTCCCCCACAAATATAATCAAATTCCAAACATGAAATGAAAAGAGATTGCGTGTGCACATCCCTGTGGCATAGAATAGACATGACTGAATAAAAATACATGGGGTTGATATTCAGCTGGCAGTGTTGCCCCGGCATTATTTCCTAATATTCAATGCCAGGCTTTGGCATTGAATATCCAGTTTAGCGAAGCTGGATAACACATAGAGGGGCACTTTCGATATGACGGCTAAGTCCGACTTTGGACGTTTTGCACAAAATGTCCAAAATCTGAAGAAAAAGGTCATTTTCGAAAAAAGAAAGACGTCTATCTTTTTTTTTGCAAATACTGTTTTGAACAAGGTTTTGTGCTTGGATGTTTTGTTTTTTGGCCCATTATTTAAAAAACAAACAAACAAATCAGTGCAAAACGTAGATAATCAAGCCATTGGGATGTACGAGGAGCCAACGCTTTTAGCAGACTGGTCACCCAGACATCCCAGGAGAGCAATGGGGCATCCTAGGGGGCACTTCTGCGCACTTCATAAAAATGCTCCCAAGTACACATCTCACCCTTGCTCCCTTACCTTGTCCCCTGAGCCATCCAAAACCCACCCAAAACCTACTGCCCCTCCCCCCCCCCCACTTTACACCACTACAATAGCCCTTATAGGTGAAGGGGGCACCTATATGTGGATTCAGTAGGATTTTGGTGACTTTGGGAGGGATAACAGTTTCCACCACAAGTGTGACAGCTAGAAGGAGATAGGGACCCAAGTCCCCCACTCCATAGTGCATTGCACCGACCACTACATTACTCCAGGGACCTGCATGCTGCTCTAATAAACCAGGCTATAACATCTGAGGCTGTCATAGAGGCTGGTAAGTCATATTTTTATTCACATTTGTGGGGGGTGGGAGGGTCAGTGACCAATGGGAGGGGGTATTGGGGTCATCCCTGATTCCTTCCAGTGGTCATCTGGTCATCTTTTTGTGCCTTATTCATTATAAAAACAGGTCTAGCTCAAAACATCTTAGTTTTAGTTTTATTTTATTCCACTATGGCTAAAAAGCTCTAAGTCTTAGGAACGCCCAAATCCCACCCTTAACACTCATCCGACATGCCCCCTTGAGATTTGGACGCATTGCAGATGAACAGTATAGAAAAATGTCTGAAAAATAGGTTTTGAAAATACTGATTTGGACGTTTTTGTGAGAAAAATGTCACTTTATGCCACTTTTTAGATGTTTTTCTCTTTTGAAAATGAGCCCTATAGCTGGTTAAGTACAATATTCATCATTTAACTAGCTATGGGTTACCGCATAAAGGGCCTCTTTTATCAAACCGTGCTAGCGGTCTCCGGTGCAGCAACGCCAACAAAGCCTATTCACTTTCAATGGGCTTCATCAGCATTGCTGCGTGGCTTGATAAAAGAGGCCCAAGGAGAGGACTGAGTTTTATGCGGTCCCATTTATGTGGTTAACCTAGCTGGTTAACTGCTGAATATCATCACTTAACTGGCCAAGTGCTGACTCCATTCCCGGAACACCCTCAAAATAGCTGGTTTGCAGTTAAGCGCTAACCAGATATTTTCAGCAGCGCTAATCAGTTAGGTGCTGCTGAAAATGACTAGAGTAATAAAATAAAAACATATAAAATTACAAATTAGTATCAATCATAAAAAACAGAAGTTTTCTGTTTTTTTTTATGACTGATAGGTTATCAATAGAAATCAAACAGAATAAAACATGGTGCAGTGTCCTGGTCCTGTAAAGTGTTGGACCAGGACACTGCACCAGTGATTTCACAGTAAGAATCCTGAAAGGTAACTTTAAAACAATACAGGAACATAAGACCTTTGAAGTCAGAATGATTGAATATTTTGACACCCAACAGACAGCACTTAACAAGGTTCTGGGTTTTCTAGCCCATTATAAACCATAAAGTTGTATTTCTCTGTTTATCACTCTCCTCTCAACTACCCACACCCATCCTGTTAGACTATCAATGAAATGAAATGCTTTGATGTACCCATGCATACCTCCTACCCACCCCCACCTTGCTAGACTGTCATTGAAATGCTTTGAAGCTTCACTTATATATACTATCAACTAACACATTTTCTTATTTCCGATCTGACGAAGGGCAACCTTCGAAAGCTAATCAAGAAATGTATTAAGTTATGTCCAATAAAAAAGGTATCATCTTATTTTCTTTTCCATGTTTTATTTTGTTTGATTTCTATTGATAACCTTTAAGAGTGGACTAACACGGCTACCACACTCCTCTACTTTATGACTGATACTAATTGTAATTTTATATGTTTTTATTTATCTTAAGTTCATATTTATGATTTTGATTCTTGATATGTATTTTAGATGTTTATGAATTCTAATCTTTTTAATAGGCCCCTGACTCAGGCATTCTGCCGAAACATGGACCGTGACGGGTCTTCCAATAAAAATCCATCTTGTTGCCAACCTATTCTTGAAAGCTCATTGTGCTTCTTTATTTCCACATTTTGGCTCGGTCATCTGAGCTTTGGATTCCCTCTCTTCTGTTCTCTGGTTATTTAACCGGCCAGGAGCCATTTTGGGCTTGTTAAATTGCATTGATTATCAACTCCATTGAGTCAAACCTAATAATGATGTCATTCATGTGTACACATGTATGCGCATCACTTTGGCTTGGCTGTTTATCTCATCTCTATGTGCCCCTCTCTCCAAAACCCATCACTTTTGGCCCATTCATCTAAATTCATTAAAATATCTGCCAGACACAAGTGCATTCTGTGGCTTCCAGCTTATATTATTCATGTATCTTCAATGACCATATAACTTAGAATCTCTTGCTCTTGCTGAACAGTCCCTTCCTGGTATTTTAGCTGAGACTGAACAGATGTTGAATATGGGGAGTCAACACACTGCCACTCAACACCATTGGGGACATGATCATTACACCTCCTTTGTAAAAAAAAAAAAAAAAGGCTGTACTTAATGTAGTTCATCCTTTTAAAGATGACTGCAAGATTCTGTCTAACCTAAAATAGCAAGTAAGGAGAAAAAGGGTTCTTTGAGGCCAACAATTCTTTGTTTGACTACAGAGCTCTTTTTCTGAGAACTTTGAAGGCCCCCTGGCCTATGTCCTTCCTGTGGTTGCAGACCTAACATCTGAAGATGTAGTGGATCGGTTCTCCCGGTCTCTGGGCATAGTAATTGTGTTTTGCGCACTTTACAAATGGGCTATCCCACACCTAAAAATATATGTTTAAAAAATGTTCATGAGAGTTTGTTTCCTTTTCAGGCAGTTAAGGTTTGGAATGATCTTCCTCGAGACATGAGACTTGTACCATCATACTTTGCATTTAGAAAGGCTTTAAAAACCTTTTTGTTTGAGCTTTAGTATAAATGTAAAATGTTTGTAATGCTTAGGGGATTATAGCATATATTTTCTTCATATGTGCAGGTTATATCCTGTTTGTTAACTGCTTTGAATCCTTCGGAAGAGCTGACAGTATACAAGACACAAATAGAATAGAATAGTTGCAACAGCTTCTCCCGCCCCTTTGTTCCCCAACATCATTTGATTGCCTACGCAGGATACCACTACCAGAACAAGCACTGGCCTTTGTCCAGTATTACAGGGTGCTGATATAGTTGGAAGATGCTTAGCATCCAGTTGCCTTCAAAGTTGGGCTCTGGAAGATTTCACTCCCTGGCAACAACTAGGTAGGCATATCAGTACTGAGTTAAGCACCTTATAGACATTCATATGATATCATCACTTCTCTGTTCCAATTCATATTAGCATAGCACCGTAGCATAAGACAGCTCAAAAAGACCAAATACAGTCTGCCGAGTCATTCTATTTTAACTCTGCTAAAGATATATACCACCTCCTAGACATGGGATATGACCACATGCAAGTCATCCTTTATATAAAAGACACTGTTTCACAGCATAACAAAAAAAAAAAACATTTTCGTGTGCTGCTGGGCAAAAACCATTTGTCCTGTACTAAATTCAGTGTGCGTATTCCAAATCCGAAGTCAGAATTGTTGTAACACCTCAGGAAATTTTGTTATGCATACGTTTGCCAAAATGAATTAAGCACTTGGAAAGCATTGAATAATTTTTTACAGAACGAGTTTTACTCCAACAATTACCTGATCTACATCAACGTTTTCGTAGTAAATAGAATATGAAAATGTAATGGAATAACAAAATTTCAAAAAAGTCTCGTATTCCAGTTTAAAAGTGTTACTTCAGCAAGGTCCAATACTGTTAAAAGTGCTTCAGGCATCTGCTTTTGTGTTTGTGACCGGTCATATTTTCCCATTGCAAAAACCAGCAGTAGTCCTCCATCTTGTAGGGATTCCAGTGGCCTTAATATCTGTTCTCCATTGTAGAAATGTCTTTATGGAACCTCTCTCCATGTTCGTCACTTACATGTCCCAAATTGGGTGGGAAAAAGTCAAGATGGGAATGTAAGAAATGCATTTTCAATGACATTCGGCAGCCAAGTTGTTCATATGCTTTAAGCATGTTGGCTACTAGTTCAGCATAGTTTTCAGCTCATCTGATCCCAAGGAAATTCTGCACTACTTGCACAAATGTATCCCAAGCTGAAAGTTCCAGAGGGTTGAGTTTTGCTCTGAATGTGTCATCATGCATTAGTTTGTTGATTTCAGGGCCAATAAAAATTCCGGCCTTTATTTTAGCCTCAGTTTTCAGTGTGCTAAACATCTCCTTCAAATACTGGAAACCATTTCCATCACGATCAAGTGCAATTACAAAATTTTTTATTAAACCAAGTTTAATGTGAAGTGGTGGAAGATAAACTTGAAGTGGATTGACCAGCGATTTGTGTTGTACATTGTATCGGCCAACTGTGTGCTCGACTGAGAGGCCACAGTCTCATTTTGTAATGATTTTTGTCATCACGACTGTTCCATAGGCACAAGAAACACATATGCTTCATGTACCCTAACTGTAGGCCAAGCAGCAGTGCTACCACTTTCAGGTCAGCACAAATATTCCATTTATGTTGAGTATTTGATCATTTTCAAAATTAACTCCATAGAAGCATGGGTCTCTTTCATTCCAACCCCATGAGCCATGGAAGAGATGGTTTTTCGTTACAATTGTGCAACAAGACAGCTTTCAAACTCGTTTTGCTAGAGTCTATAATAGCCTCCATTCATCGGGAACATGTGTACCATCTAACTCCATCATAAGACCATTTACATCAGTACAGAAACAGACATCGCTTTCCATTGCATAGTATTCAGCTAACTTGGTGTGTCGATGACGAAAGTGTACATAAGTACATAAGCACCGCCATACTGGGAAAAGACCAAGGGTCCATCAAGCCCAGCATCCTGTCTCCGACAGCAGCCAATCCAGGCTTCAAGAACCGGGCAACCCCCCCCCCCCCAAAAAAAAAAAAACATTAATAATGTTCAATGGACTTTTCCCTCAGGAATCTGTCCAAACCCCCTTTAAATTCCGTAAGGCCAGCTGCTGTCACTACATTCTCCAGCAACGAGTTCCAGAGTCCAACTACATGCTGAGTAAAGAAAAACTTTCTCCTATTTGTTTTAAATCTATCATATTCTAGATTCATCTTGTGTTCCCTGGTTTTGTTGTTGTTTGAAAGTGTAAACAAACGCTTCACATCTGTCCGCTCTACTCCGCTCATTATCTTGTAGACTTCTATCATATCACCCCTCAGCCGCCTTTTCTCCAAGCTGAAGAGCCCTAACCTTCTCAGACCTTTCCTCATAGGGAAGTCGTTCCATTCCCTTTATAATTTTCGTTGCCCTTCTCTGCACCTTTTCTAATTCCTTTATATCTTTTTTGAGATGCGACGACCAGAATTGGACACAATACTTAAGGTGCGGTCGCACCATAGAGCGATACAACAGCATTATAACATCCTCGTGTTTGTCTTCCATTCACGAAGTCTAGAAGCTAGCAGTTCTGACTCTTCTTTAGATAATAACAGATCTCGTACCAGATCATCTAAATCTGATTGGCTCAGTAAGTGCGGCTGACCCTCCAGTTGTTCTGGATCAGGAAATACATCATGCCAATCAACATCTTCTTTTTCATCAGGATCAGAAACGTCAGTTTCAATTGCCGTTCCTGCTGTGGGAGGGGCAGGCACTGGATTCTCTACATTGTGTGGTACTGGTTTAAGAGCAGACTCACAGTCGGGATACACAATTTGTGACTTGTTTCTCTTTGAATATCCGGCGATTTTAGTCATGCAAAACTAACAGTCTGGTGATTTTTCTGCTCACATCAAACCATCAGCACTGCAAAAGCCATTCCTTTCCTTTTACCATTCAACCACTGTGTTAGCCCAGAGTAACACACAGTGCAACAAACATGAGGTGCCCAGCTTTTATCTTGATCTCCAATTTAACAGTCAAAGTAATACTTGTAAGCAAGGCGCACTCGCTTTGTCGGATTCTTGCGCTGATCATAAGTAGTGTATTTGCCACATATGTAGCATAAATTGTCCAGATCATTAACACATTTGCGTCTATCCATCTTGCCTTATATACTTACTGCTGACATCAGCCAATAGACCAGTCTGAGCACGTCCGGACAGCTCCGGGCATGTCCGTTGGAATATTTCAAATATATAATACATTAATATTATAAGTGAATAGGCTTTGCATGTATAACTTAAAATCTAGACGTGTTTGAAATCGGCAGGTTCAATTTAGTATAAATCACATGTTTTTCTCTCAGTAGCAAAATCATTGTTGCGTTGTAGCACATACACAAAAAAACACATACACGAAAGGATCAATGACGATCTGCACCTGATTGCCTAGAAAACTGTGAGTTCAGCAGTCTGGATGCAGGAATTCTGAAGATCCTTCACAATAGGTTAAAACTGCACTAAACTTCATCTGTGCCTGGGATGAGTTTTGAAGGTACTGATTTACATAAGTACATAAGTATTGCCATACTGGGAAAGACCAAAGGTCCATCGAGCCCAGCATCCTGTTTCCAACAGTGGCCAATCCAGGTCACAAATACCTGGCAAGATCCCAAAAATGTACAAAACATTTTATACTGCTTATCCCAGAAATAGTGGATTTTCCCCAAGTTCATTTTATAACGGTCTATGGCCTTTTTCTTTAGGAAGCCGTCCAAACCTTTTTTAAACTTCGCCTTTACCACATTCTCTGGCAACGAATGTTAATCCCTGCACTGTTCTAAGAATTGTTGTCCAGCTCTAGGTGAATAATTGTTAGCATTCAATTATTGGTTGTTAATGACTTACTAACTAATTTAGAGACACATGCGACTCCCAATTGTGTGCAAATTTGGGAGCCCAAATGTAGGCGCCCTTGATGTATCCCTTTTGGGTCTATTCACTACCTGTGTTCACCAGTTCTTCAGCATTTTTGCATAATATCTACATTTGAGATGTTTAACACTCAGTTCAATTAATTTTTGATGAAATCATTAATGCATTTTTGCAATCCACTTTTGTCTGATATGGTTGGTTTTGTGTATATTCACACATTTTCTATGTATTTCAATTATGCATGGCTGTTTCACAGCAAGCCAATATGCATGTATTTCTGTTATGTTTATGAATTATGGAGTATTTGCATGGTTTCTGACATGTTGCCTTGTTTGTTTTTAAGTTACATTTTGATTTTTAATTATGTTTTTAATTCATGTATTATAATTATGGCTTTTAATATATATGTTTGGTTAACAGTATACTATAAACCCCTGGTAAAGCCTTATTGGTGAAACGTGACCACATCGGGTGCTTGGAAATAAATATTTTTCATCTGCATACCAGCTGGTCTGCTGTTTGACAACTTGTATTAAACTGTGGCATTTGTGAGCAGTAAAAAAGATAATCACATTGAGGCTTCTTTTTACTAAAGCTTAGCTTGCTAATGGACATTAGCATGTGCTAAATGTTGCTCATCTTACTTTGTACCTATGGGCCATGTGGCACATAGCACACTAATGTCAGTTAGCATGTGCTAAGCTTTAGTAAAAGGGACCCTTCATTTTATTTTCTCAGAGAGAATTCAGGCAAAACGCTAGCAAAATGCTCTTTCGCCAGAAACCAATTCACATTGCTGCCTGGCAGGTCCCCAAATATTTCAGGCATGAGTTTCTAGGAGGACAGCAGGACAAAAGTAAGTGCCAAGAAATTCCTAAATCACTGTTCTGCGAAAAGCAGTGGAAAACTACAGAGTGATTTCCTTTCATATGTGTTCTTTGTGGTAGCAGTGACGAACACATTAAGGCACAAGCAGTGTAATGAGAGACTGGGACCATGGCCTCCATTATTATTTTGCCCAACAGGGCATGGGCAACTAAAGAGCTTGGAAGTAGGGACACAGACTGGGTTCCACTGCCCTTACATCCAAAACTATCTGTTCCTTCATCCAGCCACAGAAGTCGATACATTCACACTTATGTGTGCTGGCACAGAAAAGGAACAGTGAGGTGAACTGTGTGTGTGTAAGTCAGTCTTTGTGTATGTAACACTGCCAGCACAGGGAAGGAACAGTGCCAACACAGGAGGAATGGCATAAGCAGACAGACATGTGTGAAGGTACAGTATGAACTTATAGACCAAGGAGGTAATGAACCAAGGAGGGGGTCAGAGAAGAGAAACTAGCCTGAGGAATTTAAGGCATTTGGAATAACATGTAAGAACACTTGCAAGGAATGAATTTGAAACTTTTCTGTAGTCTAAAAAGGAGTGCAGATTTTCAAACTTGTTTAAAGGTGTTTTGGACTCGTGCACTAAGCCAGAGGAAATGCCCTTTCTTTATATCTTCTCTCTTTGTTGGCCAATTTAAAAATCCATGTTCAAAGGGAAGGGATTTTTCATTTTAACGCACACTTTTTTCAGTTGTAGCTGGAGGCAAATTACATTCAGTTACTGTAGGTAATTTCCTGTTCCTGGAGAGCTCATAATCTAAATTTGTACCTCAGGCAATGGAGGGTTAAGTGACTTGCCCAAGATCACAAGGAATAGCAGTGGGAGTTAAGCCAGGCTTCCCTGGCTCTCAGCCTACCCCTCCTCCACAACACAACAGAACACATTTAAATAATATATCACAGCCACAAGCCTCTGTATATGCAAACTTGTGCATTAGGCATCTCCACTCAAAATTAAGTCATCTTCTGACCAAAAAGGTGGCAGAAAAAAGGTCAATGACCAATCAAATAAACTGAATTGGGGTGTTTCAACACACAAAAAACGTCAGTATTCAAATCCTGCAGTCAGTATTTTTGTTCATTTTTTACACACTGGCTGCAGTGTTTAAAATTATTAGGTATATTCAACACTGCAATCTGTATAGCCAGAGATGCTGAATATATGTAAAGACCACCGACTCAGACCAGCTCTACAGACAGTGGCAATATTCAGCCGCTATCCCCATAATTCTATAAAAGTCACTGAAAATTGTGCGCAATTACATTGAAGAACAAACTAATTAGTGCCAATAATTGCCTTTTACACAAGCAATTCTTGGCACTAATTAGATATAATTGGCATTTAAACATGTAAATTTAGGCATGAGATCCATGTCTAAAATTTACACATGATCTGAAAACAGGGCATGGAAATGGACGGGTCATGAGCATATCGGGAGTGTTCCTAAAGTTAACGTGCATTGTTATGGAATAACAGGGATATACACCTAATGTAGACACACACATTTGTACCACGGTTCAGTTGGTGCAAATGGCTGTGCCTAAGGTTAAGTGTGATTCCTGGGCATAAGTGCTATTCTATAAACCACACTGAACTTAAGTGCAACTTATAGAATAGTGCTTTTTAAAGCACCATATATAGAATCTAGCCCTGTCTTTCTAACTATGCAGTTTAATTTAGGATGGGGAGGAGGGGAAGGGGATGGGACTTGATATACTGCCTTTCTGTAGTTACAATCAAAGCAATTTACATATTATACTAGCCGTTCAGCCTGTTAAAACGGGCGAGTATTGGTATGTTCTATTTTGATGTCTAACTCCCTCCCTCCCAGCTCCGAGGCCCCATTCCCTCCCCCCTCCCCTCCCAGATGCAAGGCCCCCCGCCCTCCCTCCTTCCCAGCTCCAAGGCCCTCTGTCCCTCCCTCCCAGCTCCAAGGCTCCCTCCCCCCCGTCCCTCCCCTCCCAGCTCCAAGGCCCCCCGCCCTCTCTCCCAGTTCCAAGGCCCCTCCTCCCTCCCAGCTCCAAGGCCCCCCTCCCTCCCAGCTCCAAGGCTCCCCTCCGTCCATCCCTCCCAGCTCCAAGGCCCCCCTCCTTCTGAGACCTCCCATGTCCAGCATTTCTCCTGCCCTCCCCTCCCTCCCTTCTTCCCCCAAGGTCGCTGCCGCCCCTCCCCCCTGAGGTCGCCGCTATTGCTCCCCCCCAGAGTCACCGCCGCCCCCCTCCATCCTCTCCATTAAATGTACAGCGCCTCACCTCCGAAACCACAGCAGGCAGATCGCCTCCTGTCGGCCTTCCTTCCCTGCCTGTGTCCCGCCCTCGTGTGACGTAACGTCGGCGAGGGTGGGACACAGGCAGGGAAGGAAGGCCGATGGGACCTGATCTGCCTGCTGCGGTTTCGGCGCTGTAAGTTCAATGGAGAAGAGGGCCCGGCCCGGGTGGAGGGGGGCCGGCGGCGACCTCGGGGGGGAGCGGTAGCGGCGACCTGGGGGGGGGAGCGGTAGCGACCTCGGCAGTTCCCTCCCTCCCCTTCCGTGTGGTGCACTCCTCAGCGCAGTTTCCCTCTCTGTTCCACCATCACGTCTTGACGCGGAGGCGGGACACAGAGGGAAGTCTCTACTGCACATTTGCAGGTGAGTCGGTCACTTGCCATTTATATGTTTGATGTGACAGAACAGTGGGAGGTCCTTTTACTAAGGTGTGCTGAAAAATGGCCTGTGTTGGTGTAGACACATGTATTGGATGCACGCAGGTCCATTTTTCAGCGCGCCATTATATTGGCTTAGACCATTACTGCCCATTTAAAGCATGAGTCTTTACCACTAAGTCAATGGATGGCGGTAAGGTCTCAGACCCAAAATGGACACGCGTCAATTTTTATTTTGCCGCACATCCATTTTTGGCAAAACATTTTTAAAAGACCTTTTTTACAGGCGCACTGAAAAATGGATCTGCGTGAACCCAAAACACGTGCCTACACTAGCACAGCCCACTTTTCGGCACACCTTAGTTAAAGGACCCCTCAATTAACAGAGGTGAAACCCTAGTAAATTTATAGGCTGAAAATATAAGACAAGCAGTTGTATTCTATATCAACTGACTCTTCATCATCAAAGATTTAGTACATCTCAGGTAGACACTATTACAACAATCTATCTAGCCTAAAATATACAATTAATTTGAAAGCATGAAAATCAATATATTTTCTTACCCTTCTCAGCTTTTTCATCAAGTAAAAACTCTTTTTAATCAAAGCTTTGAAGCTGTAAATCTGGATTTAAAGTATTTGCTAGAATTACACCTAGCATCTTCAAACTAGAATCAAATTTAAAAGGAGGATTAGCCACCTTTAATATATTATCGTTCTATAACCCAGATTATTGGACAATCAAAAGGAATTTTGTTTTATCCTTATTTAGCTTTAGGAAGTGAGAAGAAATCCATTCTTCTAATAAACAAACACACTCCACAATTCTATTGGAAATATCCATATTTTGTGGTGATATATTATATATATGTATTAGATCCCGCCTAAGAACAAAACCCAAGGAACTACAAAGCACATTAAACAACGAGGGTGACAGCAGTGAGCCCTGAGGGACCCCACAAACAGAATTCCATCAATCTGGCTCTATTATAGAATTGCCCCATGTGCTCCTGAAAATTCATGGATGGGGAACATACCCATATAGGGACAGATTCAGTAAATGGCACTCAAATTTAGATGTCGGGAAAAATCTGTATAAGTGCTATTCCATAAAGGGCGCTCCAGGTTGAGCATTCTAGAATAGTACTAAGTGTGGAGTCCCACACCAAATGGGGTGTGAGAATTTACGCCTGTCAAAACCTGGTATGCAAGTTGGACACATAACCCCAGTATTCTTTAATACTGCGCTGATATTTTTGAAACTTCCGTGACCCGCACATGCCCCTCCCATGGTCACACCCCCTTGTTAGTTGTTAGTTGCACTTGAGACATTTAGGTGCACAGTGTTATAGAATAGAGTGCAGGCAGATTTGAACATAAATCCCAATTAATGCCAATAACTGATTGTTGACACCTCATTAACTCATGAATTTCTGTTCACATTTTCCCTGTGCAGACAACTTTGGGGAACTAATACTGAATCCGGGGGATGTGGCAGCTGCTATACACAAATCTTAGACACAAGGGGTGTAGTAAATAACATCAAACCAACAACATATAATTTCACTAATTCAGTGTACAGGGTTCTTCTAATATCACCTTATAATAGTCTTAAAAAGGAGGGAAAAGCATCAGAAGTAGATAGAGGTGTGGTTCTAAATAACACCTATCTTTCAATCACTGGCTTAAAAAAAACCTCAATATTTTTAATTCAAATACTTCAGATTTTTTAATTATTAAATATTTGTAATTTTAATTAAAAAATCACTTTTTTGTGCAATGAATAAAGTTCTCCCTAATGCTGGCCACTGTTTCGCAGTGCCAAATCTCACTGCCTCAGGGGGTGAGGCCCTCCATAAACATATTTTCAAGTGTGGAGGTCGCTACTGAACCTCGAAAACATGTTTATGGAGGTCCTCACCCCCTGAGACAGTGGGATTTGGCAGTGTGAACCGGTGACCAGTGTCGAGGAGACTTTTTGTCATTGCACAGAAGTGATTTTTTAAATCAAAATTACAAAAATTGTAAAATTGTAAAATCTGAAGTATTCAAATTAAAAATTTAGAGGGGTTTTTTTTTAAGCCAGTGATTGAAAGAGGTGTGCTTGTGAATAACATCTATCTACCTCTGAGGCATTTTCCCTCCTTTTTAAGATTATTATAAGGTGATATTAGAAGAATCCTGTACAGTGAATTGGTCAAGTTATATTTTTTTGGTTGGCAGCTATACACATACATGCTTTTGAATATAGGCCTCATTGTCTATTGCCTGTGTCCAGCTTATTCTTGCTGTAAATATCTTCAAAAATACAGTAAATAAAGCCTAAAAAAAAACCTCCTTCTGAATTGTATTCATAGTAAAATAATAATAAAAATTAATAATTCCCTTCCCATACAATAAAAACATACATCACATTTCATATATTTTTATAGATTTGACATGCTAATTGGTTATTTCAGACCAGTAATCAAATTATTCTCCAACCATCTACAAACACATCAAGCAGAATTAGAATGCCTTTTCTGGGCTCTCACAGCTTGAGTTTACATTTTAATATCTGGAATTCCTTTCCAGTTTTGAAATGAAAATGTCTGTAAGGTTATCCATTTCTTCCTGCCTTTTATTTTTGAAGGTGGGGGTGGGTGGTATAGAACGGGGGAGGGGCAGAACATGGCTCTCCCTATTGTCTGTCTCAAGCAGAAGGCATGGTAAGATGAGTCTGCTCTGTGCCTTACTGCTGAAGACTGTTACACATGTCTGTGCAGCCATGCCAGAAGTTGCCCTGAAGGGTATACACTGAAAACAAACCAATAAATGAACAAATGGAGCAATAAAAGTTTTTTCACATGAAACAAATTGGAGATACTCCAGAAAAACAAACTGATTGCCATGCTTCCTAACACTTGGAACACTAATACATTAAAAAAAAAAAAAACGAAGCAAACAACATTTCCAATAAAGTCTATGCAATTATGAAACTACGTGTATTTTGTCCTGTGAAAATGAAAGCAAGCAAAAACAACAAACTAATGAGACTGGAAAAGTAAAGTTTGTACTAGAGAACTGACCACCGTACACAAAACAGCAACGTATCGTACAAACAGCTGTGCAAACACAAAACAAAGCTGGAGTAACCCCAGCAAGACTCTGCCTCTCCAGAAACCAGCACTGTAAAGAAGTAATTACAGGCGTATCCAGCAAGAGCCGCAGATCATAATAGAACAAAACAAACCGGCTTACCCAGAGCTTGCTGCGCAGATGGCAGGGGGAAAAAAAAAAAGAGAGAGAAAAGCAGAGGGAACGGTCGCCGTGTCTCTTGCAATTGCCCTCTTGGAATGAATGAATGCAAAAGGGGCTGCTGAGAAGCAGAAAAGTCTCTTACAAATCCAGTGCTTAGAAGCTTTCTCTCTCCAGTTCCCCTCTCACTAAGCCAACCACAGGGAAACAGAACACACACACGGGCACAGGCACACAGACCAAATGACTTCTGCAGAAGTGATTCTCTCGGGCTTTCTGCAACCCCTCCCTTTGTGCTGGCATTCAACCATTGCACTACACAGTATGTTAATCTTTGGACAGGGTATCCAAACAAAGTCCAGGGCACGGGCTGACCGTTTAAGGCAGTGAGTGCAGCAGACTTTTGGGGCCTGATTTTCCGAAGACTTTTCTCCCATTCTGAGTCACCGGGGTAGAAAGAAAGATGAGTAAATGAGCGGTTTGGTTAAGGCATCAAAATCAGTAATATATGGTACAACGAGATCCGTTCAAGCGATTCAGTTCAGACGTGAGCACTGACCCGTGCAGCACGTGCTTACGTTTAAGCATGGATTTCAGCCTTGGAAACTAACTATCAGCTTCTGATTTGATGATTTCCTGGACTCATATACTGGCCCTCCTTTACAGCAAGCAGACTTCGGTGTCAGCAAATGCGTTCCTGATACAGAGGACTTGTTATAGCAGAGTTTGACTGTAAGGAATACTGTGCAAGCTGTTAACAGAGAGACTTTTTGTTTATTATAGCCTAGGTTTGTTAGAAAAACATTTGGTATAGGCAGAATACTAGCACTGACATGATTTATTTTTTTGGGACTCAAAATTGGCTTCTACTAGGGCTATGGAACCATGAGCTTTTACAATTTTTAGGGGTTTCCCCCCATTCACTGGCCTCTGCCTCCTTCTATACAGCCCAGTCCAGCCCAACCCAACTCATTACACTTATGACTGTCAATACAGGTGGGCGAGCTGGGCTTCTGAAGGGCAGGGTCCTATTAAGGGCTGTGTGAGGAGTGTGGCTGCACAGGGTACAAGAAAGGCAGGGTACCAAAATTGATTCCCATCCATTGTCTCCTTGGTTGTGGTGCAGTGCTCAGGGTGGGGTCCTAGGAGAATATCACACAGGACACATTCCAGCTCGGTACACTGCCACGGAATGGGCAAATTGCAAGCCTCCTAGCTCCCTTATTTGTCCTCTCCCTGCCCCCAAATGCATAAACTGGTCAATAGTGGTTCAGCCATTTGACCACGAAGGCATCTCTACAAGACATACAGTGGAGGAAGGGAGTAAAGCACTGTCTGCAACTTTTTGCCTAGGATCTTGTGTTCCAACACAATGATACTGGCAGTGACATTCCTTATTCAGGGGGTCACAGAACCTGATAGACATACTTTTCCCTTTCCCCCAGTGTCTGACCATCAGCTATCACTGCTGTGCAATGGTTGAGACCCCCCTACTAGAGAGAATGACACAGGGATGGGGACCCGCAGTAACTGCACGGATGGGGACAGGGGCAGAGCTTGAGGGGACGGGGCACGGACAGAGCCCACAAGGACAGGGACAAACTTTGTCGCTATGTCATTTTCTACTTTGAAGCCTCTTATTGAACAGGACTGTTATTTATGTTTGCGTGATGCAGACAACGATATTTTGAAGATTTGGAAAAACAAGCAAACATGCTAGCCACAGCTAGCAAAATTTGCATGGGGGATGCTGTACATTCTGCTACCAGTACATCTTCTGAGAAGACATCTTCTATTGAAGGAAGGATTGTGGAAGACAGGAGAGCTAGTGCACACAGAACGGGTTGTATTTGGTTAGGGTTACCATTTTGTGTCCCCCGAAAAAGAGGACACATGTCACGCCCCCGCCCCCGCCCATGCCCCGCCCCATCACGCCCCTTTCAGGTCCTTGTTCTGCCCCCTATTCCCCACCCCCCCGTCACATACCCCCCCGCGCCACATACCCCCCCCCATCACATACCCCCCCTCACTTACTATCTAGCCCTAGTGGTCTAGTGGCGTCTTCTCTTCGGGGCAGGAAAGAGCCCCTCTTTCCTGCCCGGAGCGCTGCCTGCCCTTGCCTGCTGCATCCTCCTCGGTTTGGCTGGGGATTCAAAATGGCCACCGAGAGTTGAAGCGGCCTCGCGAGACTTCAACTTTCGGCAGCCATTTGGAATACCCAGCCAGACCGAGAAGGATGTTGGACAAGGGAGGCAGCGCTCCGGGCAGGAAATAGGGGGCTCTTTCCTGCCCCGAAGATGTCATACTAGACCACCAGGGAACATGGTAAGGAAGGGAAGGGGAGGGGACGGGAGACCAGACCCACGGCACTGATCGCCCGCCCACTGCACGCACGCGCCCGCGCCCACGTTTGTTCAGAAATCCGGACAAACGTGCGTGCGGGCAAAATCCACCGGACATATCCAGGGAAATCCGGACAAATGGTAACCCTATATTTGGTACCCCTGGACATTTTAACAGGGTGGATTAGGATTTCTTGGGGTAGTACAGGGGCGTAGCTACGGGTGGGCCTGGATGGGCCCAGGCCCACCCAGTTTTGTCTCAGGCCCATCCTCACCTTCTTCCACCCCTGCCGTAGTGCTGACTCCTCTCCTGCACTTCACGGTCTCTGTCTCCCACCCTCGCGGCAGCGCTTTCAATTTGCTATCAGCGCTGCCTGCCTGACAGCTGGCAGACGCGGCGTGACGTCCTCCTGCTCCGGGGCCTTCCCTCTGCCGCATTGATTCAACTTCCTGCTTACGCAGGGCGGATTGCATGCGGCAGAGGAAAGGTCCCGGAGCAGGACGTCATCGCGCTGCGTCTGTCAGCTGTCAGGCAGGCAGCGCCGATAGAGCGCTGCCGCGGGGGTGGGAGACGGAGACCATGAAGTGAAGGAGAGGAGGCAGCGCCACGGTGGGAGAAGGTGAGTGGAGGCAGCGCCGATAATTTTAAATGTGCTGGACCGTGTGTGTGTGGGGGAGGGGGGGTTGTAGTGTCCACCCATCCAACCTGCTGGCCCACCCAAAAATTGTCTTCTGGCTACGCCACTGGGGTAGTAGAAATCAGTTATTGTTGCGGTTGGAAGGGTAGAGTGTGGTGGTGAGGAAGGTTATTATAGCTGCTCACTGCTATTATTGTTTTCTGTTTGTAATTTATACACAATAGTTGCACAGCATATTGTTCCTGTATATACTTTAATAAAAAGATTTAAATATAAAATCATAATTGTTCGAGGCTTCTGCAGATGAGGACAGAGCCCATAGGGACAGAGCAGGGAGGGGGACAGAACTTGTGGGGATGGGGTGGGGACCAAGACAGGGCCTGCAAGGTTCTGGCCTAGTGGTTAGGGTGGTGGACTTTGGTCCTGAGGAACTGAGTTTGATTCCCACTTCAGGCACAGGCAGCTCCTTGTGACTCTGGACAAGTCACTTAACCCTCCATTGCCCCAGGTACAAATAAGTACCTGTATACAATATGTAAGCCGCATTGAGCCTGCCATGAGTGGGAAAGCACAGGGTACAAATGTAACAAAAATAAATGGAGACTGAACCCAGAGGGACAGGGTGGGGACAGGGACAAACTTTGTCCCCGTATCATTCTCTACCCTACTACTACTACTTAGCATTTCTATAGCGCTACCAGGGTTACACAGCACTGTACAAGTTTAAACATGGGGAAGGACAGTCCCTGCTCAAGAGAGCTTACCCCCTACTCAACCAACTTAAGGAGCACTCTCCAGACTTGAGAGTGGAACCCAGTTTTTCAGACTCGTGCCAACACCATCAGCTAAAGGTGTGTTTGTAAGCTGCCCAATTAATTCAGAAACAAAAATCAAAAATGAAAGCGAAAAGGAAGAGTCAATGAAGAATTTGTTCATGGATAAATATAACTGCAATGCTGAATAGCTAAAATGATGTTTAAGCTACAATAGCTACCAAACTTTATACACCATGCTTAGCGCTGAAAAGCAGCCACTTGGGAGGCAATGCGGCAGAGTGGAGGAAGAGCAGCGCTGGAGGAAGATCTCTTCTGCTGGCAGGACCCATGGGGAATCCCTGCCAGCCTGCTGTGTCTGCTTCTCCAGATCCTCCCCAGCCTCTAAAGGGGGCCCGGTGCCAGAGTGTTCTCTCTCTTGCTCCTGTTGGGACCTGATCATCCAGGTCCCGTCAGGAGCAGGGAAAAGAGACCAGCTGCAAACATGAAGGTGTTGGTAATTGGGATGAGCGAAGAGAGTGGGAGGGACTGTATGGCAAGAGAACTGTTGTAGATATAATCTGGAGCAGAAAGTTTCAGACCTTTGTGTACCAGAGAAAATAATTTAAATTGAATGTGTGCTGATGTGAATAACCAGCGGTTTGAGATTAGTAAAGGCGTGACATGGTCAAATTTCTGTGCTTTGTGGAGCAGTTTTACAGCAGTGGATTGAATAAACTGCAATCATTTCAAAGAGATTACAGGAAGGCCAGAAAAAAAATTTCAATAGTCCAGGTGTGTAATAACTAATGATAAGATTAATACTTGGATACACTGCATCGGTAAGAGGGATCTAACAGAACAAATACAGAGGTGCCTATGTGCCTTAATAAAATAGGCTTCCAGAACCAGCCTCTTTAGTGTGTAAACGCTGACACGCATGTTTATACCTGCTCTGAAGCAGGTATAGATATGTGCATATGTTCTACATTCATATCCATATATTTTATAAAATATATGATATATCACAACTCCATACCTGCTCTGCCCAAACTATGTCCCCAGGAACACCTACACACAGCATGCATATAAGTACATTATTATAAAAGGCCTGTCGTCATCTAAAACAGCCTTAGCACGCAGAAAACTCTTTATAAAATTGCCTTCATTTATTTAAATAGATGCAGTTAGTGTTTCCTGATCCTAATACTAAAATTCTAGAGGCCACAAATGGGATAAATACTGTCCAGCTAATATTCAGCGCTATTTAGCTGGCCAGGAACAGTTCCTAGTCAATTAAATAGCACTTAACCTGCTAATTGTGAACATTGAGCGGGAGATTGCTGGTTATCTCCCGCCAAATATTTGCAGTCAGTGCATAGCCGCAGATTCTACATAGTTATTTTGTCCCCCAAAAAAGGAGGACACATGCCCCGCCCCCACCACACACCCTGCCCCTTTCATGCCCTTGCTCCTCCCCTGTCACATTTTCCCCTTCCCCCTGTCACACCCCGTCACCTCCCCTCCCCATCACCCCCCTCCCCTTACCTTACTACTGCCCTGGTGGTCTAGTGACCTCTTGCGCCTTCAGGGCAGGAAAGAGCCCCCTCTTTCCTACCCGGAGCGCTGCCCTGCATGCATCCTTCCTGTTGCTGATCTCAGCGCTGATTCAAAATGGCCGCCGAGAGTTGAAGTCTTGCGAGGTCACGTCAACTCTTGGCGGCCATTTTGAATTGGCGCCGAGATCAGCAACAGGAAGGATGCATGCAGGGCAGCGCTCCGGGTAGGAAAGAGGGGGCTCTTTCCTGCCCTGAAGGCGCAAGAGGTCACTAGACCACCAGGGCAGTAGTAAGTAAGGGGAGGCTAGCAATCTGCCCATTTGTCCGCCCACCAGCCTGCCCGTTTGTCCAGAAATCCAGACAAACGGGCAGATTGGCAAAACCTGCCCGGTTGCCCGGACATGTCCTCAAAAAGAGGACATGTCCGGGTAAATCCGGACATATGGTAACCCTATACATAGTGTGCCTAGAGATCTGTGCTAAAATCGGTGTGGATTCTATGTGTAACTTAACAAGCTTAGGGGTCCCTTTACCAAGCTGCGGGAAAACGGGTCCTGCGCTAGCGGCAGGGGCAGTTTTTCCCCTGCACCAGGGCCCTTTATGCCACAGCGGGTAAAAAGCCCCCAGACAAACATGCCCATGTGGTAAAAGAACTCTTACCATATGGCCATGTGGCAGGGAGCCCTTACCATCATCTACTGAGGTGGCAATAAGGGCTCCTGCGGTACCCCAGTGGTAACCGGGCAGCACGCGTCGATGCCTGATTACCATCGGGTTACCACCACACAAGCCATTTCCAGGGGTTTTCTTTTTCCCCTGGAAATGGTGTGCGCTCGCGGCCAAGTTGGGCCGGCAATAGTCCAAATTTAGTGTTCAGTAAGCCCGCATTGGGCATACTGACGCTTTCTAAAAGACTCCCTTAACAAGCTAATGATCGCTGATAACAGCACTTAAGCAATAATGAGCACTAATTGGCACTAATTTGAATTTATGCACACAACTCGCTAAGCGTATTCTGTAACGAAGTGCACCAAACTTCTAAAGCATGCAGGCAAAAAGGGGCATGGTTATGGTTATGGAATGGGCATTTTGTGCGCTATCTGTGAATATTCAGTGCTTTGCCGGCCAAGTTAAGTGATCTAATTGTGACATCAAAATAGCAGGCCTATCTTTGGCCGCTACAAACGTAACTGACCAGCGCTGAATATTAACCTAACTGGTTAAGGTTATAGCAGCCAGACCCCCCCCCCCCCCCCCCCCCCGGATATTCAATGCCGGTCACCAGAAATGGCCCAGCATTGAATATCTGGGCTCACCACTGACCACCGGACTTAGCCAACCTGCCTCCCGTGAGCTGAATATCGGCCTCTATATGTTCTGGATCATCATTTTGCAGTTTGTGGTTAGGATAAATGAAAGTACCTCTGACGTTTTGTTACATTTGTTACATTCTTTTCAGGGTCGTACAAACAATTAAATTGAAATATTAAGCCATGTTGGATTCAATATTCAAGAGCTTTATTGGCATGACAATTTCACATGTATTGCCAAAAATAATGTATAGATCAGTAATCAAAAATAAATAAAAGGGGAAAATGTTATTTTTGTTTTTTAAACAATTTATGGTCCGCTCATGCTGCTGTTCATGGCAAATGACAATAAAATATTAACAGTAAAATAAAATTACAGGGTACAGCCAGGACAATAACGGTGGCAATTTCCAGGTTCTGGTGGTGGTTGTATTGTCTCTTTTTCCATGTATTGTTAGAAGCGAAATGATAGACCCACCCCCTTCCCTCTCACCCTGCCACCAGCACCACAAACACATGCACACAGCTGAAAAGCAAACAGCACGGCTTTACGTGTGAAATGATTGTTTTTAATCTTTGAGTAATTATTTATAAGTAGGGTTATTTGCACTCCAGCTGTCTTTTCCTGTGCTTGGTCTCTGCCTCCATTCTCAGCAACGTACCATTTGGCCAACATAAACAACAAGCTACTGGCTTTCTAGATGGCCACTTAAGAGCACCAGTTCAACCTGAGACATGTCACTTTATTTCTCAGTGACCTTGAACAGAGGTGAAGACTTGATGGATGGAGTCCTCCTGAGGACAATGCAGGTTGTGACATCAGGACTTCTTTCCTCATTGTTACTCATGCATGACAGTCAGTACTAAGCTTTTCTTGAAATTATTCTTATGTATCAGTGATAATAAACCAGCCTTCTATGGCAATGAATGAAATCTCTCCTGATGTTTTCTGTTTGTTTGTTTGTTTGTTTTAAGGTTCAAAGAGGATTATTTTATAATGATTAGAACAGGACCAAAGGAGAGGATAGAAAAGGGAATGTTAAATGCCGAGGAAAAGGTCAAGCAATGCACTGGTGGTGGGCAATAAAGATCAAGCGATGCACTAGTGGGCAATAAAGATTTTTTTTCCAGTAGAACTTAATAAATGTTTTTAGACAATTGCAAAAGGAGTACCAACAGGGAAGACATTTTTTTGACCGTTTTATGCATTTTCTTACTATCACAAAGTGAACAAGATGTCGCATTTGGTTCTGAGTCAGGCACATAGAAGGGTGGAAAAAACAGAATGGGTTCCTTTCACTAACAATGTGCATGTATTATTTGTGCTTTGGTCAGCGCTGAATATTGATGTTCAGTGCCGATTGGTATCCAGGAACCAGTGCTGAGTATCCAGATTATTTATTTATTTATTTAATACATTTATGCCCCACATTTTCCCACTACTTTTAGGCTCAATGTGGCTTACACATAACCGTAGGGTAGGCTACAGTTCAGAACAGTGGCGTAGCCACAGGTGGGCCTGGGTGGGCCGGGGCCCATCCACTTAGGGCTCAGGCCCACCCAACAGCAGCGCATATTTAGTGCTAGCTAGTGGGGATCCCAAGCTTTGCCAGCTGAAGACCTGATGATGCTGAAAACACTGCTTTCCACTTCAGCAGTCTAAGCTTCCTAAGTTGCTGATACTGGCCTCATTGCATTGGGGGGGGGGGGGGAGGGGAGGAGAACACTTGGTGCCCACCCACTTCTTGACTAGGCCCACCCAAAATCTGCTGTCTGGCTACGCCTCTGGTTCAGAAAGTATAAATGAACAATGTAATAGTAGGTTATTAAGCATATAGGTATAATATAAAACAACAGAGATAACAAAAGATAGTACAGGGTAATACAAGATAATAAGGTCCATGGATTTTGCTGAAAACAGGAAAAGTAAGATTAGGTTGAGTCTAGAAGGTATGCCTTTTTGAACACGGTGGTCTTCAATAATTATATTTCATTACACTTACCACCCTTGTTAAATAGAGGCGGGGGGGGGGGGGGGGATGTTTAGAATAATGGCATTTATTAGCCAAAATTCAGCCTAAGTGCTATTTTATGAATACCTGCTTAATTTACATAAGCCAAATTTGCAAGGCAGCGTAGACAGAGGTGGAGTATGGACACAGCCCACAGACATGATTTATAGAATACTATAAATGATCCAACCGATATTCATATCTAAGCACTAATATTCAGCATGGGATAGACAGCGTATAGGACTAAAAAAAATCAGTGCCAAAACAAAATACACCTAGGTGTACTTTATAGAATAAGCCTAAATTTCCACACTGTTTATGGAATACACTGAGCGCCCATCTGCATGACTAAATTTACTCATGGACAGTTACACCAAGTAAAACTTGGTGTAAATGCCGAAGCCTAAATTAGATGCAGCCCGGGTGTATTCTATAACAATACACATACAGATTAGCAATGCCCATGACCCGCCCATCCCACGTCCATGGCCATGCCCCCTTTTCAAGTATGCAACTTAGAATCACATGCATCACTTTACAGGAAGTTACATCAGAGAGTCGGCTGCAGTAAAGGGAAGCGGCGGGTGCTGGCAGTAGGACAGCATATGGGAAGCGCTGCCACCGCTGGCTTTTGAAACATGATGAAACAAAGTAGAGCACCACTAACGGGGTGGAGGAAGGAAGGGGGAGATGCCGTTCCCTGAAGAATGCAGCATTGCCCGATTACCACTGAGTAACCCCTGAGGAAATATTTTTGAATAGTTCCACCAGCACCAGAAATGCCATGCACTGGGGGTGGAAATACCACTGGTGCCTGCGTTGGGCCTCCAGATTGGCGTATGATAAGCCTGCGGTGGGCCTACCGCCACTTAGTAAAAGGTCCCCATAGCTAGGTGGGCAAAGATAGCACTGCCCACTTGGTTACGGAGACACCGACACTGAATATGGCCAGTTACTTCAGAACTGCCAGCTCTTCCCCAACTCCATCACCGGCCTGCCCTGGCACTAAACAAGCAGTGATCAAAGCTGATATCCAGCAGCACTGCTCGATTAAATGCTGCTGAATATCGACCTTATTGTTTTTAAACATTCAAAATTTGGTGTAAATCTAAACTAATCCAAGTAAGTCTGGGATTTCTGGAAAAGTCCCATTGAAATCAGGTCTGTTTAACTAAATAATCTGTGTTAAATAGTTCCACATTCACATGCGGCTTGAATCAAGTATCTTCCCATTCCTCGTATAAATTCAGGCAGTGGCAGTCAGCATTTTTCTGGCCACCAGTGACATTACCCTGGATATTCAATACTGGGGCCACGTCCAGGCACCACATTGAATATCTGGGTATACGCAGACGGGGTAACACTTATGTGGCTAAGTGCAATATTCAGCACTTAACTGCAGAAGGTAAGCCGAATAAAGATAGGAGGAGATTCTATATAGGGCACCTAAAAAAAAAAAATTTGATGCTGAAATCAGTGCCAACTAAGCGGCCGTTTCTTGAAAAAACAAAGACCTGTCTGTTGCCCGCTGCAGTAAATGGGGGCTTTGGCGCGCATCAGAAACACACGCTGACACCAGCGCAGGTCCCCTTTTGCTGCAGCTTCATAAAAGGACCCTATTATTATTTTTCATGAAAATACTCATAAAAATCTAAACATTTTATAAACTGCTTGTAGCTAATTGTAGAGCATTTCCGATGACTCCCATTGCAAGCCTCAGTGTTTATGCACATGGAAATGTGCCTGGACTTAATGCAGAAGACAGGATCTGTCTCTAACATTTTCGTGGTTCAAAAAATGTAAACGTTAAAGAAAACAAACTGTATTCTGTGTTTATGTTCCCAAGCATCAATTGGTGTTACTCTACAAAACATATCATTTGCGCTTAATTAATTTTATCTTCGTCTCTCTTCTCTGTGATCACAGATGCCTCACTCTAACTGGTTTTCTTGACTTCATCTTCAACCATGAAATACACAAGGCTCTAAATAGGAAAGACATATGCAATTCATCGTGAGAACAGCAATGGCAAATCCATGACTAAACCAGCAAAACAGAGGCAACCTATAGGTCCCTGGGCTGGTGTTAAGGCTATTAGAGGCCCTAAGACTTGAATCTCCAACTTTGTCCCCTTCCTCAACCACTAATTATTTTTTCCAACCAATGGGAGTCATTGACCCTTCCAATAGGATACTGTAACAATGCCTAACTGATCATCATACTTTAAATATTAGGCTTTTTGCATATATCTACATAATGTGGGCTATTACAAAAATAATGTACCTGGGTAAATAGCTATCTTGGTACATGGGCTGTTTGAAAGTTACAACAACAGAAGAGAGGGTCAAAGTAAACAGAATAGAAATACAAAGAAGCACCAGGAGCCGTTCAAGCATGGGATAGTCATGAATCTTTGATTGGTAGACCCACACAGGCCGTGCTTTGGCATCAAGGACCTGCATCAGGGATCAATGAGGTAAATATATACTTTTAAGATAATGATCTAAAAGCTCCTGTGGTCAGCAGACTTGCATCTAGCCTTTTATTCCTTTTGGCACTTTCATCCCTGGGCGTCTAACATCCTTGCACCAGTCCTGAATGCATACAGCCAAATGGGAGCTTTGTATTCTTGTGGCTGCTGCTGCCTTTTTAAAAAGAAAATGAGGCTTATAGGGCCAGTGGGAGAGATTTGAACATGAATATACTATACTGGATCTAAATTTTAATCTTGAATCCAATGTACAGTCTGAACAAAAGACAAATTGTGCTTTGTTAAGTTTAATCCACTAAGTTCCTTATTTTTATAAACACCATTAACCTATTTTATAAACAAAAAGACAGATTTCACCTAATAACCTTTTGATATGCCAAAGTCTGCTTTCCCATCCTACTCTCCTCCCCTCATTTCCCAAAAGTTCACTCTAAAAATAACGTGAAACCCTTTTCCTTCAGAGAACACTATCAATCCTGTGTTTTGTTTAACAAACTTTTGGAACATTCCGAGTTTCTGAATTCTAACCTAAGAGAGCTGGAATGCTTTCCCTCTGCACCTTCAGCTAGTATTCTCTTCCAAAATGGTTCACACAGGGCAGAGATGTTTTTGGGAGAAATCCAGAGGCCGCATTCCTATCACAGCTGGAGAACAGAAAGGTTGCCTTTAGGTTTCTGGGTCTGCTAGGAGGAAGAAAATCTAATGAATGGATAACTGAGCACAGCTGATATAAAATTTATTTTTATTTATTCACTTGTATCCCACAATTATCCGAGTTTCAGTTCATTGATAGATAGATATCTGAGGTGCCACAAATAGTTCTAGTTTTCCAAGTAACCAAATAATATGTCACCTACAAACATGAATATTCATTGAGGATATCCTGAAAACCAAGCCTTTTTATAGGCCTTAAGGACCAGGATCATACTTCTCTCAATATTTATACTTTGGTTTGTTAATAGGATAATTCTAGACCTATGAAAGAGCATCCATTTTGCAGTTACTGGAGAGAAAATTTTATTTATTTATTTATTTATTTATTTGGATTTAGCTCACTGCTAGGTTAAGGTAAGTTACGTTTAGGGGGTCTGTTACTGAGGTGTGTTAGCATTTTTACCTCACGCTAAAAATCAACTGATGTTAAAGGCTGAGACAGCCATTATATTCCTATGGATGTTCAGTATTTAGTGCCAGCTGATTTTTAGCATGAGCTAAAAATGTTAGCACACCTTAGTAAAAGACCCCCTTGGGTACAGATGATTACAGTCTAATTGCCTCATTTACTATATAATTAAGGGAGTCTTTAAAGATTAGCACAAGTATCTACAGAAGGGCCCAAAGGCATAAAATGGGTCCTGTGACAGATAACATGCACTAATCTTTAGTAAAAGACTCCCTAAGTAACACAAGCTTTTTATTCTCAGTACAGCCTACTTATTCTCTGGATTGTATAAAGATCACCCAAATTTGGGAGCCCAGAATTGGGCATGGATCCTGGATCTGCATACAAAATAATTAGTTAATGGGCTCCAATGATTTAGTTATTGGAGTTAACAAGCACTTAATTAGTGTTTAATCCACCCCTCTATAGACCCCCGTGGGATCCTTCCACACGGAGGTGTACAGAGGGGTGGATTAAACATTGGTGACCCCGGATTGCTGATCTGACACAATAGCCCCCCAATACTGTCCTTCTTTCCCTGATTTTTGAACGCAGTGGGGATGAATATTTGCGTTCAAACTTTCGTTTCTGTCTTTCAATATTCTGTTCTGTTCTTTCTCACCCTCTTTTCTTTCTTCTATTCTGTCCATTTTTTTTGATTTGCGTGATGTGCGCAAGAGTGTGCTTGCTGTGTGATTGGTGCATAACAACGAATCCAGGCGACTGCGATTTGGAGTTTGCTGACTGTTTATATCACGCTCAATTCTTTGGATTGGTCTTGATGCGAGCATTCTGGCTCAACGATCCTTAGAGGTTGCGCGTTCTCTTTTTCTCTTTCCTGTTCTCTTCTCTCCTCTTTTATACCCCTACGCTCTCTGTATGCTTTCTGGCTCACTACAGATGTTCTGCCTGCTTCAGACGCGTTTCTGTTCCCTTCCCATTCTATTCTCGGTTTTCCTTTATTCTCACATCTATTGTCTCTACCTATGAACTCCCCTACTTGCCCTTCTGACTTCCTCTGTTCTTTTCCCTTGTGCGGTTCCTTCGCCGCCTCCCTTCTGTTCAGGTCACCAGTATCTGGCAGAATCCCAAAGAGTAGTAGCATTCCATGCTACCAATCCCAGAGATAAGTAGTGGCTTCCCCCATGTCTGTCTTAATATGAGATCGTGGACTTTTCCTCTAGGAACTTGTCCAAACCTTTTCTAAACCCAGATACACTAACTGCTGTTACCACATCTGTATTCGTGGGATGCAGTGCTTTCTCTCTCTTATGTCTTCTCTGTACTTATATGTCTGAAGATCTTGGGTTGAGTCTGATCCAGACACAGTTCTGTTCCGTCTTACCCAGAATCTACTTTCTGTTCCTTCATGTCCCTTATTTCTCCTACTCTCTATGATTTCACTTTTTCCTGTGGTTATCTCCTCGCCACTTGCTCTTCCGTTATACTTTTTCTATTACTGTCAGTGAACTCTATAACCTTCGCATCTCCTGCAGTGCACTCTATGCTTTCTCCGCTCCTTTCTTCGTACTTGGTTTTGTCATTGTCATTTTTGACCCGGTGGTTTTACCCTGGTCTGCACCACTAAAATTCCTTGAAACACTATGCCTGTTTCTCTGTTCTTCAAAACTGACAACTCAAAACTGACAATAATTATAATCTGCACACAGATCTGTCTGCACATTATACTGTAACAATGGGCAGCATTATCTCCCCTAACCAGTGACCCCTTTCCATTCATTCCTTCCTTGCTGTCTTTATTCCTCTCCCAGTATCTCTCCGCTGTCTTTTTTCCCTTAACTGTTATAGGTATTACTTTGGTGATGTAGGTAATATTGTCATCCCAATAAAGTTATCTGAATCTGTTTCTTTTGTCGGTATCTGTCTGCTGCACTTGCTGTAACCTAGCAGCTGCCAATGGGAAAGCCAACTCCCTCCTCCCTTGCAGTCTATTAAATAGGCTGCAGGGGGAGGCAGGAGTCAGCCAAGGAGGTTAGATTGAGAACAGAAGATGGTGTGAGTCAATCTAGCTCATTATACAGGCTGAAGCCAGTAGGTGGAGCTTGCTGGCAGTAGGCAGAGATTGCCACCATTTTTGCTCAACGAAACAATAGCAAATGCTATTGAAAACAATATCAAAATATTATTAGAAGTAACAGACTGCCTATGCGTTGTCCATCTGTAAAAAATCAAAAGCTGTTCCAGTTGGACAGGTAGTGCCTTAAAAGGTGGAGGACAAAAGAATTTTTTTAAACTTTGACAGCTTTTTAATTTATTTTAATGTGTCCCATATCTAGATATAAATATCATGAAATAAAAATTGAATATCATTAAAACAGCTTAAAAATTATTGTAGCTGGTAAAAACAGCATTTATAAACACTATATTTTGTGCTCACTTTTCTACACTGTTCTATACAATACAGATGGCCAAATGTCTGTAAGGATATCCTGTTTCCAGATTGGGAAGCCTGGTGTTATAAAGATGAATATATTGAAATTAAATGGAAGTAAAATTATTCTCTCCTTTCATTGAGGCACATGTAATAACATCTTTACTTCGTGTGTTTTGTAGAAGTTTACATTTTAGAAACACAAATGGATTATTCTGTTTTGAGCATGTTTCAGGGACAATTGGTTTTATAAGTTAAAATAAAAATAAATATTTTGTTTCATGCAGATCTCTTTTGTTTAAACATATCTAAATGGGCTATAAGTCCCTAATGAAGTCCATTGGTTTTCCTATATTTTGTTCTTGTCATGACGTATACTGTGCCAAAACTGAAAGCTCATCTCTTCTATCTGGTCAATCATAAAAGGAGTTCATTGTGAACACTACCCACTCTAAAAGGTTGTTTTGTGGCTGTGCATGAGGTATTGTGATATTGACTAAATAAGCATAAGTTTTTGTTCCTAGTCATGCATCCAAGGGTTATGTAATCCTTTCAAGAAAGCCAGACAATCGTTTAACTTATTAGTGGAAAATAACAACAGAGGCATGGTATGGAACAAGTTATTTTGAGTTAGTCTTCGCTGGTCCAAACTTGCTTTCCTTGTGCCATCACCATCCACATCCACATTATCCCAAGCAAGCTCAGGTTCAATGCGGCTTACATTTGAAAAGACAGTGAGACAGAATAGAATTCAGTTATATCATGGGGGCAAGTAGATGGATATGTCTGAAACATTTAAGAAAGTTGAGATTAGCATATACACCCAACTGGGCATTTAAAAGTCTGTCCTTTAATGAAACCACGTGTTCAGAAATCATAGCCATAAGTATAGACAGCTATTCAAACATTATCACATGCACACACCAGACCAGGCATCCCTACACACATTACAAAAGAAAACAACTTCTACAGAGTACATCCAAAACTTACATTTTATTTTCTCATTTCCATCTTCCAAAATTCTAGACAGCAGATGTACAGATCAATAGGATCCAAAACAGTCCAAAACAAGCAAAGTCAGAAACAACACAGTTTATACCTAATTTTTCAACCATCCTTAAGATTCAATTTTGGGTTTAAGCAGAACAATATGCAATTAAGAAGTGGATAAACGAATTAAAACAAAGTTTAAAGCAAATGTCCTTAATACATAATTGGTAGCAATAATGAAATAGTGATGGAATATTCACATAGCAAGCAGCCTGAGTCAACAGATTTATTTTCCACTGAACATAATTAACTTTGTCTGAACTTGGAGAATAATAGTGTTCTGAACTGAACAATGTTGGCACATTTAGACTGACTCTGGACAGAACTTCTTTATGAAGGAAGCCCTTCCCTTACTATTCAATATCCCCCTGTGAAATAGTAGTAATAAAAAAGGCAAGTACATTTCTATAATAAACCACTGCATTCCACAGAACAAAAGTAGCAAGTTCTCACATGCCATCTTTTCTTTTGAAGTAGGCACATGAAAAAAAAAAGATTGTTAAATGCTTCCAGGTTTCAAACTAATTAGTGATTGTTTGTTTTTAAATTGTACTCATAAATAGTAAGTCTTGTTAAACACCTGATCCTGATTCTCATAACATGATAAGAGTTTTGGTGGCCCTTTACTAGAAGAAAAACATCTCTGCATGAATACAGGGATTCCCTAAAACTAGCCCATCTAAATGACACAATGATTTACAATTTAGACTAATTACTACTCTAACCAATGAAACCAATACTTCCTCTGTGTACATTTGTATGTTGCACAAGCTGGCATATTTGAAAATATAAATGAAATCAAATAAAAAGGCTACCAACAATAAAGAACAACAATGTGGATAGAACAGCTCATAGGTTTGCTTGCTTTATTTTGGGTGAGTGGGGATGACAGCTACATGGAGAGGGGAAAGGGAAATGAAACTAATTGGTTTCAGCTTTTTGACATAATGCCATCTCCTGCTCTCAATCTAACCTCCTTGAAGCTAGCTAACAAGCTGAAGGAGGAGGTGGGAGCAGTAGCTAGGATACAGAGGAAGTTCTTTCCTGTGCAGAGTTGCCAGTTGTGGTATTCCCACCAAATTGGATGGGTTCCCATGACGTCCAGTATCATTTTTTGAAAGTCACGGGTTGTGGTATTTTTGGACGCTTTTTAATCCCCAAAGCCGCAGGTTGATCAATCTGCTGCTCGCTCCCTCCTATTCGTCCTAATTGGACCAATAGGAGGGTGAGGAAGGTGGGATCTGGCCCTTTTACAGTTAAATAGCTGCCCGCACACTGCACTGGCATGCTCGCCTCACTCCCATCATGAGACTCGTAGTGGTGGACACCGGTCTGTGCTGTGGTGGCCCCCTTGTGGTGGCTGGCCAGCTGGCAGGAGGCTGTGAACTGTGCCCAGCCCAGGTGTGTGTAGCTGCTAGCACCTAGGAGCCAGGGTAAGCACAGACTGACCAAGGGAGACACGAGTCCAGACTCAGAGCAGAGGAAGAGGAGGGGGCTGGGCTGTGGAGGGACAGGAGGGGAGCTGTAAAAAATGCTTGCTAGTCTAGGGAGGGGGTCAGGGGTTCCTGCAATAAATGCTGGACTACAGTATTTACCCCCACACCTACCTCCCTAGGCTAGCAAGCATTTTTTTACAGCTCCTGTCTCATCCCACAGCCTGCCCCCCCCCCCCCCCCCCACTCTTCCTCTGCTCTGAGTCTGAACTGGTGGCTCTATCTACGTTGTTCATTATTGTTGATAGCATTTTTATATGATCTCATGGGGCAGTTTGGCAAACTGAAGAGTAGCAAATCTCCTGGACCGGATGGTATTCATCCTAGAATACTGATAGAACTGAAAAATGAGCTTGCGGAGCTACTGCTAGTGATATGCAATTTATCCTTAAAATCGAGCGTGGTACCGGAAGATTGGAGGGTGGCCAATGTAACCCCCATTTTTAAAAAAGGTTCCAGGGGAGATCTGGGAAATTATAGACCGGTAAGTCTGACATCGGTGCTGGGGAAAATGGTAGAGGCTATTATTTAAAACAAAATTACAGAGCACATCCAAGGACATGGATTACTGAGACCGAGTCAGCACGGCTTTTGTGTGGGGAAATCTTGCCTGACCAATTTACTTCAATTCTTTGAAGGAGTAAACAAACATGTGGACAAAGGGGAGCCGGTTGATATTGTATATCTGGATTTTCAAAAGGCGTTTGACAAGGTACCTCATGAAAGGCTACACAGGAAATTGGAGGGTCATGGGATAGGAGGAAAAGTCCTATTGTGGATTAAAAACTGGTTGAAGGATAGGAAACAGAGAGTAGGATTAAATGGGCAGTATTCACAATGGAGAAGGGTGGTTAGTGGGGTTCCTCAGGGGTCTGTGCTAGGACTGCTGCTTTTTAATATATTTATAAATGATTTAGAGATGGGAGTAACTAGCGAGGTAATTAAATTTGCTGATGACACAAAGTTATTCAAAGTCGTTAACTCGCGACAGGATTGTGAAGAATTACAGAAGGACCTTGCGAGACTGGGAGACTGGGCAGCTAGATGACAGATGACGTTTAATGTGAGCAAATGCAAGGCGATGCATGTGGGAAAAAAGAACCCGAATTATAGCTACGTCATGCAAGGTTCCATGTTAGGAGTTACGGACCAAGAAAGAGATCTGGGTGTCGTCGTCGATAATACACTGAAACCTTCTGCTCAGTGTGCTGCTGCGGCTAGGAAAGCGAATAGAATGTTGGGTATTATTAGGAAAGGTATGGAAAACAAGTGTGAGGATGTTATAATGCCGTTGTATCGCTCCATGGTGCCCCTGCACCTTGAGTATTGTGTTCAATTCTGGTCGCCACATCTCAAGAAAGATATAGTGGAATTGGAAAAGGTGCAGCGAAGGGCGACTAAAATGATAGCGGGGATGGGACGACTTCCCTATGAAGAAAGACTAAGGAGGCTAGGGCTTTTCAGCTTGGAGAAGAGACGGCTGAGGGGAGACATGATAGAGGTGTATAAAAAAATGAGTGGAGTGGAACAGGTGGATGTGAAGCGTCTGTTCACGCTTTCCAAAAATACTAGGACTAGGGGGCATGCGATGAAACTACAGTGTAGTAAATTTAAAACAAATCGGAGAAAAGTTTTCTTCACCCAATGCGTAATTAAACTGTAGAATTCGTTGCCGGAGAATGTGGTGAAGGCGGTTAGCTTGGCAGAGTTTAAAAAGGGGTTAGACGGTTTCCTAAAGGAGAAGTACTAAATGGACTTGGGGAAAATCCACAATTCCAGGAATAACATGTATAGAATGTTTGTACGTTTGGGATGCTTGCCAGGTGCCTTGGCCTGGATTGGCCGCTGTCGTGGACAGGATGCTGGGCTCGATGGACCCTTGGTCTTTTCCCAGTGTGGCATTACTTATGTACTTATGTGCAATAATATTTTCACACATGCTATTGCCAGCTTGTACAGTATATGGATGTACACAGAGGAAGGAAGTAATGGTTTCATCAGAGTGGTACTTGGTTCTAAATTGTAAATCATTTTGCCCATTTTGAGGGGCTGGTTATAGGGACTCTCTGTATTTGTGTAGCGATGTTTTCACATAGTAAAGGGCTACAAAAACAGACATCATGTTATGAGAATCATGTGCTTAACAGTCAGACTTACTATTTATAAGTACAATTTTTTAAAAAGCATTAATTAGGTTGAAACCTGGGAGTGTTTAACATTAAAAAATATATATTAATAATATTATGCAGATGATTTTGCTGCTGATGCTGATTATGATGATTACAACCTTAATATTCATGTTAACCTTATTAATATTCATATATACCTTATTAATATTCATATTAATATTTGGCTATTTTTTGGGCTACTTTTGGCCACAAATTTGACTGGAAAACTTTTTTGTCATCTGTGTTTTCCTATAGCTCTGCAATATGGAGCTTGTTGCCCCAGATCTACAGACTTACAGGAGAAAATATGGGTGCTCAGGCATCCACAGCACCCACAGAGCTGGTGCCTATGGTGGACTGTTAAAGTTCACATGCTGCTGTAGACACACTTTCTTGTATATGAGTATACAACCATCCAATTTTATAAAAGCAGTTTCTCACATATAAATCCTGCTTTCAGTCCAGGAAATGTTTTACCAAATTACCCCAAGGGGGTAATTCTGTAATGCAAGTGCTAACATTTACATGTGTAAATGTTTAGAATACTGGCTCATACTTGTACAGATGTTGATACTCCACTTAAATGCTATGAGAGCATCATCAATGTATTTTTTGAGTCACATTCGCTGTTTTCTTTGTGTTTTCAAGTCTGCAAGGGCTTTTGTTCTTCTGTGTGTATGTCATCATACCTTACATAGAACATATTTTACAGTTAGTGTGGAGTCTGGGTGACCCATGGGCGGGAATTCCACTTATGTGCATAACTTACAGTTAATACTATAAGTTACGTGTATATTTGCAGCATTTAGGTGCATGCATGTACATCATTTCTATGGCTGGCATAAGCCTAAGGCTGCAAACTGGATCCAGATTCACAGGACAGGGTTAATCCAGGCCTGGGATTACCCCAAATGCATGCTGGGACTGGTTGTCTTGCTTTTCTTAGAAAATGAAACGGAGAGATCAGAACTACAAGTCCCTGCATGCAACAGGGTAAACCCAGGACTGGATCGACCCTGTCCTGCGACTCTGGATCCAGTTGGCAGCTTTATACCTAAATGATAGGCATGTGTTTTATCTGTTAGTAGGTGTCTACTTTCCTTTATAGCAGGGGTTCTCAATCCAGTCCTCTGGACACACCCAGTCAAGATACCCATCATGAACATGTATCAAATAAATTTGCAAGCACTGCTTCTATTGTATGCAAATCTATTAAATGCATATTCATTTGGTTTTCTTGAAAACCAGACTGGCTTGGAGTGTCCTATGGACTGAGTTGAAAACCCCTGCTTTATAGAATGCATGGCTCTATATAGGTGCACTGTTATAGAATTGCATTATATACATCTTTTATGTGCTGTGCAAATCACAAAAATAATACAAATATTTGAAAAGCAGAAATAGTGGTGTAGAGGGACAGGAAGGGTGCACTCTTAATACAACTGTGCACTTAAAAAGGCAGATTTAACTGTTTTGCAGGTTAAATACACTCCTTCTACTCATGTCACCTCCAGTAATAATGTTACAAAACTAATATTAATCCTCCATTTAAGGCAGTTAGAGAAAAAAGGTCAAAGAGTTAAGGAGAGGTTACTGCTACTGCTTATCTCTGCATAGCCCTCCTGGAACACCAGGAATGTGAATTACAAGGAACTTGTTCCAGCCTTTTTTTCTGTAATTTATTGCTTTAAGTGCAGGATTAATAGTGCTCTCTCAGTTCTGTTAAGTAGCTTGTGTGTGAGAAAGGAGTGTATTTAATGGCCTTAGTACTCAAATCTGCTTTTACAAGGGTGCATGTGGCATAGGGTTTCCAGAATTAAGTTGTTTGCTTTATGGCGGTGTCATGGAAAACAAGCAATGGCTTCAGCTGCCAAGGTGAACAGTTGAAAATCATTTTACAGCAAAGTTTTTTCTTTCTCTTGAATAAGATACCCTGAACTAATTATATTAAAGATGGGCTGATCCAAAGAAAATTAGCTAACAACTTATGCATCCAGCTTCTCCTACGTAAGCGCACAACTATGGAATGGACTCCCAAAAGCTGTAAAAACAATCCATGACCATCTAAACTTCAGAAAATCACTAAAAACCAACCTCTTCAAAAAGGCTTACCCCACCGATCCAAGTAAATCCCCACACCCAGCAACACAGCACAGCCAATGATCCTACTGGACAATATACAATCTTCATTCCCTTCGACCTCACGGTGCCTGACACACACCTACCTCTTTCGACCACAATACAACCTTGTATTTGTTACCAACCGACTGGAAAACGCCTTTATGGTACAATGTAAGCCACATTGAGCCTGCAAATAGGTGGGAAAATGTGGGGTACAAATGTAACAAATAAATAAATAAAATAAATAAATTAGTTACCAATCACAGATAGGTATCAAGCCATTACTTACTACCATCAAGCCATAACTGTGACTCCCTCCCAGTGGAGCTGTGAATACTGCAAACATGCAAAGTCCTCAATTCCAGCGTCAGCCCCAGTCAACAGAAGATCCAACTTGGCGATCAACCTGGAAACCTTCCAGATGGTTGTATAGACACTTGACGCCTTAGCCACTTGGTTGACTAAACAATTCTTTTCATTCATGTTAAGAACACAGAAGTTCTATACATCAATGCATAACAAATGCCATATTCATCTCATAGCGCTTTTGGTTCTTATGACTAGTAAAAGAATGACCTAATGCTGACTGTGTAGATATTCAAACTGAACTACTGAAGTTGGCTGGCCCTGTGGCTCAGGCAATAGCATTGCACAGTGCTCTGCAGGATATATGAATCTGCCTTTTTCCTCTGCTATCCTTCAAGGCAAGAAAGGCCTGGGCATACCATGGAGCAATCTACTCAGGCCTGGAGAGGTAAGGAAGACAGCTGCCACCCCCTGTGTACTTCAAAAGGTAAAATTCCTTGATGAAATCATGGGCTGCTTTATGGAACAGCTGGTTCAGGAACCAACAAAAAGGAGAACAATTCTAGACCTAGTCCTTAATGGAGCGCATGATCTGGTGCAGGAGGTAAAGCACTTACATTAAAGCACTTACAGCTAGTACAATCCACCACCATCAAACTTCTGCATAATGCCTGCAAATTTGATCATGTCACATCCCTCCTGAAGCTAGAGCAGTGGCTCCCCATCTCGTATCAGGTGACTTACAAGCTTTTCCTTCTGGTGTATAGAGGTTTATCACAATCATCTCCAGACTACATCTCCAAGCTTCTCATCCCGTATTTTCCTTCCCACTCTCTTCGTTCCTTGCAGCAGTTCCTTCTTCATCTTCCACTACCTTCAATTATCTGTCTCAATGTGCCTCTGCATACAAAGGTCCCAAACTCTGGTATATGCTCCCCCAGTATATAAAAATGGAACCCTCCTACTCCACCTTCAAAAAACTCCTTAAATCCTGGCTCTTTAACCAGGCTTTTCCATGCTAACTCTGTTTCGCTGTTTAGCATACCTTCTTCCCTTCCCCCCCCCCCCCCTCTATTAATCCTTGTGTCCTTCCCTCCTTCCATTTCCCTCTCTTAGAGCTAGATTCATCAACCAAACAAAAAACGAACAATGCACCAAAAAAACAAGTCGCACATGTTCGGTGCGGTATTGTAAAGTACAATGCATTAAACTGGTGTAATCCCCGTCGGTAATCGGCCCCTAAAGCATGCATAGAGCAGCCAAGCGTTATGCTGGCTGCTCTGCGCATGCCACAAATGTAAAAAAAACAAAACACAAACACCTGGATCGGGAGGGGGAAAAGACGCTCGTCAGGAGCATCCTTTATGGACGGCCTTGCCCCCCCCCCCCGCCCCAGGTCGCCGCTGCTCCCCGCTTCCCCCCTGCATTAAATAAAAAAACAAAACAAAATTCAAAACTTTAGCAGCCCCGGGCCCCCCTCCTTCCTTTCTCTCAACTCTTTCTCCCCACAGCTCCGCCTCCGCCTCCGCCTCCCGCCATCCTCCGCCCCCGTGCCCCGCTCCCACTGCCACCCCTGAGGTCGTCGCCGCCACTCCCCCCCTCCACCGGTCCCCCCTCCGCCTTACCGGGCCTGCGCAGCGCCTCTCACCTCTGTGTGAAGGCGCTACATGGGCAAGAAGAACAGCTGATGCCTCGAGTCTTCGCATCTCTCCTTTCCTCCTGGGCCTGCCCCCATCTGACGTAAGGGGGCGGGCCCAGGAGGAAAGGAGAGACGCGAAGATATAAGTGAAACATCAAAGCATTTCAGTGACAGTCTAACAGGATGGGGGTGGATAGGTGAGAGACAGGAAGACATGCATAGAGACAGAAAGGTGACAAAGCAGTACAATTTTATGGTTTATAATGTGCTAGAAAACCCAGATCTTTGTTAAGTCCTGTCTGGTGGGTGTCAAAATAACTAATCATTCTGACTTCAAAGGTCTTATGTTCCTGTATTGTTTTAAAGTTCCCTTTCCTGATTCTTACCATGAAGTCACTGGTACAGTGTTCTGGTTTTGTAAAGTGCTGCCCCACAGGCTTGACATCTTTATTGGTATTGGCATTTTTCATATGGTGTCTATGTTAATTAAATCTCTTCTTTAGCATCTTACTGGTTAGTATACCTGGGTTTTAAAAAGGTTTGGACAAGTTCCTGGAGGAAAAGTCCATAGTCTGCTATTGAGATAGACATGGGGAAGCCATTGCTTGCCTCAGGATTGGTGGCAGGGAATGTTGCTACTCTGAGATTCTGAATGGAATCTATTCTTTGGTGTTCTACATGGACTGTTGCTACTATTTGGGTTTTTTCAGGTACTTGAGACCTAGATTGACCAGTGTTGGAAGCAGGATACTGGGCTAGATAGACCATTGGTCTGACCCAGTATGGATCTTCTTATGTTCTTATTATGTGTATGCATGTCAAGAAATACCAACTAAGGTCAGGTCAACGTGTAACTGCTAATTGGTGCCAATATAAAGTATCAGCTCATTATGTGCACAATTGAACTTATTCTATAACTTATGCACCCAACTTTACACACGATCCCCTTAATTCTATAAATGTCACCAAAAATTGTGCATGCAAATTTGGGTGCGCCAATTTGCACATTCAATTAAATTCGATAATGAGTTAATTAATGCAAATAATTGGCTTTTAACATGTGATTATTGGCACTAATGAGATTTAATTTACGCATCTACATTTTGGCATGGGATCTGCGCCTAAAATTTATGCGTGATCTAAAAAAGGAGGTGCAAAAATGGGAGGGTTATGTTGTAACAGGTGTTCCTAAAATTATAGAATAAAAGGGCTATGCACCTAATAAAGGCATGTACATTTGTGCCACGTTTCAGTAGGTGCAATTCCCGGGTACAAGTGCTATTCTATAAACCGCACCTAACTTTGGGACACATTTACAAAGGCGAGCCAAAAAATGGCCTGCGGTAGTGTGGGCGCATGTATTGGATGCACACTGGACCATTTCTCCACCTCATCTGGAAAAAAGGGGGGCATTTTGGGGCTGGGAAATAGACACACGGCAAAATTAAAACCAGTGTGTGTCTATTTACAGCCTGAGCTCTTAATGTCACCCATTGACTTAGCTGTAAGGGCTCACACGTTACCCATGCAGTAACCGTCCAGAATGCACCAACTGCAGATTACCACCAGGAACGCCCCCGCAGTAGAAAATTATTTTCTACAGTTGGTTTTCAGCATGCACCAAACTCAGAATTACCACCTGGTGCACACGCTAGTTGGGCGCTAATGCCAAATTGATACATGATGCAAGCAGGTAGGCTCTTATGCACCTTTGTAAAAGGGTCCCATTAACCACAGCTTATAGAATAGCACTTTTTTCAGTGCTATTTTTTTTGGTGCCATATACAGAATCAACCCTATGTGTAAAGTTGGGTGCACAGGTTTATAGAATTTGGAGGTATATATTTTTCACTTTATTATCTATTAATGTTTTAGGTTATAATCACCTTGTTGCTTTCATGAGCTATTTTATGTTTAGTTGTCTTAATTTCTTTTATTGAGAATTGTAATACACTTAAATGTATTTTTCATCAATTGGTACTTGCTAGATTTGAATAAATGAATAAACAGGAGCTTTTCCACCTTTTGGGCTAGTGAGATTCCCAGGAGCTCTAGAGGCCTGGCATCCTGGAAAGAGTGAAGAAAAGTGGAGTACAGGTTAGAAAAACAAACACTATGAATTCACCTCTCTCATATCCTAGAAATTCCAAGATCACAGGGAGTCTGCATGTTTTTTTTTTCACACCCATCTCTAACATTGAGTTATGAATAGCCAAGCAAGTTGGCTCAGATGGAATGTGAACCTTCTCATCCTCCTTAGACCTGGAGGGTGTGAGAAGGTTCGTTTAATCTAGAAGAACCAAAACTCCTTTTGGTTTAAGTCTGGATTTCATTTAAAATTAATGAAAAGCCAAAAGTGGACGACAAAGCGAAGTCAAACTCATGCTGAGCTCTGTGCCCACCTGGCAATAAAATGGCTCAGCAGAATGAATGAATTAACCTGGGAGATCCAAGCAGAGTCCCAGCAGATCTCCCCTTTTCTTTACGAAACAGCAGGTAACCACAGAAAAGAATAATAAAATCCCTCTCTTTACACCACATATGGTGGATTTAGAATTTGAAGTAGAAATCAAATCGAGTTTTGCACTGTTAACCTACAGTCATTTTAGTCTGTCAGAAACCCTGCTGAAGTTATAAGAAAAAATGACATATTTTATCTCTGCAGCATGAACCAACAATGCATAGAAAACAGGATAATATTATCCAAGAGAACAAAAGGCTTTGGGAGCAACATTAGCTATAATCTGACAACTGGGCAGCAAAGATTATTTCTTGATTTACGATAACTAGGCAGCACACTGATGCTGGAAGGGGATAATACAGACCTAAAATGATTGAATGCCACAGAAAGCAAAAATAATTCTTACAGTGCTCGATGCCGGCAAAGGTTAAAGCAACCAAGCTGTTTCTTAACAAAATGTGAAACCCATTAGTGTTTGACTACCATGCAAGAACGCGATAACACTCAAAGTGGATGTGGAACTTTTATCTAAATCTACCTCTGGAAATAAAGGTCCCCTTTTACTAAGCCGTGAAGACGCCTATGCACGCAGAACACGTGCCAAATTGGAGTTACCGAGTGGCTCTTGCAGTAATTTAAATTTTGGAGTGGGTCCGCTACACTCGTCTGAAAAATATTTTTTATTTTCTGGCGCATGTAATGGACACGCGCCAAGTGGCATTTGATGCACGTAGGTCATTATCGCCCAGATTCTTTACCCCTAGGTCTATGGCTGGCAGTAAGATCTCAGACCCAAAATGGAAGTGTGGCAAAATCTAAATTGCCGCACGTCCATTTTTGGCAAAAAAGAGGCCTTTTTTACAGGTGCACTAATAAATGCATTGGTGTGTGCCCAAAACCCATGCCTACACTACTGCAAGCCATTTTTCAGCATGCCTTTGTAAAAGGACCCCTAAGCTCTCTACATAGTGTATAGGGATGTATTTTTGGTACTACTGAGGCAAAGTTTAACAGGAATTGCTATTATGATAGCATTAATAATTTTGCATTCAAACAGGATCCCAGTGTGCTTTTAGGATTACAATACTTCAGAACTATACATTTGTAATAAAGTGTCCTGGTTGAGGATGACAAACCAGTGCTAAATAATGAGTACAAGCAGCTCAGTTTCTTCATTTTGCGAATTTCTGAAGGGAAAAATTACGGAGTTGGCTATGTGTGAGGAGAAACACGTAGATAAATTCACTAGGGTGTGCAGCCCATAAACATACATACATGTAGTAACATAGTAGGTGACGGCAGAAAAAGACCTGTATGGTCCATCCAGTCCAGTCCAACAAGATAAACTCATATGCGCTACTTTATATGTATACCTGACCTTGATTTGTATCTACCATTTTCAGGGCATAAACCGAAAAAAACCTTATATGGTAATGAAGCCCTGCCCAGAGTATCCCAGTAAGGGCAGGGCACCACCATTTTGAGGTGGCACTCGCAGAAGGGAGTGCTTACTCCCTCCTTCTGCTTCCAGGTACAAGGGGGGTGGGGGTCGGAGGATGCACTCGACCACCTAACCACTTTACCTCTATTCAGGAAATCTTGACTGCCCCAACTTGACATTTCGTCCTTTAGATTGTAAGCTCCTTCGAGCAGGGACTGTCCTTCTTTGTTAAACTGTACAGCGCTGTGTAACCCTTGTAGCGCTCTAGAAATGTTAAGTAGTAGTAGTAGGGAGGAGGCACTCGACCACCAGGCTAGGGAGGGAGGAGGCACTCGACCACTAGGCTAGGGTGAGAAGAGGCACTCGACCACCAGGCTAGGGTGGGAAGAGGGAGGAGGCACGGTGCGGCTAGGGGGGCCTTCTGTGTGTGTGGGGGTGGTGTTGATGGACCTCCAGCCAGTTTCATATTACATCATTTTCCCTGATGTTTCTGAGAAATTTTATCTTGTTTGGGTTTATTTCTCTCTTTTTTTTTTCATTATGGAAGCAATACCATTAAAAGTGCACACTGAAGAGAATAAGCACTTTTCAAAAGGAATGCATACTATGAGCCAGACAGGGTTGCCCACTCCATGGTTTTCCCACAGAGTTGATAGGAGGGCAAGGTGCATGATGAGGTCATCGGCTGATGATGACTCATCACAATCTGGTCTGGAGGAGGAGTAAGGCCAGAGCAGAGCAGACTGGGGAGGAGTTGGAGGAGCAGAGCAGCAGCACAACAGCATGTCGGGGGGGGGGGGGGGGGGGGGGAGTGCAGGCACATGATGGGAAAAGGAGAGGAGGCAGTGCGTGTTTGCACCCCCCCTCCACGCCCCCCTCCCGACTCCACAGATAGCGCTTGGGCTGTTTTTGGGCTCCCTTTAGGTGCAGGTTGGGTTGGGAATTTTTTTCCCATCTGGCAACCCTGGATTCACTAAATGGTGTTCAGAGTTACGTGCCAGGATGTTTGCACTAAACTAATATTCTTTAAATGGTGCTCTGCATGGAACAACCTTTATAGACTACAAGCTTACTGCATATTTCGCATCTAACTTTGGGCTCCAATATTTATGCCTGCCAAAGCCTGGTGTAAGTGCTGGCACCCAACTCATGGCAGTTAGGCACAAAAATGCAGGTTTCTTTAACACTGCACCTAATTTGTGAGATCATCTGTGACCCACTCATCCCCTCTAGTAACCACACCCCCTTTTGAGTTGCATGCTATGAACTTTAGGTGCGTATGTTATAAAATAGGGCAGTGGTTCCTAAACCTGATCCTGGAGGCAACCCAGCCAGTCAGGTTTTCAGGATATCCACAATGATTCCCTAATCAACATGGTGTCCACAAAAAAAAACCAGGACCCCTTACATATTTATTTATTAGGATTTATTTATCGCCTTTTTGAAGGAATTCACTCAAGGCTGTGTACAGTAAGAATAGATCAAACACGAGTAATAGGCAATTACAGCAGTAAAAATATTCAAATAACAATACAAAGTATGGCATAGTATACTACTTACAATGTCAACACAATATGTAATAGAACATTTTAAAGGACAGTGAAGAGTGAATCAAAAATGTAACATATAGATAGGTAAGAGAATAAGAAGAGTTAGAAAGTAAGGTGACTGATCTAATGAAGGTTGCACATGAGGTCAGAGAGAGATGGTTAAATATTATCTCAGCTAGGGTAGGAGAGGATAAACACACTACATTTCTCAAATCTCCCTTCTATGCATGTGCAGCATGTCCCCCCTTTCCTCTTCCTCTCCTTCCATTTATGTACTACATTTCTCTTCTCTTCTTACCCTTCTATCCATGAACAGCATGTCCCCCTCTCTTCTCCCTTCCCTTCCATCCATGTGCAGCTTCTCCCCTCTCCCTTCCCTTCTATCTATGGGCAGCATGTCCCCCTCCTCACATCCATGTGCAGCTTCTCCCCTCCCCTCCCCTCCCCATCCGGCATCCTCTCCCTACCTCCCTCTGTCCTCCCCCCTCTCTATCCGTGGGCCCTACAGACAGTTCACCAGCATTGCCAGCAGCAACCACAACAAGATCTCTCTCAAGCAGCTCTGAGGATTCCCTCTGCCACATCCCTTCCCATATGGAAACAAGAGGTTGTGACAGAGGGAAGGACCCCAGGGCTGGCCAGAGAGAGCCCGCTACAATCACTACCAGCTGCGTCGGTGAATTCTACAACCTGTATGGCCCGAAGGAAAGGACAGGGGGAGGTAAGGAGGTGATGCCAGTTTCATAATACTTTGTAATTGCTTAAGCATGTGGAGGGGTATTTTCAATATGATGTCTGTCTGATTTTGGACTTTTACAAAAAAATGTCCAAAAATCCAGTAGCGAACATGACCATTTTCAAACCAGAAAAACATCCAACCTTTTGTTTCGAAAATGGCCATTTGTTAGACATTTTTGTACTCAGTGCATCTATCTTTTAGGACCAGTTTTGAAAAAAAAAAAAGACAATAAAAAAAATGCACAAAAACAAGCCATTAAGATGTATGGTGGTGGGGGGGGGAGGGCAGCATTTGTAGTGGACTGGCCACACAGACATCTCAGCATAGCAGTGGAGCACCCTAGGGGGCACAGCAGTGGAGCACCCTAGGGGGCACAGCAGTGGACTTCACAGGTACACATCTCACTATTACCCTCTTATATTGTATGGGGAGCCATCCAAAACCCACCACAAATGTATTGTACTCAACTATACACCACTATAATAGCACTGCTATTGTATATAGATAATATAGGTTTTTGGTAGGTTGTGGAGGACTCACACTTTCCACCACAACTGTAGCAGTTAGAGTGGGATCTGGGCCTGGTACCTTTCTCTACAGCGCACTGCACCGACCACTAGGTTACTCCAGGAACCTGCTTGCTGCTCTTATAGGACTGGCCATAACATCTGAAGCTGTCATAGAGGCTATGTATGTACTGTTTCTTTCACATCTTTGGGAGGTAGGAGGGGGTCAGTGACCACTGGGAGAGTAAGGGGGCTATGCTGTATTCCCTCCAGTGATCATTTCGGCAATTAGGGCACCTTTTGGTCACTTAGTCATGACTGAAACAGGTCTAGCCAAAAAAAATCTTAATTTTGGCCTAGACATTTTCATTTTGTTCCATTATTGCAGAAAAAGTCTATCTTTTGGGCGACTTTAACTGGTCCAGATTTTCTTACTACGAAGGCACAAAAAGGTGCCCGAACTGACCAGATGGCCACCGAAGGGAATCAGGGATCACCTCCCCTTACTCCCCCAATGGTCACTAACCCCCTCCCACCCGCAAAAAACAACTTTAAAAATATTTTGTGCCAGTCTCAAATGTCATACTTAGGTCCATCGCAGCAGTATGCAAGTCCCTGGAGCAGTTTTAGTGGGTGCAGTGCACTTCAGGCAGGCGGACCCAGGCCCATCCCCCCCACCTGTTACGTTTGTGGTGGTAAATGTGAGCCCTCCAAAACCCACCAGAAACCCACTGTACCCACATCTAGGTGCCCCCCTTCACCCGTAAAGGCTATGGTAGTGGTGTACACTTGTGGGTAGTGGGTTTTTTTTTGGGGGGGGGGGTTTGGTGGTCTCAGCACACAAGGTAACGGAGCTATGTACCTGGGAGCTTTTTATGAAGTCCACTGCAGTGCCCCCTAGGGTGCGCGGTTGGTGTCCTGGCATGTCAGGGGGACCAGTGCACTACGAATGCTGACTCCTCCCACGACCAAAGGGCTTCAATTTGGTCGTTTCTGAGATAGGGGTCCTTGGTTTCCAATATCGCCAAAAATCAGAAACGACCAAGTCTAAGGATGATCATCTCTAGGGACGACCTAAATGTCAAGATTTGGGCGTCCCTGACCGTATTATTGAAACAAAATATGGACGTCCTCAGGAAAACTTGGGCGTCCCTTTCGATTATGCCCCTCTATGTAGACTCCAAATCTGTTCAATGAAACAGGTCTATACTATTCAGGATCACCAGCTGACTCAATTTTGGTTCATCATCAATCACTCTGCATTAGCCCCCTAATTCTGTAAAAGTCACCAAAAATTGCATGCGCAAATTTCAGCATGTGCCCAATTTGTACACACAATTTAACTGAATGATGAGCTAATGAGCACCAATAATTGGCTTTTTAACCAGCAGTTATTGGCACTAATTAGATTTAATTGGCATTTGCTCATGTAAATTTAAGCATGGTGTCCATGCCTACATTTTATGGGCGAGCTGAAAAAAAGGGGTGAGGAAATGTGAAGGCCATGGGCAGAACAGGGGTGTTCCTAATATTTAGATGGGTTGTTATTGAATGAGGAGGAATACACACCTAATGTAGATGCATACTGTAATCCCCCAGGGGTACTCTCACATGCTGTGGGCCTTCTTGTAGCTCCTGCCCATCATCACAAGCCCTCAGCCAGGACTCACTAGCACTTTGCTTCTGAAAAAGGTCTAAAGACAAGGCTCCTCTATGGCATCCTGTAAACTCCGTCTCAATGTTTGGACTTCACCTTTAACTCAGGGTGACTCCCTCATTTACTACCAGTTCGTGGACATGCCTCTCTGCTGTATCCTCTGGTAACAGGTCACTTTTCCAGTACCCCTGATGGGCCCCCTGTCACCCTTCTTGGGAATATAACCCTGGTTTCTTAGCTTTCATCAATATGCAAATTCACTCTATACCAGATGCAAATCCCCTTTATTAGCACCCTGCTCCAGTGTTGTGGGGAACAACTTCTTTCCAGCATATCATTCAACTTCCAATAATACACAGTTCCATTACTACCAAAAGGCATACCGGGTAAGTACCTTCTTGGTTTTTAGAGGGATCCTTCTCTCTCCACTTCCAGGGGATCTCCTCCAGCAGGCTTCCCAGGTCCCCATCTCCTCCCTCCCTTCTTCTTCTTCTTCTTGGAGGGTGCTCTTTATAAGGTGGCTAATAATCCTCCCCACCTCTTTAGGCCCCTCCCCCTGGTTCCAGAAAGGTGCAGGACCAGAACTCTCCACCTTGCCATCTCCTATTCTGAGAGTTTCCCCTGGTGGCCTCTTCAGGGAAGGGCAGGTCCTATACCATGAGCACCCCCTAGCTGTCCTTTCAGGTCATTCCACTGGTGTACCCCTTTTGGCTCCCTCTAGTGACCAGATCAGGGCATTTTCTAGTCTTTTCCCTAGGACAGCACCCTCTGGCGGCCTCCTCAGGGTAGGGCAGTCCTGTGTTTATCACAGTACATCTGCACCACATTTGAATTGGTGCAAATGGTTGCACCCACAGTTAGACATGATTCCTGGGCGTAAACACAGCTTACAAAATAGTATTTTTTTCAGCACAATTTTTTTTCTACACCATATATAGAATTCTCCCCTAGATGCTGTACAAAACTAGATAGATAAAATATATAAAATGAAAACTAGTTCCATCCAGAAGACATTCCTTTCTGTTCCTAATTTGTTTTATGTAATAGTATTATTATTTGCCGCTTTGACCTTTTATTAGCAAAAGCGATATATCAAATCCCAAATAAACATAAACATTAATTAAACTTAGCAGTCCTTTTACTAAGGTGCGCTGAAAATGGCCTGCAGTGATGTAGGCACAGGTTTTGGGTACGTGCAGATCTATTTTTCAGTGTGCTTACAAAAATGCCTTAAAAAAATTTTTTTTCACTTTAAATATTTTTATTAATGAAGCAACTTACAACATTCAAGACAGTACAGATAATGCCAAGTTGAGCTAAAATATTGGACATCCATATAATATAACAGAAAAGAACAAAACAACAACCCAGTCACCCTTATGGTGAAAATTGAACTATCAACTCCCAATCACTATAAACAAGGGTCTACACCCTCAGCTCTGTCCTACCCCCTTAAATTTGTTCAAGCATATAATTCCCTCACTTCCCCCTCTAGCCCTCCTCTTCCGTTCCTCCCTTCCCTCCTCCCCCTCCCCAACTATCACCCGTTCCTATCAAAGTTTGATTGTCCCCACCCATTCTTGCAGTGGAGACCATCTTTTCTTGCGCCGTAGCTCCCCATCTCTACGGTATGCCGTTAAGCGTTCCATAGCTATGAGATGTTCTAATTTTGCTTTCCAATCTCCCAAGGAAGGAGGGACAGTAACTCGCCACTTCCGAGCTATCAGGCATTTTGCTGCCGCCAGACCCCAATGTAACATTTTGCTCCGTTCCCATGCTTTTTAAAAATTTTTACCGAAAATGGACATGCGGCAAAATAAAAACTGCCAAGCATCTATTTTGGGTCAGAGACCTTACTGCCAGCCATTGACTTAGCGTTAAGGTCTCACATGTTAACTGGGTGGTAATGACCTACAAGCACAGAATGCCACTTGACGCGCATAGCTGACGTGCATCAGAAAATAAAAATAATTTTTCAGATGCGCTTAGCGGATGCACATCAAAAATGAAATTACCACAAGGGAAATGCGGTAGCCAGGCGGTAGCTCCAAATTGGCACACGTTGGGTGCACATAGGCTACACGGCTTAGTAAAAGGGCCCCTTAGTGATATAGCCAGGGCCGGTCTTAGGCAGAGGCGACCGAGGCGGCCGCATAGGGCCCCGCGCCTAAGGGGGCCCCGTGCAGCGCGCCTCAAGTCTGCCTCGCCTCTCCAACCACCGCCACTGCTCGCCTGCCCTTCATGCCCAGCGACGCGACTCTCCAGTCCTCGACGTTCCCCTGCTCCAACTCCCTCCAGCCGCCTGAGCCCCTCCCCCATGTGAGCCCCCCCTTGCCCGACCCGCAAAACGACCCTCTTCTACCATCCGACCCGCCGGCACCTCACCTGACCCAGCATTTTTTTTTAAATCTACAAGCGCGGGTGCCTCCACTGCCTCGCGTCTGTAAAAGAAGAAAAATCGCTTTGTCCATTGGCCGGCCTTCCCTCATGTCCCACCCTCTGATGTAACTTCCGCAAGGGCGGGACATGAGGGAAGGCCAGCCAATGGATGAAGCGATTTTTCTTCTTTTACAGACGCGAGGCACCCGCGCTTGTAGATTTTTAAAAAATGCTGGGTCAGGTGAGGTGCCGGCGGGTCGGATGGTAGAAGAGGGTCATTTGGCGGGCCGGGGAGGGGGGGCAGGTGGCTGGAGGGAGGGGGAGCAGGGGGAACGAGGAGAGTCGCGTCGCTGGACATGGGTGGAGGGCAGGGGGCACAGGAGGGTCGCTGGACATGGGTGGATGGCAGGGGAGGGGGTTTCTGGACATAGGTTGAGGGCAGGGGGCACAGGAGGGTCGCTGGATATGGGTGGATGGCAGGAGAGGGGGTTTCTGGACATAGGTTGAGGGCAGGGGCACAGGAGGGTTGCTGGACATGGGTGGATGGCAGGGGGGCTTCTGGACATAGGTGGATGGCAGGGGAGGGCAGGGAGCACAGGAGGGTCGCTGGACATGGGTGGATGGCAGGGGAGGGGGTTTCTGGACATAGGTTGAGGGCAGGGGGCACAGGAGTGTCACTGGACATGGGTGGAGGGCAGGGGGCACAGGAGGGTCGCTGGACATGGGTGGATGGCAGGGGAGGGGGTTTCTGGATATAGGTTGAGGGCAGGGGCACAGGAGGGTCGCTGGACATGGGTGGATGGCAGGGGAGGGGTTTCTGGACATGGGTAGATGGCATGGGAGGGGGTTTCTGGACATAGGTGGATGGCAGGGGAGGGCAGAGGGGACAGGGGGGGGGGTTGCTGGACATGGGTGGATGGAGGAGAGAGAAGAAATGCTGGACATGGATGGAGGCGAGGGAATAGTGAGGAAGGAGATGAGGTGAGGGAAAAGAGAGAGAGGAGAAAAAGTGCACATGGATATAGAAAATAGGCAGAAGCTGGATCCACTGGACAGTCAAGTCTGCGGAGGACCCAGCTTTTACTTACGGATGTAGGGCAAGAAATGAAGAAGAAAGGCGGAAAGTAAAGAAATAAATGGAAAGGAAGCCCTGGAAACGGAGTTAAGAGGACAAATAGCAGCACAATCGGATACTGAGCCAGCATGATCAGAAAAGCAAAGTGACCAGACAACAAAGGTAGAAAAAACTATTTTATTCAGGATTTATTAATTGGAATATGTCAGTTTTTGGAAATGTGCATCTGTGATATTTTTCATGTACGTTTCAATTTTTGTAGTATTGCTGCATGCTGAGTCTGACTTCTTGAGGTAACTTTCCAGTTCAGTATTTTGCCTTCATGTGTTTTTCAGGTGTGATCAAGGAAGGTGCAGTATTCTGCTAGCGTATAGTTTGAATCTCTTTTTGTTTGTTTTTTTTCACTAGGTTGTGCACTGGTGTTTTAGAGCCAGGTGTAATTACAGTTGCCTTTCCACGCCCCGCATAAGGTTGTAGCTCGTTCTGTCCTTGGAATTAGTGCTGTTTATGGTTTGTTAAGGTTATGAGTGTGTTTTTGCACAAGTTTGTGTATAGTGTTTTGCAGTGGAGAGATTGTGTGTTGGCTTTACTAAGGTTGCACCAAACATCAGAAAGGGTGTAGAGCCTAAATCATGACACACTACCTCTAAAAGGGTGTTTTGTGGCTCTACTTGAGAATTGTGATATTATGATCCCTTGCTAGCTTCATATTGTTGACGGTCTGCATTTTCCGTATGGCTGGTATATTGGTGTATAAGGTATTAATTGTGACAATTTGTTTTTACTTATTTTTTTTTCTGTGTGTTGTCAGACAATTATGGATGACAGAGTCGGAGTCTTCTTGAGTCAGAGAGCTGTGGTATATATTTTAAAACAATTTTAATACCTTGGTGGTCTATATGTTTTTATAGTGTACATTATATTTCACACATCACTATTTTATTGTATATCTTTTCATTTCATTTTTATTTTATTGCATATATGGGTTACAGAGTAATAGGGGAATTTGAAAGTACTGAATCTTTTCTTAATATTTTTCCTTTATTCTCCTTTGTTATGAGAATTGGAACTACTAATTGTAGTGGACTTGAACTGAATAATTTCTGGGGAGGGGAGGTTTCATGATAGCATTGTGCTTATTATTTCAATCAGTTTTTTTGTACAAGTTTAGCTTCATTTGGCTTTATTTGAAATTTCATAAATAAAAAATGTTCTAAAAATGGAATAATCTTATCAATGGGGTGGAGCTAGGGTAGGGGCGGGGCTACGGTGGGGCGGGACCACGGTGGGGCGGGGCTAGGATGGGGCCCCACCAAATTGGTCTGCATAGGGCCCCACACTTGCTAAGACCGGCCCTGGATATAGCATTCCCCTTATTCCACAGCAAGTACATAGATCATAGGAGTAATACATCACGCTTAACAAGGTTTCACAGGCAGTTATTAGAAGCAGTTTTGACATATATTATCAATAGAAATCAAATAAAATAAAACATGGAAAAGAAAATAAGATGATACCTTTTTTATTGGACATAAACTTAATACATTTCTTGATTAGCTTTCGAAGGTTGCCCTTCGTCAGATCAGAAATAAGCAAATGTGGTAGCAGATAGTATATAAGTGAAACATCCAAGCATTACTTTGACAGTCTGATAGGGTGGGAGGGTGGGGGTGGGTAGGAGGTATGCATGGGGACATCAAAGCATGCATACCTCCTACCCACCCCCCCCCTGTCAGACTGTCAAAGTAATGCTTGGATGTTTCACTTATATATACTATCTGCTATCACATTTGCTTATTTCCGATCTGACGAAGAAGGGCAACCTTCGAAAGCGAATCAAGAAATGTATTAAGTTTATGTCCAATAAAAAAGATATCATCTTATTTTCTTTTCCATGTTTTATTTTATTTGATTTCTATTGATAACCTTAAGAGTGGACTAACATGGTTACCACGCCTCTCTACTTGACATATATTAGAAAGTTCAACTTACTTTGTAATGATATAATTCAAGATAACATGGGGAAAGCTGGAAAGGAATGAATAACTGATCTACCCAATTATTTGTAAATACTGTAGAAGCCCCCACACGCACCCAAACTTGTTAATCTTATTTTAGACAAAGTGTTCTAAATGGTGCCTGAAAAATCCACGTAGAAAAATAATATGCCTAAGCGTATTCTGTAAAGTACACCTAAATTTTATAGAATAGGTTTAAATTTCCACATGGGATATAGAATATGCTGAGCGTCTCTCCACGTGACCAAATTTGGTCATGTCCATTTAGGCCATGTTTACTTGACATAAATTCCAAAGCCTATATTAGGCGCAGATAGGTGTATTCTATAATAATGCACACAGATTTTAGAAACGCCCATTCTATGCCTATAACCATGCCCCCTTTTCAAGTATGCAACTTGGAATTTACATGCATTATGTTACAGAATACACTTACTCCCCCCCCCCCCCCCGTTTACTAAGCCATGCTAGCGGCTGCCGCGCAGCAGTGCTGACATAGCCCATTCAAAGTGAATGGCATTAGCGCACCGGCAGCTGCTAGTGCGGCTTAGTAAACATGGGGGGGGGGGGGGTTAGCGAGTTGTGTGCATAAATCATAATTAATGCCAATTAGTGCTGATAATTGCTTCTTAACATCCAATTGACAGTGCTGATTAGCTAGTAAACCAATTAAATTCCGTGCATTGTTATAGAATATGTTTTGATTTCCACTCTGAAATTAAGGCACAATATAAAGAATTTTGGGGAAAGTGAAAACTGTGACTATCAATAAAATAAGGGTATATGAGATTATAGTAAGACTGAGAACAAAGCAAAGATATTTACCATTCCCAGACTTCAGCTGCTGGAACAAGGTCAGATTACTCTAATATTTTGTTAATAAAAGATGGACAAAAACAACACTAAAAATACAAGTGGAAGGAAATAGTACTAGCATTTTATTTTCAGCAGGTGGCCACTGTTAGTGAGATATTGCCCTCTAGTGAAATTTACATTTACAAATAATTTCTGTCTAAAGCGAAGGAAAAAAAAAGTATTCATATGAAGTGCCACAAGAATAGCTAATTCCAGCTCACTGGCAAGTGTCATAACTAAGCAAACATTAATAACAGGCTTAATTTGAGAAATATGTGCGCAGGGGCAACTGAGTCTGCAGATAATACGATGAAAGACTGATCTGATTAAATCCTATGTAAAAGGAGCACAGGCACTCCAAAGGTGATATTAAAAGCCACTTCCACAGAAATGTGCTTGAAGAGGATTCCTCACCCAATATACCTCAGATTCTATATTTGCTGTCATAATCTATATAGCGTGCCAAGAGGTCCACACCGAAATCCAGGCAATGTGCATAATGTGCATAATTTAATTGGCTTAACAAGCTAATCAGCATTGATAACAGCACTTAACAAGCAATAATGAACACTAATTGGCAATAACTAGGATTTACATGCACAACTCGCTAAGTGTATTCTGTAATGAACTGTGCCTAAATTCTAATGCGTGCAGGTGAAAAGGGGTATAGCTATGGGTGGGGAAATGGGCATTTCGTGGGTGTTCTAAAATTTACGCTCATAGAATATGGCTCAGTGCGCGTAAATCTACATGCAGGGATTTACGTCATGTTTTCGTTGGTGTAAATGGAGGTACATAGTTTTAGTCACTGGGATATCAACTAAGCGCATTCTATATACCGCACCTAAATCTAAGTATCACCTATAGAACAAGCTTAGGCAGAAATATTTACCCACATGGAATTTTTAGGTGCCTTATATAGAATCTGGCCCATGCATAACCAATTTGCGCATGCAACTTTATTGTTTACCAAGTTAATCTGTGCTGATTATTGGCACTAATGGCACTAATTAGAATTTGCATGCACAACTTTCTAAGCATATTCTGTAAAGTGATACACATTATTCTAATGCACGTATCACAAAAGGGGGCATGGCCATGGGAGAAGCATGGGTAGGTTATGGGTGTTCCTGAAAGTTACACGTACTGTTATAGAATATGCCTGATCCACACCTAAATAAGGCGTGAGCATTTTCACCAGGTTTTTGTTAGTGAAAATGGCTGCACCTAAATTTTAGTCACAGGGATGGGCACTATGTATAATCTATAAAGCGCACCTAACTTTAGGCAAGGTTTACAGAATAGCGCTAAGTGTGGTTTTTTTAATGGCACCATTTTTCTCAGCGCCATATATAGCATCTGGCCCTATATGGCTAAATGGATGTGTGTATGTTGTGACAAAGCTAGCACTCGGGGCCCCACAGAGAAGCAGCTAATCCCCAAACTACGGTTCCCAGAAGCCCTTGCAAGCAGGAGAGAGGAGGGTAGCCCCAAAAGGGTGGAACGGATTTCCAACCCCAGCAGGGGAAGCAATGGCTCAGTGCTAGGGGAGCCAGTTACTCCCTTCCCCACTAGAGGGAGAAGGGGAGGTAAAGCTCAGTCCCTTCCCTGCATCACCAGTATATAATTCTCTCCAGCTACGAGAGGAGGGAGAGATTTCCGGGTGGCTCCCAGCCACCAGGAAGGAGAGGAAACTGATGGAGAGAGAAGCTGCCATGTTGTAGGTGGAGGACGGGAAGGGCCTGCCACTGGAGCGTCCCTGAGGGGGAAGAGTAAGCTGCCATGGAGTGGGAGAATGTAAATGTAGCCCTGTGCAGCACATGAAGGCAGTGTGAGAGGCCACAGGGGTGTGGTGCTGTGAGGTAGGAGGAAAGCTGCTAGCCCTGTTTGGTACAGGGTCCTTCTGGGTGCTGCGAAGAGGACAGAGGCATTAAGTAGTGGTTTCCTTTGAAGAGACTGTTTGTGAAAGGGTTGAATTATTGGGATGTGTAGAACAGCAGGCTGAACTTTGACTGAGCCCTTCTGAGGGAGAGGGGAAGGTAGTGCAACTTTGGGCACAAGGACTTGCACCAGCTAAAACCTGGTGTAAATCCTAGCACACAAGTTGGGAATGGATCTCCTTTATTCTATAACACTGTGCGTATCCTGTGTGAACACCCCTCACCTGCCCATGCCCCTCCCAGGGCCACACCCCCTTTTGGGTTGCCAATGATCCAATTTAGGTGCCCATTACTACAGACCAGCATGCAGCCAGATTGGCACCCAAATCATAATTAGTGCAAATTAAGTGATTGTTAACTCCAATCATTAAATCATTGGAGCTCATTATTTATTTATTTTTGGGGGATAGTAACATATGGCGGATAAATACCAGCATGGTGTGTTTATTCTGTCCAGTGAGGTGGCTAGAATCATACCTGCTGCTTTGTGCAGAACATTAGGGATGGGCATTTATTTGAATCAAATACTGTTCACCTTTGAAAGCTCACACTCAGGCTCATTTTCGAAAGAGAAGGACGCCCATCTTTCGACATAAATCGGAAGATGGACGTCCTTCTCACAGGGTCGCCCAAATCGGTATAATCAAAAGCCAATTTTGGGCATCCCCAACTGTTTTCCGTCGCTGGGACGACCAAAGTTCCCAGGGGTGTGTCGGAGGCATAGCAAAGGCGGGACTTGGGCGTGCCAAACACATGGACGTCCTTGACCCATAATGGAAAAAAAAGGGCGTCCTTGATGAGCACTTGGACGACTTTGCCTGGTCCTGTTTTTTTTTTTTTTTACAACCAAGGCACAAAAAGGTGCCCAAACTGACCAGATGACCACCGGAGAGAATCATGGATGACCTCCCCTTACTCCCCCAGTGGTCACTAACCCCCTCCCACCCTCAACAAAATCTTTAAAAATATTTTTTGCCAGCCTCAAATGTCATATTCAGGTCCATGACAGCAGTATGCAGATCCCTGGAGCAGTTTTAGTGGGTACTGCAGTGCACTTCAGGCAGGCGTATCCAGGCCCATCCCCTCCCTACCTCTTACACTTGTGATGGTAAATGTGAGCCCTCCAAAACCCACCACAAACCCACTGTACCCACATCTAGGTGCCTCCCTTCACCCGTAAGGGCTATGGTAGTGGTGTACAGTTGTGGGTAGTGGGATTTGGGGGGGATTTGGGGGCTCAACACACAAGGTAAGGGAGCTATGTACCTGGGAGCAACTTCTGAAGTCCACTGCAGTGCCCCCTAGGGTGCTCGGTTGGTGTCCTGGCATGTCAGGGGCACCAGTGCACTAAGAATGCTGGCTCCTCCCATGACCAAAGGGCTTGCATTTGGTCATTTCTGAGATGGGCGTCCTTGGTTTCCATTATCGCCGAAAATCAGAAACGACCAAGTCTAGGGACGACCATCTCTAAGGACGACCTAAATTTCAGGACTTGGGCGTCCCCGACCGTATTATGGAAATGAAAGATGGACATTTGTTTCGATAATACGGGTTTCCACGCCCCTCCATCGGGACATTTTGCGAGGACGTCCTCAGGAAAAATTTGGGCGTCCCTTTCGATTATGCCCCTCACTGTCCCCAAGATTTTGTATTGGTCTCTCAAATTTGGGCGCAGAGAACAAGCACTTGGTAGAAACCCAAATTGTGGCAACATTCCATGCTACCAGTCCCAGGTCAAGCACTGGTTTCTCCATGTCTGTCTCAATAGCAGACTATGGACTTTTCCTCCAGGAACTTGTCCAAACATTTTTTTTCAATCCAGATACACTAACCACTGTTACCACATCCAGCAAAGAGTTCCAGAGCTAACTATTCATTAAGTGAAAACATATTTCCTCCTATTTGTTAAGTATTTCCATGTAACTTCCTTGAGTGGCCCCTAGTCTCATTACTTTTAGTAGTAGTAAAACATTGATTTACTTTTACTCGATCTACACCACTCAGGATTTTGTAGACCACAATTATATCTCCCCTCATCTATCTTATCCGCATAACTAGCAGGTATGTCTTTGGCTGCTATAATTTAGCTTGAATATTGGCTTAACCAACTATGTTCATAGCGGGGGGGGGGGGGGGGGGGGGGGACCTTGAAATTCAATGCTGGCCTGACATTGAATTTCCAGGTTTGCTGCCAACCACAGGAATTAGCAAGGTTGCCTCCCGTGCTCTGATCGGCCCCCTATGTGCCCATCCCTGCAGAAAATGCAGGTTATTTCCACTATGCCAAAATTACCCCCTTCCATCCCATAGAGGTAATTTTCAATCTGCCTATAGGGAGAGAGGTAGGGTGAGTGAGAGGCTGGTTTATGACTGGATAGGCATTGGGTAGATTAATAAGAGGGTGGAGTAGGAGATAGGTAGATGAGTCGGTGGGTTAATGACAGGGTGGGGAAATTTCTTTGTATTTTAGACTGGCTCTGCCTGCTGCATCCCAGGATGCACCATGTGGGTCAGGGCTCCTAGTTAAAGGGGAAAAACCCATTATTGTGCATTATTTATTTATTTATTTTTGCTCACACTTTTTTCAGTAGTAGCTCAAGGTGAGTTACATTCAGGTACACTGGGTATTAGAAAAACTGCATAAAACATTCACAGATGTATTTTCCAGTATTAATACCTGGAGTGTGATTAAGATGGATTTCTATTCATGGGTGAAAACAGTCTTGGGGCCCTTTTACTAAGCCGCATAAGTGCCTACGTGCCCAACACACGCCAAAATGGAGTTACCACCCGGCTACCACATGGCTATTGCGGTAATTTCATTTTTTGCACACGTCTGAAAATAATTTTTATTTTTGAATGCGCGTATCGGATGTGCGTCAAGTGGCATCCGAGGACATGGATTACTGAGACCGAGTCAGCATGGCTTTTGTGTGGGGAAATCTTGCCTGACCAATTTACTTCAATTCTTTGAAGGAGTAAACAAACATGTGGACAAAGGGGAGCCGGTTGATATTGTGTATCTGGATTTTCAAAAGGCGTTTGACAAGGTACCTCATGAAAGGCTACAGAGGAAATTGGAGGGTCATGGGATAGGAGGAAATGTCCGATTGTGGATTAAAAACTGGTTGAAGGATAGGAAACAGAGAGTGGGGTTAAATGGGCAGTATTCACAATGGAGAAGGGTAGTTAGTGGGGTTCCTCAGGGGTCTGTGCTAGGAACGCTGCTTTTTAATATATTTATAAATGATTTAGAGATGGGAGTAACTAGCGAGGTAATTAAATTTGCTGATGACACAAAGTTATTCAAAGTCGTTAACTCGCGACAGGATTGTGAAAAATTACAAGAGGACCTTACGAGACTGGGAGACTGGGTGGCTAAATGGCAGATGATGTTTAATGTGAGCAAGTGCAAGGTGATGCATGTGGGAAAAAAGAACCCGAATTATAGCTACGTCATGCAAGGTTCCACGTTAGGAGTTACAGACCAAGAAAGGGATCTGGGTGTCGTCGTCGATAACACACTGAAACCTTCTGCTCAGTGTGCTGCTGCGGCTAGGAAAGCGAATAGAATGTTGGGTATTATTAGGAAAGGTATGGAAAACAGGTGTGAGGATGTTATAATGCCGTTGTATCGCTCCATGGTGCGACCGCACCTTGAGTATTGTGTTCAATTCTGGTCGCCGCATCTCAAGAAAGATCAAGTAGAATTGGAAAAGGTGCAGCGAAGGGCGACTAAAATGATAGCGGGGATGGGACGACTTCCCTATGAAGAAAGACTAAGGAGGCTAGGGCTATTCAGCTTGGAGAAGAGACGGCTGAGGGGAGACATGATAGAGGTATATAAAAAAATGAGTGGAGTGGAACAGGTGGATGTGAAGCGTCTGTTCACGCTTTCCAAAAATACTAGGACTAGGGGGCATGCGATTAAACTACAGTGTAGTAAATTTAAAACAAATCAGAGAAAATTTTTCTTCACCCAACGTGTAATTAAACTCTGGAATTCATTGCCGGAAAATGTGGTGAAGGCGGTTAGCTTAGCAGAGTTTAAAAAGGGGTTGGACGGTTTCCTAAAGGACAAGTCCATAAACCGCTACTAAACGGACTTGGAAAAATCCAAAATCCCAGGAATAACATGTATAGAATGTTTGTACGTTTGGGAAGCTTGCCAGGTGCCCTTGGCCTGGATTGGCCGCTGTCGTGGACAAGATGCTGGGCTCGATGGACCCTTGGTCTTTTCCCAGTATGGCATTACTTATGTACTTATGTACTTATTACCACCCAGTTACCATGTGAGACTTTACCGCTAGGTCAATGGCTAGTGGTAAGGTCTCAGACCCAAAAGGGACGTGCGACAATTTTCATCTTGCCGCACATCCATTTTCGGCAAAAATTTTAAAAAGGCATTTTTTGTAGGTGCACTGAAAAATGATTCTGCGTGTGCCCAAAACATGTGCCTACACTACCAGTTTTCACCATACCTTAGTAAAAGGACCCCTTGGTGCATTCCATCTTTGAGATTTTTGTTGTGAATATACACGCATTATTATTATTACTTTCTTATCATGTTTCTAATCCTTTTATTTTTGTCTGTGAACATCAAGGGGAAAAAACAGACAAGTTCAGCAGAACAAAACAAGTCAGAGGACATGTAGAATAAACGTTCCTATGCATTAAACCACGGTGACTCATAGCACACATGAAAAGTGATTTATAAGGATTGTTTCATTAGAAATCCAAATAAATTCTTTTCTATATCCCACATAAACCCAGTATAAATGATTGAACATCTCTTAAATTACATCTGCTTACACTAATGTGACATCTCTGGATTTGCAATAAACATTATCCACATTACACATAGTGAGTCGGCATGGGAAAAGTGTATTAAGAAACATGTTCACCACAGAAACAGAGACATTTACAAAATTATCATGCATTTTCTGCTGCAAGACCCTGGGGCATGTAAAGGGCAATTCTATATCTGGATGCTCACATTTACACATCACGTGTGTGTATAAATGTACTGAATAGCAGCATTTTTATGGGTAAGTGATATTACCCCTAATTCTGTAAAAGTCATCAAAAATTGCACGTGCAAATTTTGGCGGCAATACTTAAATTTAATTGAACTTTGCATGCATAAATTTAGGCACAGAGGAATCCTTTTACAAAGGTGCGCTGAAAAATGACATGCGGTATTGTATATGCATGTTCTGGGCGCGCGAATCGTTTTTCAGTGCACCTATAAAAAATGCCTTTTTAAAATTTTTGCCGAAAATGGACGAGAGGCAAAATGACCTAGCGGTAAAGACTCATGCGGTACCGGGCAGTAATGACCTATGCATGTCAAATGCCACTTGGCGCGCGTTCGATATGCACATCCAAAAATAAAAAATATTTTTAGGACGCGCGTATCAGATGTGCGCCAAAAATGAAACTACTACAAGAGCCACGCGGTAGCTGGGTGGTAATTCCATTTTGGCGCGTGTTACACACACAAAGATGCTTTCGTGGCTTAGTAAAAGGGCCCCAGAATCTGAGCCTAAATTTACATGCGATCTGAAAAAAGGGGCGTAGAAATGGGAGGGACATGGGCGGAACAGAGAGTTCCTAAAATTAATATGTGTTATAGAATAATGGGGACACGTGGCTAATGTAGGCACATATGTTTGAGCCACATTGCAGCTGGTGCAAATGGCCACACCTAAAGATTATGTCAAGGTAATTATAGAAGCAATAGTGACTGCTCAATTAACTTCTTATTTAGATGACCTCCAGGTTTTACATTTCTCCCAATCTGTATTTAGAAGTAACTATAACATGGAAACTGTTCTTTGTTCTCTGGTAGCTATCGCTAAGACCTGGTTGAGTAACGGATGGCAGGTTTCATTGATTCAGTTTGACCTAGCCGCAGCCTTTGATGTAGTAGATCACCAGGTCTTGTTATACCTACTTGATGAAATTGGCATTGGAAATATAGTTTTGAATTGGTTTAAAGGTTTTTTTGACCTCACGCAAATACACAGTGAAGATGAATGGGTCTTTTTCTGTGTCTTGTACAACTAGTTGTGATGTCCCTCAGGGATCACCTTTGTCACCAGGTTTGTTTAATGTTATGTTGATTTCTCTTGGTAGGATGCTTCAACAGAATGGGATAGAGCTTTTTATTTACGCCGCTGATATGACACTTCTGCTCCCAATTCCCAACCTAAGTTTGATATTAGGACAAGAGCATAATGTTGTGTCAGCATCATTGAGAAATGGAGAGGGATGACCACCAGGAAAAAAAAAAAGGTGACAGTGCCCTTGTATAATTCTCTGGTGAGGCCCCTTTTAGAATACTGTGTGCAATTCTTGAGGCCACACCTACAGAAGGTTATAAACAGGATGGAGTCAGTCTAGAGGGCGGCTACGAAATTGGTAAGCAGTCTCATTCATAAAACATATAGGGACAGGCTTAGGGACCTCAACATGTATACGCTGGAACAGAGACGGGATATGATAGAGACATTTAAATACCGCAGTGGCGTTAATGTACAGGAGGTGAGCCTTTTTCAAAGGAAGAAAAACTCTGGAATGAGGGGGACATTTGATGAAGTTAAGAGGAAATAGGCTTAGGAGGAATCTATGAAAATACTCTTTCATGGAAAGGGTGGTGGATGTATGGAATGGCCTCCCAGTGGAGGTTGTAGAGAAGGGGACTGTGTCAGAGTTTAAGAAAGCATGGGACAGGCATGTGGGTTCCCTTAGGAAAGAAAGAGTTAGTGGTTACTGAGGATGGGCAGACTTAATGGGCCTTTTGGCCCTTATCTGCCGTCATGTTTCTAAAACTTAGGACCCTGTTTACTAAGCCATGCTAGAGGCGCGTTAGCGTTTTTAGCATGCGTTAACCATTAGCGTGTGCTGCATAGGTGCCCACAATATTCCTATGGGTGCCTACACAGCATATGCTAATTTTGTGCACACGTAAAAACACTAGTGCATCTTAGTAAACAGGGCCCTTAATGTTGAAAAGACCAAATTATTTATTGCTTTTCCACCATTCCAATCTCCATGGCATCAGAGTTTGTCATATGACCAATTTCCCTTTGGTTATGGAAATGAACTTTTTGGGAATAATTTTAGATAGCATCTTTTCTTTTTAACAAGCAATTATTGGCACTAATTAGATTTAATTGGGTGTCACGTGCATAAAGTTATGCGCATGATCCATGCCTAAAATTTATGTGCGGCCTGAACATGGGGGCACAGAAAGCGGATGGTCATGGACATTTCGGGGCAGAGTTACACATGTTATTACAAAAAATGGGCCCTGTTTATTAAGGTGCGCTAGCATTTTTAGCATGTGCTAAAAATTAGCATGCACTAAGTGTATAGACACCTATGGGAATATTATGAGCATCTACATTCTCCTCTAGCACAGCTTAGTAAACAGGGCCCTGTGCTCTGCCTGTAAATTTAGCCAGGGGCATTTGTACCACACTTTCATTGCTACAAATGGTAGAGCCTAAATTTATGAGTGACCATAACACTTAAGCGTTATCCTATAAACCTTGCTGAATTTTTCATATGGCTTTTAAAATAACACTTAAGTGGGGAAGGGGGGGGGGGGGGGGTTGGCCGCTGATTTCTTAGCCACCATATATAGAATCTAGCCCCATATGCTTCTCTTCATACAATTTAATGGGAACATTTCTCAATCAAACTGAAAAGGGAAAAAGGTTTGCAGGTGACCATTGGTGGAATGCTCCTGAATACTGACATGCCGCTGTGCAACAAGGTGCATGAAGTCAGGTATCTATGGATTCTGTAGTTCTCTCTGAAATTTATTTCTTAGATACATAGAAACATGATGGCAGCCAAAAGCCCCATCCAGTCTCTCTATCCACACTATCCACTATGTTCTCCACCTAAGAGATCCCATGTGCTTGTTCTACACTTCCTTAAATTCAGATACCATCGTTGTTTCCACCACCTCCAAGGCCATTCCATGTATTTATCACCCTTTCTGTAAAAAAAGTATTTCCTTAGATTACTCCTGAGCCTACAATGTTTTAACTTCATTCTATACCCTCTCATTCTGATGTTTGAATAGACTTGCCTCCTGTACGTTTTTGCCATGGAGATATTTAAATATTTATTTATTTGTTACATTTGTATCCCACATTTTCCCACCTTTTTGCAGGCTCAATGTGGCTTACATAGTACCGTAAACGGCTTTAGCCGATTCCGGTATGAACAAGGTGATATTGAGGTACATGTATGGTAAAGACCACTGGGGGGAACTTAGAGAGGGAGAGGAAGGATTAAGATATGTCCAGTTATGGTCTTTGGTTACATTATGTCGCTGATATCCCTTGCCAGTCAGGATTTCAGGAGTATGCATGAAAGAGATCTGCATATAATAGAGGCAGTGTATGCAAATCAAGATCATGCATATTCATTGTGGATATCCTGAAAATCTGACTTGTTAGATATCTATATCATATCCCCTCTCTCCTGCCATTCTTCCACACATTGAAGTTTAGAAATCTGTTTCTATATGGTTTATAATGAAGATCACTGCCCAATTTTGTAGCCACCCTCTGGACCGACTCCATCCTGTTTATATCATTTTGTAGGTGTGGTCTCCAGCATTGCACACAGTTTTCTAAATAGGGCCTCACCAGAGACTTACCCAAGGGCATTATCTTCTCTTTTTTTTCCCTTCTGGGCCTTCCTCTCCCTATGCATCTCAGCATCCTTCTGGCTTTTGCCGTTACCTTTTCTACCTGTTTGTTTACCTTAAGATCTTCAGATATGATCACACCCAAGTCCTGACCAAAATATTTCAGCTTTTTTTTCTGCTTTGTGGGTAATTTTTGCAGTTCATTTCACTCATTCATATTAATAACGTTTCTTTGTAATCTGTGCAGTTCAATTGTATGTATTTTAACATAGGTCAATGCATTTAAAGTCAATTTTGCACACACCAACAATTATATGATACCTTAATGAACTGAATGTGTGTTAATGATTGCACATTTTATTACCTTGCTCTATTACCATTATGTTGCAGACCTGATTCAGACCAAAATCTTGCCTTACACAACCATGAGAACTATTTTTTGTTGTAATGGTTCATCTAGCTTAGGGCTTGAAATAACAATAGCATACAAAGGCATGTCAGTTAAAAGCTAAGCTAGGATCCAGCAAAGCTGGCTTGGAATCCTGCCCTTCGCAATATATAAAGGTGACTGTGTACACTAATTTTCAAGTGTCCTAATGGCGCTGAGCCCACTTATGAAGTATTGTGCTAATTTCTCTAGTGGATACATGCAAAGCAAGTTTGTATATGAGCTGCAGAGTACACTGCAAGTCATGTTTTTTTCTGCTGGACTTTCTTCAAAGTTGACTGCAGCGTACTTATGAGGAATACTAGCCATCAGACACTAAAAAAAAAAAATCCTTGTAAAAAAGATTTTATTGTTCGTAGGATGAAGGTGAAAGGAGGCAGACTCACGAGTAATCTAAGGAAATATTTCCTCATGGAAAGGGTATGGGGCATTCTCTCATTGGAGGTGGTGGAGACAAGGAATGTATCCAAAGATGGGTAGTTACAAAGTACTTGTACTTTGTTACAGAGTACTTAAGTACAACTGGCAGTACTTTTACTTGTAATGAATTAAACATTTTTTTGCAATGCTTTTTATTTGTAATGAGTTACAGTTAAGTGTACTTTTGTACTTAGTAACAAAGTGCAAATGTGGAAAGTAGTTTTAAAAAAAAGTGTTTTCCATCCCTCTGCTTCAATCTCTCTACAGGCTTTCTAAGCAATGTCAGACGCGACTTGCAGCTGACAGGGCCTGAACTTCTGATCCCTAAAACAGCTGAGCTGGGACCAGAAGTTTGGGCCCAATCAGATGCTAACCAGGGCCTGACATCACCTGGAAACTCTAGCTGTTGATTGGCTATTACTTTGTTGGGGCCAGGCTCAGCTGCCTCCACAGCAGGGCCCGCTCCCTCTCTCCTCCCATCCACCATAGCCCTGCAACACAGTCTTACTCCCACCCTCCCTCCTGTTGCACCTCTTCTGGGCTCACACTAAAACTACCTTGGGAGATGCACAGGACCCGGCACTCTGCAGTGCTGCGACTGTTTCCTGTGCCAAAAACACCTCCTCTGATGTAAAGTTCTGCGTCTGGTGCAGGAAGCACTAGTGGCACTGCAGAGAGTCTGGTCCCATGTGTCTCCCATGGTAGTATATTAGCATGGGCCCAGCGAAGCTGCATGAGGGGGGGGGGGGGGGGGAGCGAGACTGTGCTGAAAGGCCACAGTGGAGGGGAGAGAGAGAGAGAGAAATTAGTCAAAACTGGATGGGTGGGGAGGGATAGAGATAGTGACAGAGAGATGGGGTGATGCTGGATAAAAAGGGGGAGAGACAGAAACTGTTGGCTGGGGGGGGAGAGAGAAATTGGGCAAGACATGATTGGTGGGAAGGGAGAAATAAACAAGGCAAGACTGGATGAGATGGGGGGGAGAGAGAGAGTGACAGAGAGATGGGGTGATACTGGATAAAAGGGAGGGGAGAAATAAAGGCTATGGGCTAAGGAGAATGAGAGAAATTGGGCAAGACTGGATAGGTGGGGACAAAGGAGTCAACGTTTCAAAATGATTAGGGATGCTAAACCCAATAGAAATTATCCCTCCCTGGACACAGTGAAAGAGTTTGCTCAATATTGGGGGTGCTCAAGCATCCACAAAGCTGGAACAGATCAGTGGTGGAGTTGGTTATAGTTGAAGAGGTGAAGAAGAAGAGAAAAAAAATGACACATGGACAGGAGACCTTTGGAAAGAGAGTTAAAAGAAGGAAAGCAGTAACCAGAGACTGGGACCAACACAATTAGAAAACTTAAATGGGCAGACAGCAACGATAGAAAAAAGAATTTTATTTTTAAATTTAGGATGAAGAAATTTGGTAGCCATGTTAGTCCACTTCAAAAGTTAATAAATATAAATAAAAGCAAAAAAAAAAAAAAAAGTGGCACCTTTATATTGGACTATATACATTTTTGACTAACTTTTGGAGACCAAAACCTACTTCTTCAGGTCTAGACAACATACTGTTATAATAGTATGCTTGACCTGATTTCAGGGGAAAAGCAGCCGCAGGTAATGTGGCAGAGAACATTATATAGAGGAAGGCTTCTGCTGGCAAAGCTTGGGGATCCCTGCCAGCCAAACCAGAGGCCCCAAAGCCCTGTGTCTGCTCCTCCCCAGCCTCTAAAGGGGGGGTCTTGTGCTGGAGTTTTCTGTCTCCGGCTCCTGTCGGGACACGATCACCTGGGTCCTGTCAGAGGCATGAGAGAGACAGACCCTGGCACCGGGCCCCTCTTGCAGGCCAGGCCCAGGGGAATCTCCCCCCCCCCCTCTCGGTGGCCCTGCAGCATGCAATCTCCTGGTTACATGTGCTCTGATGGCTCTCCCCTGGTCCATGCACCAGGGGAGTAGCCAGACTTGCGTGGGAGGGGGGTCCAGGCCCCACGTAGCTACGCCACTGCCATGCACATCAGCCTCTTCCCCCTTACTGAATACAGTCCTTATGGATTTCTGCACTCCAAATGCAGCACACTGCATTTCTTCACACTAAAGTTTAACTGCCAAGCATTTGAATAATTGCAGTTTTTGTAGATCACTTTTATGTTATCTATTCTACTCTATTGCAATCTTAGCAAAACTATCCTTCTAACCCTTCCTCAAAGGTACTTAACAGAATTGTTTCTAGAACCAATCCCTGAGGCACTTCACTACTGCTTTCGTTTGCTCCAAGTGAAATCCATTTACTACTACCCTCTGTCATCTGCCAATCAACCAGTTTCTAATCCAGTTCACCATTTTGGGTCCCACACCCAAATATATGAAAGAAATCAGTTCTGAGCAAGGAGCTAAGACAGTTTGAATTACTTGTTGCTATTTTTCTAGTTTTTCCCCCTCAGTCTCATTCTTTGGGGTGGAGGCAATCCAGGATTAGACCTACAAGGGGTCCTTTTACTAAAGCTTAGCGTGCACTAAGTGCCGGGCATCGTATTTTATACCTATGAGCTATGTGGCACTTAGCGCATGCTAAGCTTTAGTAAAAGGACCCCTAATTGTACTCTCCCTTGAAAATAATGTTAATGGTATTAAAGCCCTAAATGGTGTAAGGGGGGGGGGGGGGGAGGTCCACTTCCTCCTCTTGGGTGGAGCCAGCAAGCCTGGGGGGCTCCCAGGGTTCCCGGACAGAATGCTGCTGATACTGGGACTCAGGGCCAAAGTATTTTATTATCAAGGCAATTTCATACCAAAAAATCATAATATATTCTTCAAATCAAAAGGTACAGCCCTCTTAATATAAAAGAAAAAGGTACAGTCCTCATAAGATAATCTTCAAAAGGTGAAAAGGTACAGTCCAGGTCTCAAAATCCCTCAGCAAACGCTCAGCTCCTGAAGACCCAGGTCTTCTATTAGGGCATTACCTTTCCCTTCCCCCTCCTTCAGAAGGGTTTAGTAAGAGTTCAGCACACTTCCAATATAGCACAACAGTTCAGAACAAATCTTCATGGACAGTCTTTGCACATCAAACCAATACCACAAATCAACTGCCTTTTCACAGCACAGAGGGAACCTTGTAAGGAGCAGGGTTGGCAGTTTCTCCCACCTCTCAGGACCATGGCCCTGTGTTTTCTCCTCCACTGCCTTCAAGTACTGGGCAGGGCAACCTTTGAATTCTCCCACTCCATGGTAGCTGGCTCCTCTCCCTTAGGCAGCTCTAGTGGCAGGCTACTTCCTTCCGCCACATACTCCATGGAATCTCTCTCTCCATTCCTCTCTCCTGGTGACTGAGAGCCTCCAGGAAATCAGCTTCCCCCCCCCAATTCTCACAGCTGGGGGGAATTATATACTGATGGTGAAATCAGGGAAACTGAGCTTCATCCTTCCCTCGCCCTCTAGTGGGGAAGGGAGTAACAGGCTCACCCTGCCTCGAGCCATTGCTCCCCCTGCTTGGACTGGGAATCCATTCCATCTTTTTAGGACTACTCTCCTCACTCATTCTTGCAAGGACTTCTGGGACCTGTAGTTCTGGGCTCAACTGCTTCACTGGGGAGTCTCTGGGGCTTGCCTTGTCACAATGGTAGGGAGATAAGATAACATTGTTGAGTAAATCTAACACCTTAAATCATGTACCTTTATATGGCTGACAGGCCCTGTCCGGTGCACCCCAGGGCCTTTCTCAGTAAATATGAAGTGGACATTTATTTTTTCTTGAAAATAGTCCAAAACGATAGGTGTACTACGCCACCAGGGGGGATGATACAGCTATCTGGGGCAGGGAGGTCAGGTTGGGAGGACAGAGAGTGTGCCAGTAGACACCCATTCCTCGCAACCAACCCTGCTACACTGCTCTGTACCCTGGCATTAGTTTTTCTATGATAGTTGCGTGAGCAAATCTTTTTTTTTTTTTTTTTTTTTACATGCTGTGGGATAGGAAATGCATCACATTTGCATTTATTTAAATGTAATTGCAGTCAGGATTTCCACATGAGTTAATGCCCATGCTGAACCCCTTCCTGCACTGCTACGCTGAACCCCTTCCTGCACTGCTACCCTGTGGTAAAACTGAGTTAAACCTATGGTAACCACGTAGGAAGCTTTCTGCATCGTTCCCTAGATGAGTCATTTGTTTGTTGTTTGGAGATTATGAGACCTCTCCTGTTTAAATAGTGCATCCCTTCTTTCTCAGTAAATATGAAGTGGACATTTTTTTTTTTTAAATAGTCCAGAAAGATAGATGTACTACGCACAACAACATCTAGGAAATGGTCATTCTCAAAGAAAAAAGAGAGACTTTTTCTGGTTTGAAAATGGTCATTATCACTACTTGATTTTTGGACGTTTTCAGCAAAACGTCCAAAGTTGGATTTAGACTTCATATCGAAAATGCCATTCTGTGTAACTTTGTAAGTATAAGGGTCTATTTTACTAAGCCGCGTGGGCGCCTATGCTCACCCAGCATGCGCCAAATTGGAGTTACTGCCCGGTTACCGTGTGGCCCTTGTGGTAATTTCAATTTTGGTGTGTGTCCGCTACGCGCATCTGAAAAATATATTTTATTTTCTGGCACACATTACGGACACGCACCATGTGGCATCTGACACACATAGGTCATTACCGCCCAAATTCTTTACCTCTAGGTCTACGGCTGGCAGTAAGGTCTCAGACCCAAAATGGACGCGTGGCAATTTTGATTTTGCCGCACGTCCGTTTTCAGCAAAAAAAAAAAAAAAGAGGCCTGTTTTACAGGTGCGCTGAAAAATGATTCTGCGCGCGCCCAAAACCCATGCCTACACTACTGCAGGCCACTTTTCAGCGCACCTTTGTAAAAGGACCCCTCAGTGCTTTGCTACTTGGCATAGGTTACAGTGAATGTGACCCCTTCCACTGATGATGTGATCCCAAGTGAGGTGAATCACTGCTTTAGCATTTTATCCATGCTCTTCAGCCCCTGCAGAAACCACGGCTTAATATCTGATTTACAAACCCAATTATGTGTTTAGGTTTTCCTGCCCCTTCAGCAGGTTCTTTTGGAGCAGTTTCCAACTTGCCACAAAAATTCTTAGCTGTGTTTAATTAAGCTTACCAAGCAACATTTTTGCAACATTTCTTTCCAAGATGCAGTATGTGAATTTGTGACCTTTCACTGTTATTCTTTGCAGTCCTTTCTATGGCAACAGCATATTTTAACATTACAAACACTGAGAACTGATTTTCTTTCGATATTGAAGACGGAGCTTCTTTCATGTGGAAAATATTAGTTAAATCATAAAACATGTAACAAAAACATGATCAAAACTAAGGTAATAAAGAGAAATAATGGTGTTAACCAGCATGCTTGGATATTTTGGAAAAGACGCTAAATTTCTCTGTATGTCTCAATGATTTTGCATTGTTAAAGCATGTTGAGATATTCAGGTAAAAAAGGCTAACAGGAAGAAAGACATTATTAGCTTTTATAACTATGGAGTGGAGGAGTGACCTAGTGGTTAGAGCACCAGTCTTGCAATCCAGAGGTGGCTGTTTCAAATCCCACTGTGATCTTGGGCAAGTCACTTAACCCTCCATTGCTTCAGGTACAAACTTAGATTGTGAGCCCTCCTGGGACAGAGAAATATCCATAGTACCTGGATGTATCTCACCTTTAGCTACTACTGAAAAAGGTGTGAGCAAAATCTAAGTAAATATGTAATACTCAATTGGACTTTCTCTGTATTAATATCTATATCCAGTTGTGGAGTCATTCCACTAACAAGAACTTGATTCTTCTGCTGACTGGAAGTTGAATACTTCTTTCCACTGTGAAGTTGCTATTAAATAGTAAATCTCCTGAGATCACTGTCTAGTACAGGGGCATTGCGATACTTTCTCCACATCTGACAGGCTTACTCTAAAACTCTGTCTTTTGAGAAGAATCAAATAGTCTCCAAGGCAGACAAGTTCCATCTCTTTAATCATTTTGGTCGCTTGCCCTTCTTTGAACCTTTTCTAATTCCACTATGCCTTTTTTGAGATATGGCGACCAGAACTGCACACATGGTGAGGCTGCAACATGGAGCGATACAGAAGAATTATAATATTCTTTCTATCCCTTTCCTAATAATTTCTGTTTCTTTTTTTTTTTGGCCACTACCATGTACTGGGCAGAAGATATCAGCACCAAGTAACTATGATTTGGATTATTCTTCCAAATGTGTATTGCTTTGCATTTATCCACATTAAATTTCAGCAGCCATTTGGATGCCCCGTCTTCCAGTTTCCTAACGTCTTCCTGCAATTTTTCACAGTCCACGTGCATTTTAACAACGTTGAATAGTTTTGTGTCATCTGCAAATTTAGGGACACTTTTACAAAGCTGTGCTAGCGCATGGGTTTCTTATGTGTTGAGGCCACTTTTAGCACAGCTGAAAAACAACTGTGTTTTCCATTTTAGCAATAATGGCCATTTTCTAGGCATTAAAGGCTCACGCACTAACCACACACTAATCAGTTAATGCAGAGATACAGCTGCACTAATCGATTACAGCTGGGTACGCCTACACTCTGCCCCCAAACACACCCCCAGTGCTACAACATAAAATTTATGTTTTAGTGCGTGGGAAGCTCACACAGATGCCATGACTATGGTGGCCCGCGGTAGTGGTTTTGAACCTGTAGTAAGCACAGATTAGTACTTACTTATCACCTCATGTCTCATTCCCTTTTTCATTTATAAATATGTTAAATATCACCAGTCCCAGTACAGATCCCTGGAGCACTCCACTATTCACTTTCCTCTATTGAGAGACATGGCCATTTAACCCTAGTCTCTGTTTTCTATTAACCAGTTCCCAATCCACAACAGAACATTCCTCCTATTCCATGGCTTGAGGAGAACTAAACAGAAGAGTACAGAGAACCTTCCGATTTCCACTGTAAACTGAAATAGCTATCCATTCAAGACATCTTACAAAGTGAATGAGCTGAAAAGCCTCTGTATCCTAAAGATTATATCACTGGTAAGTTTCTATGGTGACACCTAATTAATTAATATGGGGAGAAGGACGTCTAGGATCCTTTCACACTTCGTTTTGAGAAGTTGGCACCTGACAAAGCAATATTGGGTCTCCTTAAGGATTATTCTGTCTGCATATTGGTCTACCATAAGCATAGGTGCCCCGTATAAGAGGCTTGGGGAGGCTAAGCCTCCCCAGCCCAATCGTCGACTTCCGTGTGTGACGCGGCCCGCCCTCCCACCCCCCTCGCATGTGCGTTTTATTTTACTTCACTTTCCGTGGCAGCGACATCATTGACGTCACTGCCACGGAGCATATGGAGGTAAGCTCCGCCCCCTTTAGCCTCCCCACAACAGTTGGGCTACGATCGTCTATGACCATAAGCATTTTATTCCAAAGCAGCACCACTAGCATCTTCACTGGGAGACAATGAAGAGCTGGAGGCACACTGGACGCCATCTTGAATTAAGTCAAAAGGGTAAATGTCAACATCAGCTGTTAAGAAACCAAAGAAGAATCCAGAAATTAATATACAAGGTACATAACATGGGCTTGATATTAAAGCCACTTATGCAGTCAGTGGTAGTACTGGCCATGTAAGTGGTTTAAAAAAATTCCTCAGCGCTTATACAGATAAATGACACTGCAGAAATCTGTATGCAGAAGTATTTTTCTGTATACAGGCCAGGAGGTGGCAAAAGAAGTGTTCTCTGAGTGGTGAAATTAAGTTGCTCTGTGCATGACCTCCACTCATGAGTTACACCCAGAAATAGTAGGCCTAAGGGTTCACTGCTGATACATATATTTAGCAGTGTCATTTCATCAACTGGCACTCCTGAATATTTACATAAATTTAAACAGGCTAGCTAAATATCAGGCCTAATGTTATTTATGGATTCTGAATTTTATTTATCCTTTGCATTTTTTCTTTGCAATTTTATACATCATTTAGACCAATAAAACTAAACAGAAGTCACAGATATACAAAGTCAGATGTGAGGAAGACCCTATATATTCTGACTGCACATTTTTGGTAATCGCTATGATTGCCTAATGAAACATATCAGAAAATCAAGCTTTCTGCACTATATGTCTGTCTCTCTCTATCTATACATCTGCTTTGTTTAAATACAACCTTTCCCTCAGTATTCAGACTTTCTGGTACCAGAAAAGAACAGCAATAAACTATCTAGCAGTTTGATAATAACTGATTTAGCATGCTGAAAAGCACTTCAGAATCACTGTAGATCTTAATGAAAGAACTTCAAGAAGAAAAGACATGTAGGAAGTGGCAAGGGAACAAGAAAATTAGTTCTTGCACTTGAGACTATATCAAACACAGGCATTTTATATCCATGACTAATGTGTGAACAATACCGAGCCTTTGAAAATATTTGTGTAGGAAGTCACTGAAAAATGGAGATGAGAATCATGTTCCACTAATACCAAAAAAAAAAAAAAAACCCACACACAAGAGAGCATCTGGAAATATTCAGCATTTGAGAAGCAGTAAAACTCCAGAGTCTAGTTCTGCAGATTCCTAGGCCTTCCACAAACTAAGAAGGAACAGAGTAGGTTTTTTCAAGCATGTCATATAATGGTGGTTATTTTAGAAGCTCTATTTTGTTTTAGACATCCATATTATATGGATGTCCAAATTCCAATTTCACAAAGGCAGGTTAGGATGTCTAACTGTGTGATATGTCCACATGGCAAGGGGGCATCTTCTGGGCATATTTTGGGTGGGACTAGGGAGGACCCAAAATATGGACCTCCAATTCCAATCACAGAAATGGAAGAGACGTTCATGTCTAGAAAGATGGACAATGTTATTTACTACACCTCCTTAATCCCTGAATGTGAAAGCAGCAAGGGAGACCAGGCTCTATGATAGCTTCAGGAACTACAGGCGTTCTTAACAGCACAGCCTATAGATCTGAGGAGTAGCCTAATGGTTAATGCAGTAGACTGAGAACCAAAGGACCAAAATCCCACTCTTTTTTTTAATATGAGTCCTCACGCAACAGAAAAATACCAACTGTACCTGACTATATAAGACATATGCATGCCTGAAGGCTACTGAAGTGGTGTACATTTAGGTACAATAGGTATTTTCCTGTTCCTGGAAGGCTCACAATTTAAAAAAGAATCACAAACAGCTGAGGTGGGATTTGAATCTGGGTCCACTGCTGATCAGACTACTAGGCTACCCCACTGTTCTGCTTTGATGCCTGTGTGATTGGGTATCAGTCAAGATATGTTAAATTCTGGAAGTTGTTGAAGACATTTCTGTTCAGGAAGTACTTGCCCTGTTGCTGGGGTTTTGTTTGGAAATTTTATTTTTTATTATAATTTTCCTTGAAATGCCCAGATTATTGCATTGTAAACCACACTGTGGATTAATAAATGCCAGGTCACGTAATCATGTAATCATTTTATAAGATGGACATTCCTATGCTGCCAGACAGACATCCATGTCCCTTATTTTCCCCGTTCATAATCTGGATGTTTCAGTTTGTAAAATGGATGTTCACACTACATATTTCCAGCACATGGACGTCCATCTCACGTGTATTTTACAACATCCTGTTCTACAATATATGTAAGATGGACATCCATTTCTGACCTTCTGACTTGAATGTCTATATTCTGAATTGGAAGTCCTTTCTAAAATACCGCTCCACAGGTTATATACCACTTCACATAATTTCAGGTGACTAGGAATTACACTGCAAAAGTTTTGTTGTGATACAACAATATAAATATATCAAGCTGGCAGCGAACTATATATACAGCAAGTTGCCCAGCCATGGACCAGCTTCTCCCTCTGAATCCATATACTAGGACTGGAACTGGCGACACACGATATAGTATATATTTCATATACCAAGAAAGAACACAAGAGATGTAGATTCTTTCTGGTATGTGGGAAAAGGAGAACAGACAATCTAGAAGCAGTGAAGGAACTGAACTTCTACACACAGTCGTCACATGGTAGTACAGGGGCCTACACCCTAAAGTTTAGCATGCACCTAAAATAGGAAGCTATGCACTAAGACCCAAGATGCATGTTAAACCAGCTTTAGGGGATATTAAGAATGTACTAAAATAGTAAATACCTGCATTTAAATGAAGATTTTTGCAAATTGAGATTTAGTGTGCTCCATGAGCTATTTCCTCTGGACTCACTAAAGTCTAATATTTAGCACCCACCTTGAAGTAGGTAATAAATGTTGGCAGTGTTAGCACACAGGCATTTAATAATGGGTGAAATCATAACTTCTCTTCTTCTCCAATCTGTTCTGATAGGAAATTCATCCAGGAACCTGAAAAATATTGTACCAATCATCTCTATCTCAAGGTTCTTTGAACCCAAAGGACCTCCAAACATGTCACTTCCAAACACCTTTCTCAGTTTACTACCACAAATTCCCCCTTCTGATATATAAGTCACTTTGCAACCTAGGACTTCTTCCCTCTAGATACTCCCAGCCTTGGATGAAGAAACACATTTCACTTCCTCTACCCAACTGGATTCCAACCACCACTACTGGTCATAGGACTCTAGCAACTCCCCCTCAACCATGTTCAAGTGTACAGCGCCGCGCACGTCTAGTAGCGCAATAGAAATGATAAGTAGTAGTAACCTTCTTCAAAAGAAAAAAAAATGAGGACAGATGGTCTTTAGGGTAAAAAGAGGCATAAGACCACAACCTCTCTTCTTTTTCTTTATCTGAGACCCCTAGACCAATATCAAGCTTCTCAGGATCTCCATATTCCCTGCTTTTAGCTTTGTAGAAAGGAGAAAAAGGCAAATTTTCCCTCCTAAATAATAATTTATAATTTTAGTAACAAGAATAACTTCTCTGATGGCTATTCCCACTGGGGACAGCTGCCTGAATAACCACTCTCATACTTGCTCTAGTGTATGTCTGAAGTACGTGTAATGGTATGGGAATGATTATGTAGATGGCTCTTCCCACCCTGAATGGCTATCAGAGGAGTTAGTTTCCTGAGTCCTATGGCTGGTATCCAAGCAGCTATTATCTGAGTCACAATTGAAATGGAGGCTCTCCTTTAAAGGAATCTGCCATAGCAGTTTAGCGTGTCCTGCATGACTAGGTAAGCTAGAAGAATCTGTACATAATGGAAGCGATAAGTATGCTGATGATATGCAGAGCAGAGAGGAATAGTGTGATCCTATGACAACACCGTGAGATGTTGCAGCAGCTGAGCAATGGAAGCTTCAATTATTGCACAGTGGAAGGCTGCAACAACTCAGCATGGACACAAGTGTTTGTGCAGAAGGAAGATGATGCACAATTGTGACAGTCAGCATTTTCACCTGGAAGGAACTCATGGCCAATCACAAGGCTACTATGCCAAGAATGCACAAGGTCTGGAGGGATTCATTGCACAGAGGAGGCATATCTACAGAAGCTCTGTGCCACTTTATTTAAAAAAAAAAAAAAGTAGAGCAAAAAGGATAGACTCCATACATTGCACCTCTGTGGCTGGACCTCTGCACAAATTTGAGGTATTCACTTCAGCTGGTGATCCAAGCTGCATAAACAAGAGAGGAGATCCTTTCAAGACTCAGTTTGTCTGGTACACTGCCATCAAGGAGAGAAAGTCAAAAACGTGGTCTCAGTAACACCAGATATGCTCTATCCTGTTGTTTCATCAGGCTAACAATATAATGATGCAGAACGTGCAGTTTCTACGTTAAGTCTGGGAGCTATGCAGCTGACACAGAAAGGATGCATGTCTCCAAGAAGGAGGTTTCCCACAAAAAATGGGCACAAGTGAACAGACATTCCGAAGATTGGAGTGTGGCCAATGTAATGCCAAATTTTTAAAAAAGTTCCAGAGGTGATCTGGAAAACTGTAGACTGGTGAGCCTGACGTCGGTGCTGGGCAAAATGGTAGAGATTATTATAAAGAATAGAATAACAGAGCACATACATAAGCATGGATTAATGAGACAAAGCCAACATGGATTTAGTCAAGGGAAATCTTGCCTCACCAATCTACTAGATTTTTTTGAAGGGGTAAATAAGCATGTGGATAAAGGTGACCTGGTCAATATTGTGTATCTGGATTTTCAAAAGACATTTCACGAAGTACCTCATGAAAGACTCCTGAGGAAATTAGAAAGTCATGGGATAGGAAGCAATGTCCTATTGTGGATTAAAAACGGTTAAAAGATAGAAAACAAAGAATAGGGTTAAATGGTCAGTATTCTCAATGGAGAAGGGTAGATAGTGGGGCTCCCCAGGGATCTGTGCTAGAACCGTTGCTTTTTAACATATTTATAAATGATCTAGAGATGAGAGTAACTAGTGAGGTAATTAAATTTGCTGACAACACAAAGTTATTCAAAGTTTTTAAATTGCAAGAGGACCTTACAAGACTAGGAGATTGGGCATCCAAATGGCAGGTGACATTTAATGTGAGCAAGTGCAAAGTGATGCATGTGGGAATGAGGAACCCGAATTATAGCAGCGGGTAAAAGGCTGGCCATTTTGGGGGAAAAGAAATGGCTGTGTGGTAAGTGAACCACTTGCCACACGGACATTTCGGGGGGAGCAGTGCCCGATTACCGCTGGGGGTGGGAAGTACTGCTGGGCTCCTGTGCCAACCCTTTAGCAAAAGGGCTCCATAGTGCCTAACTGCAAGAAGAGCTACACATGGACAGAGCACGTGCAGGCCAAGGATGTGTCTCACAATTACATGCCTAAGTACATAAGTACCTGACAAGCTACGTAAACGTACAAACATTTTATACATGTTATTCCCGAAATTGTGAATTTTCCCAAGTCCATTTAGTAGCGGTCTCTGGACTTGGTGAAATTAGGTGCACCAATTTGTGGCATAAGAAGGCACACCTAAACATGGGCTGACCAATGCTGACTTATAACATTTTGTAACAGAATCTTGGCGCAAAGATATCGTTATTGATTTAGCACTAAACGCATGGAACTGGGCACCTAAATCTAGGCATCCATATATAGAACTGCCACCAAAAGAGTCCAGCTCTTTATTTCCAGAACAAATACGACTGCTAGAATTCCATTATTTTAATCTACTGAACACTTTCATTGAACAGGGCTGTTTATATATCCTGCCTTCCAAGCCACTAGCAATAATTTATTATCTATAAATCCCCTTGTTTATTTGTACTGATTTGACTCTCTGTTCAACAATTTACAGTTCAAGCTAACACATACCACCCAGGCATGAGAAAAGTTTTGAAACGGTTCCTCCGTGACAGATTAGAAGGTGACTTCAGGTCTTTGGGGACAGGCTGAGCATTTCTGTATCATTTGTTCTGATTTCTCTAAGAACAACCAGGATGACCAGTTGCTACACGAAGTTTGACATCACCAGGCCTAGCTGATTGTTTTCAAGATGATGATCTGTTACCATATACTGTAAGGTCAATTTTTAAAAAAAAGGTAGAGCGCCTGCCTAACTTATAGCTGTTCTACCGTGTTAGCATGTGTTAACGCAGCTTACGTGTGTTATTGCATAAAAGGAGACTTGCAGTAAAGCAACATGGCCTGACAGTACTAGCATATGTTAGCGCTGCTAGAGTGAATTACTGCATAGCTTGACATGAAATAAAAGAATTTGCATTAACAGCTTTAGCCTGTGCTAGCACTATAAGCTGTTAATTGGCTAAAATTTTGGTTGATCAAGCTGAGCTTTTTTTCAGTCAAATAGATTCATTTAGATTTTGGGCTGGAAAAAAAACTAAATTGAGGCAGGAAGAATTAAGCTGCTCCTCCTAAAATCAGTGCTAACTAGTTGTGCGCTCTCTCACCCACAAAATTTAAGTGTGAGGTCATTGGCAACCCCATCCTCCCACAAAATATAAAGGTTCAGTAGTGAAAACATTCCCCTTGAATCATTGATCTTCCTTTCCTGTAACCCAAATATAAAACTTTAGCACTGGGACTCACAGCACACTCTGCCCCTTTAGAAGGCAAAATCAGGTTGTCGGCCAACTGCATCACCATAAGCCCCCTCCTGCCTGGAGGAAAAATTCAATGGTGGGGCTGAAAGCCTCCATCCACATAATTCCTCCTCCTTCCACTCAGTAGGAACCACCAACACAGAATACTTTGGCTGTCCATGTCCAAGGAAGCCGAATGCTGTAATTATGGGATACTAGAGACCACTGACTGAAAAGGGACTCCTGCAGTGGATGTATATGCACCCATGCCCAGGGCATCACCTCCATGGCTGCCGTCATGGAGCTCAAAACCTGGACATAGTCCCAGACCCGAGGCCTGTCCTGCTGAAGGAGGAGGTGGATCTGCTGTACCAGCTTCATGTGCCCGTGATCCATGAGGAAGAACCCTAGATATTCCAGAGTCTGCATCAGAAGGAGTCTGCTTTTTTTGAAGTTGATCAACCAACCCAATGACCAAAGGAGCTGAATGACTTTACATAAGTACATAAGTACATAAGTAATGCCATACTGGGAAAAGACCAAGGGTCCATCGAGCCCAGCATCCTGTCCACGACAGCGGCCAATCCAGGCCAAGGGCACCTGGCAAGCTTCCCAAACGTACAAACATTCTATACATGTTATTCCTGGAATTTTGGATTTTTCCAAGTCCGTTTAGTAGCGGTTTATGGACTTGTCCTCTAGGAAACCGTCCAACCCCTTTTTAAACTCTGCTAAGCTAACCGCCTTCACCACTTTCTCCGGCAACGAATTCCAGAGTTTAATTACACGTTGGGTGAAGAAAAATTTTCTCCGATTTGTTTTAAATTTACTACACTGTAGTTTCATCGCATGCCCCCTAGTCCTAGTATTTTTGGAAAGCGTGAACAGAAGCTTCACATCCACCTGTTCCACTCCACTCATTATTTTATATACCTCTATCATGTCTCCCCTCAGCCGTCTCTTCTCCAAGCTGTATAGCCCTAGCCTCCTTAGTCTTTCTTCATAGGGAAGTCGTCCCATCCCCGCTATCATTTTAGTCGCCCTTCGCTGCACCTTTTCCAATTCTACTATATCTTTCTTGAGATGCGGCGACCAGAATTGAACACAATACTCAAGGTGCAGGCGCACCATGGAGCGATACAACGGCATTATAACATCCTCACACCTGTTTTCCATACCTTTCCTAATAATACCCAACATTCTATTCGCTTTCTTAGCCGCAGCAGCACACTGAGCAGAAGGTTTCAGTGTGTTATCGACGACGACACCCAGATCCCTTTCTTGGTCCGTAACTCCTAACGTGGAACCTTGCATGACGTAGCTATAATTCGGGTTCTTTTTTCCCACATGCATCACCTTGCACTTGCTCACATTAAACATCATCTGCCATTTAGCCGCCCAGTCTCCCAGTCTCGTAAGGTCCTCTTGTAATTTTTCACAATCCTGTCGTGATTTAACGACTTTGAATAACTTTGTGTCATCAGCAAATTTAATTACCTCGCTAGTTACTCCCATCTCTAAATCATTTATAAATATATTAAAAAGCAGCGGTCCTAGCACGGACCCCTGAGGAACCCCACTAACTACCCTTCTCCATTGTGAATACTGCCCATTTAACCCCACTCTCTGTTTCCTATCCTTCAACCAGTTTTTAATCCACAATAGGACATTTCCTCCTATCCCATGACCCTCCAATTTCCTCTGTAGCCTTTGTTAATATATGGCCTAGCTTTGGATCTACCACTGGAATAGTGAGGGCCAAAGCTATGAAGCCTAAAATAATTGAAGAAGTACTGACTAGGCCAAATAACAAGTACATGATTTAATATTTGAGAATCTGTAAAAAGCAGGTCTGACACAAACTGGTACAACTGTCACTTTAAATTAGATGAACAAAATGGAGTCTATTAGTTTTGTATAGAAGGCTACAGAGGTTATACAGGGTTCTTAAGATGGCGTGAAAAGTATTGCGACACAGACAGATGTGGAACTGTTATCTCAAAGCTTCCCAAAACATACTGATAAGCCCGCGTGGGAACGTATCATCTCAGAAATTGAGAGCTAGGTTTCCCACCATTGACTTCTATGGAGAGGTTGTGTATAAAAGAGGGGAAAATGTGCCTTAACTGAGAGTCTTCTCAGACGGCGAAGCTCTGTCCGGTTGTACCCAGAATCTGTCTGCTGAATGTACCTGATTAAAGTCTGTTGTGCAAATAAAATCCTTATTCCAAATGATGATTTGTGGGCTTAACTTAATGATGAAAGGCTGTAAGTATAAATGCTTTTGTTGCATCCAGCAGCTATCTCTCGCTGCATTATATAACTTGTAACCTAAATCCAGTTTGTCATAAGGCTGGTATCTGTTTCTTGCCAGTGCTGAGAGGCGGACTAATGCGGGTCTCTTAGATCTAACGTCTCTCTCAGTGGCAACTCCTCTTAGAACTTCACAACCCCCTGATTGCCCCAGTTCTAGGGCTATTTAGAGATGGAGTCAGATTAAGGTCATTTAAGCCTTCTTGGGGGGGCTTGGGACCCCTTAATTCTCAACACCTTTCATGAGGTACCTTGTCAAACGCCTTTTGAAAATCCAGATACACTATATCAACCGACTCCCCTTTGTCCACATGTTTGTTCACTCCTTCAAAGAATTGAAGTAAATTGGTCAGGCAAGATTTCCCCACACAAAAGCCATGCTGACTTGGTCTCAGTAATCCATGTCCTTGGATGTGCTCTGTAATTTTGTTTTTAATAATAGCCTCTACCATTTTCCCAGGCACCGACGTCAGACTCACCGGTCTATAATTTCCCGGATCTCCCCTGGAGCCTTTTTAAAAAATGGGCGTTACATTGGCCACCCTCCAATCTTCCGGTACCACGCTCGATTTTAAGGATAAGTTGCATATCACTAGCAGTAGCTCCGCAAGCTCGTTTTTCAGTTCTATCAGTACTCTAGGATGAATACCATCCGGTCCAGGAGATTTGCTACTCTTCAGTTTGCCGAACTGCCCCATTACATCCTCCAGGTTTACCGTGAAGTCAGTAAGTTTCTCCGACTCGTCCGCTTGAAATAGCATTTCCGACACCGGTAACTTTGGATTTTGCCTCCACACTGTCCTGATATGAGGGCACATGAATAAGCCAATCATCCAGGTAAGGGTGCACTCTGATTCTGTGGTGCTGAAAAAAGACCACTACCACAATCAACCTTGGAAAACATTCTAGGTGCAGTGACCAGCCAGAAGAACATGGTCCTGAACTGGAAATGAAGGCCATGCACTGCAAAGCACAGAAACAGATGATGACAGAGTCAAATGGGAATATGGAGTTACGCCTTCTTGAGGTCAAGAGCGGTGAGAAACTCTCCCGCTTGTGTCAAGGCAATGGCCAACCTCAGAATTTCCATGCGAAAATGCAAGATGCGGAGGCAACTGTTCAGGCTCTTGAGTTCCAAGACTGGCCACATAGAGGGGCATAATCAAAAGGGATGCCCAGGTTTTCCTGAGGGTGTCCTCGCAGGATGTCCTGGCGAAGGGGTGGGGAAACCCGTATTATCGAAACAAGATGGGCGTCCATCTATCGTTTCAATAATACGGTTGGGGACGCCCAAATAGCGAAATTTAGGTCAACCTTAGAAATGGTCGTCCTTAGAGATGGTCATCCCCGATTTTCGGCGATAATGGAAACCAAGGACACCCATCTCAGAAATGACCAAATCCAAACACTTTGGTCGTGGGAGAAGCCAGCATTCATAATGCACTGGTCCCCCTCACAAGCCAGGACAGCAACCGGGCACCCTAGGGGGCACTGCAGTGGACTTCAGAAATTGCTCCCAGGTGCATAGCTCCCTTACCTTGGGTGCTGAGCCCCCCAAAACCCACTCCCCACAACTGTACACCACTACCATAGCCCTTATGGGTGAAGAGGGGCACCTGCATGTGGGTACAGTGGGTTTGTGGTGGGTTTTGAAGGGCTCACATTTACCACCACAAGTGTAACAGGTAGAGGGGATGGGCCTGGGTCCGCCTGCCTGAAGTACACTGCAGTACCCACTAAAACTGCTCCAGGGACCTGCATACTGCTGTCATGGAGTTGGGTATAATATTTGAGGCTGGCATGGAGGCTGGAAAAAATATTTGTAAAATTTCTTTTGAGAGTGGGAGGGGGTTAGTGACCACTGGGGGAGTAAGGGGAGGTCATCCCCGATTCCCTCCGGTGGTCATCTGGTCATTTAGGGCACATTTTTGTGGCTTGGTCGTAAGAAAAAAAGGACCAGGTAAAGTCGTCCAAGTGTTCGTCAGGGATGTCCTTCTTTTTTCCATTATCGGTCAAGGATGCCCATGTGTTAGGCATGCCCCAGTCCCGCCTTCGCTACGCCTCTGACCCCCCCCCCCCCCGTGAACTTTGGTCATCTCCGTGATGGAAAGCAGTTAAGGACACCCAAAATTGGCTTTCGATTATGCCAATTTGGTCGACCCTGTGAGAAGGATGCCTATCTTGAGATTTGTGTCGAAAGATGGGCTCCCTTCTCTTTCGAAAATAAGCCTGCTGGTGTCCTCCTTTTTTGGGAACACAAAATAGAATAAGCACTTTCCCTGGTCTTGATTGGATGGAGAAACAGGCACAATAACATGAAATACCAGCAACAAGTCATTTGTACCTTGGATCTGGGCCACTTTGGTGTCTCCTTGACAAAGGGGACTGTAAGAAGAGAGGAACAACCAGGCAGGAGAATTCCAACTTGTATCCTTCCTATAGAGTATCCAGGACCCACTGGTCCATTGTTATTTTGGCTCAATCTTCCTGAAACTCCTGAAGGCACCCTCTAACCAGAAGAGAAGAGTAGACCAGACTGGCATCATTGAGAAAACCTGGAGGCATTAGCCACCTGTGCTAACTGCAAAGCATGCTTCCTGTCTCCACAAAAGACTGATGCAATTGGAAGTGGGACCTCTGGCCAGATTGCTGACGGCCAAGGCCTATATCTCCTGCTGTCTCAAAATCTAGGACAGGTAAGTTCCAAAGAATGAGTAGAAGACATCAGCTCATCCTCTGGTAATTGTTGAGGCTTAGCTCCCCGCAGCTCCTTAACCAAATTGCCGAGGTCTTCCCCACAAACAAAGAGAAATCCTTCCACAGGTGAACACCAATCAAACAGAGAGAGTGGAAGGCACCAGGATAATGTCCAAGATAAGCCAAAAAGGCTCAGTTTATTCCTTGCGAACAATGGATGTATTCACAATACAGACTTTGCATGCAGTAAACAGGATGCATTTGTTGTCAAGTGCATCCTTTTTACTGAATGCGAAGCCTGTATTGTGAATACATCCATTGTTTTCAAGGGATAAACTGAGCCTTTTTGGCTTATCGAGGACTTCCCCAACCAACCACTTTCCCCTAAAGGGCAACTTCACCAGTCATGACTTAGAAGCTGTGTCAGTGACCCAATTCCTCAACCAGAGCTGCCTACATGCAGTGACTACCAAAGACATGCCCTTGGCTATGGTGTGCAGCATGTCGTAAACAGCATCTGCCAAGTAAGCCAAACCAGCCTCTAAGTGGGTGGCATGGGTATTTTCCTATGACTTGGACTTCTGATGCCACTTCAGGCATGTCCTCACCACAAAAGAGCTGCAAATGGATGCCTGAAAACCCAGGGTGGCCACCTCAAATGCGTGTTTTAAAGCATTCTTCAGCTTACTATCCTGCAGATCCTTCAGGGAAAGCCCTGCTCCACAGACAGGGTAGTCTTCTTGGTCACTGTTGTAACCAAAGAATGCACTTTAGGCAGGCGCAGCTTCTCCTTTTCCTCAGGCACATGGGGATAAAGGCATGCCATGGCCCTTCCCACTTTATGCCCTGTGTATGGGGAGACCCATTCTGCTGTAATCAAAACCTGAATATCTTAATGCATGGGAAAGGCATTAAAGAAGCCCTGAAGACCCTTCACAACAGATGATGACTGTCCCCCAATGGCACTGTAGATGGTTCCTCGATGGAGAGGGCTCACAGTGCTTCTGAAATCAAGGATCAAAACTCCTCCTTGTGAAACAGTGTCAGACTGCTCAGATCATCCTCCTCCATAGTAGGGAACTCCCCTTCCTCCAAAGCCTCTGTCATGGAGGATTCCTCTGAACAGATCTAGATCATATCTGACAGAAGAGAAGGATGAGAAAAAAAAAAACCTTCTCAGTCACCTCCTGTAGGTCTAAACAGGCCTTCTTGAGAGCAGAGGGGGCCACTGGCACACCAAATGAGAGGGCTCTCCTCCTGCCCCCTGCTTCAGCATATAGGCCCAATGGAGCAGTAACACAAATTCAGAGGAAAACACAGTCCCTGGAAATTTATGCTGGGACTTGAGACGTAAACATAGATGCCACTTCCCATGTGGGAAAATCCAGACCTAATGCTGCACTGCCTGCTTGACCATTCTCAAGGGTCTTCGTAATGAAGCCCACAGTATGTTTGACGTTGGCCAAGTGGTCTTAGCCATTTCCTTACTTTCACCTTTCACTTAGTAGACTATAGTGGACTTGTGGAGTAGCTGTCACAGACAGAACTAGCCAACACTGTCCTGCAGTGGTTCACTTCCTTCTTCACTAACCAATCCTTCTCTGTGGCTTTTTGCCATCTTCTGTCTCCTCATTCTATGACCTACCTTGTGGGGTTTCCCAGAGCTCTGTTTTGGATCCCTTCCTGTTCTAACACCTACCTAAGCCTATTAGTGACATTAAGTCAGCAGAACGCAGTGTTCCTACACCAAAAACATTCTCTTAATCTATCATCGTGACCCTTGGAATTTACACCTTACTCCCTCCAAAGATGTCTTGATTCTATCACTAACTGGCAACATACTCGTTACATTGTTCTAAACCCAAGTAAAACTAATGCCCTGTTGATCACTGGTCGACCATCTTGCCCGCTGTCATAAGAATGTAAGAATAGCCATACTGGGTCAGACTAATGATCAATATAGCCCAGCATCCTGCTTCCAATGCTTCCAACAGTAGCCAGTCCAGGTCACAAGTACCTGGCAGAAACCCAAATAGTAGCAACATTCCATGATACAGATCCCAGGACAAGCAGTGGCTTCCCCCCATGTCTGTTTCAGTAGCAGACTATGGACTTTTCCTAAAGGAACTTGTCATCCCCTCTCTCTCAGGTGCCCCAATTACTTGGTAACCTCATTTAAACATTTAGAGGTACATCTTGATTACCAATTGACCTTTGAAACTCAGATTGCCTCTGTGGTAAAATCTTGTTTTATGACATTATGTCCTTGTCACATTTTTTGGTCTTTTTTAGACAATTCTGTTTGTTAAACCTTAATACTGTAATATTACTTATGCAGGTCTTCTCAACGATCAGTTTAAGCATTTACAGACTGTTCAAAATACAGCTGTTTGCTTACTGTCCTATGCAAGAAAACATGATCATGTTACCCCTTTGCTGTTCAAATGCCAATGGCTTCCCACTGTTTTTAGAATCCAGTTTAAGATATTAACACTGGTCCATAAGACTCTCCTAACCAACATCCCTCCATTCCTCTCTCCTCTTATTGCATCATTTGCTCCATTCAGTGCAAGAGTTTCACCATTCAGTTCCAGATTTTTATTAGGCTGGTTTGTCACCATGAGACAATCACTATTCTTCTGCATTGCTCCTCTCTTATGGAATGCTATGCCACTCCACTTGCATTCAGAGCTCTCTCATTCCAGATTTAGGACAGGTTAAAAACCTACTTATTTCCCAAAGCCTTCAATATTTTTTTTTGTTACATTTGTACTCCACGCTTTCCCACTCTTGGCAGGCTCTATGCGGCGGGCAATGGAGGGTTAAGTGACTTGCCCAGAGTCACAAGGAGCTGCCTGTGCCGGGAATCAAACTCAGTTCCTCAGGACCAACATCCACCACCCTAACCACTAGGCCACTCCTCCACAGCAATATGACCCTGGAAGCCTAAGATACCCATTAGCAAATAGACTTGCTCTGCAGTCCTTATGTTACCTATTAGGGTGCTCTGTACGTCTCTAAGTCCTTCAGACCTTCCTTTTTTCTATCTCATTACTATTTATCTGTTCTATTATTGAATGGCGTTCCTTTCCTTCTTTTTTATTTTTGAAAATGTGTAAACCACCTTAATTACTGTTGCTGAAGTGCACTCTATTAAGTTTAAATAAACAAATGTAATGCCAGACTGAATGGGCTTGAGGAAAAAGTAGAAAAGCAGGTTCATATTTCAGCTTAATAAAGGTCTTGGGAAAATATTGAAAATTCCATCTGAAGCTTTACCTCTGCTTTTATGACTTTTTATTTGTATCTGTCTAAAACAGTGAATCCCTCTGGGGATCAAATAGAATTGTCACAGATTTCTTTCATAGCTTGGATTTGATTCCATTTTTGGAGTCCTCGAGAGAGAAAAAAGATTGTTCTAGCAGCTTTGTGGCTTTTATTCTTGAAATGCAATGTGATTGGGTTCTTACGTGTATTTTTAGACATATAGGGCTAGATTCTATATATGGCACCTGAAAAATCTGCATGGAAAAGAATTACGCCTAGGCGTACTCTATAAAGTATGGTTAAATCTAGACATACTTTATAGAATACGCTTAAATTTCTGCATGGATTATAGAGCACCCCGTGCACCCGTCCGCGTAACTAAATTTAGTCTTGGGCAGTTACGCCAAGTAAAACTTGGTATAAATGTTGACGCCGAAATTAGGAGCTGATCAGGTGTATTCTATAACAACACACATTACTCAAGTAAAAATAAAGACCAACCGACATCACTTACATCAGCCAAGAAAAGTAACATGAAAGAAATATCTGTTTATCTATCTATAGATCTAGATACAGAGAGGGGGAGGGAGAGAGAGAGAGAGAGAGAGAGAGAGTTGTTTACAAAGTCAGGTACATTATGGAAAATGTGTCCTCAGTTGAAGCTAGCAAGCTAATTCAATATTTTTGTTCTGTAAATTTTCTCAGTAGTACAGGGTGTTCCAGGTAATTATATTTTTTTTTATCTGAATGAGTGGTTTATTGCTGCTTTTCAGCATGCTTATTCTCTCCTAATAATGTGATTCAGAGTCACTGACAGAAGACATATCTGCTACAAGTGAGAGATTGGTTGGCCTTGGCTAATATTAAATACTGTAGCTATTAAATCATTACTGAACATGCATGCATTTATTCAGCATCTTTATCCAAACTGTTGTACAGTACCTAGAAAAAGATTAAGGGGGTAGTTATTAAGGTTCAGGTTTTATCGTACCTAATTTACCATGGGAGTTATTGCCCTTTGGTATCTTAGTACCACAGGTTACTGACTCCAGTGGGTACATGAAGAGTTCAATTTCTGATAAACCTTGCAAGTTGCATTCTTCAAGCTTTCCAAGAGCATCAGGCCACCAAAGCTGCTCCACATGCTCCCAAAATAGAGAAGCCCCATGATCTTGACCCACCCTTGCACATGAGCGCACATAGAGCTTCCCCCCTTCCTCACCAGATTCCCCTCCTGAAGACCCCCCCTCCCCAAGCCTACTTAAAGGGTTCCCTGGTGGTCTAGTATGGGGTGGATAGGCCTGATCCCCAGTTTCCCCCCTCCCATTCCAGCTCTGGGTTCAAAATGGTGGCTGAAAACTCTAGCAGTAATCTCACAGTACTGCTACTAGGGGTCAAGCTGTTGTATATGAACAGTAGTACTGTGAGATTACCACCAGGGATCACTGGCATTTTGAACCTGGAACCAGAAGAGGCAGGAGTGACTAGGGATTATTCCTGTCCTGAACCCACTAGACTGAAGAGAGTTGCCTGATAAACCAGAGGAGGCCTTAAGAGGAGGGATGGGAATCTCATCCAAGGGGGTCCTTGCAGGAGGGATGAACTTGGGAGCACTCCCACGTAGAGCTGTCATTTAGGGGGAGGACTTCTGAGTAGGGGGGTGTTATTGTGGGGGGAAGAGGGAGAAGCATCTCCTGATTGTGAGGGTTGGCCCCTTTAAGAAGAACATGGGCACAATGGGCCAAATTCTAAATCTGAGCTATTACTTATGTAACTATGACACTACAAACACCCCAATTCAGGTTGAATGGAGCTCAGTTTAATCTGGTATTTTTAGCAGCATAAAGCCTCACTTGCACAGGGGGGGACACACCCTTATCCAAAAACAAAACAAAACAAAACCCCTCTGTGAAATAGAGACAGAAAACAGAAAAGTAAGGGTGGACCACAAAATCTTCACTGCCAAATGTAATACAACAATAAGCTTTGTATTACATTTGGCTGTGAAGATTTTGTGGGCCACCCTTACCTTTTGGTTTTCAACCTCATTATCTGCCACAAGTGTTTAACATCCAATAAGGTGAAGAGTGATTATTGAATATTTTAAACACTTGTGCTAGATAAGGAGGTTGATCATCCAGTCTGAAGTTTCATCTTAACAGGAGGTCCATGCTGGAGAAGATAATTCACAACAGATAAGTCTATATTATTTAAGAAGATTATCATCATTGTTGTTTAAGACAGTTTTTTGTCAAATATAAGAAGCATTTTTTAGCTGTGAACTGGACATTTCACGTCAACAAATATGGGCCCATAGTAGTTTTCATGTGCAATGATTGGATGGTTGATCATCCTCACGTTGAAGGGCACCTGGTTCTGAGCACATTTCACATATTTAATATAAAATAAAAATATTTTTTGTACATTATTGATAAATATTTGATACCCTGACCAAAAGTTGTTTTGTTGGTTACTATTGAGGATTAGGACTATAAAAAAATTGAGCCCTAATTGTTATATTTTTTGGTAATGCATATTTATTAGGAATATCCTAAAAATTTGACCCATTGGCTATCCTCTAAGACTGGGAATAAATACTAAGGATTTTTCACTGGTTTGGTTTAGCGTGGGTACTCCAGGACCAATGTTTCTCAAGTTGGTCCTGGAGTACCTCCAGCCCCTCTGGTTTTCAGGTATCCATAGTGAAAATGGATGTCTACTATCTCGAGAACTGAGAATGAATACCAAGGAGCTAAACTGACTATTGCTGAGCCACTTTCAAGACTATGTTCTGGGCTAGAAATCAGACGGCATGGTCTTAACTAGAAGAGGTGGTAAAGGATATCCTGGAAGCCAGTCTGGCTAGGGAAACCACAGGACAACTTCAGAAACACTAGTATAGGCAAGGCCCCGGCTTTAAGCCAGTTTAGAAGTCTTACTTTAGTTTCTCTTTCCTCAAATACAATTTCTCTCTCAGCAGCCAGTTTAGAATAACCCACCTGCAAAATGCCTCATTAGTTCTGTTCCTTTTTCAATGGAGCATCCCTGCTTGAATTAGGAGTTGAAATAGATGGGTGGTGACTTTTATTATGCACAGAGACAGAAGGGGTTTTCAGCCCCTACCCCTTCCCCCAAACACGCACAAACACACTATAAAAATTGTGTCAATGCCTCACAACGGGTATCTGTATATGTATATGTACGTAGGTGTGTATGTGTGTGAGTGTGTGTATGCTTTATCTGTTCTAAATACATCCTGTCACTTTAACAAAGAAATTCAAGACAGCTGAATAGTTTTCAGGATGCACCCAGTGGAGGAGAAAGAATTCTGTCATGAGTGAGGCCTTGGATTCTTCTTCCTTCAGCTCCCTTAGTTCCACCTTAATTGGAACCAGTAGGGGGTCAGAGAGCCTGCCAGAAGCACAGGAAAAACAAAAAAAAAACCTACCTAAATTCTGAGAGATTCTTTATAGGTTATTTTTAACTCTTTTACAGACCTTGCATTCCCTTTCCCTATGGGAGATACAGATATATACACTGCCAACAATGCATTCTTACACAGCATAAATAAAATGACTTGGTCTTTATGCAAGAGCTGCCTTTCAGTATAGATGAAATGTTGTAAGGTTATGTTATCAAGATACAGTACCTATAAGCCTAGATCTATATCAAATAGATCCAAAACCTAAGTATTTTAAAAATTATCCATGTGGCCTAGGGGTTTCCCTAGCTGTAGAATTAAAGATCAGTTTTAGACTATGCCTTTCCTTATTTGTACTATAGGGGAAAGTTAAAAACACTCTATGAATTAACTAACTTCTGCAAACTACTGAAGACACATCTCTTTAACAAGGCATACCACAAAGACCAACAAATATGAACTCCAATACAAATAACCAGAACTGCTGCTTGTTAAACTATTATTATGTTTTATCATTATCATGTTACCCAAGATCCTTCTATAATGCTAAATGTATATTTTCTTATATGCTTCCATTATTCATGATGTATTGTAAGCCACATTGAGCCTGCAAAGAGGTGGGAAAATGTGGGATACAAATGCAATAAATAAATAAATAAATAATGCTTTGATTTACCCATTTTAAATTTAAGATTTAGAAACCAACATTTCAAAACTGTAAGCATCAGTCTGATTCAGCAGGCACTGCAGGACCTTCAAGCAAACCACTTAACCTTTACAGTGACAATTTTGAATGCCATACATTATTTGGAGGCTCAAAGGGAAATTGACACGTTATTTCCCTTTTAACAAATTAGCAGTTGCAAAATATGGGGCCCTTTTACTAAACCTCAGTAAAGTTTGCAGTTACTGCTGCTTAACGGAGGACTTTATCATGTAAATGCCGCAAATTTAGCACAGCAACTACTGGAAACATTCCTAGCATTTGCTATTATAGGTGCAGCAGCTACCATATGCTACTTTGCATGGAAGCACGGTAAGTGGACCATGGTAAATGCAAAAGTAGTGATTAGCATAGGGTATTTGCAGTACACCAACTCTAATTCTCTGCCCATAATATGCCCATAACACACCCCTAATATAAAAAGCACACTGTAATTGCAAAAATACCTCAAAACCTTTCAAAGCAGTTGTGTACTAGCAGTTAACAGTGGTGGCCCTACCATTAGGCCACCTGAGGCAGGGGCCTCGGGCAACACTTCTCAGGGAGTGGCATCTCCCCCCTTCTTTTTCAATTCCCTTCCCTGAGCCTATCTTTGTTTATTAATAGTTAGCGGTGGCAGCGATTCCCATTGGCTGCCCTACCGCCAGCACCGGCCTCTCACTACTGTGGCCCGCCTCTGACATAAACTCCTGTTTCCTCGGAGGTGGGCTGCAGTAGAGAGACAAGGCCAGTGAAGGTGGCAGGGCAGCCCATGGGCATCGCTGCTGCTGCTGTCTTTTGGGAAAAAAAAGGTAGGCTCAGGAAAGGGGTTGAAGAGGGAAGCGGGGAGATGCCAGACCACGGCCGGGGAGGGGGGGCGGCCGCCATCTCAGCCTTCGCCTCAGGCAGCAGATTCCCTTGAGCTGCCCCTAGCAGTTAACATGCATTAACCTATTTAACTTTTACTAAGGTGGGCACGCACAGAATCATTTTTCAGCTCACCTGAAAAAAATGCATTTTTAAAAATTTTTGACGAAAATGGACGTGCAGCAAAATGAAAATTGACACACATCCATTTTGGGACTGAGACCTTACCGCCAGCCAATGACCTGCGCATGTCCAATGCCACTGGGCACCCGTCCGAAAATAATTTTTTAGATGCGCATATCAGACACATTCCAAAAATGAAATTACTGCAAGAGCCACATGGTAGCCGGGCAGTAACTCCATTTTGGCGCACGTTGGGCGTGCATAGACGCTTATGTGGCTTAGTAAAACGGCCCCTCAGTAAATAGCACCCAAAGATAGGCCCTGGGAATATCTGCACTAAACTAGTAACCTACAAATGGGTACTCTGCGCAGAGTACCCTTCGTAAAATACCAGCTTAGCATGAATCTCACGTCTAATTTTGGGCAGGAGCAGTGGCATTCCTAGGTTGGCTGCTACCCAGGGCGGATCACCGCTGTGCACCCCCCCCCCCCCCCGGGGTGCAGTGGTGTCTGTCCCCCCCCGGCGCAATGACACCCCCCTCCCCGGCGCATCAAGCCCCCCCCCCCCCTCCGGGTGCATTCTTGGCTGCTGGAGGGTGCAGAGAGCAGTCACGCGCCTGTCGGCTCCGCTGGCTCCCTGCTCCCTCTGCCCCAGAACAGGAAGTAACCTGCTCCAGGGCAGAGGGAGCAGGTAACCAGCGGAGCCGACAGGCGCGCGGCTGTTCTCTGCACCCTCCAGCAATGTGCACCCGGGTACTTACAGCTGTTGAAACCTGATGTAGATCCTGGCATGCAACTAATCCAATAAAATGGAGAAAATATTTAGCTACCCAGGGACATACATACTACAATATTCTTTGTCCCAGGCAACTGTTTCTTTAAACGCAATGCAGCAGTAAATATCATTTCAGAGAACCTTTCATAGATATTTCAATATACTCCCAACATATTTGCACACATTTTCATAAAGTTTTATCAGGATCATCGGAATTCGCAGCATCAACGTTGCTATCCAAACTTTCAAAAGCAACGATGTGCACATCTTCATTGATCCATCATTTTTAGTTTTTTAGATGACTTCAGTTGTTCAAAATTCCATAATTATTTAATACATTTTGTTAACTTTCTTTAAGAACAGTCCAAAAAATAATCAAAACTTTGTTAATAACGCTAGCACCACTTAACTTGCAGCTGTTTTCCACACCGTGGAAGTTCTCATGGTGTTTAAAGAAACAGTTGCCTGGGAGAAAGAATATTGTGGCATGCAACTAATGGCAGTTTGGTGCATGAATGATCCTATTCTTTAGCATCACACCTAAATTCTGGGAATGCCTCTGACCTGACCATACCCCATGCATGCATTTTATAGAATAGGGTGCAGGGCAGATCCATATGTAAACTCAAATGTGTGCCAATTAACATATTCTTGATTGTTAACACAGTGGCGGTCCTAGGGGGGGCGGTGGGTGCGGTGGGTGCGGGCCGCCCCGGGTGCACGACGGTGGGGGTGTGCCATGCGCGCCTGTCCTCCTTCGTTCCATGCTTCTTCTCTGCCCGGGGGGGGGTTCTTTCGCGGGGGGTGTCGCACTGCATCCGGGGGGGGGGGGGGGGGGGGCGCTGCGCCTGGGGGGGCGCATCGGCGATCCACCCTGGGTGTCAGCCCCCCTAGGAACGCCACTGTGTTAACAGCCCATTAAGGCCCCCTTTTACTAAGGTGTGCTCACGTTTTTAGCATGCGCTAAAATTAGGCACGTGCTAAACATTAGAGATGCCTATAGGAATGCATTGACATCTCTAATGTTTAGCACGTGCCCAATTTTAGAGCGCGCTAGAAACGTGAGCGTGCCTTAGTAAAAGGGGGCCTAATTAGTTTGCATGTGGATCTGTGATCTGCGCCCAAATTTCTGCACTCAAATTTGGGCAACCTATAATAGAATCTGGGGGGGGGAGCTTAACAAGGTTTCGAAAAAGGCCCCTATATGCCTTAACCCCCTGATTTTGTAAAGGTTGCCAAAAATTGCACATGCCAAATTAGTGAGATAATTAGTGCCAATAATTGGATTTTTATTGGCGCTAATTATATTTAATTGGGACCAACGTGCATAAAGTTAGGCATGGGATCTGTGCCTAACATTTATGCATGTTTCAAAAAAAGGGGTGTGGAAATGGGGGTCATGAGCGTTTTGGGGTGGCAAAGGGGCATGGCTTTGAGTTACGCACATAATTACAGAATGGTGTTCTCTGTGTAACTTTAGACACAGGCATTTGCACCTCATTTTCATTGGTGCAAATGGCCATGCCAAAATTTATGCATGACTTTCCGCTTGAGCTTTTATTCTGTAAACCATTCCAAACTTTAGGCATGACTTATAGAATACCACTTAGCGGGTTTTTTCATCATTGATTTTTTTAGGTGCTAATTATAGAATTTACCCCTAAATGTGGCCATGTAATTTGCACCAGTTCTTTCAGTAGGTGACTGAGCAGGGCAAAATTGTGTCTACATTCAATAAACCCACCTAAATGAAGTTTCTTCCTCCCAACCTAAACATGCCCACAGGATGGCCTTTTTTTAATCCAGCTAGAAATGCATGGGATATGGAAGCTGTTTCCAGACTATCCATTTTTGGTTTGGTTGGTTTCTTTTTTGGTGAAACAACTTTGAAAATTGTCTTTCCTGTGCTTGATCTAGCAACATTTACGAAGAGAGGGCATTAACTGTTTGATTAATGATCTTGTACAACACTGAAATAAATCTCATGTAAACTTAGGCCTGGATTATCCTCCCCTAAATGTGAATTCTATATTGGTAATGATGCATGTAATTACTGTTATAGGATGCTAGCTAAATCTATAGGTATTTATTTTATTTTAATTTTCAGCACTTGAAATACCACAAGCGATCCCCGAGGTGACTATGCGGTTTACAATTTCTATTACTGGTACTTTGCACTGTCCCTAATAGGCTCATAATCTAAGTTGTATATTGTACCTGTGGGAATGGAGGGCTAAGTGACTTGCTCAGGGTCATATGGAACTGCAGAGGGAACTGAACCTGATTCCCCAGGATCTTAACCCACTGCTGGCTGCCAGGCAGCAGTGGGAATCGAACATGGTCCCCAGGTCCACAACCCATGGCACCAGGGCTGCAGAAAGGGTGGAGGGGGGGGCAAGATTCCCTGTGCCTGGCCTCCAAGGAGGTCCCAGCACTGGTGATCAAAAGAGACTGCTCTGCCATCTACAGGTCCTTCCTCCTGCCATGCGGAGTTGCCAGGGTTGCGGTCTTCCCGCAACACTGGGCGGCTTCTCTTGCAGCAGTTGCGTCAAAATTTTGGCGGCTGCGGGGGTGCGGGTTTGGGCTCTTCTCTGTGGCCGCTGTGTGCTTTTTTTTCCGGGGCTTCTATTGGTCCAATTTGGTCCAATAGAAGCTTTCCCTGGGCTTCTATTGGTCCTATAGAAGCTTTTCAGGGGCGTGTCGACGTCAGGGACGGGGTTAACGACATCAGGGGTGACGCGGGAGGCGGGGTTTGTGACGCGGAAGGCGGGGTTTGTGACGCGGGAGGCGGGGTTTCTGATGTGAGAGGCGGGGTTTGTGACGTGGGAGGCGGGGTTTGATTTTGGGCGTTTTTTTGGGCGTGTTTTAGGCTGATTTTGGGCTGGGAAAATTTTTCCCATCTGGCAACCTTGCTGCCATGTCCAGCCTATGTGGAAACAGGAACTTACTTCACAGGAGGCGGGATGCAGCAGGAATAAGGATCTATAGCCAGCAGAGCACTCTGTCTCTTGTTCATTGTTGCAGGAGGGGAGCAGCAGCAGCAGCAATGGGGGGGGGGGGGGGCAGCAGCAGTGGGGCCCTAACGATTACTTGCCCTGGACCCTGAAGACTATTTGCCCTGGGGGTCCAGCTTTGTCTCCCAGAGGCCCTGCGCTGCACTAACCATTAGGCCACTCTTCCACTCTGAGGGTGTGAACACATACTCTAGCTCAGGGGTTCTCAACCCAGTCCTGGGGGCACACCCAGCCTGTCAGGTTTTCAGGATATCCACAACGGATAGGCATGAGATAGATTTGCATTCAGTGGAGGTAGTGCATGCAAATTTATCTCATGTGTATTCATTGTGGGTATCCTGAAAACCTTACTGGCTGAGTGTGTCCCGAGGACTGGGTTGAGAACCTCTGCTCTAGTTCAATGGCTGGTGTAAATCTTGCACATAACTTTTGGTAGGTAGGCATGCATAAGTGCTAGGCATGCCTCTGACCCACTCATGCAACTCTCAGGACCTAAGGATTTTGCACACACCGTTTGTAGAATGCCAACTAAGGGCAGTTACACACATAACTGCAAACTAGTACCAGTTAGTGACAATTAACACCAATTAAAGCCAATTATTGGTTGTTTATTTAATTATTTGTCCTTATATCCCACATCATCCAAAAATTAATTTCAGTTCAATGTGGCTTACATTTAACGGAACTCAATTATATTAACAGTATAATGAATAAAATTACAATTAACAAGAATCAGTCATAAATACACCGATGTTAATGCCAATTGGTAGCCAATTATTAAATTAAGGTGCCCTTTTACTAAGCCGCATAAGTGTCTACAGGCATCCAACGCGTGCCAAAATGGAGTTACCGCACGGCTACTGTGTGGCCCTTGCAGTAATTTCATTTTTGGTGCACGTCCGCTACGCACATCCAAAAAATATTTTTTATTTTCTGGAATGCGTCAGCTACACGCGCCAAGTGGCATTTGGTGTGCATAGGTCATTACCGACTTTACTGCTAGGTCAATGGCTGGCGGTAAGTTCTCAGAATCAAAATTTTCATTTTGCCTTACGTCCATTTTCGGCAAAACCTTTTGAAAAGGCATTTTTTGCAGGTGCACTGAAAAATGATTCTGCGTACGCCCAAAACGCGTCTACACTACCGCAGGCCATTTTTCAGCATGCCTTAGTAAAAGGACCCCTAAGTTATGGACACACAACGACACTATTCTATAACTTGCTCATGCAACTCTGCCTACTTAAGAACTATTTTATGAAAACATCTTTGTAAAATACTAGCATAAGTGGCAGAAATCATGCCCACATTGCAGGTGTGAACATTTACACCTGCTCACATGTAAAGCATAGATTAATATTTTCTAATTTAGGGGCACATTTGCAAACTCTGCCCATACTCCGCCCAAATTCTGCCCCTGTACATGCGTACTGGCAAAGTAGGTACCATCATGTTAACCTTTGTAATTTTATGCCAGTTGGTATTTTATAAAAGACCATATATGTGCATTGAGCCACATAAAACTATCCCCTTTCCCCCTCATTCTATAACGTAGCACTTAAATATTAATGCCATTTGTGCCAAGATTATAGAACACTAGCAAAAACATGCGTGAGTGTTACACTCATGCGTGTTACTGTCACTTGGGTTCTAAGTTCTATATTTCAAGCTTGGCACAAAACTCACATATTGTGCAACTGTAAAGGCGGTATACACATGCGTGTGGCTTGGGTGGCAGGAACAGCAAACAGGAAGAACCTCCACATAGAAAGTACAACCAAACCAGAGTAGAGGACAGCCAATAGACACTCCAACACAGGAAATAGTGCTTAAAAGATGCTTTATTCACCACTTGGACAGAAGGACCTGACAAAGTCAATGTTTCGGTGTAATCAAATGCCTGCCTCAGGGGTCACAATGATGTACAAACAAATAGTAAATAGGTAAACCTGTCCAAAGAACTCCGTTCGGGAGAAAGTGCAAACACACGTGGAGGGGCATAATCGAATGAAAACGTCTATCTCCATGGGCGTTTATCTCCGAGAACGGGTCCGTGAAGGGGCGGACCGAACCGTATTTTCGAAAATAATAGATGTCCATGTTTTATTCGACAATTTGTGAGCTGGGCGTTTTTGTTTTTCAGCGATAATGGAAAATGAAAACGCCCAGCTCAAAAACGAATAAATCCAAGGCATTTGTTCGTGGGAGGGGCCAGGATTCATAGTGCACTGGTCCCCCTCACATGCCAGGACACCAACCGGGCACCCTAGGGGGCACTTTTACAAAAAAAAAAAAAAAGGTAAAAGAGCTCCCAGGTGCATAGCACCCTTGCCTTGTGTGTTGAGCCCCCCAAATCCCCCTCAAAACCCACTGCCCACAAGTCTACACCATTACTATAGCCCTAAGGGGTGAAGGGGGGCACCTACATGTGGGTACAGTGGGTTTGGGGGGGATGGTTGGACGACTAAGCATTAAGCAGCACAATTGTAACAGGTAGGGGGGGATGGGCCTGGGTCCACCTGCCAGAAGTCCACTACACCCCCTAACAACTGCTCCAGGGACCTGCATACTGCTGCCAGGGAGGTGGGTATGACATTTGAGGGTGAAAATAAAAAGTTGTGAAACATCATTTTTTTGTGGTGGGAGGGGGTTAGTGACCACTGGGGGAGTCAGGGGAGGTCATCCCCGATTCCCTCTGGTGGTAATCTGGTCATTTAGGGCAATTTTTGGGGCCTTATTCGTGAAAAAACAGGGTCCAGAAAAAGTGCCCTAAATTCTAGCTACAAACGCATACTTTTTTTCCATTATTGGCGAAAGGCGCCCATCTCTGTTCGGGTGATAACCATGCCCCAGTCCCACCTTCACCATGTCTCCGACACGCCCCCGTCAACTTTGTACGCTTCTGCGATGGAGTGCAGTTGAAAACGTCCAAGTTCGGCTATCGATTATACTGCGTTATTCGTTTTTGTGAGATAAACGTCCATCTCCCGATTTAGGTCGGAACTTGGGCGTTTTTCTCATGCGATTATAAGCAGGAAAGTAACCCGAAGGCGACAGCTCAAAATCAGAAGGCTTGGGTGGGTCTTACACTTACAGACATAACTTATAGGCTACTGTAAGTTATATGCTAAAGTGCAACATTTACATATTCACATGTACGCCTGCCTTTTACATGGCACAACTGATAGCACCTAAATGTTGACATGCAAATGCCAACTTACGCTCTATTCTATAAAAGAATCCGGGTACCCAGATATCATTAAAGGATTTGCACTCAGCGCCCTGTATGTTATATAAGTACATAAGTAATGCCACACTGGGAAAAGACCAAGGGTTCATCGAGCCCAGCATCCTGTCCACGACAGCGGCCAATCCAGGCCAAGGGCACCTGGCAAGCTTACAAACATTCTATACATGTTATTCCTGAAATTGTGGATTTTTCCCAAGTCTATTTAGTAGCGGTTTATGGTAATTTTGCTGTCTGGTTCAATTTTGACTGCTTTTCTCTTAGAACAGCTGTAAGTGCTACAATATATCCTTATACTTCCCCCCCCAAACAAAAAAAAAAACATTCTAAGCTCTGTGTTCCACAGTTAATTTATAGAAAACTAACCAGCATATTTTCAAAAGAGATCGCCGGCCATCTTCCAACACAAATTCCGGTTTCACTTGGTCCATTTATTTTTAGGACCAAGCCTCAAAAAAGTGCCCCAATTGACCAGATAACCACCGGAGGGAATCGGGGATCACCTCCCCTTACTCCCCCAGTGGTCACCAACCCCCTCCCACCCAAAAAAAATGTTTTTAACAATTTTTTGCCAGCCTCTATGCCAGCCTGAAATGTCATACCCAGCTCCCTGACAGCAGTATGCAGGTCCCTGGAGCAGATTTTTGTGGGTGCAGTGCACTTCAGGCAGGTGGACCCAGGCCCATCCCCCCTACCTGTTACACTTGTGGTGGTAAATGTGAGTCCTCCAACCCCCCCCCCCCAAAACCCACTGTACCCACATGTAGGTGCCCCCCTTCACCCCTTAGGGCTATGATAGTGGTGTAGAGTTGTGGGGAGTGGGTGTTGGGGGGATTTGGGGGGCTCAGCACCCAAGGTAAGGGAGCTATGCACCTGGGACCAATTTTTGAAGTCCACTGCAGTGCCCCCTAGGGTGCCCGGTTGGTGTCCTGGCATGTGAAGGGGGCCAGTGCACTACAAATGCTGGCTGCTCCCACGACCAAATGCCTTGGATTTGGCCGAGTTTGAGATCACCGGCATTAGTTTCCATTATTGGCGAAAACCGAAGCCGGCCATCTCAAACCCGGCCATCTCTGACATTTGGCCGGCCCCAACTGTATTATTGAAACGAAAGATGGCCGGCCATCTTTTTCAATAATATGGTTCAGAACTACTCTTTGCAGCGCCGGCCAAATAGATGGCCGTTCAATTATACCCCTCCACGGCACCCTTTTACTAAAAGGTATTAAGCTCTGAGGGGTCCTTTACAAAGGCGCGCTAGTGGTTTTAGTGTGTACTAATGTTTATCGCATGCTAAACCCTACACCGTATAGAAAACCAATTGATAGAAACAAACTTTTGCACTTTCATAGTTGTCATAGTCATGCACTTAAGCGTAATTTACCTTTCAGTCAGTTTGTAAGAGTAAAAAAACTGTGTTCGGATGACCAGGACTGTAAGAAACAAATTAAGATGATGTCTCTAAGATTTAAACAAAGAGAATATCCCATCAAACACATTCAGCAAGGCATCTCAAAAGCAGAGAAACAACAAAGAAAGGATCTTCTAAAAACCAATGACAGGAAGAATAATGATAATAAAGTTATTTGTACTTTATATTATGACCTTTTATCATTTGACATTGTTAAGATCTTAAGAAAACATTGGCCATTAGTTCAGAATATACCTTGTTTTTCAGGTAAAGAATTATTAATAGCGTTCAAAAGGAATAAGAATTTAAGAGATTTCTTAGCGCCATCAGCTTTACCAACACTGCCAAGGAAAGATTTAGTATGGGGTCAATACCCCTGTTTACAGTGTTCTCTGTGCTCAGTGAATTTTAAAACAAAAAGTTTTGAACATCCTGGTACAGGAGAGAAATTTCAGCTAAAACAATATTCAAACTGCAAAACCGCACAGGTGGTATATGCAATATTATGCCCATGTGGGCTGATCTATATTGGCAAGATAATAAGAGCGTTTAATAAATGCATCATGGTGCATAGAAGTGCTATCAAAAGAAGAGCAGTAGATAAGCCATTAGTGACACATATGCTTGAACAAAAACATGTTTTTAAACAACTAAGATGTTTAATTCTTTTAAGAATAGACTCACATTGGAGAGGAGACGTGAATAGATTATTATTACATGCAGAGCAAAGGTTTATTTTTAGGTTTAAGACAGTTAAACCATTTGGTTTAAACCAAGAGAGTGACCTTTCTGTATTTTTATAAAAACATTTTTATAAAGTTATCTGTCTTTTATCATACATCTTATTATTTTCAGTTTGGATATATTTGTGGATTATTATTTTACATTTTTACATATTTTATTTATTTGTTTATTGCATTTGTACCCCACATTTTCCCACCTATTTGCAGGCTCAATGTGGCTTACATAGTACCGTCAAAGGTGTTTGCCCAGTCGGTGGATAACAAATACAAAGTTGTATAGTGATCGTATGAGGTATAAGTGGAGGGTCGGAATGGATGAAGATTGCGTATATAAATGTATATGTGTTAAAATTCTCCTATAACTTGCATTTTGATTGGGATTATAATATTTCTCGGCCACAGGATTTTTAGTCTTGATAATGATTTTGTCAAGGTTCTTTTTTTAAATGTTTCATTTTGAGATTTAGCTTTATTTTTATTTGATTTAGCTTCATTTTTTAATTTTTTTATTTGACCAAGGTTCAAGCCGTTTTCCATAGCATTGTGGAAGTTTCTCAGGCAGAGCACTGTTATGAGCTCAATTTTTAATCTGGATAATGATTGGTTCTAGGTTCACCTTTGAACCGTCTGACATGTATATAAAGGACCAATCAGATGGCACTTACTAATGATGCCAGTTCATTGAGACAAGTGAATCTGTTTGTGTGAAGAAGTGGAATAGGTAAGTCAGAAAAATTTTCTTCCAAATTCAGTGGTTTAAGAGAGAGATAATAATGGATGCGCTCTGAACTAAGATGTTTTTGAAGGGTTCTCCTATACTGATGGGTTTATTCCTGTCGGCTGTGGAAGAAATATTTATCAGGGTCTGCTGTTTAATTATTCAAGTCAGTTAAGAATAGTTAGGTTCTTACTAAAATTGAGACTGTTATGTGGTAGATAACTTTGGCTGTAAAGCATGTTTTGCCCCCTTGGACATTTTTAAAGTTTAAGTTTGCAATTAAACAGCTTTGTTTTTTAAGGAATCCTTTGCATAAAACGAATATGAAATGTTATAACCCAATGACATATATTGACATCTTACCTTGAATTTTACTTTTCAGATGGTTTGATTTTTACTATTAGGGGTATACTGTGTTTTTACCCCTCTTAGGTATGTAGAAGTCTATCTCTCAATGTGAGCACACTAACATCTGCGTTATATGAAATATATTTGACATACCAGCACACCAAATTGTCTGCTTTTGCTTTCACATATGTTTCACCTTGTGCCCTCTTGTTATCAGTTTGTTATACACATGGTTTTTAAATTTTTGTTTTTATTAATTTATGATTACTCTTTTTATTAAACTGATGATTTGATTATGATTTGTAATAATTTTATGGTTTTAGGAGCCAAATGTATTAGTTTTAATGTTACCCATTATTTATTAACTAGTAAAAAAGGCCTGTTTCTTAACGCAATGAAACGGGCGCTAGCAATGTAATGAGTTCCTGTCATTAATGTTTCCACGGTTGTATTCTGAATGTAATTGTTGTTTACATATGTAAGATTTCTTTATATACAATAGTTTTTGTGTAAACTGTGTTACAATGTGGTAAAAGGTTTCCTTGTTCAGGCTCTTCAATCAGTTTAACAATCACATCAGAAGAGTTCCTTACTAGTGAGAATGCAACATACAGTTGCCCATGTGAGAGACTGAGAGTGACAGTGTGTTTTACAGACAGTGTAAGAAAGAGATACACAGAGTGATTGTGTGTGTGTGTGTGTGTGTGTGTGTGTGTGTGTGTGTGTGTGATGTGTGTGAGTGACAAAGTGATTAAATGTTTGTCTTCTCTTCCGTTCTGTGCACTTGCCTCCACTGATGTTTGTACCTCCCTGTATATGATTGTTTGCTAGAGATTCAATCCACTCCACTTCCCTCCTCCAAGTTCCGTTCTGTCTGATTGGTGAGGGCGGGGACAGTGAGAGCCAATGAAATGCTGAACTACAGACTTACGAACCCTACACTGCCACGGAGTCAGCTTCAGAATGTTGGAGGTGTTTTTTATTATATAGGATGTTTTTAAGTTTTAAGGAATATTGTATATTTTATATGAAGCTTACTATATATATATGTTCTGATTTTTTATTTTGTAGTTCTTTTACCCCTGACGCAGCCTGAAGGCGAAATGTGGTCATGTCGGGTAACTGTTTAATAAACCACTTCTTTTTATTTACTTGCTTTGGTATTTTGTATGTGATCTGCTTTCACTTTGTTCATTTGTATGATTATTCACCTTTATTGTGTTTTATCAGGTGCAATTATTATTTTGTATTATTTTATATTGTTGTTATGGTATCAGTAATTAATTCTTGTTACATTGTGATCTGGACTGTATCTATGCATTTTGTGGCCCCCTCTAAACTGTAATATTTAAGAGGCTCCCCCCCTCGATAGGAAGTAAATTTTAGGTTTAATAGTTTTTCATGCTTGTGAAAGAGTACACATAAAATGCTAATCTACATACCAACATTTTTTATTATTAAAGTAATAGATAATAATGAGGCCCCTCATAATGTGAGGCCCTAAGGTGTAGCTTGTCTAATTTATATGTAAATCCAGTCCTGGTTATAACCCATCTTGAGCTCATCATGGAAAGGGGAAAAAATAAATATTGTAAGAGTGAATTTGTCCGCATGTCTGTGTATGTCTCCAGATGGAAAAGGAAAGGGAAGGGGGTCACAAAGATTCCACAAATTTTTTGATTCAGTGATCCTGCAGTGTAATACTCCAGTGTTAAAAAATGGTATGCAGAATTCTTACTGCCCTGGCATTTCCCCCCCCCCCCCCCCCCCCCCCCCCCCGGTCGGCTTATGCACTTGTTAAACAGCCAGCACGGCAGGCTTAGGAATCAACAGCAAACAATGGCTGTTTCTGTTTTGCTCTCTACACTTCCAATCTCTTCTTCTCCACCCCAGCCTCGATTCTCTTCCCCTCCCCCACCCCTCCAAATACAATAGGAATCTGGAAATTTAAACCTTCTACACAGATGCAGTGTTTAAAAGAAAATGTACACTGCATCCCCTTTGGCACACCTTGCTTCCCCTCCTTGTGACTCTGGGCAAGTCACTTAGCCCTCCATTGCCCCTGGTACAAAATAAGTACCTGAATATATGTAAACCGCTTTGAATGTAGTTGCAAAAACCTCAGAAAGGCGGTATATCAAGTCCCATTTCCATTTCCCTTTCCTTCCTTTTCCAGCTGTGTAAATTAGCAGGTTTAGGCAACTGCCCAAGGCACTGTGTATTTCACTATGGAGTCTTCAAATTAAAGAGATGTGCTGTGGACATATCTTTATTCCCAGACTTATGTTCATTTTCCCATGATCGGCAAAGCACTGCATACTACTAAAAAAGGTGTTCATTTATATAAACAAGCTGTCCTTAATTTGAAAAATTACACCCTGAAAATGATTGATATACCGACTATGTTAAGTATAGTTCTTTGCACACTGGTGATACAGCCTTTCCTTGGTCTCCCATTGAACACCAGACACAGGTTAAACAGGCTGGTTTTACAAATGAGATAAACATGTTTTTCCATAGATACCAAGTGTTCTGTTTTTTAATCTTTGAGCAAGTAGCACCCCGTCCTCCCCAACCCCCTTCCCCCAATGCCTGGCTGAAACTGTGTGCAAGCAAAACAAACTGTAGACATGAGTAAAACTCTATGGGACACTATTGAATATTTCCTCAGTTCTGGAACCAGAGCAATTACGCGACATGAGAAAAACAGATCAGCTGCAGACCAGATTTACAGATTCTTACCCAATTATGCAGCTGGAGAAGGTGATACTCAAGTGTGAACTACAACAGCAGCCCCTGCTGCTCAATCACACATGAAACATCAAGGTACTACAAGTGGATAATCAAGGCTGACTACAAATTTGGGACATGTTGGGGGCAATTCTATAAAGGGTGGCAAAAGTTAGGTGCCAAGATGTAGCACGCTAAGAAGTAATTCTATAACGGCATTTGGGAGCCCAGAATACTAGCGTAAGTTAGCATTTACATGTCAACATTTAGGTACGCCCACTTACACCATGTTAGCTGCAAGCATAAATGCATGCGCCTAAACCTGCCACTTTAGCACATAGGGGCAAATTCTATAAATGGTGCGTAAAAAATCAGCACAAAAAATGCCCGCTTAAGTGGCATTCTATAAACTGTGCCTAAAGTCCAGCACGGTTTATAGAATATATGGTTAAGTGGAGAGTCATGTGTAATTTAGGTGCAGCTGTTTGCACCAACAAAAATGTAGTGCATATTCCTGCACCTAAGTTTACGCACAGAGCACCATTATTGTGTAATTATTTTATCTATTTATTTGTTACATTTGTATCCCACATTTTCCTACCTATTTGTAGGCTCAATGTGGCTTACATAGTACCAGAGAGGCCTTTGCAGGCTCCAGTGTGGAAAAATACAGGGTGACGTTATGGTAAGATCAAGTTCATGTGGCACAGCCACATTAGGGAATCGGAGAACGGAAGAGTTATGTTATGTCCATTACGTGCTTTAGTTTGGTTGTAAGCACGTAACTCAAAGCCATGGCCCCGTTTCACCCCAAAATGCCTGTGAGCCTACCATTTCCATGCCCCATTTTTGGACCGCACCTAACTTTGCGCATGTTGGTTCCAATTAAATTTAATTGCTTGTTAAAAAGCCAGCTATTAGTACTAATTGGCTTGCTATTCAATTAAATCACATGTGCAAATCAGGAATGTACCTAAATTTGTGCATGCAATTTTTGATGACCTTTACAGAATCAGGGGAATAACATACAATATTCTATAAGTTGCATGTGGGACCTGCCCATGCCCTACTCATGTATACACCTCCTTGTAATTACACCATAAGAACTAGGTTCTATAAATGGAACAAATCTTGCTTAGTGCTATTCTATAAACCACACCTAACATTAGGCATGGTTTATAGAATAGACGTAGTGCCCAGACCTGTGACTAAATTTAGGCACAACTCTTTACGCCAAGTAAAACCTGGTGTAAATGTCTGAGCCTAACTTAGATGCAGATCAGGCATATTCTATAACAATGCGTGTAATTTCTAGAAACACCCATGACCTGCCCATGCCCCTCCCATTGCTATGCTCCCTTATGAGCTCACACCACTTTACAGAATACGATTGGAAAGTTGTGTGTGTAAATTCTAATTAGTGCTAATCAGTACTGATAATTGCTTGTTATTGACCAATTAATGACGCTGAGTGGCTAGTTAAACAATTAAGTTGCACGTGCAATTTGGATACACTGCCAAATTTGAGGGTCTTACTTTAGTCGCCATAAACAGAGCTCAATCATTAGAATTTGTTACAGGAGTGTCCCCAGCCACCTTCACCCATGCTTCTGCCCTTAAGACAGTCCGTCACTTACATACATATATATAATGTTTTATAATCTAGGTATCTATATATTTATTTATTTAAAACATTTCTAAACTGCACTATCCATTTGTCCTAGGAGGTGTACATCTTGAACACACAGAAAAAAAAGTAGAGGCTGACCAGAAGACGATCCACCACAAGTAATGTTGCTTAAAGATACTTTATTCACAGCACCAGTTTATGGACCCGACACAGTCTGTGTTTCGGCAGGACAAGCCGCTTTCATCAGAGGTCACAATCAAGCTCTCTAAAAACAAAGCAAGATATAGAAAATGCAGGTGCACAAATACTTGTGAGACTCAGGACAGCAAAGCAAACTAACACTGCTGATAATACAGTGCAGCCTGTTCTATCGTTGTGTCGGGTCCATAAACTGATGCTGTGAATAAAGTATCTTTAAGCAACAACTCCTGTGGTGGACTGTCTTTTGGCCAGCCTCTACTTCTTCTTCTTCTCTGTGTGCTGCCTTCGTAGAGGTTCTTCCTGTTTTGCCGTGCATACATTCGTTGCCAGAGAATGTAGTAAAATAGTTAGCTTAGCAGGGTTTAAAAAGGTTTGGATGGCTTCCTAAAGGAAAAGTCTGTAGATCATTATTAAAATGGACTTGGGGAAAATCCACTGCTTATTTCTAGGATAAGCAGCTTAAATTGTATTGCACTTTTTTGGGATCTTGCCAGGTACTTGTGTCCTGGATTGGCCACTGTTGGAAACAGGATACTGGGCTTGATGGACCTTCGGTCCGTCCCAGTATGCAATACTTATGTACTTATATATAATCAAAAAAACAAAAAACAATACATAACAAAATACTCAAAAACTAAAACAAATACAACTGTGAGACACGTGGAGGGGCATAATCGAACGGGGCACTCAAGTTTTCCTGAGGGCGTCCTCGCAGGACGTCACCGCGAAAGGGCGGGGAAACCCGTATTTTTGAAACAAGATGGGTGGCCATCTTTCGTCTCGATAATACGGTTGGGGGCACCCAAATCTCAACATTTAGGTCGACCTTAGAGATGGTCATCCCCGGTTTTCGGCGATAATGGAAACCCAGGACACCCATCTCAAAAATGACCAAATCCAACTCATTTGGTCATGGGAGGAGCCAGCATTCGTAGTGCACTGGTCCCCCGTCATGCTAGGACACCAACCAGGCACACTAGGGGGCACTGCAGTGGACTAACTGATGCACTAACTGAACGGAAAAAGCCCTTCCCTTACCGATCCTTTAGCGATTCGGAAAGGAACGGGCATGCATGAAGGAAATCCCATGCAAATGAGCTGCTTGTTGTAGCCAGGCAGTAGTTCAAAATTGACGCATGTAGGGTGCACGTAGGATGCGCATAAACGCCTATGCGGCTTAGTAAAAGGGCCCCTTAGTCCTAATAAATCCTAATAAATAACTATAGGCCCTTATCATTAATTAATGTAGATGCAAAATTATTTGCTAAAATAATAGCTCTAAGAATAGCCCCAATTATGTCTAAAATCTTCCACTTAGATCAAACTGGTTTCATAGGAGCTAGTTATTCATCTAACAATACTAGATTCTGTTTACATCTTATGCAAGTAACCAAGCATTGTTAGATGAAGAGAAAGCTTTCGACAGTTGAATGTTTGTACATGTTTGAGACATTAAAATGATTTCATTTTGGGAATATCTTGATTATGCACTGGCATGGTCATAGCCTATAGAGACCTGGCGTCGAAATCATGTTTGATTATATTTGACTAGATTTCAGAGAGATTTGTTTATTTCAGATTTCACTGTGGTAGCACTTTTATTTTGGTGCATTTTCACTCGCACACAGTTGCGTCCAATGATGGTGTGAAGTTTCAGCTGTGCTGGTGAGAACTGTCTCGCACGGCTGTGTATCTGAGAAGAGCATTGTCTGTTTATCTCAGTTTGAATTTTTACATTGAGGACTTAACTATTAAAAATTTGTATAGATATTTTTATATTATTTTCATATCTCTATGATATTAGTCTTTTCTTTTGAAAAAAAAAAGGAATAATCAGAGAGAATATTTTTCTGCTTAGAAATATAGATCTATTTTCACTGGGGGGGTTTTCAATATTGTTAAGTTTATGTGCTACAATATGGAGATGAACATTATGGGCTCCTGCCTGTTTAAATCACCTTTCCAGGACTAACTAGGCATACTCAGCAGCACTTAACCGAATAATGGTTAGTGCCCAAGCTGAAAATGGTTATTTTGTGGCTGTTCCGGGGGCAGAGCTGGCACTTAGGGACCCTTTTACTAAGCTGCGTAAGCATCTACGCATGCCCAACACGCGCCAAAATGGAGTTACCACCCGGCTACCGTGTGGCTCTTGCAGTAATTTCATTTTTGGCGCGTGTCCAATATGCAAATCTGAAAAATAATCTTTATTTTTGGATTCATGTAACAGACACGCACCAAGTGGCATTTGATGTGCGTAGATTATTATCGCCTGGTTACTGCGTGAGACTTTACCACTAGGTCAATGGCTGGCAGTAAGGTCTCAGACCCGAAATGGACTCGAGGCAATTTTCATTTTGCTGCATGTCCATTTTTGACAAAAATTTTAAAAAGGCATTTTTTACAGGTGCGCTGAAAAATGTCCTCATTGGTGTAAATGGATGCGCGTAGATTTAGGTGCTGAAATATCAACTGATTTCAGTGCCAAATCTTTAGGCGACATATATAGAATCTCCCCCATAATGGGTGAGGAAAACTGCATAAAATGCAGTCCTATCGTTATGTGGTTCATCTTAGCTGGTTAAGTGCTGAATATGACATTTAACAGGCTAGGGGCCATTTTACCAAACTGTGGTTAAAAAGTGGCCTTAGCACGTGCTTATGTGGGTCATTCCTGCAAGTTAAGACCATTTTTACCACATGGTCTATTTACCCTATTAATGACCATGTGTTAATTTTGCCATTAGTGCATGGTCATTAACACATGAGCACTTACACCTATTTTGTAGACGGTAAGGGCTCACCTACTAACCACATGCTAATCAGTTAGCATGCAGCGATGTAGCTGCGTTGACCGATTAGTGCAGCACATGCCTACACTCTGGCCCTGACCTGCCCCAGTGCTAAAATATAAAATCTATCTTTTAGCATATGAGAAAGGTTTGCAGTAAAGGGCTGATCCATGAGGAAGAGAGGACTGCACATGCTCAATGCTGTCTAGCACACAAGCACTATTAAAAGATGGAAGCTAAAGCAGTATTGGCTAGCGTGTATGCTAATATTGCTCATGCACTATGGAGGTTCAATTTTGTGCAACCCTACTGAAATGTAATGCCTTATCTGGTAATTGTTGTTACAGTGACCATGTTTAATTTCAGACACTAAAAAGTGTTGCCATAATGGGACAAGTACTTGGCAAGATCCCAAAACAGTGCAATACATCCTATGCTGCCCATCCTATATAGGAAAATCCAGCAGGTCACTTAATGCCCGTATGACTGAACACAGATCTAGAATCACGGCAAGAAACATAGGTGCCCCACTAGTGCAACATTGCATTAACAAAGGTCACACTGTAGACATGTTAAGATGTCAAGTTATAGAACATGTGACTATACATTCGAGGGGAGGCGATCGCAATAGAAAGTTGTCACAGCGTGAATCTTACTGGATTTTTAATTTAGATACGATCGAGCCAGGAGGTTTAAATACATATATGCATTGGGGTTGTTTTCTATAAGGTTGCAGCGTATAACATATAGCCGATTCACAGATGACGCTTACGTTATTAATGACGTACGGGAAGCACATAGTAGTTCCGGTGCTGATTTTTTACATAAAAAAAGAACGCCGCCGCCATTTTTTCACCAAGATAGAGCGAGCATAAGATACACCAGGAAGCTGGAACCGTAAGTCTTGAGCTTAGTTTTTTAGGAGGAATGCATTTAGAGATTACACATGTATCAACATTCTTGTTGTAATTTTTCAATTTTCTTGTTATATATTGATGGCTTTGCAGGATTATCCCTTGACAAAGCAATCTGGCGAAACAGGTCCTGTCGGGATAACGAAAGTTCCTGGATGCTCCTCATTATAATCACAAGATACATAAGATAAGTTATTTTGTTGATTGATTAGTGGTAGTTCAAATAGTTTTCTTCCTACCATTATAAGTGTGTACCCTAAGTACATCTCACATGATATCTATTTTCATTAAAATTTGGACGGAGGGGGTAGTCAATGATTAAAGACTGCTACGGCTGACAGACAAAAGTATTTTGTCATAACATACAGCCAAAATCATTATCTATGAGACATCCCCAAAATTCATGTTAAAAAGAGACATCCTTAAAATTCATGTTGTATTGTACTGCGTGACACCCACTTATCTATTTTTCTACTTTTTGCATTTGGTTGCTGAGTTTTGATAACTTAATAAGTAGAACGCCTTATTCTTTTTACATCCTAGAAATAAGCAGTGGATTATCCACAAGTCCATCTTAATAATGGCTTATGGACTTTTCTTTTAAGAAGCTATTCAAACCTTTTTTAAACTCCACTAAGCTAACTGCTTTTACCACATTCTCTGACAACAAATTCCAGAGTTTAATTACACATTGAGTGAAGAAATATTTTCTCCAATTCATTATTTTATAGGCCTGTATCATATCTCCCCTCAGCTGTCTTTTCTCCAAGCTGAAGAGCCCTAGCTGTTTTAGCCTTTCCTCAGAAGGAAGTCGTCCCACCCCCTTTATCATTTTCATCACCCCTTTCCATACCTTTTCTAATTCCACTATATCTTTTTTGAGATGCAGTGACCAGAATTGCACACAGTATTTGAGGAGCAGTTGCACCATGGAGCGATACAAAAGCATTATAACACCCACATTTTTGTTTTCCATTCCTTTCCTTATAATACCTAACATTCTATTTTCTTTCTTAGCCGCTCCCGCACACTAAGCAGAGGGTTTCAATGCATCATCAACGATGACGCCTAGATCCCTTTCCTGGTTGGTGACTCCTAATGTGGAACCTTGCATCAAGTAACTGTAATTCGGGTTCTTCTTTCCCACATGCATCACTTTGCACTTGCTCACATTAAATATCATCTGCCATTTGGATGTCCAGTCTCCCAATCTCGTAAGGTCCTCTTGTAATTTTTTACAATCCTCTTGCAATTTTTTTTTTTTTTTTTTTAAAGGAAACAAGAAAATTACTATAACTCTTTATTTTTAAACTCTTTGTAAGTTGTCTGTTTCTGTATTTTTATAATTCAATGACTAGGAAAAGCAGCCCTCAAACCAAAGTTTATTTTTCAACCAGGTCACATGTAAGGATCACACATATTCTCTTCTGTCTTACAATTGACCCCTCTATTATTTTGATCCAACTCGGTATTTCCTGATTCTCTGTGTTGCTTCATCTGCACATCTCTTTATATTTATGTATTCTCAGAATGTGCTGTTTATCCTATGGGGCCAATAAAATATTTCTGGCACTTTTATATGAACGATACAATTTAAAATAAAATTGTGCCATATTTGTTTTCAGTGTATTAGCAGGCAGCGTAGTGGTTCAAATATAAAGCTGTCAGACTGGAGATGTCTTTTGTAATCCCTCTAATCACTATCACTGTGTAAACTTTAAAAAAATGTTACTGTCTCATGCTCAAAAGAACCTGCAGCATTAAAACCTGCTTTTTCATTTGCTTCAGGCCTTGTCATCTCAACTCATCCTGAAAACATAGCCTGAGGCAAGGGGGTTACTTCAGAAGTGGTGAAACAAAGGGGGTGCTCCTTTGAGAGCGTCTTCAGACATGACCAAGAGGAATAGGGCTTTGAATATTATCTTATTACAAGACAAAATTATAATTTGGGGGAGGATAGATTTGGAGAGTGTAATTTTATAATTTAATTGCTATTTGAATTTTGAACTGCTGTGTTATATTGCTGTGCCCAACCCAAGATGAGATTTGGGAGGTGGGACACTTAAGATATATACTAGGTTTTTTTTAATGCATTTTACTTGATACTGTACTTGAAATGGGAAGTGTGAATTGAAATGTGATTGTGTTTTTACATTTATATTATCTATCATAAGCTGATTTGAGCAGTCTTTGTTTTTATGCCCATATCAGCCCTCTCCTGAAATCACTTCACTGGCTCCCTATCTGTTTCCGTATACAATTCAAGCTCCTCTTGTTGACCTATAAGTGCATTCACTCTGCAGCCCCTCACTACCTCTCCACCCTCATCTCTCCCTACACTCCTTCCCTAGAACTCCTTTCACTAGGCGAACTCTCCTAATTGCACCCTTCTCCTCCATCGCTAACTCCAGACTCCGCTCCTTCTATCTCGCCGCACCTTATGCCTGGAATAAGCTTCCTGAGCCATTACGTCTAGCTCCATCCCTGGTTGCCTTTAAATCCGGGCTAAAGGTCTACCTGTTTGATGCTGCTTTCGACTCCTGACTTGTAACTTTTATCTTATCCTTATGTGTCCTTCTGTCTGTCCTTCCCTTCTCGTTTTTGGTCCTGTCTGTTAGCCCCTAAATGCTAATAAAAATAGAAAATGCAAACTCCATGCACAAAAAATGTAGAGCTAAGCTATGCAAATGAACTAGCACAGTGCTCTGCAGAGTAAGGGCACGTTTATTACTACTGCTCAAGCATGGATGACCAAGTGTTAAGGCATGGTGTAAAGACCCAAGATGAAGATTATTGTATGATCAATTATGTACTTCTACAGTAGTTAGCCAGCTAGCATTTAAGGCTGTCTCCTTCTACACCAAACTAAGGGGGTCTTTTACTAAAGCACGGTAGCATTTTTAGCTTACAGTAGAAATCAGCTGGTGGTAAACACCAAGACGTCCATAGGAATATTTATTTATACATAAGTATATAAGTAATGCCACACTGGGAAAAGACCAAGGGTCCATCGAGCACAGCATCCTGTCCACGACAGCGGCCAATCCAGGCAAAGGGCACCTGGCGAACTTCCCAAATGTACAAACATTCTATACATGCTATTCCTGGAATTGTGGATTTTTCCCAAGTCCACTTAGTAGTGGTTTATGGACTTGTCCTTTAGGAAACCGTCTTACCCCTTTTTAAACTCTGCTAAGCTAACCGCCTTCACCATGTTCTCCGGCAACGAATTCCAGAGTTTAATTATGCGTTGGGTGAAGAAAAAGTTTCCCCAATTTGTTTTAAATTTACTACACTGCAGTTTCATCGCATGCCCCCTAGTCCTAGTATTTTTGGAAAGCGTGAACAGACACTTCACATCCACCTGTTCCACTCCACTCATTATTTTATATACCACTATCATGTCTCCCCTCAGCCATCTCTTCTCCAAGCTGAAAAGCCCTAGCCTCCTTAGTCTTTCTTCATAGGGAAGTTGTCGCATCCCCGCTATCATTTTAGTCACCCTTCGCTGCACCTTTTCCAATTCTACTATATCTTTCTTGAGATGCAGCGACCATTTATTTGTTTATTTGTACCCCACATTTTCCCACCTATTTGCAGGCTCAATGTGATTTACATAGTGCCGTGAGGTGATAGCCACCTACGGTGATGAAACAAATATAGAGTGAATTTATTTACAATGAAATAGATATGAACAGACACAACAGGAAATCATAGAGAGGGAGGTTATATAACAATCATAAAGTTCAGTACAAGTTTGGATATCTTTGTGCTGCTGGATTTAGGTAGTTAAGTTGGGTCAGTGGGATAAGCTCTTCCGAACAGGTAGGTCTTTAGTAATTTCCAGAAGTTGAGGTGGTCGTACGTAGTCCTCAATAAAATGGGCATCTCAGAATTTACTGTCAGCTGATTTCTACCGCGAGCTAAAAACGTTATTGTGGCTTAGTAAAATACCTCCAGTGATTTTAAAAATGTAACATGGCTACAACATAAATTCTATTCATTCCACTGAAGATTTCATCTCGGTAGTAGGCATTCAGAAGATCAAACAATATAGAACTTGTACAGTAGATTTTCTACATGCAATATATATGAGACGATATACATGACAGCAGAATCATGAACACACTTAGATTTGAAAAATAAGATCTGAGGGTGAGTAGCTTGCCTGAATAGTACATTAGTATTCTGTCAAAACTGCTTTTTCCACTAAGCTGTAATTTTAAGCACAGTATGTTGTATAATTGCATTTGTTCTGCAAAGAACATATTCGACCGTAGAAGTGCTTTGAGGTGAAGGGCATTTACATGAGAAATATTTATGTATGGTACTAAGGTCTATGCAAAACAAAGCTGTTGGATTTTGCATTTTGTGTTTCACCTTTTCTCTACTGCTTTAATAAGATCTGTTTGGCAGTTTCTTAAAAAAAAAAAAATAGCTGATAGAATTGTCTTTTCCCTTTCAAGAATTTGGAATGGTCTCCCAAGGCAAATTAGAGAATTGCCATCCTGTCTGCTTTTTCGGAAGGTTTTAAAAACTTTTTCCCCCAAATTTGATATCTGATTGTTAATGTTTTGTTATTATTTGTAATATTCTATTTCCCTCTATTGTTGAGGTCTCTTTACTTGTGATCCACACTGAATCCTCATCTGAGGAATTTAGCGGAATAGAAGATTGAAATAGAATGCATCACCCCATCAAAAATGTTCTTGTAACAGATGGTGGAATCCGAGACCTTCAAGATTAGAGGGCTCAACTGAAAGAGTCTCGTGGATGAGAACACAAAAAGGGCAGCCCTGGAATGACCATTAAGCAAAACAAGCAAGTATTTAGGGCACCAAGAGAAGGGAGGCAACACAGCTTTTTCTTCTAGCTATCATGCCATGAACTCTTTCACTGCTGTCTGCCACACCCATTATCCTACATGAATTTCAATGTTTTTCTAATCATTATAAATATATATTTGGTTCAGCTGCAAGTCTCCAGTCCTTAATCTGTTTAATTCACATGGAAACACATTTTCCCTTATTGCATTTTCCTGTACCTAATAGTTGTTTATTGCTAATTTTGTAAAGCTCGCTATTGAAAGGACCTTTATTAATTAGTCTGTGTTCTGGGAGAGAGAATTTGGAGACGATCACATTAGAGATTACTGAAGTAAGGACACTAAAATCTACTGCATCAGCATTTAACTTTCAAAAGGGCAACTATGATAGGATCGCTGAAAATGTGCACATAGTTACATGGATAAGTTACCGTCCATTAATCTTTATAAATTCACCCCCGGATTCTAGATAGCGTGTCTAGAGACCTGCACTGATTCTACAACAATGCGCGTAACTTAATTGGCTTAACAAGTTAATCAGCGTGAATAACAGCTCTTAACAAGCAATAACGAGCACTAATTGGCACTGATCAGAATTTACACGCATAACTCGCTAAGCGTATTCTGTAATGAACTGCACCAAACTTCTAACATGCGTGGGCAAAAATGGGCATGGTTATGGGTGGGGAAATTGGCATTTTGTGAGCGTTCTGAAATTTACATGCATAGTTATAAAATATGTCCCAATGTGCCTAAATCTACGCACCTGGATTTCCGTCACATTTTCATTGGTATAGATGGATGCATGTCGTTTTAGGCACTGAGATATCAACTAAGTTTATTAGGCACCAATTACAGAATACATTTAGTCGGCACTGATTTCAGCGCCAATTTTTTTAGGCGCCATATATAGAATTTCTTCCTCAGCACTCAGCCTAATATTGGGCTCTCTGTTACTTTAAGGGCCAATGAAGGGACTGGCAGAATGAGGTAATAGTGTCATTTTCTCTCACAAGTACTACCCCATTCTGAAGGCAGCAACTGTTTAAAGAAGTTGCCGGCTCCATGTCCAAAGCTCCCCTGATACTAGGGCTTTCAATCCCTGGTGACCTTGTGCTTCAGATAAACTCTTCACCCTGTTAACAGAGGGATGACCGAGGAGGCCTTGAATCTACAGTAGCATTGTGGGCCTCAATACCATCTAGGCACCTAACTGGGATGCAGGGTAAAAATAACTCCAGCCCCTCCCCCCAATAACGCTCGCCTTCCACTTGCAAAGTCATGGTCTCCAGGACCCTTAGCATATGACCCCAGCAAGGGAAAGGACAGTATCTAACTCCTAGAAATATATCCAGAGCTACATACATGAGCTAGCTTGTCAGCACATGCAAAACTTGTGGTAGGTTTCTACCAGTAAAGATGTTAATAGTGGTCTGTTAGTCTTAAAAACAAGTGACTTTTAATTTCTTGCTAAGAAAATGATATATCTTTAGGAACCATCAAAACTAACAGAATGCTGTCAACTCTGGTGGTCCTCCACTATTCTTTTAGATAAATTCTGAAAGATCACCCACCAAGTTAATGTTTAATGTGAAAGTTAATAAAGAACCATTAATTGGACCATTTTAAACAATGGCAGAGCTTCATCTTTTTCAATCCAAATATTTTTACAATCAAGGTTTATTAAAAGTCTATTCTGTAGACTGACATAGTGCTCATTTTCAAAGAACATGGACTTACAAAGATACATAGGAGCCCTTTTACAGAGTGGCAGTAAGTCCAACGCGGGCTTACCGCTCGCTCTTCCGGGACTACCGCCGGTCCAATACAGCCGCAGGCAGTAGTCCTGCCCAGAGCGCACACTATTTCTGGGGGAAAAAGAAAACCCCCAGAAATGGCTTACATGGCAAAAACCCGGCTGTAATCGGGCATCACCGCACGCTGCCCAACCACCGGGTTAGCATGGGAGCCCTTATCGCCACCTCAATGGCCACACGGTAAGAGTTTTCACTGTGTGGTCATTTTTTTCGGCTTTTAATGGCTGTGAAAAAAACGTCCCTGGAGCACGGGAAAAATGGCCCCGCACAGGGCTCTTTTTCCCGCAGCTTGGTAAAAGGACCCCATAGTAATCTATGAAACTTCGTAAGTCTATGTGCTTTGAAAATGAGCCTCATAGTCAAGTAGTCACATATTTTGATGTACTGGTAGTGGTTAACCATTGTGATTTTCAAGATGGTGGGTCAGGGGCAGGAATGAGTGGGGGGTTAGGCCTGTACTTTACTAGAAAAGGTCTTTCTGTGTTGAATTAGGAGGAAGGCAGACTAGGGGAAAAGAGGTTCTCAGTCTAACACCCCCTTTTTCTTTCCTAATTTAATCTTTTTTTATTACAAGAAAATAAAATGAATACATTCATACAGTATCATCCATTGGGAAAATGAAACTTACAGAAAATCTTGCTAAACAGAATACAAACATAAAAAAATATTATCAACTACCAGCTCCAATTAAACAAAAATATGAGGAGAGACAGAAAAACAAACAAAGAGAAAATCCTTCTATACTGCACCTGAATCAGAGTTCATACTCTCTTACATCAGGTGTCAGTGGGGGCACAGCATCTCCTGGTTCAACTCTCTGGGCTCTAATGAACTTCTGTAATTGTGAGGGATTAAATAATGTGACAAAGAGAGGGAACCAAGTACAGAAAAAGACCAAGCCAAAAAAAAAAAAACAGCACAAAGGCCCTTTAAAAACAAAAGGGAACCCAGTTCTTTCATTAAAAAATCCTTTAATAGTGAACTTTGATTGAAGAAAGACCCGACATGGGCCGTGTTTCGGTGTTACCGCACCTGTGTCAGGGCTCACACACACCGACAGTGTAAGCCCTTTGAGACTTATACTGTCAGTGTGTGTGAGCCCTGACGCAGTGGCGTTCCTAGGGGGGCTGACACCCGGGGCGGATCGCCGATGTGCCCCGCCCCCCGGGTGCAGCGCCCCCCCGGAACAACATGACGCCCCCCCCCCCCCCGGCAAAAGAACCTCCCCGGGTGCACGCCGCTGGGGGGGGGGGGGTGCTGCGTGCCTGCCTGCTCTTCATTTTCATGTTCCCTCTGCCCCGGAACAGGAAGTTTTCATGTTCCCTCTGCCCCAGAACAGGAAGTAACCTGTTCCGGGGCAAAGGGAGCATGAAAACGAAGAGCCGACAGGCGCGCGGCACCCCCCCAGCGGCGTGCACCCGGGGCGGACCGCCCCCCCGCCCCCCCCTTGGTATGCCACTGCACTGTCGGTGTGTGTGAGCTTTGCATTCTATTCGGAGATTCACACTGTCTATGCACATGAGTTCAGCATTGCCTTATATTCGGAGGCACATATCACACAAAATTTTGGCAAGCATCAGCCTTTCAAAATTAGTCTGTTGAAGCCTCCTTTGTCATTGGTGTGACCCCTGACGCAGATGCGGTAGCACCGAAACACAGCCCGTGTCGGTTCTTTCTTCAATCAAAGTTCACTATTAAAGGATTTTTTAATGAAAGAACTATGGTCCCTTTTGTTTTTAAAGGCCCTTTGTGCTGTTTTTTTTTTTTGCGAAGGATTAAATAAAACATAGGGGCCCTTTTAATGATGTGCTGTTCATTTTGTACTTAGCACATGGTAACAGCAAACATTAACGAGGTAAGTGGAAAGCCTGTGTGGTAAGTGCAGGGTGTGTGCCTTAAATCTGCCCTGCATTAATTGTACAGGCACACAGTTAGTGCACGGGCAGCAAATTACATGCCTAGGCCGATAGCTTGGGCCCTCCACACTATCAGCACAAGCATATAATGCAACCCCGGCACGGTCAGTTGGCTGGGATGCCACAACCTGTTAGTGTTCCCCTCCAATCAACCCCCGATCCCCTGACACACACATCCTAGAGGTTCTTTGAACCCTACTCCTGATCTCAGTTCCCCCATCCCATCCCATTCCCTCCCACACACACACCCTAGGGATCCTCCAATCCACCACCCCAATTTCAGCTCTCCCCTGATACTGCCCCCATCCAATCCCCTCCCACTCACATCCTAGGAGTCCTCCAATCTTCCTGATCTCATCTACTTCCTGACACAGCTCCCCCCATCTGATCCCACTCACACACACATCCTGGACATCCTCTGAATGCCTCCCTTTGTGCTGTGATCTCCCATACATAAAGTCTGCCCCTTCAATAAGCCCTGACCCTCTGCAAGCAAACATCTGCCCCCCCCCCCCAGAAGCCTCCTTCCCCCTCCCCTCCCCCTGAAGTCCCCCCCCCCAGAGACTTACCTGGAGGTCAGCATTGGTGGATAATGCTCCCTTGTGGCAGCAATTCTCCACTGCCACCCAGGTTGGTGCCAGAATCCAAAATGGCACTGGTGACACCTAGTGGTAGTCTTGCGGTACTACTGCAAATGGGGATTATTCTTCCATATAAGGAAACATTGCAGCTTAGTAAAAGAAGACCCATAGGCTTTCTCTAAATATTTAATTCAGCATATCCTAGAGATAATTTCTTCCACTTCAGTGTGTACTCAATGGCCACCACTAACTTCTGCACGTTATTTTTTGGTAACCTCGACTCATATGCACTGAGTTGACCTCAATTCCCAGAAAAAACAGCAGACAACAAGGCCCTTCTAACTTCTACTTTGCCAATGGGAATCCTAAAGCTTCTGACATACACTACAAAGCGTCAACTAAATCTGCATATTGTGAACTACCCGCTGGGGCTCATAATAAAAAATCATCTAAATAATGCCCTAATGTGTTCAATCCTGATACCCTTTCCACTACCTACTGAACAAATGTGGAAAAAACTTCAAAATAAGCACATGAGATAGAATATCCCATGGGCAATCAGCAGTCAAAATAAAATTTCTCATCCAACTGAGTCTCCTACAAAAAAAAAAAAACCTGATGAATAGGCAGTAACCTAAATGCTGATTCAATGTCAGGGTCTGCCATTACTGCCCCAGGCCTCAAATCCCTTAACATATCCATTGCTCTGTCAAATGACATGTATTGTTCTGTACACAAAGTAGGGTCGATAAAAGTATTCATACTCCTGCCCAACGGACAAGATAAATTATGAATTAAATGATAATGACCGGTCTCTTTTTTTTTTAATAATACCCAAAGGGGATACAACAAAATCTTCAAAAGGGGGGGAGGTGGTCTGAAAAAGGTCCTACTGTACACCCAAGCTGCATTTCTTTTACCAATTTTTCATTGACAATAGACCTATAATGATCTATTGAAGGGGCATTCCTAAAGATAGACCTTCAAATAGTATAACAAAACCCTGAGTAATCCCATACCATAAAAATTCTGCTTCCTTCATGTCAGGATAGCACTGCAACCAATCACCCAAAGCCTTCAAGTTGATCGGAGACAGATCTTTACACTTGAAACTCCTGGCAATCCTCCATACCCACCTTGTCCCCTACCCCCTGATCCTGGCCACCCGCAATTAAACACGGGGTGAAATCCCTGACATTGACAACATCAGTGGGGACATAGGCACGAGGCACTGTCACATTTTCCTGCATTAAATTGAAAACAGACCCTACGTGCAGACCCCACTTTTTGCCAAGCTGAACCGTCTGCTGACCGATCGATCTCAAACACATCTGCCTTGTCCTCCCTTGCCTCCTCTCTTCAATCCCTTCCATCATAATGAGCCCCTCCCTCTTGCAATTAAAGCTGGGGGTTGACACTTTGAGCATTTGCAGTGACTACAAAATTCAGACACATTGTTAATTATATCATTTGAGTGATGCTGTTTTACTATGTTTTACCTGGAACATATTTAACGTTCAAAAATTGCTAGGTAGTAAGGCTAGAACGTCAGTAACATCAACATAGCTTAAGATAATTGAATGTTGTTTAATAGTAATATGTAAGTATGATGACTAAATAAGTAGTACATTTCTCACTGAAATTCAAAGCGGTTGCTGAGAAAGTGGCAAAAAACTCTAAGGGTTACCTTTTTTTGCCTCACCCTGTTCATATATATATATATATATATATATATATATATATATATATATATATATATATATATATGTGTGTGTGTGTGTGTGTGTGTGTGTGTGTGTGTGTGTGGTCTTTTCTGCTACTTTCCAGTTTCTGTTCCCTCTCATTCTGAGTTAACTTTAGAATTTAATGTAATTTTTTTTTGTAGCTTGATTCTTCTCTGAGGGGCCCCTTTTATGAAGCTGTGGCAAAAGAGTGTTTTTGACGTGCGCCGAGGCCCCCTTTTACCGCAGCAGGTAAAAGGCAGGTCTTTGTTTTTTTCAGGAAATGGATGTGCAGCAAGTGAAGCACTTGCCACGCGGCCATTTCGGGGGGGGGGGGGGGGGGAGCACTTACCACCACCCATTGAGGTGGTGGTAAGGGCGCCCTTGCTAGCACAGCAGTAACCACGCAGCACTGCCCAATTACCACCAGTGCTAGGGGTGGGAACTACCGCCGGGCTACTATGGTAGCCCGGCAGTGCTTCCCTTTTAGCAAGCGGTAAGCCCGTATTTGGGCTTACCTCCTCTTCGTAAAAGGACCTCTGTTGTTCTTCTCTCTTACTGTCCTGTCAGCTTTCTGGAATTCCTTTCTGTTTCTTTTCTAGTTTAGCCTCTACACTGCTGTGTCAGTTTTAGTGACATATCATAATATTCTCATGACAATTACAACTAGGCAACTAACTCATATTTATTTCAATAAAAACAATTTTTGCAGTGGTTCTGAGGTTTTCATAGATCTTACTTAGGTTATGAATGATATTCTGTGGGTTACAAGACTTGGCTTCCAATTGATTTTAATTGTTTTCACAATTTCCTTAGCAGATATCATATTACAAAAGAGAAAATTCAAAAATCTCAAGTTTACTGAATGAAAACATTATCCATTTTTAAAAACTTAGTCTCCAACATTAGATTATCTTTGTCTAGTGAGGAGTTAGTAGCCTCTAGTGCTTCTATCCTCGTATACTGATTTAGCATCATCCAATCTTGATTGTCCACTTCTGTCTCCAGCTCAGATGATTTATGTCTTTCCAGAACATTTACATAGTTGAGGCAGACATCCAGAGAGTGTAGCCTCCGTCATGGCTACAATTCTCCAGATCTCTAAAATTGTTACCTCTTTTGGTGATGAAAGAGGTAGAAACCCTTCAAAATCCCCAAAAGCTAGCAGCTTTGAGTAGATGGGGAAAACACAGATATAATCTTTCTTCCATTAAGGAAGAGTGATTTAGTACCAGAGGTCACCATCATTATGCACAGGGAAGGTATTGTAGAATGAAATTCAGAGTTCTGAACAGCCTCTTTGGAAGCATAAGTTTCAGTCTCCTGTAACTTCTTCTGCTCCCCAGGACTGATTCCCAAGGAGTCCATACTTCTGTTCCTGCCAGCAGAAAGGGGCGATAAGCAGAAATCTGGGCTTAGGGATAGATCCTTAGAACTATACAACTACATCGGCCTCACCGGAACTGACTACCGCCAATGGCTCTTTCAATGACAAAACAAATGAATCCATAGGCCTATGAACCAAATTCCCTTGCACTTACTTTGGTCCTTGTAGATTTGCCTTCCTTTTCCCATATTAAAAGAAAATTAAGTCAGTACCAGTAAGTAGATTTCCATACATGGCACACCAAGATGGGCAAGAGAGAAATATTCTGAGAATACACAATTATAACGAGACATGCATCAACAAAGAGAATCAGAAAATACCGAGTTAGATCAAAATAATAGAGGGGTCAATTGTAAGACAGAAGAGAATATGTGTGATCCTTATGTGACCTGATTGAAAAAAATAAACTTTGGTTTGAGATCTGCTTTTCCTAGTCATCGAATTATAAATATTTCCAGTCAATAGTGACTCCAACCTCCCTCATATCCCTGAAGGGGCTCCAAAGATGCCAGTCATGTCTGTTTGATCATACCCCTTTGGGCCCTTGACTGTGAGCTGTAGGTCTATAGGTCTTTTATATATGCTCTGATATCACCAGGATACCAAGGGGAGGATGGTGGGAGAGGGCTCCTCCATCCATACTCACTTTCACTGGCTCTGCATGTTAGGTCCTAGTAGGTGATTTCTCTTTAACATACTGCAGGTGGGGTCCTTTATATCCACGGTGTCCTTCAGATATCTACAGGGTACCATCTTACTAGGGCAGCCAGTGATCACTTTAAACAGAAGCCATCATTTAAAGTCACAATTTTTCAAAATTTTCACACATTACTACCGTATATCCAAAACTATATGACATTTCTGGCCATAGGAACAGGCAAAAGGTTACTGACAAAACCTTCTCTGTACATGCAGATAAGCCAGAAGCTCATCTGCATCTGTAGCAAATTTTCACTGAAAATGGGCACTTACTGTCAAACTTTTTCAAGAAGTATCGCATTGGCCTCAAAATGCAAGATTCTATTTTGAGAGCATAAAAAAACAGTGGAATGCAGTGGACCAATATGGCAACAGCTCAACTAATATTTTGCCCAACAGTGTCAGCTTAGAGGCAGGACTGGAGACTGGTTTGTTTGGCTCTTCCAACCAGAAGGGTATTCTGCATCCCACAGTAAGAAGGAGAAGTTAAGATAAGGACCATACCCTCTTTCTAGTCTGAAAAAGCAGAACCTCTATGGGAGTCATGAACAACGTGCATGCTGTACTTTACACATTCTCCATGCATTTGATTTGGATTACATTTAGGGGGGTAGTTACTTATCAACGTGGGCTACCATTAAGACAGTTTTTTAAAATCTTGTCATGCTGTTTTAGCACAAGGTCTCATTACATGGAACCCTGTGCTAAAATAACCTATCTTAACAGTAGCCCCCTTTGGTAAATCTCCCCCTTAGTGATGGAGTTGGTTGTGTACTTTGTATTTGCCTTTTTAAAATTTTTATCTAAAATTATCTATATTCTGCTAATCAGTCCCGATTCTCAGCACATTCCATATCAACATGACATCATGAAAACACATGTATAAACATAGAGCACAGGAAAGGACCATCCATCTTATAAAAGACAGTCGTTTCTAATTACTTTGTAGTTGAATAAACAGGTGCTATGCATTTGAGAACTTGTCAGAACATGGTATCTTGTGGTTAAGTTTCCATTTGCAGGGATGTTAATAGTAGCCTGTCAATCTTAAACACAAGTGACTTAGAATTAGTTATTAATGAAATGATATACCCTTAGGGGCCTTCAAAACTAACAGAATACCTTCAACTCTGGTGGTCCTCCAATATTACTCTAGACAAATTTTGTAAGGTCTCCGAACAAGTTAATGAGCTTAATATGAAATAGTTAATGGAGAATCATTAACTGGACCATTTTAAACACTACACAAGCTTTATTTTGTCATTCTTTTTATTAAATTGAAGATTTATTAAACAGTCTATTGACTAAACCAATATATTCAACTAATCACCTTGTGAAAAATCTTCCCAGTCTACACAATAGCTGAGGTTTAGGTAAAACCTATGTAACAGGTCTCTCAATGCATTAGGACTGAGGGTGACCCCTGAGGTGGGAACAATATTTTTGGTGTCTCTGGCTATAAAATTAAAATCTTCTCTAAAATCCTCTCCCCAAGCACATAGAGAAGGTAAAAAAGGGTCCCTGACAGCTGGCTGTATAATTTTTGTATAGTCTCCAGGAACATAAAATTCACATTGAAAACCAACGAAGAAAGCTGATGAGGGTTAAATAATGAGGCATTTCATCAAATGTGCTCATATTTATAGTCCTTGACCTCCTCTGTAGTGTATTTGTTCCTCTGTTCTCCTGCAACTATTGTGCTCCTTCACTGATGGGCAGATATTGAACCTTCTCTGCTTCCTGGTAAGTGCCTTTTCATTCTCATGACTATTAACAGGCCCAGTCTCTTCTTTCAAGATAGTTTTAGGGCATGGGATATTCCCTAGTTTCTATTCTCTCACTCCTCTCATGCTCCTCACAGACTGTGTAGTCTTTTACAGTGTTTAGTGAAGACCCTTCCCTCCTCTCTAGGATTTACTTTTCACCCCTTAACAGTAGCTCTTCATACTCAGCCTCTCTGGACTAGACAAGTAGGATGCAACTAGACCTTGGGTCTCACCTCCTATCACAGAGGCTTCCAACATGTAGTCACACTGCTTTTGGGTTCCAATCCTTTCCCCAACTCAGATTTTGAACTGTTTGCAGTTTTTTTTCTCTCTTCTTGAAAATAGGAAGTGATCTCGCGAATGATGTTTCCTTTCTCCTCCTTAAGGCACCTTGAGCCCTGTGATTAAGCTGATTTTCAGACTTCAGTCCCCCTCCACTCTATACTTATGGAAACAAGTCCAACTTCTGGCCTTTCCCCTCTCCTCTACCTCTCTTCTTCAGTTCCTTGGGCAGACTACCAAAATCCTGATGAATCACAGGGCAGGAAACCCACCACACTACATTTTTCCAACTTACTGGACTCCTCTGGAGGAGGAAGACAAAGAGGGGCATAATCGAACGGGGATGACCATCTCTAAGGGAGTCCATCTCCGAGGGCGTCCCACCTGAAGAGGCGGGGCAACCCATATTACCGAAACGAGATGGGTGGCCATCTTCGTTTCGATAATACGGTCGGGAACACCCAAATCTCAACATTTAGGTTGACATTAGAGATGGGCGCCCTCGGTTTTCGCTGATAATGGAAACTGAGGGCGCCCATCTCAAATACGACCAAATCCAAGGCATTTGGTCGTGGGAGGGGCCAGGATTCGTAGTGCACTGGTCCCCCTCACATGCCAGGACACCAACCGGGAACCCTAAGGGGCACTGCAGTGGACTTCACAAATTGCTCCCAGATACATAGTTCCCTTACCTTCAGTGCTGAACCCCCCCAAAACCCACTCCTCACAAGTATTCACCACTACCATAGACCTAAGGGGTGACAGGGGGCACCTACATGTGGGTACAGTGGGTTTCGGGTGGGTTTTGAAGGGCTCACATTTTCCACCACAAGTGTAACAGGTAGGGGGGGATGGGCCTGGATCCGCCTGCCTGAAGTCCATTGCACCCACTAAAATTGCTCCAGCGACCTGCATACTGCTGCGATGGACCGGAGTATGACATTTGAGGCTGGCATAGAGGCTGGCAAAAAAGTTTTTAAAGTTTTTTTTTAGGGTGGGAGGGGGTTAGTGGCCACTGGGGGAGTCAGGGGAGGTCATCCCACATTTCCTCCGGTGGTCATTTGGGCAGTTCGGGCACTTTTTTGGGACTTGGACTGCAGTTGGGGGGGGGTGCCCAAAATCGGCTTTCGATTATACCGATTTGGGCGCCCGCGAGAGAAGGACGCCCATCTCCCGATTTGTGCCAAAAGATGGGCATCCTTCTCTTTCGAAAATAAGCTGGAAAGGCTCTCCTCAGATTCCTCTCTTTATACTTCCCTGCAGTTCTAGTGGATCTACTGCTATTGGGCTTCTTCACTAGAATAGACCACCCCTTCATTAGTTGTATTGGTACTACTCTGGAACAGGAACTCAGAATGTTCCTCCTGCCACTACTTAGGAAGTCACAATTTAGCAATTGAGGAAGGGATTTTGGATTTAGCTCAGACCTTTTACAGTTGTAGCTCAAGACAAGTTACATTCAGGTACAATAGGTATTTTCCTGTCTCTGGATTGCTTACAATCAAAGTCTATAGCTGAGGTTATGGAGAGTTAGGTGACTTGCTCAAGATCACAAGTTGCTGCAAGCCTGCAATGGATTCTAAACCAGACTTCCCTAATTCTCAGTGCACTGCTCTCAGTGGAGGAGGATGTAAAGTGCAGTGTCCCAGGGATCTGTACTGGGACCGGTGCTATTTGACATGATCTCAAAATGGGACAGTTTCATTGGGCCACTGGAGTCTTCCAGTGGCGCCCGGTATAACCCTCCCCTGTCTTCCAATCCTCAAGCCGCCTACAGCTTCAGCGAAAGCAGCACGCACGCTGCCTTAGACCTGCCCTGGAGGCCGCATCTGAAAAAAGATATAGTGGAATTAGAAAAGGTGCAGAGAAGGGTGACGAAAATGATAAAGGGGATGGGACAACTTCCCTAAGAGGAAAGGCTAAAGTGGCTAGGGCTCTTCATCTTGGAGAAAAGGCGGCTGAGAGGAGATATGATAGCGGTCTATAAAATAGTGAGTGAAGTTGAACAGGTAGAGGTGAAGCATCTGTTTACGCTTTCCAAAGATACTAGGACAAGGGGGCATGTGATGAAGCCACAATGTAGCAAATTTAAAACGAATTGGAGAAAACCTTTCTTCACTCAACATGTAATTAAACTCTGGAATTCGTTGCCAGAGAATGTGGTAAAGGCGGTTAGCTTAGCGGAGTTTAAAAAAGGTTTGGATGGCTTCCTAAAGGAAAAGTCCATAGACCATTATTAAATGGACTTTTTTGGGATCTTGCCAGGTATTTGTGACCTGGATTGGCCACTGTTGGAAACAGGATGCTCGGTTTGATGGACCTTTGGTCTTTCCCAGTATGGCAATACTTATGTACTTATGTATCATTCTCAAACTCTGAGCCATCCACAATGTAATTCAAACCTTCTCCCCCTGTATTTGGAGCCATGCCTATCTAGTACAGATAGACAATCAAAATATTTGTCAAAATAGACAGGTCCAATATCAGTGTTCTCTGAAATCTTGTACAGATGGCTGAGTACTAGAGGGTCCAGTTTCTTAATCAGTGTATTTGATTTTCTTGGGCTGGAAGATGGACTGCTTGAACTGTGAGAAGTAAAGTAGATGCAAGTTGCCAAACTTTGAGAGCTTCCTTGCAAAGACAAAACGAACTAGATCCACCCAATAAAACTCAAGATTCAGGACTACCTCAGTTCACCTCCATCTGGTGGGCATCTCGGCCTATCTCTAGCCCCCCAACCCCCCGCCGCCACCTGTCACAAGAGGTTTAATGAAAATCAGACTGTCTCTTAAGCTCCCACCACCTGGTTGGGACCTCAGTGTTTTAGCCAAACTTGTGGAAGCTTCATTTGAATCTGTCAGCTTCATTCAAATCTCACCTGGAAAAGAGTATGTGATGATCTTAAGGTAACCAAACAGGTAGAAAAGGTGACGGCGAATACTAGAAGGATGCTTGGGTGCATAGGGAGAGGAATGGTCACTAGGAAAAAGGAGGAGGTGATGCCACTGTATAAGACTCTCTGGTGAGACCTCATTTAGAATACCATGTACAATTCTGGAGACCGCACCATCAAAAAGATATAAACAGGATAGATTCAGTTCAGAGGGCAGTTACTAAAATGGTCAGCAGTCTTCATCATAAAGCATATGGGGACAGATTTAAAGATCTCAGTGTGTATGCTTTGGAAGAAAGGGCGAAAGGGAGATATGATAGACATTCAAATACCTATGTGGCATAAATGCATAGGAGATTAGTCTTTTTCAATTGAAAGGAAGCTCTGGAACAAGGGAGCACAGGATTAAGGTGAAAGAGAGTAGACTCAGAAGTAACTTGAAGAAATACGTCACGGAAAGGATGGTGAATTCATGGAGCGGCCTCCCAGTGGACGTGGCGGAGACGAAAACAATATATGAATTCAAGAAAGCTTGGGCAAGTACATAGAATCTCTAAGGGAATGGTAGGGAAAGTAGATGGCATAGATGAGCAGACTGGATTATAGTCTTTATCTGCCTACATTTTTCTATGTTTCTATGTTTGTTGTGACCTGGATTTGCCACTGTTGGAAGCAGGATACTGGGCTAGATGGTTCATTAGTCTCAGCCTCTATTTGAAGTGTAATATAAGAAACTCCAGCTCCCTCCTCCCCCACAATAATTTCCAGCTCCCAAATGTAAAGTCATGGTCTTTTGGACTGATATAAGACATTTCTTCAACTATATGCAGAATGCTATCTACAGATATTAACGAATATCCACTAATCATATATTTGGCAAGCATTCAGGAAGCATGGTTTTGTTTTGTTTTTTTACAGTAAATCTTACAGAAGTCAGTGGAAACACCATTTCTTTGGTTAGCCATGACTGCTGTAATCTTTTAATGATGACATTTTTCTTTCTGGGATTTTGAAATATTTCTTCTGTTGGGGATAGTTTTGATATCTGTTGACCTGTGAATTGTTTCTTTTTCAGGAGGCTGTCCAAAGCATGTGAAACTTTTGAAATACTTATGGTTTGGGGGGGTTGCACTCCCCCATTTCAAAAGCACACCCTTTGCTAGTGCTCCAGAAATTTATTTGAATGTAATCTTGCAAAGCAAAGGTATTAGTTATGAGTAGAATGAATTCATCATAAAGAGTTAGGGATTTCTGGACACATGTGATTTAAACCAGCATAGATTAAGGGGGAAATTATCAACGTGGACTACCATTAACGTGTTATTTTACTGTTAATGCCAGTTATTAGTAATTAGGTCTCATTGCATAAAATGTGCTAAATAGCACGTTGAGGCAAAATAATCCACCTTAACAGTAGCCCACATTGATAACTTCCCCTTTTAGGGGGATAACTCCTGAAGCTTCACAGAGAAGCTATTTGAATATTGATCTCTCATTGCCTGATATTTTGCGGATTTTTCAATGCCAGCTAGTGCATGACCTGCTAAGTTGATATTCAGACTTAATTGGGCATGATCTAGCAGGCAAAGATAGGCCTGGTTTTTATGCGGCTTTATTTGCCTGCTAAGTTAAATTCCGAATAGCGACTTAACCGGTCATGCCCCCAACATCGCTGACTCTCTTTTTCGGCACTAACCGGTCAATTTCAGCGGCAATAACTGGTTAAATGCCGCTGAAAGTGACCAGTTATCTGCCAAAATGTGAGTTAACCGGTCGGCGGGGGTTGCCAGCCAGTGCTTTAATCTCTGTGTCCATATATTCCACACACTAGAAGTCGGAGGTTAACAAAAGAGGGGGGAAATGTACAACAGCGCTGATTAGAGAGGACCAGTTCTTCATTAAAACTTTGTATCTGGTCTCTAACCAGCTGCACATTCTTAACTTAACCAAGTAAAATGAAGATCTTAAAGTAAAATCATCTCTTCTTACTGATCAGTTCTGACAGCTGATTCCTTGTGGCCAAGATACTATAAGCCCTTACCATTACAAGAAACATGCACAGTAGTGAAATTAAACCAAAGTTTTCAGATCATTTATTATGTTAATTAACTCCTTTTGATCATGCTTTCTTCAGCAAGAAAGCAACATAATTGAAACAGAAAACAGATCATAGAAACCTTTCATGGTTTTTTTTTCCTGACATGGCTACTGGAGAGTGTTCAAGTTTTGTTTTCTTTTTTCTTATAAGTGAACCCGGAACAGGAATTTGTTGCCCAAAGCAGGTAGAAATGGTACAGTGGCTGTCTAACATGGTGACTATAATGAATTCCTCGCAGAGCCAGTGCAAAGGTATTAGGTGCTCCAGGCAAACCTTCAATCTTGCGCTCTCCCCCCCCCCCCCATTAACTTTTTGGCCCCTAGGTCCTCCAACCATCATTATCACACTAACACCAATCCCAGAATAATATGGGTAAATGGGATGTTTGAAAACTGCCACCCTCCCTACTGATAAAAATATTTCCAGTTTTTTTGTTGTTGTTATTATTTTTTATTGTGTGGTTGTCAGGATGTACTGTTTTGGTTTTGCAGCTGCTCTTTGGTGCCCCCCCCCCCCCCCCCAGAAGCTGCTGCCCTAGGCAAGTACCTAATGTTTGGGCTGGCCCTGATTCCTTGTAAAGCCAGCTCTAGTGGAACCATTTTTCTTGTTGCTGTGGTTTAGGCTTTATTTTCCTTGCCAAGCAGCTCAGATTTTCGGCTTGTGCTAAACTAAAATCACTGCTCTGATGGTGGTGATGAGATTAATGAGGAGAAGGAGGAGGATGGCTTCAGAGCAGTGGCGTTGCCACAGGGGGACTTTGGGTGCCTGACCTTCCCAATATGGGGATCAGGCCTCCAAAATTTGCTGGTTTGGTTGGCAGGAGTCCCCAAGCCCTGCCAGCAGAAGCTTTCCTGTGGTGATATTTACTGCTGCGCTGCCTGCCCTGCTTCCCTAAAACCACGCATGTGTGCCAGGACGGGAAAGCAGGGCAGGCAGCGCAGTACTGAGTATCGCTACAGGAAAGCTTCTGCTATCGGGCTGGGAGACCTCTGCCAGCCCAGGTATGTGAAGTTGCAGTGGGGGTGGAGAGCAGCCAGGAGGTGGGGCAAAATGTTTCCCCCCCCCACTTTGGACTCATTCCCTCCCCCCCAAAAAATCAAGGTCTGGCTATGTCTCTGCTTGAGAGATGAGATAGATCACTGAACATCGCCTGCTGATTTGCTATGATTACTGGAGGGAACATGTGCAGTTTTAGCAAACTTAGCAAAATGGCTTATTTACTTTTTGACTGTATGAACCTTTCACGTGTTTTATGTCCTGCTCATTGTACTCTTTCCCACCTCCCTCTACTGCCATCTTTTTAAACTATGACTCCTTTTACAAAGTGGCACTACCAATTAGCAGTGCGCTGAATACGAAGAAACCTATTCAATTCCCATGGGCTTCTTCGCATTCAGCACACACTAATTGATAGTGCAGCTTTATAAAAGGAGCCCTATAAGAGATAAACAGTAAAAAAAAAAAAAAGACTGTTTATTAGTTACCCCTCATCTATCCACACCCATCCTGTTAGAATATCAATGATATGCTTTGATGTCCCCATGCATACCTCCTACCCACCCCCATCCTCCCACCCTGTCAGACTCTCATAGTAATGCTTGAATGTTTTCACTTATATACACTGTCAGCTAGCACATTTGCTTATTTCCGATCTGACGAAGAAGGGCAACCTTCGAAAGCTAATCAAGAAATGTATTAAGTTATGTCCAATAAAAAAAGGTATCATCTTATTTTCTTTTCCATGTTTTATTTTGTTTGATTTCTATTGATAACCTTAGTTACTGGGAAAATAGATATGGCAGACCTACCTATTGTACAGCTATACAGTTTTTTTTGTTTACTAAAACAAAGAACACAATTTATTAAGACTTTTCTCCCATTCTGTGTCTATAAGGAAAATAATCTAGATCCATTTATTTATAAAAATGTGCATACCACCCTATTTGAATCAAATATACAAAAGGACTGACCTAGCACAAGTTTCAAGGCTGAGAGCAGTAGCATCCACTGTCAGGGCTTCAATCTGATAGAACTACTCTCTTTTCAGACAAAGGCAGTGGCTACAGGACTTGGTGGTGCCACAGAACTGGGAGAGCTGTGGGGATATAAGAACTGGAGAGCTGCAAGGTCAAGGGAAATAGAGAGTGACAGGGCTGTGAGAGCAGGAGAACCACAGAAACCAGGTAGAATGAGGACAACGGTTAGTTTATAGAGGCTGACTGACCGAAACTGCTACTGAAACTGTTGGAAATCTTTTGGCTAAAACCAAAACTGCAGCTGAAACTCATCACCTGGTTTTGGCTAAAACTGAAAATTCAAGTTTGGTTGTGTGAATTTGAACTAGTGAAAGCTGCTTGGGATTGTGGTACTAAACTATAAACTGTTGTGCAAGATCATAACGTATTACTCCAATTGCAGAACCCCCCCCCCTCCCATAAAAGAATATATAGTGTAGCCCCTCCTCCCAGGACTACCTTACAATTCCTGGTGATCTAGTGATGTGGTAAGGGCAGGAGCGATGCCCCAGTCATGGCAGCCATTTTGAAAGCAGAGCTGGAATAGGAAGAAGTAAATGGGGATCACTCCTGCCACAACTACACCCCTAGACTACCAAGGAGTATAGAATAGGCCCAAGGAGGACTATGTGGGGGGAGAGGGGGGTCTGGGAGGAAAGGCAACTTTTGTTCGTGGGGAGGAGGAGGAGGAAAGGAGATAAATGGAACAAAGCATACATTTTCAGCTTCCACTGAAAACACATGCTCATTTTCAGCCAAAACCAAAATTCAGTCACCCTCTAAAGCTAAAGTTTTTCAAATTGGGAAACATTATTTTTTAATTTGATTGCAAGTATATATTTTTTGATCCTCCACAGTTAACTTTTATCTTGATTGATAAAAGTTCTATTTCTTCACAGGGAGAATAGTTGGATAACTGCAGATGGCTGTTATTTCTTTATTGTACTCTTTTTGTAATTTGTGTAGATTTTATCTAGATGATTCGTTTATTTACTTTTCTCATGATAATATTTTAGTTATTTCCCTATGAAGAAGGCTCCTGTTTGTATTGTTTTACCTTCTTTTGTGGACTGTTTAAGCTCTAAAGTTCATTCATGTGGTAAAAGCAGTTAGCATAGTAGAGTTTAAAAAAGTTTGGCCAAGTTCCTGGAAGAAACGTCCATAAATCATTATTAAAGTGGACTTGGAGAACATCCAGTGCTAGGATAAGCAGATGAAATCTATTTTACTTTTTTGAGATCCTGCCAGGTACTTGTGACCTGCATTGGTCACTGTTAGAAACAGGATGCTGGGCCTGATGGATCTTTGATCTGTACAGCAATACTATGTATTTATGAGATTTATGATGTGATTTTCTTGCTAAGTTACTTTGGGTTTCATTTACTAAACTGTGCTAGCAATTTCCAGTGCAGCAAATGCACATTTGCTGTGTGGGAATCGTTAGCATGGTTTAGTAAAAGAGGCCCTACTGTATGTATTTGCTTTGTTGTTGTTAGTTCCTTCGAAGTGTATACATTTAACTTCAAATTTGCCAAAGTAGAAAAAAACAGTTTAGTGTTGTGAAGGGTCTTTCATTTTGCAGTGACAAAGGAGGAGTCATCAGTCTGTATTCAGGACCAACAAAAGAAATCCATAGCCTATGAGTCAGAAAAACTTCAGCAGTTGATAGTTTTGGCTGCTGAACCATTTTGTGACAGTTTTGCATTTCTCTTTCCAGATAAAGGTATTCTTTTTACCTAGTTTTCATCATTTTCTCGCATACCTCAAGTTTAAGGAAAGGAACCCTTATGTCTTTGTACAAAAGTTTGCACAAACTTCTTACATTTTCCTTATGTTTTCCTTGTATCGCCTCCCTTTATTGTTAGTAGGTGTGTATGTTCTTTGATATGACTGCTATGCCTTTCCTGTCAAATATTGTAGTTCCTTTATATTTTTTTATTTGTTAATTTGTTAGATCTGCTAGGGGCCCTTTTACTAAGCTGCATAAGCGTCTATGAGCGCCCAACGCGAGCCAAAATGGAGTTACCGCCTGGCTACCGTGTGGCTCTTGCGGTAATTTCATTTTTGGTGTACATCCTATACAAGCATCCCAAAATAAAAAAACAATTTTCGTACGCGCATATCGGACACACGCCAAGTGGCATTTCATGCTCGGAGGTCATTACCATCCAGTTACCATGTGAGACTTTACCTCTAGGTCAATGGCTGGTGGTAAGGTCTCAGACCCAAAATGGACACACGGCAATTTTCGGTAAAAATGTAAAAAAGTCATTTTTTGCAGGTGCGCTGAAAAATGATTCTGCGCACGCCCAAAACACATGCCTACACTACCACAGGCCATTTTTCAGTGCACCTTAGTAAAAGGACCCCCTAGTTAGTCATAGTGGTATAGCAAATTCTAATAAACTATAGAGCGCATGATACGTATTCAAAGCTCTTCTGTGAAGCTTAAAACATAGGTTGTTGCCAGCTGATAGAATGTATCTTCTTTTTTAATAAGGATCTTATATCTTTGATTTTAGAAGTGGAATGGAAGATAACATTAACCAGGATCCTATGCTTGCCTTGATTGTTAGAACTTCAGAGGCCTGTTTGGTTTTATCCACGACTTTGTAGCCATTCATGTTTCTCCCTCATTTTCATTAATGTTCCAGACTTTCACTTAAAACCAGAGGTTTGTGGGTCAAAAATGTAAAGTTTAATTTACAGTAGGGTTTTCCCCATGTCTTTTCATTTTCCTTCACCCCTTCAGCTTGTTTGAATTTTACTGTGAAATGTTTTGACATTATCAGGCAAGAAAATACTTGAGTTGCTGTTCTGTTTGGGTTTCTGCAGATTTGAGCTGGAGCTCAAGGAGAGAGATCGATTTGATTTTGTAAGAGGGGAAAAAACAGCAACAAAAGGAGTAAAGGAGTAGCCTGATGGATGGAGTAGCAGCTAAAGGCCCTGTTTACAAAGGAGCTGTAAAAATTAGCACACACTAACCGTGTAGATGCCCATAGGAATATTATGGGCATCTACACGGTTAGCACGCACTCATTTTTAGCGTGCACTAACAATGATAGCGCGCCTTTGTAAACATGGCCCTGAGAACCTGGGAAACTTGGTTCATTCAAATCCCACTACTGCTCCTTGTGATCTTAGTCAAGTCACTTAACCACCCCCCCCCCCCCCCCATTGCCTCAGCTCAGACTTAGGGTGCAAAATTTAAAATGATTGAACTTGGTTAAATCATGCTAATAGGGGCCAATATATGTATTCAACAGCACTTAAACAGAAAGTGCCACGGAATATCCAAGCAGACTGCCTCAGCACTATCTAAGCAGCGCTGGGGTGGTCTGGGGGGGTGGAGCTGGGTAGAACCAGAAGTTACCCGATTAGATTTTCAGTTTGCTAACCAGATAACTAACTGGATAAAGTTAATATAACAAAAAGACTGTCCTAATTTTATCCAGTCACCGGGCTGAACATTGCTGCTCTCCGGATAAATGCTGAATACCCGGATATCAGAGCTGGGTATCCAAATAGGATCCAGAGCTTAATACTGGGGTATAAAAGATGCACATAATAGAAAGTGTTTAAAACACACTGCCTGCTGCTGGCTGAACATTGGCCTTTTAGACTGTGACACCTTTTAGGACAGGAAAATACCTAATCTGTCTGAATGTAGCTCACCTTAATCTACTGAGAAATGTGAGAGCTAAATTTGAAGTCCCTAACCCATAGGCGGTCGGTGGCCCAACTGTTTGGGGAGGCTAAAGGGGGTGGGGTTAGGGGTGGAGCCAGGGGCGGAGCTTATATCCATAATTGTCTGACAACACACAGAAAAAAAATAAGTAAAAATAAAAGTCGCAATTAATACCTTTTATTAAATTTAGATATTAGATATGTATCATATGCCAAAGAATAAAGTGGTTACTCAAAGCATATACTAACCACAATTGCTCAACTGCAAAACACTATGCACAAATTTGTGCAAAAACACACTCAGAACCTTACATTATATAGCAATGGCATCACCATTAACAGAGTAAGAGGTTCAGCATATTGTTACAATTAATGTACAAGAATAACAGGTAGGTAGGGTAAATAAAATGATAATACATAATATACAAGTGAGAGTAGGAAAAAATGTAATGTTCAATAATGATATGATAAAATAAAATCATATCCCCACCATCTAATATCACCCTCTGCTGCTGTACCCCCCAACCATCTGGCATCACCCTTGATCACTGTGCCCCTACCATCCGCTCTCCCCTACCACCGTTGCCCTCTGTGCACTCTCCATCATCCATCATTGCTCTGTCTCCTCCCACCACCATCCAGCACTGCCCCTCTGTCTCTCCCCCTCACCTTCACTCTTTGTGCACTCTCCACCCACCTCCATTAGGTACTGCTCTCTGTGCACAATCTCCTCCTAACATCCAGTATTATTATTATTATTATTTATTACATTTGTTGCCCTCTGTGCTATCCTTCCAGTATTGCCCTCTGTCTCCTCACTATCAACCAAGGACTAGCATCAGTGCACTCTCCCCCCATCCCTACTATTATCTTCTGTCACTCCTTGGGTCTCTTTTTTACCTCAAACACCCTCCTTCTCAGTTGGCACTGGCAGAAACAACAAATAGAAGCCACGTACATCACCAGGCACAGCCCTGTGGAAGCTGCTACCGATTCTGCCAATCCCCTACAGCTTGCTTCGGGGCTTTGGGGCTTCGGCCTGACGCTGACTGCATGACGTGCTCCGCCTCCTCTGACCAGCCTTCCTGCTTCTGCGAGGGCTGGACGCATCATAAGGAAGGCTGGTCAGAGAAGGCGGGGCACATCATGCCGTCAGCGTCAGGCGAAGCCCCAAAGCAAGCTGTAGTACGATGTTGGCGTACCCGTGCCGCTACCGGCAGCGACAATGGGCGATGACGATCTAAATCAAATTAAAGGGACCGACCACAGGGAGGGAGAGAGAGGGATGGATGCTGCATCGGGGGATGAGAGAGAGAGATGCTTGGGGCTTGTGGCTGGGGAGGCTTAGCCTCCCCAAGCCTCTTATACCGGGCGCCTATGCCCTAACCTTTCATTGTTTGGAACCAGTGGCGTACCAAGGGGGGGGCAGTGGGGGCGGTCTGCCCCGGGTGCATGCTGCTGGGGGGGGGGGGTGCCGCGCGCCTGTCGGCTTTTCGTTTTCATGCTCTCTTTGCCCCAGAATAGGTTACTTCCTGTTCCGGGGCAGAGGGAGCATGAAAACGAAGAGCCGGCAGGTGCGCGGCACCCTCCCCAGCAGTGTGCACCTGGGGGGGGGGGGTTCTTTCGCCGGTGGGGGTGTCGCGCTGTTCCGGGGGGCGCTGCACCCGGGGGGCGGGGCGCATCGGCAATCCGCCCCGGGTGTCAGCCCCCTAGGAGCACCACTGTTTGGAACAACCCCAAATCTACGTGTCTCAGGGGAGGGGGGAGTTATCTAGCTTCATTGTTAAAGGGCACTAATGTGACATAAATTACCGTAAAGCCATGATAGATAAGTCACCATGGGCTGCATAGTAATGAGATGCAAAACATGCAAATGCATGTAAATCAGCTCATTGCTATGTTAATTCTATAACACATCTTGGAGTCTGATCAAAGTAGCATCTGGGTGCTGCTTGGGGGCAGAGTTGTGATTGGGGTACAGTGCAGGTGCTGCTCGTGAGGGGGAGGAACTGTACTGTGGGTCCTTAAAGATGCAGCCTAGGAGCATTGGGCTACACTTTGAGGCCCAATGCTCCCAGGCTGACAGAGTAACGTTGCATGCAAAGTGGCTCACAGACAGCATTGCTTCTTAACCACAGGAGTCATCAACCTGATGCCACAGGCTGATGACTTCCTTGGTATATCAAGGTGCAGTAAAAGCTCCCTTTCTATCACACCGTGATAACTTCCTCCGTCAATGGCTTGTGAAAAAGGTAACTGAGAGGTCCAGAATCTTAAAAGTCCTGGAGCAAATCTTCCTCTCCTTCAGAAGAAGCCAGGAGCTCCAGGGGTGCATGATGGTTCTGAAACTTTGCCGGAGGAAACAGTACAATAAGCGTTATCTTGCATAGTTTCTAACTTGCTCATTCCTACCACTGATATCAGCAGACATGAATAACCAGTAGGAGCCTCAAACTTTATTCTGTTTTTCTGGATTACATGCACTGGTCTGATAATAAACATAGGTGCTAAAAAAATGCTTTCCTTCTCAAGTTTTACACTACAAAGCAAAGATTTATGGATCACAAACATCAAATAACTACTTTTTTCCTTCTCAGCATAAAAGTAGTTAAACTAGTTTTCTGGCAAGCTTTCTCCATCTTGTCATAGAACCCATTTGATACCACCAAATTGCTGTTACTAACCAACATGTAAAACCCGCCATGTCTTTATTCCAAGTAAGCAATTAAAATCTTTCTGGGCAAGTTTCAAATCCTTAATGCTAGTGCAAAAACCTTCAACACTTTGATCTGCCACATGGAAACCTGGTAAAGAATGTGGGCGTGTACTCTCATTCTCAGACAAAATGAGCTTAATCTTAGAACATACTATATTATACTATATTATGTATGGCTTACATTCTGCAGTATCTCCGTACGGATTCATTGTGAATTACAAAAACATAAAACATCCCAATCGGATGGAATTACATATCTAAAAAGAAAAACTAAATCACAGGCAGTATCCATATCTGACAACAAATAAGGCTTATGGTGTTTCCTAAATAAAAAATAAGAGTGGACAGATTTTATTTAGGTTGGTATCCTATTCCAAACTTTCACAGACAAATATTTATAAGAAAAATCTAAATATTTCTTAAATTTCACCCCTTTACAATTCAGAAATAGCAAAGTACAAAACTGCGTTACTTGGGAAGCCCTACCAGCAGCTAATACAAGACAATATTTAGTTAGGCATACCGGATTTTGACCTGCCAATGATTTAAAAACCATACAAGCAATTTATACAAGAAATAACTGGGAGCCAATGCAGCTTTTTAAGGAGAGGAGATGCTCTCTCAAATTTGTTCAGTTTAAAAATAAGTCTAGCTGTCCTATTTTGAAGCAACTGTAAACTTTTAAGTAATTGCACTGTAATTCCCCCATATAAGGAGTTACAGTAGTCCAAATATGGCAGTAATACTGCCTGAGAAATACTTCTAAAGCTTTGAGTACTTAAAGTAGAATGAATTGCTCTTAACTGCCAAAGTCAAAAATAACATTTCTAAACAAGGGCATTGATCTGGTCTTCATAAATCAGTTTAAAATCTAATATTATGCCTAGAACTTTAGATTTATTACCAATTTTTTTAAATCTCCCCAGTAGCCAGATGCAAAAATTTCTGGGGCAAGGATTCAAAGTCACCAAACCATACAACATTGGTTTTCTGTCTATTAAGTTTGAAAAAGTTCTCATGGGCCCATGAATGTACCAAAGAAATATTCCTACCAACACATCCTTAGTATTTTCAGAAGTGTCCAACACTGGGTAAAGACGGAATATATCATCGGCATAGGACATAGAAACATGACGGCAGATAATCAGAATACCAAGGCACATAATCAGAACACCAAGAGATGTCAAAATCTCACCTAATGTTTTCATATAAACATTAAATTAAAAATAAAAGAAGAAGAAGCAAACAGAATCCTAGGAATTATTAGGAAAGGGATTGTGAAGACTAAAAATACTATAATGCCTTTGTATCACTCCATGGAGTGTCTGCACCTTGAGCATTGCGTTCAGTTCTGGTCACCGTATGTCTAAAAAAATATAGCGGAATTAGAAAAGGTTCAAAGAAGAGTGACCAAAATGATAAAGTGGATGGAACTCCTCTCATATGAGGAAAAGCTAAAGAGGTTAGGGCTCTTCAACTTGGAAAAGAGGCGGATGAGGGGAGATATGATTGAGGTCTACAAAATCCTGAGTGGTGTAGAATGAGTAAAAGTAAATCAATTTTTTTACTCGCTCCAAAAGTACAAAGACTAGGGGACACTCGAGGAAGTTTCATGGAAATACTTTTAAAACAAATAGGAGGAAATATTTTTTCACTCAATGAATAGTTAAGCCCTGGAACTTTGCTGGAGGATGTGATAACAGCAGTTAGTATATCTGGGTTTAAAAAAGGTTTGGACAAATTCCTGGAGGAAAAGTCCATAGTCTGCTATTGAGACAAACATGGGAAGCAACTGCTTGGCCTGGAATTTGTAGTATGGAGTGTTGCCATGATTTGGGGGAAAGAGTCGCCTTAGCACATCGTTATGCAGATTTTCCCCATGCATTAAGATCATTTTGTTGGTGCAGGTTAAATGCATGTTAGTACTTGTTGCTAAATTTGAAAACTCCAGGAACACCTCTGATCCAGCACCTATATGTGCTTTGCAATTTTAGCTATACAACTTCAGCCAGCTAAAGGGGCCTAGTAAACTTGCCCTGATAAAAATTCAAATTTAAGGCACATACATCTTTGAATATTAGGAGCGTGCTGGGAAAATTTACTTTTTTATTTATTCAATTTTTGCTTTTGTTCTTTCATTTGTTTTCACTTTTGCTCACTTCATTTTGTGTGCACATAAGCAATTTTACATCCATATCAACAGCTACATTAAAAATTAGTTCATGCAAAGAAATGGAATTGAATGAAAGCACCTCCCCAGTCAATATCAATCCCATAATGAATATAATTTGCAGTGTATAATGTAGGTACCATATTTTCCTGTCTAATAGAGCAGGTTTTCAGTAATATGTCATCTTACACTGAGAGATGACTGATTTTATAGTGCTGGCGTGTTCACAAAGTATCCTAAGAAAACATTGCTGTTGATCATTTAATTAAGGGCTCCACAATATAATTTCCCCCAAGCCATTAGTTTTTGTAACCCATCTGTAGAAAGCATACATTAACTCCAGCTGTTTACTGAAAAACCTTTTGATAACATAGGCACTGCAGGCAAGTGGTAAACAACTCCCAGTAGCTCAGATTACAGGAAAACCCTTTTCTGAAAACAGGTTTACCTGTTTACAAATACCAGTAAAATGCTCTGGTTTGATCCTTATCAATACATTTTTATGGCACATCTCTGTTCTGATTAGTTCAGTGACAGAGGCAAGGAAACTGTTGGAGAACCGAGGCCTGCTACAATGGATTGCCTGAGAGTACCTCCCAATCATGCCTGCATCTGGATTACAAAACCCATGAATAGTGCTAATACAAACTGACAGGGTTAATCTGAATCAGTTGGAAATACCAGTTTCATTAAGAGTGAAAGACTTGCAGATTAACCAACGCATTCTAGAGAATTCTGTATATGGTGCCCATTGCTGCTTTTAACTCCTAACCCTTGTTCACTTGTTCAGAACCCTTATTTTATCATCCTCATTTTAATATTCCCTTATCTCTTGTTTGTCCTGTTTGTCTGTCCTAATTAGATTGTAAGGTCTGTCGAGCAGGGACTGTCTCTTCATGTTCAAGGGTACAGCACTGCGTACGTCTAGTAGCACTATAGAAATGATAAGTAGTAGTAGTAGTAGTAGTAGCATTGCTAGTTCAGTGCAGAAAAGCATTGTAGCATAAGCAAGGTGCCGAAATGACTCATAAATGGCAGATCTGCATGGAACTACGCTTACACACCCTGTTATAGAGTAGCGCCTAAGTTTTTCTGTGTGGATCTGAAAAGGGGAAGGTTTAACAATGGGAGGGACATGGGTGGGTCGGGGCACACCCTTAAAATGCATGCAGTGTTATAGAATTTGAAGGATCTGTGCCCGACTTGCGTGCCAGGATGTAAATGCCAACACCCAAAGTTGGGCACAGATTCCGAAGCTATGCAGTTTTCTATAAAGAGTACCCATCCTAGACCGCCCTTTATAGAATACCGTTCAACGCACTGATTTTTTGTCAGTGCCATATACTGAATCCAGCCCATATTGCACACATAGGGGTCAATTCTATAAGGGGGTATCTCCTTTATAGAATTCTATTAGGCACTTTCTGGGCACCTAAATGTAAAGTAGGTACCTACTTTCCTTTAGAGAACTCTGGCACCAGGAATAGTGTGAGCATTATGCCAGCCATAGAATTGGTGCAAATAATTGTGTCTATATTTCGTAGATACACATGTAACTTACACGTCCATCTGCAAATTTGCACTATCAAAGACAATACTATAGTTACAGAATAGCGCATAGCCAGCGTTGATAGGCAATAATGAGCACTAATTGGCAATCATTAGAATTTACTCGCACAACTCCCTAAGCGTATTCTGTAACACAATGTGCCTAAATTTTAATGCACGCAGATAAAAAGGGGCGTGGTTATATGCAGGGAAATGGGCATTTCATGGACGTTCCAAACTTTATGCACACTGTTATAGAATATGGCCCTCTGCGCCTAAATCTACATGCTGGGATTTATGCCATGTTATTGTTGGTGTGTATAGAGGCGCGTAGTTTTAGGCACTAGGATACCAACTAAGCGTATTCTGTATACTGCGCCTAAATCTGGTGCCGCTTATAGAATACACTTAGGCAGAAATGTTTTCCGCGTGGAGTTTTCTGGAGCCATATATAGAATCTGGCCCTTGATGTCTAAATAATGACATACCATAATGAGCCATCATTAATGACCTAACATCAAAACTCTATCAGAACCAGTTAAAATTGAATTCTTTACACCTGGTTGCTTCAATCAATTAATCACCAATGAACATTAACGCATTACCCCCTTATCTCTTATGCCTGAAATGAACTGTTTATCCAACTTACTTTATAATTTACTGTAACATTTATGAACTTTAATGTAATACTACTTTGTATTTCTCATTCCGGAAATGACGATCGCCATTATGGCATAATGTAAGCCACATTGAGCCTGCAAAAAGGTGGGAAAATGTGGGATACAAATGCAACATATAAATAAATGTTAATGAATTATTTATAGAAATACCCAACACTGTAATTCTAAACATTTGGATGTTTACTTGCTGTTTAGATAATGGAGAGGCTGACAAACTATAGTGCATTAATATCTGCTCTCTGTGTACAGCTGTGGATTGTTTTATTTATTTAGATTTTGCTCACACCTTTTTCAGTAGTAGCTCAAGGTGAGTTACATTCAGGTATACTGGATATTTCTCAGTCCCAGGAGAGCTCACAATCTAAGTTTGTACCTGAGACAATGGAGGGTTAAGTGACTTACCCAAGATCACAAGGAGCAGCAGTGGGATTTGAACTGGCCACCTCTGGATTACAAGGCTGGCGCTCTAACCACTAGCCACTCCTTGATGTTACCACAGAAAGCAAAGTATGTGCATTAATGTTGCTGGTACCCTAAAATTACTATGCTTTGCTGCAGTATAGTTAATTTTTGTTGTGTTTTATGACCATTTCCCATATTGTGTCTTCTTAGACTTTAATTTGAACCTTACTCATTTTTAAATGAAAGACTTAGCTTTTGTCGGCTCAGGGGCAAAACAGTCCGACATGGCACATGTTTCGCATAAGCTGTCTCAAGGACATACTCCCATTATTCCTCTGCTCCCTGACTTGCCAGCTGGCGATACTTGGATAAGCTGTTTCATTGACATGCCCCCATTGTTACTCTGCTCCTTGACTTGCCAACTGGCAATGCTTGAATAAACAGAGTAATAATAAGGGCATGTCCTTGAAACAGCTTATGCTGTGGTCTTGTGGTCCTAGGGCAGGAGCAATCCCCAGTTGCTTCTGTCCTGTGGGTGCCATCTCCCAAAATGGCACCCCTAGTGGTAGTCTCACGCTACTACCGCTAGGAGCCATGGTTCGTGTATGTGCGTACCATTGGAAAAGAACCGATGCTTTCTGAAAGAGTGTACACTATTTGTAAATAGTACAGCTATTACCCATTTTGTTTTTCTGCTCATCTTCATTTGTGAATCATATGCAATAATATGGTATATGTCATTGACATTTCCTATGTTGTTGTAAATGACAGCCTATCCCTACTGTGTATACCTTGTAAAACACTCCAAATAATGTTAATAATTTAAAAAGAGGAAAGACACACAAGCAGATGAATTTGAATGTTTGCAGGGTCAGTGCTTAACAGTGGCCAGTTCTGACTGAATGTGAAGCCTAAAGGAGCATGAGAACATTTCCAGGCTAACAAACACGACAAAATTAAGATTTGTAATGTGTCAAGAGGAGCATAATAGAAGTCAGCTATCCATATGGATGTGCACCATCTTTTATCACTTGCATACCATTAGATGGAAGAAAAGCACTGGTATCCCTTTGGAGGATTTGAAAGCCTGAGAAAAGGAGATACCTTGCCCATAAGAGCGACCTAAGGTTAACTGGTTTTGAACATTAACTCCCTGAGGCTACCTTCTATTAACATTCCACAGCCCGTGAGGAGAAAAATAAACATGAAATAGAGCAGTTAGCAACAATGTCAGTGCCTAAAATGAAAGCAGGTAATGATTTCTAAAAAGGAACTAGTGCGAAGCCTGATGATAATTTCTTTTTAATTATTTCAGTTCTCTTAGAGTAGCCACTTCCTTCTACTGTATATATAATAGGTTAGTACTATTGCCAGGGCCAGTGGTAAGCGATGGCAAACAGGGCAGCTGTCCCGAGTGTCATGTAGCAGATGCTCAAGGCCTCGCACCAGCCCAGACCATAAACTTGTCAGCATCTGCCAAAGAAGCAAGTAAGAGTGAAAAGCTGGTTATTGGGGGGGGGGGGGGGGGGGGGGGGGGGAACAGATGTGGAAAATGTTGGTTGCTACAGGGGAAGGATTGAGAAATAAATGCCAGTCATCAGGAGGGGTGGTGGAGGTGGAGGCGGGAAATGTTGGTTAGGGTGGTGGGGGGGCAGCATTGAGGAAAAAATACTAGAGTGGAGAATATATCTTAAGAATCAGGAGCCATTTTTTTCCTTTCTAGGCCACCACCAGCAGTTAATGCTGATTGTTTGAGGCAGCAACAGCATCTCAAAATTTTCTGGATCTGGTCCTACAGGTGAACCTGGAAATGAACTGGACATCCTATATAATAAAACTCACCCTCATCGTTCTGAGGACACTGACGTCACTTCCTTCATGAAGGGTTCGTGGTGGTGAAGCCACCGAAAGCACCAAGTGTCTGGGCCCCGCCCTTGCGTCAAATGTGATGATGTTGAGGGCGGAGCAATGGCATCACGCATCGAGGGTGGAGCAATGGTGTCAGTGGCTTCAGAACCAAGAAGGTGATGAAGGTGCGTTCACGAGGTGCGGAGCAATGACGTCAGTGGCTTCAGAACGACGAATGGGTGGGTAGGGAGGGAGGAAGGGGGGGTGTTGGGGAGGAAAACCTTGCTAGCGCCCGTTTCATTTGCTCCAGAAACGGGCCTTTTTTACTACTTTGAATATAAACCCCACAGTTTATTCTTGAGTTAACAGTTTTCCCTCTTTTTTGGGGAGGAACTGTTATCTCGGTTTACATTCTGAAAGGTTTATATTTGAGTATATACGGTATGTTCCTGGCATAACTTGTACTCTTCTGGAAAGACACAGAATCATCAGCAAAATGCCAATGGAGCCCACAATCCAAATTTCTCACATGAGGTATGCAGCTCCTCACGGAAATAATTGTGGCTCAGCAGCCAGGTCTTTTCCCCATCCACAGTGTATAAAGAAGACAAGGCCAGAAGAGTTGGATTTGGCAGGCCCTCGTCCAACATGTCAAGTATTAATGGGCATCCTATCTAAGACAGGTAAGAGCCTGTAACATGGTTTACTCAGGAGATGCTTTATAGGCCATGAAGAGGTGGACAATGGAAGGTACAACATGGGAAATGTGTATGTTTAATGCTTAAGATGCTGTACTACACTGGGTTACAGCTGAACCAATAACAGTAAGTGAAGCAGATTGGTGATGAGGCCTGCATAGCTTAGCACCAGTCTTTTGAGCTTTTTGAAAAACTCTATTCCATTTCTTCCCAATCCTGTGTCACAGGCACACTTAACCGATCTGGATTTCAGAAGACCCCTAATAACTATGCATGAGATAGTTTTGCATACACTAGAAACCTGGCATATGGAAATCTATCTATGCAGATTCATTGACACTATCCTAAACGTTAGTCAGGTTAGGTGTGCCTCTAGCACTGGCTTGGGAAACACTGGTCTACATTACTGCACATTTGTGAAAATCCAGCAGAAAATGTCCATTTTCTTGTACTGCCAAAAAAAAGGTGATACAATCCAGACACTACAGTGCAATCCCCAAGCTGTACTTTTTTCAATTATTGCAGTTTAGGAAAAAAAAAAGCTCAAACTATGATAATATATCCCCCTTGCAGCCATAGATTTCACAGGTGCCAACCTGAGTTACAGTGACATGAACCTTGCAAGGCAATGTGAAGATCAGTGAGCCATTTGCAAAGCTTTGTGGGTTGGGTTACAGTCAGGAGCTCTTCATCAGCAAAACATTTTGAAATACTGCTTGATTCATAGCTGTTAACATTTTGGGCTCAAGTTACTCATTGATTACAAGATGGATAACGCTGATCCTGTTCATAGACTAGGCTTGTGGTTTACTTTCATGTTAATTAGAAAACAAATGTCATGAACTTGATTCAAGAGAAGTCTGTGTTGCCTTTCTTTGCAGCTGGTGGAATCTGTCATCGTCTATAATTTATATTTGGTGCATTATATAATTAGTCCACTTGGAAAAAAAAACATACATCGTGTCTGTTAGCTTGACTGTGTATCTTCTAGCGGATAGTTTTCTTAAAAGATGTTAACACTGAGAATAGTTTTCAGTTCTGTCATAATGACCTGTCGGAATATGGAATGCAAGTATTGACAAAGAAAAGACATTAGAAATCTGATTCAAATAGCTGTTTCTCACCTAAACAGGCTGGCTGAATGTATTTATCTCTGAATAAATTCTAGACCAGGTGGGAAGCCAAGACGTTGTACACTTGGGAGGGAATTTTAAATAGCTTACACATGGTATAAGCACAGAAAAGCTGGAGGAACCTGCATGCCTGAAGGATTAAGTGCATGAAGCAGTTTTAAACATAAAGACGATGAACGTATACAAAAGTGTAGGCCTGTAACTGTGCACATGAAAAAGGGAGAGGATCAGGGCCTATGGAGAGCATATCTCAAAAGTATGCATTCAGTACTATCATGTAACACCAGCACACATATGGGTAATCAAAACATGTGTACACATTTGGGACTAGATTCTATATATCACACCTAAAAATTTGGCGCCAAAATGAAATTCACCTAAGCACATTCTATAAAGTACACCTTAATGTAGGCGTACTTTATAGAAGTTAGCCTAAATTTCCATGTGGTTTATAGAATCTACGAGCACTGGTTCACGTGATAAATTTAGCCTTGGGCAGTTACGCCAAGTAAAACCTGCTGTAAATGCTGACGCCTAAATTAGGTGTGGACCGGGTGTACTCTATAACAACGCGCATAGATTTTAGAAACACCCATGAGCCGCCCATTCCTGCATAGCCATGCCCCCTTTTCAACTATGCGACTTAGAATTTGCACACAGCACATTATAGAATACGCTTAGACAGTTCTGCCTGTAAATTCTAACTAATGCCAATTAGTGTCATCAATTGCTTGTTAATTGGCAATTATCAGCACTGATTGGGTTGTTAACCAGTTAGGTTATGGCAATTGTTTGGAATACTCTTCGACTTCTGTGCGGAAATCTCAGCACGATATATAGAATCCGGGGGTTAACCTGCTATATAGTAAGAAGCCTATGGGGAGGGGGTATATCAGTAATTAACCAGGTAGAAGAGTTTCTACCCTGTTAACCAGCACTGACCAGGCAGGTGGTCTGGGGGGTAGAGTCAAGGCAGAGCCAGGAGTTACCAAAACACTGTCAATACTCAACAAATTAACAGGACAGAAAAAGGACTGTCCTAAATTAACTGGACAGTTCTATCCTCCAGGCACTGTTGTTGAATATCAGTGGGATTTAGATAACTCCCAGCGGCCATCTTGTGCCTGGATATTCAGTGCTGGAAACCAGATAGAGTCTGACACTTAATATTTGGGTCTAATTTACCCTGCAGCAGCCAGTGTTTAAAGAAATGCTGCCACCAACAGAATATTGACCCCCATCTTTTTTATATTGGGACCTGGTGTTGGATTAGTGTTTTGTGCCTGTTCTCGATCACTGCTTTTTTTTTTTTTTTTGCACTTCTGCTCTGGTCAGTATCAGTCTCAGTCTTCCCTGTTTGTCTGCCTACATGCATTTTGTCTCTGTATACCACGCGGAAATTTAAGCCTATTCTATAAATTTTAGGTGTACTTTAGAGAATACGCTTAGGCATATTTTTCCCATTTTCAGGCGCTATATAAAGAACGTAGCCCTATGCGTGTACTGAGCAACAGCATAAAAGAAGCAGATGGGAGCATAATCACTGCTAGTTAGGTATATACAGTGGGGGAAATAAGTATTTGATCCCTTGCTGATTTTGTAAGTTTGCCCACTGACAAAGACATGAGCAGCCCATAATTGAAGGGTAGGTTATTGGTAACAGTGAGAGATAGCACATCACAAATTAAATCCGGAAAATCACATTGTGGAACGTATATGAATTTATTTGCATTCTGCAGAGGGAAATAAGTATTAATCCCTCTGGCAAACAAGACCTAATACTTGGTGGCAAAACCCTTGTTGGCAAGCACAGTGGTCAGACGTCTTCTGTAGTTGATGATGAGGTTTGCACACATGTCAGGAGGAATTTTGGTCCACTCCTCTTTGCAGATCATCTCTAAATCATTAAGAGTTCTGGGCTGTCGCTTGGCAACTCGCATCTTCAGCTCCCTCCATAAGTTTTCAATGGGATTAAGGTCTGGTGACTGGCTAGGCCACTCCATGACCCTAATGTGCTTCTTCCTGAGCCACTCCTTTGTTGCCTTGGCTGTATGTTTTGGGTCATTGTCGTGCTGGAAGACCCAGCCACGACCCATTTTTAAGGCCCTGGCGGAGGGAAGGAGGTTGTCACTCAGAATTGTACGGTACATGGCCCCATCCATTCTCCCATTGATGCGGTGAAGTAGTCCTGTGCCCTTAGCAGAGAAACACCCCCAAAACATAACATTTCCACCTCCATGCTTGACAGTGGGGACGGTGTTCTTTGGGTCATAGGCAGCATTTCTCTTCCTCCAAACACGGCGAGTTGAGTTCATGCCAAAGAGCTCAATTTTTGTCTCATCTGACCACAGCACCTTCTCCCAATCACTCTCGGCATCATCCAGGTGTTCACTGGCAAACTTCAGACGGGCCGTCACATGTGCCTTCCGGAGCAGGGGGACCTTGCGGGCACTGCAGGATTGCAATCCGTTATGTCGTAATGTGTTACCAATGGTTTTCGTGGTGACAGTGGTCCCAGCTGCCTTGAGATCATTGACAAGTTCCCCCCTTGTAGTTGTAGGCTGATTTCTAACCTTCCTCATGATCAAGGATACCCCACAAGGTGAGATTTTGCGTGGAGCCCCAGATCTTTGTCGATTGACAGTCATTTTGTACTTCTTCCATTTTCTTACTATGGCACCAACAGTTGTCTCCTTCTCGCCCAGCGTCTTACTGATGGTTTTGTAGCCCATTCCAGCCTTGTGCAGGTGTATGATCTTGTCCCTGACATCCTTAGACAGCTCCTTGCTCTTGGCCATTTTGTAGAGGTTAGAGTCTGACTGATTCACTGAGTCTGTGGACAGGTGTCTTTCATACAGGTGACCATTGCCGACAGCTGTCTGTCATGCAGGTAACGAGTTGATTTGGAGCATCTACCTGGTCTGTAGGGGCCAGATCTCTTACTGGTTGGTGGGGGATCAAATACTTATTTCCCTCTGCAGAATGCAAATAAATTCATATACTTTCCACAATGTGATTTTCCGGATTTAATTTGTGATGTGCTATCTCTCACTGTTACCAATAACCTACCCTTCAATTATGGGCTGCTCATGTCTTTGTCAGTGGGCAAACTTACAAAATCAGCAAGGGATCAAATACTTATTTCCCCCACTGTATATAGGTAATTAATAGGTCATGTATATTTTTGCACAGTAAATGACAAAACTGGTGTAATTTTTATTCATCTCACTTTTGTGCACCTAAATTTGGCTAATCCCATATGTCTATATGCCGTTATAAATAAGTTGTGGTCTGGTGGATGCGTAGAATGGCTCCGGATGGAGGTGTTGGAGATGAGGACAGTATCTGAATTCAAGAAGCAGGAACAGGCATGTGGAATCTCTTAGGGAGAGGAAGAGATAGTGGATGGTACGGATGGGTAGATTGGATGAGTCATATGGCTCTTATCTGCCATCATTTTCTGTTTCTATTTCTGAGGTACTTGTTGTCCATCCTGATTGTTGCAGCTATCTTGCCATTTAAAAATATGGATCTTATACTATCAATGTACATTTCTTTTCCTCCACAAGTGCATGCAGGACATTTGAAATGGTAGGAAATGTTTCACTGTGTCATTGATATTTTTGTGTTAGTGGGGCCTTACATTTTTGCCTCATTCCACCTTGGTGGCAGAGAATTGCAAATCATCTATATTCCTTTACCATACAGATTTCTTAGAGGGGGAGACATAGTTTGCACATCCTTTGCTGTAAAGCAGACCAATATGACGTCCTAGCATCAAATACTATACTGCTTATGTTAGCATTGTATCAGACCTGGAGAGATGTCAACCAAGGGCCCAGGTAGGAAAAGCTCAAGATTCAAAGGATTTGTGTTCCTAACTTTGAATGTTTTGGGCGTAATATCCTGTCAGTGGCAGTCAGCATTTCTTGTTATCATCTGATATTCTACTGAGAAAATATTTAAAGGAAGTTTAGCAAATGGAGGATGTTGATTCTTTTGCTATTTTGAACTGTTATTATGTCTATTTCCAGAGAACGCAGACAGAGAAAGTTGGAGAGTTGGAATCATTAGATTTAACAGAATTTCTGGAAACATCTCAGGATATGATTAATGATAGGGCAGCTCTCTTGGTAACTCTGAACTCTGAGCAAGATAAGATTCAGATATTAAAAGCTTATTTCGCTTAAAAGGATTTAAATTTTTGTGGTCAAACTATCTGTATCTTTCCTGACGTAGCCAGAAATACACAATTGATGAGAAAGCAGTATTTGGAATTTATGTCTCAGGTACTGGCTTTAAGAGCAATGTTCTTTCTTAGATTTAATTGTAAATATTTAATTACATATATTGATTTGAAATATATGTGTTATGGTCCATTCCAATTAAAAATTTTCCTGTTAATAAGGAAAAACAGAAAGGTGGAACTAAAGCCTAAATAATATTCAGCTCAATAGTCAATGTAAGTTAATTGGCTTAACCCTGTACCCTTTTGTAACATTGTAAACCGCATTGAGCCTGCTCTTGTGGGATATTGCGGGGTATAAATGTACCAAAATAAATAAATAAATAAACAAGCTAATCAGTGTTGATAACAGCACTTAACAAGCAATAACGAGCACTAATTGGCAATCATTAGAATTTACATGCACAATTCGCTAAGTGTATTCTGTAATGAACTGTGCCTAAGTTCTAATGCGTGCAGTTCAAAAGGGGTGTGGCAATGGGTGGGGAAATGGGCATTTCATGGGCATTCCAAAATTTATGCGCTTTGTTATAAAATATGGCCCAGTGAGCATAAATCCACATGCAGGGATTTATGTTTTTGTTGGTGTAAATAAAGGTGTGAAGTTTTAGGCACTGGGATATCAACAAGGGGCGTAGCTATGGGGGGGGGGCCCTACTCTTCTTTCTTCTTGTTCCTTCTGTGCACGCTGATGCTTCTTTACATGAAACTGAGAAGGAGCGTCAGCATGCACAGGACAGGAAGAGCAAGAAGAAAGAAGAGAAGGGCAGTGAGACCGGCACTGAAGAAGGCTTCGGCTGGTGGGGGTTGGGGACCCCCGCCAGCAAAGGTATTTGTTTGCGAGGCGAGGCGGTAGGGGGGAGGTGTGGCGAGGTGGTGGGGGGCGAGGAGGTGATGCGAGGAGGTGATGCGAGGCGGTGGGGGGTGTGGCGGCACTCAAAATGTGCCCCTAACCTCAGGCTCTGGCCCCCTCCCACCGTAAGGTCTGGCTATGTCCCTGATATCAACTAAGCATATTCTATATACCTCATCTAAATCTAGGTGCCGCTTATAGAATACGCTTAGATGGAAATATTTACCGCGCTGATTTTTTAGGGGCCTTATATAGAATCTGGCCCTGTGCTTCTAAACTGACATCTTTAAAAATTTACTAGGGCTGAGTGCTTAAATTTGTACTGAAAGTAAAATTTTAGGAGCTTACAAAATGTGCAGCCTCAAGTGCAGAGAAGAGCTTAGCACTGATTTTCAACCCTAGGTTCATAAATCTAGCCAAATAAATGGCAGTTTAATATTATAAACATAGAGGTGAATATTCAAAGTGATTTAACTGGCCAGAAATCTTCTGTATGGGGCTGTCTGCTAATATTCAGCAGGTCTTAACCAGTTATTGCTGTTGAAAATTAACCAAACCTAAGTGAAAACCGGCTGTTTTTCCCTTGAGCCAAGGACCTTACCGCATCAGGAAAAAGCCCCCAGACAAACATGGCCATGCAGCAAAACAACTCTTAGCGCATGGCCATGCGGCGGAGAGCTGTTACCACCACACACTGATGTGGCAATGAGAGCTCCCGCGGTAACCCGGCAGTAACCGGGCAGCATGCAGCGATGCCTGACTACTGCTGGGTTACCGTCGCACAAGCCATTTCTGGGGGTTTTTCTTTTTCCTCTGTAAGTAGAGGAGTGGGGCGGAACTACCGCCGGCAGCTGCGTTGGGTCAGCGGTTATCCCGATTTAGCATTCGGTAAGCCCACTTTGGGCTTACTGACACTTTGTAAAAGTGAATACTTTGAGATGGAAGATACAAAAATCTCTTGATGGCATGGAGTCAGGCTGGCATCTATGTTATAATTTACTGTATAAAAGTTATATTTGCCACTATATTTCAACAAAATGAAGGTGAACTGAATAACATCTCCAATGAGCAATATTATCCGAGGGAAAGCAGCAAATGGCAACAGACACAAATTTAAGATCTTTGGTGTCAGAAAAATACAGGAATCTTCTCCAATACCTGAGGAAAGCCCAGCAGATCGATCATGGACCAACTTTGACATGATATCGCCAGATGAAATCTCACAATGGCTTGGAAAATACACCAAGTCACAATGCAAATTAGATATTTGCCCCACTAGCCTAATAAGATCCACCCCCAAACAATTCAAAAAAGACCTCATGAATCACGTAAACTACAGGCTTCAAAATGGTCTCTTTCCCACGGAGAAAGGAAACATCTTACTTACTCCGCTGCCAAAAGATGCTAAGAAAAGCACAATGGACCTAACCAATTATCACCCAGTAGCATCTATCCCACTCATAACCAAACTCATGGAGGGCATAGTGACGAAACAACTCTCTGAATACCTAAATAAACACTCAATTTTACATGAATCTCAATCAGGATTTCGGTCAAATCATAGCACCGAAACTGTACTAGTATCCGCAACGAACTCATTCAAACAAGCAATTGCAACTGGTAATAGCATACTCCTCCTACAATTCGACATGTCCAGCGCCTTCGACATGGTTAATCATGGAATACTACTACATATACTAGAATACTTCGGAGTAAGAGGTACAGTTCTCAAATGGTTCAAAGGATTCCTGACCACAAGATCATACCAAGTAACAACGAACGCGGACATATCACCCCTATGGACACCTGAATGTGGAGTTCCCCAAGGATCCCCCCTCTCACCAACTCTCTTCAACCTAATGATGATACCTTTAGCCAAACTTCTAGCCAATCAAAACCTTAATCCCTACATATATGCAGACGATGTCACGATTTACATCCCGTTCAAACACGATCTAAATGAAATCACCAACGAGATCAACCAAAGCCTCCAAATCATGCACTCCTGGGCGGATGCATTCCAGCTAAAACTCAATGCAGAAAAAACACAATATCTTGTACTCACCTCACAACACAACAAAAACAACTACTCCACCATAACCACACCATACTGCTCTCTCCCAGTTGCACAAAACCTGAAAATTCTTGGAGTTACCATTGACCGAAACCTCACACTCGATGCTCACGTGAAGAACACAACGAAAAAGATGTTCCACTCCATGTGGAAACTCAAAAGAGTAAAATCTTTCTTCCCGAGATACATATTCCGTACCCTAGTACAGTCAATGGTAATAAGTCATCTGGACTACTGCAACGCACTGTACGCTGGCTGCAAAGAACAGACTATCAAAAAACTCCAAACAGCCCAGAATACAGGCGCCAGACTCATATTTGGAAAAACCAAATACGAAAGTGCAAAACCCCTAAGAGAGAAACTTCACTGGCTCCCACTCAAGGAACGCATTGCGTTCAAGATCTGCACGATTGTACACAAAATCATTCATGCAGATGCCCCGATCTACATGCTAAACCTGGTGGACTTGCCTCCCAGGAACGCCATAAGATCATCTCGCAAATTTCTCAATCTGCACTTCCCCAGCTGTAAAGGTCTAAAATACAAGCTGATACACGCCACCACCTTCTCCTACATGAGCACGCAGTTGTGGAATGTATTACCTACAGCCCTGAAAGCTATTGACGAAATAACCAACTTCCGCAAATCTTTGAAAACACATCTCTTCAACAAGGCCTACAAAAAGAACCCATAGCCTCACAAAACTACCTCACCAATCCTTCCAATTATTAAAGTCCACCTTCCATACTATCCTGCCTAACACCTTCCTTTTCTCTTCTCTTACTTAATCTCTAAGCAATACTAAGTGTATCTGATATCATGGAAGGACTATGTCATAACAAACTCTGTAAGCCACATTGAGCCTGCAAATAGGTGGGAAAATGTGGGATACAAATGCAATAAATAAATAAAAATTACATTGGGTGTTATTGACTTGATTAGAAAGACTGTCTATATGCACCATCCCCCTCCTTCTATAATCTTGCATGCAAAATGTTACGCTCAGTGCACAAAATTGCACATGCGGGTTATAGAACAATGCTAGTTATGTGCATAATGTAATTGATAAGGCTCTCATCAGCATTAACTACCAATAACTGGCTATAATTGGAGTTCATTAGTGCTAACTGCCACTAATTTGCAGTTAACGCTCGTAACTGCACTTAGTCGTAGTTCTATAATCTTAGCGCATAAATCCCTTAGCATGTTACTGCTAGGGGGGGTGTTGACATCAGAGGGGCAGGGGCAGGTCAGAGGCGTGCCCAGAACTTATGTACTTAGAGGCCCTATTACTAAGCCACAGTAGGGTTAATGTGCTGGTAGCGTGTGCCAAATCAACACTACTGCTGGGGAAGCACAGGCACCCAGCGGTAATTCTGGTGCGTGCTGTTTTCCTGTGGTAGAAAATAATTTTCTATTTTCTACCATGGGGGGGGGGGGGGGGGCATTCCTAACAGTAAACAGCGGCACAGCCACTTTGCCGCGTGCTGCCTGATTACCTCACGAGTAGCACGTAAGCCCTTACCACCACATAAATAGGTGGTGGTAAGGGTTCAGATAGTCAATAGCCATACACTACTTTTAATATTAGCACACGTCCATTTACTGCCCCATTATAAAAAGGCCTTTTTTACCCATCATGGTAAAAAATGGCCCCACGCATGCCAATTTCATGCACCCACACAAGCACAGGCCACTTTTTTCCGCAGCTTAGTAAAAAGGCCCCTAAGGTTATAAAACACTGACATCACGTACTTCTGGGTTCATCACAAGCAAAAGTGACCAACCACACGAGGTTTCTCGGCTTCAGAATGTTGGAGGTGCATTCTATTAAATAGGATTGGTCAGTTTCTTGAAGCACAGCCAGAGCTTAGCGTCCTGCACAGTAACGCTCAGACACCAGAGAGAGAGGGGGGGGGGGCTGACACCAGAGAGAGGGAGGGATCTCTGTCACACACACACTCTCTCTCTCTCACAGTCAATGTCTTTCTTTCTCTCTCTCACTCTCACACACTGTCTCTCACACACTCTATGTCTCACACTGTATCACATTCACTCTCTATGTGTCACACAGTCACTCACACACTCTCTTGGTCTCACTCAGTCTCACAGAGAGTCTGTGTCTTGCACACACTGTATCTGTGTGAAACACACTCTCTCTCTCTCTCTCTCATACTGTGTCTCACATACTCACTTGCACACACTCTCATTCTCACACACACACACACACTCTCTCTCTCACAGACACACTCGCACCCAGACTCACTCTCTCTCTCTCTCACACACACACACACACACACACACACACTCGCATATTCACTCTCTCTCTCTCACACACACAGTCACTCTCACATACACTCTCTCAAACATACACACTGCGAGGAAAACCTTGCTAGCGCCCATTTCATTTGTGTCAGAAACGGGCCTTTTTTACTAGTATTCTATAAACTGCAATTTTGGATGGAATTGCCATTATGGAATTTGTATTTAGCGTAAATAATTTAGACACAAGACAAAATAAGGATAGTAATCCAGGCCGCTTACCTTATGTAGGGTAATTACATGAAACAATTATACTAATACCAAGAAATACTAATAATTATAAATCTGTCAGTAAAGGCAAAGCACTTCATGATAATTTACAGCCAAGTTTGAGTGATGGGAATTACTGAAGGTGACAAGTAGTAAAAGCAATTAATGCAGCTAGGTTTTAAAAAAGGTCAGACAAATTCCTGGAGGAAAAATCTAACAGTTAGACCCGCGAAAAGCCATTGCTCATCGTTGGGATTAAGTTGTATGTAATCTTGCCACTTTTTGGCATTCTGCCAGGTATTTGTAACCTGGATTTGCCACTGTTGGAAACAGGATTCTGAGCTAGATGGACCCTTGATCTGACCAATAGGGCAACTGTTATGCTCTTATGTTCATTATGCCAGCGGTTCCCAAACCTGGTCCTGGAGGCACTCCAGCCAGTCAGGTTTTCAGGATATCCACAATGAATATGTATAAGAAAGATTTACATGCACTACCTCCACTGCATGCAAATCTCTCTCATGCATATTCATTGTAGATATCCTGAAAACCTGACTGGCTGGAGTGCCTCCAGGACCAGGTTTGGGAACCGTTGCATTACGTTGAAATCTACTAAATTGTGCTTTTAGAAAATAGAAAGCTTATCACTATAGAGCCCTTTCTACTAACCTAGCTTAAGCATTGAGGGCCCCTTTTACCAAGCTGCAGCAAAAGGGGGCTGGCACCAGTGGCATACCCACAGGTGGGCCTGGGTGGGCCAGGGCCCACCCACTTAGGGCTCAGGCCCACCCAACAGTAGCACATGTTTAGCGATAGCTGATAGGGATCCCAAGCTTTGCCAGCAGAAGACTCCCCCCTGATGATAATGAAAACGCTACTCTCCACGATACTGGCACCTGCACATGCTCAGTTTTCAGTGCATGACTGATGCAGACTGCCAAGGTGGAAAGAAGCATTTTCCCGCCAGCTGAGATATTTTTCTGGTCGTAGTGGAGGAGGGGGGGAGAGAACACTTGGTGCCCACCCACTTCTTGCTTAAGCCCACCCAAAATCTGTTGTCTGGCTACGCTCCAGGCTGGCACTGGCATCGGCACGTGTTTTACACGTGCACCGAGGCCTCCTTTTACTGCAGCTGGTAAAAGAAGTCTCACCTTCCTGCAGGAAATGGCCATGAGGCAAGTAAAGCACTTGCTGCATGGCCATTTTGGGGGGAGCCCTTACCATCACACATTCAGGTGGTAGTAAGGGCTCCTGTGCTAACCGGGCAGCCCGCAGAACTGCCTGATTACTGCCAGGTATACCCCGGCGCTACAAAAATAAATACATTTTGTAGTGCCGGAAATGACGACGCGCTAGGGGTAGGAAGTACCACCGGGCTGCTGCAGTAGCCCGGCGGTACTTGCTTTTTAGTGAGTGGTAAACTCACGTTGGGCTTACCACCGCTTAGAAAAAGGAGCCCTAAAGAAGTGACACTTCTTAAGATAAACAAGAACACTTCTAATAATTGTGCTATCTATGTCCAATGATAATTTTCAGTGTTACTGTGATGATCACATTCAAATAAGTAACCTAACGATGTCTTTCTGAGGAATAATACTTGTTCATGAACTTTCTGTGTCTCTCATATGTTCCTTTCTTCACTCACTTACATGACTAACTACTAATGAGATAATAACTCTGCGACCAGACTACTATGGTGGGGGAGTCACCAGGTTTTGTCTCAGAAAAAGCTCACAAAGCCAGTGGGAGTGGGGGAAAAAAAAGAAAAGAATTAACTGAAAGCTGAATAATTGATTTAACTGCCTCCAAGTTTACTGGAGTTATAAAGCTTTTAAGCCATGTTCATCAGCCCAAAACACATTCCAATGCATCAATAAAGAAAGTATTTTAATACCACTCTTTCCAATGTCTATGTTGTAATCCTAAAGCAAACAGCCTAAGTGTTCTTGCAATTTGTGCTCCTGGTAAATCACTGGACAAAAAGCCCAATGATGGTTTCCTTTTCAGAAATGCAAAGTTCTTCAGAATGATGGTTCTTTGGTAAACAAGAACACAATCCTTCTCCCATAAATGCTAAAAAATCAGCAAGCTTGGTCTTTTAAAGAAGAAAAGAGAACTTTAGATGATTATTAAATGGACGTAGGGAAAAATCCACTATTCCTGGGACAAGCAGTACAAAATGCTTTGCTCTGTGGATCTTCTCGGGTGATTGTGACCTGGATTGGCCACTGTCGGAGACAGGGTGCTGGGCTAGATGGACCTTTGGTCTGTCCCAGTGTGGCGATGCTTATGTCTTATGTCTAATGCATAGCAATTGTGATATAGCAAAGGGTTCTGTGGAAGATCCCAGACTCGACACCAAAGTTGGGTCTTCTGCTTCCTAAGCTGGTTGAGGCAAACAGTGAAAATGTCATGGTCCTTTCTAAGGGTGACGCCCCTACGATTAGGCCACCTTTCCCAAATTTACATTCTTTTCATGCTTTCCAAAAGTCAGGGCAGCAGCAGTTTCCATATGCTGCCCTGCTGCTGACCCCTTCGCTCTTACAGCCCACCTCTCTGACATACTTCCTGTTTCCTCGAAGGCAGGGTGGACCGCAGTAGAGAGAAGGCACCGGGGCCGGCAGCAGGGCAGCATATGGGAACTGCTCCCACCCTGACTTTTGGAAAGCCAGAAAAGAAGGTAAATTCGGGGAAGGAAGGGGGCAGATGTCAGACCAGGGGGGGGGAGTGAAGTAGGTCTGGGTGGGGTGGAGCAGAGCCAGGGGGTGAGCAAAACCAGGGGGAGGGAGGTGGAGTGGAGCAGAGCTGGGGCAGCAGAATATCCCCTCCCCTCAGGCCACAGACTGTCTTGGGCCACCCCTGGGTGCTACCTAGTGACTGGATTTGAGAACCCTTGATTATATGGTTCCAGAAAGAGCCCTGGTACATGGTCCCTAGTCTGAGACTTTCATTGGAATGACTAGACTATGTATTTTTGTGCTCCTTTTACAAAGCCGTGGTACTGATTCCTGCTCGGCAAATGCAACGAAGCCCATAGGAATTGAATGGGCTTCATTGCATTTACCGCACCAGAAATCAATACTGTGGCTTTGTAAAAGGAGCCCTTAGTGCAGGGAAGACTCTGGGTAGTTGGAATGAAGACTCATTGTAACACATCCCTGTTCTGATTCCAGTTAAGATGGAACTACAAAAGAACAGGAGCAAAATGTAAGATACAAAGGAAAGCTGGAAAATTACTTCAATTTTTTTATGCAAATAAATTTATATTGTTGAACATGCAAAGTTATTCAAAATTAAGCAAATGTTCCACACAATTGCCAAATAATTTCAAAAACTTTGTAGCAGTGCCATGTGCTGCCCCCCCCAAAGTGGTGGTTGTTACTATTATGAATCCTTCAAAGGAAGTACATTTTCTATCAATATCATATACATATTTCTCATCTAAGTCCTTAGTGAATCTGTGAAGAAGAAGCCCCAGAAACACAAGGTACAGTAATAGCTCGGGTGGTAAAAGTATGATATTCACATTAGAGATGTACATTAGTCAGCACACATTCAGTTCATAAAGGTGCCTTAAAGTTTCCAGTGTGTGCAAATTTGATTTAAAACATACATAAGTACATAGGCATCATGATACTGGGACAGACCAAAGGTCAATCAAGCCCAGTATCCTGTTTCCAACAATGGCCAATCCAGATCACAAATCCTCTCTCAAGCAGGCTGCCTCCCAACCTCTTCAGCAGCCCAACACTTCTCAAGTGCTGATCCATTGGACTGATGACAGGGGGTTCAAGCCACTGGGAGACTTGAGCCACAGCTTTACCCCTTCGTTTAGGCATGAGAGTAAAGCAAAGAGAAGCCTGCAGCAACTCAGGTACATGCGGCCATCTTGGATCCATGGTAGTCCTATTATTAGGTTTCAATTTGCTGTTTTCAAGTTTACCTCATTTATTGTATTTATGTTTATACTTGGTCATTTTACTATTGCTATGCTGTTAACAAAAGTTTTATGTTAAACTGTACCTGCTGTACACTGGCTTGGGTAAATCTCTTCATAAAGGTGGTTAATAAATAAATAAATGTACTATTTAGTAAATTCATTTTGTGTCCCCTAGTACTTATACTTTTGGAAACAGTAAACAAGCGATTCATGTATACTTATTCCACTCATTATTTTACAGACCTACATCATATCTCCTCTCAGCCATCTCTTATCTAGCCTGAAGAGCCCTAGGGGTCCTTTTGCTAAGGTGCGCTAAAAGATGGCCTGCCCTGGTGTAGACACGTGTATTGGACGCATGCAGGTCCATTTTTTAGCGCGCCTGCAAAACAGGCCTCTTCTTGCCAAAAATGGATGTGCGGCAAAATAAAAGTCAGCGCATGTCCAATTTTGGGCCTGAGACCTTACCACTACCCATTGACTTAGCGGTAAGGTCTCACGCATCAACCGGGCGGTAATCATCAGCATGCATACACTGCCGATTACCGCCCAGTTAGCGCCCTGCGATAGAAAATAAAAAATATTTTCTGCCGGAAATATCGGATGCGCATAAAAAATGGAATTACCGCCTAGGGCACATTGAAGTCAGGTGGTAGTTCCAAATTGACTTGCTTTGAACATACGTAGGCACCTACGTGACTTAAAAAAGGGCCCCCTAGTCTCTTTACCCTTTCCTTATAGGGGAGTCTTTCCATCCCTTTATTGTTTTAGTCGCCTTTCTATGTAACTTTCTAATTTAGCTATATATTTATATATATATATATTTTTTTTAGATACGGTGACCAGAACTGTATGCAACATTTGAGGTACGGTCGCACTATGAAGTGAGATAGAGGCATTATGATATTCTCTGATTAATTTTCCATTTCTTTCCTATTTTCCTAACATTCTCTTTGCTTTATTATTATTTTTTTTTTTGTTACATTTGTACCCCGCGCTTTTTCCCACTCATGGCAGGCTCAATGCGGCAGGCAATGGAGGGTTAAGTGACTTGCCCAGAGTCACAAGGAGCTGCCTGTGCCAGGAATTGAACTCAGTTCCTCAGTTCCCCAGGACTTGGCTGCCACTGCACACTGAGCAGAGGATTTCAATGTATCATCATTGATGACACCTAGATCATTTCCTGGGTGATGACTTGATCTCTGTGCATTATAAAGTTTAAATGCAGTTTTAAAATGTTTTGGTAACACAAATGTGGGAAATGAACCACAACATTTAGGGGCCCTTTTAGTACAGTGGTTCTATCACATTTTAACGCAAAACTTTCACACGTGCTAAGCCCAGATTTAACACGGCACATATGGGGGATATTTTTAAAATATTTTAACACAGGTTGTGAGCTAATGTTGTCATTAGTGTGCAGCACTGGCATACACTTAATGTAGGAACCACTGTTGCCTCTAAGCTGAGCAAGAATCCTTCAAATGCATTGCTGCCAGTGGGAGGCGGAGCTTCAACATTGTGCTTTCAGTCGCTAGGTTCCCTGGAGTCCTGCAGAGCTTGACCGTCACTCACCGTTTAAAATGTGATAGCGCCACCCACTGGCACATCTGTAGGTGGAGGACTCCCGCTTAATTTAGAAGGAACAGTGGTAAGAACACGTACCACCTCCTTATTAAGAGGCACTAGATGCTCCCTTGTTAAATTTGCATTATTCAGTTACAGAGCACTAATCATTATGTGTGAGCTGGATAATATGGGAATGCCTATGCTCTGCCTATGACACACCGCCTCATAAAAATATATTTTTTAAATAACATATGGATTACCACATCCTAACAGGCAAAATACCAGAAAAGACATTTCACGTGTTTTGTAGTAGCCTGTTCTAGTACACTAACCTGCATTAAGGCCTTAGCACTTTTTAGTAAAAGGATCCCTTAATGAAATATTGAGGGAAATGCTTTTTTTTTTTTTTTTTGAAAACCAAATGAAAATCTTTTGCCTGTGTACATCCCTAATTCACATTTCTGTAGTATATGTCATGGTGCGCACAGAAATTATTTGGTTTCGTTTGTTGTTCCATGGTGATTTTTTTCTATTAAAAAATATATTTTTTTGCCGTTTCCTTTACTTGAAACAAACTAAAAAGAAACACCAAATTAAATTTTAAAAAAGAATAAAAATTACATGGAAATTTCATATATTGGCAATTAGCCCCCCCCCCCCCCCCCCAAAAAAAAAGCTCTTCCTACATCCTCTTCCCATCCTTCTAGCATTGCCCAATCCAACTCAACCCCCATCCATGGGTTTAAAGGGAGCAGGAATAACTCAGTAGCTCCTATCCCTACAGAGCAGTTTTTCAAAATTACATCAGCTGATCTAAGAATTGTGCCATTTTGAAATCCTGTCATACAAGAAAATGGAGCTGGCCTTAGGTCAGCACATCCCTACAATCATGAATTCTGAAAAAATTAGTGAATGAAGTAAACAGGGCCCTGCATTTTTACATGAGTAACCGTGAGGCATATTTAGGCATATTTTCAAAGCACTTAAGGGGTCTTTTACTAAAGCTTAGCTTGAGTTATCTGCAGAAGGGGCCGTAGGAATAAAATAGGTCCTGCTGCTGATTACTCAAGCTAAGCTTTAAAAGCTGCTTTTAACTCCTAAACCTAAACCTTCCCTGATATGTCCTGTCTGTCCTAACCCTTATCCCTTACTTGTCCTGTCTGTCTGTCATAATTAGATTGTAAGCTCTATAGAGCAGGGACTGTCTCTCCATGTTCAAGTGTGAAGCGCTGCGTACGTCCGGTAGCGCTATAGAAATGATAAGTAGTAGTAGTAAAAAAAACCCCTTAGACTTACAAAGTTCCATAGGTTACTATGGAACTTTTTCAACTTCTAAATTGGTTTTAAACACTGCTTTAAATCACAAAGAAGTTAGTATGCCAACAAGTAAAATGAACTTCTTGGAAGTATTTAAAAACTTCAAAAATACCCCTAGCTGTAAGCCAAAACTCATTTAGACTAAACATCAGGCGTCTTCTGAAAGCAGGGGGGTCGCAGAGTTCCAAGACCCTCTTTTCCTCAGAGCACCCTTTCCATGCAACAGATGGCATGATACTTGGGCAAAGTGGGAAAACAGGAAAAAAAAAACCAACTTAGCACTAGATGCAAATTAAACACTCACATACTAAGGAAGAACCTGTTTCACTAAAAGCTTAAATAAAAAAGCAAAGATCTGCTTGAAAGCAGCTGGGGTAATACTGGGTAAAAACACTGGTGTTTACACAACATTCTGTTTCAAATCCTGCACATAAATGGTGGCCTTTGTTCTCTCTGTATGTTTTAGGAGTGGGATGCAAAACACATTTTGCACTAAACATGCTTGGTGGACATGAGGTAACAATTTAATAATTGATCCATTGCTAATTTCATTCGGTGTGCACATTAAACTGAATACAGAGACATTGAGGACATATAAAAGCTTTAACACCGTATCCCACTAGTTTACATGGTTTAGGCCTAATCTCCACAAGACTTAATAGGACTTGGATGCATATGTGAATTTGTTGAATAAAATACATTACAGTATCTAAATGGAGATTACGGCAGAGATATTTTATAAATACCACAATATTTTGCAAACACTGGTGTGCTGTGCTTATCTATGTTTTAATTTCTGTGCCAAACTAGAGACTAAAGATTTTGGCTGCTTTGTTGTGCCATGCACAGGCTTAAGGGTTCTTTTTGAGGAGGTTAGGGGTGTGTGTGTGTGCCGGGGGTGACATGGATTAGTCTTCAAGGCCTTCCATGAAGAAATCTTTCACCTTCACTTCATAGTGAGATAATGTAGAAAATGTTAAAGGAAAACAATCCATGAACATCCATTAACAATCAGATGCTTCAAACAATACTGAAATTCCTGTGTTCTGGAAATCAGACTGTAGGAGGGCAACTCTCATCTTTCAAAACTTTCTTCAGTAACATCACATCGAAAAAGGTTATCTCTTGCAATATGGTATCTTCCTGTGGTCACTGAAAAACTCAGGGATTTTCCCATCCATCCCACATTATCGTAACAAGGTCTCCTGGAACATATTTCTCCACATGGAACTTACTCATTTCTCCACGTGGAGCTTACTCGTAGTTCTTGCATTAGGTTAAGATTACTGGGACTTAGACTCTGGTAAGAGTCTTTTGTTAGTGGCCCTTGATGTACCTTCGGTGCTGGATACAGTAAACCATGGCTTGCTGATACAACACTTGAATTTTGAGGTAGGCGAATAAGTTATTCACTGATTTTCACCAGTTTTACAAGGGATTAGGCAGCAGGAGAAATGGGAAGATGCCGTTTCTGATTAGCAAGTGATTACAGAAGGAGTACCACAAGGATCAAGATAGTTTCTTTTATTATTTAACATTTACTTGAAGCCATTAGCATTGGATCTCTGAGGGTTTTTGCTGTTGTTGTTGTTGTTGTTATTTTATTGGTTACAATATTCAAATGGTGCTGCTGGTTAGTGGAGTCTTGGAAGGAAACTATAAGTAATTTGGACAATTGTACCTCTGTTGGTAAAGGGTGGCTTAAGACAAACTGAATCAGGTTAAACCAAACAAAATAGAAATTTTGGAGATTTTCAGGAAGGTTGATGGTGAGTCATTGCCCTTTTCTCAGGGTCAAGGAAATGGTGCATACACCAGGAAGAGAGGAATTGGAGAGCTATGTTAGACTCTATTTTTATTCTTTCTAAACCAACTGAAGTTGGAAAGAACTATAGAAAATAATGCCTGTCTGTCCGCATGTCTGTCCATCTATCTGTATGGAAACAAAAAGAAAAACCCAGCAAAAAAGGCTGAGTTCAGAAATAGGCCAAATTGGACTATGGATTCCAGAGAAATAAGTTCCTTCCCCACCCCAAAGTAATCAACTGCATTTCTATGGGAAAAGGAGTCACAAATCTGGACAAAAGGGTGAGGAAATGCTTCTATAGCAATCAAACAAGCACCAAACAGGGTGGAGGGATGTTCCAAAAGATGAGCAGAAGCCAAAATTCTTCCAAAAGGTTAATTTCTCCACAAAAAGTCACATATATTACCTGGACCCAACACGGTCTATGTTTTAGCTGTATACCATACTTGGGGGGGGGGGGGGGGGGTTCACAGCTCAAATTGTGTTCTACAGCTGGCATTTAAGTGCTTGTGCATAACTGCTAGGCACATATGTACCAGGATAGGCTAGTATTCTATAAAGGAAAGTATATGCCCATGTTCCTGTATATAATAGATTCCTACCTGGTGCCCTGTTATAGAATTGCCCTTCACATGTCCTACATATAAAGTGCCTTATTTTTCATTACTTTCAAAAATATACCAGAATTTTGTAAATCAGTGATTTGTCAGCGGCTTTCTAACAAAGGGCTCTCATTAGTTCTGCTCCTCTTGATCAGATGCTGTTTGTTAGTCTAAAACAATTTGACATCATCTCCAAAGAGCCCCCTGTAGCCACTTCCAGCACATCACATTAAGTACATACATAAGTATTGCCATACTGGGAAAGACCAAAGGTCCATCAAGCCCAGCATCCTGTTTCCAACAATGGCCAATCCAGGTCACAAATACCTGGCAAGATCCCAAAAAAGTACAAAACATTTTATACTGCTTGTCCCAGAAATAGTGGATTTTCCCCAAGTCCATTTAATAATGGTCTATGGACTTTTCCTTTAGGAAGCCGTCCAAACCTTTTTAAAACTCTGCTAAGCTAACTGCTTTTACCACATTCTCCGGCAACGAATTCCAGAGTTCAATTACATGTTGAGTGAAGAAAATTGTTTTCTGATTCATTTTAAATTTACTACTTTGTAGCTTCATCGCATACCCCCTAGTCCTAGTATTTTTGGAAAACATAAACAGAAGCTTCACATCTACCCGTTCAACTCCACTCATTATTTTATAGACCTCTATCATATCTCCCCTCAGCCGCCTTTTCTCCAAGCTGAAGAGTCCTTGCCACTTTAGCCTTTTCTCATAGGGAAGTTGTCCCATCCCCTTTATCTATAACTGAAATTTTTTAAAAAAGCATTTTATTTCTTAAATGTAAGTACAACACACACAAATAACTCAACACTTCTACATCTGTTAGGGATATCATACAACACCAGTACATTAAAAAAAAACATATACTGAATTTTCAACTTCTAATTAATGAAATATTTTTATACAATTATATATGAATCAGAGAGATGTTACTACTTTGACAATACAAAAATCTGCAGGTATGCTTCTGATATTAATAAAGAGGAGTTTTGTGATTTTTCAAGCAAAGGCTGAACTGCGATTTTAATGAACTGATTCAATAAAATGTTAATATACACTGGAACTTTCTCAAATTGATTAGACACGCTAATTTGTTGATTAATGTATGTTATATCGATTTTGCATGGATTATATTTTTTAAAGCGTGCAAATGAACTGAATGCATGCTACTATCAGGGGCATGGAGAGTACATGAACAACATGAGGCAAGCGTTTTAAAGTACCCAGGGCCCAAGAAACAAGCAGAGCTCCAGAGTCTCAATGCGTGAATGAGACGATGGTGCAGGGAGGAGGGTTTTAGATTTGTTAGGAACTGGGCAACATTCTGGGGAAGAGGATGGGCTCCACCTTAACCAGGGTGGGACCAGGCTGCTGGCATCGGCATTTAAAAAGGAGATAGAACAGCTTTTAAACTAGAAACGGGGGGGGGGAAGGCCGACAGTTGCTCAAAAGCGCATGGTTCGGGATAAGGTATCTTGCAAAGATATCACCAAAACAGGGAAAATAGGGTATCCCGATAGTGAGGTTGCAAAAGAGACCATAGTAGATCAGGTGTCCTTAAAAAAAATATAAAAATCAGACAAAAGATTGCAAATTAATACTGTCAAGTACTAAGCATGATGTAAATAGGAACAACAAACATAGTCTGAAATGTCTATATGCGAATGCCAGGAGCCTAAGAAATAAGATAGGAGAGAAGAAAAAATTCTAGACTTGGTCCTTAGTGGAGCGCATGATCTGGTGAGGGACATTATGGTACTGGGGCCGCTTGATAACAGTGATCATAATATGATCAGTTTTGATATCAACCTTGAAGTATCTATACACAGGAAGTCAAATACGTTAGCGTTTAACTTTAAAAAAGGAGACTATGATAAAATGAGAAGAACGGTTAAAAAAAAACTTAGGGGGGCAACTGAGAGGGTAAAAACTGTACAACAGGCATGGATGCTGTTCAAAAATACCATCCTGGAGGCCCAGGCTAAACATATTCTGCGAATTAGAAAAGAAAGACGGAAGTCCAAAAGACAGTCGGCATGGTTGAAAAGTGAGGCGAAGGAAGCTATTAGGGCTAAAAGAAACGCCTTCAGAAAATGGAAGAAGGAACCGTCTGAAAATAACAAGAAGTGTCAAAGGAGTGTAATAATAAGGAGTGTCAAAGCAAATGCAAAGCGCAGATAAAGAAGGCCAAGAGGGATTACGAAAAAGATAGCATTAGAGGCAAAAAAAACATAGCAAAAATGTTTTTCGGTATATTAAAAGCAGGAAGTCGTCAAAAGAATCGATTGGGCCACTGGATGACCGAGGGGTAAAAGGGGCAATCAAGGAAGATAAAGATGTAGCGGAGAGATTGAATGAATTCTTTGCTTCGGTCTTCACCGAGGAAGATTTGGGTGGGATACCGGTGTCGGAAATGGTATTTCAAGTGGACGAGTCGGAGAAACTTACTGACTTCACGGTAAACCTGGAGGACGTAATGGGGCAGTTCAGCAAACTGAAGAGTAGCAAATCTCCTGGATCGGATGGTATTCATCCTAGACTACTGATAGAACTAAAAGATGAGCTTGCGGAGCTACTGTTAGTGATATGTAATTTATCCTTAAAATCGAGCGTGGTACCAGAAGATTGGAGGGTGGCTAATTTAAAAAAGTTCCAGGGGAGATCCAGGAAATTATAGACCAGTGAGTCTGATGTCGGTGCCGGGGAAAATGGTAGAGACTATTATCAAAAACAAAATTACAGAGCACATCCGAGGACATGGATTACTGAGATCAAGTCAGCACGGCTTTTGTGTGGGGAAATCTTGCCTGACCAATTTACTTCAATTCTTTGAAGGAGTAAACAAACATGTGGACAAAGGGGAGTCAGTTGATATTGTGTATCTGGATTTTCAAAAGGCGTTTGACAAGGTACCTCATGAAAGGCTACAGAGGAAATTGGAGGGTCATGGGATAGGCGGAAATGTCCTATTGTGGATTAAAAACTGGTTGAAGGATAGGAAACAGAGAGTGGGGATAAATGGGCAGTATTCACAATGGAAAAGGGTAGTTAGTGGGGTTCCTCAGGGGTCTGTGCTAGGACCGCTGCTTTTTAACATATTTATAAATGATTTAGAGATGGAAATAACTAGCGAGGTAATTAAATTTGCTGATGACACAAAGTTATTCAAAGTCGTTAACTTGCGACAGGATTGTGAAAAATTACAGAAGGACCTTACGAGACTGGGAGACTGGGCGGCTAAATGGCAGATGACGTTTAATGTGAGCAAGTGCAAGGTGATGCATGTGGGAAAAAAGAACCCGAATTATAGCTACGTCATGCAAGGTTCCACGTTAGGAGTTACGGACCAAGAAAGGGATCTGGGTGTCGTCGTCGATAATACATTGAAACCTTCTGCTCAGTGTGCTGCTGCGGCTAGGAAAGCGAATAGAATGTTGGGTATTATTAGGAAAAGTATGGAAAACAGGTGTGAGGATGTTATAATGCCGTTGTATCGCTCCATGGTGCGACCGCACCTTGAGTACTGTGTTCAATTCTGGTCGCCGCATCTCAAGAAAGATATAGTAGAATTGGAAAAGGTGCAGCGAAGGGCGACTAAAATGATAGCGAGGATGGGATGACTTCCCTATGAAGAAAGACTAAGGAGGCTAGGGCTTTTCAGCTTGGAGAAGAGACGGCTGAGGGGAGACATGATAGAGGTATATAAAATATTGAGTGGAGTGGAACAGGTGGATGTGAAGCGTCTGTTCACGCTTTCCAAAAATAGTAGGACTAGGGGGCATGCGATGACACTACAGTGTAGTAAATTTAAAACAAATCGAAGAAACGTTTTCTTCACCCAACGCGTAATTAAACTCTGGAATTCGTTGCCGGAGAACGTGGTGAAGGCGGTTAGCCTAGCAGAGCTTAAAAAGGGGTTGGATGGTTTCCTAAAGGACAAGTCCATAAACCACTACTACATGGACTTGGGAAAAATCCACAATTCCGGGAATAACATGTATAGAATGTTTGTATGTTTGGGAAGCTCGCCAGGTGCCCTTGGCCTGGATTGGTCACTGTTGTGGACAGGGTGCTGGGCTCGATGGACCTTTGGTCTTTTCCAAGTGTGGCATTACTTATGTACTTATGTAGTTAGAATATATTGCACTAAATGAAAAATTAGATATCATAGGCATCTCTGAGTCCTGGTGGAAGGAGGATAACCAGTGGGACACTGTCATACCGGGATGCAAATTATATCGTAGTGATAGGGTGAATAGAATTGGTGGAGCGGTAGCATTGTATATTAACGAGAGCCTTGAATCAAATAGATTGAAAATTCTGCAGGAAACAAAACACTTCTTGGAATCACTGTGGATTGAAATTCCATGTGTAAAGGGGAAAAGGATAGTGATAGGAGTGTACTACCGTCCGCCAGGCCAGGATGAACAGATGAACTGAGCAACACAATAATAATGGGCAATTTCAATTACCCCGATATTGACTGGGTAAATGTAACATCGGGGCACGCTAGGGAGGTAAAATTCCTTGATGAAATCAAGGACAGCTTTATGGAGCAGCTGGTACAGGAGCCGACGAGAGAAGGAAAAATTCTAGACCTAGTCCTTAGTGGAGCATATGATCTGGTGAGGGAAGTAATGGTGCTGGGGCCACTTGATAACAGTGATCATAATATGATCGGATTTGATATTAGCTTTGAAGTAAGTTGATTACATAGGAAATCAAATATGTTAGCATTTAACTTTAAAAAAGGAGACCACTACTACTACTACTACTACTACTAGTAGTAGTAGTAGTAGTAGTAGCCAAAGTGGAGAGATTAAATGAATTCTTTGCTTCGGTCTTCACCGAGGAAGATTTGGGTGGGATACCAGTGCCACAAATGGTATTCAAAGCTGACGAGTCGGAGGAAACTTAATGAATTCTCTGTAAACCTGGACGATGTAATGGGGCAGTTCTACAAACTGAAGAGTAGCAAATCTCCTGGACCGGATGGTATTCATCCCAGAGTACTGATAGAACTGAAAAATGAGCTTTTGGAGCTATTGTTAGTAATATGTAATTTATCCTTAAAATCGAGCGTGGTACCAGAAGATTGGAGGGTGGCCAATGCAACGCCGATTTTTAAAAAAGGTTCCAGAGGAGATCCAGGAAATTATAGACCGGTGAGTCTGATGTCGGTGCTGGGCAAAATGTTAGAGACTATTATTAAGAACAAAATTACAGAGCATATTCAAAAGCATGGATTAATGAGACAAAGAGGGGCATAATCGAACGGAAACGCCTATCTCCATGGGCGTTTATCTTTGAGAACGGGTCTGTGAAGGGGCGGGCCGAACCAAATTTTCGAAAAAATGGACATTTTTGAGCTGGGCATTTGTTTTTTTTAGCGATAATGGAAACTAAAAATGCCCAGCTCAAAAACATCCTAATCTGAGCCATTTGGTCATGGGAGGGGCCAAGATTGGTAGTACACTGGCCCCCCTGATATGCCAGGACACCAACTGGGCACCCTAGGTCAGTGCGGTGGACTTCAGAAAAAGCTCCCACATGCATAGCTCCCTTACCACGGGTGCTGAGCTCCCAACCCCCTCCCCCAAAACCCACTATCCACAAATGTACAACACTACCATAGCTCTTAGGGGTGAAGGGGGCACCTACATGTGGGTACAGTGGGTTTTGGAGGCCTCCCATTTACCAGCACAAGTGTTACAGGTCGGGGGGGGGGGGATGGGCCTGGGGCCACCTGGCTGAAGTGCACTGCGGTACCCACTAAAAGTGCTCCAGGTACCTACATACATGCAGGCCTCTAGGACTGGTTGCTGCTATATAACATTGGCACACTAGTTGGCACCTGAAGACTAATCTCTCAGAAAACGTCCTTTATTGGAATAACCGCCTTTACTCACAGTTAACTGCAGATCAGAGGTTGTGCCCCACTGGCAACGAGTCTCTTTGGTACTGAGATGAGCAGTAGGTCAGAGCTGGCAGAATGCTGTACAATGCCCTCTTTCAGCCACATTCAAGGGAAGAACTAAGTTGTCTAACGTGGCTAACACAGGAAAGGGAACTAAAATTGGCTTACAAAAATGGCCACTACTGCATGGACTACAACAGGAAACACAACAGGGCACACTCTGACCCAGTAGGCAGGGGGAAAAGCACCATGGGAGAAGAGCCTACCAACTACCAACATTGTGAGACTGTAACACAAGCTAATGAAATCACGGAGCCCAATACCCTACACCCACCACAATGCAATGCTGATATGACCCTGTACTGCACCTGAGAGCCACATCTGACCCAGGGAAAGGCTATGACAGGATCGAACACATTCTGTTGTCATGGAGGTGGGTATGGCATTTGAGGCTGGCATAGAGGCTGGAAAACAAGTTTGTAAAGTGGGGTTTTTTTGGTGGGGGGGGTTAGTGACCACTGGGGGAGCCCAGGGAGGTCATCCCCGATTCCCTCCAGTGGTCATCTGGGCAGTTGGAGCACTTTTTTGGGACTTGTTTGTGAAAAAAAAGGGTCCAAAAAAAGTGACCCAAAATCGCGGTAAAAACGCCTTTTTTTTCGATTATCAGCTAAAGACGCCCATCTCTCCTCGGCTGATAACCACGCCCCAGTTCCGCCTCCACCACGCCTCCGACACGCCCCCGTCAACTTTATTCGTTTCCGCAACGGAGTGCAGTTGGAAACGCCCAAAATCGGCTTTCGATTATACCGATTTGGGTACCTATCTCCCGATTTAGGTCGCACTATAGGCGTTTTTCTCTTTCGAAAATAAGCTGGATAGTCAACATAGATTTAGTGAAGGGAAATCTTGCCTCACCAATCTACTACATTTCTTTGAAGGGATGAACAAACATGTGGATAAAGGTGAGCCGGTTGATATTGTGTATCTGGATTTCCAGAAGGCGTTTGACAAAGTACCTCATGAAAGACTCCAGAGGAAATTGGAGAGTCATGGGATAGGAGGTAGTGTTCTATTGTGGATTAAAAACTGGTTAAAAAATAGAAAACAGAGAGTAGGGTTAAATGGTCAGTATTCTCGATGGAGAAAGGTAGTTAGTGGGGTTCCCCAGAGGTCTGTGCTGGGACTCCTGCTTTTTTAGCATATCTATAAATGACCTAAAGATGGGAGTAACTAGTGAGGTAATTAAATTTGCTGATGAGACAAAGTTATTCAAAGTCGTTAAATCGAGGGAGGATTGTGAAAAATTATAAGAGGATCTTACGAGACTGGGAGACTGGGTGTCTAAATGGCAGATGACGTTTAATGTGAGCAAGTGCAAAGTGATGCATGTGGGAAAGAGAAACCGGAATTATAGCTACGTCATGCAAGGTTCCACGTTAGGAGTCACCGACAAAGAAAGGGATCTAGATGTTGTCGTTGATGATACGTTGAAACCTTCTGCTCATTTTGCTGCTGCTCCTAAGAAAGCAAAGAGAATGTTAGGTATTATTAGGAAAGGAATGGAAAACAAAAATGAGGATGTTATAATGCCTTTGTATTGCTCCATGGTGCAACCGCACCTCAAATATTGTGTTCAATTCTGGTCGCCGCATCTCAAAAAAGATATAGTGGAATTAGAAAAGGTGCAGAGAAGGGCGACAAAAATGAAAGTGGCTAGGACGACTTCTCTATGAGGAAAGGTTAAAGCGGCTAGGGCTCTTCAGCTTGGAGAAAAGGCAGCTGAGGGGAGATATGATAGAGGTCTATAAAATAATGAGTGGAGTTGAACGGGTAGATGTGAAGAGTCTGTTTATGTTTTTCAAAAATACTAGGACTAGGAGGCATGTGATGAAGCTACAAAGTACTAAATTTAAAATGAATCAGAGAAAAGTTTTCTTCACTCAACGTATAATTAAACTCTGGAATTCATTGCCGGAGAATGTGGTAAAGGCGGTTAGCTTAGCAGAGTTTTAAAAAGGTTTGGACGGCTTCCTAAAGGAAAAGTCCATAGACCATTATTAAATGGGCTTGGGGAAAATCCACTATTTCTGGGACAAGCAGTATAAAATGTTTTGTACCTTTTTGGGATCTTGCCAGGTATTTGTGACCTGGATTGGCCACTGTTGGAAACAGGATGCTGGGCTTGATGGACCTTTGGTCTTTCCCAGTATGGCAATACTTAAGTACTTATGTACTCCACTCTGTGTAACACAAAGTTGAGTGAAAATGGATGAAGAATCCAAAAACTCACGGAGGGGGGGGGGGAAGAGGAACAGGGGTATTAGGGAGAACAGACCCAAACCCCCTAATTCTATAAGTCACCAAAAATTGCACATCCAATTTTGGGCGTGCGCACAATTTGCGCATGCAGTTAAAATGAATAATGAGCCAATTAGTGCCAATAATTAGCTTCATAGCAAGCAATTATTGGCACTAATTAGACTTAATAGGTATTTACATACATAAATATAGGTGTGGGATCTGCGCCTAAATTTTATGAGTGGTCTAAAAAAGGGGGCACGGAAATGGAAGGTCATGGGCATTTGGAAGCGTAGTGTAGGTTTGGTTTTAGGTTAGGCACATAATTGGATCATCGTGTGTAAATCTAGGCATGGTTATTTGCACCATATTTTCATTGGTGCAAACGGTGGTGCTTAAATTTACGCACAACCTCAGCACCTAAGCACTACTCTATAAACCGTGCCTAACTTTAAGCTTTTTTCGGTGCTGACTTTTTTTGGCACTATATATAGAATTCACCCAAAAGGGACCCTTTTACTAAGCCACAACAAAATCTGGTCTGATCATGGAAGTTTCCTTTGCACTAAACCCAGTTTATTGCGGCATAAAAGTTGTGCTTTTTTTTGCAGATTGTGCACTAATGTTCAGATTAGTGTGTGTGGTACTTGCAAAATAATAATGCAGGTACTAAGGGCCCCTTTCACCAAACTGCAGCAAAGGGGGACCTGCACTGGCATCAGCGAATGTTTTTGATGCCCGTTGAGGCCCCCTTTTACCACAATAGGTAAAAGGTAGGTCTTCTTTTTTTGAGAAAATGGCTGTGTGGCAGGTGAAGCACTTGCTGCGCAGCCATTTTGGGGATGAGCCCTTACCACCACCAATTGAGGTGGTGGTAAGGGTTCCCGTGCTAACCCGGTGATAACTAGGAAATGCGTGCTGGGGGTGGGAACTACCACTAGGATGCTACGGTAGCCTGGCGGTACTTCCTTTTTAGCAAGTGGTAAGCCCGTGTTGGGCTTACCGCTGCTTTGTAAAAGGGGCCCTAATTGCTCACACATTAACTACGCATTAACCTGTTAGCACATGCTAATGTGAGAGCACTAACAGGATAACACTTTCATGTCCATTCTCTGCTCATGACACTCTACCTGCAAAAAATATTTTTGAAAAATAGCCAACACACAGGTTAGATGTGCTAAAAAGCAAAATTGCAAAAAAATGCTTTAATATGTTTTGGGGTAGCCTGTTTGTAGCATATTAACCTCATGGTAAAAGGGTCCCAAAGAGCTTATAAGGTCAGTTCCCCTATAAGAAACTGGACAAAGGGTTTTTATATAAGCTGGGTTCATCTTACAGAAACAACTTCACCAAACTTTGCCTGGCCAGAAGTGGCAATCAGTCAGCCACCGGTTCTTTGTGTTTCACTCTATTTGACTGTGTGCCATTTACATGATACAGAAGGTTTTATGAAAGTGTTGCAACATGTGGTGGTTACGCCGTAGTTTAAGTATGAAATTTATGAAAGTGGCAGTTCTATAAATAAGCACCGAGATTTAGGTGCCCCAATGCCATGCGCTTAGTGCCAATTCTATAATAGCATCCTGGTGCCAGATTCCATTACGGAATACTACAAGAGTGGGCATTGGTGCGCCTACAGTTAGATGTCAATAGTTACACCAAGTCAATGGCAGTTATAACTGTTGATGCCTAATTGTGCTCTGAAGTTTGCATAACTTATAGGAACCTGGTGGAAAATTCATTTTTTAAGTTACGCCAACTTAAATCGATCTTCACTCAGTAAAAACAGTTTCAGGTTTATAGCTCAATCTGTACTATTTCCATACTTGGAGTATTGTAATTTGCTGTACAGGGCCACGGGGGGAAAAATTCCCAGGGCCTGGGCCTCCAAAGGAGGGGCCCGATGCCGGGGTCTCTCTCTTCTGCTCCTGACAGGATCCAGGTGATCATGTCCCGACAAGAACAGGAGAGAGAAAACTCCGGTGCTGGGCCTCCCTTGCATTGCCTGCCAAGCGGCTGCTGGGCTCTCAGGCTGCGCATTCTCAGTTATGAAACCGAGCATGCGCGATGTAAGAGAAAAGCAGCTGCAGGGGCAGGCAATACAGCAAAGGAAAGAGCAGCGCTGGAGGAAGACTTCTTCTGCTGGTCAGGCCTCGGGATCCCCGCCAGCCATGGTATTTGCAATTCCGGCGGGGGGGGGGGGGGGGGCAGCAGCAGCAATCCTGGAGGGGGGCGGCAGCCCTGCCCTAGGTCCGGCTCAGTCTCTCGGCGGCCCTGTTGCTGTGCAGGACTATATCCACTAGATTGCAGAGAAGGCTCCAACTTCTACAGAATACAGCTGCAAGGCTATTTTCTTTGGGCAAGTTCGAGCATGCCACTCCATTGCTGGTTGCCTTACTGGCTCCCAGTAAATGTGAGGGTCGAGTTCAAAATTGCTTTTTAATTTATAAAGCCTTTTATGGCTTAAGTGCTGAAGGTGTCAGTTTTGCCAAACATCAAGGAATACCCAGAAGTCAAACCTTAATTATCCAGCCTTGAAGGGTGAAGTACAAAGTACATTTGGAATCATTGTTTCTCTTTTATGGTGTAAGACTCTGGCATAGTTTCCCATTTCAGACCCGAATGTTGCTATCTTACTATCATTTTCGCAAAGCTTTAAAAATATGTTTGTTTTCTAGGACTTAATCTTGGTTGAGCAATGTGATTTCACTGTTTTATGTAGTATGACTCTTTCCCTTGCTGTTACCCACTTACAATTGTGTTTGAAATAAATGGAATATAAGCCTGTATCAGAGATTTTCAATATGACATCTAACTCTGATTTTGGATGTTTTGCTGAGAACATCCAAAAAAAAATCAAGTGGTGAACATAGCGATTTTTGAACCAGAAAAATGTTTATTTTTTTGTTTTGAAAATGGCTATTTCCTTGATGTTTTGTGCTCAGTACATTTTTCTTTTGTGACCATTAAAAAAAATGTCCAAGGGAAAAACACACAAAATCAAGCCATTAGGATGCAGGAGGAGCCAGCATTCTTAGTAGACTGGCCACACAGACATTCCAGCAGAGCAGTGGGGCACCCTAGAGGGCGCTGCAGTGGAGTTCACATAAAAGGTCCCAGGTACATATCTCACTGTTACCCCTTACATTGTATTGTAAGCCCTCCAAAACTCACCAAAAACCTATTGTACCCAACTGTACACCAGTACAATACCCTTTATTGCCTGCAGGTGTCACCTATATGTAGGTACAGTAGGTTTTTGGTGGGTTCCAGAGGGCTCACCCTTTCCACCACAAGTGTAACAGTTAGAGTGAGATATGGGCCTGTGCACTGCATCAATCATTAGGCTACTCCAGGGGCCTGTTTGTTGCTCTAATATTCTGTATCAAAACGTTACAAAGGAGTAGTATATATGAAGCAGAAAAACAGCTAATGACACAAACGTCACTCAGAATATTTCCACCATAGATTATGATAAATTACTAAAAAGCATGGAGGCATCAGATGGATGCATAAAGGGGCCCTTTTACTAAGAAGGCGTAAGCGTCTACACGCACCCAATGTGCGTCAAAATGGAGTTACTGCCCGGTTACTGCGTGGCTCTTGTGGTAATTTCATTTTTGGAGCGCAGCCGATATGTGCAGCTGAAAAATAATTTTTATTTCAGATGCACGTATCAGACACACGACAAGTGGCATTTGACGTGTGTAGGTCATTACCGCCTGGTTACCGTGTGAGACTTTACCACTAGGTCAATGGCTGGTGGTAAGGTCCCAGACCCAAAATGGATGCTTGGCAATTTTGATTTTGCAACGTGTCCATGTTCAGCAAAAAAAATTTTAAAGACCTTTTTTACAGGTGCGCTGAAAAATGGATCGGCGTGCCCAAAACCAGTGCCTACACTACCACAAGTCATTTTTCAGCACACCCCATAGGAATAAAATGGGCCCTGCTGCAGATGAAATCATATCTTCCCTTGGACACTTTCCTGAACCTGGTACAATCCACAGTTATTACCCACTCAGACTATTGCAATAGTGTTTTCTTAGGATGTAAGACCCAAATCCTGAAAAAACTTCAGACTACCCAGAACATGGCAGCCAGATTTATTTTTGGCACATCAAAATTTGAAAGTGCATCACCTCTTCGAGAGAAGCTTCATTGTTTCCCCATCAGAGAAAGAATAAACTTCAAGGTCCTTACAATGATTCATAAGATCATATATGGAGAATCCTCTAGCTACATGAATGACCTGATCGACCTCCCAATCAGAAATAAATCAATGTCCTCATGCACTTACCTCAATTTACACCTTCCCAATTGCAAAGGAATTAAATACAAAACCTCCTATGCTACCAGTTTCTCCTTTTTGGGCAGCCAGCTTTGGAATGCTCTACCAAGATCTATCCGAACAATTAATGGCATTCTACCCTTCATTTATTTTATTTTATTTTATTTATAGCATTTATACCCCGTTCTTTCCCGCTCGATAGCAGGTTCAGTGCAGCATACCATCTAAAGCTGTCATAGAGGCTGGTATGTACTGTTTCTTTCACATCTTTGAGGGGTGGGAGGGGGTGACTGACCACTGGAGAAGTAAGTAGAGTCATGCCTTAATCCCTCCAGTAGTTACTTAGGACACCTTATTGTGACCTAGCCGTGATTGAAACAAGTCTATACCAAACATTTTTGGTTTGTTCCATTTTTGGGAACACCCAAATCCCGCCCCCAACATGCTCCCTTGTGATTTGGATGCACTGCAGACAAACTACATAGAAAAATGACTTAAAATGGGTTTTGAAAATAGCGATGTGGACATTTTGCAAAAAAAACCCCATCCATCTGACGCTTTGTGCCACTTTTTAGATGCTTTTCTGTTTCGACAACGAGCCCTTTTAATATAGGATAGTATTATTCTATAAGTTATGTACGTATCTCTACGATACACACATGACCATCCCATGTTAGCACCAGGCAATTTTAGTGCATATGTTATAGAATTGCGCCTAGGCCATGCATGCATAATTGTCAATTAGTGGTGCGAATCACATGTTAGTGCTAGTATTCTATAACTTTTGTGCACAATTTACGCACCAATTTATTGTCTGAAATGAACAAAAATACATACCTATACGCCAGAAAAAAAAAATCTAGAAAAATCCAAAAAATTAACCGAAACTCTTTTGCCTGTGTTTATCCCTACCTGACCATTTGAATCATCTGTTTTCAGTTCAGTTTATCCCTACCTGACCATTTGTTTTCAGTTCACCTCAGTTGAAATCTAAGGGAAGTTTGGAAAATTGCAATATGATCGGGTATTTTTCAAACTTCCCTGCTATTGGTTAGTGCCCGTGGTCCACAGCTAAATCCACTTATTATCTGGGTTCCAATAGAGGAAAATTGTTGGTAATGTTTGATGATGTACCTATTATAAAGAAATTCACATAATAAATGTTGTCATAACCAATTTATGTAGTATAGAAACTAGGCAACATGAAATGTTTAGATATCACCCTGTTTTATTATACACTACAGCCATTGTTTTCTCACAGATAAGTTATTCTTAACCCCTTCCTGATCTTCAAAATGTTACATTAAGCCTGTGCAGGGCCAGCCTGCCTTATTTCTTACCACACTTTCAACTTGCTTCATTACTCAAGCCCATCATTTGCTCATTCTCAAATTTAGAAGGTGAGTTCATCTCTAGTAGGTGATTCACCATCAAGGAATCAATAGTGTAATGGAAAGCAGAGGGGGCTTGGTCTGTGTGAAAGTATTTCATTAGATAACAGAGGAAGCCTTTTTAATCAGTGCCTTTAAAGGCAGATGCTAGAGGGGCATTTTTATATCTCACTTTGTGCACCAGGTTACATCAAGCTAACGGGAGGGGAAGGGACAGGAACAGAGACTTATTTTTAAAAATCTGCACAGCTACTTCATATTTCAGCTGTCTTGTGACTGAAGAGAGAAGAATGTCTAAATATTCATTACTATGTGCCCCAGTTATATCTAATTATTAAATTATCTTTTTTCACCCCCATAACATAGGCATGTACACTAAATCTCTGATATATGGGCAAAAGGGGCCATGGCTGCACTGGATCTTTAGAACAACTAACACAATGTTATTCTAAAATGACACATACCATTTATGACTTAGCAATCAACCAACCCCACCCCCCACCCCTGATCAGCTGTTGAAATTAAGGTGTAACACAAAGACTGCTGTAGAACTCAGCCACCCAGTCAGTGATGATCTGATTTTAATGAGGTAGCTATCCCTGTGGCTCTTGTATCCCTTCCCAAGTCCTGAGTAGAACTCTAGTAGTCATAGAACTCTATTGTGGTGTCACTCATAGAACCTGATCCATCCAGAACCATCTGGGAATAATCTTGGAATCAACTTAATGCTAATATCTGAGGGGGTTTAAGCCGTAAATTCTACAACTGCAACATTGGAACCAACCTACTTTCCCCAACCCACTAAATCCCATGCTTGGGAGGGCAGATTGGACAGCATCCCAGGCCTCAATAGACAATAACTAAAGAAAGTTCGCTAGTCCACTCAAAGTCCCTGATTGATCAAGGGCCACCCACTGGCACATGTTACCTCTGCTGGCAGGAACAAATCTATGGGCCAATAATCAGGTCTTGGCCATCTTAAATGGCCACCATTAATTCTATGGCACAAACTTGATTAGGGATAAGAAAATGTTAGTCTCTTTCTATGCTACAGTAGTGTTTTAGGAGGAACTACACATTGTTGGGAAGTGATAATTTAAAGTGAAAGAGAAGCTCTATTGTACAAGAAGATCACCTTGTACAATGGAGCAAAATATTCACCGCCCGATGACTGAATATTGACCACTTAATGTTTGGTATGAGCCAGCACCATGATATAAGCAGTACCTGACAGTGCAGGTACTCCCACACTATCTGGCACTTTCTTGGAGCTACATTACAGATAGGGCTTCTATTTGTACGTGGTTATAAAAATGAGGAGGCCGATAGTCAGTGGGATTTACCAGGTACTGCTGCTGAACATATAGGCAGACCACTTTAGTACTATCCAGGCAGTGCTAGGATGGTCCAGGGATGTAGTCTGGGTGGAGTAGGGAGTTACCTGGTAAATATCACCAAGATTCTATATAGGGTGCCCAAATATCCATGCCCAAATTTGGGCACAATCCAGAGAAGCTTGCACAACCTAATTGATCAGCCAATTAATATCAATCATTTGAGGCTAACAATCAATTATTGATGCTATTGGCACCAATTGGGAGTTTTGTGCATGTCTGGCTGCACGATAGTCTATAAGGTTGGGCACCCAAATCCCAAAGCATGCAACCCAATAGGAGGGGTGGCAATAGGAGAGGCCTAGAAGGATCAGGGGCATTTTCAAAAGATGCATACACTGCTACAGAATTCCTATGAATGATGTGGTAAGTGTTTCGGTTTGTACAGAAGAGAGATCTGCCTTTCAGGTGGGCCCTTGGGAGGGGGATTCGATGTATGTGGGGGATCATGGAAGAATCAGATGTACATGGGGGGGATCAGGAATACTGAATACATGTGAGAGGATTGGGGAAAATTGGATGCAAGTGGGGGGATTGGGGAGATTGGATATGTGTGATGAGATTGGGGGCATCAGATGTGTGTGGGGCCTTCAAGGGGAAGATCAGAAGCCTGGGAAATGTTTTGGAGATGGTGTGCTGCCGTGATTGTGACTTATTTAATTAGAGCCCGATATTCAAAGCAATTTAGTGGGCCACTGAGCAGTTAAATTGCTTGGTCGGGATACCTGCTAATATTCAGCAGCACTTAACCAACTAAGTGCTTCTAAATATCACGCTTAGCACCATACTCAACATTGGCTATGTTGGGGGTATTCCAGGGGCGGAATAAGCACTTGGCTGCTTAAGTGCTGATATTCAGCCCTTAAGTGGCCAGGTTTAGCCTTTGCTGAGTGACATCCAATTGGGGCGCGGGAGGTAGCTCCACCAACTTGCAGCTACATCAGACGCCGTGGGGGATTTGAATGCAGTGCCTAACGGCACATTGTCATTTGGTGTGTCATCTTTGTGTGGCACCTGGAGTGGCAAGTGATTGGTGTCTGTAGTGTCCCTGTAGTGTGGATGTGTTTAACTCCTCAGCGCTTTATAACGTCTAACAACAAATAACACCTAATCACAGCTGTAGTAACACAGGAGCGCTCACTTCCAAAATTATTATTATTAGTAGTAGTATTATTAACATTTGTATAGCGCTACCAGACGCACGCAGCGCTGAACACATGACATAGACAGTCCCTGTTCAATACAGCTTACAATCTAAAAATAATACAGACAGACAAGACAATTAAGGGCGAGGGAAGTACTGGGAGAGAAGGAACAAGGGGAGACAATTTTGGAAGTGACCGCTCCTGTGTTGTTACATCTGTGATTAGGTGTATTTGTTGTTAGACAATATAGAGCAGCGAGGAGTTAAATATTTCCACACTACAGGGACTCCTGTGGTTGAAACACGATTCGTGTCGAGTCCATTGCATACTTTTAATAAAACTTCTGATTTGAGCTACCTGAGTCTGCTGGCCATTTTGTTTTTCCATCATCTTTGGTGTTGCCTTCGCTGTGTTTGCCTAATAAATAAATGTCATATATGTGTGTTACTTCCTTTTCCCAACCTAAACATATCCAAATAAATGTCCCTTTTTAATGAGGATAAACATGTACACATGAACCTCACAACTATGTTTTTTGATATTCTGACAAAGGCAATTCTCAGACATATTAATTTCCCTGGATAAATAAATAAATAAAATAAAACGTTACCACATAATCATGTGATCTTGTCAGCCTAAATCAGGGCACCTCATTTTCAATTCACACTTTGTCTATGCATATTTTAATTATATACTCTGGCCATTTTACTGTGAGGCTGTTTGATCTTTTCTACAAAATTACACATGTCAAAATATTTCCAAGGAGTAAATCTTGTAGGAACAGAGCACCATAAGCAATATGTGGCATAAAAGCAAGCAGATGTTTCCAGTTCAACCACTGATGGCGGTGGTGTGGCAAATTATCAAAGACAAAACACAGCATATTCTGAATGACTCACTCCTGCTTTAAGTGAGTCTGCATAGCTTTGAATCTACAACCAACTGAACCATCCAAAATGCCTCATCGCGTATTTCTAGGCTTAAACCTGGAATTAATTTTATACCAGCCATAGGCCTTACCTGTAACTACACTTCTACACCAGGAGTACAATTTTGGGAAAGGACAATAAACTATAAAAATTTCTAAATGTTAAGTCATTTTATGAAATTTTAAAATACTATAAAATTATGCACATGGAGAAACTAATTTCAGACACAGTTGGATCTGAGAGACCGTCAGCTAGCATGACAGATTTCAAACAGGGCCTCAGAGATGTAAAACAGCAGTGATAGAGAGAAGGGTGTCTTAAACGGACATGTCTGGCAGTTGGAACAAATGAAATCATGCCCTGTTATCTTGTGTCTATTTCAGTCCTGAAGAAAATATGTCTGTAATTTAAAAAAACCTCTTCTTCATTTGCTAGCCTCAAGTAAAACATTTGATTTACATATTATTATTTTCGTTTCTCAGAAATATGCTTTCACCATCTGAACAAAGTTAAAATGGAATAGAAGTCATGGAATTCACTGTCAATTGTGATTCAAAAGGAGGAGAATTATCTAAGGTTTCAGCAGTTATTAAAGTCTTGGTTATTTCAGAAATATCTCATATATTTTTAGATTGTAATAAGTTTTGTTTTTTTTCTAGAGTCAATCTAAATAGATTGTTCTAGCATTGTAAACCATCCTGCACCTTCTGGTTGAGATAGAGGGGCATAATCGACCAGAAACGCCTATCTCCATGGGCGTTAATCTCCGAGAACGGGTCCGTGAAGGGGCGGAGTGAACCGTATTTTTTAAAAAAAATAGACGCCCATGCTTTATTCGCCAAGGTGTGAGCTGGGCGTTTTTGCTTTTCACCGATAATGGAAAATGAAATCGCCCAGCTCAAAAACGAATAAATGCAAGGCATTTGTTCGTGGGAGGGGCCAGGATTCATAGTGCACTGGTCCCCCTCACATGCCAGGACACCAACCGGGCACCCTAGGGGGCACTTTTACAAAAACAAAAAAAAAGGTAAAAGAGCTCCCAGGTGCATAGCACCCTTCCCTTGGGTGTTGAGCCCCCCAAATCCCCCTCAAAACCCACTGCCCACAAGTCTACACCAGTACTATAGCCCTAAGCGGTGAAGGGGGGCACCTACATGTGGGTACAGGGGGTTTGGGGGGGTTGGACGACTAGTAGCATTAAGCAGCACAATTGTAACAGGTAGGGGGGGGATGGGCCTGGGTCCACCTGCCTGACGTCCACTGCACCCCCTAACAACTGTTCCAGGGACCTGCATACTGCTGCTTGGGAGGAGGGTATGACATTTGAGGGTGAAAGTAAAAAGTTGTGAAACATCATTTGTTGTGGTGGGAGGGGGTTAGTGACCACTGGGGGAGTCAGGGGAGGTCATCCCCGACTCCCTCTGGGGGTCATCTGGTCATTTAGGGCACTTTTTGGGGCCTTATTCGTCAAAAAACAGGGTCCAGGAAAAGTGCCCTAAATTCTAGCTACAAACGCATCCATTATCGGCGAAGGGCGCCCATCTCTGTTCGGGTGATAACCACGCCCCAGTTCCGCCTTCACCACGCCTCCGACACTCCCCCGTCAACTTTGTCCGCATCCGCGACGGAGTGCAGTTGAAAGCGTCCAAAGTTCGGCTTTCGATTATGCTGCTTTATTTGTTTTTGTGAGAAGAACGCCCATCTCCCGATTTAGGTCGGAACTTGGGCGTTATTCTCGTTCGATTATAAGCTGGATAGTATATAAAAATGATCATATTAATATTGTTATTATTATTATTCTATGAATAATTGAATTTTAGATTTAATTACGTGTCGTTCCAAATCCAAGTTCAAAGCAAGATACAGACTGGGGAAAGTGGGCATTTCCCTGCCTAAGAAGACTTAGGGGGTATGTTTACTAAAGTGTGGTGCATTTTTGAACTTACCACACACTTAAATACAAAAAGTGAGGTGTGGAAAGTGCAAAATATGTGTGGTAAATGCTCTGCAATTGCCCTGCATTTACAGCACAGGGCAAACACTGGAGGAAAGTTATGACCCCAATTGTTGTAAAGGGGCCTATGGATCAACATCTGAAGGCACTTTCGGTGCCTAGTGAAAATTCCCAATGGCGTCCTTTTCTCCCTCTGAGGCCTCACTTTCCCTTCACAACCTGTGCCTAGTGGAGAGCTTTTGTCCGCTCCGGAGCAAGAGACCGTGACAACCTCCCATGTTCCATCAAATGGGAGAGGTTCTTCGAATATTCTGCAAGGAGCAACTGGGTCTCTGAGGGCCCTGTTTACTAAGCCGCGCTGTGGGTGCGCTAACGTTTTAGTTTGCGCTAATGCTAGAGACACCCATATATTCCTACAGGTGTCTCTAGCGTTAGCACACACTAATTTTTAGTGCACACTAAAAGGTTAGCATGCTACAGCGCAGCTTCATAAACAGGGCCATGAATGTGAAGGTACCTATTCCTTATCTTTATTCTCTGCAACCTTTTTCTGATACTCCCCTGGTTTCACAAGAAATATCTTTGAAAGATGTCTTTTTGGCTATTACCAGAATGGACAAGAATTTACAAGAAAATTTGAAACTGTATAGTAAATTTACACTAAATTTTCTGAAGGGAAATACTATTAAGTTGGGCAATTGTTTGGATTGTTTTGGAACTTGAATAAACAAAAACAAATTTTTAAAAAGCAGTGACAAAATTCAAAATGGCATGTGTTAAATACAGAAGATCCCTACATGGCAAGAGGATGGGAAAGTATTTTTCAGTATTTATATACTGCCTAGACTTAAGCACTTTACAATTGTCTTCTTCCGGTACTGTTACTGTTCCTAATGGGTTCACAAGCTAGTATTATATTGTACAGGGGGAGGAGGCAATGGAGGGCTAAGAGACTTGCCCAAGGTCACAGTGAGCTGCAGGGGAAATTGAACTTAGTTCCTTAGGATTTCAACCCACATTGGGCAGTAGCAGGAATTGAACCCTGTTCCCCAGGTCCGCAGCCTGCTGCACTAACTATTAGGCCACTCCTCCACAAACTTAAATGGCTTTCACACTTTAAAAAATAGGCAGAGTGGATACAACCCTAGCCACCTTTCTGAGCAAAGTGGCCTCGATCGGCCCTCATATACTTTTTATTATGAATATTCTTATAAACTGCTTCAGCACTATCTGGACACTGCTGAGGTGATGCATGGCAGAACTGGCAGTTAGCCAGAGAGCAGCAATGTTCAAACTACTCTATAGATAGCTACCTGGATAAATTTAACCTAGAACACTCCCCCCCCCCCCCCCCCCCCCGATATTCAAAAGCATTTAACCAAACAAAATCGGCACCTGGCTGGTTAAATGCCCCATAACCAGCTATCTGTGGATTTTCACCAGGACATGGCCAGCCATGACCCACTGAAAATTCATGGGATAGCCAGTTATATCATGCAATATAACTGGCTATCCGCCGATTTTCAGCGTAAGTTTGGCAGCCATATTTGGCCATGTGAATACCAGGCCTATCTTTGGCTGGTTCAAACTTAACCAGCCAGTGCTGAATATCGGCTTGGCCGGATAAGTTTGAACCTGTCAAAAATAAACCAGATAATCAATTCCAGTCACCGGAAATGGCCCGGCATTGAATATCTGGGCTCAGCACCAACCGCAGGAGTTAGCTCTGAATATGGGGTCTACTGTCTTAACTATATCTGGATTGTCCAGATAGCAGCAGCACTGTTCACACAGATATTCAGCGCTTAATATCTGTTAATAAATGCTGCAGCTGATGTGTAAAACAAACATCAACTAAATATTGTCCTATTATAAACTGATACTACAGTGGCTTTCGGGTTTGTATGAAATTGACAAAAAAAAAAATGATTTCCTGTCAGTTGTGAACACAGGGTGAATATACACATCCATATCATTTCTAGAACAAACGAAATATGCAAACAACGCTACATACAAAAAGAAATACACAGAAATGTAAAGACATGTAAAGAACAAATAGACACATCTGGATATTTAATATTGTCTTGGGAGAAACAGGTTGTTTTCTTGGGGGCCACTAAAGCTGGAATTAGTGTGTACTAAATGCTAAGAAGCCCATTTTATATCTATGGGCTTGTTAGCATTTAGCATGCACTAATTCTGTTAGCGCATGCTAAGCTTTAGTAAAAGGGTCCCTTAGTCATTTATGCATGGGGAGTTTCCGGAGTACTGCTGACCACCAAAGCAGGGATGTGGAGAAGCTGTGGAAAGTTTCCTTAAACTTCTAAAGATGGAACAGCTGAAAGAAGTAGAACAGCAGTGGGCGAAACTGAAAGGAGCTATTTTAAAGGCAACAAACCTTTATGTTAGAAAACTACGTAAAAGTAAGAGGAAAAGAAGGCCACTCTGGTTCTTGGGCATAGTAGCTGAAAAGGTAAGGGAAAGAAGGTTAGCATTACAAGAAGACTCAGAAAAAGCAGGACAGGCAAAAATATCTGGAAAAGCTAAGAGAAGCTGGAAAAGCAGTCAGGAATGCAAAGAGACAAATGGAAGAAAGGATAGCCGATACGGTAAAATTGGGGGACAAGACATTTTTCAGATCTATAAATGACAGGAAGAAGTGCCATAATAACATTGTGAGACTCAAGGCTGAGGGGAGGAATATGTAGAAGTTGAAAAGGATAAAGCTGAACTGATTAACAATTATTTCTGTTCTGTGTTCAGGGACGAAAGGCCGGGGGTAGGACTGCAGAAAACAAATGCTAATAAGGATGAATGGATGGATGGTAGACCGGGACCAATTTTCAGAAGACTCTCTTCGAGAGGAGCTGCCTAACTAAAAGTAGACAAAGTGATGGGGCCTGATGGGATACATCCGAGGGTACTCAGGGAACTCGGAAATGTTGTGGTGGCACTGCTGTCTGACCTCTTCAATGCTTCCTTAGAGTCTGGAGTGGTCCCGGAGGACTGGAGAAGAGCAGATGTGGTCACTCTACACAAGAGTGGAAGCAAGGAGGAGTTTGGGAATTACAGACCTGTCAGTCTAACCTCAGTGGAAACACTTCTGAAGCAGAGGATTGTGAGGTTTCTCAAATCAAATGGACTGCAGGACCCGAGGCAGCATGGCTTCACTAAAGGCAGATCGTGTCAGACAAATCTGATTGATTTCTTTGACTCAGTGACCAAACAGTTGCACGTGGGATGGGTGCTGGATGTGGTTTACTTGGATTTTAGGAAAGCCCTTAACACAGTCCCACACAGGCAACTGATAAATAAATTGAGTGCCCTCAGTATGGGACCTAAAGTGACTGACTGGGTTGAAAACTGGTTAAGTGAAAGGAGACAGAGGGTAGTGATAAATGGAGCTTGCTCTGAGGAAAGGGCTGTTATCAGTGGTATACCGCAAGGTTCAGTCCTCGGGCCGGCTTTTTTAAACATCTTCGTGAGTGATATTGCAGAAAGACTGTCTGGTAAGGTTTGTCTCTTTGCGTATGATACCAAACTTTGTAATAGGGTGGACACCCCAGAGGGTGTGGATGCTATGAAGAAAGATCTAGCGAAGCTTGAAGAATGGTCCTATAATTGGCAACTAAGATTTAATGCTAAGAAATGCAGGGTCATGCACTTGGGGTACAAGAATCTAAGGGAACGGTACATTATAGGGGGTGAAGTGCTTCTGTGTACGAAAGAAGAGAGGGACTTGGGGGTGATTGTGTCTGATGACCTTAAACTGGCCAAACAGGTAGAAAAGGTGACAGCCAAAGCCAGAAAGATGCTTCGGTGCATAAGGAGAGGGTTGACCAGCAGGAAAAGAGGTGGTCTCTGTATAAGTCTCTAGTGAGGCCCCATTTAGAGTACTGCGTGAAAATTCTGGAGACCACACCTACAGAAAGATAATAAACAGGGTGGAGTTGGTCCAGAGGGTGGCTACAAAATTAGTAAGCGGTCTCTGTTGTAAAACATATAGGGACAAAATTCCTCATTTTTAGGTATAACTTGTCTGGAATGTTTTTACGTTTGGGGAGCGTGCCAGGTGCCCTTGACCTGGATTGGCCACTGTCGGTGACAGGATGCTGGGCTAGATGGACCTTTGGTCTTTCCCAGTATGGCACTACTTATGTACTTATGTACTTATGACAAGCTTAGGAACCTCAACATGTATACGCAGGAAGAGAGGCGAGAGAGAGGGGATAAGATAGAGAAGTTTAAATACCTTAGTGGCGTCAATATACAGGAGGCGAGCCTTTTTAAAATGAAGGAAAATTGGAATGAGGGGGCATATGATAAAGTTAAGAGGAAATAGACTTAGGAGGAATCTAAGAAAATACTCTTTCACGGAAAAGGTGGTGGATACATGGAATGGCCTCTTGGTGGAGGTTGTAGAGACGAGGACGGTGTCAGAATTTAAGAAACCTCTGTTCTATAGCCATACATTTTAAATCAGAAAATGTATGCTTGCAATCAATACATTGTTTAACTGTTGGTGCTGTTACTTTGTGCATGGCAATATAGTGCTTGTGTTCTGTTAATCTAACTTTCAAAGCTCTTTTCCTTTGTCCTATATATATTACAGAGGCATCAAATCATGTAGACCACCGCTGATGAATCACATGTAGTAGAGCACTTGAGTTGAATATTTTTGTAACCCTTGGGCCAATAAAATGCTTTACCTTCTTCCATACAATCACAAAATTTGCAGTGACCACACTTCTTGTGTCCAATAAATGTAACTTTTCATGTTGAGCACACATCAGAGTTAGACAACATATCAGATAAATTCTTGTTAGAAGAGTAAGCTGTTCTACATTGGGTATCTCATCTTTTAATGGTTCATGAATAGATAGAATCCTCAAATGTTTTTTCACAATATTAGCAATTCTTGACATCAAAGCTGTATATTTTAATATACATGCTATAGATTTATTTTCTGTGACCCGTTTTTGAGGATGCAACAGAAGATCGCTATTGTTAAATAACACACATTTCTGTGCTTGTTTTACCACTTTCCTTGGATAACCCCTCTCCAAGAACATGTCTTGCAATCTCTGAGATTCCAAAACATATGTGGGCACATCATTGCATATTCTGCGATATCTTAGAAATTGGAACACTGGCAAACTCCGACACATACAGCTTGTAGCAACCAATAACATCTAAGTGAAACACCATAGATGTTATTGGTTGCTACAAGGTGCTACAAATAATTATGTGGTACTGATAAAAATTTAAAAATAGACTGATTTAGAATTTTGACAATTTATATATGATAACTTTAAATTGGTAGTGTGCTCATTTATGCACAAATGAATAAGTAAATATAGGAGGGTTTTTAGACCAATGATGGTGGTATTGATGTGAGGTTCTCCCACGTGTTTCATATTAGGAAACCAGGAGAGCTACTGAAGTCCTTTCCCTCAAAAAAGAGCAAATTATATAAATATCAAAATTAAGTATTATTAGTTAGTAATGGGATTATATACACAGATGTGTTAACAGGATTCAATATTGTGAGAGGTATAGCCTCAGAAATACAGCCATACCCAAGGGTTGCAAGTAAAACAGCTTTACATAAATTCAAAATAAGGATTCTTCAATTTTGTTCTCTCCACAGGCTTGATACTTTAACTAAACAGTCTTTGGAATCCTTGCCAGAGTTCGTTTCAACCCTGTCCCTGACAAGCTCCACAATTCAATATATGCTACGTCTCTCTTTTGCTTCAATGTCCCTGCAGCCTGTCCCTGACATGGCTTCCACAGGTTATTATGCAGTCAATTCTCTTTAATTTGAAAATTCCTGTAGCCTGTCCCTGACACAGCTGCACAGATTGAATAAATACTAACTTACTTAATTTTAAGGTCCCAAGGAAACTTGTCCTACCTCACTGAAGCTTCTGCTTCAGGGAAAGACAGGGTAGCAACATCTGCTGAAGGCCATTCCTCTTCCCTGGGCTCTCCCCAGGTACTGCAACCATGGGAACATCCTGGGAAGATCCTTTCCTTTTGCTTGGGGCATTCCTGTTCTGTTCTGCTCAGTGGCATTTAACCTCTTCCCTGCCTGAGCCCTGCCCCTCTGCCACAGCAGAGGGGCAGGGTATCTTTCCTAAGGTGGCTCACTCTCAGCATCAGTGAGGGAGTGCTCTGACGGGAACCCTGCTATACACTACCCACACACTCAAAGACATGCTAGAGGAACCTTCAGCCTTAACTCCTCCTCCCCCCCCCCCCCAAAAAAAAAAACAATTAACCATCATGGAATGAATATTACTTCTAACTGATTAAGTACTGGCTCCAAACGTGCTCTACTCCCAGGCTGCCCCTAGACTAGCCAGTTATTCCTGTTGGGTCCAAAGGAATATTGAAAAGCACTATCTGGTTAAGTGTCACTGAATATCCATATAGCTAGCTCAGCAGGATGTAAATGGGTAGCCTGGTTAAACTCTTCTGAATATTGACCCCCTTAATTTTTAAGTTCCTATATTAAGATGAATTTTCAGCTGAAAATTTATGCTCATAATTTGGCTGAAAATAGAATACAAATTTAGGGGGTCTTTTACTAAGGCACACTAGCATTTTTAGCGCACGCTAAAAATAGGCGTGCACTAAATGCTAGAGACACCAATGTATTCCTATGGGTGTCTCTAGATGGTGCACCTTAGTAAAAGACTCCCTTAGGAACATAGCAGCTCCAGGGTAGATCCAGCAATTTACATGGCCAGGAGAGGCTCCTGATTGTGTGGGCTATCTGGGGATATTCAGTGACAATTAACTAATGCCACCGAATATCCCCTCTACCTATGCCAAAAGCGGCTAGATAGTGGGCAGTCCGGGGATGGAGTTAGGGTGGACTGGAAACTTAGCTCATTAGCAGCAATTTTCAGTCCGTCAAAACAGCTGTTCTAACATTATGCAGCAAGTTAACCAGGCACCAGTCTCAATATTGACCAGTCCCTGTTTAAATATGATATAACATAACATCTGGTCTTATATCCTGCTTACACCTTGCAGTTCAAAATGGGTAAGAGTAACATCAAGAGCCAGAACAATCCTCTGGAAGGACAGTTAAAAAAGAGAGACAAACTCTTTTTGTAGTACAAATTTTTGAAGAGCATTCTTAATATTCTTCCTAAACAGTAGATAAAAATGAGATAACCAAAATGTCCTGGCAAACTCTTCCCAATGACTGGCAGCTTGAAATGCCAGTGTCATTTCAAACATTTTTAGTTTTTTTCTTCTGGGTTGGTGGTGATACCTCAGTGCTGAGAGCCATGCATGCCCTGGGATTGAATATTCAGGGTCAGTAGCGTAGCCAGAGTTTAATTTTTAGATGGGCCTGGAGGTGGACTGGGTGGGCACAGGCCTCGCATTTCCTCTCCACACGCTACCACCTGCCCGCCGCCACCGCCTTTCCTCTCCATCTGCCCGCCGCCGCCACTGCATTTCCTCTCCACCCACTACCCCCCCCCCCCACGACAGCCCCCTGCACATGGTCAGTTCTGGTCATTTTTACTGACCTGAAGCGCCGTTCTCCCTCCAGCACCGGCAATTCCCATAGCCAGCCTTCTGCCAGCGCGCGTCATCAGAACCTCTTCTCAGGTGTGTCCCGCCTACTCTACAACTTCCTGTTTTCCGCAAAGGTGGGACGCAGGAAGTTGCAGAGTAAGCGGGACGTGCCTGAGAAGAGGCCCCGAAGACATGCGCGCTGGCAGAAGGCTGGCTATGGGAATCGCCGGTGCTGGAGGGAGAACGGCGCTTCAGGGCAGTAAAAGTGAGCACACCATGCGGACGGGGAGAGCGGGCAGAAGAGGCTGGGTGGGCCTGGAGCAAAAGTGGCTGGGCCTGGGCCCGTCCAGGCCCACCCGTGGCTACGCCCCTTGAGTCCATGGCCCAAAGCAGCTCACAAGTTCCTCACCACCACAGGCTGAATATCGACCAGTCAGTATTTTTTAATATCAGACCCATAGTTTTTATGAGATAACATGGGAGAGTACAAACTTTGGAAACCCATTTTTAATCCAGAAGACTGCCAGAAAAGAAAATCAGTATAAATATCAATCAGTGCTTTTTTTTTTTTTTTTTAAAGCTCACAAAGAAGTTAAAGAGAACGAGAGTATCTGATAAAAACACGAAGCAAAGCTTGGTACTATCTCAGTAATTGGTTTCATTTCTTTCTTCCTGGCACTCAGAGTTTCCAACTGGTTTCCATTTACAGGAAATGTTTTCTTTTCTTTTTTTTTCAATCATTAGGTTATATTGTATCATATATCATTGATTGCTTTTATGTAAGACTAAGTATTGTTAAGCAGATTTAAGTTTACTCAAGGACACCTGAATGATTTAATTGAACAGATCTTCTAACAGGCTGGTTTCTTGCAGTAGCCAAAGTGAACTGGGATGCTGATTTATCATGTGACAATTTGACCTTTGTCGGCACAATGAGAGGAAACCCGTTCACTGGCCTAACACTGTGCAGCTCTTTTGATTCCTTCCTTTACATGCTCCTCTAATGCTATGTACTTGTACAAAGTTTTCATGAGAATGACATTTTCTTAATTTAGCATTTCTTTATATTCCACCTGACACATCCAAAGCAGACACCAATTTTTAAAAAACATCATTCAAACACACATGTGCAACAGGCAAATAAAATGCAAAAACATACCAGTCCTGTGGCATAGAAACTTAAATAGAGTGAAATATAGCAGTTAAGAGAAGAAGGCAAAGCAGTTTGAAATGTGGAATTCCTTACTCTTCCAAACCCTCAAACTAGCTCTACCCCCAAAACTAACCCTTCCCTCCACACACTTGCCACACAACTGCCTTATGACTCCACAAATTGCTTAATGCCAAAAAAACCTCTCCCAATTACTGCCACAACACCCCACAAACTGCCCCATCCCCCAAAACTACCCCCCCACAACGTCCCCACTACTCTGCATACTTCCCAATCCAGGAAAACTAACCCTGGAACTGACATACCATCCTGTATACTGCCCCCGTCCCCCACACCCAAAAAATATCTCCTGCAACTGCCATACCACCATCACCAAACTGCCCCATCCTCTAAAACTACTACCAGCATTGATGGGAATGAGCATTCCTCTAGAGTGAGATATAGTTCACACTAGAAGCAATGCTGCCTGCTCTATTTTGCCAAGCACCAGATTTTGTGCTTCAAGCCATACATTTTCTTCACCGGCAAAGTGATGGTGAAGACTGCACCAGTCAGGGTCCTTACAGAGTTTTGGGAAAGTAGCCCTCTACTTGGTCTTTTTGCTTGACCATATTGCACTAACCCAGAGCTGAGCATATGCTCACCTGTCCTGCAACCATCTGGGTTCCTCATGACTTTTAAGTATGATTGCATCACTAGGTTTCAGTAGCAATTGTTCTTTGCTGATTCCTGTTGTAATCACACTTTGACTCCTGCGGTACGGGTGGAGATGGAGGAGATTAATTGTAGGGAAAGGTGGTGATGGAATGGATATTAGTGGGTACAAGAGGCTGGTCAGGGATAGGTGAAATTTCTGTCCCTGTGCAACTCTCTAATGCCTCTTCATCCCTACCCTAAACTTCAATCAACAGAGGATTGGTTTCGGCCCTTCTAAATCCTGCTCCTATTCTCACCAATGTCTTTCCTCTTTCTTTGGCACTGATCTAAATTGCATGTGAGGGAGAAGAGAAACACTGGTAACAAGAGGAACAGAGCTGGGGTTAAAAGGAAAAACGATTGCCCTAATCTCCTGCTAGGAATATGAATGTACAAATTTGAAAAAAATTAGACTCAGGATTGCATAAAGCACTGAATACTTTTACACCAACCCTCTTCAGACACCATACCTGGGTTCTACAGCTGTCTACATGCTCTCCTGTGAATCCTAGAGATGAGGCTGACTTTTGCCAACAGAAAATTTAACAAAAGAATGTCGTACTTTGATCCCACTGACATCCTTCTGTCTCGAAGGCTATTCCTAGAGTCAGCACAGTTGCCGATAGTGCTTTTTGATTAAATGTATGCTTTGGGGGAAGGGAAAGGAATTTACTTAGGTCACTTCAGGGCAGTGAAATTACATATACCAGATAAATTGGTCAAATGGAAAACAGTGCTGTAATGGAATTACCAAATTCTTAATAAAACCCTATGATTCTTAAAAATTGCCATAGAGCATGAAATTTGCAACTGCATGGTCATAATACTGCAAAGTTTCTCTGGTTACAATTTTACAAGGCTGATTTTTCTTTTCTAAAGCAGAAGTTGCATTCTGTTGGCTCTAATTACTTTCTGTGTTTATCCAATGGTCATTTTCCTTTTAAATTAGAACGAACTAACCGTGGAAGGAGACATGGAAAATAATGAATGCCTTGAGTGCTCATTTCAAGGTATAATACACAGCCTTTTTCAACGTAGCTGGCATTTGACACCAAATTAAATCCAAAAGTAAAATATTTGCTTGTAAAAAGGAATCTCTTGGCATTAATGCTCATCATTGTTAGCAAAACTACTGAGAGTCTGAAGCTCAAAGCAAACCCGGCTTGCAACGTTTCATTCAGACTGGTTTTTGCCAGTCTAAATGAAACTTCTTTTGCTGCTAATGCACAGAGGCTGTCGGACACTGCTTTACCATGCAGGGACACAGTGACCGAAAGTCTTATGCTAATGAGCTTGCTTGTATTAAAATGAGCTCATTAGCAATTCTATGCAATGCTCAGAACAAAGGTGCACAGAAAACTCCCTGCCTTAACAACTGAAACCTACTAACAGTTTGTGAGATGTCAGAAGGTTTTAGTTGTTAGGGTAGGGTGACTTTTTACAGCCACGCTTGCCTCCTAACTTCTCCTTAGGCGGCGGCAGCAGCAGCCTTTTCTCTCCCCCGCACACTTACCCCGTCGCTTCCTACTTACAGCCACCACCAAAAGTTTTCTTGCTTTACCCCCCCCCCCCCTCCCTTCACTGGACATACGCACAAGAGCTTCATCTACCACACAACTCTTGTGGGCAAGTGCCAGGAAGTTCTAAGTCCTTTACCACCCAATGCTCTGCGCTAACAGCGGGCATAAAATTTGCCTGCTGTTAGTTTTGAACATTGGTTGCTAAAAGAAAATTGGTGCACTCCACTCGAATTTTTCCAGCGCTGTAAAGAACAGCGCCAGAGTTCTGTGCATCTCCCCCCTCAGTATTTAAAATCTTAGCTACCTGGGGGTTAAACAGGGACCTGTTCCCTAGGTCAATCCCAAGTCTCGCACTTGGAAAACAGCTGAATATAATCGAATATATTATCAATTTTATTTGTAAACTTTCACTCTTGGAGAAGAGAGCAAGTGATTTCCTACGATTATCTCCATACTGGAGTTATGCTTTTCTTTGTTAGATGCCTAAAGAAGAGTTAGTATTTTGATGTCCAGGACAAAGGTACATGTTCTTAGCACCTGATCCAAGCTTCAGCTTCATAGGGGAGAGAAAAGGAGAGGGCCCACCTGGGAACCTACAGGAGAGGAGAAACAGGAGGAAAAGGCAAAGGAGAACTCTGAGTCCCAAGACTTTGAAAAACTTGTCTTGTATATTGCTGTTCCTCGAAGTAAGCACTGTGTGATATTTTATTTTGAGAATGTTTTATTTGAAATTGTTATTTTTGTAATTTTGCTCTTTTTGCTTCTCCTGTTTTTGCTCAGTTTAGACTTTGATCAAAGTCTTTCTATGGACCTTTAATTTTCTTTTAGGTAATTCTGGGGTCCTTTTACTAAGCTGTGAAAAAAAGGGCCCTGCAGTAGCGGCAGGGGCCATTTTCCCAGTGCACCAGGGCCCTTTTTACCACAGCCCCCCCCCCCCCCCAAAAAAAAATGGCCATGCGGTAAGATAACTCTTACCGCATGGCCATGCAGTGGGGAGCACTTTCCGCCACCCATTGAAGTGGTGGTGAGGGCTCCTGAGGTACAGTAACCCAGCGGTAACTGGGTAGCACACAGTGATGCCCGATTACTGCCGGGTTAACACTGCGCTGGACAAAAACAAATTTACAGGGAGTACCAGAAATGGCACACGCTCAACCCAGAACTACCAGCTAGCGGCCATGTTGACGAGGCAGTAGTTCAGTTTTAGCATGCGGTAAGCCCGCATTGGGCTTACCGCTGCTTTGTAAAAGGGCCCCTCTGTTTGCTGTCCATCTTTCCCTCATTTTAAAGTGACAATCACCCTTATACATTTTCTTTTGTGCAACACTTCCAGAGCTACCCTCACTCCCTTTAGCGAAAGGTCAGCTACAATTTATACCTTGAATACTAAGCAGCATTAGTCACATCACTACTACCTAGAAACTGGCATGCGAACCAACATTCCAGTTCAGTCATGTGTTAAGCTCTTATCGAGTCAAAGTGGTTCTGTTTCATTTCAGCTCTGTTCTCATGTTTAGACAACTCGAGGTGATGCTTGAAAGTACACACACAGGAAGTTGGTTGGCCCACATCATCTTGACCTAAAATCAACTTGTTTGATTCAATGCACTGTATAATACTGTACTTCATTTTTGTTTTTGAATAGAATCAAAAACGGAATCAGATAAAAGATAAGCTATTAGATACGGAGATAGAGACAATCAAATTTGGCTCTAGTAGTACAATGACATTCCAATGGCATTACAAGGCTCTGCTCATAATCTTAAAATGATGGCAGAAACACATCGAACTTACTCAGCGGCCAATGCACAAAAGTCCCCGTAAAGCACCACATGCTATTTCCACCTTGATAAAAATGGCTGAGGTGGAAATAGCGGGCGATGCTGAAAAAAAATGGATGCAAATGAGCTGCTTGCAAAAAGAGCAGGCAGCTCGGAAGGGGGGAAGGCAATCGCTAAGCTGAGCATGCACAGAACACTCATCACTAAGTGTGTCTGCTCTGCACATGCACAGAGCAGCGTGTGCTACCCACGGCTTTCATACACCTATACATGCTGCGTGTATGAAAGCCATGTGTAGCTTTTTTTTTCCTTTTCCATTTCTTTCCCAGTCCCCATTCTGCCCCAAGGGTCCAGCTGTATTCCTCCAACTCCAGCATCACCTCCAGCTCCGGCATATGTGTCAGTGAGGCTGCAGGCAGAAGCCGCTAATCCTGGGAACAGCACTGGAAAACAGGCTCTCCCCACTGCAAACCTTAAGTATCTGAGCTCCCCACACTCCTGGAGCATAGGGGTCCTGGGACAGTGATGAGCAGCCCATTCGTGTTACATGACAGTGCTAGCCAGAATGATGCCTATGAGAGCCCCCTAGGAGAGGGGAAGTTGAAGAATGAGATAAAGGGGAAGCAGACCGTTTGTTGAAGAGACTGAACAGGCTGGTAGCACAGGAGCAATAGCAGAAAGACTAGTGATGAAAAGCTGCTTACAGCTGCTCCAGACCTCCTGGTAAATGTTGCTCGCTAAAGATAGGCAGCCCTTGCTGTGCCTCACTCATAAACGGCTGTGAATGGGCTGTGTCGGCATTAGCACGCAGCTTAATAAACAGGGGATAGATTTCCTAATATACAACCTCATCATTGCACTTAAATCTTGCTTTAAAAAAACCCATAACCAACAAGGATGCTCTCTCTATCACTTCAACTGTAGAGGTTTCTAAAAAGGCAGATTATTTAAGTCCAAATCTGTATTTTTCTTTTCCCCTTCAATATTCTTAGTTAAAAGTTCTTTTTCCTCAAATCCGGCTTCTTTGCTTGCAGCAGTTTCACCAGGCAATTTACTTGAAGAATTGGGGAAATGATAGACCCCATTAACCAGAGGAATATATTCAGAGGAATAATGCAAAATGTCAATCAAATACTTCTTAAAAGCATCACCTGGAGTCATACCTGCAAACTTAGGGAAATTCAGCAAACACACATTTAAGCGACGATTATAATTCTCAAAATGTTCCATCTTTTTGTGGATCAGAATATTATCCTTCACCAAAGAAGCTGTTAGAACTTGCACAAATTTAATATCCTTTGTAACCTGTTGAATGTGCATTGAAAAATCTGACTTGACAGTCTCCACATTTAGATAAAACATCGATCATACTCACAAGCATAGACAAGTCAGCTGAAGACTTGGTTAAAGAGACATCCATTCACTGTAGCATCTGCCACACAGGTTCCAAGGTTACCCCACCGGGGCTGACAGATGTAAAGTCACCTCGACCAGGGGGAATCCCAGCAGTGATGGAACCTTGAAGGCAGACCACCTCTTGTGACTTCCTGGCAGCTCAGCATCCAGGTCAGTCGCGGTCAAGCCCTTTGACTTCATCAGACAGAAATGTGGGTTACAGAACAGAGGAGACAAAGAGGTTTCCAGGCTCAAGTTCTCAGTCTCTCCCATGCCAATGGGAACAGCAAGCTCTCCAACTTCATCATTCGCAGGGGACTCAGTTGTGTATCGAACGATGAACTGCCGCACTGGGGTGGATGTATAGGTCACAGAGGCAGTGACCTTTAACACTCCTTTTTGCTTCACATATAGGTAAGTGGAAAAGAAGGCAAAACAAATGCTAAGCTTTAGCCCTCTCAAAGAACACCACCAGCAAACATGCTGCCATCTTGGCTCCACCCCCATATGGCAGATAAATGGCTTTTAATATTGGGTCTTAAGTTTGTTCTGAGGCAATAGGGGTGAAGTGACTTGTCAAAGGAGCATCAGTGGCTTACTTAGCTCTCTGCTCACTGTTCTAACCACTGGGCTACAGCCCTACCCAAATCATATATGGTTCTTTACAATGCCATCTTTGGAGCCAAGGGTCACCAAAATGGACAAAACCTTTCCCATGAAATGAGCAAGAGGAGTCACCCAATTTATGATAGTTACAGTGCTGGAGATCTGAGTGAGAGACACAGTTAATTACAACTTATAACAGATATTCAGGAGGAGAAGCAAAAAGTACCTGTATATAATATATAAACCGCTTTGATTGTAACCACAGAAAGGCGGTATATCAAACTACATGGGGCCACAGAAATAAGAATGGTCTAGTGTCCTAGAACTGTGGTAGTCTGTGGAAACCACAGGCGCAAGAAGACCTGCCTGTGGTTCATGCTAGTTAGATGAGTTACATCAGGAACAACTTCACTAAGAACTATCTTGCCTGGGAGCTGTACTGACGATGCGCTGATTAGTATAATTGCATCCGGCAGCACTTCTCTCTCTACGATACTGTTCACCATTGAATAGATGACAGGAACCTGTCTATAAAAGGAAGGAGATTGCAGTAAACTAAATAGATTTTCTGTATCTATGCATTAAACTGAAATCACGTCTCCACTGAATGAAATACCACACTATAATCAAGGTTCACACTCAATAACTAGTTGTACCAATCTAATCATGCACATTATAAACAATTGTTTTACATGTTATAAATACCTTTATTAATTCACATAAATATTATAACAACACCTATTTTTATCACATTGTTTTAAAATCCAATCAACTCCTTCCAAACATACACACACATCCTAATTTCTCATACATACCCATAAACCACATATAAATAACAATACATAAACCAGGATTATTGTTACAGTGGATTCTCAGTACTGAACAGCCAACATGCTGCTATAATGTTCTGATGTCACCAATAGAGATCAATAATGTTATGTTTTTTCACACCTCCATTGTCTTTTCAAAGCCAAAGTGAACCGTTATAAAACGGCATTAAATATAAGTGTCTCTGTCGATCATCTCATCAAAACCTCAACTCCTCGTATCAAATATTGTCCACTTTCCAGATATAATCCTGTTATTAACTTCCCCAAACGAAGGGTATCTTGTGCTGAGCAGTCAAGTGATCACAAAAGGACCCGACATGATCATGTTTCGCTCTTGTCAAGGGCAGGACACAGGGAGAGAAGGCCCGAAGGGAAGCGATGTGCCGCTGCGCTTTCACACGGAGGTGAGTGCTGCCGATTGGAATGCAGGGGCCCGGTGGCAGACGGAGGGGGGCTGTCGATGGGGCTGGGGGTGGACGGGTGGAGACTGATGACTACGGTGCCAGCAGCCTGAGTAGCGATTGGGTGGGTGGCAGTGGTGGCCTCAGGGGGGGAGGCGGATGTGGCCTCAGGGGGGCAGCAACGGCAGCAGGGCCTGACTCAGTCTCTCGGCGTCCCTGGTTGTTCCCCCACTTCTTGGTTCCTGAACAAGCTGCTCCATAAAGCAGTTCTTGATTTCACCTAGGGATTTTACCTCCCTAGCAGGCCCTGATGCTACATTTACCCAGTCAATATCAGAGAAATTGAAATCACCCATTATTATTGTGTTCCCCAGTTTGTTAGCCTCCCTAATCTCAGATAACTTTTCTGCATCTGTCTGTTCATCCTGGCCAGGTGGATGGTAGTACACTCCTGTCACTATCCTTTTTCCCTTTACACGTGGAATTTCTGTCCATAGGGATTCCAAGATGTTTTTTGTCCTGCAGAATTTTTAGTCTCCTCGATTCAAGGCCCTTCTTAAATTATAATGTTACTCTCTATCTTTTCATTTAGCTCAATATATTCTAACTTTCCCATCTTATTTCATAGACTTCTTGGCATTTGCAGACAGACATTTCAAACAATGTTTGATGTTCCTATTTACAACTTGCTCAGGAGTTGACAGTGATAATTTGCAGTCTTGAAAATCTGACTGCTCTTTATTTAAAGATATTTAAAGACACCTAGTATATAGCAAGGGAGCATTCTTTTCAACATATTCCAGTATTCATTTCAATTCAAGATCAGTAAGAATCAAATATCATTCTATTACAGATCTTAGGGCCCCTTTTACCAAGCTGCGGCAAAAGGGGGCCAGCGCTGGCATCGGTGCATGTTTTACACACACGCTGAGGCACCCTTTTATGCAGCTGGTAAAACGGAAGTCTCGACTTCCCGCAGGAAATGGCCATGTGGCAAGTAAAGCACCTGCTGCGCAGCCATTTTGGGGAGGGGGAGCCCTTAGCACCACCCATTGGTAACTATAACTACATGATGCAACGTTTCACATTAGGAGTCACTGCCCAGGAAAAGGATAAAGGTATCATCATTGCTAATACATTGAAACCCTCTACTCAGTGAGCAGCGGTGGCTAAGAAAGCAAATAGAATGTTAGAAATCATTAGGAAACGAATGGAAAACAAAAATGAGAATGCTATAATACATTTGTATTGGTCTGTGGTGCAAATGCAGCTCGAATACTATGTACAGTTCTGGTCACCACATCTCAAAAAAGATAGTGGAATTAGAGAAGGTACAGAGAAGGGTGGCAAAAATGATAAAGAACATAAGAGTACCCATACTGGGTCAGACCAATGGTCCATCCAGCCCAATATCCTGTTTTCCAAACAGTGGCCAAGCCAGGTCACAAGTACCTGGCAGAACCCAAATCATGGCAACACTCCATACTACAAATCCCAGGGCAAACAGTTGCTTCCCATGTCTGTGGTGTGGGCTCTTCAGCTTGCAGATGAGACAGATGGGGACATTTGATAGAAGTCTATAAAATACTGAGTAGAGTGGAACGGGTAGACATGAATTGCTTGTTTACTCTTTCCAAAAATACTAGGACTAGGGGGCACGTAATGAAGCTACTAAGTAGTACATTTAAAACAAATGGGAGAAAATATTTCTTCATTCAACGTGTAATTAAATTCTGGAATTCAATGCCAGAGAATGTGGTAAAAGCAGTTAGCTTAGCAGGATTAAAAAAAAGATTTATGGAATTTCCTAAAGGAAAAGTTCATATGCCATTATTAAGATGGGCTTAGGAAAATCCACTGTTTACTTCCAGGACAAGCAGCATAAAATCTGTTTTACTGTTCTGGCATCTTGCCAGGTACTTGTGACCTGGATTGGCCACTGTTGGAAACAGGATACTGAGCTTGATGGACCTTTGGTCTGACCAAGTATGGCAACGCTTATGTTCTTAACTAAGGATATTGTAGAGTTTACTGGTGAATGGACTCTAGCTGACGATTTATTTTATTTATTAATTAGGATTTATTTACCGCCTTTTTGAAGGAGTTCACTCAAGGCGGTGTACAGTAAGATGAGGCCTGCTTGACCCAGTTAGATGAATCAGCAATCTTTTGAATAAAAATTATTTTTTTTCATTCTTCTTTCAATTTTCAGGAATTGTTTGGAGAACTGACTTTATTGATTTTTATACATACACATCTGTATGAGGTAAAAGAGAAGTCAGCCAATGTCTTCCATAAATACCACAGACTCTAGGCTCAGCAAATGCCAAAAAAATTATTATTTTATTACAAATGTTAAAAATAAAGCTAAATATCTGTTTCAGAGACCAAAAGGCATGGAGAAGACTGTTTCTGATGATTCACATATGTGTTATCTCTCAAAAGAAGAACACCAGCAGAATCATGTTTATGTTTATTTACACTTGATGAATCACCTTTTACAAAATAGTTTAAAAATATGGGAAAAGAAAAAGAAACACCAAAAAATATATAGAAAACAATCACACCAAAGAAGGTAAAATAGCTACGTAAGTACTACATTCTCTTCAAGTACAACTGGGTCACTAACACAGAGACACACTAAATGATAGCGAAGAAATAAGTCTTCAGAGCTATCTTAAAGTTCTTTAACAAAGGCTCAACTCATATACAAAGGAAGATTATTCCACAAAAAAGGGGCCAGGAAATAAAAAGCACTTTTTCTTATAATTTCATAGTACGCCTGCCTAGGATTAGACAAAACAAGTCTATGGTCATGAAGCGAGTGCAGACAACATGCATGAGTGTAAGAAATACTTTTAAAACAAATAGGAGGAACTATTTTTCATTTAACAAATAGTTAATCTCTGGAACTCTTTGCTAAAGGATGTGGTAACAGCAGTTAGTGTATCTGGGTTTAAAAAGGGGTTGGACAAATTCCTGGAGGAAAAGTCCATAGTCTGCTATCGAGACAGACATGGGAAGCAACTGTTTGCCTTGGGATTTGTAGTATGGAGTGTTGCCAAGATTTCGGTTCTGCCAGGTACTTGTGACCTGGCTTGGCCACTGTTTGGAAAACAGGATACTGGGCTGGATGGACCATTGGTCTGACCCAGTATGGCTACTCGTATGTTCTTTGTAAATAGTCAGTGATGCCAAGTAGTCAGGTATAATGTGCAATGTTATCACAAGATCATTTATCTATTCACTGGACTTCTGCAATTGACATCCTATCTTTTTTTTAAATCTGAAACAAAAGATTAACTTTATGGTTGTTGGTATGCCTGTTTTGCATTGCAAGAGTGTGAACTGGTTTTTTTTTTATTTTCTTTCACCACTGTATTGTTGTAGTGGTAATGATTCCTTGCTTTCACTCCTACACCCTCTCCATTTCTTGACTCTTGTGTTAAAACTCACTTTTGAACTTCATTGCCTTTAATTCTCACCAATGACATATATCCAGTTGTCACATATAAGCTCTTGGATAAACGAGTCTGTCAAGATTACTCCTTTTATATCATCTTCAACATGTGTTTCTCCTATGACAATGTAGGCTTTCACCCATTAAGTCCCTATAGCAAGCAATCATTAAAACAAATGAAACCCACATGCACTCCCTGCTCTTTAGCTAATATTTACCTATACAGATATCACACCTGGAGGGGCATTTTTGATATGACATCTAAATCTGATTTTGGATGTTTTGCAGAAAACATCCAAAAATCCAGTAGTGATCATGGCCATTTTCAAACCAGAAAAACGTCCCATTTTTTTGTTTCAAAAATGGCCATTTGCTAGATGTTATTGTGCTTAGTGTGTCTATCTTTTTGGACCACTTTTCAAAAAAAACATCCAAGGGAAAAATGCACAAAAGCAAATTGTTAGGATGTATGGGGGGGGGGAGGATTCTTAGTAGAGTGGCGACACATCACAGCAGAACAGTGGGGTACCCTGGGGGGGGGGGGGCGCTGCAGTGAACTTCACATAAAAAGTCCCAGGTACACATCTCATTGTTACCCCCTTATATTGTATGGTGAACCCTCCAAAACCCACCAAAAACCTACTGTTGGGAGGCGGGGATAGTGCTGGGCAGATTTATATGGTCTGTGCCAGGGCTGGTGGTTGGGAGGCAGGGATAATGCTGGGCAGACTTATACGGTCTGTGCCAGAGCCGGTGGTGGGAGGCGGGGCTGGTGGTTGGGAGGTGGGGATAGTGCTGGGCAGACTTATACGGTCTGTGCCAGAGCCGGTGGTGGGAGGCGGGGCTGGTGGTTGGGCGGTGGGGATAGTGCTGGGCAGACTTATACGGTCTGTGCCCTGAAGAGGACAGGTACAAATCAAGGTAGGGTGTACACAAAAAGTAGCACATATGAGTTTATCTTGTTGGGCAGACTGGATGGACCGTACAGGTCTTTTTCTGCTGGCATCTACTATGTTACTATGTAAATGATTCCTGCCCTTTCTGATGAAGTCAGATCAAAAACATTCCAGGAACTCTGTAAACTCATTTGTGTAAAAAGTACGTTTTAGTAGATTCAAACCAGTGCCATGGAATAGTTTTGCTTATATAACCAACCCAACCAATCAGTGAAGGCTTGCTTTTGATCCACATATCAAATATATTGTACCATAAACAGCAGAGTAAAAAGAAACCCTACTTTTCATGTCACACAGACAAAGCTCTATTACTAATTATATTACACAGATTCCATTTTGCAGATATACATTATATACACATATACATATAAGTACACAAGTAACAAGGTTTCATGCAAAATGAATGCAACCTACTTTCTGAAGGAAATATTCAGGTATTTCCATGACTACAGGTAGATGAAAAATAAACTACAGCCAGGACACTAAATGCAAAAGTTATGGGGGAGGGGAAAAGCTAGAGAAACAAAGGCAAGGCTATCCTCATAAACGGTTAAAATATCAACATACAAAAGACGCATACAAATAAAAATAAATATTATGCTAACCATAAAAATTAAGCTGTAATCTAGGTCCAGTGAAAAAGAGCTATTTAACTGCCAATGGATTCATCAAATAAAGTCCACATCGGTTTCTGAATAGGTCTTTATGCACGTCTACTCATTGTTGTAGAAATTATCCGAAGGGAATGCCACTTTTATAGGAATTTCTCCACTCAGCACTGTCTTGCGATGCATTAGAAAGTCTACTGCACTTCTTCAAGCGACTGCCTATATACAACACCTTTATAAATGCTGACCCTTTAGAAATGCAGATTGCACTAAATGACCCCTACCTCTAATCCAGCTATATTCCTGACCTTTATCTGTACTGATAATTGGCTACTACACTTATGCATTGGGAAGAAGAGTCGGTTTTCTGACACATGAAGTCGTGAACCCACGTTTAAAAATGCACGCAAAACGTGGAGTTACAAGGCTGTTGTGATCTTTTCTGTGACACGTTACTGTTACTTCTTGTACTTGTTCCACGAATGTAGAACAGCAGAGAAATCATTTGATTTTAGAATCGCTGCAGACTCCTGTGCAGACACTCCGAAGTAAGAAAGCTGCACTGTATCACTTTAAAGAATTGTATTGTAGAATTATAGTAATGCTACATGTAAAAATGTTGACATTACAGTCCGGGCTAAGGTGTTTTTAAATCCCTAATTTTACCGGTATGACTAAACTCCCCAAGTTCCTGTATTTTAAAACAGGCTCGCACGGGATTCTCTAGCCTAATCGGTCGGGCTCCATCCTCACGGGGTTAAGTTTACTGATAAGAGAGTCTGATAGTCTTTGTGGCAAAAGAAAGACATATCACAAACAAACATCCTGGGATATCTGATAAGACGAAAGCGATTGTCAAAGATTCACAGATTCAGGAATGCCAAAACCATACATACAAAACAGGCAGAAGTCTGAGAGCAATTAAATTAACATAAACGTCTAGCTGTCAGTAAGCCTAGTTACAATTACCAGAACAGGACTGTCTTCTGAACGTTGCTGGTTCTCCCCTGACACCTTCGAGCAGCAGATATCCTGTCCCTTACCTGCGTCTCCATTTTCCCCGATTCCGTTGTGTGAGTTCTGATGAGGCGCAAAAACTTAGATTGTGTAGCTGTCCCAAGCAGACCGCTCTCTCTCTCTCTCTTTGGCTTGTGCACTTTCTCGGAGGAATCAGCTGAAATGCAGCTGGACTCAAGAAGCTGAGCTCTGTCCAGCCTACTGAACACTCCCACGCTCCAGGGTGTGTGTGTGTGTGTGTGTTTGTGCACCTCTCTGGCACAGAGCTACCCGAGGGGACTTCAGACCAACAGGTTTCCTTACAAAGGTAAACATAAAGTGTAGTTCCTCAAAGAGCAGGTCTCTGGAACTAACTAGGAAAGTTAATTCCACAAAACCCAAAGTATGAGTCAGCCACCTTAGCTAAGTATTCAACTGGTATGCTCTATCGATGGAAAAACTTACTTTTGTTAATTAAGATTTATTCTCTTACAGAACATGTGAAATAAAATGTTTACAATTTTTTTTTGTTACATTTTCACAGCAATTTAGTGTCTTAAGGGGCTCATTTTCGAAAGAGAAAAACGTCCGAAAACCGTCACAAAAAAAAAAAAAAAACAGCATTTGAACTTAGTTCTTCTCAAAACATCCAAATCAGTATTTTCTAAATCTATTTTGCAAATGTTTATCTATGCAATTTGTCTGCAGGCATCCAGATTACAAGACGGTGTGTTGGGGTGTTTTGGGGGCAGAATTAGGGCAGACTTAGGGCGTTCCTAACGATTTCTGGCCATAATGGAACAAAACAAAAATGTCTATGGTTAAAAATTTGATCTAGACCTGTTTTAAGAATCAATAAGGAACAAAAAGGTGCCCTAAATGACCACTGGATGACCCCCTACTCTCCAAAGGTCACTGACCCCCTCCCACCTCCCAAATAGTACTCACCTGCCTCTATGACAGCTTCTATTACAGCAGCAAGCAGGTCCCTGGACTAGTGTAGTGGTCGATGCAGTGCACTGTAGAGAGGGGGTCTCAGGCCCATACCTCCCTCTACATGTCACACTTGTGGTGGAAAGTGTGAGCCCTCCAAAACTCACCAAAACCCTACTGTACTGACATATAGGTTGATGCCTGCAGCCAAGTGGAGGAGTGGCCTAGTGGTTAGGGTGGTGGACTTTGGTCCTGAGGAACTGAGTTCAATTCCCACTCCAGGCACAGGCAGCTCCTTGTGACTCTGGGCAAGTCACTTAACCCTCTATTGCCCCATGTAAGCCACATTGAGCCTGCCATGAGTGGGAAAGCACGGGGTACAAATGTAACAAAATAAATAAAAAATAAGGGCAATTGTAGTGCCTATAGGTGGCAGTAGGTTTTGGAGGGCTCAACGGACATGATAAGGGGGTAATGGTGAGATGTGTACCTGGGAGTTTTTATATGAAATCCACAGCAATGCCACCTAGGGTGCCCCATTGCTCACCTTGGATGTTTGTGTCACCAGTCTACTAAGATTGCTGGCTCCTCCTACATCCCAATGGCTTGATTTTGCGCACTTTGACTTTGTTTTTTGAAAATGGGACAAAAAGGTAGCACACAGAGCACAAAAACATCTAGCATGTGGCTATTTTCAAAAAAAGATAGATGTTTTGCTGTTTCAAAAATGACTCGCATTTCCTATTCAGATTTGGGACATTTTGCACAAAACATCCAAAGTCCAACTTAGACATATCAAAAATGTCCCTCATAGGGTGTTTTCAAGCAAAGGTGCTTAGTCTAGAAATTTGTGGAAAGTATGCACATCTCTCCCTTACACTAAAGACCCATGTCACTAAGGAATAACAAAGAAAAATAGAAATGATGTCAGATAAAGACCATAGGACAATCCAGTGCATGTTTTCTGGCAGAAGAGGTGCCAGTACTCAAATGCCAGGCCATCTTTCAGGAGTGGGGTGATCACTGAGGTACCTATCCCACAATAGCCAGGCCCCCTGCAGAGTCACAAAATCTATGAAAAAGCGGAATTGGTGTGCAGAGCCTGGGCTCTTTCAATAATACTTAAAGACGGGTTAATTTTACCATGCAATGGGAAAGGTGCTGGTATTCAGCACCCCTGAGTATCCCCTGTTAAGAAGCCCTGGGCCTATCCATTCTGCCCACCCATACCATCCACTATGCCTTCCTCTTCCTTAAAGATCCTGCAATCCTTTTTTTTTCCTCTTTAAACATTTTTATTTATTCAAATATCTCTGCAACAATCAATTTCTCAAAGAGCACATCCTGCTCACATTTGCCCTTGCAAAGGATCATAAACATTTAACTACTACGTCTGATACTAACTTATCCATATGTCTACTACTACAAAACTCATGCCATCAAAATCATCCCCTAATCAGCATCTCCAGAACAACTAAACCACATACCGCTTACACACAACATCCCCTCCCCCTCCCCCAGCCAACTCTAGCCCCCTCCAACCCCTCCTCAAATTGAAAATATCCCCCAATCCTTTGGGCACTCACACTCCCCTTCCCCCTCCCCTCCCCCTCCCCCACCCCCTCCTTTAATCCTCCACCAACCTAAATAGTTGGCAATCGTTGTTGTAAACGAGCCCATCCTCCCTTATATCGAAATGCCCCCTCCCTCCCGAAAGCTGATCCTGGGCTAGATTCAATAAATGGTGCGCAAATTTGGGCACTTGGGAAACATCAGCATTATTCTATAAAGGCACTCTGGAACGATCACCCTAAAATAAGGCACCAGGACTTACACCTGCTGAAACCAGGGGCGTAGCCAGACTTCGGCGGGAGGGGGATCCAGAGCCCAAGGTGAGGGTGACCGCCGACCCCCCCCTTGCCATTTTTGACTCCCCCCCCTGCTGCCGCCACCAACAACAACTTTGACCCCCCCTGCCGATGACCCTCTCGACCCCCCTCCCGCTGCCAACCCTCCCCCACTGCCGCCATCGCCTACCTTTGCTGGCGGGGGACCCCAACCCTCGCCAGCCAAGGTCCTCTTCATCTCGCGCAAGGCTTTGTTCTGTTTCTGTGAGTCTGACGTCCTGCACATACAACATGCAGGACATCAGACTCAGAAACAGAACAAAGCCTTGCACCGGAAGAAGAGGACCTCGGTTGGCGGGGGTTGGGGTCCCCTCCCAGCAAAGGTAGGCGACGGTGATGGCAGGCTGGCGGCGGGAGGGGGGTTGAGAGGGTTGTCAGCAGGGGGGTCCAGGGCCAAATCTACGGGGGCCCAGGCCCCCGTGGCCCTACGTAGCTACTCCACTGGCTGAAACTAGGTGTAAATCCTAGTGCACAAGTTGGGTGCACGTCCCCCCAATTCTGTAACACTGCGCATAACGTTTGGGAATACCCATGCCCCTCCATGGCCACACCCCCTTTTGGGTTGTGCACGAGAGAATATAGGCATAGTCCTTTATAGAATCGCTTATAGGCAGTTGCGCACGCAACTCCAAATGAGTGCCAATTAACATCAATAATTGACTGTTAGCAACCAATTATTGTTAATGGCTCATTAACTAGTTCAGGGGTCCTTTTACTAAGGTGCACTAATGATTAGCACACACTAAATAAGATGCCTAGAGGAATATAGGGGGAGATTATATATATGGCACCTGGAAAATCCTCATGGAAATCATTTTCACTTAAGATTTAAATGCAGTATATAGAATACACTTAGTTGATAACCCAGCACCTAAAACTACGCAAATCCATGTAAGCCAATGAAAATGTGGCGTAAATCCCTGCATGTGTAGATTTATGTGGACTGGGCCATATTCTATAACAATGCATGAAAATTTTGGAACACCAACGAAACACCCATTTCCCTGCCCATAACCACGCCTCTTTTTGGATGTGCACATCATTTCAGTGCCGCTTTTTTTGGGCACTGTATTTTGAGCACCATTTACTGAATCCAACACATAAGGGTCTGACTAAATGCTGCTGCAGTGATACAAAAATTACATGCATCATTGAAATGGATAACTGGCACGATTCCAAACACAACTTTCAGATTCATCAGAGAGGGGCCCTCTGAGCTGACCTTCACATTTGTTGGAGGAGGAAACCCAAATTCTGAGTGTTAACAACCAAAATACCTTGTTGATCACACTGCACACATTTCTAGACATGGGGGAGGGAGGAGGATTGGTGGATGTGATGATGTAAACTCTAGAGAAAAGAGTTCAACCAGAGACTTAAAACCAATCCCCATACTAGGAGCGGGGGTGGGGGGTGCCATACATTTTTCTTTTAGATTGCATTTCAAAATTGTTTTGCATTTTCTTCCTGTTTCCTATGAGAAGACCATACTTGATAGGCCTTTTTTATGGTCCAGTTTCAATCTGACCATCTATATAACTATGCAGCTGTTGACTGCCTGTTGAAAGGAGATCAGCTAGGTCTCAGGCAAAGCACTCAAACACGCCACCCAACAGCTGTGCTGATGGACCAACCCAGATCTGCAGTTTCACTGCTATGCTAGGTATTGATTCAATATTTTTTCTTCACATTTCAGATTTCAAATGTATTTGATATACTACTGTGAATAATAATACTTATCTAAGCAGTTTACAATCATTTTAAGGATATATAGAGGGAGAATAATTTGGTTGGGAGGCCTAGTCACGAGGAATGATTATAAGAGGTGCAAATTTTACCTAAGATACAGAAGGAAAGGAAGAAAGTGCATTAATAAAACAACAGACAGGGACGAATAGGGGTGAGCGACTCCTCTGAAGGGCTACGCCTACCTCAGGAGGGAACAGGTAATAAATCAGCCAGTGGGAAAGGCCTGTTTAAAGTGACCTTATTTAAGAGACTTCAAACCATTCAAAATGCAGCAATCAGACTAGTCTTCGGGCTATTAAAATTTCGCAGTATCTCCCCTTTCTACATCAAACTACACTTACTGCCCATAGAGAGTTCTTGGCATGTTTCCTTTTTAAAACACTACAAGGGATGATCCTAGCTATTTGCTAGCTCATTTCTGCTTCCCAACCTCTACCAGAACTAGGAGACAGGAAGCTGCTAATTTTTTCACTTTTCCTTCATCTAAGGGTAAGAAGAGACTATCACTCTTCGACAAATCTCTTGCCATAAAATTAGATCTCTGCCTGTCTCCAAAGCAACCAATGTAATTCTCAGAGGAATATTCTGATTTTTATATCCCTTTAAGATGTTTGTAAACCGCTTAGAACTGAAAAGGTGTTAGTGGGATATAAGCCCAAATATAATGTAATATTTTAGTATTAATGGTAGTTTTATGTTTTACCTGTTTTGTTTCAGCATATGGCCTATTGATGTAACCTAGTCCACCAGTAACTAAATTCCTGTTATTGTTATGTTCATGTTGTTTTGTTCCCCCTTTTAATGATTGTAAACCACATAGTTCCTATGACATAGGTGGTATAATACATACTAATAAAATAAATAAATGTATACCTCCAAAATTATCCATGTATTTAGTTTAGTTTATTCCAAAATATCATACACTGCCTTACACCTGGACAGCACCAGAGCAGTTTACAATACATTAATGATAGAGGAAATATAGCATAGCTTATGTTAAAAAAAAAGAAACGCACAAGATTCAGGCAGTCTGCTAACTCTACTCTATCAACTATCTATTCCATTGTAGGCCAGGCACAAGTAAAGGGAAATGGGGCTCCAATGGGATGGTGCTAAAAAAATAGCTTAGTGACATGTGCTCTGAAGTCGAGCAACCAATGGTGGGTGAATAACGAGAAGGTTCTCATTCTGTGATCAATAGGGTCTAGCCATTACAAACGGGGTAAGCATTTGGGCCAAGCAGTCTGATAATCCAGAGGGGAAGCATTTAATGAACCATAAATTAAGATTTTGCACTTGGTTCTGTAAGTGATTGGAAGCAAATGTTTAGGGGGCAAGAAATGGTGTCATATGGTCAAATTTATGAGAATGGGTAAAGAGTTTTCTGTATTCTGAAGAATTTGAAGTCTCTTTAGTGTAGAAATCTTAAGTGCATCTAAAGAGAATTAATATAATCCATATAGTTCAATGGTAATGCATGAATCAAGGTTTGTAGAGCTGATGTGTCAAGATAGGATCCAGAAAAACAATAAGAGACCAGTGTTTTAGCCAAATGCTTATTCAGCCTAAATGTTTAACAAAAATATCTTATAATAAGCACTTGAAATATACTTTTTAAATATGTGAGAGAAGCCCGCAGACTCATTCATCATCATAATAGGGTCCATCCAGACAGACCTTTACAGATTAAATCACTTTTTTATCGTTCACAGGGCTTCTCCATGCACCAACACAAAAATATAAAGAGGCCCTTTTAGTAAACTGCACTAAAACATGGCCAGCGCTATCCCCAGTGCGGGGCTTTCATGCATACTGAGGCCACTTTTAGCATGGCATTTTCCTTACTAATGTTCCAATTAGTGCATGGCCATTAGCACGTGAGCACTTAGCAACACCTATTTTCTAAGCAGCAAGAGGTACATGCTAATTATGTACTAATCGATTAGCATGCAGAGTTGTAGCTGCGCTAACTGGTTAGCGCAGTACATGCCTACTCTCTACCCTGAGACACACCCACAGTGCTAAAAAATAAATTCTATTTTTAGCATGTGGGACACGCTCGCCGATTCCAAAACTACCACAGGATGCCTAAGCGCGCCCCGTGATAGAGCTTTTTCATCTGTGGTAAGCACGCATTACTGCTTACTGCAGCTTAGTTAAAGGCCCCCAAATTGTGCTACAATGTGCTAAAGTTGTCTGATAAACCATAAGGTGCAGTTAAATACATGTGAGACCAATACATGTGAGATCTCTTTCAATACTGTTGGAAAGTCTCAATAAAAGTTTCCATATTATATCTCTGTTATTTGAATTTCAGTGCTGTTAAATGTGTATATTTTTTGATCCTGTTTTATGGTAGTCTTATTATTAGGTTTCAGTTTGCTGTTTTCAGGTTTTCCTCTTTCATTGTATTTATGTTTATACTTGTACATTTTATTATTGTTATGCTGTCGGCAAACTTGTAGGTTTGATGTTAAACTGTACACCACCTTGGGTGAATCTCTTCATAAAGGCGGTTAATGAATCCCAATAAATAAATAAGTCACATATGGCTACCAGTACTTTCTATCTGATCTTCAAGGCCCTTAAGGGAAATGGCCCTGATTACTTGAAGAACAGGATCACCCTCTACACACCTCGAAGGAAACTAAGGTCTTCCCAAGGAGTATCACTAACCATACCCTCTTCAAGAGACAATACCCGTTGTGATAACTGCAGATGAGCCTTCTCCGTAGTAGTCCCCCAAACTCTGGAATGGTCTCCCTGAAAGGCTCCGCTCAACATAAGACTACCTCTACTTCAGAAAGCAGGTGAAAACTTGACTTTTCAACCAGGCCTTTAATGGAAGAAGAAAATTGTTAGTCTCACACACACAAGGGAGTGATACAGGCTGCACATACTGTAGCAGAAAATGTTTATCCAACCTAACCTTAGCTGAGATAATATTTAATCACCTCTCTGACCTCATGTGCAACTTTCTTTAAAATTAGTCCCCTTATTTTCTAACTCCTCTTACTCTCTTACGTATCTATATGTTCCATCTTTACTTATACCCTATGCCAGTGATGGCGAACCTATGGCACATGTGCCAGAGAGGGCACGCAGAGTCCTCTCTGTTGGCACGTGTGCCGTTGCCTCAACCAGAGTCATTTCCTCCCTCCCTCCCTCCGAGTTCCAGGGTCGTCCTCCCTCCCTCTGAGTTCCAGGGTCATCGTACCTCCCTTCCTCCCTCCCTCCACATTTTAAAAGTCATCTCTTGACTAACCTCATCGGGGACGGGTTACGGCAGCTGGCAGCAGTGGTAAGATGTGTGCAGGCTCGGCCCTTCTCTCTCTCTCAGCTTTGGCCCCGCCCTTGCGGAAACAGGAAATGAGGGCGGGACCAGAGCTAAGAGAGAGAGAAGGGCCGAGCCTGCATATATTTTACCGCTGCTGTCGGCTGCCATAACCCGTCCCCGACAAGGTAAGTCAAGAGATGACTTTTAAAATTCGGAGGGCGGGAGGGGGCCTGGAACTCGAAGGAAGGGAGGAAGGGAGGGACGGGACCCTGGAACTCGGAGTTAGGGAGGGACCCCTGGAACTCGGAAGGAAGGAGGGAGGGGACCCCTGGAACTCGGAGGGAGGGGGACCCCTAGAACTGGGAGGGAGGGGACCCCTGGAACTGGGAGGGAGGGTGGAGGGACCCCTGGAACTCAGAGGGAGGGGGGAGAGAGAGGGAAAGGAGAGGGCCTGGAACTCGAAGGGAGGGAGGGAGGGAGGGAGGGAGGGAGGGGGGAAAGCACCACCTGTAAAAAAAAAGTTTCAGCACCCCCAATCATTTTGAAAAGGTGGCTCCTATGCCTGTGATGGGGAATATACCTGTGTCTGGAAAGGGCAGTGGGAGTGGCTCAGCTTCAATGTGTGGTAGGCACGCATGAGCTTGATGCCCCCCTGCTGAAGAGAAGAGAAAACTACAAAAGTAAGTTTAAAAATCAATTAATTGTTTACATAACAGAATTGATCACAGTGTGGCATAGCTGCAGGGAAGCAGAGTGCTCAGACCACAGCACAGGCATTTTAAAGTTATGTTATTCAGGTTAAATTGCCCTGTTGGCACTATGTGATAAATAATTAGATTTTGGGTTGCTGTTTGGGCACTTGGGGCCAGATGCACTAAACTTAACGAGCCCTTAATGAGCCATTAACGAGCCATTAACAGCAAGTAGTATACCCTGGCATGCACTAAAGACTTTTTTCCAACGACGGGTAGCAGCTAAGGAAAACGGAATGCAGATGAGCAAATTGTGCAGAAACCATATTGTAATGAGATGCACTAACCTTTTCTGATTGCCTTTTAATGGTGGAAAACGCCAGAAAATCTAACGAGAGGTCTTGCCTCTCGTTGGGGCTGCGCTGGATTGAAAAACTGCTATAAAAGTAACAACAACAACAAAAAATTGCTCCACTTCAAAAAAGTCTTCCATTTTGGCCGTTTTTAAATCAGCTGATATTGGAGAGTGCAGTTGAAGGCGTCCATCACAAAAAAAGCCTTCCATTTTGGCCATTATTCACACCCATATAATAAAAACGTCCTTTTTGGCCGTGCTTCACTCAGCTGAGAGACCTGGAAGTCTCTGAGCCAATCACAACGTGTTTAGCATGTTTCGCTCCTAAGCATTCTCAGGGGAACACCATGTTAGCTGTGGTTCGACGGTTAGTTTGAGAAGTGGTTAAGCCCTGCCACAGCTAACATGGTGTTCCCCTGAGGATGCTTAGGAGCGAAACATGCCGAGCATGTAGGGAACCAGGAACATTTTCCATTGTGAGAGTTGGATTTCAGTCCCGAGTTTAGGGAGTAGTAATACTACGGTTGTTTTTAACCACACTGCGGATGGGGAACCCCACAAGACGTTGATACATCTGAGCACAGCCAACGTCCTGGAACGAGCTAAGTAGCAACATCCGTTCAGCATTTCTTTAACTCTTGTTGGATGCAATAGATATATTAAGTAATAGCTTTATACATTATGTAATAGAGAATAGGATAAGGAGGTGGTGTGCTATGATGTTTTAAAAGGAGTTTAAAGCAGTACATACTGCGAGTGAGTCCTGTGGACATAACCCCCTCCACTGAGCACTATTAGCGTATTTAAAACAAAAAAATATTGTGTTTCACAGTGCACTGGTATATTTTTAGTTTACTTTATAAGTGTGAACAGGTTTCTTGGGTTAAAATTTAATGCCAAGAAGTGTAGAGTGATGCACTTTGGGTGCAGAAACCCAAAAGAGAGATACCGAATAGGTGGGGAGAGATTAGTAAGCTCGACTCAGGAGAGAGACCTTGGGGTGTTGGTGTCTGAGGATCTAAAGGTGAAGAAACAATGCGACAAGGCGATGGCCATGGCCAGAAGGATGCTAGGCTGCCTAGAGAGGGGCATAACCAGCAGAAGAAAGGAGGTGTTGATGCCCCTCTATAAGTTGTTGGTGAGGCCCCACTTGGAGTACTGTGTTCAGTTTTGGAGGCCGTATCTTAAGATGTAAAAAGACTGGAAGAGGTGCAAAGAAAAGCTACAAAAATGGTATGGGATTTGTGTTGCAAACCGTACGAGGAGAGACTTGCTGACCTGAACATGTATACCTTGGAGGAAAGGAGAAATAGGGGTGATGTGATACAGACGTTCAAATATTTGAAAGGTATTAATCCGCAAATTAACCTTTTCCGGAGACGGGAAGGCAGTAGAACTAAAGAACACGAATTGAGGTTGAAGGGGGGCAGACTCAGGAGTAGTGTCAGGAAGTATTTTTTCACAGAGAGGGTGGTGGATATGTGGAATGCCCTCCCGCGGGAGGTGGTGGAGTTGAAAACGGTAATGGAATTCAAACGTGCGTGAGATAAAAACAAAGGGATCCTATTTAGAAGGAACAGATCCACGGAATCTTAGCGGAGATTAGGTGGTGATGTCGGTAATTGGGAAACAAAACGGGAGCTGGGCAAACTTCTGTGGTCTATGCCCTGATCGTGACTGAATAGATATGGATGGGCTGAAGTGTAAATTTTAAGGGGCTTCGACTTTAGCTTCAGAACTTAGTAGAAGAACTGTACTGGGCAAACTTCTATGATCTGTGCCCTGAGAAAGGCAAGGACAAATCAAACTCGGGTATACATATAAAGTATCACATACCATGTAAAATCAGTTTATCTTGTTGGGCAGACTGGATGGACCATAAAGGTCTTTATCTGCCATCATTTACTATGTTACCACGTTACTATGTTCAGGTTGAAACCAAGCAGCAAATTTCTGCTGCAGATTCAGTTTTGGCCAAAACCAAAAGCCCTGATTTCAGTCACCCTCTAGTCTCAACTGTAGCCCAAGTTGATAATTTCCCCCTTGAGTGTCACTGAATATCTGTTCTAGGGCTGGTCAGTACAATTTACCATTATTGCAGTGTCTATGACTCCTTCTCTCTCTCCCAGGATCTCAGTCCTACCTCTGCAGCAACCTCAGCCGTGGCAAACTTGAGTACTGGAAGAATTGATCCAAGAAATCAAACTCAGCTACCTCCATGTGGCAGTGCGCCACACTGCCACGGATCCACTGAGTCAATCCTTTCGGGTGACTTGTCTTATTTTGTAGGGGAAAAAGATTATCCTCTAGTTGAGTCAATGCATATCAGGATAAGCTAGACAAATCTGAGTAGACTAGTAAAATCTGAAGATCAGTGTTCAGTGGCACCTCACCCGGTTAATTTTAATTGGATATTTAGCCACATAACCAGTTATGTGGGTGCTGCTGAATATTTGCTAAGGTTAATCAGATAAAGATGTCATATACTTGCTGTTTATATAGTCCAACTTAATATTGGTGCTATCTGGTTAACTTTTAATGATGGTTTTGGCATGCCTCCAAGTCCTCCCTCTTTTAACTGGTTACATTTTGGTCAGTCATCAAGTTGTCTGATCAAAAATTAACTGGTCAGTGGTTGCCAAATTTTATAATGAGCTATTTTATCTGGTTAACTCCTGAAGTTAACGGGATTAATGGCTTTGAATATCAACTCCCTGATTAACTGTAACCAGAAGACTGAACAAAACTATCAGCTGGGCCTGTTTAAACTGAATTAGGATCCGAGCCATATTCTGGCTGGTTTGCTCTTCCTGTGGCTTTGCATTGCAGAAAATAAAACAGAAAGAAGGGAAGACCTGACTGCTGTTAAGTATAAAGCAAATTAGGGGGTGTGAGTTAAAAAAAGACCATACTTGTTTATCATTTAAGTCTGGAAGGCTTGATAAGAATAATCCCTGCAAACATTGCTACACCATTTAAGAGTTCCAAGAATTTAGACTCAGGACTTTTCCCTGAGCAGCAACATTTAATAATTATTCTGACATGCTTTAAACTGGTGAAACTGCTTATTACCAGAACCCGACATAAAGGGGGCATTACAAGGAGCGAGGGTGGGTTTATGGCAAAATACCAGTGCAAAATTGATTTACCACCTGTCTTGGCAGGTCCAGTCTCAAGAAAACAAACTCAATTTGAAACAGGATAGAATTTAGCTTGAGCTATAATCTCTAGGTGAGCCCAAATATCCAACGAAATGCAAAATGCAGTTACTGGTGCTACAGAAAAGAAAAATGATATTATTGAGAATTCTTATAACCTGTTATAGGAGCTCTGATTTTATCAGTCTAGTGTCACCAGTATCATGTATACAAAGCTACCAACTGTGAAGGTTTAATAGAACTTGAGTAAACACAGGTTTGCTCCTTCCGGTCAGTGCTCTCATAAAACAGCAGCACATTCATGTCTACTGGTTAAGGTTAATTACAAACCTACGGTTAAGTATCATTGATCATCTAGTGAAACATTATGTGGCCCTTCTCACCCTACCACCAGATCATATTGTGCATGCACTGATTGCAGTGGTTTTCTCAAGAAGTGTTCTCAGCATTGCACAATCTGCTTCTCAGGTGTGGAAAGAAATATGTTATTGCATAAAGTTCTCAGAGCCCTGGTGACTTTATTTTCAAAAGATATCTTGTTAATAGGCATTGAATGAAAATACCTCCTACACAGCTTGCTAAGTTCAAGGCATGGACTAGGTAAGCAGTGGCTCAGGGCACTAAAAGTCTGCCTCACTGGCCCCCCTGCAGTGGCCATCTCCCCGCACCTAACAGCATCTCTCACTCTCCACGTGTCCAACACATCTCATCTCTCTCCCTCTCCTCATGTGGGGGTTGAGAGACGCTCCCCTCTACATGTGGGGGTTGAGAGACGCAGCCCCCCCTCTCAAACCCTCTCCGCCCCTGGGTTGGGCATCCCCTCAATCTACCTTTAAACAATGCTTTCTCTCCTCTAGAGGTCACTGGCAGTGTTAATGATTCATATAACGCTGCTGCTGGAGCCTTCCTTTTGCTGCATCCATTTCTGATGTAACTTCCTGTTTCTGTGGAGGGAAAGCTCTGGAAAATGTGCAGCATTATGTGAATCGTTAACACTACCAGCAGCCTTTAGAGGGGAGAAAGACAAGTTTAAAAGTAGATTTGAAGAGGTTTGAAAGAGGAGGAACTGCTGGATAGTGGGGGGGGGGGGGGGGGGGGGGGGGGGGGGGGGGGGGTGGGGAGGAGCTGCTGGATCACAGGAAGGTTATTGAAAGAGGAGGTAGCTGCCGGTCCGCAGGTGAGAAGGGGGTTAAAAGAGGGCAAAACGCCAGATTGTGGAAACAGGGATTTAAGAGAGACAGAGCTGTTGGACCATGGGAGGGGGAGGTTTGAAAGAGGGGAGAGTTGCCAGGCCATGGGGCCATTTGAAAAAAGAGGAGAGCTGCTGGACCACAGATGGCAGTTTTGAAAGACGGGGAAGCTGCTGGACCCTAGGCAGGAATGGAGATTGAGAGGGGAGGGATGCTTGACCTTGGGTTGGAAGGAAGAAGGGAAGGCCAAACACAGAAGAGATACTGAACCCAGGGGCAGAGGGGAGGGAGGGAAGAGAGGGGGAGAGAAGTTGAACCTGGGAAAAGAGGAGGAAGGGATGAAGAGAAGAAAGAAGGAAAGATGTTGGACCTGGGGCAGAGAAGAGGGAGGGAGGGAATATGTTGAACATTGGGAGAATATAGGGAAAGTGAAGGGAGATGTTGGACAGGTTGTATAGGTAGATGTTAGATACCATGAGGACATAGGGAGGTGGAAGGAAGATGCTGAACATGGAGAGGTAAATGGGAGAAGCTGGATATAAAGAGAGATGAGAAAAAAGTGGCAATTCTGAATAGGGGAGAGATCAGTAGATTGCAGATGGTGGATATGTGGGAGGCGGGTATTGGAAGATAGGAGATTCTGGATATAGGGAGATAGAAGGAAGATACTGAACACAAGAAGAAATCATATGAAGATGGAAGGGAGAAAGTGGACATGAGAAGAGCATGGCACATAGAAAAATGGACATGAAACGTTGCACGTTGGGAGGGATAAGAATAGAGTGCAGATACTGTACATGGGAAGGAATCAAGACAAAGATGATGTGGGATTCAGGGACATAGGAAGATGGAGGGCAAATGCTGGGTAATAGAGGAGAGAGAGAGAGGGGAGCTGATGGACATGGGGAGGAATAGGAAGTGAAAGAGGAAACACTGGAGGGCAGAGAGAGAGAGAGAGAGAGAGAGATATGCTTGGATAAGTTATTTTCCCATATTACTGGCAGTTTATTTATTCTTGGTGGTGTACCTAACAACATACATAGGAGGAGATAGAGAGAGGGAGATGCTGGAACAGGGAAGGGGAAGAGAGAGGGTGGAAAACACTGGCAGAGGGGGAGAGATCAAAAGAGGGAAGACACTACATAGAGAACAGTGAGGGGAAGATTCTGGACAGAGGAGGAGAGAGGGGGAGTTGCTGGACATGGGGAGGGGAAAGTTACTGAAAGGAGAAAAATGGAGAATGGAATGAAGGAAAGCAATGAAAAGCTATAGGTAGATGCAGAAAAAAGAGGAACAATGAGAAGTGGAGGAGGAGGAATGAACTCTTAATGGATAGGGTGAGAGAAAATTAAATGGAAAAAAGCAGAGAGTTAAAGATCAATATTTGAGATGGATGTAGGAGAGAAAATGAGAAAGACATGAGGGGACAACATTCACTTTACCCTCGATCTCTGTGCTTCAACTGAACTCACTACTTTAAATCACAAGCTTAAGACAATCACAAACTGGCTCCGTAATAATAATTTAATATGGGGCAGTTCAGCACACTGAAGAGTAGCAAATCTCCTGGAACGGATGGTATTTATCCTAGAGTACTGATAGAACTGAAAAATGAGCTTGCAGAGCTACTGTTAGTGATATGCAATTTATCCTTAAAATCGAGCGTGGTACCGGAAAATTGGAGGGTGGCCAATGTAACACTGATTTTTAAAAAAGGTTCCAGGGGAGATCCGGGAAATTATAGACCAGTGAGTCTGACATCGGTGCCAGGGACAATGGTAGAGGCTATTATCAAAAACAAAATTACAGAGCACTTCCAAGGACATGGATTACTGAGACCAAGTCAGCACGGCTTTTGTGTGGGGAAATCTTGCCTGACTAATTTACTTCAATTCTTTGAAGGAGTAAACAAACATGTAGACAAAGGGGAGCTGGTTGATATCGTGTATCTGGATTTTCAAAAGGCGTTTGACAAGGTACCTCATGAAAGGCTACAGAGGAAACTGGAGGGCCATGGGATAGGAGGAAATGTCCTATGGTGGATAAAAAACTGGTTGAAGGATAGGAAACAGAGAGTGGGGTTAAATGGGCAGTATTCACAATGGAGAAGGGTAGTTAGTGGGGTTCCTCAGGGGTCTGTGCTAGGACCGCTGCTTTTTAATATATTTATAAATGATTTAAGAGATGGGAGTAACTAGCGAGGTAATTAAATTTGCTGATGACACAAAGTTATTCAAAGTCATTAACTTGCGACAGGATTGTGAAAAATTACAGAAGGACCTTACGAGACTGGGAGACTGGGCAGCTAAATGGCAGATGTTTAATGTGAGCAAGTGCAAGGTGATGCATGTGGGAAAAAAGAACCCGAATTATAGCTACGTCATGCAAGGTTCCACATTAGGAGTTACGGACCAAGAAAGGGATCTGGGTGTCGTCGTCGATAATACACTGAAACCTTCTGCTCAGTGTGCTGCTGCGGCTAGGGAAGTGAATAGAATGTTGGGTATTATTAGGAAAGGTATGGAAAACAGGTGTGAGGATGTTATAATGCCGTTGTATCGCTCCGTGGTGCAACCGCACCTTGAGTGTTGTGTTGAATTCTGGTCACCGCATCTCAAGAAAGATATAGTAGAATTGGAAAAGGTGCAGCAAAGGGCGACTAAAATGATAGCGGGGATGGGACGACTTCCCTATGAACAAAGACTATGGAGGCTAGGGCTTTTCAGCTTGGAGAAGAGATGGCTGAGGGGAGACATGATAGAGGTATATAAAATAATGAGTGGAGTGGAACAGGTGGATGTGAAGCGTCTGTTCACGCTTTCCAAAAATACTAGGACTAGGGGGCATGCAATGAAACTACAGTGTAGTAAATTTAAAACAAATCGTAGAAAACTTTTCTTCACCCAACGCATAATTAAACTCTGGAATTTGTTGCCGGGGAATGTGCTGAAGGCGGTTAGCTTGTGTAGAAAGTCTCTTGCAGGTCCCGGCGGTGGAGCCCTGCCCCCACCAGCTAAGAGCTCCTGTTCTTCCTTTTTTTTTCTTTCTTCAGCAGGCTTTTTTCCTACAGCTCACTAGAGCCAGGGCTGTGTAAACACAGGTTAATTTACAGCCAGGCCTTTCTCATACCTCTCACTAGAGCCAGGCTGGTTTTAAACACAGTCTCAAAATATAGCCAGGCTTTTCAAACACAGGCCCAAAATATAGCCAGGCTTTTCAAACCCAGTCTCCAAAATGTAGCCAGGCTTTTCAAACACAGTCCCCAAAATATAGCCAGGCTTTTCAAACACAGCCCTAATTGCAGTAAGGCTCTTTTCAACCCAGTCCCAATTGCAGCACTGCTTTTCCACATACAGCCCTACTTGCAGTAAGGCTCTTTTAAACACTGTCCCAATTGCAGCACTGCTTTTCCACCTACAGCCCTACTTGCAGTAAGGCTCTTTTAAACACAGTCCCACTCGCATTCAGGCTTTGTGCGGGGTCAAAGCCTCGGGTCCCACCCTCTTGGTCAGCCTTATTCTCCTGACCTCCTCCCGCTTGACCCGGGCAGCCCACTATACCTCATGCTCTGACTGAGTCAGAGCCAACAGTTCCATGGGTTCCTCTGGTACATCCTCTGGTTCTCCTTGTTCCATCTCCTCTGGCTCATCTCCCCCTTCCTCCTCAGGAGCCCAGTCCATTTTCTCCTCTCCCCACCCCTCGTGCAGCTGATTCCCTTTTTCCTCATTAACCGGGCTCTGGGGCTTTTCTTTCCCCGCCCACTTATTCCACCACCTTTTCCACCAAGGTGGAGCCTCAGCTTTCTCCCTTTTTGGTTGGCCCCCTTCTGGAGCTTCTGGGATGTGCACCCTATTTCTCCTCTTTACTAGGTGCTCTCCTGGGGCTTTCTGGGACTTGTAGTTTTCTACCCTTATGTCCCTCTTGGGCAGGATCGGACCCTCCTCAGTATCTTCTTTCCTTTTTTGGTAGCTGGGGTTCCTCCCCAGGCTATTTCTTCCTGCATGCTCCTTACCATACTCCTTACATACCCCCCCCCCCCCCCTTACGCTCACACTCCCCTTTCTTTTTCCTTCTTCCTCTGGGTCGTCTCCTACCCGGGATAGGGCATCCACATTCCCCAAACACTTCCCAGGACGATGCTCCACTGTGTACTGGAAGGGTTGCAAGGATAAGTACCAACGCATCAGCCTTCCGTTGTTGTTTTTCATTAAGTTAAGCCACTTCAGAGGAGCATGATCCGTCACCAGCTTGAAGGGTCTCCCTTCTAGATAGACTGTACATTCCTGCACCGCCCATCTTATGGCTAAACACTCCCTCTCTATGGTAGAGTAATGGACCTCATGAGGTAGGAGTTTTCGGCTTAGATACAGAACTGGGTGCTCCGCCCCTTCATGTTCTTGAGACAGCACCGCCCCTAGCCCCCTACCCGAAGCATCGGTTTGCAGGATAAAAGGTTTATTGAAATCTACGGCCCTTAACACGGGCTCCTGGCACAGGGCATTCTGCATCTGCTCCAGGGCCCGCAACTCCTCCTCCCCCCATCTCAGCTGATCGGGATTCTTACCCTTCAACATATCGGTTAAGGGGGTAGCGATTTCAGAAAAGTGTGGGATGAATCGCCTGTAATACCCCACCATACCCAGGAAGCTCCACAATTGTTTTTTCCAGTTGGGTCTGGGAAATTCTTGGATGCTTTTAACTTTGTTCAACAAAGGACGCACCTCTCCCCGGCCTACGTTATAGCCCAAGTACTTGACCCTATATTGGGCAAAACAACATTTCTTAGGGTTAAGGGTAAGCCCAGCCTCCCGGAAAGCTTGCAGCACTGCCCCTACCCGCTTTAAATGGGTGTTCCAGTCCTCACTGTGGATGACCACATCATCCATATACGCTGCCGCATAGGTCTGATGTGGTCTGAGTACTTGGTCCAGCAAGCGCTGGCAGCTGGCTGCTGCTGAATTGAGGCCGAAAGGCAGCCTTTTAAATTGGTATAAGCCCATGGGAGTACTAAAAGCGGTCTTCGCTTGGGCCTCGTGAGACAGGGGGATTTGCCAGTACCCTTTTGTTAAATCTAGAGTAGTCAGATACTGGGCAGCCCCCAACCTGTCCACTAGCTCCTCTATATATGGCATAGGATAAGCATCCGTTTGGGAGATTGTATTAAGCTGCCTGAAATCAATACAAAATCTCCACTCCCCTTCAGGTTTAGGTACTAACACTACCGGGCTGGATCAAGGACTATGGGACTCCTCAATTACCCCAAAGTCTAACATTTCTTGTACTTGGGTAATGACCTCCCTCCTTTTCATCGGGGAGAGTCTATAGGGTTTTTGCCTTACTATCATACCCGGCTTGGTTACTATATCATGCTCTACTAAATGGGTACTCCCCGGACAGGCTGTCAACACATCCTTAAAGCTCTCTAAGAGCCTTCCTATTTCCTTCCTTTTTTCCTGGGGTAACTGGGGGTTAACTCCGGGCTCCCCATGCTTAAAAATCTCCCTTATCTGAGGCCCTAATTCCTCGCCCCCCTTTTCTTCCTCACAGGTTTGATACCCTACCCTAGCTACCCAAGGTTTCATTAGATTAACGTGAAATGTTTGTACCCTACCCCTCTCATTCGCCACCTCATAGGTGAGGGGACCGAGTCTCCTCCTTACGACCCAGGGTCCTTTCCACCGGGAGGAGAACCTATGGGGATCCTCAGAGATTAAGATCAAGACCCTGTCCCCTGGAGAAAATTCCCTCTCCCGGGTCCCTTTGTCATAATGTCCCTTTTGTTGTTCTTGGCTATGTTCTAGTCGGTCTTGGGCATATTCTTGTATTCTATCTAACCTGCCTCTTAGATCATGTAAATACTCCACCACCGTTTGATCGGTTGTTTCGGGGGGCACCCAGTGCTCCTGTACTATATCTAGCATCCCCCTGGGTCGCCTTCCAAACATTAATTCAAAAGGAGAAACTCCTAAGGAGTCTTGCTTCTTCTCCCGATAGGCATACAACACGAATGGTAAAAGCTGGTCCCACCCGGTCCTGTCCGCCCCTAGGGCTTTCTTGAGCATACCCTTTAAGGTCCGATTGAAGCGCTCCACCATCCCATTGGTTTGGGGATGGTAAGCCGCCGTGCGTATATGTTTTATTCCAAAGGCCTCCCATACCTGCCTCAATGTTTGGGACATAAAATTGGACCCCCGGTCCGTCAATACTTCTTGGGGAAAACCTACCTCGCAAAAAATTTTTATGAGCTCCCTAGCGATATTCCTCGCCGAAATATTCCTCAAGGGCAGTGCCCATGGATATCGGGTGGCCATATCCATCACCACTAGCACATAGAGAAACCCTCTCTGTGACCTTGTCACCGGTCCCACGATATCCATGGCCATTCTCCTTCCAGGTTGTTCTACCCTCGGCAGCGGCATTAAAGGGGCTTTTGGAGGGAACCTGTCAGATACCTTTTGACAGTTGGGACAGGATTTACAGTACTTTTCTACCTCCCCATAAATCCCGGGCCAATAAAATCTGGCCAATATTTGGTTTAGGGTAGCTTGGGAACCCTTATGCCCCCCCAGGGGATGATCATGGGCCAGCTTTACCACCGGAGAACGGAAAGCCCGGGGAACTACTAGCTGTTTCCCGCCCCCCGAGTTTTCCCAGCTAGGCACCTTCCTATACAATATATTCCCTTCCACCATGAACCCGGGGCCTGCCTGATCTTCCCCCTGTTGAGCTCTTTCCCACGCATACTCCAGAGTAAGGTCATTGGCCTGCTCTCGGTGAAATTGTGGAAACTGTTCCCTCAATTCCGCTGGGGCCACCGGCAAGTAACTTTCCCTCTGTACCCTCTGAAGAGCCTCCCTTCTATCCTTCTGTTCCTTTTTTTCCCCGGCTTTCCCTTTTCTTTCTCTGCCCGGATCTCCCAGGACCTCGCCCTGAAAAGGAAAAATACCCCCTAAGTCTTCCCCTCCCCCCTCTGCCTCACGGTTAGACTGAGCCCTGGTAGTAACCAACACTTTTCTTTCTCCCATACATTCCCTAAACTGGGGCCAATCCCTTCCTAAGATCATCTCATGAGGTAATCTGGGCAGAATAGCCACCGCCAACTTTATGTCCCCCAGGGGTCCCTGTAAGTTGACCCTGTGGAGAGCATAAGGCGTCTTAGCCCCATGAATACATTGTATGGACACTTTCCCTTCATAGATCTCCCTCCCCGGGGGTCTCCTCCTCCGTATTTGTTCCCAGAGCCCTCTAGAGATCATGGACTGATCTGCGCCTGAGTCCAACTTTGCCGTAATGGGCACCCCCCTCCACCTTAACCTGAGTAAGGTACCGGGGCCTACCCCCTTTTTCCACCCCGAGAGATCCATCCCTCCCTCCACTGGCAATCCTTTTTTAAATGTCCCGGCTTCCCACATTTGAAGCATACCCGATTCCCAAAAGGGCCAGCCTTTTTACTGGGCCCGGCAACTACTTCGGTCCGCTTACTCCCCGCCGGGGGCTCTGGCTTGCTGAGGGAAACTTTGGGAGGAACCTCTTTCTCCACCACCCGAGTTTTCCCTCCCTCCAGCCCTGGGGTTCCCCACTGCTGGGCCTCTAGGTAGCACTCCAACCCCGCAGTCACCCCCTCCACCGTTTTACACCCCCTCTTTATTAATTCAGCCCTAATTCCTTCGGGCAGACCCTGAAGGAATTGCTCCACCACCAGCTCCTGCAATACCTCTTGCAGGCTGTGTTGCTCGGGCTCTAGCCATTTTTTCACTAAATCCATTAGTTTATTTGCTACGGCTTTAGGGGGGGTCCCCTTTTCCCACTTTGTGGCTCTAAACTTACGTCTGTAAGCTTGGGTACTGAGGCCATATCTATCCTTAATAGCTTCTTTCAGTCTGTCATAATTGGCAGCATCTACTGGGGATAAATCCCTAAAGGCTGCTCCCCGGACAAAGAGGGCACTAAACCTCACAGCCCATTGCTCTCTGGGCCACCCCGCCGCCCCAGCCACCCTCTCAAAAGCCGTCAGAAAATCGTCCACATTGTCTTGTTCTGACAACTTCCCCCAGTTAAGTGTATGTAGTGATACTGGTCCTACCGCTCCTCCTCCACCGATTCTCTGTCCATTAGTTTCCGGCTCCCTCCTCACGGGGAGCGGCAGCCCCGCTCTGAAAAAACTCCTGTAGCATGTGCAGTACGGGTTGCTGTTGATCCCGGGCGGCGGTTAGGGAGTCCTCGACTATTTTGGCTGTCAGCTCCTATTGTTTTTGAAACTGCAGAGTCATCTATCCGAAGATCTCCTTGGGATCCATCTCCACCCACCGGCAACCGCACCTGGGGAAGAAACAACAGAAAACCACCTCCAAGTGCGATTACCCCTTTTGGATGTTGAAAGTCTTATTTTTTCCTTTAATCCCCCCAAGTTAGGCCCGCTTACCGGAACCCAAGATGGGTCTGCGCCTTTCTCAGCGTTGGCCCTCACGAGGCTTCCCCTTCCATCCGGTCACCGTCTCACCCTCCAGCGACAGGTCCTGCAGAAATATCCCACCACTGCCACCACTTGTAGAAAGTCTCTTGCTGGTCCCGGCGGTGGAGCCCTGCCCCCACCAGCTAAGAGCTCCTGTTCTTCCTTTTTTTTTTCTTTCTTCAGCAGGCTTTTTTCCTACAGCTCACTAGAGCCAGGGCTGTGTAAACACAGGTTAATTTACAGCCAGGCCTTTCTCATACCTCTCACTAGAGCCAGGCTGGTTTTAAACACAGTCTCAAAATATAGCCAGGCTTTTCAAACACAGGCCCAAAATATAGCCAGGCTTTTCAAACCCAGTCTCCAAAATGTAGCCAGGCTTTTCAAACACAGTCCCCAAAATATAGCCAGGCTTTTCAAACACAGCCCTAATTGCAGTAAGGCTCTTTTCAACCCAGTCCCAATTGCAGCACTGCTTTTCCAAATACAGCCCTACTTGCCGTAAGGCTCTTTTAAACACAGTCCCAATTGCAGCACTGCTTTTCCACATACAGCCCTACTTGCAGTAAGGCTCTTTTAAACACTGTCCCAATTGCAGCACTGCTTTTCCAAATACAGCCCTACTTGCAGTAAGGCTCTTTTAAACACAGTCCCAATTGCAGCACTGCTTTTCCACCTACAGCCCTACTTGCAGTAAGGCTCTTTTAAACACAGTCCCAATTGCAGCACTGCTTTTCCACCTACAGCCCTACTTGCAGTAAGGCTCTTTTAAACACAGTCCCACTCGCATTCAGGCTTTGTGCGGGGTCAAAGCCTCGGGTCCCACCCTCTTGGTCAGCCTTATTCTCCTGACCTCCTCCCGCTTGACCCGGGCAGCCCACTATACCTCATGCTCTGACTGAGTCAGAGCCAACAGTTCCATGGGTTCCTCTGGTACATCCTCTGGTTCTCCTTGTTCCATCTCCTCTGGCTCATCTCCCCCTTCCTCCTCAGGAGCCCAGTCCATTTTCTCCTCTCCCCACCCCTCGTGCAGCTGATTCCCTTTTTCCTCATTAACCGGGCTCTGGGGCTTTTCTTTCCCCGCCCACTTATTCCACCACCTTTTCCACCAAGGTGGAGCCTCAGCTTTCTCCCTTTTTGGTTGGCCCCCTTCTGGAGCTTCTGGGATGTGCACCCTATTTCTCCTCTTTACTAGGTGCTCTCCTGGGGCTTTCTGGGACTTGTAGTTTTCTACCCTTATGTCCCTCTTGGGCAGGATCGGACCCTCCCCAGTATCTTCTTTCCTTTTTTGGTAGCTGGGGTTCCTCCCCAGCCTAATTCTTCCTGCATGCTCCTTACCATACTCCTTACACTTGGCAGAGTTTAAAAAGGGGTTAGACGGTTTCCTAACTAACAAGTCTATAAACCGCTACTAAATGGACTTGGGAAAAATCCACAATTCCAGGAATAACATGTATAGAATGTTTGTACGTTTGGGAAGCTCGTCAGGTGCCCTTGGCCTGGATTGGCCGCTGTCGTGGACAGGATGCTGGGCTCGATGGACCCTTGGTACTTATGTACTTAATCCTGCAAAATCCAAAGCCGTTCTCTTTTCAAAAAACAGCAAATCTGCTTCTGCCCACACCCATTCTGCTCTCAGAAATTTCAGTACCTCAGGTAGACTATAGTCCTCATTCTGGGGGCACATCTGGATTCTGATCTTTCCTTCCACCCACAAATTTCCCATGTAGTCCGTAGCTGTTTTTTTACAAGCTCTGACTGATTTGCTCTATACAATCCCTGATAATGCCCCCAGCACTCAACATTATTTATTTATTTATTTGCATTTATATCCCACATTCCCCCACCTATTTGCAGGCTCAATGTGGCTTACATAAATTTGTTAGCATTGTCAAATCAGGATATCAGATACAGTTAGTAATGTGGAGCGATTGAGGAAGGGAAGAGTGAAGAGGGCAGAGAGTTGTTAGGGTATTTATCAAGGTGGGTGTTCATAGTTGAGTGGTTGTTGAGGTGACTCAATGAGGTTGTAGGTTCTCGTTGTAGGCCTTGTTGAAGAGGAATGTTTTCAGAGATTTTCGAAAGATAGTTGTGTCTTTGATTGCTTTCAGGTCTGTAGGTAATGCATTCCATAACTGCGTGCTCTTGTAAGAGAAGGTAGTGTCATGCACCAGCTTGTATTTAAGTCCTTTGCAGCTGGGGTAGTGTAGGTTGAGAAATTTGCGGAATGATCTTGTGGCATTTCTGGGAGGTAGGTCCACGAGGTTTAGCATGTAGATTGGTAATTTTGCATGAATGATTTTGTGTACAATTGTGCAGATCTTGAACGCAATGCGTTCCTTAAGTGGGAGCCAGTGAAGTTTCTCTCTTAGGGGTTTTGCGCTTTCATATTTAGTTTTTCCAAATATGAGTCTGGCGGCTGTATTCCGGGCAGTTTGGAGTTTTTTGATTGTCTGTTCTTTGCACCCGGCGTACAGTGCATTGCAGTAATCCAGATGACTTATTACCATTGATTGTACCAGGGTACGGAAGATGTATCTTGGGAAGAAAGGTTTTACTCTTTTCAGTTTCCACATGGTGTAGAACATCTTTTTCGTCGTGTTTTTCACGTGGGTGTCAAGAGTGAGGTTTCGATCAATGGTGACTCCAAGGATCTTCAAGTTTTGTGAGATCGGAAGGGAACAGTATGGTGTGGTTATGGTGTTGAAGTTTTTTGTGTTATGTTGTGATGTGAGTACAAGACATTGTGTTTTTTTTTTCTGCGTTTAATTTTAGTTGGAATGCATCTGCCCAAGTTTGCATTATTTGGAGGCTTTGGTTGATCTCGTTGGTGATTTCATTTAGATCATGTTTGAATGGGATGTAAATTGTGACATCATCTGCATAAATGTAGGGGTTGAGGTTTTGATTGGCTAGTAGTTTGGCTAGAGGTATCATCATTAGGTTGAATAATGTTGGTGAGAGAGGGGATCCCTGGGGGACTCCACATTCAGGTTCCATGGTGGTGATCTGTCCGCGTTCGTTGCTACTTGGTATGATCTTGTGGTCAGGAATCCTTTGAACCATTTGAGAACTGTGCCTCCTACTCCAAAGTATTCTAGTATATGTATTAGTATTTCATGATTAACCATGTCAAAGGCACTGGACGTGTCGAATTGCAGGAGCAGAATGTTGTTACCAGTCACAATTGCTTGTTTGAATGAGTTCATTGCGGACACTAGTACAGTTTCGGTGCTGTGATTCGTCCGAAATCCTGATTGGGACTCGTTTAGAATTGAGTGATCGTTTAGGTATTCAGTAAGTTGTTTCGTCACTATGCCTTCCATGAGTTTGGTGATAAGTGGAATAGATGCTACTGGTTCGCATTCTGGTTCACTCTCTAATCATGACGCAACTAGACTATTGCAACTCTTTATATCAAGGAATCAGGGTTAAAGAAATATATAGCCTTCAAATCATACAAACTACTGCTATTAGGCTGATAACCAAGACTAGGAAGTTTGATCACATTACACCTCTGCTAATAGATGTTCATTGGCTGCCTATAACTCATCGCATTATCTTTAAAATTTTGTTACTTGTATTCAAAACTCTTTCTCATAACAAACCACAATACCTTTTTACACTTCTTATTCCTTACTGCCCAAACAGATCACTGAGGTCTTTTCAGTAGAAGGACCAAGTCTTTGGAATGCCCTTCCTCGACCATTGAGACTTCAATCCACTTTATCAATTTTCAAAGCTGAACTCAAAACCCACCTACTTGCAGATGCTTACCATTAATTCCTTCTTGAATGCCAGAACAGAGTTAACTGGAACAGCAGAGCAATCCCTTTGTTTAATCCCACCCTCTTTTCTATCGCAACTGTAGTTCATCCCGCTTGTGATCCTTACTCTTCTACTTTTGTTCTCTCCTCTCTACCCTCTTTTCATTTTATCTTAGATTGTAAACCGCCCTGATGGTCGTTGATTGGTGGGGTAGTAAATGGTTAATAAACTTGGAAATTTGAGAGAGATGAAATCACAGATGGACTGAGTTAAGAAAAAAGCAGAGGAAAGCAGAAACCAGAGACTGAGACCATTAGAAAATGGCCAGACATAACAAAATTCAATTTAGTGATTTGAATATGTTGACTTATAGAATTTACATCTGCTAACTTTATATTTTATGCAGGGTAACAGGGGTAGTTGCATCTTCTATTTCTCTGGTGTTGTACTGTATGCAGTGTGGCTTCTTGGGGGTTCAGTTTTATTTTTGTGCATCTATTTCTAATTTGTGGTCACTGTACTCTCTGAGAGTCTATGTTTTAAGTGTGTAACTGGGACCAAGTTCTCTGTTAACATTGAGCAGAATTCTTCAATGCAAGGCCCCTAGAGACCTCTGGGGCCCCCATTGTCTTTCTGTTTTTTACTGCTACTTTGCCTCTCTACCCAGGCTAAGGACAGAAAAGGGAAAATGGATGGGGAAAAGTGCTGCATGCTTAATGGACAAGGCATTTCTCAATCGACAAAACAGAATGCATTTGGAAATGTTCACAACCTTGAGGATAGCCCCCATGAAGTTTGAAGGTAAGCTGGTGGGGATGGATATCATTGACACACACTGGTCAGCCATGCCATGGCCCCACATGGGAAGATATTTGGTGTCTCTCCTTCAGCTCATTAGAATCCAAAGTGGCTTAATGAAGACCACTGGCATAGAGATTCTATGTAGAGATGTTTAGTAATCTGACTTGTTTAGTGTTTCCAGTTGGTGCACTGCTATTCTAGAACCTTTTTCGAAATGCTGCTACTAACCCATAGCAGTAGTCTTGGAGTATTATCTCTTGGGGATTCAAGCTCTCATATAAGGATTTTATTCTGTTATATGGCAGCTTGAACCTCCTAGCAGTGCAATTTTGAAGAAGGCAGCCACCAGTGCAGGAGTGAGTGGAGGCTGATCCTACCCCCATTGCCCCAGAGACCATGGGGAGAGTAAGGGTTATCCAGGTGGATTGGCTGGCTGGCAAGAAGAGAGCTGATGTGTGTATAGAAGGGCACCAAAAGTTGGTTCAGGGCACTACAATCCTTTGAGCTGGCCCTGGATGGGATATATCCAAAAAACTGCAAGTAATATGGGAAAAATAACTTCTCCAAGCTAATTAGCTAGGAGACAATTCTATAAGTTGGTGTCTCCATTTAGGTCTACCGATGCCATTCACTGGATGTCAATTCTATAATGACATCTGTGCACCAACATACCATTATAGAATACTACCATTATAGAATAAGAGAAAAATACTGTGGAATTTACCATGATATTATGGAAAACTAGAAACTATGCTTATGAGTCATACATTACACTTTAACTCAGAACTTATAGGCATGGTCCAGCAGCAAGACTAACATGCTGGGAACCAGGGAGGTCTGAGCTCAAGTTTTGTCATTGTCTCTTGCTGTGACCTTTGGAAAGTCACCGTCTCGCGTTGCTACAGCTACCCAGATTGTTAGATTTCCAATGCAGGGATTCACTGTACCTGTATGTAATTTGTTGAATGGCACCTTGGTTGATAGCTTTATAAAATTTCATAATAAATAAAATTGACCAAACACAGAACCAGTGTTTGGAAGAGCTCCTGACTAGGTTTTGGGCAAATAACCAGTCTGAAGGAAAAATCTTAGAAACATTAGTGACACCAGAAAGTAGTGGAATTTAAATGCAATTTGGCAGAGTATAAAAGGAAACTGGCTTTCTGATTGTGTAGTTATGAGGACTGTAATTCAAACCCTTCTGCATATGTATGGAATGCAGGGCTGGTGTCAGACATTCAGTGGCCCAGGGCAGAAACCAGGGAGGGGCCCGAAAAGCTGGTCTTCAGTCTATGCCTCCTTCAGCTTGAGGCAGGCTTGGGCCCCCCTATGGTATGGGGGCACAGGGCAACTGTCCTGTTTGCCACCTCCTAATGCTGGCCCTGGTGGAATGCCTTAATGACTTAGGCTGTAAAATTGAGCTGTACCTGATAAAATGAAGACTGGGTGAAAATAAAGAGAACCCGTACCTGCACTCCATACCACATCTGTGGGAAAGGTCATAATGTCAAGCCCTCACCACTGAGGAAAGCGCTGCTTCATAGAAACAAAATCCAAATAGTATACTAAAATGGACAAATCATTAGCCACAAGTCATTAACATTATGCCAGCTCTAGACTGCTGTTAAAGCCTCATTTAGCTGCTATCTGATGCCCACAGGTAGGAAGAGTTTTCAGTTTGACCGACCAATATTCAACAGAACAGTTAGGGCTTGTTTTTTTGTTTGTTGTTGTTGTTTTTATTCTGGCCACTGCAGCTGAATTAAATCAGAAACTTCAGCGCTATCTGGATAGTGACTGGCATTAAATATGCAGATTCACTCCTAACTGCCAGCACTATCCGAATAAAGTTAGAACAGCCTTTTTGCTTTCCTAACTTTGTCCAGATAGTTACCTAGTTCATGGACTGAATATCACTGCTAACTGGATAACTCTGGGGACCAACCTTGCCCTGCCCATGGACTGCCCTGATGACATTATCCGGATCATAGCCACTGAAAATCCAAGTACAGTCCAGTGAGTGCTACTGTCCGGGCAGTAGCACCTGAAAACCGGATAAGTAGCTTTGAATATTGGCCAGTAAGTCTTTTGAAGCTGAGATGTTACATTTCTGCACTATTTGGAGATCTAGATCGGAAAAAAGTATTTTACAGATACCAAGAAAGAAAATGTGAGGGAGAGAAACAGGCAAGTAGAAGAAATGTGAAGAGGAATGATTTTTGACCATTTTAATTACCTCACAAGTTGCAATAAGAGTGCATATAAAACATTAAGGTGTTCATTTTCATAACAGAAAAACATCTCAAAAGCAGCAGATGGGCATTTTCCTTGCCAAAATGTCTAAGTTGTGATTTTTTACTTGGCAGTTCATCTAAATTACAAGGAGGCATGTTGGAGGCATGTTTTGGGCAGGACTTGGATGGTCTTTAAATCTGGACATGTTTCTGTGATAATGGGCAGCAAAGAAATACGTTTTATCGAGATCTGTTTCAGTCACAACTAAGTCAGAAAAAGGTGCACTAACTGACCAGCTGACCACTGAGGGATTAAGTCATGAGCCCTCCCCCTTAATCTCCCAGTGGTCATTGACCCCCTCTCACCCCCCAAAGATGTGATAGTAGATACCAGGCTCTATAACAGCTCCACACATTATGGCCATTCCTAAGAAAGCAGCAAGAAAGTGGATGGAGTAGCCTAGTGGACATTGAACAATAGAACCAGGTTCAATTCCCACTATATAAATCTTTCATTGCAGTACAAATATGCGTGCCCTCCTGGAACATAGAAATATCTCCTGTACCTAAATATATAAGTGACCTGCAAGCCTGAGGGCTATTCTAGTGGTGGACCTTTAGGTACAGTAGGTTTTCTCTGTTCCCAGAGGGCTCACCATACAGTATGAAAAGGGTTTATATAGGATTTGTACCTGGGTTCCATTATGTGAAGTCCACTGCACTGACCATTAGGCTGCCCATCTGGAGACTTGTATTAAATAATGTGTGTTAAATCGCATTAACATGTTAATAACATGAGATCATAAGTATAGCCATACCTGGTCAGACCAATGGTCCATCTAGCCCAGTATCCTGTTTCCAACAGTGGCCAATCCAGGTCACAAGTACCAATGTCAAGACTTCTTTTATTGTTGATGAAGTAAGCCTTATCATTAAAAAGTGCTTTGTGCTGATTGGTCCTGTACCTCATCTAATTCTTGAATCCCACTATTTCTCCACAACAGAAAGGTTGACGGACTCCTGATGCAGGCATCATCACCAAAACATGGCCATGTTGAGTCCCTACTGTTGAAATATCATGTTTCCAACAGTGGCCAATCCAGGTCACAAGTACCTGGTAGAAACCCAATGAGTAGCAACATTCCATATAGAACCCCAAAGAATAGCAAGATTCCATTCAGAATCTGAAAGAGCAGCAACATTCCATTCAGAATCCCAAATAGTAGCAACATTCCATGCTACCAATCCCAGGGCAAGCAGTGGCTTCCTCCACATCTATCTTAATAACAGACTATGGACTTTTCTTCCAAGAACTTGTCCAAACCATTTTTAAAACCTAGATACACTAACTGCTGCGAGTTCCAGTGCTTAACTATTCTTTGAGCGAAAAAATGTTTTCTCTTATTTGTTTTAAAAGTATTTCCACATAATTTCACTGAGTGTCCCCTGGTCTTTGTACTTTTTGAAAGAATGCATGTTGTGTTCCTTTTTCAAATTAGAGCTTGATGTGGTTTCCTTTATGTATGAATAGTATAAAAGAAATCAGTTTAGCTGGTAGAAAATTTTTGAGTCATTATACATCATATCACAGTCACAATCTCTCTGTTCTGCCTCCCTTTACACTACGCATAAGAATATATTGCTCTGAAATGCTGAGGCAAAGTATAGCCAAGGAACATTGTGCTTTTCATCATACATGTAAGTAAGAAGATGTTTTTATTTACTTTGCTTGCCATATAAAATAATTTGTTTTGTAGCTCTAGGCAACACACTGGAATAATCCATTACAGACAGTAGAAGAAAGCCTCACTGTAGACTACAATCAGTAGTTGATGCAAACGTCATTGCCAAAACATGGATGTGTTGAATCCCTACAATAAAGTGATTATTGTTCCCCTACCTGGATTTGTCATTTGCACCTCACTGCTTTTTTGCTTGTCTGTCGCCTCCCTGAGGTCTCGCCTGCTCTTTCGTTCTAGTTCATCGAATACACTTGTATGTGAATAGAGAAAACACATACTTCTTCAAAGTAGATGTAAATTTGAGTGAGAGAATTTGGGCACTCCTAAGAGCCTCTCTAGGAGTCTAATTTTATAAAGGCACAGAGGCACTCATGAGGACAGCTCTGTAAATTGGTGTCATAAAAGTTAGGTGTCACAAAAAGCTGCACTGATTGGCCCTTTTACTAAGCTGAGTAGGCGCCTATGCGTCGCCAATATGCCTCAATTCAGAGTTACTGCGTGGCCCAGGAGATAATTTTGCTTTTTACATGTGCTGGAAAATAATTTTTATTTTCCTGCACGCAGCAGAAACTGGGCAGTAATTGTCATTCTACACATAGACTATTACTGCACGGTTAACATGTGAGACCTTACCACTAAGTCAATGGGTGGTGGTAAGGTCTCAGACCCAAAATGGATGTGCACCAATTTTTATTTTGCCACACGTCCATTTTCGTCAAAAAAATTTTTTAAAGGCCTTTTTTTACAGGCGTGCTGAAAAGTAGATCTGCACGCGTCCAATATACATGTCCACACCAGCGCAGGCCATTTTCAGCACACCTTAGTAAAAGAACCCCCAAGTAAGTATTCTATGACTGCTTTCATCACTCTCATCACCTCTCGCTTAGACTACTGCAACTTGCTTCTCACAGGTCTTCCACTCAGCCATCTCTCTCCTCTTCAATCTGTTCAAAATTCTGCTGCACGACTAATATTCTGTCAAAGTCGCTATGCTCATATCAGCCCTCTCCTGAAGTCACTTCACTGGCTCCCTATCCATTTCCGTATACAATTCAAGCTCCTCTTATTGACCTATAAGTGCATTCACTCTGCAGCCCCTCACTACCTCTCCACCCTCATCTCTCCCTACACTCCTTCCCAGAAACTCCATTCACTAGGTAAATCTCTCCTAACTGCACCCTTCTCCTCCACCGCTAACTCCAGACTCCGTTCCTTTTATCTTGCCGCACCTTATGCCTGGAATAGACTTCCTGAGCCGCTACGTGAAGCTCCATCTGTGGCCGCCTTCAAATCCGGACTAAAGGCCCACCTGTTTAATGCTGCTTTTGACTCCTAACTTTTCACTTGTTCGTAACCTTTATCTTATCTTCCTCTCTTCAATAGTCCCTTATCCCTATGTGTCCTATCTGTCTGTCCTACCCTTATCCCTTATTTGTCCTGTCTGTCTGTCCTGATTTAGATTGTAAGCTCTCTTGAGCAGGGACTGTCTCTTCTTCATGTTCAATTGTGAAGCGCTGCGTACGACTGGTAGCGCTATAGAAATGATTTGTAGTAGTAGTAGTGCTTTCAAGTGCACCTAAATACTAGGCACAACCATTTATGCCATGTCAGTTGCACATGTAAGTGAGCACACCGAAGTACACCATGCAACCCACATAACTTATAGTATTTTGTGTTATATGCGTACGTTGGCACAACTCCCATGATCCACCCATACTCTGCCCGTGAATATATCCCTCCCAGTTATGTGCTAACCTCCAGATTCTATGTATGGCACGCAAATTTGGGCATGATCCCAAGATGCATATGCAAATTAGTTAGCTAACGAACTGTTAACCATAAATGATTGGATGCTAACAACCAATTATTGATGTTAATTGGCACCAATTAGGATTTGCCTGTGCATCTGGCTGTACACTATTCTATAATGCTGGGCATCTAAATCTCACAGCGCACAACCCAAAAGAGGGCATGGCCATGGGAGGGGCATGGCAGGTCAGGGGTGTTCCAAAAAGTTGGTCACAAAATTAGTGTATAGAATAATGGGTCTCCGCACCCAACCTGGGTGTCAGGATTTACATCAGGATTCAGCGGCTGTAAGTCTGGCACCCAGAGCTGGCTGCAAGAATCAGCTATTCTTGAAAGGGTGTATGTCCTTTATGGAATAGTACTTAGCCAGGGCCGTGCCTAGGGTCTCTGGTGCCCCCCTGCAGACTATCGGTTGGCGCCCCCCCCCCCCCCCCCTCCGTCCAGCAGAGCAGGAACAGAAGGGAGCAGGCAAGTAAGCCGGACCTCAGGAAAAAATAGCACTGTATGTATCCCTCATTGATAAGTCTCTGACTCTAAAGTTTAGCAATTTCATTAAAGCAAAATGTATTTTCACATATCACATCCTATCCAAGGAGAATGTTTTATATATGTCACCCGTCTGTGGTAAAACTTCACACAGTATCAAAATACCTCTAATATGTAGTCGTGCCAGCCGAGGAAACTAACTGTGCTCAGCTCACAAGAGACAGAGTGAACATAAAATAAAACTTCATCCTTAAAAGATAATATCGGATGAATGCATGAAGGTGAATATGAATTCCTGTGAATGGAATCAATTTGATTTACAATAAATCCAGATACTACTCCCTCATATATATATAACAAAAAATTATTTAATGTGGAATGGAATTATTTGACTGTACTGGTAAACAGAAAGAAATACTCTATTGCATTCTAATCTCCTTTGCACCAAAGGATATAATTCAGGTCAAACATTTATCTCTGATCAACTATCTCAGATCAAATATTTATTTCAGATCAAATATTAAGGTTTCCTTGCTTACAGTCACTTAAATCTACCTAGCCTTTATATAGCTTATAGGATTTAAACACTCTTAAACTGAAATTCACCCTTTTCTATTCTTCATAAACTTCAAGTAATCCTGAAATATTCAGATCCTTTTCTCACTAGAGAAACTTCAATCGCCACCAATCTCTTTTCACTTATATTTTCTCATTTACCACAATCAGGCACTCTTTTATAACTTCAGTCAACAAACACAGGAAGTCACAGCTGGATGTCTCTCTTGGCAAAGGACAGCTCTCACTCTTTTCACTTCCCGGGCAGATTTCTTAACAGAAGCTGATCATCCAATCAGAGAGCTCTATTTGAATGCAGATTAACATACAGACACTCATGGAAATGTTTAGTGAAAAACACCGGACTAATTTGCATATGATTTAAACAAATCTGAGCATATGACAACCAAGTACAGACTCCCAGCACCTGAATTCTGCAATTAGATTTAAGGCAAATACTTTTAAAACTTATTTTTAGCACTTTTAAAATTTCAGGTTCTCTTTAATTTGAATGCTGTTTCAAGCTCTGAAACTCACTCACCCTGACTGAGGAGCTAGCCCCAAACTGAAGCATAAATAGCAATCTGGTTGTATTCTCATGTAACTTGAAGAGCGTGCTTGCCTCAATTAATACTGCTCCTTTGCATGAAAAGGGGAGGGCAGCAGGAATAGGAGAATCACAAGTTCAGGTGAAAGATTTTGCAAGTGAGCAGTGGCACCCCCCTGCGGCGCTTTAGCGTTGATCTTTTCTGGCTCTGATTTTTGAGTGCCATTTCTAGAATTCCCCCTAAGCGACTTGCATGCAAAGTTCATTGAATACTGCCTAACAATTACACTGACATTTTGTGCTTTATGAGCAATGCTCAGGTGTCTTGGTTCTGGCTGGAGGTTTTAGTGTAAATGGTTCTTGTTTTCTCAGCCTTAGGAACTGTTCCAGGCACAACTGAGCCAAGCTTTTCCTTTACTCTTTTTGTCCTAAGAATGGGTACAGCACCACACTCCATTTTAAAAATATGCAACTTTGGTCTTTTTGTAATTAAATAGCTAATGTTATGCATACAACTTGCTTGGGCTATTAAAAAAAAAACTTATGTGTTTGCATTCAATTCTTGTGTATTGGCTGACTAAAATTCACAATATAATACCCAAACTCGGATCCAATTCACAATTGAAAGAATAGGTGAAGCATCCTCAGTATCTCAGGGGTCTTTTTACCAAGTTGCGGGAAAAAGGAACCTGAGCTAGCGGCAGGGGCCGTTTTCTCGCATGCCAGGGCCCTTTTTACCATAGTGTGTAAAACGCCCCCAGACATACTTGGCCTTGTGGTAAGAGAAATCTTACCACATGGCCATGCGACGGAGAGCCCTTACTACCACCCATTGAGGTGGCAATAAGGGATCCTTCGCTAACTCGGCAGTAACCGGGCAGCACGCGGCAAAGCCCAATTACTGCTAGGCTACCACTACACAAGCCATTTCCAGGGTTTTCTTTTTCCCCCAGAAATAGCACGCAGTCAAGGCAGGACTACTGATGGCAGCCACAAGAGCAAGCGGTAAGCCCGTGTTGGGCTTACCACTGCTCTGTAAAAGGGCTCTTCAGTGAATTAATGTTCAACAAATCTTTAACCCACTTTGTGAGTATTTGTTTAAAGGAGGAAAAAGACTTCATAAAACTGTGGCAAAAATCGCGATGGACCTTCTTAGTCACAGTGTCGATAAACAACTTGCACACAGTTAACAGTAATCATCGGTCAAAAAACCTCCATGCTGTATAAACTGTCCAAAATCCAAAATCAAAACATAATTCAACAAACCAATCTTCAAAATATTTGGCAAAGTGCAATCCACAAAATGGTAATAGACACTGATCTTAGTGACTATAATGTCCCGGTACTTGATTGCACAGTCTTTGCAGGAAGAAGTAACAGTGCGGTCCCGACGGGGAACTGTTTCGCTTCCAGCTTCTTCTGGAGACCCACTGCGTTGCAAATAAACTAATTGTTCCTTAACTGCTTAACATACACCATAATCTTGTAGAGCCCTTAGTATTCCTATGGGTGTCTCCATGGTTAGCACACGCTAATTTTTAACATGTGTAAAAACGCTAGTACACCTTTGTAATCAGGACCTGTAGTCTTTTACTGCCCAGGTTATGTTCCTTTCTCACTATTAAGATTTGATTCCTTCATTTTCTTTTCACACCATACCCACATGTTCATCTTGTTCAATCTGCTAAAAGGGAGACTACATAGCATGTTTAGCTGCTTAGCTCTCACCAAAGTCACAGCAACTTCCTTCTCTATTTTATATTTCACTAATATATGCTTCTGCTATTAAATGGTGGCTATCTTATGATGTAAATTTGCTACTATAGCAATAGCAATTATGTTTACAGAACATATATGAACACAAAATCCTGAGTTTAGAATATTTTCAGGGACTAAGATGTTTAAGCACTGCTCGAGGTAAGAAGGACTGTTTTGGTCCAAGTGCAGGGAGTAAAAAGGAATATTTTGCCTTTATTGTGCATGAACAAGGTCCCGGTTGTTGTGCATTCAGCTTTTAGCAAGTTTTTATACACTCAACATTTAAAGATTGAATGACCCCCTGAGGCAGGCGCTGTGCGCCGAAACATGGCCCATATCAGGTCAGTGATGAAAGATTGATGTACAAGATTTATGCAATTAAAGGACTTGTCCTGCTTTTGAAGGATCCTAGTACCTTTTCTGTTTTTCAGACTTTGTTCTGTACTTTTGACCCTCTGTGTTGTTTCAGGGACTAAGATGAATATGTTGCAATGATCTGACACATCTGGGAGTTGAAACAAACAAGCTTACACTTTAGTGAAGTAATTTGGCCTGTCAACATATTTTGTTGTGCAGTTGTACATGCAATGATAACATCAAGACTGGATTACTGCAATGCACTATACAATGGTCTGACTACAACGGGCCTGCACCAGCTCCAGTTGATTCAGAATGCAGCAGCAAGACTCATAGAAGGTTGCAAACGACATGACCATATCACACCATTTTTGCAAAAACTTAATTGGCTACCAGTACAATACAGGGCTAAATTTAAAACTCTATGTCTGATCTACAAGGCCCTGAAAGGAAATGGCCCTGAGTACCTGAAAAATAGGATGATCCTAGACACACCACCAAGGACGCTAAGATCCTCCCAAGGACTTTCAATAACCACACCCTCTCCAAAAGACATTACACGATGTGATACCTGCAAGCGAGCCTTCTCCGGAGTAGCCCCCACACTCTGGAATGCACTGCCTGAAAAGCTCCGCTTAACACAAGACTATCTGTACTTCAGGAAGCAGGTGAAAGCTTGGCTCTTCAACCAGGCCTTTACTGGAAGAAGTAACTAACTCGTTAGTCTCACTCACACACACAAAGAGTACTCAGGCTGCATATACTGCAGCAGGACATGTTTATCCACTCCTACCCTTGCTGAGATAACATTTAACCATTTCTCTGACCTCATGTGCAACTTTCTTTAAATTAATCACCTTACTTTCTAACTCTTCCTACTTTCTTACCCTTCTATATGTTACATCTTTGCTTTACCCTTTGCTATCACTTATAATGTTCTATTATGTATTGTGTTGACATTGTAAATAGTATACCATGCCATACTTTGTATTGTTTTTGAATATTTTTACTGTTGTAATTGTCTAGTGCTCATGTTTGATCTATTCTTACTGTACATCGCCTTGAGTGAATTCCTTGAAAAAAGCAGTAAATAAATCCTAATAAATAATAAATAAAATAATAAATAATAATATTTAACTCTGTCTATTCTATCTTTGTATTTCTCCAATTTTTTGATTCCAGTCAACAGTCTCAGACCTCTCAAGAGGGATTTGTACAAGACCCAACCAGCCACCAGTCTCCCCACAATAGAATAAATAAAATACGAATATTTAACCTGGTTCGTTGACAATGTTTGTGACTTATGCACTAAAATGTGCAGGAAAATGTACATGCGAAACAATAAAAAGTTTAGTATGCATACTAAAACAGCACCAAATTTTTAATGAGCCTTCTAAAAATATAGATGACTTTATAGACATGTGTTTAAAAGTAGCAGAGAAACACCAAAGTATTTGTGTTTAATTTCTGATCCACGTGACACAAAAAGACAGCTAGTTTTCATTTAATTTCTCTCTCTTAGCATGCCTTCAAATATTTAGCATATGATAAGATCAAAACAAAACATAAAAAACAAACTAAATCAAAAACACTTAGGAATAGATATTCAGCCGGTGGCAGTCAGGGTTTTTTTGGCCAGCGCTGCAATTGGAAACCATTCTGAAACTAGATTTTCTCTAGAGCAGGGATTTTCAATCCAGTCCTTGGGATACACCTAACCAGTCAGATTTTCAGGATACCCACAAAGAATATGCAGGAGATAAATTTGCATACAGTGGAGGAAGGGCATGCAAATCTATCTCATGCATATTTATTGTGGGTATCCTGAAAACCTTACTGGCTAGGTGTGTCCCGAGGACTGGGTTCAAACCCCTGGCTCTAGAGCAATATATCAAGACCTAATAAACCTAAAACCTTTTTCCCCCGATATGTCCGGGCACAGGCATTGAATATCTGTACATACGCAACCCGATAGCACATATGCGGTTATGTGCAGTATTCAGCACTTAATTGCATAAGGTAGACTGCATAAAGATACAACTGTGTTTTTTGTGGTTATATTTATGTGTGTACCTTAAGCCAGGTTTATTATTTGGGGGGGGGGGGGGTTATATGATTTAGTCCATATTTCATATTGTGTATGTTTTATTCTTTGCTCCCTGCCTTGAATGGAAAGATAGTGTGGGTTATAAGTATTTTAAATAAATAAATAAACCTCTGTCCTTGAGGTCTGCACCCCAGTCAGATTTTCAGGATTTCCCCAATGAATATGCATGAGATCTATTTGCATTCACTGTCTCCATTGGATGAAAATAGATCTTATGCACATTCATTGGGGAAATCTTGAAAACTTGACAGGGTTGCGGCCCTCGAGGACCAAGATTGCCCACCCCCGCGTCTTAAGCATTTAAGCGCTGAATATTGGCCCTTAACTGCATAAGTGCCGACTCTGCCCCAGATTGTCCACAAAATAGCTGGTTTCAGTTTAGGCTACTGGTTCCCACACTTGGTCCTGGAGGCACCCCTGCCAGTCAGGTTTTTATGATATCCACAATGAATATTCATGAGAAAGATCTCCTGAATATTCATTGTGGGTATTCTGAAAACCTGACTAGCTGGGGTTCATCCAGGACCAGGTTTGGGAACTACTGGTTTAGGCACTAATCAGATATATTCAGCGGCACTATCCAGCTAAACACCATTAAATATTTATTGATTTATTTATGCATTTTTGTATCCCACTATTATCCAAAAACAAATTTTGGTTCAAAATGGCTTACAATTTACATTTTGGTGGAGTTACAATAGTGTTGTGCAATGTGGAGAGGGCATCTAGAGTTCATGTGGTTATTCATAGAGTTTTTGAAGAGATAGATTTGAAGAGCCAAAGGTAGTGGTAGCTGTTGTGTTCAGTTGTAGAGTTTTGGTGATGATTATTCATATAGTTCTTAAAGAGGTAGATTTGAAAGGAAAGCGACAATAACTTTGTGATTAGCTGTAGAATTTTTTGAAGAGGTAAGTTTTCATTTCTTTTCTAAATTTGAGGAGCTTTGTGATGCTTCTTATGGTTTTTGGTATCGAGTTCCACCATTTGGAACCCTGTTAATACTTGCCAGCGGCAGTACTGCACATATGCTGCCTGCAGCCTGGTCCAAAGCTTTTCCTCTGACCTATCCCACCCATGCAGAAAAAAGAAGTGATGTCAGAGGAGGCAGGACAGACCAGAGGGAAAGCTTCGGGCCAGGACACAGGCATCATATGTGCAATGCTGCCACTTCAAGGGTGCAGCAGAAGACCACCTTTAAGGTAGACCGGCAGAGGGGATTGAGAAGGGAGGAAGAAGTGAACCCTGGGTAGGGGGAGGGGGAGTGAGTTACAGACCCATAAGTACTGGAGGTGCTCTCTATCAGCTATTTTTGTAAGTGCTGGAGATGAGCATGTTTGTCCTAAAATAGGAGCTTTCAACTCATGTGCTAAAGGTAAATCTACCCATGGACACCTGAATAGGAACCAGCTCAGTGGGTGCTGGAGCACCCACAATATCAAGTCCTTGATTGGGTTCGGGAAGGGGTCATTTCCTTTAGGTTTAGCACCCTCAATCATTTTGAAAAGTTGGCTCCTATGAACACTTGGTTGTGTACTTTCAAAATAGATGAGCCTTGGTTGTACACAGCGCTCTTGACTGCTGTAAAAGCACTAACAAGCATCCTGAAAGCTGGGGTGTGGAATGAAATACAGCAGCTACTAATTTGAAAGAAAATAATAATTTGGTTTGAGAAAGGTTGATATTACCAGCAAATATTGCCAAGCTGTGAAACCCATCACTTCTGAAGCACTCCGGTAGAGCAGAATATTGTTGTAGCCAATGGCTCACAAGTTAAAATCTGTGAAAAACAGTCCATAGGCTTGCAGTTTCCTTGCAGCTGGAATACATGATCCCCTGTGGGCTACCCACACAGGCAGTTATTCACCAGTATTTAGCTTGTTTTTTGACATTTTTTAGCCGCTTCAGTGAGTGCCTTATTTACTAATAATTTTGGATTACAGCTTCTGTTTTGGAGATAGTTGGCTTCCAGGCAACACTAGGCACTCCCAGGAGAGAGAGATTTATTTTCCATAGAGATTGAATTTCCACTGCAGGGCACTTCTTGCCAAACAAGGAGAAGAAAGTAGCAACTAATTGATTGCTTCATGTAGCAGCTGAGTACCTTGATTGAACATTCCTAGCTAAGAGTCCTAAATCTGAGCCTGGAATACTACAGTAAGATTTTGGTTTCATCATAGCCATAGCATGCAAACTGGTCTTGTTCTGAACCCATCAATATGCAAATATATTTTATTGAGAATTTGTTGGGGATATCCTGAAAACCAGCATTGTTTGAAACTCTTGTTATTGCTGCATGACTCTGTTCCTTGCAGTTATAGGAGGAGCATTCTGGGACTCTGTTCTGGAATAGTGCCACTCAAATGCAATGAGGGGGTGGGCTAGTCTGAAAGACACTGGTAGTAGGTAGTCATCAAAATTGGAGGGCAGTTTAATAGTGAATGCAGAGAGGTCCTGGTGGCCTTTATTCCCTAAAGGGAGTCAAGAGATGTAGGAGTGAGCCACCTGTCCCCTGTCCGGGAACCAGTAAGGGGCTTAGTCCTCTATCCCAGAAGCTAGGGAGGAGGAAGATGTCAGAGCAAGAAGTGGACTTTTTTCCCAGGTAAGGAGAATACAAATTAAAATATTTAAGCTAAAGCCTAGGGCACAGTGTTGCAAACAGAAACATGGAGTAGGATTATAAGAGAGGATCCCACAGCAGAGGGAAACAGTGAAGTTGCTAAGTGTTCTACATCCCAGAGAACAGGGGCTGAGTATAGCAAGAAAGCGTGATAGTTCAAATGTGAGAGGATGTAGGATTCAACTCCTGGGTGCATCTTGCTAGCCTTGAGCCAAAGGTAGGTCATGAGTGGTTTGGGCCATAAGGAGGAAAGCCCTAAAAGGAAGCAGGGACTTGTTTGTGGTGTGGATGACTGCACAGAGAAGACAGAAGGAAAAATAATGTTGATCAGGTCTCTCCTAGGCCCTACCCACTGAGCTGCATCGAGACTGGAGTGGACACTGGAGCTACTTGAAGTCCCAAACAAATTCAAGGCACCTAAAAGAAGCAAAGAGACCAGGAGGATGCAGGACATCCAAGTGAGGAGAGACACAGAGTAGAGATGAAAGAGAGTTGGTGTGACAACCCACAATGAAGGAGAGCATGTGAAACCAGAACTGTGAGCAAGTCTGAAATTTTTGTCATCTTTTTAATCTTTTCTTGTGGACTGTCCCCCGGATTCTATAAAGGTGGGTGCTCAAATTTCCGAGTAATGTGCAAATTTGGGCACACAAGTTGTAGAATAGTGCCAGTTGGCTGCTTAACTTAATTGTTAAATTAGGCACCAATTGGCCTTAAGTACCAATAATAGCACTTAAGTGGCATTAATTGGTGCTAATTGACACTAATTTGTAGATACACGTGTAACTGTAATTAAGTGCTATTCTATAAACTTAGCACATAAATGCTGTAACACACAACTACAAAGGTGGCTTACTCATGGGTGGGTCAGGGGTGTGTCTTGCAGTTGCATACTTAAGTTTACTCACGCATGCAATTGCCAACTTCAGGCATCAGCATTTACACGAGCCTTTGACATGGCATAAATGCTCACACCTAAAGTTAGGCATGCATGCCGACTTACACCTTTATTCTATAGCAGCAAATTCATACCCAATTGCCATTACAGAATTGACGCTTACCCCCAAATTAGATTTAATTAGAACTTACACAAGTAAATTTAGGCATGGGTTCTGCGCCTAAATTTTACGCATAGCCCAAAAGAAGGAGTTGCTGAAGTGGGAGGGTCATGGGCATTTGGGGCGGTTTTGAGTTACATGGATAATGATAGAATATGGGGACTTCGTGCGTAAATGTAGGTGCATCTATTTAAAGAGACCGTTTCTTACTGATGTGGCAACTTAAATCAACAAATCATTTACTCTTGTCTCAATCATCACACTATATAACATGTACACAGTCCAACCATCATTTGTATCTGAATCTTCACTTTTACTTAATTTCCTTCCTAACGGGGATCTTCAGAGTAACTGTCAGCATAACCATTTGAGGACAGCGTCCCCTATGCTAATGGCGCTGAACAAATCTTCACTGATCTACCTGTAATTGACGATTATATTTTCTATATAAATCATTTTTACTCTTTTACTTGTTTTATTTAAAAATCCTTTTGCTTTTTATGGTTATGCTGACAGTTACTCTGAAGATCCCCGTTATGAAGGAAATGAAGTAAAAGTGAAGATTCAGATACAAATGGTGGTTGGACTGTGTACATGTTATATAGTGTGATGATTGGGACAAGAGTAAATGATTTTCTTAAATGTAGGTGCAGGCATTTGTACCACATTTTCATTGGTGCAAATGGTGGCAGCTAAATTTCCTCGCAACCCCTGGGCATAAGTGCTATTCTATAAACATAGCACTTTTTTGACAATGATTTCTTTTTTGGCACCATATAGAGAATCTAGCCCTTAGTGCCCATCTTTTTGGTGCCCTTTGCAGAATCTACCCCTTTATGTCTAATTATTGTATTGTCTTTCTTTTGTACATTTTTGTTCACCTGAGGAGTGTCCATGTGGAGAGTAATTTTATAAGAGGACACCATGAGAAGGTGCCTACAGAGACACCTAATAGATGCTAGTTTATAAAGGAGTGGCCTAGTGGTTAGAGCACCGGTCTTGCAATCCAGAGGTGGCCAGTTCAAATCGCACTGCTGCTCCTTTGTGATCTTGGGCCTCAGGTACAAACTGGGACAGATAAATATCCAGAGTACCTGAATGTAACTCACCTTGAGCTACTACTGAAAAAGGTGTGAGCAAAATCTAAATAAATATATAAAGAGAAGTAGGCACCTACTTGTGTTTACAAAATACTAGCATATGTGGCAGAGAACACATCTTGAATGTAGAGGTGATCACTTACACCTGGTGTAAAGGAAAGGAAAGGGGTTACTATGTGTTGTATCATCTTTCTGTGGTTATAATCAAAGCAATTTGCATATTATATACAGGTACTTATTTTGTACTCGGGGCAATGGAGGGTTGTGACTTGCCCAGGGTCACAAGGAGCTGCAGTAGGAGTTGAACTCAGTTCCCCTGGGGCTGAGATCACTGCATTAAATATTAGGCTACTTCTATACTACATATACTTTATGCACACATGCCTGTACATACATAAATTAAGGCATTTCATAATCTATATGCATGTAAGCTGACTTCACCAAAACGCCCCCTTGTATACACCCACTAGCAAAGTGCAAGCCATCATTTTGTGGTACGTACTTTTACACCAGTCAGTATTTTATATAAGCTCATTTATGCACATATGCGCACTGGAATGACCTTATAAAATTACCTGCTAAATGAATATTTTCAATAAAATACCACTAACCTCCTTTATTGTTTTTTGGGGGTTGGGAAGCTTCTCCTTTCCAGGGACTGTTGAAAGAATTCTAAGCTACCTCCAGGAAACCTTTATCTATGTTTTGTGTGTATGAAAAGACAGCAGTGGAGGAGATTCTGACATCTGAGCCACAGATACCATAAATATTGTATTGTATCTGCCTCAGGGGTCACCCTCAGCCCCACCTATTAGAGAGCCAGCTACACTATGAAACCCTGCTGACTGAAATTGAGCTATACAAGAAACTATACCTGGCACTCATTGTATCAAATACTGGAGAAGGAATGGACAAACTGGTCATTCATTTTTCAGCCAGCTCTAAATAGGAGATTTTATGTTTCAATATTCTAAACTATGTCCAGTGTGGCTAAGATTTCTTTTTGACCTGGTTTGTTGAACTGGTGCAAGGTTGGCACAGAACTGCATACTCACTAAACTATTGGAAGATGCTGCACAAGCCATGGTAGGTGGCACAAATGCTTAAACCACAAGAATTTGCATGCTTCACTGCCACGTGGTGAGTCAATTAAGTCTGAGCTAGTTGGCATGCACATTCAAGAAACCTTGTTCAAAAAGCACAAACCAAGGTGAGCTAAGCATATCTGAGCTAGCCCCCACAATCTGAATTTCAGTCCGCCTTCTGTGTTTGAAATAGCTTGGAAAAACAAACAGAAATCAAAACTTGGCCAGCCTAATGTCAGTCAGTATCCAAGCCATACCCCAGCTTGTTCAGCTGTCTCTGCACTGCACTCCAGATGATATTAAGAGACTCTGAGCAGAGTGCTAAGCACAATTTTAAGAGAATTGTATCGATTGGCATAAATTCTTGCCTGTTTGAAATGGTTGGCTTTGGCTATGATATCCTGGCCATTTTATCAGGCTCGGGGGGGGGGGGGGGGGATGAAGGACTTGACTAGCCCAGCCATAGTGCCAGAAAAAGTATAGAAGTTGTAAGAGGTGTCAGAGGCAGTGTGAGCTTCTGCTCCTGCTTGTAGGAGTAAGCTGAAATGAGGACCCAACCACTGGCATCCTCTAAGGAGGAGAAAAGAGTGGATCAGCTAGATAAACAGGGGATCTTGGAGGAAGGGCTTTGATTTAGGGGTGCATTGGGAGCTATGGGGGTATCAGGAGCTAGGGGTTCACAGGGCCGCCGAGAGGGGGGCAGGGCGGCGCCGGGGTCAGGCCGCCGGCGCTGCAGTTCCCGGTCTCACCTGCCTGCCTCCTCGGCTCTGGGACCCCTGCATTTGAAGCGGCAGTCATAGATCGCCTCCCTTTCGGCCTACCCTCCCTGTGTCACGCCCTCGCGGAAACCGGAAGTTACATCTGATGAGGGTGGGACACAGGGAGGGAAGGCCAGAAAAGAGGCGATCTGCGACTGCCACCTTGAATGCAGGGGGCCCGGAGCCGTGGAGGCAGGCAGGTGAGACAACAGACTGCAGCGACGGGGGCGGCAACGGCAGGGGGAGCGACGGGGGCAGCGGCGGGGCGGCCTTGCCCCAGGCCTGGCTGAGTCTCTCGGCGGCCCTGGGGGTTCATTGGAGGCATGGAGGGCATTGGGAGCAACAGGGGGCACTGGAAGCTGCAGAGGTATCGGGAGCTGCAGGGGAGGGGGTATTCAGGAACCACACCTCCTGTGACAGCACGCTGCAACACCAGCTTCCAGTAGCGCAGCTGCGCTTGGCCCCTTCTCTTGAGGTGGTGGTATGTTCTCCTGCACTATCGGCAGTCAGGACAGCTAATGCATGGTAATGGCCTGTGTGCTAGCTGTCACAGTCAGCCACACTTCCGCCCACCCCTGTCACGCCCAGACCCAACCCACTCCTGCTTTAGGCAGCAAATGCAGCATTTTTACTGCAGAGGCTTTCGTTTTAGTGTAGCTGATAGTAACATGGGCCTGCATTACTGTCTACCATGCTGAAAACGTAGCTTCATAAATGGGCCTCTGAGTTTGTACCTGAGGCAATAGAGGGTTAAGAGACTTGCCCAAGATTGAAAGGAGCCAGAGTGGGATTTGAACCAGGCTTCCCTGGTTCTCTGTCTACTACTTTACCCATTAGTCTACTGCTTCATTCCTTTTTCCTGCACTCCGGCATATACGTTTGAAGGTTATACAGTCTGGTACTATTTCAATTTATGGACCCATCAAATGGAATAAATTCCCTTTGTGGCTTAAAAGTGAAGCTTGTCTGTTCACTTTTAAGAAAATGTTTGGTGGAATTTTTACTGTACCATATTTATTATGACCCCGCCTAAATTGGTCAATAACTGGACTCCCTGCTGGAACTGTATGTTGTTGTCTTTATTATTATCTTCTTTGCTCATATGGTGGCCCTTTTACTAAGCCTCGTAAGCATCTACTTGCGCCCAACACATGCCAAAATGGAGTTACCAACAACTACCGCGTAGCTCTTGCGGTAATTTCATTTTTGCCACGCATCCGATACGCACGTCTGAAAAATATTTTTTTATTTTTGGGCATTCGTAACGGATGCACATCAAGTGGTCATTACCATCCGGTTACCGCATGAGTCTATACCGCTAGGTCAATGGCTGGTGGTAAGGTCTCAGACCCAAAATGGACACGCGGCAATTTTCATCTTGCCACACATCCGTTTTCAGCAAAAAAAAGGGCCTTTTTTACAGGCACGCTAAAAAATGGATTGGCGCATGCCCAAAACCCACGCCTACACTACCGCAAGCCATTTTTCAGCATGCCTTTGTAAAAGGACCTTATGTTGTGTTATTTTGATTTGTGTATACTCTTTTATATTCTGTCCTGGATAAGGGCAAATTCGAAATATTAAATTTCAATTTCAGTTCAATTTCAGATTCTTCTCCATCTGCTTCCACTGCAGTGAGCCCAGTGAGCCCTCCTTGACAGAGAATTAAACACTTCCCTCCAATTATCTTGGCAGCAAGGGTACATGCGTTACCCCGGAATGCTGTCTTTGATTTAAAGAAATTGTAGAAAAAAAAGCAGAGAAAAACCAGAGTCTCATATTGGGGAAAGTTTACCCTACCGGCATCCCTGTGGGTGCTTCTCTTTGTCACAAAAATATTTGACACTGGGAAATTTGGGGATTTATGCCGCTGTTATCTTCCATAATCATGCGACTCCATGCACTCCTGAATGAAATCCAAAATGCTCCTTTATTCATGCGCCAAAACTTAAATAGTCCACAGTGAACAAAAGAAATAAACAGACTGATTGCTTTACAATTTTTGTTTTAATAGATCAAAATATTTATGTGTATGCACTCAACCTTAACACTTAACCTCCATGTAATCATCCCTAATATTACTAAACCTAGCATTAGTCAGGAAAGGGCCAAAAGCCTCACTCATATTTAATTGTAAGTGGGCCACCAGAACAGAGTACTCTGTCATATATTTACACCATGAGCCTTCTAAAGAACTTAAGAATGCTTTAGTCAAGAGCTCATTCAACTAGAGTAATTAGCAGCTTTGTAATCATACTGAAAGAAAAAATACACTTCAGCTTCCAACTCTAAATTCCAGTCAGGTCTCCATCTCTCTACAGCAGCCATTCCCAACCCATTACTTGGGGTACACCTAATCCCCTCGAGTTTTCAGGATATCCACAATAAATAATAAATGAGATAGATTTACATGCACTGCCTCAGTTGCATGCAAATCTCAACCATGAATATTCATTGTAGATATCCTGAAAACCCGATGTGCCCCGAGGACTGGGTGGGGAATGGCTGCTCTACAGCAACAACACAGCTCACACTCTCGTGAGTTGCAGTCACCCAAGTTCACGGAGTGACTGGAAGTCATTAAAAATAATTAGTGTTATATGGAGACAAGCAAAAAACGCCTGTTTCGCAAAAAAATGAAATGGGCACTAGCAAGGCTATCAAGTAATGGCAATTATGTTCTTAAGTGAACCGCGATTCTCCCCTCACCTCCCATCCCATCCATATCCAGTGATTCGCCTCTGCCCTGCCCTCCCATCGGTGGTGATGTACAGTACTTTGGAGTGTCCCTCTGCTGCTTTTCCTCTCTCCCCTGCCCTCCCCTCCATATCCAGTGATTCTTCCCTCCCCTCCCATCCCCTCCCATTCCATCTATGTCCAGTGATTCTCCTCTGCACTGTCCTCCCCTCCCCTCCGTGTCCCATGATTCTGGCCTCCCCTCTGTGTCCCGCAATTCTCCTCTGCCGTGCCCTCCCCTCCCATCCGTGTCCCGTGATTCTCCCCTGGCTTCCCATCCCATCCATATCCAGCGATTCACCTGTGCCCTGCCCTCCCATCGCTTGTAATATAGAGTATGTTGGAGTGTCCCTCTGCTTCTCCTCTTTCCCCTGCCCTCCCCGCCATGTCCAGCGATTCTTCCCTCCTCTCCCCTCCCATCCCATCTATGTCCAGCGATTCTCTTCTGCCCTCCCCTGCCCTCCGTGTCCCGCGCTTTTGGCCTCCCCTCCATGTCCAGCGATTCTCCTCTGCCCTGCCCTCTCCTCCGCCCTCTCCTCTCATCCATGTCCTGCGATTCTTCTCTTGCCTCCCATCCCATCCATATCCAGCAATTCGCCTCTCCCCTGCCCTCCTATGGCTTGTGATGTAGAGTACATTGGAGTGTCTCTCTGCTTCTCCTCTCTTCCCTGCCCTTCCCTCCATGTCCAGTGATTCTTCCTTCCCCTCCCATCCCATCTATGTCCAGCGATTCTCCACTGCCCTGTCCTCCCCTCCGTGTCCTGCGATTTTGGCCTCCCCTCCATGTTCAGTGATTCTCCACTGCCCTGCCCTCCCCTCCCATCCGTGTCCCACGATTCTCCCCTCGCCTCCCATCCCATCGATATCCAGAGATTCGCTTCTAACCTGCCCTCCTTATCCAATCCATGTCCAGTGATTCTCCCCTCCCCTCCATGGCCAGTGGCTCTGTCCTTCCTGCTGCCCTGCCTTTAAGCCATCCATCTTACCTGAGGTCGCAGTGGCGGCAGGCTGGCTGGGCTCACGTCACCTCCAGACTTCCCTTGCCTTCCCTCTCAATGTCCCGCCCTTCTCTGATGTCATTTTGTCTTTACGCGAGGGCGGGACAAAGAGAGGGAAAGGAACGCTGGAAACGAGCTGACATCAGCATGCTGTTACGAACCCAGACAGCCAGCCATCCAGAGAAGCAGAGGAACAAATTATTATATAGACAAGTAGAATTAAATTTATAAAAAGAGAGCGAAAGTTTCATAGGAATTCTATAAGTGACAATTAAAATAGCGCACACTATTATAGAATTTGGGGGCTCCACACCTAATTTAGTTGGTGTAAATCCTCGCACCTAAAATTTGGGAGCGGATCCTGGCTTGACACGCTATTCTATAAAGGGCACCCAACTCAGAGCGCTATTTATAGAATAGCGCTCAGTGTGCATGTTTTTCTGTGGCGAAATCTGGCACCATTTACTGAATCCAGGGGCCCTTTTTGAAAGGGTTGGCGCACGGCAACAGGCTTGCCTCGCGCCAATCCGGAACTACTGCCAGGCTACCTCAGGATCCGGCGGTAGATCTCACTCCCAGCATGCGCCGTTTTCTGGCACTACAAAGATATTTCTATTTTTGTAGCGCTAGTGATTACTCAGTGGTAATCGGGCAGCGCCACACTGGGATAGCGCGGGAGCACTTACCACCACCTCAATGGGTGGCGGTAAGTGCTACCCCTGAAATAGCCACATGACAAGTGGTTCACTTACCACACAGCCATTTCTTTTCCCCATTTCCAGTGGTTAAAGGAGGCCTCAGTGTATGTCAAAAACACGCACTGATGCTAGTGCAGGCCCCCTTTTACCGCAGCTTGGTAAAAGGACCCCTTAGCCCTTTGCGTTTCACACTTCTAATGTTTCCAACCCCTAACTATTAATATAGTCATAAAAAGTAAGCTGGTTAGTTTTCACATTTGTTTTGCTACAAAATTTTCTTTCATATATTCTGCCACAGTTTATATGATTCTGAAATATCTACTTTTCCTAAATGCATTAACAATATTTTTGTCTGATATATAAATGTGTCCGGAAAGTAGCTTGCACTGGACTAGCAAATATCATGGGAGCCTGCTATGACTGCTGTAAAAACAAATAGCACCTATTTATGCACTAGGTGAAATTCTACCCTTTATAAATTAACATTTATGTTATATCTAAATTTTTCAGTAGTGCCCCTATGATTGTCCTGAATGCTTAGGAGTAGCCATAACTCAAAGAGTTATCACAAATTTCACATATAGAATACATATGATTAGTTCATGTGGTGTATATTATTATTTATGATGATATTGTAGTCAATACAAAACAACCAGATCAGTATATGTGAGGCAGTTCATGACAGCATTATGAACATGGTTATTCCCAAAAATGTAGAGATTTATCAGAATGATGGACTGTTACACATTTCCTGAATGATTCCAAAAAATATATATGCTTTGAAAAATTGTGTGTTGTGTACTGCAGCATTGCGCAGGAGTGTGGAATGGTCCAGTTTACTTGGTTGGGCTGCTTCAACACTCTAACAACCATGAAACTCAAATCTAACTCCTAGTCCAGTCCAAGTTTTCTAAGTTTCTAAGGAGGTGCAAAAATCACCTAGTCCAGGGGTTCCCAAACTTTTTCACTTCATGGCACCCTTAGTGTCCGAGCAATTTTTCATGGTACCTCCCTCCGCTCACATGGGTCTCCGCACCCCCCCCCCCCCCGACCACATGGATCTCCATACCCCCCCCCCCCCCCCAGCTACATGTCAACACCCCCCCCCCGGCCACATGGGTCTCCGCACCCCCCGGACAGATACCCCAACACATAGGTCTCCCTTTCCCTGCAGCCCCTCTTCCCAGAAAGTCCAGCATACCATTCCCTGCAGCCCCTCTCCTCCCATAAATTCAGCACATCTCTGCCTTCCCCAAATCCAGCATCGCTCGCTACTTTCCTTCTTGCATGTCCAGGATCACTGCCACTTCCTTTTCCTTCCCCTGCTGCCACTGCAATGCTTGTAGCTTACATTTTCGGGCCATTCGCGATTCACACAGGCAGGCACTCCGGGGCTGTCCTAGTCTGTCACGTCCAGCCATCTCTGATGGACGTGACAGACTAGGACAGCCCCAGGAAAATGGTAGAGGCTATTATCAAAAGCAAAATTACAGAGCACGTCCAAGGACATGGATTACTGAGACCAAGTCAGCATGGCTTTTGTGTGGGGAAATCTTGCCTGACCAATTTACTTCAATTCTTTGAAGGAGTAAACAAACATGTGGACAAAGGGGAGCCGGTTGATATTGTGTATCTGGATTTTCAAAAGGCGCTTGACAAGGTACCTCATGAAAGGCTACAGAGGAAAGTGGATTAAAAACTGGTTGAAGGATAGGAAACAGAGTGGGGTTAAATGGGCAGTATTCACAATGGAGAAGGGTAGTTAGTGGGGTTCCTCAGGGGTCAGTGCTAGGACCGCTGCTTTTTAATATATTTATAAATGATTTAGAGATGGGAGTAACTAGTGAGGTAATTAAATTTGCTGATGACACAAAGTTATTCAAAGTCGTTAACTCGTGACAGGATTGTGAAAAATTACAGAAGGACCTTACGAGACTGGGAGACTGGGCAGCTAAATGGCAGATGACGTTTAATGTGAGCAAGTGCAAGGTGATGCATGTGGGAAAAAAGAACCCGAATTACAGCTACGTCATGCAAGGTTCCACATTAGGAGTTATGGACCAAGAAAGGGATCTGGGTGTCGTCGTCGATAATACACTGAAACCTTCTGCTCAGTGTGCTGCTGCTGCGGCTAGGAAAGTGAATAGAATGTTGGGTATTATTAGGAAAGGTATGGAAAACAGGTGTGAGGATGTAATATTACTGTTGTATCGCTCCATGGTGCGACCGCACCTTGAGTATTGTGTTCAATTCTGGTCGCTGCATCTCAAGAAAGATATAGTAGAATTGGAAAAGTTTGGAGCCTTGGGAAGTCCTGCATGCAATTTATTTTATTTAACAAAGGTTTTATCTTCTCTTGCTCTACCAAGTGCCCCAGATATTTTACTTCCTGTCAAGTAAAAATACACTTCTAGGGGTTCAGCGTGAGGCAGGGGCGTATCTGCGTGGGGCCACAGGGGCCTGGGCCCCCACAGATTTTGCCCTGGACCCCCCTACCGCTGTCAACCCTCCCCGTTGCTGTTATTTACCTTTGCTGGCAGGGGACCCCAACCCCCCGCCAGCCGAGGTCCGCTTGCCACCTTTAAAGATATTTCTTCAGCTGGCGGGGGACCCCAACCCCCGCCAGCCAACCCGACGTCTTTAAAGTTCTTCTTTGGCCTCTGTGGCCGTGCTGTAGTTGACTGTTCAATCCAGTTCGGAGTCTGACGTCCCAGCACGTTGTCCTGCACGTACAACGTGCTGGGACGTCAGACTCCGAACTGGATTGAACAGTCAACTACAGCACGGCCACGGAGGCCGAAGAAGAACTTTAAAGACGTCGGGTTGGCTGGCGGGGGTTGGGGTCCCCCGCCAGCTGAAGAAATATCTTTAAAGGTGGCAAGCGGACCTCGGCTGGCGGGGGGTTGGGGTCCCCCGCCAGCAAAGGTAAACAACGGCAGCAGGGGAGGGTTGACGGTGGGGGGAGGGTGGAGAGTCGTTGGTGGGGAGGTTCTGGCAATGGCGGCAGTTGGGGGGGGCTAAAATGTGCCCCCTCTCTCTGGCTCTGGCCCCCCCTACCGCCAGAGTCCAGATACGCCCCTGGCGTGAGGCCAGCCTTCCTTGAGGACTCTAACTCAGTTCTCACCTTTTGTATATGAGTTTCCCAGTCTGTGCTAAATACAATGATATTATCCATATATGCTGCAGTGTAAGACTGGTGATTTTTAAGAATGTGATCTAGAAATATTTGGCAACTAGTGGCTAGTGCAGTGAGCTAAGAACCTGGGGAGCTGGGTTTGATTCCCACTGCAGCTCATTGTGACTTTGGGCAAGTCACTTCCATTGCCCCAGATACCACAATTCAAATTGGGAGCCCACTAGGGACAGAGAAAGTACCTGCATATAATAACTGTAAACGGCTTTGATTGTACCACAGAAAGGCGGTATATCAAATGCATAACCCCCTTACCCTTACCCATTTCTTATTCTATAAACTAAGCACATACAATGGCACCTAATAGTGGGTGAATGCTGAGCATGGCAGTGCTGTGAAAGTTTGGACTTTGATTCCCCTGATGCAGCTTCGACGAAACAAGGTCTCTGTCCGGAATCTGTAATTGCCTTTTACCAGCAAGTTTGGTCTCTCTATTGCCATTGCAATTGTTTTTTCCCATTTCCAAGAAGTGAAGGATATCTGTGGAATACTCCCATGTAGTTCTTTAAAACAAGCTAAGTACTTGTGATTTTTCCATTTATATATAAATAATATATTGCTACAATTTTGAAGAAAATGTTTCTGGTAGAAGATGGGATTTTTTTTTTTTTTAATAAAAGTGAGTTTTGTGACCATTGATGTGTTTCCTGGGCAAGCTTGTTTTCTGCATACTAAAGCTTGAGTTTCCAGAACTAAATGAGGTCTTTTCTCCAAAGTTTTGACAAATCCCTTTTCTTGATAGCATTGAATGTGATCTGGTAGTTATTTTTGATATTAAACACATTCAGCCTTTGTGTATTTTTTAATATCACCTAATAGTAGGCACCAAGTTATAGAATGAGGGGATTTAAAACAGCAGTTTCTCAGACTTCGTAATAGAGAGAACAAATACAGATTTTTCTTAAGAGTACACGTCAGTGATTACTGGCAGCAGAACAGACTGATTTCTTTCTAGGAGGATGCCAGGATAAAACTGTGTGCAAGATCCCTCAATATGTTTCCATTTATGCCTAGGTTTTATTAGGTAGAATAAACTCATCCTATTCTTTAATCAATGACAATTCATTCAGTGTGCTGTAACTTCACTGGATCCAAACTTCCAGTATAGTCCTATAAAGGTGACTCTCTCTCTCTCTCTCATCACTAGTTATACAATACTATTATTTATATTATACTAAATACCGTATAGCTCCTTGTGGATCACAGCTATTTATTAGGAATTACAGTATTTATTATTACATTTGTACCCCGCACTTTCCCACTATAAGCAGGTTCAATGCAGCTTACATAGAAATAGGGATTACAGAATATTGATGACAATAACTAGCAGCTCATGCTCCTAATGTATATGATCATGCTTTTTTTTTTTTTTACTTCCCTGGATGAGCTGGGAATGAAAGATTTGTCGAAGCCACTGATTGTTGGCTAGAGATTTGAATAAAGTGTTAGATCCTGATTGATCTTTCGGGACCTACATCTGGGGTGGGGCATGCTTACAGGTTTACCTTATCTTTTATCTGCTTTAGGACTGGTGGACCCCTGGAGGCTCTTGTACCCTACAGATCGAGAATGTACTCATCTTTCCCATGCACATAACACTTTCTCGAGGATAGACTACATCCTACTATCCAAAACATTTCTTTTCTGTATTCAGACCATTCTAATTTGGATTAATATAAAAGTAGGCAGACCTCAGGGGACTTCTGGCTTATGTGGCAGAGGATAAGGATTTTCAGTCTTTTGTACTTCAGAAATGACAGGATTTTCTTACTTTCAATGCCCAGCATCAGCAGCATCTCCATTTATTTTGGGAAACGGCTAAAGTGGTTCATAAAATTATACCTAACACCACCAATATTTAAAATAGTATGCACAAGAAGCGAAAAATATTTGAAACAAAAATGTTTTCAGTTTTCACCAAAAACACATATAGGGGTGAATTCTATATATGATGCCAAAACAAATCAGCACTGAAAAATAAACTGTCCTTAAAGTTAGGTGCGGTTTATAGAATAGCACTTACGCCTGGGAATTGTGCCTAACTTTAAGTGCGGTCATTTGCACCAACTGAAACATCATGCAAATCTTCACGCCTAAATTAGGCACGTATCCCAATTATTCTATAACTACCTGCATAAATTTAAGGAACACCCCTGTTCCACCCATGACCTTCCCATTTCTCAGGGCTTTTTTTGAGGGGGTACTGAGTACCGGCACCTTTTCCATTGTCTGCTAAAATTGACCCATGGTCTCCAAGTTTTAATGAAAGAACTCAGGCTCTACACAACAATTCTGCCTTATCATAGGTTCTGTTACTGGTTGCAGGGGGCCTGGCAATTGCGGTGGGGGTCCATCAGTGATCACTACCACCCCTCAGGGCCGTGCCGACATGGTAAGCGAGGTAAGCATGGCAGGAGGGCGCCATCCTCTGGGGGGCGCCCCGCCGCACCATGCTTACCTCTCCCTCCTCTCCTCAGATCCTTGTCCTTTTTTTTTTTGTTTAAATTTACCTCTCCGGCGCGTGGCAGCGTAGCGTTAGTGAAGAGGCGGCGCTCCCCCGCCCTGACGTGTCAGTCTCTTCCCTTCGCTCGGTTCCGCCTTCTTCTGACGTCAGAAATGACGTCATAAGAAGGCGGGACACTGAGCGAAGGGAAAAAGACACGTCGGGGCGGGGGAGCACTGCCTCCTCACTAACGCTACGCTGCCGCGCGCCAGAGAGGTAAATTTAAACAAAAAGGAAAAGGATCTGGGGAGAAGAGGGCGGGTAGTGTAGCAATCATTTTTGGGGGGGGGGCGCCGGCGGGGCCAACTGCAGGGGGGCGCCGGAGACCCTAGGCACGGCCCTGCCACCCCTGAAGGGTGGCCTGCCATTTGAGTACCGGCACCTTTTTCGCTAGAAAATATGCACTGCCATTTCTGCACCCCCTTTTTGAATTTGCACCTAACTTTATGCATGTATATTTTAATTAAATCTAATTAGTGCCAATTATTGTTTGTTAAAAGCTAGTTATCAGCACTAATTAGCTATCTCCTTGTATAAAAAGAAATATAGAAATTCCTGCATACATCAAATTTAGACCAATTTACCTCCTATCTAAACTTAATGTTCCTGGAAGGCCGGTTCCCAAAGGAAAAGGGCAACACATTACGCCAATTCCAGAGGACACCAAGAAAAATATTAAAGATACCTCATACTACAGACCAGTTGCATCTATACCTCTAATGAGCAAAATAATGGAAGGCCATCATAGCTAAACAGCTAACCGAATACCTCAACAAATTTTCTATACTACATGAATCCCAATCAGGTTTCAGGCCTCACCACAGCACAGAAACTCTTAGTCAAATTCAAATGGGAAATCTCAAACAGGAAAAATATCCTTCTACTTCAATTCGACATGTCTAGTGCATTCAAAATGGTTGATCACATTATCTTACAAAGAATCTTCAACAAAAAATAGGAATAGGAGACAAGGTGCTTGAATGGTTCAGGGGATTCTAAACCACCAGATCCTACCAAGTGAAACTGAACTTCGGGATCTCAAACCCATGGAAAGCAAAGGCAATTTATAACACAGCACCTTGGTACTTTCTGCAGATTTTGAAAGTGAACCAACCAACATGTGTATTGCAATCTGTGGACATGACATGTTTGAAGTTTGTGCATCTGGGAAAGATATGCTATGCTGACACAAAGGCCTGGCTATTTCATTGCAGATCTGCTCTTGCGGAATTACTTGCCTGAACATTTGTGTTTATATAGGAATTTAGTACAGTTTAAGAAACTTTTGGAGACCCATTTAATTTTATTTTGGGGGGGGGGGGGGCGTACTTTGTGGTCTTAAGTATTGTGTAGGTACAGTGATGAGTTATGAAAAATTAAGAGTTATCTACAGTTCAGGAAGTTACTCAAGGCATACTTATTTCAACAGCTTTTTAATTTAGTTTTGTTTGAATTGTTTTTGTGTGTAATTCTTTTCTGAAGTTTAGTTATTTGATTTGTTTTATGATAAATTTATTATGAATGTAATTTTATAAACCACCTAGGACTAAGGAAAGAGCAGTATATAAACTGTTATCAATAAATAAATAAATGTGAGACTTTGCAGAACATCTCTATTTGTTTTGCTGTAAGTTGTTGTTGATATGTGGTTTTGTATTTATTTTATGTATGTTTTTACTGTAAACCACTTAGGGCCCCTTTTACAAAGTTTCAGTAAAATGGACCCTGCAGTAGCATCAGCGCAAGTATTTACCAGGCACTGAGGCCCCCTTTTACTGCAGTGGGCAAAAGGCTTTTTTTAAAATAAAGGAAATGACCATGCGGTAAGTGAACCACTTACATGCCTAAATTTTATAGGAGGTCCTTAAAAAGGGGTGCAGAAATGGGAGGGTCATGGGCATTTATGGGTGGATCGGGGTGTAGTTTTGTGTTACACACGGAATTATAAAATATAGGCTCTGTGCATAAATTCAGGCACAAGCATTTGCACCACATTTTCATTGGTGCAAATGGCAACACCTAAATTTACATGCAACCCCGGGGCATAAATGTTATTCTATAAACCACACCTAATTTTAAGCACGGTTTATAGAATAGTGCTTTCTTCAGTGCCAATGTTTTTGATGCTATATATAGGATCTATTCTTATATGTTGTAAAAAGAAAAGCCACTTTTTACATGCATTTCTTTCTGGGATAAAACTGGTCAAGACAGGAGAATTGTTCTAGTGCTTTGTTGAAATGGTATCCATTATAGCAGTTTTGTAAAAGCACTGTTTGCTTTTGCTGAGAGGGCAGGATGCCGAAGGGACCAGAACAAATAGAGGACAATGAATACCAAAAGGTCAACCTTATTTGAGATATTGCAGGAAGAGGTCATCAGTGGACACAGGCATAGAATCTATATTATCATAGATCTCTCAGCTCTTCTGGAAGACCCAAGCCATTTATTAACAGAAGCACATGACAAGTTGTTACATGCAGTGCATTTCTTGAATAAAGGATCCATTCAGAGATGTGAAGGGTGGCATTTCTAAGTGTATAGCCAGGTGTTTGGACTGGATTTTAAATGTCCTTCCAAATGTCTTAGAAATGCTGACCCACCACAAATTCAACTTGAGAACATCAATTATTTGGACATTTCAGATATTTACTAAGATACGTTAGTCCAGAGGTTTTGTCTGGCATCTCACCTTAAAGCAAAATCAAGCTAGTTGGTTGTGTTCAATACCTCTATTTTTTTTAATACTATGCATTTTAGTAGGATTGGGCTACATCATTTAAGTCTGAGCATATGAAAACCACTTTGCTTATACCACAGAAAGGCAGTATATCAAATACATGATCTTTGAGCTGGCTTTGAAAATACTTCAATTACTCTACAAATTTCAGGTTCTCTTGAACTGGACTGGTAGGACTCTTTCCCCATCTGCCCTTCAGGGGAAAGTTTTCAAAAGCTGTTAAAAGATGGTATTCCAAGGATGTGGCGGTTCTTTACAATAGCAACATAATCTTCAATTAGTATATATTTCATATTTTGCTAATTGTTCCAGAACCATTTTCTGGTAATGGCTTCTCTTAATTGAGTTCTTATCTTCCAGGTGTGTAGGAGCAAAATAAGCACTATATACACAGCACTGTATGTTCCTATATAAGATATATCACATTATAATGCATGGCACTATCCAATATTAACAACGTGACTTTAAAAATGCAGACTCTGACCTATTTTATCTTTTGCTGCTAAAGCCTGTTGCTTTACGAGCCTCGGCCTCCAATACAGATAAAAGAATGCTGCCAAAGGTGCCAATGTACCAGAATAACAATGTTGTTATCAGCACTGACATCATGGCCAAACCAGCCAAGGATTCTTGGAATTCCCCTTGTAGCTGGAGTAGCGCTCTGGCTGGCAAAATTGCACTTTCTTTATAAACCCCCAGCTCCTTATCAAGGTAACCCCATCGATGTGGTGCCAGTAAGACAATCTTGTGACCGTTGAAGCCACAACATCGGGAAAAATAAAGTTATGTGTGCGTCACCAACAAGACCAGAATGCATCTCTGTTGGAATTTAATAAGAATTATTAGTGAAACACATCACAGCTTTACATGAGAACATAAGAGTAGCCATATCAGGTCAGACCAATGGTCCATCTAGCCCAGTACCCTGTTTTACAAATAGTGGCCAAGCCAGGTCACAAGAACATGGCAGAAACCCAATTAACAGCAAGATTCCATGCTACCAATCCTGGGGCAAGCAGCTGCTTCCCCATGTCTGTCTCAATAGCAGACTATGGACTTTTCCTCCAGGAATTTGTCCAAACCTTTTTTAAACCCAGATAAGCTAATCGCTGTTACTACATCCTCTGGCAAAGAGTTCCAGAGCTTATCTATTTGTTGAGTGAAAACATATTTCCTCCTATTTGTTTTAAAAGTATTTCCATGTAACTTCCTCAAGTGTCTCCTCGTCTTTGTACTTTTGGAACAAGTAAAAAAATCGATTTACTTCTACGCGTTCTACACAACTCTGGATTTTGTAGACCTCAATCATATCTCCCTTCATCTGTCTCTTTTCCAATCTGAAGAGCCCTAACCTCTTTAGCTTTTCCTCATACAAAAGGAGTTCCATCCCCTTTATCATTTTGGTTGCTCTTCTTTGAACCTTTTCTAGTTCCATTATATCTTTTTTGAGATATGGCGACCAGAACTGAACACAATACTCAAGGTGTGGTCGCACCATGAAGCGATACAAAGTCATTATAGTATTTTTAGTCTTATTCACCATCCCTTTCCTAATAATTCCTAGCATCCTGTTTGCTTTTTTGGCTGCCGCCACACACTGAGCAGAAGATTTCAGCATATTATCTACAATGACATCTAGATCTTTTTCTTGTGTGCTGACCACCAAGGTGGACACTAGCATCAGGTAACTATGATTCGGATTATTCTTTCCAATGTGCATCAGTTTGCATTTGTCCACATTAAATTTCATCTGCCATTTGGATGCCCAGTATTCCAATTTCCTAAGGTCTTCCTGCAATATTTCAGTCTGCTCTTGTTTTAACAACCTTGAATAGTTTTGTTTCATCTTCAAATTTAATCACCTCACTTGTTCCGATTTCCAGATCCTATATAATAATTCTCACCACCAATGTTCTAAAGTAGCTGCCTGTGTCCGTGGCTCCTGGAGTTGCTGAGCTAGGCTCCATAGCCAGGCTGACGTCACTCACAGCTGATTCCCAGGCAGGGGGGAGGAGTAGGGAAACACGCGGAGCAACTTGCTGCGTGTGTTTCCCTACTCCTCCCCCTGCCTGGGAATCAGCTGTGAGTGCACTGCTCAAACACCCCCCTCGGCGCATCACCCAAGCCCCTCCCCCCCCGAAGCACATCAACACCCCCCCCCCCGCCAAGCATCAACCCCCTCGCCACCCACAGCTGCCACTGGTAACGCTGTTCGGCCGCTGCTGCTTCTCCTGTTGAGCAGCAGCGGCCGCTACAAAAGAAAAAAAGCTATAAATGTTTTTAAACATCAAGCACGGCACCGCAGACAGCCATCAGGCATTGGCTGTCGGCTCTGCAGCTGCTCCTCCTCTCGCCTCCACGTCACTGCCCCTGGAGTAAGACCCCAGAGGAGCGCAGCGACGTGAGAGGGGAGAGGAGGAGCAGCTGCAGAGCCAACAGCCAATGCCTGATGGCTGTCTGCGTTGCCAAGCTTGATGTTTAAAAGCATTTATTGCTTTTTTTTCTTTTTGTAGCGGCCACTGCTGCTCAACAGGATGCGCGGGGGGGGGGAGGGGAGGGTCACTGGACATGGGTGGCTGGAAGGGGCAGGGGAAGGGAAGGGTCACTGGACATGGGTGGCTGCAGGGGGGGCAGGGGGAGAGGAGGGTTGCTGGACATGGATGGCTGGAGGGGGGCAGGGGAGAGGGAGGTGGGGAGGGGGTCCTGTGACCAGAGAGGTGGGGTGGGGAGGGGGGCACACACTCACTGTCTCTCACATACACTCTCTCTGACACTCTCTGTCTATCACACTCTATCTCTCTGTCACACACACACAGTCTCACACACACAGACACTCTGTCTCTCACACAAACACACACACACACACTCTGTCTCTCTCTCATTCTCTCTCTGACACACACACTCTATCTGTCACACACACTCTCTCTCAAACATACACACTCCGAGGAAAACCTTGCTAGCGCCCGTTTCATTTTTGTCAGAAACGGGCCTTTTTTACTAGTCATTTATAAATATGTTAAATAGCACTGGTCCCAATACAAATTCCTGTGACACTCCACTGTTCACCCTCCTTCATTGAGAGAAATGACCATTTAACTCTACCCTCTGTTTTCTGTCCAATAACCAATTTCTAATCCACACCAGAACCTTGTCTCCTATCCTATGACTCTTTAATTTTCTCAGGAGTCTTTCATGAGGAACTTTATCAAAAGCTTTCTGAAAATCTAGAAACACTACATCAACCGGCTCACCTTTATCCACATGTTTATTCACGCCTTCAAAGAAATGATGCAAATTGGTGAGGCAAGACTTCCCTTGGCTGAACCTATGCTGACTCTTTCCCATTAATCCATGTTTGTCTATGTGTTCTGTAATTTTATTCCTTTATAACAGTTTCCACTATTTATGGGGGAATAACCAAAAACAGATGCAGCCTAATTGACAGAGAAACAGAGATGCACTCATGTTTTGGAAGGACTGTATTTCACTTCTGACCTAGTACGCACTGAGGGGCATAATCGAATGAAAACGTCTATCTCCATGGGCGTTTATCTCCGAGAACGGGTCTGTGAAGGGGCGGACCGAACCGTATTTTCGAAAAAAATAGACGTCCATGTTTTATTCGACAATTTGTGAGCTGGGCGTTTTTGTTTTTTCAGCGATAATGGAAAATGAAAGCGCCTAGCTCAAAAACGAATAAATCCAAGGCATTTGTTCGTGGGAGGGGCCAGGATTCGTAGTGCACTGGTTCCCCTCACATGCCAGGACACCAACCGGGCACCCTAGGGGGCACTTTTACAAAAAAAACAAAAAAACTTAAAGAGCTCCCAGGTGCATAGCACCCTTCCCTTGTGTGTTGAGCCCCCCAAATCCCCCTCAAAACCCACTGCCCACAAGTCTACACCATTACTATAGCCCTAAGGGGTGAAGGGGGGCACCTACATGTGGGTACAGTGGGTTTGGGGGGGGTTGGACGACTAAGCATTAAGCAGCACCCCCTAACAACTGCTCCAGGGACCTGCATACTGCTGCCAGGGAGGTGGGTATGACATTTGAGGGTGAAAATAAAACGTTGTGAAACATCATTTTTTGTGGTGGGAGGGGGTTAGTGACCACTGGGGGAGTCAGGGGAGGTCATCCCCGATTCCCTCCGGTGGTAATCTGGTCATTTAGGGCACTTTTTGGGGCCTTATTCGTGAAAAAACAGGGTCCATGAAAAGTGCCCTAAATTCTAGCTACAAACGCATACTTTTTTTCCATTATTGGCGAAAGGCACCCATCTCTGTTCGGGTGATAATCATGCCCCAGTCCCGCCTTCACCACGCCTCCAACATGCCCCCGTCAACTTTATACGTTTCCGCGATGGAGTGCAGTTGAAAACGTCCAAGTTCGGCTTTCGATTATACCGCGTTATTCGTTTTTGTGAGATAAACGTCCATCTCCCGATTTAGCTCGGAACTTGGGCGTTTTTCTCGTTCGATTATAAGCAGGACTGTCATGCAGTAAACCAAGCTTTTATCTCAACAAGAGCCAATGCAAGTGGGTGCCTTAGGCAAACCATCATTCTTACACCTCCCTCAATTTTCAAGTTCGTAGACCATCAACTCCTCCCTCCAAGATTCTCATAATTAAACTCTACAATCATGCTTACCCTACAATTCTATAAAAACACATAATTGGACATCATCAGGTTGATATTCAAAGGGATTTATCCATCCAGTCTTTGAGTTGGTACAACCATAGCAGTCCCCACAGCAGTCAAACTGATAAAGGTGCAAACATGGTGCTTTAGCCTGGATTGGCAGATGATGAAGAAACTGGCTTTCATGTGAGCTGGAAAGAGAAGGAAGACTGCATGGAAGAGACAACTCCTGTTTGGAACACAGCAGGAAGAGAAGCATCACAGGTAAGAAATTCAAGGACAGTGGAAGAAACTAGAAATTTTGTGGGGGTTTTCCCCAGTGATTTTGGGCTATGGGAATGTCATTTACATTCTCCGTGTCATTTCAAACAAATGCACATCCCTAGGTTTTAGCACGCAAAAAGCTACAGAAAAACACAGTCATGGGTTTGATATTCTGTTTATATGAGACATTGTACTGTTTCTGCCTATTACTGTTAATAAACAAACAAACAAACAAACAAAAAAGTTATCATTGTACGCATGCACCACAGGGGAGTCAATATTCAAAGGGAGTCCTTTTACTAAGGTGCACTGAAAAATGGGCTGCGGTAATGTAGGCACATGTTATGGATGCGCGCAGATCCATTTTCAATGTATCTGTAAGGCTTTTTTAAAATTTTTGCTGAAAATGGATGTACAGGAAAATAAAAACTGGCGTGCGTCCATTTTGGGTCTGAGACCTTACCACCAGCCATTGACTTAATGGTAAGGTCCCTTGCGTTAACTGTGCAGTAATCGCCTACACGTGTCAAGTTACCACCCGATTTTCGCCGTGCACCAGAAAATAAAATATATTTTCTGGCACGCGTAGTGGACATGTGTAAAAAATGAAATTACCGCACAGGCCATGTGGTAGCCGGGCGGTAACTCCGAATTGACGTGTTAGGCACACGTAGGCGCCTATGCGGCTTAGTAAAAGGGGCCCCAAAGTGACTTAACCGGCCAGAAACATCTTTTGGCTGGTTAAATCACCTGGTTGGGGCTAACTGCTAATTTTCATTGGTACTTAACCGGTTAGCGTCACTGAAAATAACTGGTTAGCACCGAACTGAAAACAGACTATTTTAGGAGCATTCCGGGGGTGGAGCCATCACTTGGCTAATTAAGCTGCAACATTCAACACTTAACCAGATAGGTTAACTGCATAAATAGGACTTATAAAATTAAAATTAGAATTTATTGTTTCTACACCGCCTCTGATCAAGGCAGAATACAAATAAAATGTACATAATAAAAGCAGAAACAACGACACTTCCAGGCAGCAAAAATCGCAGAGACATAGATTAAAAAAGAAATAATAACTTGCAGAAAGTCTATGACCAATAAGAAAGGCAATATTCAGGTAGGAACAAAATATGCCAAACAATATGGAGAAAGTACCAGTCCTAATAAATCCAAGCAAAATTGTTGAAGACAATGTACCATGAGATTGCATTTCTTTTGAGACCTTAGCACACACATTGGCACATAACAAGCCACAGCCCCCTTTAAATAAGAGGACAAATGAGTGAGCAGCAACACTATATATATAATACAGGACTTCATAGGGAACCATTCCAAATGCTTAAAAGTCAGTCCTATCTTTATATAGTAACCTGTAGCTGGTTATATGCTGAATATCACATTTAACCAGCTATGTGTTAGCCGGCTCCAGTGCCCAGACATGGCTTGGCGTTGAATTTCTGAGTTTAACTCCAGTGGCATTCAGAAAAATGCTGATCTCCACCGGCTGAATATCGGGCCAAGAATAGCTAATTGCCCCAGTATTAAATCTCAGATTAAATTTTGGTACGGTTTTTTACTTTCTCCTTCTAGTGTGGGAGATAAAAAGGTCATCTGTGATAACGTGCAACAGTTCAGATGTTCTTGTCAATAAAATGTCCATGGTGGCTAAAGCGATGCTCCAAATCCTCATCTCTCTCCCTACCCCCCCCCCCCTTTTAGGTTGAGAGGCAGGAATGATTTTTACTCATAACCTTGACATCTTGGAAAATGGCAGCACCTGACCCTCTGCAGTATATTACCCACTTTTTACCTTTACCTCTCCACCCCGCTTATCCCTTTCCATTTATTGTACTCGCCTATTTGTTATTTAAATGTTGTAAGCCACATTTGAGCCTGCCAGCGGTGGGAAATTGTGGGGTATAAGTGCTGTAAAATAAATAAATAAATAACAAATATTGAAATGTACCACTAGGGATCTTCCTGCAAAATATATTTGGCAGGCTGAACCCTAATGGTATGTTCCAATGTACCGCTAGAGGTCAGGAGGCACTGTTATCCAAGACGGTGGCAGATGAACAGCATTGCACCAGATGCGTTTCTGGGTCCAGGTAAGAAGTATTGATCCACGTGGATGCCTCAGCTTTGGGGACTTTCTGGTCAAGATCCTCCCTCTGCCCGCTGCAGAACTATAGGTGCCCTGCCTTGGAGTGTTTGGGCTAGGAATACTCTGGACTTGATTGCCTCCGTAAAGAGGGGCAGCTTTTTTCTTTCAATTTTCCTGTCAGTGTATGAACCAATCCCTTCCAAGTATGTAATACTGAATGCAGATTGACTGAAGCACTGATAAGAAAAGACAAAGCAAATAAATGAAGCCTGCTACTGCGGCAGTGTGTGTGCAGCTTTTTTCTGTCTTTTTCGGCATATGCAGCAGTAATTTACATGCCATTAGTTTTCTGCTTCAAGAATTTAAAAACTAATTAAGGCATGCATTAGGAAACCATCACAGAATCTTAGTGTGCAGTTGTAATGCACAACTTACTACATTAGTCTGAATTAGAAGCCCCTCTCCCCCCCCAAAAAAAAATAAAAGGAAGAAAAAAACCTAGAAGACAACTCTAGGCTGGAAGTTTATAGTATTCTGAAAGTTTATATTTTATGATTATTTTTGTTGCTGTTAGCCTGCATATATAGTTCACATTCCTGACAGCAAGGCAGTAATTGAATTGATCCACCTGTTGAATAGACTGCCCAGGTGTGAAGGATTAGTGCAATTATAGAAACAGAATTGAAGGTGATCATCACAGTCTTTGGGAACAACAAACAAGGGGAGAAACAGTTAAGAGGCAGTTGGCCATATGCTGCTTTCTATTGACATGGTTAAAGGGAACATGTTAGGAATGGTGCAGTTTGATAGTTATGAGATATCCATTACAAAATATTATGTTGTACCATCTACCTACCTTTTTCTTTCTGGACTAAGGATGGAGGTAGTTTGACTTGGAGGTGAAGCTTTGGATTTGGCAGGAGGGGTTCTAATCCCAGCTAGCGTTCATAATGTTCATAGTGTTCAAGAAATTGGAGCTAAAACATTGTGAAGAATTCAGGAAGGGCAAGCAAGACAGAGGAATATGTTTGCATAACTCTTCACAACCTCAGCAGGGTGTACTTCTGAAGATGGATGATGACGAATTCTTCATCAAAGAGAAATTGCAAGAAAAATAGCAGAGTGCATCTAAGGAAGAGAAATTATCTTATGGTTTTAGATGCCACTGTCAAAAGAATAGATATGGAGACAGTGAGGAGGGGAGAGAAGGTGAAAATATTCAGACCCTTAGAGGCAAGAGTTCAGTCATTGCACAATGCTGACACCTAGCAGGCATGATTTTGAAAGTGAGGTGAAAAAAAGCTATTAGAGCTAAAAGAAAATCCTTCAGAAAATGGAAGAAGGATCCAACTGAAAATAATAGGAAACAGCATAAAGAATTACAAGTGAAATGCAAAGCACTGATAAGGAAGGCAAAGAGAGACTTTGAAAAGAAGATTGCGTTTGAGGCAATACCACTTAATAGAAAGGTTTTTTTTAGGTATATTAGAAGCAAAAAGCTGGTAAAAGAATCAGTTGGACCGCTAGATAGCCAAAGGGTAAATGGGGCACTCAGGGAAGACAAGACCATAGTGGAGAAATTAAATTAATTCTTTGCTTCAGTTTTCACAGAGGAAGATGTTAGAGAGATAGCAATACCAGAAAAGGTATTCAGTGCTGATGAGTCAGAGAAATTGAAACAAATCTCTGTAAACCTTATTCAGACAAGTGCCTTCTAATGTCTAAAGACAACACTGTTGGAAAAAAGTAATAGAGCTGAAGTTAAGCAACATAATAAATATTTGGAAAGACACAAGTTTATATTGGAACTCTTTTATTTTGCCTATTTTATTTACACCCTAATTACTGATAATCATACCCTGGCCTGATATCATTGTTATGTTATGTTGTTATCCATTTATCCTAATTACTGACAATTATACCTTGTCCTGATATCATTATATTATGTTGTTATCCACTTACCCACTTCTTAATCAACATAATTTTCGTATGAACCTTAATAGCAATAATTCTGAATTTCTTCTCCGTTAATATGATTGCCATAATATTCCTATGCACCTTATCTGTTATATATACTCTGATTCTCTATTCCATCAATGTGATTGTAGTTGTATTAAATTGTAAGCCACATTGAGCCTGCAAATAGGTGGGAAAATGTGGGATATAAATGCAGCAAAATAAATAAATAAAAGAAAAAAAAGAAAAAAAATAATTAAAAAGGAGTTTTTTTAGACCTACGAGGAGGTTTGCCCAGCTACTGTGGTAAAACATAAACTCCACAGGCTGAGCTTCTGAGGTCTTTTCCTTCCATATCAAAATATAATTTGTGATTAAAGTAAAATCAGAAATGCTTGCTATTTTGTTTTTAAATTGAGATGTCTATCTATGCAATTTGTCTGCAGTGCATCCAAATCACAAGGCGGTGTGTCGGGGCATTCCAGGAGTGGGAGGACGATGGGCTTAGAGCATTTTATACCCATAATGGAACAAAACAAAAATGTCTAAGGCTAAAACTTCAATATTTTGGTCTAGACCTGTTTTTAGAATGAATAAGACACAAAAGGTGCCCTAAATGGCCAGATGACAACTGGAGTGAATCAGGAATGACCCCCCCCCCCCCCTTACTCCCCTAGTGGTCATTGACCCCCTCCCACCACCCAAAACTGTAAATAAAAATATTACTTACCAGCCTCAATGACAGCCTCAGATGTTATAGCCAGGTCCATTAGAGCAGCATGCAGGTCCCTGAAGTAGTCTAGAGATTGTTGCAGTGCACTGTGGACAGGTGAACCCAGGTCCATACCTTCTCCTACCTGTTACACTTGTGGTGGAAACTGTGAGCCCTCCAAAACTCACCAGAAACCCACTGTACTCACATACATGTGCCCCCTTCACCCATAAGGGCTACCGTAATGGTGTACAGTTGGGGGGGGGTTGTGGGTATTAGATGGGTTTTGGAGGGCACAGCAGATAAATAAGAAAGCAACGGTGAGATGTGTATCTGGGAGCATTTATATGAAATCTACAGAAGTGCCCCATTGCTCTCCTGGGATGTCTGAGGGACCAGTCTACTAAAAATGCTGGCCCCTCCTACATCCCAATGGCTTGATTTTCTACGTTTTTCACTTGTCATTTTTTTTTCAGAAATGGCCTGAAAAGAAATGCACATAACACAAAAAATTGTTACAAATGGTATTTTAAAACAAAAATAGACATTTTGAAGTTTCGAAAAAGGTCATGTTTTCTATTCAGATTTGGGATATTTAGTACAAAACGTCCAAAGTCCGACTTGGATGTCATATCAAAAATGCCCCTCCACAATCTTAGCACGCAAATAACACTAAGTCCCAGATTCTATATATGACTTTCAGATTTGGATGTCCAAATTTGGGCACACTCCCAGGACGCATGCGCAAATTAATTGGCTAACAACCAATTATTGATGTTAATTGACACCAATTAGGATTTGCGCATGCATCTGTCTGCATGGTATTCTATAATGCTAGGCACCTAAATCCCACAGCAAGCAACCCAAAAGGGGGCATGGCCATGGGAGGAGCATGGGCAGGTTAGGAGCATTCCAAAAAGTCATGTGCAGTGTTATAGAATAATGGGGTCAACACACCTTACTTGGGCACTAAAATTTACACCAGGTATCAGCAGGCATACATCTGGTGTCCAGACAATTGCACTAAGTGCTATTCTATAAAGGCTATGTGCCTTTTACAGAATATCACTTAGGGCTAGATTCTATATATGATGTATGAAAAATCCATGCTGAAAAAAACCACATCTAGACGTATTCTCTAATGTACGCCTAAAATTTATAGAATAGGCTTAAATTTTCATCTGGGATTTAGAATATGCCGAGTACCTCTCTATGCAACCAAATTTGGTCACAGCCATATACGCCAAGTTTTACTTGGTGTAAATCCCAATGCCTAAATTAGGCGTAGAGCAAGTATATTCTATAACAACGCACATAGATTTTAGAAATGCTCACGTCCCATCCATGGCCACGCTATCCTGCTTATAATCGAACGAGAAAAACGCCCAAGTTCCGACCTAAATCGGGAGATGGGCGTCTTTCTCACAAAAACAAATAAAGCGGTATAATCGAAAGCCGAACTTTGGACGCTTTCAACTGCACTCCGTCGCGGATGCGGACAAAGTGGACGGGGGCGTGTCGAAGGCGTGTCGAAGGCGGAACTGGGGCGTGGTTATCACCCGAACAGAGATGGGCGCCCTTCGCCGATAATGGATGCGTTTGTAGCTAGAATTTAGGGCACTTTTCCTGGACCCTGTTTTTTCACGAATAAGGCCCCAAAAAGTGCCCTAAATGACCAGATTACCCCCAGAGGGAATCGGGGATGACCTCCCCTGACTCCCCCAGTGGTCACTAACCCCCTCCCACCACAAAAAAATGATGTTTCACAACTTTTTATTTTCACCCTCAAATGTCATACCCTCCTCCCAGGCAGCAGTATGCAGGTCCCTGGAGCAGTTGTTAGGGGGTGCAGTGGACGTCAGGCAGGTGGACCCAGGCCCATCCCCCCCCTACCTGTTACAATTGTGCTGCTTAATGCTTAGTCGTCCAACCCCCCCAAACCCACTGTACCCACATGTAGGTGCCCCCCTTCACCTCTTAGGGCTATAGTAATGGTGTAGACTTGTGGGCAGTGGGTTTTGAGGGGGATTTGGGGGGCTCAACACCCAAGGGAAGGGTGCTATGCACCTGGGAGCTCTTTGACCTTTTTTTTTGTTTTTGTAAAGTGCCCCCTAGGGTGCCCGGTTGGTGTCCTGGCATGTGAGGGGGACCAGTGCACTATGAATCCTGGCCCCTCCCACGAACAAATGCCTTGGAGTTATTCGTTTTTGAGCTGGGAGATTTCATTTTCCATTATCGGTGAAAAGCAAAAACGCCCAGCTCACACCTTGGCGAATAAAACATGGGCGTCTATTTTTTTTGGAACATACGGTTCACTCCGCCCCTTCACGGACCCGTTCTCGGAGATAAACGCCCATGGAGATAGGCGTTTCTGTTCGATTATGCCCCTCCATGTAACTTAGAATTTAGGTGCACCACGTTACAAAGTACACTTAGCGAGTTGTGCGCCTAAATCTTAATTATGGCAATTAGTGCTCATAATTGCTTTTAACTTCCAATTAACAGTGTTGATTAGCTAGTTAACCAATTAAGTTATGACCATTGTTATAGAACACACTTCAATTTTCACATGGAAATTAAGGCATCATATATAGAATCCAGGGGTTAACACCGATCTTTGCCAGAGCCCATTTTTGAATTACTTTTATAGAAATAGTTTCTGGCCAATTTAATTGCTTGTATACGACTATCTGCTGATATTCAGCTGCACTTAACTTTTTACTGCTGCTAAATGTCACCTCAGACCACTAAACTCAAAGCTGGCTATTTTGTGGGCAGTCTGGGGGCGGAGTTGGCGCTTATGCATTTAAGTGCCGATATTCGCTGGTTCAATCAGACCACATAATAATCAGTCCTATCTTTATGAATTGTCAGTTAGGGCCTCTTTTACCAAGCTGCGGCAAAAGGGGGTCGGCGCTGGTGTCGGTATGTGTTTTACACGTGTGCCGAGGCCTCCTTTTACTGCAGCTGGTAAAAAGGAAGTCTCACCTTCCTACAGGAAATGGCTGGGTGGCAAGTAAAGCACTTGCCACGCGGCCATTTTGGGATGGAGCCATTAAGGTGGCAGTAAGGGCTCCCGCGTTAACCTGGCAGTAACCGGGCAGTGTATGGCACTGCCGGATTACCGCCAGGTACACTCCGGTGCTACAAAAATAAATACATTTTTGTAGCACCGGAAATGACAGCACGCTAGGGGTGGGAAGATAGAGATAGTCGGCTGCATAAACCCAGATATTCAATACCAGTGCCTGGACATACCCAGCCATTGAATATCTAGGAATAACGCTGGTGGCAGCTAAAAAACACTCACTGCTCCCAGCTGAATATTGACCCCTAAGATTACAGAATTAGGGGGATTATATGCATTTACATTTTGACTCGAGCAAGAATAATTTCCACACCTTCACTCTAGGCACAATTTCTGTCTGGTTACCCATAGCAATTTATAAAGACATATAGGCGTTTATGTGTCTTCATAAAGTGAGCTAAAAATGGGCACCTTTCTGCTCTATTAACCCTGGTGCCCTGTTATAAAATTACCCTCTAAAAGGACTGTTTTCAAACTGCAAACTTTGCATTGATTTTCAAAGTGAAATTATGTGCCTACTTTTGCTTTGAAGCTAACCAGGCGTTTTTAACTGCTCTTTCTGTGGGCACTGTTTTCATTGAAAATAATGCAATCCATGTGTCTGCTTTTCATCTCCTGACCTAAAGATAAAGGCCAGTATGGTCCATCTGGGGTACCTAATAAGGTGGTTAGACTTGCACCTGCTCTCTATGCCTTGTTTGAAATGTGAAGGTCATTTTACGTTTGGCCTTGATTCCCTCCTCAAGCTATATAGGGGTCCTCTGAGGTTATTCCATGCCTTTTTAAATGTTGTCACTGTTTTGTCCCCACCACCTCCAGTACACCACTGGGAACGCCTTCTGTCACTGTGGAAAAGTAGTTTTCAATTAGTTGATTAACAAAGGTAAAACACCATTCACCCACATACGTTATGAGTGAACATTGCCTTCTAAATAATGCAACAAATATAAATATAGATATCGATTTATTCATTGTCACTATTTATACTTTCCCTTCATTTATATTCATCTGGAAAGTGTTTTTGTATAATCCAAGAACCATATGAAGAAATGCTTTGTTTTGTCTACCGGGCACAGGCTCAGGGTTTCTTTCCATACTAGGTCATAGAGATGCTGATTTGGACACTTGATAGAAGAAAACCCTTGACCTTTGCAATAGAAACAGCACTTCACACAGAATTTGTGGTGTTCCTAAGGACTTGCATTAAATTTTTGTGGCAGAAATGTTTACATTGAGTCAGGACAGTCTATTTACCGTCAGTATAGCATTCTTGTTAGTGCTGATCAGGCATTCTCTTTTATACCCCCTGTTCTTTTGTGATGTAGGCCAAAACCTCCCAAACTGATCAGGACCAGCCCTGCACTAGGTGGACTAGGCCTCAACCTAAGGCAACAACATTTGTGGGGAAGTGAGTGCATGGCAGTACAATAATCTCATCTTCCCCATCCCTCCCTGCTATTGCCATCATGCTACCTTTCGTGGCAGCTTCAAAAGTACTCAGCACTAGCATGGGACCATTCAGTAGAGGTCTATGCTGAAGCCCTGCCTCTATCACCCTCCCCTCAACAAGAAATGCATTGGGAGGAAGGCAGGATGTGGCAGTGCTTGAATGTGGGCCTGTACTGAAAGGTACCACATCGGTGCCAAGTACTTTTGAAGTGGGCCAGGAAGAGTTAGAGAAATAGCATTAGTGGCAGGATAAAGGAAAGAGAGGGGTGCTGCTGGACATAGGGTCAGGGCTAGGGAAGATGCTACACCCAAGGAGGGTGGTTAGCAAGGGGAAGGTGAGATGCTTTCCACCGGGGGGGGGGAGGGGATAGAGAGGTAAGAGATGAAAAGAGGTTGCAGTTACTCGCCACTTGGGGGGGGGGGGGTAGAGAGATGAAAGGGGTGGTGTTGCTGGCCACCTGGACGGTAATTTATACGGTGTGAAGACAAAATGGAACCCCTAACAGTTTTCCAAATAACCCCAAAACTTCTCACTGCAGCAGAAACTTCTACCTGAAATTTGAGACATTTCTGAGCACTTTATTTTTCAACAGGATGGAGCTCCAGCGCTTGGAGCTCACAAAAACTGTTGAGTTCTTAATTAAAGAAACCCAAGAATTCAATGAGCCAACAACAAAGTGGCATCGAAGACTTCGTGAATGTGTCAAGGTTGAAGGAGAACACTTTGAACACAAATTATGAATTAAGTAAGAAAAAAACCATGTTATACTAATGCATTTTCAAAGGTCATACTAAATTGTTTGAACATCAATTGCAAAGTATTTTGAAATTATGTAAGGGATCCCATTTTTTCCAGACACCATGAACAGAGGTGAAAGGCCACCTGGTGGTAGAAAAGTGGTAAAAAATAGCCTTAGTGGTCTGAGGTGACATTTAGCAGCAGTAAACAGTTAAGGCTATTAATTTTTATTAATAGTCAAAAATATATAACAACAAAAAGAAACAGTTTAGTAAAGACATGATTAACAGAATTTCAACCAATTCCCCCTCCCCAAGTCCTCCCTTACTCCCCCCAGTTCCTACACACAGTACATACTGACCCTCAGCACAAAGTAAATATAACCATCCACATTATAGACAGATAACTGTGTGTCCTCGGGGTTAAGATTCCCCAAAATGGTTCCCAGATGGATTGAAAACATTGACCAGTGGCATGAGACAGGTCCTTAAGCACTACATGCTCCATTTGCATCTGAAGAAGCATAAAAGCTCACCAATGAGAGAAAGGAGGACAAGCAGCATCAAGCCAGGCAGAAAAGGATAGCCTTGAAGAAAATAACAAAGCTCTGTGGAGGTACAATGTAAATCCTGATGGTAAAGACAGTTCTGTTGGATATACACCAAACTATAAAAGTGGGCCACTGGGCAACGTGCAGGACCAGAGCAGACGGATATAAGATAATAAACCAGTCCAAAATGCTCCAACCGAGTTACGACCCAGCGTGACTTCTGGTACGCAGCATTTTGGACAATGACCTGTAGTAGGGAAGTCCACACAGAGCAAACAAATAGTCACACTGCAAATTTATAAAGTATTTCCCTGTGAAGCACATTATCCATTCTTTTAGGAATGTCCAATAGAAAAGACCACACTTGGGTAGACAAAAGAGAGATTTGCAGCCATAGTAGCGTAATTCACATCCTCCATGGTGTCCTGAAGAAATTTATGGTGAAACAACAAAGGTGCTGGCTATTGGGAGCCAAGGATGAGCACCTCATACAAGGTATATTGCACATCTTCTGTTAAATCAGTCCAAACCAAAGAAGCAATATAGTGCTTAAGTTGATAATAAGCAAAGTAATCCATTTGAGACAGAGAAAACTCTTGTTGCAACTCCTCAAAGGTCTTGATACATTGATCTGCTAAAACAAGAAAGAGGTAGACCACTCCCCTCATGGCCCGGTAAACATGCTGGACCGTGAGCTGGCAGAAAGGTGGGGTTCCCACCTATAGGTAAGAAGGGAGTAGTAGATGCAGAAAAATGGTGCCACCTACATAGCCATCTCCAAAGGGCCCTATAGGTCTTTAAAAATGGTTAAGTCTGAAGAGCCCCAGAAGGCAAAACACCACCAGTGTGTAATATAATGCTGAAGTTAATTGGAGCTAGCAATTGAGTTTCCAGGGCTGGCAGAGAAAAATATGTGGTATTGCGGAACCAGTCATTAATATGCCTCATGCCCGATCCTCCCCCTCCCCCCCCCAAGGTCTTCAGTATCTGCAGGATCCTAAAAGGCAATCTGAGACACTTATCCACCAGATATAATGCTGCAGAGACCATCACACTACACTTTCATCACATTGACATAAGAATACAGGTAGCATTCAAAACAAGTAAAGCCATTACAGCACAAGAAACAAATTAAACAGGTGCGCTTGCCCCATATAGACAATGGAAAGGCTTCCCAAATGCACAATTTACCCCATGTATCTTCTAAAGCAGGATGTACATTAACTGAATACAACATATTTAAGTCCACCCCTAAATATTTCAATGGGTACGAGTCTAGGTGTAATGGGGAGAGCTTTTGACATGCCCAAGAGAAAACCCAGATATGGTCCCAAAGGAGGATATTACATGGAGCAACTGGGACACTGAGTCCATGGGATTGATGAGCAAAAGCAGCAGATCATCTGCGAAAGCCAGTGTCTTTATCTGGTGGCCTTCCAAAGATACCCTCGAGATTATCTCATCTGCGTTAAGGACACAGATCAATGGCTCTAGCAACAAAACACAAAGAAGTGGGGACAGAGGACAGCTCTGGCATGTTCCCTTACAAACTGGAAAGGTGGGTGTACATTCTACATTAACTAATATTTGATCCATTCAATCATGATATAGAGTTTGTATGGCAGTAAGAAACCAGCATAGAATACCCACCTGCTGTAAGGCTGCAAATAAGTGAGGCTACAGAACTTTGTCAAATGTTTCTCCCATGTCCAAGCTAATTGCTAGGGAGGGAAAGAGGCAGGCCATGACATCGGCTCTGGCCTGCATAATAGGGGGTGGGCCAGCACAGAGTAGTTTCAGGCAGGAAGGGTGAGGGGGGAAGAAAAGAGATATAGAAGGCACTAGGGCCAATGGGAAGGGGAGAGGTGGAAAGAGAAAAGGTGAGCAGGAACAGAGAAGCAATGCCATTTTTAAATCGGCGCTTTGGGTGAGCAGCAAGGCAGTGAACAGCAGAGACTTTTGGCCCAACAGCTTACCATGGATCACGCAGTGGATGGAGCTCCAGTCCAAAGCAGTAGGCAGAGTCTATTTTAGTTGTGTGTGGCAGTCAGCACAGTTCGTCTCGGGAGCGAACAGCAAAAAGTGCTGTCAGGTAAGTCCAGTGGCGGCTAATCCCTGGGAGTCTGGGGGGGGAGAACGCAGCAGAAAGCGGCCAGCATAGCAGCGTATGCGGCTCAGAAATTTAATAGACAACAGCTCACCCTCTGCTTCGGCTGCTGGGGATGCAGCAAACATGCCAGCAATCTTGCCTGAGGTCCCAGGGTGCAATCCCAGCAAGAGGCGAGGTGGCATTGAAGAACTAGTCCAAGAACGGAGGCAGCATGTAAGAGCATATTGAATTGAAGAGGTCATAAAGTGGCACTAGACACCAGCCTTGCCCAGTGAGTTAATGAGAGTGCCCACCATCAATGCAGCACCTACCATTCAGCCACAAGATGCACAGGTCATGGCTCCAGTTGTGGATGAGTCTAGCACTGATCGGCCAGTCCCCATACAAGTACCGGGCCAGGACACGGGTTACAGGGACCAGCAATTGTCTTTGGTGGACATAATCAGAGCGGCAATTGAATACTTTCACCAGTCACAGTCTTCAAGTATGACTAGCCAAATGCAGAGTGTATGGCAGCCACAGGATGAGACAACCAGCACAAGCACATCAGAGGTAAATACTTCACGCGTACATGGTGAACCAAGTAGGTAAATGCTTCCACATACATGGCGAACCAAGTGTACCATTTCCTGTTACCATGGGCACTACCAACAGTGCACCAGTGGAGACTGCATCTACTAGCACACCAGTATACACCTTATCCCCTACACTTAGTGCAGTCAAAGGTAATATTAAGAGTAGGGATACAGAGGATGTACTATGTGGTGTGAATTCCTTAGCTAAAGGAGTGTCCTTAAAACAAACAGAAGTTTGAATAGAGAATTTTTCGACATTCTTTTAGCTGATATGTGACCAAGAGGAGAGCAGTATGGAAGGAACAGACAGAACGACCTCAGCTTGAGTATTGTGTTCAATTCTGTTCGCCGTATCTCAAAAAAGATAGAGCAGAATTAGAAAAGATTTAAAGAAGAGCAACCAAAATGATAGCGGGGATGGAACTGCTCTCGTATGAGGAAAGGCTAAAGAGGTTATGGCAGTTCAGCTTGGAAAAGAGACGGCTGAGGGGGCATATGATTGAGGTCTACAAAATCCTGAGTGGAGTGGAATGGGTGGTGGTGAATCAATTTTTCTGTCATTCAAAAAGTACAAAGACCACAGGATACTCAATGAAATGACATGGAAATACTTTTAAAACAAATAAGAGTAAAACATTTTTTCATTCAAAGAATAATTACGCTCTGGAACTTGTTGCCAGAGGATGAGGTAATGGCGGTTAGTGTATCTGGGTTTAAGAAAGGTTTGGACAAGTTCCTGAAGGAAAAGTCCATAGCCTGCTATTGAGATGGATATGGGGGAAACCACTGCTTGTCCTGGGATTGGTAGCGTGGAATGATGCTACTAATTGTGTTTCTGCCAGGTACTTGTGACCTGGATTGGCCACTGCTGGAAGCAGGATACTGGGCTGGATGGACCATTGGTCTGACCCAGTATGGCGGTTCTTATATTCTTATGAATTGGCCCTGCTATTTGAATAGGTACTTTGCTCATGTAAGCCTGCCCTCTAGCCATATCAGCCCCAGGAACGTCTCCCAGAAATGCATGTAATATTATACAGATCTTGGCTCTACACACATAACTTCCACATGTATGCACCAAGCAGTTTTCAAACACCCCATATAAAGCCCTGTTTTATGTATGGGAATGCCTTTGAAAATTGCCCTCCCCATTCACTGGGAATAAAAAAGGAAATAAGTTCAATTCTTTTTAGCTACATTTAAAGCACTGTAGTGGATGTTTCCAGGACATAAGGAATGCTCCAATTCCAAAAACATACTTTGACTGTTTCTAAAAAATCTATGTCTTATTTTAATGGAATTCATGGGATGGTAAGTCAGAAAAAAGTCACTGTAGGACCTTTCATGGTATCATTACCTTTCCATATTGAATTCATTTGATGATGGAATTCAGTACTCATTTTAAGTCTGGCCACAGCACTGTGAATGCCTTCTTATCCAGAAACTCACATTTCCTATTAATAACAGCGTATTCACATCTGGCAAGCAAGTCAGGCCACAAAGGAGGGGGGGGGGGGAGGGAGGAAAGCGAGAGAGAGGAAAGGTAACCAAAGTGGAAGCTGGTCACGGAATAACGTTTGAGCACCCTGGGGGAGCACCATTGTCTTTTTGGGGATGTATCTGGCAAGGCAAAGAGAAAACATTTCTGACTTAAAACTGCCTCCAGAAGAATAGTCTGTGGTGGTATAAATATGAGGTGGGGGGGGGGGGGGGGTGGGGACATGCCAGAACTGTGCAGGAAAATCTATCTTGAAAAGAGAATGTATTTATGAAAGTGTGTTCTATCCTCATAGCATTCAGAAGACAAGTTTCAAAGCCATTTACCCAGATAAACAATAGGGATGAGCACTTGCTTAAAATGACATGGGAACCCCTCTGAAGGGACACCACCTTGTAGTGATAGAGGGGCTTCTGTGTTTCAATGACTCAGAGCTAAGCTGAAGGGTTACCCATATCAGACAGGCCTCTGAGGAGAAACCAGACAAAGAGTGTCCCAACTACGGAGAGTGGAAAGATGGCGACCTGAAGCTCAAACGCTCAATGGCCCAGCTGACCTCTGAAGTTCTGTCTTTACTTGAAATTTCCTCTCTGCAATTGCAGTTACCTTAACTGAGAGGAAGGGGACAATCGGGGGTCAGCCGCCAATGGCCAGCATTTTGTCCCCTGTGCAAGTGTGGGACTGCTGCGTGACGAGCTGCCCACAGATGACTGGGTTGGTGAGTCCTTTGATTAGCGCCGGCGAAGGAGTGTCGACGCTCTTGGACCTGGAAACAATGTCATCGCTCCCAAATCATTTAACCACCATGTCCAAAGGAGTGGAGGAGTGAGTTAGGAGTGTATGATGAAACGGAAGTCGTTTACAGCTGAACCCGTGTCGGCGGTGCAACTCTTTAAAATGTTTGATGGTACATCTCCAGAATATTTTTTCCACTTGATATCCTTTCCTTCTGTTTATGGAATCTTGACAGAGATCCATTTCGCTTGATTTTACCTTCTTTTTCTAATATTAGATATGAAAAGATTTTGGCGACGCCCTTTTGTTATCAGGCTCCTCATTTTTGGCTTTCTCTCGGTTATTTTTCATTCTATAAGATTTAAAGACTTATTTGTTTAAAAGATTTTTGTCAACTTTTTTTTTCTTCCTCTTCTTTATTCTGTTACCTGCTTTGAACTACTACTAAGTGGGAGTTGGCAAGATACAGGAACCACCTCACATCATATCACAGCAGGCAAATGGCAACACACACGTTTACACTGGCTCTGAAGTTGCCATAAATGTGTGTGTGTGTGAACTCTATGTACAGGTTCCAAAGAAGCAGAGGATGACACACGACTACATATGTGTAAGGAGAACAAAGATTCTTTATTCAAAGCATGGGTCTGTGTTTCGACGGAAAATACCACCTGCATCAGGAGTCAAATACAATTGCTCCGAATGACAAAGCTCCTGTATATGGTGCTATGGAGAACAAGGTTACTGGAAAGCAGACAAATGTGAATAAATCACAGCATCACTTCTTCACTGTGACAAGTGCAACTGCTAAATTCCTAGCTGCTGTTGCAGGGGTTGCAAGCATCGGGAGAGTTCTCTCTGACGCCGATGCCCTTGCTGGAAGAAATCCCGGGCGAGGTATTTCACCCTGGGAAAGAGCGAGTAACTCCTGGCCCCGAACAGCATCTTCTGTGGCATGAAGCTGGCCTTGAGGAAAAGTAGGTGGAACAAAGTCTGGGTGCCATGGTTTCAATGCTGCAAAGGCCTATGGATGTTCTATTGAACACAATGAAGACCCTCAATCAATCTGTCCAGCATTTATTTGTCTTTAATTTTTGATGCACAGTTGTCTGATGTTGTTGGATCCTCTTCAGAGCATACACAGAGGTTGGCGCTACAAGCTAAGGCGATGGAATCCATGGAAAGAAAGTCAATGATTTGCAAGATCTGCATGGCTCTTTGGCCAAAACAAACTTGTTCTCCATAGGAAACTAGAATACTCAAAGAACCAGGTTAGAAGGAATACCCTCCATTTTATAAATTTCCCTAAATCACCTTTAGTGGCACCTCTGGACATGAGGGAAATATTGAAGCTGCCACCAGAGGCCATTCCTTCTACTGTTCGTGCCCAGTATTTGACTATATCTGGGCAGCCTCCATCTGAACCACCTGATGTATCCAGTATGAATTTAACTGAGCTTTTGGAGTCATGATTAGAAGTCATTACATCCAGATCTACTTTTGTTGCGACATTTGCTCTGGAAAATGACCAGAATGCTGTTCTAAGATGTTATTTTCGATCAATGGATCAGTTGTTTTGGGGATACAAAATTAGAATTTTTCCCAACTTGTCAAGGGCAACTCAAAAGCGGTAGCAAGAGTTCCTCGCTTTGCGTGTAAGAGCTCAGAAGTTGGATTTTGGGTTTGTTTTGTGATTTCCTTGTACTTGTGTGGTAAATTTTGAGGGTAAAGTTTATATGTTTTTGATCCCAAACAAATAACGGATTTTATTATTTGCAAGGAGGAACTGAGGGTTCTGTCATGATGATGTATTAGATCTTTGCTAGGCTGGCTTAGTGGGTTTTGGATTTAGGTTGTATCTGTATATTTCTTTTACCTCTTAATGATGGTTACTTGATCGCATATTTTCCTTGTTATTGTAGGTGAAAAATGTATTTCTTTCTTCCTTTTTATATTGTATTTCCTTTTGAAATTTGTGATATTTCTTTTTGTCATGAACGTTGTGATTGACTTTATGTGAAATTTAATACTGAAAGATTATTTTTTTTAAGAGAGAGATTTGCCATCTGAAGCAAGGGGAGAAGAAGCAGTGACAAAGAGTTGCACAGCTCTTTCATAGAAATCCCTCCACAACAGTCCTGACACAGCTGTGTTTCCAAATGCGAAATGCATTCGGGTGCTTCGGGGGAATTTCCAAATTTCAGCATTGAAGTAACATCTGTAGCCACTTTGACATAAAGAAAGATGTGCCAATTCTTTAACAGTGAATCCAACATACAACAATTGGAAAAAATGCCAAAGGAGGATTGCTAGATGTGGTGAGCATGTTATCACAAAGTCTGTGGTGGTTAAGCCAGATAATGTAACATCATTTAATACCTACTGTAAAGAGCATTTCTCTGAATGAGCTGTACTCAACATGAGCAAAGAATCACTCAAAATTAGGAGAAGATATTTTAAAAAGTTGGGACACTGAACCCTGTTCCTTATAAACACACACCCATAATGTCTGAAACTCCCTCTCTACAATGTAGAATTTTGGATCTTGCAGCAATTGGATATCACTCCTTGCTCTGAAGATCTGGACGCTTGAATTTGGGTAAGAGAAGGGAAAGGGGAAGGGTATGTGATTAAAGAAGTAACAGAGGTATATCCTATTAATGGTTTTCAGAGATGGAAGTTTATGCTAAGAGTGTAGAGCAATGATGGAGATTTTTTAATGTCATAAAATTGGTCACAGGGAGAGTCTCTGAATCTATACTTCTCTTTAAATCATGTGGCCCAAGACCATTAACAGGTGTGTCAATGTTCTTGTCAGAAATTTAGCTATATTTCTTAAGGTATAGTTAATTTTCAGCTGTAGGTAAAATTCACAAAGTTTTTTTTTGCTAGCTGTGCTACTCCATATGCATAATAATCAACTGCTTTACAAGCATTAGCAGGCAATGGTGCTAATTTTTAACTTATGCTGAGCCTGATTTTATTTGTGTAAGGCAAATAAATACCACTTGAAATCACCAAGTAATACTTGTTATTTGCTGATTTTGGGCTCATTTTCAAAAGAGAAAAACATCCAAAAAGTGGCATAAACCAGCAGTTGGACGTTTTTCTCGCAAAAACATCCAAATCACTATTTTTGAAACACATTTTTTAGATATTTTTCTGTACTATTCATCTGCAGTGCGTGCAAATCACAAGGGGGTGTGTTGGGCTCTGTTAAGGGTGGGATTTGGGTGTCCCCAGAATTTTTTTTGCTATAAGGCTAAAAAGGACTAAAAGTTGGACATTTGGGTCTAGACCTGTTTTAATAATGACTAAGCCTCAAAAATTGCCCTAAATGACCAGATGACCACTGAAGGAACAAAGGAATGATACCCTTTACACTCCCAGTGGTCACTGACCCCCCCCCCCCCCCAACACACACCCCAAAGATGGGGTGTTTGAAGCACCACCCTGATGGTAAGAACAAGGGTGGCAGAGCCCAGCATGCTTCAGAGGGAAAGTTTAAGTGCACATGTTAAAGAATGAAAGTGAGCTCTTCTATGACGCTTGTAAATGGAGTTCTAAATTAGGGCCCTATTTACTAAGGCGTGTTAGCATTTTAACGCACGCGCTGTGTAGGCGCTTATAGGGATATTGTAGGCGCGTACATCGTTATGTGTGTTAAAAAACACTAATGCACCTGTAACACAGCTTAGTAAACAGAGCCCTAAGTAAAAGACATTTAGGGGCCCTTTTACAAAGCGGCAGTAGAGCTACCGACTCTTTGCCACACACCAATCCAGCACTACTTCCATCTCACCATGCCCCAGAAATTATTTCTTATTTTTTCCACCTCTGCCTGGTTACCGCCAGGTTAGCACAGGAGCCCCTACTACCTCCTAAACAGGAGACGGTAAGGGTTCCCCAGGAAATGGCCCTGCAGCAATATATGCTTACCGCACAGCCACTTCCTTTTATTTATTTCTTTTGCACATTTATACCCCACATTTTTCCCACAGTTTTGCAGGCTCAAAGTGGCTTGAACATGCTGTGGTCACACCTCTCCTTAAGAAGCCTTCACTCGACCCTACTTGTCCCTCTAATTACCGACCCATCTCCCTCCTTCTTTTTCTCTCCAAATTACTTGAGCGTGCTGTTCACCGCTGCTGCCTTGATTTTCTTTCCTCACATGCTATTCTTGACCCACTACAATCTGGTTTTCGCCCTCTCCACTCAACCAAAACTGCGCTTACTAAAGTCTCCAATGACCTATTCCTGGCTAAATCCAGAGGTCAATATGCCATCCTCATTCTTCTTGATCTTTCCGCTGCTTTTGACACTGTCGATCACAGCATACTTCTCGATACCCTGTCCTCACTTGGATTCCAGGGCTCTGTCCTTTCCTGGTTCTCTTCCTACCTCTCCCTCCGCACCTTTAGTGTTCACTCTGGTGGATCCTCTTCTACTTCTATCCCTCTGCCTGTCGGCGTACCTCAGGGTTCTGTTCTTGGTCCCCTCCTCTTTTCTATCTACACTTCTTCCCTTGGTTCATTAATCTCATCCCATGGCTTTTCCTACCATTTCTATGCTGATGACTCCCAAATCTACCTTTCTACCCCTGATATCTCACCTTGCATCCAAACCAAAGTTTCAGCGTGCTTGTCTGACATTGCTGTCTGGATGTGTCAACGCCACCTGAAATTAAATATGACCAAAACCGAGCTTCTCATTTCCCCCCCAAACCCACCTCCCCGCTCCCCCCGTTTTCTATTTCTGTTGATGGCTCTCTCATTCTCCCTGTCTCCTCAGCTCGAAACCTTGGGGTCATCTTTGACTCTTCTCTCTCCTTCTCTGCTCATATCCAGCAGATTGCCAAGACCTGTCGTTTCTTTCTTTACAACATCTGTAAAATCTGCCCCTTTCTTACCGAGCACTCTACCAAAACCTTCATCCACACCCTTGTCACCTCTCGTTTAGACTACTGCAATCTGCTTCTTGCTGGCCTCCCACTTAGTCACCTCTCCCCTCTCCAGTCGGTTCAAAACTCTGCTGCCCATCTCATCTTCCGCCAGGGTCGCTTTACTCATACTATCCCTCTCCTCAAGACCCTTCACTGGCTCCCTATCCGTTTTTGTATCCTGTTCAAACTTCTTCTACTAACCTATAAATGTATTCACTCTGCTGCTCCCCAGTATCTCTCCACACTCGTCCATCCCTACACCCCTTCCCGTGCACTCCGCTCCATGGATAAATCCTTCTTATCTGTTCCCTTCTCCACTACTGCCAACTCCAGACTTCGCGCCTTTTGCCTCGCTGCACCCTACGCCTAGAATAAACTTCCTGAGCCCTACGTCTTGCCCCATCCTTGGCCACCTTTAAATCTAGACTGAAAGCCCACCTCTTTAACACTGCTTTTGACTCGTAACCACTTGTAACCACTCGCCTCCACCTACCCTCCTCTCTTCCTTCCCGTTCACATTAATTGATTTGATTTGCTTACTTTATTTTTTGTCTATTAGATTGTAAGCTCTTTGAGCAGGGACTGTCTTTCTTCTATGTTTGTGCAGCGCTGCGTATGCTTTGTAGCGCTATAGAAATGCTAAATAGTAGTAGTAGTAGTACTGAATGGCTATTGCCAGATCAGAGATGAGATGGTTATAATCAAATTAGATAGAATAGAGGAAACAGGGAAAGTAGATAACAGGGAAAGGGTAAATGAGTCTAAAATGGTCCGTAGATATGCTGGTAGGAAGTGCTGCAGGTTATAAGTTGAATCTAAGGAGTAGGCTGAACCTCTTCTGGCTGGAAGAGAGGTACTAAAGCTCCACAGAGCAAACAAGGATATACAAAATTAGAATGAAACTCTAGCTATAATAAATATCCCTAATTATCTGATATATACACTTAAGTAGAGGAAAAGCCTCAAAATCAAGAGGAACACTCCGTCGTTGATAACATCAACATAAAGGAGGTCCTCTAAATCATCATAGGTAAAAACCTCTTTTTACAAAAGTATGGCTGATCTGCTCAAATACTTCAAAAGAAAACCGGACAGAGAAACAGCTTTATCTTTTCAATCAAACACCACGAACCCTGAGGCAGTATTTCGAAACTTGGGCCGAAGTTGGGCTGTGGATGGTGTTCTTTTGACTGCTGAATATAAAAGATAAGTGTACCGATTAGTGAATATTCACATGGTTTTCTTTTGAAGTATTTGAGCAGATCAGCCATACTTTTGTAAAAAGAGGTTTTTGCCTATGATGATTTAGAGGACCTCCTTTATGTTGATGTTATCAACGATGGAGTGTTCCTCTAGATTTTGAGGCTTTTCTTCTACTTAATTGGAAGAGAGGTACATCAACTGGACACACCAAGATGACCCTGCTTGATGGAAATGGAGTCCATTAACCACCACTCCTGCTCCCATGGCAACTGGCCCCTTTATGTTTTCAAATGTCTGTGTGGATGCCTCAAAAGCAATATGCGGTATTGTAGAAAACATTTCTTTAGGGGGAAGGCAAAGAAAATCTGCATATGAAACTGAAATTGGGAATATTCTGTCTCTTCCTTTTTTTTTTTCCATTGTTAGGCTGGAAGCCCAACGGCATATAAAAGCATTTGCATCTGTATCGTTTTTGTTTTTTGGGGGAGGGTTGTTTGTTTATTTTTTGTTTTGCTTCATTATTATATAAAAAGTTTTTGTTTTAAATATCCAAAATCAATTTGTTGGCACCAAGATACTGAGTGACTGCCTAGGTCATTTTTTCAGAGGATTATTTTCCCACAGGATGCATAGAATGACTTAACTCACTCATGTATACAAATTTATAAGACCTACAGAATGTTCGATTGTACTTTTTTTTTTTTGCAATAATCCATTTGCTTTCGCTGGCTTGTTGAAAGAGTATTACTTACGAGTGGATCCAGTCCCTAATAAGAGCTGTTGACCTATACTTCAGTTTCCTAGACGTTACCATTTACAAATATACCAGAGGAAAACACAGGATCACTTTGTGCTTTCCCATATTTGCAAACAAACAGGGTTTATATTATTATTTAAGTTGGGTTTTGTACAAAGGTCCTTTTTCTGCCACATGAAATTCCAAGACGACTAGGTCATTTTTGAAGTCTTAAGTGTTATTTTCATCATGGAAATTGAATTGAATGCAAGCTTCTTTGGTTTTACCACATTATAAACAAGAAACATAAAAGCTATTACTTAAGTTTCCTATGCATTTCTCTTTTGGCCTTTTTCTTTTAAATACAGAATTTCACTGAAGAATGAGATTCCTATTGTTTGTGGAGTGCAGGTATTAAGTCCATTGTAAGCACAGTGCAGCATAGGAAAGACCAGCCCACTGAGATAAAAAAAAGGTGGCCCACAACCACAACTGGGCTGTGGGCATGCAGCCACTGACTGAAAGGGCATGTCCTTGAATTCTTCCTTTTCAATCAGTCCCCTTAGTTGCTGATCTATTCAATCTACAATTCCGCTGCTCCTTGACCTCCTTTATTCACATGTTGACCTTATAGACTAGATTCTATTTATGGTACCTGAAAAATTGTCACTGAAAAACAACTGCCTAGGCATATTCTATGAACCACGCCTAAATTTAGGCGTGGTTTATAGGATACACCTTGCGGCCATGCTATAACATTCTATAAGTTGGTGCAAATACCAGCGTCTAAGTTAGGCATGGAGCAGGTGTATTCTAAAACCCTGCATGTAAATTTTCAGAATGCCCATGACCCGCACATTCCACGCCCCCTATTTGGCAGTGTGCATCACAATGTATGTGCACCAATTTATAGAACATGCTTAGCAAGTTGTGCACATAAATTCTAATGAATGCCAATTAGTGTCAATAATTACTTGTTAAGTAGCAATTAACAGTGCTGATTGGATTGTTAAGTAATTCAATTGTGTGTGCAAATCCAGAATATGACCAGATTTGCATGCACAATTTTGGTCACGCTATATAGAATCCAGGGGTGTGTGTCTTACTGCAGGAGTAGGCAACTCCGGTCCTCGAGAGCCGCAGGCAGGTCAGGTTTTCAGGATATCCACAATGAATATGCATGAGATAGATTTGCATACCATGGAGGCAGTGCTTGCAAATCTATCTCCTGAATATTCATTGTGGATATCCTGAAAACCTGATCTGCCTGCGGCTCTCGAGGACCGGAGTTGCCTAACCCTGTCTTACTGTAAATTGGTTGATGGATGGTGAGAAGACCCTACCTATACCAGTGCTTCTCCCCTGGCTATACTGCCTATCATACTGCACATACTTCAAGGAAGGGTGGCAGTCTCACTGTTCTACTTCCTGCCCAACTTCCTGTGTCTATAATTTCCCCCACTATTTTTTCCTACTCAGAGTTCCTAGGTTTAACCATTGGTCTTCCCCGCCTAATAGTTTGCTACTGTCCTCCCTCTAAAGCTTTAGAAAACTGGGAATCTATTTTACTAACTCTGGTGGATGCTTCAATCAGATTTTCAGATCTTTCATTAATTGTTGGGGATTTCAACGTTCATGTGGACAATTTGTCACACCTATGCTCTGCTTACTTTCTCTCCTTTTTAGTGGATCTAAGTTTATATCAGTTTGTTTCCTACACACACACAGTAGGCCACACTCTGGATTTGGTCATTTCAACCTATTCCTTTTCACTTTTACCCTTAACTTTCTGTAGCAAGCCACTATCCTGGTCAGACCATTTTTTTTCTTTCCTCTAATGGCTCAATGGCTCCTCCCTCCTGCCTCCACCTTGTTGGAAAGGTACAGGGAGGGGCAGGGGTGTAGTTCGGGTGTGGGAGGGAGGGGTGTGTGCCTGCGCTCCCCTCTTCTTCATCTACCTTGTTGGAAAGGTACAGGGAGGAGCGGGGATATAGGTCGGGTGCAGGAGGGAGGGGTGTGTGCCTGCAAAGGGGAAGGGGTTTGGTCCACTGGACCTCCAGGGAAAATTTTTTAAAAAGGTTCCGGGTCACGGGTGGGAGGGGGGGGGGGTTCATGGTCCACTGGGCCACCAGGAAAAGTTTTTTAAAAGATTGGGGGGTCAGGGTCCACTGGACCACCAGGATAAATTTTAAAAAACAATGTGGGGTCGGGGAGGTCCAGTGTATCAGAGCTGTCAAATGGATTTGACAGCAGTGTCAAATCCATTTGACAGCTCAAACTCACAAACAGCGAGGATGCACAAAGGGGGAAATAAAGTATCACATACCATGTAAAATGAGTTTATCTTGTTTGGCAGACTGGATGGACCGTACAGGTCTTTATCTGCCGTCATTTACTATGTTACTGTGACTGGACTGACACTCTCCTGATCCTGGTTCTTCCCGCTTCTCACGAGTACAAATAACTAAGATCCCATCACCCTGCCCCCTAATAAAAGATCAAATAAATAGATGAATGTATCCCCATCCCCTTTGGTCACCACTTCAAAAAGCCGCTTCAAAAATATTTTTCCTCAGTGTAAAGCCCAGCACAGCAATTAGTTTGACATCCCTGTCTAAAGTGGTCTAGATCTGATATTAGATGCATTATCACATTGTGAGAAGGAAGAGGCTGTCCTACCCTGGTTAGGCCCCTAGAGGGCGCTGTTCCCCTAAAATGTCCAGGGAGAAGGGCTGGGTGAGTCACAAAAGGGAGCCAGTAAGGGGATGTATAGCAGGAGGTCGCTAGGACCGAGGAGAGTCCTGGAGGAGGAAACAGGTGCAGCAGGTTATGGGCTGGGTCCTGTTTGGCCATTAACCACTTAATACCCCACGGGAGTTGTGAGGGAAGGAGGAGAGCTAGCAGAGGAAGAAGAGGGCTGGTAGCTGAAGCAGGAGGATCCCCAAGAGAAGTACTGGCTGAGCCCTTTGGACTGGTGGTGAACTGTGTGTAAAGCAAGGAAGCTGGCTGGGGGTAAGAAGGCCCTAGGGTGCCAGGTATAAGAACTGTGTGTTACAAGGACGGACTGGGTGTCCAGGTTACAAGGAAGGACTGGGTGTCCAGGTGCTTAAGCTGGAAGATTGAATTGAGTAGGAAGAAAGGTTTAAATTGGAAGAACTGTTTAAGCTTGTAAAAGTGTCTTAAGCTGGAAGAAGTGTGCCCCAGGGGCTGGAATAAAGATGTGTATGAAAATATCCTGTTGGTGAGACCTGACTATGTCTGCCTTTTGGAGAAGCAGGTCACCCTGAGCAGAAAGGGGTAGTAGACCAATTTGCATAAAATCTGCATATTGAAAACCAGCTCACCCTGAGTGAAAGAGGGACCTGGGATCCTGAGGTGGGAGCTTCATCTTCACAGTAGCCTCATCTTCACAACATCTAACACATGATTTAACCATATTTGACAAACATAATAGAAAAATATAAAAAGTTAACATGTATAACCATTCTCTCTTCAATCTAAATCCAACATAATATATTCTCATTCTCCTCGACCTATCCGCTGCTTTTGACACTGTCAATCACAACTTACTTCTTGACACACTGTTCTCTTTTGGGTTCCAGGGCTCTGTCCTCTCCTGGTTCTCCTCTTATTTCTCCCATCGAACCTTCAGAGTACACTCTCATGGTTCTTCCTCCACCCCTATTCCGCTCTCTGTTGGAGTCCCTCAGGGTTCTGTCCTTGGACCCCTTCTTTTCTCTATCTACACCTCTTCCCTGGGCTCCCTGATCTCGTCTCATGGCTTCCAGTATCATCTTTATGCTGATGACACCCAGCTTTATCTCTCCACACCTGACATCACTGCGGAAACCCAGGCCAAAGTATCGGCCTGCTTAGCCGACATTGCTGCCTGGATATCCAATCGCCACCTGAAACTGAACATGGCCAAGACCGAACTTCTTGTCTTCCCACCCAAACCCACTTCTCCTCTACCTCCACTCTCTATTTCGGTTGATAACACCCTCATCATCCCCGTCTCATCTGCCCGCAACCTCGGTGTCATCTTCGACTCCTCCCTCTCCTTCTCTGTGCATATCCAGCAGATAGCCAAGACCTGTCGCTTCTTCCTCTATAACATTAGCAAAATCCGCCCTTTCCTCTCTGAGTACACCACCCGAACTCTCATCCACTCTCTCGTTACCTCTCGCCTTGACTACTGCAACCTACTCCTCACTGGTCTCCCACTTAGCCACCTATCCCCCCTTCAGTCCGTTCAGAACTCTGCTGCACGTCTTATCTTCCGCCTGAACCGATACACTCATATCACCCCTCTCCTCAAGTCACTTCATTGGCTTCCGATTCAATTCAAGCTTCTGCTACTAACCTACAAATGTACTCAATCTGCAGCCCCTCCTTACCTCGCAACCCTCATCTCCCCTTACGTTCCTACCCGTAACCTCCGCTGTCAAGACAAATCCCTCCTTTCAGTACCCTTCTCCACCACCGCCAACTCCAGGCTCCGCCCTTTCTGCCTCGCCTCACCCCACGCATGGAACAAACTCCCTGAGCCCATACGCCAGGCCCCCTCCCTGCCAATCTTCAAATCTCTGCTTAAAGCCCACCTCTTCAATGTCGCCTTCGGCACCTAACCTCTACACCTCTACCCAGGAAATCTAGACTGCCCCAACTTTACATTTCGTTCTTTAGATTGTAAGCTTCTTTGAGCAGGGACCGTCCTTCTTTGTTTATTTTGTACAGCGCTGCGTAACCCTAGTAGCGCTCTAGAAATGTTAAGTAGTAGTAGTAGTAGTAGTGTTCTATTGTGGATTAAAAACTGGTTAAAAGATAGAAAACAGAAAATAGGGTTAAATGGTCAGTATTCTCAATGGAGAAAGATAGATAGTGGGGTTCCCCAGTGGTCTGTGCTGGGACTGCTGCTTGTTAACATATTTATAAATGATCTAGAGATGGGAGTAATTAGTGAGGTAATTAAATTTGCTGACCACACAAAGTTATTTATAGTTGTTAAATCACAAGAGGATTGTGAAAAATTACAAGAGGACCTTACAAGCAGTGGCGTAGCAAGGGTGGGGCAGTGGGGGTGGTTCGCCCTGGGTGTCAGCAGGTCCCACTGCTCCCACCCTGCCTTTAAAAAAAATTTGTAAAGTGGAGTCGCAGGCAGGCAGCGCCTCACATCTGCCCTGCTTGTAAAAGAAGTAAATCTCCTCCTCCTCGTTGAGCCTTCCCTCACTGTGTCCCACCCTCCTCTGAGGTAACTTCCTATTTCCGCGAGGGCGGGACACAGTGAGGGAAGGCTCGACGATGACGAAGAGATTTACTTCTTTTACAAGCAGGGCAGACGCAAGGCACTGCCTGACTGCGACTCCACAAATTTTTTTTAAAGGCAGGGTGGTGGCAGGAGAAGAGGGCTGTCGTCTCTCGACAGAGCTGGTAGGCGGGTTGAGGGAGGCTCGGGAGAAGGGGGTGGGGTGGGGAGGGGGTTCTCAGATGGGTGAAGGGGACTGGGGTGGGGTGGGGATGGGGTTCTTGGATGGGAGAAGGGGTCTGGGGTGGGTGGGGAGGGGTTCTCGGATGGGAGAAGGAGTCTAGGGTGGGGAGGGGGTTCTCAGATGGGAGAAGGGAACTGGGGTGGGGAGGCGAGGGGGTTCTCGGATGGGAGAAGGGAACTGGGGTGGGGAGGGGGTTCTCAGATGGGAGAAGGGGGCTGGAATGGGGGTCTGAGAAGGGGCCATGCAGGACAATGGGGACCATGCCTGGGGCTAGTGGGAAAATGGGGCATGCCTGGGTCAGGTGGGAGAATGGGTTGGGCTGAAAAGGGGGCCCTAATGCAAGGCATGTGAAGGGGGCTGGAACTGGGGGCTAAAAGGAGGGTAGGTGGTATAAGGGGGCTAGTACTGGGACTGGGGGGCTAAAAAGGGGCAGGGGCTGAAACTGTGGGGACTGGGGGCTGAAAAGAAGACACAGAGAAGTGGCTGGGGCTGAAGCTCGGGGCTGGGGTTGAAACTGGTGGCTGAAAAGGGGACAGGGAGAAGTGGCTGTGGGCTGAAGCTCAGGACCGGTGGGAGAAAAGGGCTGGGGCTGAAACTGGGGACTGGTGGAATTGTGGGGCTGGAACTGGGGGCTGAAAAAAAGGGGCAGAGAGAGGGGACAGATCCTGGATGGAAGGGGGAGCAAGAGGGCAGGCAGACCCTGGATGGGTGGGATAAGGAGGGCAAATGGTGGATTGAAGGGGCAGAAAGGGCAGACAGTGTATGGAAGGGATAGAAAGGGCAGACAGTGAATGGAAGGGGGAGAGAGAGAGAGGGCAGACAGGGGCAGATGGTGGATGGAAGGGGCAGAGATAGAGGGCAGATGTGGATGGAAGGGGCAGGGAGAGAGGGCAGACATTGGATGGAGGGGACAGCAGAGAGGGCAGACACTGGATTGCAGAGAGAGAACTAAGACAGATGCTGGATGGAAGGAAGACAGTGAAAAGAAGATAAGGAAAACAGAAACCAGAGACAACAAACTGGTGAGTCTGATGTCAGTGCCAGGCAAAATGGTAGAGACTATTATATGGTACCCTAGCTACGCCACTGCTTACAAGACTGGTCTCCAGAGTGAAAATATTAGAGCTGGCCAAGGAAAAGCTAAATCGAGAAGCAAAAGAGGAAGGTTGCATACTTGAAACCTATTTAGGTTCTTTCATGGATCAGCTTCTGGCCACATATTTCTCAGTTGTATCTACCAAATGTTCACTTCCTATTGCTCTCACCTCATCCTCCACTGTTTCTGCCTGGGATTGATTTCACATCTAAAGCAAGACTGGTGGGGGTCCCCCTGAGAAGTTAGTCCTCTTTAGTGGTACCTCTTCTAAGCTGTCCAGGGGTGTTCTATACCACTGCAGTGGAGGTGGGAATCATTGGTCAAGGGATAGCAACATATCTATGCCCAAAAAAATGCTATGAAGGACCTATGAAGAATCATGGCAGATGCTCATAAATATAAACAGTGATTGGAGCAAATCTTCTGATGGTCCCCAAAAAACCCTTTAAAACCTTTAAAACTTTAAGATATTATTTTTCAGGGGGAAAGATGAATTGAATGGCATATTCTTGTTCCCTTGCTGAAGTTATTAACTTTATAGCCCAAAAGAGATGCTCTGACATCAATACAGCCAGACCCTATCCTGAATCATCAGCCCAGGAGTCTAAATGCCATTTAAAACTATCCATGGAACAAGAAAACGTAGGCGGACAGTTAACCAAGAGGTGTCACCAGAAAAAGGCCTCACAAAGCAGGAAAGAAGCTTGCCACCATCTTGATTTTTCTACTCAGCCAAACTCTTCTACTTTTAACCATGAGAATATAGTCTGCCCTATTTTCAATAAATGCTTCAGGGTCTTTAAAACACACACACACACATGAGCAATATGCACCCTGAATTTAGAAATGTGTTTGAATGCAATCTAAAGCAAGCCATAACATGTATCCTTCCTTAAGACAAGTAGCACTAAAGCTAAGAGAGTAACAAGGTAACATTCATAAATTCATATATAACACAAACAAGGACAACACCCACTATTTCCCAATCAACCAGAAACTTTAAAAAGTCTTGCCACAAGATATTAAAAGGCTTGAACAAATGAGTCTTCAAAAACTTCTTAAAATGGCCTGCATTAGTATAGTAGTGTAGATAACTAGGCAGTGCATTCCACAATCCAGGACTTGCAACCTAGAAGGCTGCTACCCATGTACAAGCATATGCGTGCTTATCAAGCAATCTGTTATCAGTTTCTTGCGGAGTCAGATCTCAGTCCCCTTGCAGATACAAACAAATTGATCACAGACCGAAAGTACCATGCAATCTTGCCATGTACAACCCGATGGCGAAAATACAAAATCTTAAAATGAATCCGATATTGCACAGGCAACCAGTGCAGATGCTGGTATCATGACTGGTAGTGCAAAGAATTACAGTAATCTATCCTTGATACCACCATACTTTGCACAACAGTGCAAAAATCAGAAAAAGACAGCATTGGTTTCAACTGATATAACAAACATAATTGAGCAAATGATATACAAATAACACAGGTAACCTGAGATTCCATGGTAAGATGTGCATCCAATACCACCCCCAATAATTTCCATCTCATTCCTAATCTGCATTTCCACATCACAAACTTTCACTGACTGAGGCCATCTATCATTCCCCCTTTCATCCTACAATCATTATCTCAATTTTGTTTAAATTCAAAGCCAATCTGTTTGTCTCCATCTGCTCTTGAATAGCTATCATGGATGTTGTAATTTGGTTTGTCAAATCAGTACCCCACACCATTATTGGAAAGAAGAACTGCACATCATCAGCATACAATCTCTAGTCCACACCTAAACACATTCCACACATTTGCTAGATTAACTTTCCTTCCTTCACTATGGTCCTTTCTATGTCTGTCATGTATAAATACCTATAACATTCCACACGTTCACACATATATATAACTCATTCCGTGGAAATATTATTTCACTATATCACATGTACAGAATACATAACACACAATACTTCCATCCAGTAGACTCCCATGCCAAAAACACACATTTCTCAACTGTAAATGCTCAATAAAAGGAAATTGTTTCTTATAATGGTGCTATTATTTCATGGAAACAGAAATACATATAATTCATTGAAACTATATCAAGTTTTTATTTTACAATTACTGGTCTGATTTTTCTTGTCATGTGCATAATGGGTTGAGTTTGTGGTGATATTGTACATGTGGTTTTGTTTAGAGAAGGGCCAGACAAGCCCTCATGACTCATGGTCCAAATTCATAATTTGACACAGGAGAACAGTAGGTAATCAATTCTGATGTGATTCACAATCAAGTATTGTTTTAAAAATAAAAATAAATAAATAAATTTGCCATCCAGTTTATTGTGCTATGTTTCCACAATCAGAGGCTTCCTCTTCCAAAAAGAAAATGCAAGGTACAGAAAGCAAGAGAATGGGTTAGTGAGAAATATTTTTATAGTAGAGATAGGAAGGTATTTAAGAAGTGAGACAAAGAAAAGACAAGAAATTAAAAGAGACAAAGAGAAAAAAAATCCATTCGTTAGAGACAGATTTTTTTAAAAAGGCACCACGAATGGAGAAGGTATGCAGAGGCATAACTTTGGAACACAGATCCGTAAGAAGGGGATGATGAGGTTCTTACATTACTAGGTACAGTCTATACCTCAGAATGTTTTGTTTTTTGGGTTTTTTTTTTTTTTTTTTACTTTTTGCAAAATGTTCAAACATTTGGTATAAATGCACAGGAGGTGGGCAGGAGGCTCTGGAATGGAAGGCGGCTCTGGACTGAAGGGATCATAGGATGTAGGTGAAAAGAAGTAGATACAGAGATAATGTAAGGAAATATTTCTTCAGTGAAAGTATGATGGATGAACAGAACATCTTGCTAGTAGAGGTGATGGTAATAAGAAAAGTATTCAAGTTCAAGAAAGCATGGGACCAGCACAGAGGATTTCTGAGGGAGAAGAAAGAATTGTAAAGGTGAGCAGCTGTTGTGGCAGACTGCATGGTGTTATTTTGTGTGTGTGTGTGTGTGTGTGTGTGTGTGTGTGTGTGTGTGTGTGTGTGTGTGTGTGTGTGTATGTTGCCCATTCTTTCTTGTTTACTTTCTGAAGTATAAATTTATACATCAATGGTCTGTGGTAATGCAGAAAACTGGAATACAGTTTTTACAGGCTGATGCACAGAACTCCTGCGGTAAGCCAGCTGCGCAGAAACCTAACTCACCAGTGCTCAGAGGAAATGATATTCAAATTATATGCGCACTGTAAAAGTGAAAGCAAGGGGCGGAATATGCTTGGCGCATGCACAGAAGAGTTTTGCTGTAACCTCAGCTCCTATGTGCATGAGCCTGCCAAACCTGAAAGTGAAGTACACATTGGCATCTGTTTGTGCACCTTTTAATATAAGCGTTTCAATTTTTTTTTTTAAACTTGGAATGCTTATATTTAAATGCAGGAAACAGGCGCCAATGTGTGCTTTCACTTTTGGGTTTGTTCTGACTCGCACATGTTCGTTTCTTAATACCAGTGCTTAGGGACTTGCAGGGGCTTCCTTCTGCTTCCAAATTATATAAAAACCAGCAGATTTTAAAGAAGGAACAGAGGATTTCTCATGATTTCAACACCCTAACACCTGCTCCAAGCTGGCACTATTTTTTCACGGTACGGCTGCTTTGTCTTGTGTGCTGTTCTCTGAGCAATGGGAGGGAATAGGAAATTACCTCATTAACATCTGTTTGACTACATTAGCATGCTATGCACTAATCTTTGGCGTGCTTGTTGTCTCCCTCGCTAGAGCCTCTGAGCATTCTGCACTCACTAATACGGGCGCTAGTTTGACGCTAATCGTCTCTAGCCCTGCTTTTAGTTCTGAGCATTGGCCCATCAGTCAATCGGCTGGTGGAAAGCCTTTTTAAATGGAGATCTCATTAGCCAACATTTTACATCCACTAACTGCCTCTCTTTGAAAAGCAATGGGGATTTTTTTTTTTTTTTGAAGGTCTCATGCTCTGAAACTACTGGCATGATATTTTAAGTTTTTGAATCCATCTGAGAGATTCTCATTTTCTTTCCTTTTTTGAAGCATTATTTTAACCCAGGATGGATGGGTGGACAAATGCAGATCCTTTTTGTTTAATTGTTTTGCAATATTTTATTGGGTAGTAAGCGTAAAATATAAAATTGCCCTTCAATATCGAGCTTGTGGTGGATTTTTTTTTTTTAAACACTGAGCACTCTAGGGAAAATCCAGATATTCAGTGACAGTGTCTGCAGTGGCGTACCAAGGGGGGGGGGGCAGTGGGGGCGGTCCGCCCCGGGTGCCAGTGGGTGGGGGGTGCTCCGCTCCCGCCGCCTCCCGTGGCCGTTCCCGCGGCGCCGCACATTTAAAAAACCGGCGAAGCAGCGTCGCAGGCAGCGCCCCTCGTGCCCTGCTTGTAAAAAAAAAAATCAAATCTCCTTCCTCCTTGTCTTGACGTCAACTCGGGCCTTCCAATCAAATGGACTCTGGAATTACCCCCTTAGGATCCTATTTATTAAACTAATGAGTTGCTAATGCAGCAATTAATATGCATCACCTTTCCAATTAACTTATAGTAAGTTATCCATATAGCAGCTGAATATCATCATTTACCAAACAGTACCACCAACTCAACATTCTATTCAGATATTAAGTAGCAGCCACTAACCAGACACTCAGTGGCGTACCCAGGGTAGTTGACACCTGGGGCCGGTCATTTTTTTAACCCCCCCCCCCCCCCCACACACACACACACACACACACAAATCAATTTGATTGGAAGGCCCGAGTTGACGTCAAGACAAGGAGGAAGGAGATTTGATTTTTTTTTTTACAAGCAGGGCACGAGGGGCGCTGCCTGCGATGCTGCTTCGCCGGTTTTAACGGGACTGAAGTGGGGAAGAAGAGGGACGAAAGGGACTCGGGTGGGGGTGTTCAGAGGGGAGAAGGGGACTGGGGTGGGGGTCTCAGACAGGGGAGGTGAGAAGGGGACTGGGGTGGGGATCTCAGAGGGGAGAAGGGAAGGGGAGGGGAGAAGGGGACTGGGGTGGGGGTGTTCAGAGGGGAGAAGGGGACTGGGGTGGGGTCTCAGAGGGGAAAAGGGGAGGGGAGAAGGGGACTGGGGTGGGGATCTCAGACAGGGGAGGGGGAGGGAAGAAGGGGACTGGGGTGGGGATCTCAGAGGGGGGAAGGGAAGGGGAGGGGAGAAGGGGACTGTGGTGGGGTCTCAGACAGGAGAAGGGGAGGGGAGAAGGGGACTGGGGTGGGGGTGTTCAGAGGGGGAAGGGGGCTGGAACTGGGGGCTGAAAAAAGGGGCAGAGAGAGAGAGAGGGAACAGATCCTAGATGGAAGGGGGAGCGAGAGGGAGGGCAGACCCTGGATGGATGGGAGAGGGAGGGCAAATGGTGGATTGAAGGGGCAGAGAGAAAGGGCAGGCAGTGGATGGAATGGATGGCAGAGAGGGCAGACACTGGATAGCAGAGAGAGAGAGAGAGAGAGAGAGTGAAGACAGATGCTGGATGGAAGGAAGACGGTGAAAAGAAGATGAGGAAAGCAGAAACCAGAGAAAACAAACTGTAAATAAAATATATATTTTATTTTTTTTTGCTTTAGGATAAAGTATTGTAGATGTGTTAAATGTTTATAATAGAACATGTAAATAAGGTAATCTTTTTATTGGACTAATTTTAATACATTTTGACTAACTTTCGGAGAACAAAACCCCCTTCCTCAGGTCAGGATAGGATACTGTAACAGCACTATACTGTACTGACCCGAGGACGGAGGTTTTGGCCTCTGAAAGCTAAATGTATTAGTCCAATAAAATGGTATTATTTTACTTTCTATATTTGTTTTATTTCTATTTGTTAATTTGTAAAGTGGTGATTGGTACTTGTTAGGGTTTTTTTTCAAATTTACATCTGCTGTCTTTATATTTTGCACAGTACTAGGGGACAGTTTCTGTTTCTGTGGTGTTGCATTGTATGCAGAGTCTGGCATTGGGGGTTCAGTTTAATTTTTGTCTAAATAGAAAGTTTATGATTACTTATTCTATAGTGGATTAGGGTGTATCTGTGTTTGTGAAAAAGACATGGCTTTCAGTTGGCATTGACTGTGCAGGATCTACGATCTGTACTATTCTGTCTGGTTTCGTTTTACAATAGGTGAATTGATGTTCTAGTGCTCACTGTAGTGTTTAAGATGCTTTCCTTTTCCTTGTGTGACTCGTAGAAATGACTGCTTATGGTATGGTAGAATTGCTCTATAGGTCCTGAGTGTTTTGTATTCTCGGCATGCCTAGTACTGGATTTGTGTGTGTGTGTGGGGGGGGGGGGGGGGTTAAAAAAATGACCGGCCCCAGGTGTCAACTACCCTGGGTACGCCACTGAGTGTCTGGTTAGTGGCTGCTACTTAATATCTGAATAGAATGTTGAGTTGGTGGTACTGTTTGGTAAATGATGATATTCAGCTGCTATATGGATAACTTACTATAAGTTAACTGGAAAGGTGATGCATATTAATTGCTGCATTAGCAACTCATTAGTTTAATAAATAGGATCCTAAGGGGGTAATTCCAGAGTCCATTCCATTCCTTATATTATACCTATATGCATAGGAATCAAAGCGGGTCACACTACTAAGGAAGAATAATGAAAAAAATATATATATATGTATTCTATACCATAATATTTATCAATGAAATAGGTCTTCAGTAATTTCCTAAATAACACATAGACTCTTTTCGAATGGGTAATGAGTCCCAGATCTTACTTGATTGATATCAGAATGAATTCTCATGAAATTTTTTCAACGAAACTCCTTCAAATGTTAGAAAACCTAAACTCAAAGCTGAATAAAAATGCAAAGAAAATGTAAATAATCGATAAAAGTTGAATTATAGAGAATGACAAAGACCATGTAAGACTTTAGAAATAAAACATGCCACTTTAAAGCGGAGTGGAGGAGTGGCCTAGTGGTTAGAACACAGTCCTTGCAATCCAGAGGTGGCTGGTTCAAATCCCACTACTGCTCCTTGTGATCTTGGGCAAGTCACTTAACCCTCCATTACCTCAAGTACAAACTTAGATTGTGAGCCCTCCTGGGACAGAGAAATATCCAGAGTACCTGAATATAACTCACCTTGAGCTACTACTGAAAAAGGTGTGAGCAAAATCTAAATAAATTCAAACCTGGTTCCTACTGGCAGCCAGTGCAATCCTCTCAGTAAAAATATTGCTGAGTCAAATTTATTTGCTCTATTAATCAACTTAGCTGCAGTGTTCTGCATCAACTGTAGTTTTTACTGCAACCGATTATGTATCCCTACATATAAAACACTACAATAATCAACGTGTGACAAGTCATGCAATAGGAGTCTACTCTGAAATGGCAGCAGGGTGCTGAGCTTCCATTACAGAATACTAGCATAACCTGGTATCAGTGCACCTGATGTGTGTGCTCATAGTTATATCAGTCTAAGACCTGGCATAACTGTGGGTGACTAACAGGCTCATTTTCAAAAGAGAAGGACGCCCATATTTTGACACAAATCGGAAGATGGGCATCCTTCTCACAGGGTCACCCAAATCGGCATAATCAAAAGCCAATTTTGGACGTCCCCAACTGCTTTCCATCGCAGGGACAACCAAAGTTCATGGGGACGTGTCAGAGGCATAGCGAAGGTGGGACTTGGGCGTGCCTAACACATGGACGTCCTCGACCCATAATGGAAAAAAAGGGTGTCCCTGACGAGCACTTGGACAATTTTACCTGGTCCTGTTTTTCTTACAACCATGCCACAAAAGGTGCCCGAACTGTTTTTGGAGTGCGCTGGGCCAGTTTTTACCTCATTTGGGGAAAAGGGATTTTATTCAATGGGCCCGGAAAGGGCCTGTGGTAAAATTGAAACCGGCGCGTGCCTATTCACGGCCTGAGCCCTTAACACCACCCATTGATCTAGCGGTAAGGGCTCACATGCTACACGCGCGATGAGAGGTCGAATTAATGCCGGAAACACCATGCACAGTAAGAAATAAAAAAATAATTTGTCCCGGCAATATGGGTGCATGCTAAATCTGAAATTACTGCTGGGGGGGCGCACTAGCCTGGTAGTAGTCTTGTTTTGGCACATGATATATGTGTGTCGAACTTACCACACCATTGTAAAAGGGCCCCCTAAGTGCAGTAGGGACATGTGTAACACAACATTCTGGGGTCCTTCTACTAAGGTGCAGTAATGGATTCAGCATTCTAACAATTAGTGCACATGGTAAATGCCACACAGCGCATTGCATATTTATTGGCTGCATGAAATTTAGTGCACGCTAATTCCTCAGTGCACCTTAGTAAAAGGACCCCTTTGTAATTTACATGCAGCATTACAGAATAGTGCTTAGGTTCTCGGCTGGCACTTTGGCAGGTACATTTATGGGCCAGTGGCATAGGAAGGGGGGGCGGTGGGGCGTTCCGCCCCAGGTGCACGCCGCTGGGGGGTGTTGGTGCCTCGCTGGTTCCTTGCTCTCTCTGCCCCGGAACAGGTTACTTCCTGTTCCGGGGCAGAGAGAGCAGGGAACCAGCGAGGTGCCGACACCCCCCAGCGGCATGCACTCGGTGGATTGGCTCTCCTGCCCCTCACCGCCTTCCAGGTATGTTCTCGGGGGGGGGGGGGGGGGTGGGCTCCGGAGTGGGGAGGGTGCGCCACGCTGCACCCGGGGGGGGGGGGGGGTGCGCAGCGGCGACCCACCCCGGGTGTCAGCTGCCCTCGCGACACCACTGTTATGGGCACAAGGGATACAGAAATGGGGGTACCTAAACTACAGAATTGCCTTTCATAGGTTTACTCATTTCTCAATTCACTAGGTTAGATGTGGTTTCAGGGAAAACTTATAGCATTATCTAATCTATATAAAAAGGGATAAATGCAAGCACCTTAATTAATATCCTTGACCTCGAGTCAATTTTAAGGGCAGAACAATCAATTACCTACATAGGAGAGGTATATTAATGGAGCCAAGATAGATTATGAAGATACAAGTTTTGTAAAACCAAACTAAGGAAGAAAGAAAAACTGACAAAGAAAATTAGGTCGATACAATTTCTGGATTTTACAAAGCTACCCTGGAACGAGCTGTATAAAACAGGAAACATACTGATTACAGAGAAACTTTGCAGACATCTAAATAACGAACTGACAGAGCAACTTCTTAATGTACAAGTTAATGGTAGAAATTCTGATTATCATGTTTCAAGTAGATAAGAATATAAGAATAGCCATACTGGGTCAGACAATGGTCCATCTAGCCCAGTATCCTGTTTCCAACAGTGGCCAAGCCAGGTCACAAGTACCTGGCAGAAGCACCTTTCTATGCTACAAATCCCAGGGCAAGCAGTGGCTTCCCCCATGTCCATCTCACCAGGACTTGTTTTCACGATTTCCACTATGAATATGCAAGAGATCTATTTGCATACAATGGAGGCAGTGTATGCAAAAAGATCTCTTGCATATTCAGTGGGGAAATCCTAAAAACCCATCTGGATTCCTGCCATTGAGGACCGAGGTTGAACACCCCTGCACTACATCAAGAGGTTGAACACCCCTGCACTACATCAACCAGCTCACCTTTATCAACATATTTATTCACATCTTCAAAGAAATGAAGGAAATTGATGAGGCAAGACTTCCCTTGACTGAATCCATGCTAACTCTGTCCCAATAAACCATGTTCTGTAATTTTATTCTTTATAATAGTTTCCACTATTTCACCTGGCACTGAAGTCAGACAACGGTCTGTAATTTCCTGGATTTCCCCTGAAACCCTTTTTAAAAATCATCCTTATATTGGCCTCCCTCCAATCTTCAGGTACTACGGACAATTTTAATGACAGGTTACAGATCACTAACAGCAGATCTGCAATTTCATATTTAGTTCTTTCAGTACCGTAGGGTGCATGCCATCCGGTCCAGGTGATTTACTACTCTTTAATTTGCCGATTTGTCTCAATACATCCTCCAGGTTCACTTAGATTTCTTTCAGTTCCTCTGCATCATCACCCTTGAAAACCAATTCTGGTACAGGTAGAACTCTTACATCTTCTTCCATAAAGACCAAAGCAAAGAATTCATTCAGTCTCTCCACCATGGATTTGTCCTCCTGAGTGCCCTTTTTGCCCCTTCATGATCCAATGGTCCCACAGATTCCTTCACTTTCCTTAGAGTCTGGGCTGTACCATCTTGATCTACTGGGTTGTAATCTGCACATACCAGCAGATGTGGATAGAGAAACTGATCTTTCCAGTGACATCACCAGTACAAGTGGACTGGTGCTCAGTGGAAAACTCTATTATGCCTCTGCCAAAACATTGGAAGGTCCCAGAATGCATACTCATGCCCCTTTAACCACTGCAGTTATAAAAAACTTTTTTTTTTTTTTTTAGAATACTGCTGGAGAGAAAGATCCCTACAAGTCCCATCAACTACAGTTTTCCGGGGGGGGGGGGGGGGGGGGGGCAGGTTCTCAGTATGGTACAGCCTACCTAAAGGAAAGGAAATTAACAGGTATGGCTATATTTCACCTTCCTTAGCATCTGGACTATGCCATCCTGAACTACTGAGATGCACCCAAGCAAAACTCACTGGCTGGGGGAAGGCAAGGCCCCCTGAATGATGGCTCTGCCAAAGTTTGAACAGGCTCTGGCCAGCACATCCAGCCTGTAATGCCTCACAAAGGAATGGAGCAATGACCACATCGCCATCCACACAACATCCTCCAGGGATACCACCTAGGCCTCTACCCAGGAAGCACCTGTGCCAGAGTTGAGTGAACTCTCAACCCAAGAGGTATTCTCTTGATCCTGCAAACATAGGCAACATCAATGTCTGCCTTGATCAAGCACACAATGGAGGCCTTGGAAGAGGATGAAAAGATGATCTGACAGATCAAACTCCATCATCTCATGCAAATACCTGAGTAGCACCCTGCAGACATTAAGCTTGTGACGCCTCCTGACTGATGAGCTTGAACCTCTATCCACAAAGGAGGGTAGATATACCTCCTGGTTCACATGGGAGAGGGAAATCACCTTGAGAAGAAAGGAAGGAACAGTATGGATGGACCGAGTCCTCTGAGAATGAGAGATAAGGGTCCTGTCAACAATCCAATAGCTCAGGATGGTGAAGCCCAGCTAAAGACAAGGAAGTTAACAGGTATGACTAAATTTCACCTTTTCCGCCAAATGTGCAAATGAAAGTAACAGCGGAACAGCAATTGTTTAATTTCTGAAGGATAACTTTTCTGTATAAAGTGAAATGCATATTCAGTGATGGTAAACATAAGTACCACTACTGAATACACATGTAGAACTTTAAACAGATAAGCTATCCATAACGTTGGACCTATTCACACATTCAAAATTTGAATGCCTAAGTTATTCAGAGAACAACACACACTGCCAATCACTTTAAATTCTTTTGAAAACTGATCTGTAATGTTTCAGTTTTTGCAGGGGATACACATGTAGGACAGAGATAGAGCAGAGATCTTCACTATTTTTAAAGCGGGAGTGGGGGCAGTGTGTCAGAAAAAGGAAAAAAAAAAAAAGGTCAGCATGAGAGCCAAGATCATCACTGTACAGAATGCTAGACATCCTGTCAACAACCTCCATCATACTTTATTCTTTATTCTCTTCAAGCTGGCTCCAGTCTCTCTCCAGTTTTTAATCTCCCTCTATATTTTCTTTGGAGGCTTGCTTGTTATTATTCTGTTTTCTTCCAGCTCCACATATTTTGCAGGAAGTTTGAACTACATGGTACTCTCTTAGACTTGTGGAATTCTGAGCAGCACATAGCTCAAACTCACTGAGAACTGCTTAGTACAGGGTACTAAGCAGAATCACTGTTATGAAGGTATACCAGTAGCAAGTCTGAAAAGGTGGGGAGGAGATGGTGTACTGGAGAAAGAGTCAGCGGCCACACACAGGATCTGTGGAGGCCACCACTGGCCCCTAGGCTTTGAAGTGAAGAACACTGATGTATGCTGTGTTTCAAAAGGAATGCTGTTTATATTTTGGGGATGTTCCAGGAACAGATATTATTTATTTATTAGGATTTATTTACCGCCTTTTTGAAGGAATTCACTCAAGGCAGTGTACAGTAAGAATAAATCAAACATGAGCAATAGACAATTACAGCAATACAAATATTCAAACAACAATACAAAGTATGGCATAGTATATACAGTGCATTCCATTTAAGTGCACGTTGGAGAAGCGCATGCTCTGTTTAACTGCATTCCATACTTTGGTCCCGTTTTTGGCGCCATCAATTTCTATGGGGACAAACTTCGGTTTAGCGCACCACTGATAAGTGCAAGATTCGCTTATATGCATGGTTTAAGACCACTCCTCTACAGGAAAGACTCCGCATAAGCACACGCACGGAATATGGAAGCCGATTGGCACGTGACAAAGGGGCGGTAAATTTGAAATCTCATTGGTTAACTGCCATAGGCAGAAGAAGCGAAAGAATGTTGTTAGAATGTACACTGGAGTCGTCATTGTCATCATCGCGCAACTGTAAGACTTCAACACTGGCTGAACTAATAGAAGTTCTTAAAAAATTAGAAAACAAACAAAGTCAAGCATCTATTGCTAAAGAAAAAGCTGTCAATCCCAGTCAAATTTCATGTATCTTGAAGCAGAAAGACCAGCTTCTGGAAGACTGGCAAAACAATACAAATCCACACCAGGATGTAGAAGATGCTCTTCTTCAGTGGTTTTCTCATGTCAGGAGCAGACAGTTTCCTGTCAGTGGTCCACTGCTTATAGAGAAAGCTAATCAGCTAGCTGAAAGTCTTGGACTAACTGAATTCAAAGCCACTGTTGGATGGTTGGAAAGATGGAAGGAGAGCAACAACATAAAATTCAAGAAACAGCATGGTGAAAAACAAGACACTGACGACTTTGGTGCTGAAAATTGGGTTGTTTCAGTTCTTCCTAACATCTTGAACAAGTTTGCACCTCGTGACATTTTCAACGCTGACAAAAACGGTCTCTACTGGCGAATGATTCCTGATAGAACACTTGCATTCAAACAAGTCGAAACTACAGGAAGTAAAACGTCAAAAGAACCACTCATCATTGGGAAGAGCAAACAGCCCCATTGCTTCAAGAATGTTAAGCGACTTCCTGTGTCATACGAGGCTAATGCAAATTCATGGATGACTGGGGAAATTTGGAAGCAGTGGCTAAAGAAGTTAAACACTAGAATGTGGGCACAAAAGCGTCAGATTTTGTTGTTTTGTGATAATTGTGCTGCACACAGTGATGATGTCAGTCTGTCTAACGTCAAGGTGGTCTTCCTGCTACCAAACACTACCTCTCTGATCCAACCTATGGATCAGGGCATAATAGCCAATTTCAAACAACATTATCGGGCTCTTGTGCTATGTGCTATCCAGACTGGCAAGGATAAATGTGCTGTTGAACTGGCTCGTAATCTATCACTGTTGGATTCCCTACATATGCAGAAAGAAGCTTGGAATCATGTTACACAGGCAACCACTGTGAACTGCTACAAGTGAGGCAAGCTTTGTTAGGGATGTGGAGAGGGACGAAACAGATGCAGCTGTTGCAAACGCATATGGGATTATGATCTACAAACAGCTGACAACAGCACTGATGTCGAGATATGTGCCTACACGCAGGCAACGGCTGATGATGAAACAGATGATAAATTTAGCAGAGAGGCACATGCTAACGAAATTCAAGAACCTCCTGTCACTTTTGCAAGAGCGCTGGAGAGTCTCAACACTGTGCAGGCCTATCTGGAGGCCACTGGATGTCAGTGCTATGGCAGTTTTTACCGTCTGGCAGATGTAGTCTATGGAACTCACAGACACAAGAATGTACATAGGACTATGACTGATTACTTCAAGTAAGCCTAACGTCAGTTAATGGAGACTGTATAATGTCAGTTATCGGAGACTGTATACTGTACGTATAATAAACAGTACTGTACATATGTTTATCAGATGTCAAGCTTCTTTGGGTCACAACGGTTAAATGCATGCTCCAGTTAACTGCATGTATTTCTTTGGTCCCAGACCCTTGCACTTAAGCGGATTGCACTGTACTTACAATGTCAATACAATACATAATGGAACATTTTAATGACAGTGTAGAGTATAAGCAAAGATGGAACATATAGATAGGTAAGAGAGTAAGAGGAGTTAGAAAGTAAGGTCACTAATTTAAAGAAAGGTGCACTTGAGGTTTGAGAGATGGTTACATATTATCTCAGCTAGGGTAGGAGTGGATAAACATGTCCTGCTGCAGTATGTGCAGCCTGTGTCACTCCTTGTGTGTGTGAGTGAGACTAACAAGTTTGGTTACTTCTTCCATTAAAGGCCTCGTTGAAGAGCCAAGCTCTCACCTGCTTCCTGAAGCAGAAATAGTCTTGTGTTAAGTGGAACCTTTCAGGGAGTGTGGGGGGCTACTCCGGAGAAGGCTCGCTTGCGGGTGTCACATCATGTAATGTCTTTTGGAGAGGGCGTGGTTAGTGATAGTCCTTGAGAGTTGGCACTTGGCTGGCTAAATGCTGATATTCAGCATTTAACTGGCCAGGTTAACTGCATAAATAGGACCACATAAAAATCAGTCCTATCTTTATGTGGTAACCCATAGCCAGTTAAGTGATGATATCACACTTAACTGGTTATGCAGTAGCCAGCTCTGGAAACCCAGAAATTTCAGTGCCAGTGCCCAAACATGACCCGGTATTGAATTTCAGGGTTTAACGCTCGTGGCAGTCAGCAAACCGCTGATCTCCACCGGCTGAATATTGGGCCCATATGTTTTGCAGGAACTCCTCTCACAAGTGAAACTTCTTCAAACACTAGAAAATATACAGTGGGGGAAATAAGTATTTGATCCCTTGCTGATTTTGTAAGTTTGCCCACTGACAAAGACATGAGCAGCCCATAATTGAAGGGTAGGTTATTGGTAACAGTGAGAGATAGCACATCACAAATTAAATCCGGAAAATCACATTGTGGAAAGTATATGAATTTATTTGCATTCTGCAGAGGGAAATAAGTATTTAATCCCTCTGGCAAACAAGACCTAATACTTGGTGGCAAAACCCTTGTTGGCAAGCACAGCGGTCAGACGTCTTCTGTAGTTGATGATGAGGTTTGCACACATGTCAGGAGGAATTTTGGTCCACTCCTCTTTGCAGATCATCTCTAAATCATTAAGAGTTCTGGGCTGTCGCTTGGCAACTCGCAGCTTCAGCTCCCTCCATAAGTTTTCAATGGGATTAAGGTCTGGTGACTGGCTAGGCCACTCCATGACCCTAATGTGCTTCTTCCTGAGCCACTCCTTTGTTGCCTTGGCTGTATGTTTTGGGTCATTGTCGTGCTGGAAGACCCAGCCACGACCCATTTTTAAGGCCCTGGCGGAGGGAAGGAGGTTGTCACTCAGAATTGTACGGTACATGGCCCCATCCATTCTCCCATTGATGCGGTGAAGTAGTCCTGTGCCCTTAGCAGAGAAACCCCCCCAAAACATAACATTTCCACCTCCATGCTTGACAGTGGGGACGGTGTTCTTTGGGTCATAGGCAGCATTTCTCTTCCTCCAAACACGGCGAGTTGAGTTCATGCCAAAGAGCTCAATTTTTGTCTCATCTGACCACAGCACCTTCTCCCAATCACTCTCGGCATCATCCAGGTGTTCACTGGCAAACTTCAGACGGGCCGTCACATGTGCCTTCCGGAGCAGGGGGACCTTGCGGGCACTGCAGGATTGCAATCCGTTATGTCGTAATGTGTTACCAATGGTTTTCGTGGTGACAGTGGTCCCAGCTGCCTTGAGATCATTGACAAGTTCCCCCCTTGTAGTTGTAGGCTGATTTCTAACCTTCCTCATGATCAAGGATACCCCACGAGGTGAGATTTTGCGTGGAGCCCCAGATCTTTGTCGATTGACAGTCATTTTGTACTTCTTCCATTTTCTTACTATGGCACCAACAGTTGTCTCCTTCTCGCCCAGCGTCTTACTGATGGTTTTGTAGCCCATTCCAGCCTTGTGCAGGTGTATGATCTTGTCCCTGACATCCTTAGACAGCTCCTTGCTCTTGGCCATTTTGTAGAGGTTAGAGTCTGACTGATTCACTGAGTCTGTGGACAGGTGTCTTTCATACAGGTGACCATTGCCGACAGCTGTCTGTCATGCAGGTAACGAGTTGATTTGGAGCATCTACCTGGTCTGTAGGGGCCAGATCTCTTACTGGTTGGTGGGGGATCAAATACTTATTTCCCTCTGCAGAATGCAAATAAATTCATATACTTTCCACAATGTGATTTTCCGGATTTAATTTGTGATGTGCTATCTCTCACTGTTACCAATAACCTACCCTTCAATTATGGGCTGCTCATGTCTTTGTCAGTGGGCAAACTTACAAAATCAGCAAGGGATCAAATACTTATTTCCCCCACTGTATTAGCTCATTTTTTATGTCAATCCTGTAAATTTGAACATGTTTCCTTTCTGTTGTTCCATTTGCATTGACTTCCAATTATATTTCCTGTTCAATTTAAGATCCTTATGCTAGCCTTTAGGGATCTGCATGAAGATACTCCTAGTTACCTGACAGCAGTTACTTCCTGTTCCATCTGATTTAGATGCTTCTTTCGAAAATGCCCCTCTATACCTCCTAAACTTAAGAATTCATCTATATCTATATATGACTCCACAAATTACCGTCCTACAGTCAATTTGCCATTTATTGATAACATTACAGAAACCATAGTCCACTCGCAACTAAAATGAATATGCTAAATCCGCACCAAACTGGACTCCATCAATATCACAGCACAGGAACAGCTTTATTAGCTGTGAACACAGAACAGAAATATTCGTTAAACAATTCCACCTTATCTTTATCAGCTTCTACATATTTCTCTCCTTCACCTTTGAGTCTCACAATGCCAAATTTGCACTTCCTCCTATCACTAACATATTTAAAAAATGTCTATTTTTACTCCCATTTACATCTTTGCTTTCCTACCTTCACTTAGATTTTCCAGATATTGTCTCCTGTCTTCCTCTTTCCACAATCATTCTATGGTTCTTTGTACCTCTGTGTACTGTAAGTGCATCCCTTATAAAATTACTCAGTAGGTGCTCATTTCACTGGGAGGATATAGAGTTTATGAAGCCTAGTGAAGAAACCTGACCCTTCAGGACCAGACTTTGCATAAAGACAGAGTGTATGGCTGCACACAATTGGCAGCAAGCTGAAGGGGTATAATGAACACAGGAGAAATGGGCATATATCACACTCCTAAAACTACAAAAAGAACTAGAAAAAAAATCCATTGTCAGTAAAATAGGGATGCGAAGAAACTGTGTGTTTTAAGCCTGTAAAATGTATTAGATATTTTCCTGTTTTATGTCCTGAAGTGTATTTCTCCTATTTGGCCACAAGGGGTATTTCTTTGCTATAAAGCTGTTATAGGGAACTGAATGCTCTTTTTCTTTAACAGAATCAGAAAGCAACCAACAGTCTACTTTTTAAACTTGTTGACTGGGCTCTGATTGGCCTGGAGTTGGAAAAATTACTCAGCAGTTGGTGGCTGTTGATTCAGTCTTAGCCTGGGAGAAGAGAGAGATAGATCTCTTTGTTAAGGCTCTGTGAACAGTTATGTATCCTGATCTTCCCAGGTACTGTTGAGACAGTATACAGATGTTTAATGTTATAATTGGTCCATATTTCAGTTACCTGTTATTGTTTGCTGCTTGCACTTTTTTTGTTGTTCATTGTTCCAGTGTGACAATAAACCTGTTTCATTTGTTGACTCTGCCTGTCTGGACTGATAAAGAATCCTGCTGGTTTGTCTGTTGGGTCTGTCAGTGCTTTCTGGGAACTATGGGACCATTGGGAGTGTGGCCCCAGTAACCTATAAATCACTGGGGATAATTTGAGAGTGGGAGACTCACTCAGAGGCAGTTGTGACCCAATCAGTGGGAGAAGGGTGCTAGTGTAGAGCACAAGCAGCAGGTGCAGGCTGACCTGAGCTGTGCTGGGGATAGACCCTCTAAGTGGCCATGGGGTAACCCGAAGCAGGTGGCTAGGCATTTCATGACAAGAGGACTATCCAAATTCTGATGGTACCAGCTAGAAAATGCTTGAATACTTGTTTCTAGGAGTGAAAAGTACAAATGATCAAAGTCATTATTTAAGTTCTTCACCTATATTAAAAATCCAATAAGAATTCCAGACTTTAGTAAATACATTATAGAGAAAATGCAAATGCATGGATAAAAAGAAGGTATTTAAAAAAACAGTAATACTGAAAAAGAAATGCAAAATTATGGCAGATGCTTCCAATCTCTGTCACTGATGTAATTTGTGTTTGAATGCATTGTTCCAGCAAGTAGAAGGATATCTTAAATGGTACAGTATAGGATTAAAGAAAAGCATTTCCTATGATGATCAAATGTTTAATCATCAAAACCAACTGTGGAAACCATAATCCTGAAACCTCCAGTACTTTCAGATTCAAACCACAAAGATTGTTTTGTTTCACTGCTCTATATTTGTTTCATTGTGGAGTAGCCTAGTGGCTAGAGCACCGGTCTTGACATCCAGAAGTGGCTGGTTCAAATCTTACTGCTGCTCCTTGTGATCTTGGGCATGTCACTCAACCCTCCATTGCCTCAGGTTCAAACTTAGATTGTGAGCCCTCCAGAGACATGGAAATACCTGAATGCAGCTCACCTTAAGCTACTACTGAAAAAGGTATGAGCAAAATCCAAATAAATAAATTGTGCAGAAATATATTCAGTAATGCACCAATAGGTATTCTGTGCTAAAAACGTGAGCTCGCCTTAGTAAAAGACGCCCATAGTCTCTATAAAAAGAGACCTTGTCAGCATTATAAGGCGCAGAAGTCATGCAGCCATAGACAGGACCTCTACCTCTCATGCTACACTATTTCTGCCCTTCCCCCTAACACCTCCTTCCAGCATGGAACCAAGAGCAACAGGTGATGACTTCTATGGTCTGTGGCCCAAGTATGGCAGTATGGATTAGGATGTGTTGGAGAGTAGTTGGAATATAACGACAATGTTGGGTGGACTTCTATGGTCTGTGTCCTGTGTACAGCAAGGAGGATCTAGATTGGCTGGAGTGGACTTTGATGGCAACTGTAGTAGTTGGGACATAAGGACAGCACTGAACAAGTTTCTATAGTTTAGTCATGAATTTAGATTTTGATGGCAACTCCAGTAGTTGGGACGTAAGGACAGCACTGGGCAAACTTCTATAGTTTAATCATGAATTGATAATGAATGAGCTGTTAGGCAGACTGGATGGACTATTTAGGTCTTTGTCTGCAATCATCTGCTACATTATTATGTACTACTAGATACTATATCTGTGAACATAAGTGGTCTTAGCTGTAAGCGGAGTTTTGCTTGTATTGTTTTGTTATATTTACAGTGGTTATGTTTTAAATAGCTTATACATTGTTCATTGTTTGTTTATCATGCCACACTGTCATGTCATTACTCACATTTTGTACTTCATGATGATTTGTTTGTATAATGCAAAGTCTGGACACGCTGTTAAGTCTAGCAAATTGCTTTGTAAAATGTATATTGAAAGTGCATTTCTGTTCTCTAGACCAGTTCTTACTACCAGTGCCAACTGGGTTGTTAATCAATTAAGTTGTGCATGCATTTTAGCAATGCTGTCAAATTAACACACACAACTTAAGGCGCCCTATATAGAATTTAGGGAAGAGGGAGTGACTGACTGCTATTGTATTAGAGCCTAACTGCTTTAGCACATAACTGCAAAAGGGGGCGGTGCATATCGGCAGGGCATGGGCGGGTCACACATAAAAGCGTCCAATTTAGTGTATACTGAAAGTTGCCCACCTAGGTGCCAATATCGTCACCTGAATTATAAATGGTGCAAATGTTAGTGCCTAAATGTTGGCGCCCAACTGCCCATCTTAGGCTCTTTTCTATAAGGGAATCTGGGCACCCAAATGTTGTTACAGAATATCTTAGCTCACAGATTTTGGGTGCCTATTTTCTAGCGCCTTTTATAAAATTCCCCCTTATTTGCAATGAAAGTGTGCTCTTTTGGAAAGAGTGCCTCATCTTTCCCATTATTTGTCCATGCACATGTCTGCATGATTGTTCCTGCATGGGAGCACTATCAGGAAAGAGGGCGCACTCTTAACAATATTGTCCCCAACATGAAAATGAAGACTAACCAGAACAAAACAAACTGAACAATGTTGCAAATAACATGGGAATGCAGGGGCATAGCCAGAATTTAATTTTGGAGGGGGCCCACTGCCGCACCATATCTTTGCTGGTGGGGATGCTCAAGCCCTGCCAGCCCCACATGCTCAGTTTAATGCATGAGCTGAGTATGGGCAGAAGTGCCGGTATCAGTGGCTGGAGCACCCCGTCAGCTTTCTCGTTGCTCAGGTAACACAGGCAGGGGCTCCAGCATGAATCTCTTCAGCTGGCAGGGCTTGAGCATCCCTGTCAGCCATAAATCTGGTGCCACCACTGGAGCGCCGCTATTGGGGAGTGTGCTGAATATCAATGTGTGCTCCCTATGAGGCACCCCGTCTGCTCACTGCTACTTCTGCCTGCCCTTTCCCAAATGGCCATGTAACTTCCATGCAATAGCCAGAAGAGCCCTCCAGGGGAGGAAACATTTCCTTCAGGAAGAACAGCAATGCTAAGTTACTGTCACTTTCCCGAGTACCTTGAGCCAACAGGTTCTCTCTTTTCACTGGTGTTTTAGTAGCCCATTCTGGATATTTTTGAAATGGTGTCTCTGTCTTAACAAAGTAACTTAGTAAATGACGGCAGATAAAGACCTGTACAGTCCATCCAGTCTGCCCAACAAGATAAACTCATTTTACATGGTATGTGATACTTTCAAAATTTTTATGTATACCCGAGTTTGATTTGTCCTTGCCATTCTCAGGGCACAGACCGTAGATGTCTGCCCAGCACTCTTCTTGTACTAAATGTTCTGAATCTAATGTCGAAGCCCCTTAAAATTTACACTCCAGCCCATCCATATCTATTCAGTCACAATCAGGGCAAAGACTGTAGAAGTCTGCCCAGCACTGGTTTTGCTTCCCAATTACTAGCGTCGTCACCCAATCTCCGCTAAGATCCCATGAACCCATTCCTTCTAAACAGGATTCCTTTGTATTTATCCCACGCATGTTTGAATTCCATTACCGTTTTCATCTCCACCACCTCCCGTGGGAGGGCATTCCATGTAACCACCACCCATTCTGTGAAAAAATACTTCCTGACATTACTCCTGAGTTTGCCCCCCCTTTAACCTCAATTCATGTCCTCTAGTTCTACCGCCTTCCCATCTCCAGAAAAGGTTTGTTTGTGGATTAATACCATTCAAATATTTGAACGTCTGTATCATGTCACCCGTTTCTCCTTTCCTCAAAGGTATACATGTTCAGGTTGGCAAGTCTCTCCTCGTAAGGTTTGCAATGCAAATCCCATACCATTCTCATAGCTTTTCTTTGCACTGCTTCCAGTCTTTTTACATCTTTAGCAAGATACGGCCTCCAAAACTGAACACAATACTCCAAGTGGGGCCCCACCAACGACTTGTAGAGGGGCATCTTAAACTGCCTTATGATGGGATAAGAACTGTGTATGGTTTATTTCTCTTAGATGAACTAAATGTGTTTTTCTTTCACAGCTATTCCTGGCTGATCATTGCACATGTTTATTATTTTCTGCATAAGGAAATGCTTTCTGTTCTGAAAATTGTTTCCTTTAGGGTTAGATGGATGCTTTCTTCTCTCCTCTTTTCAGATGAGCTTGAAATAGTAACTCTTGACTGTCATTTAAAATGTAGCTAATGTTTATGTTTATTTACAAACTTGATATACAGCCTTTATAAAGTAAGGTCAAAGCAGTTTACATGAAACCAGCGAAAAAAAGAAAAGAAGTCCATTAAAAACAGGAAAGAAGGCAATCACACACACACAAACAAAACAAAACATAAAACCACACTATAAAACCCCGCTGTGTCACCGCACAGCCCAACACTGAATGGGTAGTCAATCCACAGAAACATTAAAGGCAAGTTTGAAAACATAGCTTTTAAGTAATGATTTAAATCTGAGGAGGGAAAGCTCAACTCTAAGTCAGGGAGGAAGGTCATTCCACAGGTTGGGTTCTATAAAGAAAAAGGCAGAAGATCTAGTGAATTCATAATGTGCTAATCCAGGGGAAGGGAGAGCTAAATGGTGAGCATCACAAGAACAAAGAGCCCGGGCTGGTGTATAAGGAATACTTAATAAAGACAGGACCTTAAGGGTAAGGACAAGCATCTCAAACCAGACCTGATAGGGAAATGGGAGCCAGTGCAAGTGAAGGAATAAGGGAGCGACATGATCAAAATAGCGCCTCTTTTATATAGCTGCGCTAGCGGTTCCTGTGCGGCAATGCCAACGGAGCCCATTCAAACTGAATGGGCTTTGTTTCAGCATTGCAGCATCGGGAACTGCTAGCACAGCTTGATAAAAGAGGCCCTTAGTGTCTCTAGCTCTATGTCAATGATCAACCCTATTTTTCTAGCAGAGTCATGTTGACAAAAAAGCTTCACTGAAAGAGCCAAGGTCATTGCTGTACAAATTACATGGAATTCTGGGTAGTGGGAGGGAGCCCTTCTCTAATGACATAGCTATTCTGAGGGACTCCCTCTCTGATATGGCAGGTCTGGCTGGTATTTAGAGTAATTTATGTAACTGTTATGGTCCTGTTGTGACTCGAGCAGTGAGCTCTTGTGCCCCGACTAAGCACGGTGGGTAGAGTCACGCCACGCTCGGATAGACAGCTGGACAACCCCTAGCTTCACCTGGTAAGCGACCACCGTTCCCCAGGGGTTGAGCCCCCAGGTGCAGGTGGCCACCAGGACTTCGGGAACCGGACGGGGTTGGGCCGCCCAGACCAGGCTAGAAGCAAGGCGGGCAAAGACTCAAAGGGTGAGTTGGTACAGTCCAGAGATCAGGGCAGGCAGCAAAGCAACAGGTATCAGGTTCAGTCCAAGGGTCAGGGCAGGCAGCAAAGCAACAAGTATCAGGTTCAGTCCAAGGGTCAGGTAACAGTAGGTAAGTAAAGCAAAGGAGCACATGAGATGAGCACCAAACCTCTATAAGCATAGAAGCCGAAGCAAGGTGTGCAAGGAACTGCCGGCCTTAAGTAGTCCCCGCATCAGCAGTAACCACGGGCAGGTGCACAGAACGCTCCAGATTGGTGCCTGCAAGGGAAAAGGTGGAACCCCGGGAAAAGGCGCGCAATCCCGTGCAACCAGGCCATGCGAACTACCTGCACCGGAAAGCGGCGTGGCTTCCGGAATGCTGCCAGACCGCGTGGCCAGCTTGGCTGGCCACTGCATGATGGCCGTCTAATCAATCAGCTGGACCCACGCCCACGGCCACAGTGACATAGCCGGCCATTGGAACCGGACCCCACAGGACTGCTGCCAACAGCCCACATGGCCGGCTATCGCCACCGAGATGAGGCTCGGCGGCGAATCGGCTGCGTGGATCACCGTTCCGGTGAGGGACATAACAGTAACTAAAATAAAGTCTACTCCCTCCTCCCCAAAACATATTTCTATTTCCCGGTCTATCTCCCCCACACATTTTCTGTCCCTGTTACTCAGCTCTTCTTCCCAACACCCTCAAGTTCCATCCCAGTTAGTTCCAATTTCCATCTCCATGCCATGCACATCAGCCCCCATCAGAGGAGCCTTCACCATCCTATCTCCACTTCCTACCAGGGATGGGTTGTTTGCACATTATGGTGGTCATTTTTAAACATGGATATCCTGCCACATCAACGTCTAAATGACCTAGACATCTAAAGAACAATCTCAGAACAAGACAGAGCAAAACAGGGATACAGCGAAAATGTAGAACATGGCTGGAGGTGTGTTGGGGTGGTCTGGGGGCATTTCATTGGCAGTGCAGCATTCTCAACATCTATCACCGATTCTGGGTAGCACATAGACATGCAGGGAATGCAAGAAAAATGTTAGCACTTGCACCATCTATAAAGGCTGAATAAATGCTACTACAGCATGTCTATGACTGCTTGCATTGGTACTGATTGGAGGACAGCCAATACGAGACTTTGTGAGCCTGATTGCTGTCTCTGTCTACCCAGGTCTATCTGCAACTCCTTTCAGTACCACATGTGCCACTAGTCCTCCAGAGCCTGCCCCACAAACCTCTCCCCTGCCTTTTCCCATACACTCCTGTGTGCCTATTCAACATCCATCCCTGCCTCTATGGAGTCTCTCTCGGTCTGCATCTGCCCCTCCACCTCTCACTCCCTAGACCCATGGGCAGTCTGTGTCTGTGTGAGGTAATATCTTTGTCTCTGCTGCTGCACTGTGTGTCAGTCTTGGTGGTGGTGGTGAGCACTCTGGGTGTTGTTGGTAAGGCTTGTAGGCCACAAGACACCAGAATTTATGGGTTGTTGAGGTCCTATTGCATGAGGGACACTGGGAGGAGGAGGACCAACATCCATATCCTTACCACAGGAATTATATGCCCTGGACAAAGTTCCTTGATTTCACCTGAAGAGCAGGGCATACAGCTTCCCCTTTGAAAGGGCAGCCACTCACCATCTCAGCCAACAGGTAGAGCATCTTCTCTGCCCCACCACTCAGAGGGGACAACACGTGTTTATCCACCTCAAAATCACCTCTACACTAGCCTCTCTCACTGCTGGATGTTCCAGGCCATCCTGGCAGCCATTGCAGGCCTCAGTCAGTCAATCATCTTCCAGTGCATTACGCAGTTCACTCACAGCCCTTCTGATACACACCATTGACTATATAGCATTTCCTCAGACCAAACAGCAAAGGCAATACACAATGATACAAATCTATGAAGTAGACCATTTCCTCTCTGTCCTCAGTATTACTCACTGCACTCATATGGTCCTCAGGACCCCAAAGAGAGAGAGAGAGCCCACCTACCGCAACAGAAAGGCATTACACTTTCTCAATATGCAAGTAGTTTGCAACATATAGGGGGAGATCACTGATGCCTTCCCATGATTCCCTGGATCTTGCCATTATTCATACTCCTTGAAACACTTTGGGGATTCATGACTGTTTCAAGAGTGGAGAAATCACTGGCGGCTGGCTCATAGGTAAAACGTGCATAAACTAATGCCGCCACAACCTCAAACGTCATTGTGTCAGAGCCTAGTACCCATCACTAGTGTGCAGGCAGCTAGAGCAGTACTCACCCATCCACACACCTCAACTTTCCCAGTCACCCCCATGTCCATTTTTTCACACTCCCTATCGCACACAGGTGATTGGGGCTACCCACAGAAGAGGTGGCTAGTGACCCCCATTGTCAGACCCTGCAATGAGGCAGAACAATGCCACAACAGGGCACACTAGCAAAACCCATGGCCATCACTGAATGCACCTTTAGACTGTTCAAGAGATCTATCTTAAGGGAAGCTGCTCTACAAACCAGAAAAGGCCTGCAAAATATTCATGGCCTCTGGGTCTGGGGTAAACCTGGTAGGCTCTCTCTGGTGCCTCCACTTGAGAAAGAAGAACCTTAGCAGGTGAGATTTCTCTCCCTTCTAATCCCCTCTCTGAAAAGCAATAAAAACATGTAAGACTGAACAATATTTACAAAATTGTACCCTATAGAACTGTAAGTTTCATAGAAAATACCAATAGTGTATTTAAACAGCGGAGATATTAAGCCCCCTGAAGCATAATTAGTCACGAAACAGAACTAGTCTTATATAAATTCATACAGAAAAATGAAATACCCAGTTAAATAATTTGGAGTAGTAATTTATTTATTTATTATTTATTTGTAGCATTTATACCCCGCTCAATAGCAGGTTCAGTGCTGCTTACAAATCACCATAATGTATTACCAGCAAGATGAGAAAATGCTCTGGTCTTTCCCATGTTCCATTAACAGTTATCATCCCCCTGTTTGCCATCCCACTACAGCACTTTACCAAGGGCTGTGCATGTGGTGTGGCCACTCAGGGTACAAATATGGAGGGGTGGAAAAACTGCTCCCAGTCTACTGTATCCTCTCATTGGTGGTGGTGAAGTGGGTGGGGCAAACGTAGGTGAGTCATATAAGAGCGCAACTGTAGCTTGATACCATTTTGTCCCACTATACGTCATCCTATTCACATGCAGAAATGCAACTGGACCAGTATATGCTGAGAGTCATGGGAGCATGTATTGCTGCCTGGTCTGTTTCTGCTGCTCTGCTTTCAGGTCTCAAGGTTCCATTTCTGTGGCTAGTTCAACTCTTCCTTGCAAACCATTACTCTGCTACCACTCAGCCTCTGGATCCCACTTCACTGCCTCTCTGCTACTGGACTCCACTCCACTTGTGACTGTTGCTCAACTGCTCCTCAGCTGCTGCCCCCTCCCCCCCCCCACGTCACTTCCTCTTAAACACTGGAACCCATTCCTCCTCAGGCCATCACTCAGAGACTGGATCTCACTTTGCTTGAGGGTCATTGTTCTACTAACTCTTAGCCACTGGGATCCCACTGCACCTGAAGTCTTTGTGTTGAAACCACTGGACTCCACTCTACCTGGGACCATTGCTTCTTTTTGTCTTGGAGTTTCATTGTTGTTGGGAGGAGTTTCTATCACCAAGAATTGCAATCCTGCTAGCTTCATCACTTATTAGTTCTAGCCCTTACTGATTTTGGCACATAGTGGTTCTAGCAATTTAAGCTCATGGGATGCAATTCAGCTTTTTGTAGCTTGAGGGGACCTTTCTCCTTTGCCACAAGCCAGGCAGGAAGATACATAAAGAATAAACAAGCTATTTCTGCTGTCTAATGATTCTTCAACCTGAAACCCAGCTGGACCTAGAGTTTCAATCCTACATTCTTGGTTGGGGTGAGAACCTGCCTTCCTAGAGAATGTATTCCTGAAACTTTGTCCACTGCCTCAAATACATGTATCTCTAAGAGGTTGATGTAATATAAGCCATGCATTAGAGCTGTGTGCTGATGCAGCATAAAATATTAAATATTTAATAACAAACAAATCACATGCATACAATATGGAGAGCACACTAACTGCCATGAAATGTGTACATTGTATTGCATTAGCAGCAGAATCAAAATCTTGCCCACAGATTGTACCAAGACTTGGAGGAGAATGTTCATGAGATGTGCCTATCTGGAATGCCAAAATATGTATTCTGCACACTAAAAATATCATGCAAATAGCTGCAGTTGATTACATTTCCCATCATTTCTCAATCATGTCACCCCCCCCCCCCTTTACCCTTGTATTCGGCAATGCGACCATCTCCAGTCTTCATCCCCTTGCCATTTCTTGATGCTTTCAATAAAACAAGAAAAGCTTGCAGGTACTTCATGCTCACACAAAAAAGAAACTGGCATGAAATCCTCACTAACACTAGATGCAGAATGAGCTAACTTTACACTCCTCCTCAGACTACAAGCTAAAGCCCAGTATTAGAAAACTCTGTGATTTGCAGTTCTTTGCATCTGGGTTTAATATCTAATACATTATCATTAGATTTAAAAGAGCAGGCACCTGCTGAGTGTACATTTGAAGAACTGAGATGTGTGGTTGAGTAGGTGGAATCATCAACAGCGGTGTTACTGGGTGAGATGGAGGCCGCTGCCAAAGTATGAAGTCATGCAAGGCAGCCAGAACCTACACATTCACCAATACTGCCTCAAAGTTAACGGTAATAACTTTATAATTAGGGACATTAAAGTGCCCCTTTACCTTTTCAAGGAGAGAGCCAGAGAAAGAGATGGTACGCTGGTGGTGTGAGCTGAGAGTTGGAAAATGTAGGGAAAGGACCATTGGCCAACTACACCAGAGGAGCTCCGAGGTAAAATGATTATGTCTAGATACAAATACTAGTAGTTCCAGCACACTATTCAGTTCCTTCCACTTAAGTTTTATATATAGCCTTTTAGAATCGTAGATGCCACATAGGTTTCATTAAAAACAATTTACCAGAGAGACTCCTGAAGCAGGCATTATTTTGCCAGAACATGGGCCCATGTCAAGTATAACTTCATTTGCCTCGTTTGTAAACATCAATGAACTTGGATTATTTTTTAACCTCCGAGCTTATTTGGTGAATTAATAGGCCATTGGTCCATTTCCTACTCCTTCCCCTTTATTTTCCACACATTTTTGTAGGGAAACCATCCCCTCTTTGGTTTATGAGTTGAAAGTTAACATGATGCAATATAAATGTCGTTTTACTTTTTAAACTTTATGGCTACGCATGTTTCTTATATGTTTTTGTCTCTCCTTTTATTCATTGTGCCTGGAATGTAACTATTTTCCCATTCAGTTGATTCCAGCCCTGCAGCTATACTTAAGGAGATGGAAACACGATAGCCTTAGCTGAAATTATGTTTTTTCCTCTTTCTCCTCTTGCAGGCTACTAAAATAGCATGTGGAGCAATTATGAGGCTAAATGAAACTGAACATTACAAAGTAAACGTTTTCTGTTCAAACAGTTTGTTTGCATATGGAGTTGATGGAATTTGAAAACAAATACAAACATGTCTGCCTTAGTTTTCTTGTTATATCTGCTCACTTGGCAGAAAGAAAGAAAGGATTATAGAACTAGTTTCCATGATGATCAAAATCAATACTTTGAGTTGCCCACCCAGATTATTTTGGCATAGGATCACAAAAGCGTACATCATGAACATACTCAAAAATTATTTTAGTACACTTCTTGCAATTGTGCAATCAAATTGAGCTCAAATTGATGTACAGGTAAACCTTTCTTATTTCTTGTTTTACTACCTCATATGTTCTGGATTAATACGTGCATTTTATAATACTTAAATATGACAGAAAAACATTTAGGACTATATTTACTAAGGTGCGTTAGTATTTTTAATGTGCCTGCAAATTTAAGGCGCATTAAACACTAACGCACCTATACATTTTGTATGGGCGCATTAGCATTTAACACGTGTAAACCATTTATGTGTGTTAAAAATGCTAACGCGCCCATAGAGCCGCTTAATAAACATAGGCGTTAGTCATTTATTATGTTTTTTTCAAAATATGGTGCTGACAATTGGGGAAAAAATTGTGGCACTTAAATCTAATAATTCTTTCTATTATACAAAATCCACTCAGAAAGTATTTAAATCTTTCAACTATTTCATAATGTGTGTGAAGAGGATATTATAATTGACATTCTAAGGCCATCAGATCTCATAGGTTTGGCCATTTTTTTCTTTCTATTACATTTCAAAATTGGAAAGGGTTCATTCCTAGGAACCCATTGTCCCTATCTATTTAAACACAGTAACATAGTAGATGATGGCAGATAAAGACATGTAACAGTCCATCCAGTCTGTCCAACAAGATAGGCTCATAGCATAAGGTATGATGTGATACCACATATGTATACTTGATCTTGATTTGTCCTTGCCATTTTCAGGGTACTGACTATAGACGTATGCCTGGCACTAGCTTTGCTCTCCAATTACTGAAGTTGTCATCGAAGTCTCACTCCAGCCAATCCAAATCTGTCCAGCCATAATCAGGGCACAGACCATAGAAGTCTGCCCGGCACTGGCTTTGCTTCTCAATTATTGGTGTTGCCATCTAATCATCAATGTTTGTTTGGTTCCATGCCTTCCATATAGGATTCCTTTGTGATTATCCCACACGTTTTTGAATTTCATTACCGTTTTCAACTCCACCACCTTCCACGGGAGGGCATTCTAGGCATGTACCACCCTCTCTGTGGAAAAGTAGTTCCTGACGTTATTCCTCCGTTGGCCCTCCTCTAACCTCAGTTCATGCCCTCTAGTTTTACCACATTTCTGTCTCTGGACATGGTTTTTTTTGCATATTAATACCTTTCAGAAATTTGAATGTCTGTATCATATCATCTCTGTCTCTCCTTTCCTCCAGGGTATCCATCTTTAGGTCATTAAGAGGGGCATTTTCGAAAGGGACATCCAAGTTTTGATGAGGATGTCCTCGCAAAACGTCCCGATCCAGGGGCGAGGAAACCCATATTTTCGAAACAAGATGGATGTTCATCTTTCGTTTTGATAATAGTCATGGCCATCCAGGGGCAGTGGCTAAGATGGCGCCGACACGCCGAGAGCAGCAGGACTGATCAAACGCTCGCTCTAAGTTTTCCTACTTTTGATATGCCACACTCCAAAAGAAAGGGGATTGTTAGAGCGTTACCCTCTCCAGCTCGAACATCTTCCCCGAAGCAGCTTAAGTTGGACAGTTTTGTGCTCCAGCGCCCACCAATTGAGACCAGAGTTGAGTTTCTGCTTGACGCCGGGGAAGGAAACCCGACGTCTCTGGAACACGAAGTAACACTCTTTCCTCCGGCGCCTGGAAATCCACTATGTCCTGCTATAACGTGAGAGGAGAATGCGGGTACACAGAACACGGAAGTTGTGAATACTGAGGCCCACTGAGGGGGCTCTCCCTCAGAGCAGTTATTGTCAGTTAATGAGAACAGAGGAGGAGAAGGTTTGCTGAATCCCCCCATGGTGGTTACACTCGACACTCTTTGGCAGGCTATGGAAGGCATGAAAGCTATGATTACAAAATCAACTCAACAAAAGATGAATCTGGTTTCCACGGTAGACCAACTCTCAAAATCGATGGACAATTTGAAGCAAGAATTTAATGAACAGGTACAGAGTTCCCAAAATGGCATTGTTAAAATTAAGGAAAATGTTTCAATAATTATTAAAGAAAATTCAAATATCCGACAAAAAATTGAACAGAAAATTATAGACGATTGAATATGAGGATTTTGAATTTTCCAAAACCAATAGGTATCCTTCCCTTGGAACTATTTAAAAAATACTTGAGTTGAAATTTTGAAAATTTCCTCTCAAAATATTCCCAATAAACAAGATATTTTTTCTTCTGATAAAAAAGAATCAAGAAGGGATCCCTGAAATTTTAGAACAAAAGAAACTTGAAGATTTGAAAGATATTTCTTTAATTTTGGAGGACTCCCTGACCGAAGTAACCAATAGGGCCATGCTTTTGGTATCATTTGTTTTTGAGCAAGACTTTAATGCAATATTAAAATTATACTTTAAAAATATGCACCAAAAGTTTTGTGGCCAGAAATTATGGATATATCCATATGTTACTAAAGTCACCCCAGAAAGAAGAAAGAGATTCCTGGAATTAAGAGACACGGTCACTGGGAGCAACATTTTTGCTTGCATATCCATGTAAATGTATAGTAAAATGTGTGAGAATTAAGTATTTTTTTTTGTACCAGAACAGCTGAAAGCCTTCATAGACCTGAAAAGAGTAACTGAGTCATAATATCAGAAAGGCATTATAAATATATAGGTGGAGGGGTACATTGCTTTTCTTTTTCCTTTTTTTTCTTCTTGTTGATTTCTCTGATCATTTCTTTTCCACTCCCCCCTGTGATTATTGTGGTCTAAGGAAGGGGCAAAAGAATATGTCTTTATTATCTATTATTCTCTATGAAGAGTATATATTTTGAATTTAATATGTTTGATTTCTTTTGTATCCTGAGTTACATGTAACAAGATTTATGCTTGTGTAAAGTTATAAATGAATAAATAAATACATTTAAAGATGAATAGTCATGGACGTCCAAATCTTGAAATTTGGTCGTCCCTAGACTTGGTAGTTTCTGATTTTCGGCGATAATCGAAACCAAGGACGTCCATCTCAGAAACGATGAAATGCAAGCCCTTTGGTCATGGGAGGAGCCAGCATTTGTAGTGCTGGTCCCCCTGACATGTCAGGACACCAACTGGGCACCCTAGGGGGCACTACAGTGGACTTCATAAATTGCTCCCAGGTACATAGCTCCCTTACCTTGTGTGCTGAGCCCCCCCAAAACCCACTACCCACAACTGTACACCACTACCATAGCCATTAGAGGTTAAGGGGGGCACCTAGATGTGGGTACAGTGGGTTTCTGGTGGGTTTTGGAGGGCTCACTGTTTACCTCCACAAACATAACAGGTAGGGGGGGTATGGGCCTGGGTCCGCCTGCCTGAAGTGCACTGCACCCACTAAAATTGCTCCAGGGAGCTGCATACGGCTGTCATGGAGCTGAGCATCACATCTGAGGCTGGGAATAGAAGCTGTCAATCAATATTTTTAAAGATATTTTTTGAGGGTAGGAGGGGGTTAGTGACCACTAGGGGAGTAAGGGGAGGTCATCCCCGATTCTCTTTGGTGATCAAATGGTCATTTTGGGCACCTTTTTGTGCCTTGGTCATAAGAAAAACATGACCAGGTAAAGTCGCCCAAGTGTTCGTCAGGGACGTCCTTGTTTTTTTCGATTATGGATCGAGGACGTCCAAGTGTTAGGCACACCCATGTCCCACCTTCGCTATGCCGCCAATACACCCCCTTGAATTTTGGCCATCCCTGCAATGGAAAACAGTTGGGGACATCCAAAATCGGCTTTCGATTATACCAATTTGGACGACCCTGTGAAAAGGACGTCCATCTTCCAATTTTATGTCGAAAGATGGGTGTCCTTCTCTTTTGAAAATGAGCCCAACAATCTCTCCCCATATATCTTGTGGTGCAAACGCCATACCATTTTAATTACTCTTTTCTGAATCGTTTGAAGTCTTTTTACCTTCTTAGCAAGGAGACTGCCTTGTCTCATTGTTTTGTCACCTTGAGTTTCTCAGACATCATCACCCCAAGGCCCCTCTCCTGAGCTGTGCTTATCAATCTCTTCTCCTATCTAGTACATCTCCTTTGGATTTCTGCACCAAGTGCATCACTCTGCACTTCTTGGCATTAAAATTTAACTGATAATGTAAAACAATTTCACCAGTGTTTGTTCCTATATCATATATTCAATGTATAAATTGTTAAATATATTTTTCTATATGCAGTGCTCAGTAATTGCTCGTGTGCCTTATGCCATATGTTGTGCAAACGGCCCACAGCATCTGACCATCATTGCACTGTTCCTACCATCTTCCTAATTTGAAATCACCATAGTCTGTTACAGATTTAACTACTATCAAATTGTAAATAAGACCACTTATCTGTGAGTGGTCTCTTGGTGATAGGGGTAGGATGAGTGTTCGTTGCCGCAAGATCTTCACCGTTTAGCACAACAGTGAAGGTCTTGCAGCAACGAACACTCATTCTACCCCTATCACCAAGAGACCACTCACAGATAAGTGGTCTTATTTACAATTTGATAGTAGTTAAATCTGTAACAGACTATGGTGATTTCAAATTAGGAAGATGGTAGGAACAGTGCAATGATGGTCGAATGCTGCGGGCCGTTTGCACAACATATGGCATAAGGCACACGAGCAATTTCTGAGCACTACATACAGAAAAATATTTTTAAAAAATTATACATTGAATATATGATATAGGAACAAACACTGGTGAAATTGTTTTACGTTATCAGTTCATCACACCAGTTTGAATTAATGGAGATCCCTAAAGTACAGAATTGACTTAAATTTAACTGTCAGACCTCTGACCACTCTTCTAATTTTTGGAGCCATCTTCTCATGCTTTCTACTCCCTCCAGGGTATCCACTCTGTTGGCTATCTTCATGTCATCTGCAAAAAGGCAAATGTTTCCTTTTAACCCTTCAGCAATGTCTCTCACAAATATATTAAACAGAATCAGTCCCAGTACTGACTCCTGAGACACTCACCTTCCTTTAACTCAATACCAGGTTGGAAATATATAATTTCCAGAGTGATGCTCATGTTCTTTCCTGGAGAGCTGTGGTTCCTCCTCACTTCCATGGGACACTGATGCCTCCTTGCCTGTTTGAGACAGACCCCCCCAACTAATATTCCTGACCTCCATTTGCCCTGCCACCTTTTCCCAGGTATCTCTCTACTACTACTACTATTTAGCATTTCTATAGCGCTACAAGGCATACGCAGCGCTGCACTGGTGGTCAGGTTGCAAGATTTGCATTTACCTTGCCATAGCAGTGCTGCCTCTTTTTGCTATTGCTCTATGAATACAACAGCATTTGGCAATAACCACTTTGTGCTCTGGCAACCTATTGTATCCTTATGTACAGAGAAAGATTTATTTGGAAATGTTCAAGTTACCTTCTTCTTGCTAAACATTTTCAACCTCTTCTGTTTTACTATGAAAGTTTTCTTGACACACGCTTTATGACGTGTTTATTTTTTAACGGCAGTCATTCTTACATCTCTTGGAACTCAATGCAGGGTATTACTACTGTTAGGCTAGTAAAAAGCCTGTTGTATCGGCCAGGGAGTGGAGGAGTGGCCTAGTGGTTGGAGCACTGGTCTTGCAATCCAGAAGTGGCCAGTTCAAATCCCACTGCTGCTCCTTGTGATCTTGGGCAAGTCACTTAACCCTCCATTGCCTCAGGTACAAACTTAGATTGTGAGCCCTCCTGGGACAGAGAAATATCAAGAGTACCTGAATGTAACTCACCTTGAGCTACTACTGAAAAAGGTGTGAGCAAAATCTAAATAAATAAATACTGTCCCAGCTCACCTACCAGTATTCACCATTCTGAAGTTCAGACAGATAACAAATACTGCACCTCCCTGATTTACTACTTTTTGTTCCACGATTAAGAATTCATCAAATTCATCTGGCAGAAGCATTCCTTTCTGAAACTATATTATCTGGTGTCCTGCACTCTACTTGTTAGTTACTCTAAACACTATGACCACCAACCCTAGGGATCCAGCAAATTGCCCATATAACAAAAGAGTCATACTGCATAACATTAGTAACTAGATTTGATTTACAACTACTCACCACATTACACAGCACCACCATCTATCAAATTCTCAAGAATGAAAGGTGAGGTTCACACATATTCCATATGATTACTCGTGTCACATATATCTGGTGAAATTTCCAGTATCCTGCCATGATGCCTACATATTAAGACAAAGCCCTCTGTATAATACATTTGTAGTCAACACAGAAGGAATGAGTGAGTCCCCGTGAACAGCTCCATAAGGAAAATATGATGTGAGGTCTGAATTAGATGTTGTATCCGTACTTTTTGTAGGAATAATGGGTATTACCTTTTTCCCTAGATCTTATCTCCAAAGTCCTGCATCAGCTGGTGTCTGTGATGTTCATCTTAATGGTACCCATTAGTTGATTAAGGCAACTATTTAACACATATTCAGTCTCTTGAAACTGTTTCTCTCTCTCTCTATATATATATATTTTTTTGTTGTTGTTGTTACATTTGTACCCTGTGCTTTCCCACTCATGGCAGGCTCAATGCGGCTTACATGGGGCAATGGAGGGTTAAGTGACTTGCCCAGAGTCACAAGGAGCTGCCTGTGCCTGAAGTGGGAACCGAACTCAGTTCCTCAGTTCCCCAGGACCAAAGTCCACCACCCTAACCACTAGGCCACTCCTCCACTCCGCTTTCTACTTCCAACATCTACCAAAGTATGTAAACTGCTTAATAGTGCATGCCACTCAATGTTTGCCCATCACCGTCCAACTTGACTGAAGAAAGATATTGAAGAACCTAATCTGTGGAGTTTGCAGGATGTAGAAGAGAGAAACTTCATATATAATTGCTCATCTCGGAGATTGGCTCATTCATAAATACCTTTGTTGAGTACTTAGGATAGATGTGGAGTAGATTTGGTAACTTCAGTTAAGCAGTTTGGGGGTGAGATTAAAGATGTGTCTCTACGCTGAGTGTGTCATAATTGTGCAGCTCTCCTGTGTTCTAGTTTTAGGTCATGAACTGTTTGAGCTTGCATGAGTTACATGAGCCCTCCTTCTTCCCTTTCCCTTTGTATAAACGAATTGTGTGAGGGCATGAAGAAAATGTTCTTCCTTGATGAACAGCGCTCTGAATAAGGCAACATGCTCAAAGCAAACTGTAAAAAAACAGATGGGAAAGGGTATGGGATTTGATATACTGCCTTTCTGTAGTTACAACCAAAGTGGTTTATGTATTTTATACAGGTGCATATTTTGTATCTGGGGCAACTGGAGGGTTAAGTGACTTGCTCAGAGTCCCAAAGAGTTGCAGGGGGAATTGAACCCAGTTCCCCTGGATTTTAGGCCACTGCATTAACCACTAGGCTACCCCTCCACACCAGATAGGATATTTCATTAATCTTTTACTTGTGTGAGCTTTCCTTTATAGTGTTCTCTGTAAGTTCCGTCTTTCTAAGACAGTGTTTCCCCCCATCAAAACTGCTATTATCTTCTTTTTATTCCTTATTTGCCCCCTGATTCAAAATGCTTTTCATCACACTTAAATAAAGCAGTGTGGTAGCTGAAATGTAAGTCAGCATTATTCACATATCAGCTTATATCTGCCCTAACATCAAGGTGGAAGAAGGTTCACTTGCTTCTCCAGCTCCATTTCTTTGGGGGACAGTTGGGTTCAGGGCCACCGAGAGGGGGGGAGAAGGGGGCAAAATTCCCCAGAGCCCAGCATCCAAGGGGGGCCCACCTGGCGCTAGCATTGCTCTCCTGTTCATGTGCATGGCAGCGCCACAAGAGCAGAGTACTTCCTTCCTCTTTGGACGTAGCCTCTTTGGACGTAGCAGGAAAGAAAGAAGGACTCTGTTTTGTGGTGCTGCCATGCACTTGAACAGGAGAGCAATGCTATCGCCAGGCCCTGGGGAATTTTGCCATGCACAGTGACAGGAGCAGCACAAGCGGGGCAGGCCGGGGGGGGGGGGGGGGGGGGGGGGGGGGGAATGGGGTGTTTGCCCTGGGCCCGGCTTTGTCTCTTGGCGACCCTGGTTGGGTTCTTTGGATATCTGTAACAAATATGCATACACTTGATGTAACAGCCCTAAACATTTATCACATACATGTTTATTAGGGATATGCTGAAAACCTAATCACTTTGTGGTCTTTGAGAACTAGAAAAGGGTTTGTGAACCACTTTGATGGACCTGCTAATGAGCCATTTGAGAAGTTGGCTGCTGGATTTGTTTTACAAAGTTTACGCATTCCTACTGCATTTTAAAAAAAGGTACAACAGCACATAAAGCACTAGTATGATAAGGATGAAACTTGTGCCATTTGCATATTTTACATTCACATTTACCTTAAAAATCACTGAATGAGAAAAACCTTCGTTATCTTTTTATTACATTATGACACCATTACCAGAAAAGGTTGCCAAATTAATTTGCATTAAAACTAGTGTACTTTATAAAAATGTCATACTGTACATTTTCCCTTGCTATGTGAAAAACCTCTTAAAATACTGACATGTGTAGCCACCTGCTGGTCAAAAACTGATGTTGAGACTGAAAAAAAAAAACTCCTTTATGAACATTGCAGTAATAACAGTTTAACAATGATATTTTAGGAACACTTTCTCAAAGCATTGGCACAAATCTACAGACGTGTGTCATATTATTCAAGAAACATTGCATATATATACACATACATACACACAAACATACACACATAAAATACATGTACACATACCCACACAAAACTGTGTGTTTATATGTGCAAATATTTGTCACTTCAGTTTATCTTGTTGGGCCAAGGGAAAAGCCATATTGTTTTATGATTTACATCATATTGAATATATATTCTTTTTCAAGGGTTATTTGGATTCCAGTTTGTTTGCAAACAATACATGAAACCGTATATTATAAATATTTATATATTATATCCTACATATAAAACTGCAGTTTAATTAGAAGGGGGAAAATAATTTTGCTCTTTCATTTTTGCATAGGCACAGCCCTCCTGATTGATCTGAGCTGCTTTCTAATATGGCCATTCAAAAAAAAATGTTCTTAAAATACTGACACAACCTTAACTGTTGCCCATAAGCATATATTTATAAGAGAAACATGTGAATATATATTTATACATATTTCTTTCTTTTAAATTTCACTATGCCCTGCAATATGGCTTTTCACAATTAGTGTCTTTCTTGGGCAGTGTAATAAAGGGCTTTCCCCTTTTTACCCTTCTCCCGCTGCCCCTCAAATCCTACCCAATGTTCTTTAAAAGCACAGAAACCAGCTTGTGCACTCTACAGGATTTTTACCATGGCAATATAAGTGCAGCAATGAAAGGAAAGTGATCAAGACTGTTCTTTTTGTTTCTCATACGTGAATTCTGAGTATATGACTATAAGTATCATATATAACCCATTACAATACTGAGTCCTCAGAACTGCATATATTTTATATAGTATAGAAACCACAGAGCTATACCAAGGCAACATTTTTTATATTATACAGCATAGCTTATGCATACGGAATTGTGAAAACTGAAAATTCCATCTCCTTTCTGCATTTCTCAAGCAGGTAAAATAAGGAGTGTGTTTCCAACAGTGCTACTTACATCTTAAAGTGAACACAGCTTTTTTTTCTTTTTTTAATTATTATTAACAGTTCAACCAATTTTTAGTTGGTGTAAATAAAAATAAAAATAATTCCTAATAGAATCATTTTTGTTCCTATTCAAGCTCTGAAGAGTACGTGACAGTTCAGTGTTGCTAGACTGATCATACTAGAGTTTCCGGGAGGGCATCGGAATTATCCGCCGACAGAAGCTCCCAAATTTGCCATCGTTCCCTTTGCCACTCTTGCCAGTCTTGCTCTGCCAACTTGTTAGTGTTCTGATTGTTGGTGGGAATGGAATAGGAATTATACGTTTCATTCTGTGGCACTTGGTTACCCTGACTCAAGGTACACCAGTTGGTCGATACGGCCATTGGTCTTTCTCCTTCTGCTGCCCTTGAATTTGTCCCTGATCTCTGCACTCTCCACAGCGCTTGCTCTGCTGAGGACACGGTTGATCGTTGCGGCACTGTAGAGATTTGCTTTGAAGAGCCAGGATAGGGAGGGGGCAGTCTAGCATCATTCCTATTCACATCTCCTTGTCTAAAATTTGTAGGTTTGATTTTATTTTGAAAGCATGACGCCTCCAATTCCTGCTCAGTAATGTCTTCTGCACTACTTGAAGTCAAATGCTGCTCAGACTTTGAACAGGACTGTTCCAGGCTGCCCTGGTTTGTTTCTACTTGTGGAGTGCTACTAACTCGAGCCACTGGGGGGTGGAGCCTGTGCTCAGGAATGGCAGGTGAAGTATGAATCCTCTGTATCATTGGCTTCCCATTATCCAGGTACTCAGGGACCCCCTGCCATCTGGGGCAGTTCCGTGATAGGTTCCCCTGGGAAAGTGAACACTGCCCATGGTCCAAAGAATGGCTTTCATAAATATTTCCATATGAACCTGAAAGGCAAAATATTAAAGATAAAATCATCAGGTAACAGTATTGTTTATGTGATGGTTTAAGTCGTCAGCAGTCTGTTGTAACCAATACCAAGTGTTCCCTCTAATTTATTAATTAGGATTTATTTACCGCCTTTTTGAAGGAATTCACTCAAGGCAGTGTACAGTAAGAATAGATCAAACATGAGCAATAGGCAATTACAGCAGTAAAAACATTCAAATAACAATACAAAGTATGGCATAATATACTACTTAAAATGTCAACATAATGCATAATAGAACATTTTAATTGATAGTGAAGAGTATAAGCAAAGATGGAACATATAGACAGGTAACAGAATAAGAAGAGTTAGAAAGTAAGGTGACTGATTTACAGAAAGTTGCACGAGGTTAGAGAGATTGTTAAATATCATCTCAGCTACAGTAGGCCGATGCAGATGGAGTTATCTTATTCCCTTTTTCGGAAACGTAGGTATATTTGTACCCAAAATCAACTTGATTTGTTTAACTATGGATAGAGTGCTTGTTATATTTTGTAATTCCCTTTATTGTTAGGGTTTATTTCTTTTTATAATCCACTTAGAATCTTTTAATAAATATGCAAAATATAAGACTAATCAATGGTATGGTATGGTATATAAACATTCTTAGAATACAGATCAACATTAAATTACAACACTGGACACTGTCAGAACTGCACATACGTACACAAAATCAATAAGGACAGTAATAATAACACTCAAAGGAAAAAAAATATATAGGACATTCATTTCAGTCCCCCCACATATAGGAGCGGAGGAGTAGCCTAGCGGTTAGTGCAGTGGACTTTGGTCCTGGGGAACTGGGATCGATTCCCGCTGCAGCTCCTTGTGACTCTGGGTAAAGTCACTTAACCCTCTGTTGCCCCAGATAGATCGCTTTGGATGTGGTTGCAAAACTGTAGAAAAACCATCTAGCATAACCCTTTTCTGTAATCTAAGATACTTTCAATTCCAGGAATCAAAGTCAATAATCTTTCCCATAACAAAATAATCTTTCATATGGATTTATATATAATTAACATATAGTGGGACACTTGAATATTCCTCTACTTTCTAAAAGAAAGAATATTTCTAGAACCCTCACTCCTAAATTTAATCTGCATACAGGATAAGGAAATGGAGCTTAGGTCCACCTATCTTTCAGTTGTCAAGGGGTGTCTCATCTATTGTTTTGGAAGGAAGAATTTAAGACCTAATTTTTTTGGGGGGGGGGGAGGGGTCAAAGGGATTCCTCCATGGGATCCTACAGGCTCACTTCTGAAACTTCTAAGTCAGTACCTGGGAAGCAGCTTTCTTGGAGACTAGTTAGGTCATTCAGGGGCCCTTTTACTAAGCCACGTAAGTGTGCCAAAATGGAGTTACCGCCCTGATACCTCATGGCTTTCGTGGTAATTTCAATTTTGGCCCGCGTCTGATACACACGTCCAAAAATATTTTTTATTTTCGGACATGAACCAAGTGGCATTTGACACACATAGGTCATTACTGCTGGTTACCGTGTGAGACTATCGCTAGGTCAATGGCGGGCGGTAAGGTCTCTGACCCAAAATGGACTTGCGTCAATTTTGATTTTGCCGCACATCCATTTTTTCAGCACACCTTAGTAAAAGGACCCCTCAGTTGGGAAAGCAGCTGCTCTTAAACTGACTAGGTTTAACAGAGGAGAAGGATAGATGGCTAGATTAGAAGAGATCTGGGCTGGGAGGCCAGCAAACAGCAAGTTTTGAGGGTTGCCAAGACAGCACAGTCTCAATCAAAAGGCCCCTTTGAAGCCAGGAGGGCAGTAAAATGTTCCCTCTGAGTTGATGTGAGCAAAAACTTTTCTTTGCAACCAAAGGACTGAGTTGACGTGAGCAAAACTTTTCTGTTACATTATCCTGTGAGCACTTCTTACAGATACTAACACAGACGTGCGCGCATGCACGCACACACACACACACACACATATACACAAACACTCAAAGGGAGACTGGAAAGAATTCCATTAGCCATGCTCTTTATGCTTTCCCTATTTGTTCACGTGTAATGTAACTATATGTTTATAGCTACGATAAATTTTATTCAGCTACTGGAAGTTTAGTGCAGCTTAGAGGGAACATTGCTCCCCCAGTAACAGCAACTAAAAAAAAAAAAAAAAGAGAGACAGTAGAGGCAGTTTTAAACAAAACAGGGAAGGACCCCTTCACTATCTACCAGCTGCTGGGTAGCTCTATTACTGACAGTATAATGCACACTGTATACACTCCGAAGAATTATGTACCAAAAACTCAAAATAATGAACACCAAAATAATACAACATATTAAAGCAGTATTCTGGAAATATATGCGGGTATTTTAACACTTGGTTCTCAGTCAGCACTAGCTCCCCAGTCCAGCATCTTCCTGTTGGCCATGTTAACAAAGATGTCCTGCAGCACTGTAACAGAAATCTTGAGATTAATGGCAACCATAAAATGATTCACCTATCAATATTTTTAGTAGGCTGCCAAATAGCCACCAGGCTTCGGCTCTGCTAGCCTTTAGTTTACTGCAGAGTTACCCAACATTAGGTGCAGCTAATACAGGTATGTATTATTATACCGAATGATTAGAGCAGCAGGTTAAGAACCAAGGAAGCCAAGATTCAAATTCCACTGCTGCTCCTTGAGATCTTGGATAAGTCACTTAATCCTCCATTGCCCCAGGAACAAAACTACCATACCATAACAGCAGTAACTTCCACGAATCATATAACAGCCTACCTAGGAAAGGCAGCACCATAAACATTGTGGAGGAGTGGCCTAGTGGTTAGGGTGGTGGACTTTAGTCCTGGGGAACTGAAGAACTGAGTTTGATTCCCACTTCAGGCACAGGCAGCTCCTTGTGACTCTGGGCAAGTCACTTAACCCTCCATTGCTCCAGGTACAAAACTCACATGGGACAGGATAGTACCTACTGTAATTGAATGTAACTTAAGCTACTACTGAGAAAGGATGTGATTAAAATCTAGTACCTGACATAACAGGACATACAGTGCAATTCTACCATACCATAACAGCAGTAACTTCCACGAATCATACAACAGCCTACCTAGGAAAGGCAGCACCATAAACATTGTGGCAGGCACTAAACAAAAAAACGCATAAGGGAAAACTAAACAAGCCAGAGTAGTATAGATTGATCCTGCACAGACAATGTTAACAAGAAACCATGTCTCTTTCAAATGCAGAACACAGATCCCAGTAAGATTAAATAACCATAAACTAAAAATAGAAATACGTAGACAAAAATTAAACTGAACCCCAAAGAAGCCATACTCTCCACACAGTGAACATCAGAGGAACAATGATTGTGCAAAACATAAAGACAGCAGACGTAAACCTCAAAAACAGATATATTCCAATCATTATATTACAAGTTAATAGGGCTGCATGTTAATCGTGGTTAACGCTGTGATTAACACGTTATTAAACAATTTAAAAAATTTAATCACGATTAATAACCTGCCTCCTCTCTCCCCAACCCCCATGGTCGGTCTGGCATCTCTCGCTCCCCTCCCGAACTGCCAGCAGCTCTCTCCAGTTTACCTTTTAAGTTGTCTGTAAGACTTCGGCCCTGCAGCCATAGCAGATATACTGAAAAGCTGCCTGCAGCGGACCTTCCCTCTGTCCTGTGTCAGAAGGGTGTGGGACAACTTCCTTTTTGGGTTGGGCCAGAGGTAAGGCCTGGTGCAGGCTGAAAACTTACAGACAACTAAAAGGTAAATTGGATGGGAAGCGGAGGGGAGAGAGTCATCAGCAATCCAGGGGGAGGAAGAACCTCGGATGGGCAGTGGTGGAGGGGTAGAAGGGGGAATTGTGACAGAGCCTTGGGTGGCTGGGGAGGGGGAGAGAAACTCGGGTGGCTAGGAGGGGAAGAGGGAGAGAGAACATCGGGTGGCTGGTGGGGAAGGAGAGGGGGGCTAGAGAACCTCTGGTGGCCGGGGGGGGAGGAGAAAGAGTGAGAGAAACAGAGAGAACCTCAGGTGGCCGAGGGGAGGTAGAAAGAACGGAACTTCGGGTGGAAAAGAAGGGGGAGGGAGAGAGAACCTCAGGTGACCGAGGGGAGAATAGGAAGAGAGAACCGTGGGAAGGGCTAAAAGAGGAGGGAGACTGTGCATTGGGGGGGGGCAGGCAGAAATAGGGAGAGAAGCCAAATTGAGGGAGACGAGGATGGAGGAAGGGAGAAGAGAGAGGGAGAGATGTGGGTTCAGAGAGAGGGAGAGAGAGATAATGGACCTGTAGTGCAGGAGGTGGAGGGAAGGAAGAAAAAGAGAGGGAAGAAAGATAATGGATCTAGAGGGTAGAGGAGAGAAAGGGAGAGTTGGACCTGGAGTCAGGAAAAAGGATGACGCTGGGTCTTTAATCAGTGGCATACCCACAAGGGAGGGAAGGGGAGGGGCCTTGGAGACCTGGGCCCCTTCCTTTCGGCTCCGGCCCCCTCCAAAGCTGCAGTACATGTTCAATGGCTGGTGGGGTAGTTCAAGCCCCACAAGCTGAAGAAATCTGCTGGCTGAGTCACCCTGTTCCTCCTCTTAGTTCATTAGGGGTAAGGAAGTCAGCAGGGTGCCTCCAGCCACCAAAGCTTTTACTCCCCAAGCAAGCTCAGTTTGTGCATGAATTGAGCATGTTCTGGGAGTGCCAGTATTGGCGGCTGGAGGCATCCCGCTGCCTTCCTTGCTCCTGAGGCAGCATAAGGAGGAGTACTGAGTGACTGACGATAAATTTGAAACATAATGCAGGACAACACTTATCTTTTGGCTCACTATATTCCGACAGACACCCGATAAGTGTTCTCCTGCATTATGCTTCAAGCTTATCGTCAGTCACTCAGTACAATATGAATTGTTTTGATTGATTAATTATTATTTAAACAGCAATCACATTTGCAGTTATGCTTTATATGGATGGAGGGATTTTTTTTTGTCAATGATTACAACAATCACCAAAGGGTCTTTGAAATAAATCACCCCGAAAAGAACAGCTGTGGGTTAGAGACTTTTTGATGAGACTTTTTTTTCCCCCATCTCTCCATATATACATATAATCTTACGGGGAACCATTGGTCCATTTTTTGTTGAATTATCCTTTAGGTCAGGGCCGTGCCTAGGGTCTCCGGCACCCCCTGCAGTTGGCCCCGCCCCCGAAAACGATCGCTACACTACCCGCCCTCTTCTCCCCAGATCCTTTTCCTTTTTTTTGTTTAAATTTACCTCTGTCCGGCGGCAGCGTAGCATTAGTGAGAAGGAGGCGGCGCTCCCCCGCCCCAATGTGTCAGTCTTCCCTTTGCTCAGTGGCCCGCCTTCTTCTGATGTCATTTCTGAGCGAAGGGAAGACTGACACATCGGGGCGGGGGAGCGCCGCCTCCTCACTAACGCTACGCTGCCGCCAGACAGAGGTAAATTTAAACAAAAAAAAAAAGGAAAAGGATCTAGGGAGAAGAGGGCGAGGTAAGCATGGTGCGGCGGGGCGCCCCCCAGAGGATGGCGCCCTCCTGCCATGCTTACCTCGCTTACCGTGTTGGCACGGCCCTGCTTTAGGTACAACCTTTCAGACATGACAATGTACAATGAATATGCAGACTGGAAAGCTGAAATTCACATAGGATTTGTAACCTCATGAAAAAGACAGAGAACAGCATTAAAAACAAATATTACCTGATTTTTCTTGATCTTTAGAGCCTGATTTGAGTGTTGAATGCCAGGTGCCCCAAATGTTGAAATGATCCTCTGGAATATCTGGCCATGGGAGTACATTGAGAAAATAACAAGTATGAATATAACCTGAGTTTAATTTTTTTTTTCAAATTTGAATTTCATAACATCCTTCCTCTGGATATGTAAACAGCCCATGGTACAATAATTAATGACATCCTACAAGCAGTCATGTTTCTATGACTGGCATCTGGGACATATTTTAAGCAGTATAGATTGAATAACTGGGCAAACATCTGCATGATATCCAGTGACCACGGACCTCTTAGACACTGGGTTGCTATTGCGGGTAGTCTGAGACCTTTTTTTTTGTGCTCTAGTGTAAGAATAGACATGGGGGTTATTTGCAGGGACTGGGATATTCTGAGGTAAATTAGTGGGCTTTATTTGTAGTAAGTTAAATGTATTTGCAATATTTATTGTACCACACTTTGTACTAATTGTTGAGGTGTGTATTCAAGTTTGTACATTACATCACATCTCAGTCAGACCAACTGGTCATCATTTGTCTTCATCTGCTTTGTTACTATGTATAACAACATCAGGGTAGTAACTGAACCAGAGAGATGTAAGGCTGCACAAGGACAGGTATAACCAGTGGAAATAAGGTGATAATACTTAAATTCAGGTCTATAGTTGGGATCTCATCTAGAATACTGGGCCCAGTTTTGGAGGCTACATCTTTGAAAGGATATAAAGGGTGGAACCAGAACAAAGAGGCCAGCAGCTCAGATAAGGTTCTACATCTAAGTTCTATGAGTTAAGCAATCTTCCCTTGCTAAAACTAGTATAGTGATCAATGTCTAAAAGTGAAAAACTCAATTGTTTAACATAAAAACCATTATGCTCGCATTGATGGAGTACCAAACAAAAAACAAAATCTGCAATTACACTGTAGTCATACTTACAGAGTTTTATGGCTTATTTTGAGATGGATACTACACTTTTTTTTTGTTACATTCATACCCCGCGCTTTCCCACTCATGGCAGGCTCAATGCGGCTTACATATTATATACAGGTACTTATTTGTACCTGGGGCAATGGAGGGTTAAGTGACTTGCCCAGAGTCACAAGGAGCTGCCTGTGCCTGAAGTGGGAATTGAACTCAGTTCCTCAGGACCAGAGTCCACCACCCTAGAGTCCACCCAGAGTCCACTAGGCCACTCCTCCTTTTTTATGCCTTTCATTGTTGTTTAAATAACGCTACCAATCTGAACAAGCTTCATTTGAAAAATAACCTATGCAGACTCTCTTACCTTTTCCAGCCCAATGTCCAGCTGACACATCCCTTGATTTGGGTTGTATGTGGCCAACCAATGTGTACTGCTCAGGTACCCTGAAAAGCTTATCTGAACTAATGGCATTTTCCTCCTGTTTTCCTAGAAATGGCCGCTCAGAGAGTACGGGAGAATTATTATCATAGGGGGAGACATCGCCGCTTGATGCTTTGTTGGAATCTGTAGATGAATGCCTTCCTTCAATGCAGAATGGGCCTTCAGATCTTAGCAGCTCTGGACTCCTGAAATAAAAAAGGAAGTGGCAGGTTCATTAATATCCAGAATGCATAAACGATGACACAAATATCGGTTAGTAAGTAATAATCAGAGTGAAAACAAACAATACCATTCTAATGAGATAGTGCTCAGCCTATAAGAGTAAATATTCAGTGCAATTGCGTAGCCACAGGTGGGCCGGGACCCACACAGAAGTAGTGGTAACTGGTGGGATCCCAAGCTCGGCCAGCTGAAGACTCCCCCCTGATGGTAACGAAAATGCTACTCTCCATGATACCGGCACCTGCGTACGTTCAGTTTTCAGCGCATGCCTGCTGCAGACTGCCAAGGTGGAAAGAAGCGTTTTCCCACCAGCTGAGATATGTTTTGGGTGGTAGTTGGGGGGGGGAGAACAATTGGTGCCCACCCAGTTCCTCCTTAGGCCCACCCAAAATCTGTTGTCTGGCTACGCCCCTGATTCAGTGGAAACACTGATGTACACCCTCTGGTTTTGTTTGGTAATTTTTTCATCATCGGAGCAAAGTCGTTGAGTGCATGCACGTGTGATAGTTTGCACATATGCTATGGGTGCCCTCTTTGAAAGCGAGTGCACTATTGTCAGTAAATGATAAAGCATCAATGTTGTGTTTTTTTCTGCTCACTTGATAACAACATACAATATTATGTTGATGTTTCACATATCGTTGCAAACGAATGCCCATCCTTGCCATTTACACATATATCTTAAGATTCTATAGAGATAGACATATTTTCAAAGCACTTAGCCTTCCAAAGTTTCATAGGTTTCTATGGAACTTTAGAAAGCTAAGTGCTTTGAAAATATGCCTCAGAGCGACTTAAGTTGCGTGTGCAAATTCAGTCATAGTCTGGATTTGCGTGCTCAACTTAATTAACAAGTCAATCAGTGCCAATAATTGCCAATTAACAAGCAATTGACACTAATCGGTATTAATTAGAATTTACACATACAACTAAGCATATTCTATAACATGATGTGCATAAATTCTAGGTCAAATAGTTGAGAAAGGGGCGTGATCATGGGCGTGGACTAGGCGGGGTGTGGGCCTTTCTAAAATCTATGCGCGTGTTATAGAATAAACCCGGTCTGTGCCTAATTTAGGCATCAGTGTTTACACCAAGTTTTACTTGGCATAACTGCCCGTGACTAAATTTAGTTCTGCGGCTGGGCGCTTGGCATATTCTACAAACCGCATGGTAATTTAGACCTGTTCTATAAAATACGCCTAAATTTAGGCATAATTTATAGGTGTATTTTTGGGTGCTCTCTATATACTAAAAGAATAAGATAACAACTGTAGAACAAGCACTAAAAATTCTGAATGCAACGATCACCAATCCAACCCCTGTTCCGCAATTCTGCATTCCTAGGAATTCTTACAGAGATAGGGCCGGATTCTATGGGTGCCAGAGAAGATTGGCACTAAGTGCAATTCTATAAAGAATGCTGTATGGAAGAATTGAGATCTGATAAGATGCAATGTCATCACAAGAACATTTGATACCATCTTGTTAGATATTATAAGAAAGTTGATGCACGGCTCCTGATGAAGCATGTAAAGTGAAACGAGCCATAGCTAAGTGCTCAACAATTGTTTGTTACTTAAAAAGAAGGGAGGAGGAGAAGTCACTAGACCACCAGACAGATTTTTGCTGGGTACTGGGGGGGGGGGGGGGGGGGGGGTTGGGTCCACTGGACCACCATGTAAAGTCACCACTGGACTACGAGGACTTTTATGCTTGTGGGCGGGGGGAGGATCCACTGGACCACTAGGAAGACAGAAAGATGGAAGCGGTGAATGTAAATGCATACAGTATCTCTTAGATGGGCTTTATTTTAGTTTTCTATACTGCCTGCAAACCTAAGAGCTGTTGAAGTGTGTACAGTCAGATACAGGAGGTGTTTTTCTGTCTCTGTAGGACTCACAATTTTAGGGCCCCTTTTACAAAGGCGATCTAGTATTTTTAATGTACGCTAAATGTTAGAGATGCCCATATATTCCTATGGGTGTCTCTAGCGTTTAGAGCGTGCTAAAAAATGCTAATGCAGTTTTGTAAAAGACCCCCTTAGTTTGTACCTATGGCAATGGAGGGTTAAGTGACTTGCACAGGAGCTATTAGACAGCGCTAACATGGTGATTAAATTTGTCTTGTTTGTAAGCATGTTAATGTGCTCATCATTGAATGGACTGGGGAGAAATTCCGGTGAGGGGAGGAAAGAGAAAAGTCAGCCATGAGCTATATCTATCCGAGTGAAAATGACATCAACCTGATAAGGAGTGAAGTCATTTTATCAGAAAAAAAAGATGACAAGCATTCTGGATCTATACATACACAGTTCGTTCTCACTTGTTTTCTTTTTGAAAGCTATTCAGGGGGTTCATGAGATCTGAATGGGTTTTCACAAACTTTTCAACAGTCTTTAAAAGTAGTACTTATTCTTAGCACAAGTATCGTTTTTCTTTACTGCTCTACATATTTTGAATTATGGGTTTATTACAATATTAAACTGCAAATAACCTTCCACATATGTTGAAAGAATACGATCCTTATTAAATTCAGACCAATTCATTTTCTATTTTTTAGAATTTTTTTAAGTATTTTTTGTTTGAGGAGGAAAAGGTCTGAAAAAGCCCAGGTGCCGAGACAAACATTAATTAACATCATCAATGAGTCACAAGGCACACACTGTAGGCTGAACTCATCACCGACCTAAAAAAACCTCCTGTTGTAATTGTTTTTTTATGCAAACATTTTTTACAACAAAATGATGTGACTTAGCTTTTAGCTTTTTGTGTCAAATGTCCCTTCAAATGACCCCTGACGGGGACCCATTTCGCTCCACCAGCTTTATCAAGGGAGAAATCCAGACGCTTTGACAGTCTTGGATTGAAACGTTTCTAAATTGGAATTCAGTTCACTGTCAAAGCGTCTGGATTTGCAGGTATTTTGCAGTTTATCATTGTGATTCATATTCAGTATTCTGCAAGGAGTTTGACGTTGTTACAAGTGATCTTTATTACAATATTGCCAGACTAGTTCTGTAATAAATAAATAAATAAATAAAATCCCCTAAATCTACTAAGACTATAGCTTCAAATAGTCCCATGGCCAAGATTTCCATAAATGTAAAATGGTTATTGTAAACAGTGGCCACCAGAGGGCAGAAGACAACAATAAATGGTAAAGCAAAATTTTGCACGCTGCAGTATATATTTTTTATATACTGTTGTACATTTTTTGTACTACGTTAAAATAGTAAACATCTATTTTGTTTTTCAGATTTTCAACATGTCCCCAAGTCCATGGCCTGACCTGGCTGGAGACCCCCTAGGCCAGGCTCCGTCGTTCCTTCGAGGGGCTAGCACCTGCTGCCTCTGCCTGAGGAAGAAAAGCGTTGATGGGCGAGTTTACCCTCCCCTCCCCCCCGGAAAAATCCAAAGAGACCACTGTGAGCAAGACTGTCAAAAGATTTAATTATTTTATTGAACTAGGTACAGGTTTTACTATACAGATATTTAAAGGCGACAGATTGGTAATATTTAAAGCTTTGTTCTGAGGTAACCACTGAAATGCATAGAAGACTATAAACCACATACCACACAGTCTAATACCAACACTCTTAACCAATTACTTTTTCTTATAGCCAGTACTTTTTTTAACCAATTAATTCAGCATTCCTTTAATCCATTAGTCCTTTTGCCTAAGCATCAATCACTGATTCCTTTCTTTCACTCTAGGCTGAGCCTTTGTGTGGGTGTGGCCTATGTCCCCCCACCACTTACTCCTTCCTTGTGTTCTTCCCTGGTCCTCCCCCACCAAGTCCCCAAGTCTCACCTTTCTGCTGGAGAACTCTGGGCTGGTGGCTGCTAAATGTCCGACTGAGTCGAAATGGCTTGCCCTGTTCCAGCTGTAAGCTCTGATTACACTCCCTGAGGCTGCCTCCTCTGCTCCTGGTGCTGAATGCACCCCGGACGTTTTCCGCTGCTGGGCCTTGGACACCTCCTCAGTGCTTCCAAAGGCCTTGCCTTAAGTTGGCTCCCAGGGGTTGATTCACCCCAACCCACGCACAAGGGCGTCCTCTGCTTCTGAACCTGGGGCTCTGTGTTTCCCAGAGCCACTCCCAAAGACCAACTGCCCTGAGTGCTTCCAAGGGTTGCTTGTCTTCCTATCTTCCTAAGGTGTCTGTAGGGGTCTTGCTGTGGCCCCAAAAAACCAGCTCTTAGAAGAGTTCTGCGACCAACAGTTCCAGGGTTCCCCCACAGAGAACGACCACTTCTCCGCCAGTCTTCAGGAGGAGCTCATAGGTACTTTCCCCCATTGTGGCCCAGAATACCCAGCCGTAAACAGAGCTCTATGACCAGCAGTACCAGAGTTTTTCCAATAGAGGGCAACATCCTGGCTCAGCCAAAATGCCAAGCACAGAATCTCTAAGCATCAGAGACCTAAAGAGCCACATCAGAGTTCCCACTCAAAAGGTGACTGTTAGAATGTTAATCTTATTATGGTAATTTCTCTGACCTCCTAATTAGCTTCAGCCAAACCCTCTTTTGTGTGCTTACATTACTAAACCCACTTTACTTTTATATCCATTTAGTGGATAATATTCCCCAAGTGTGTAAATGCGACTCCATCAATCTGCCTGTTTTTCCTTCAGTGAATCTTTAATAGCCAAAAAAGCACAAGCAGCCTTCAGAATTGAGAGTATCTCAGCTACACTTTATTGGTCAGACCCAACATAGTCTGATTACCAGTGCCTGTTTTTTTTAAGTGGAGGAAGAGAGGGATGGAGAGGGGTCACTATGCTACCAGACAAGTTTGTTTTTGAAAGTGGGGGAAGGGAATACTGGTCTGGAGGGGTCCACTAGACTACTAGGACCGTTTTTTTAAATATCCAGTGAAGGGGGGACAGTTGTGGGGGGGGGGGCACTGCAGAAAGCAATCTAGGGCAGAGTGATCAGGTTGGAGTGAGAGAAGGGGTATTGCTATATACCTGCTTCCTCTCAGCCAACTCTTCTACACTGCCCCAGACCTGAAGAAAAGTTTCCTGTGCACACTGTATATCAGAATTTCTTTATTATTTATTTTTTTGGCGTGGCTGCAGAATATTTAATATGACTGCACTAACATGCAATTTAATGCTGTTTGTGGTAATGGTTAACGCTCACACTGAAACCATTTCTGCATCACTCAGTCAGTAAAACTGCAGTAAAAACAGGCAGGCACATAAAGCGCTCTCATAAATATTCATTGTGGATATCCTGAAACCACGACTGCCTGGAGTCCCTCAGAACAGGTTCAGGAATCCCTGTTCTATGGTGGAACTGGACATAAACCTCCAGTAAAACTGCATATAAATCCTAAAAACACACAAACAAAATAATAGAACATGGAAAATTCAAACCTTTTGACCAGTCCCAATGGACAGATGGAATAATAAACTATCGAGAAGCAGGAAGATGAAAAAACAGCTGTACTTACGATGACTGGGAAGCTTTCCTTCTCAACAAATAGTCGACTACGTCTGGGTCGGTCTCCAGCAAGCTGATTAGCACTTCATTTTGTAAATCAGGAGGGACCTTTGAAAAAGCAGAAACATATAAGGATGTTAAGGTGTTTAAAGTGAAACTGAACTCTCCCAACAGCTTGCTTCATTCTCCGCCATTTCCAATTTGAAACATACTTCATGCATCTGACAACATGGACTCCTGTTCTCAAAACCTCATTTCTCAACAGATTGGTTAATCTATAAAGTCCATTTATGGACATTTCACATAAGTGCACTGTTATGAAATTACTTCCTTACAGGCTTTACGTAAAAAAAACACACAACAGAAGGTAATTTACAAAACAGTAGTAGCAGTGTGCAAGGAGAATACCACTATATCTCCCACACACTCATAACCACAAAAATTTACACCTCTCCGAACTCAGACTGCAGCCCATTACTATCCACATATTCCCATTATTCACACATACCTCCATCTACCCAAGCACTCAGCAAAACACACCAAATGCTTACAGCATGTAATTTCCAGCTCGTTCATGTTGCCAAGTTATGAATGTTACTGGGAGAACAGGAGCAGGGTCCCAAGAAAAGTGTGGTTTCCAGGTCACTTAAATGACAGCTCCATGCTTTTGTTCCAGTTCCAAAAGGATTATGGGTAAATATCACTCAACAAAACACACCTAATGCTTACAACATATAATTTCCAGCTTGTCAATGTTGCCAAGTTATGAACGTTACAGGGTGAACACAAGTAGAGTCCTAAGAAAAGTGTGGTTTCCAGGTCACTCAAATGACAGTTCCACGCTTTTGTTCCAGTTCCAATAGGATTATGGGTACATTTTTCACTCTGACTAACAATCAAATGTACTAGTTATCTGAGGTTCTCTCATTGGTATTATGAAATCCATAAGCTACTATTTTTAAATCATCCACTAAGTTTTTCTATTAAGACTGCTGGCTCTTTATGTGTTTCATATTTTGGTTTCTGTTGCATTTTTTCAGCCAGAAAATGACATCTGAATAAGCAATACTCTTGTTTTGGGGAATATTAGCTCATTCAGTGCAGCAGTAAAATCCTAGCAAAGCTCAGTGCTGCTAACCAGGGTATGATTTCACAGTTGCTGTGGTCTTATTGTGGAAAAGAATATTGGCTTCAAATACAATGTAAGGGTAAAGCAGAGTTTTATATAATTTACATCCCCCAGAGTTCAGTATCAAATTGCTAAGCATCAGGGTATCCAGAAAACAAGCATCTGTAAAAAAGTATGGTCAAATTCATAGCATATGCCCATCCAAAAGTCGATTTAAAAACATTCTCTGGTTCTGTATGATGCTCTGGTTTAAAATGCCTTTAAGCAGAACAAGTCAAAATGCGGTGGCAGACGACGTGTGGAGGGCAATTCTATAGATAGGCACCTATAGAGCACCTGATAAGTCTTTTTGTTTTATTGCTTTCAATCTTTTTATTTAGTCTTTAAACAAAAACAGGAAAAACAAGAAAATACATGACCAATAACAAGCACATAAACATACAAGACTTCAAAAGAAGCACTTCTACATAGCCTTACATAAGTTAGTCACAAGGGGGAAGAATTCAGCAAATGGCACACAAAGTTAGGCGCTGGGATGATCTGTACTAAGCTGGTACTCTATGAAGGACGGTCTGTGCAGAGCATCCTTCACAGAATACTAGCTTAGCATAGATTTCATACCTAACTTTGGGCACCAGCATTTACACTTGTCAAAAAACATTGATAGTATTCTATAACATCACGCCTACCTTCTGGGATGCCTCCTATCTGCCCATGCTCCTCCCATGGCCATGTCCCCTTTTTGCACTAGCGCACTATGAAATCTAGGTGCACATTTTATAGAAAAGCACCTACGGCAGATATGTAAGTAATTCCAAATTGTTATCTATAATAGCTGTTAAATTGGCTGTTGACGCCTCATTAGCTAATTAATTTGCACATGTATCTTTGCGCAACCTATACAGAATCTAGGGGAAGGTCCCACATTTTTGAAATCTGAACTAAATGGCCTCTCCATTCATATTTCACAATGCCACATACAGTAGGGCCAAGGAACAGTGTAGGCAATCCGACACTTCCAAACAACAAGAGGGAATCGAAAAAAGTCATACACAGGATTTATTCCTAAAAAGCCACTGATTGATTCGACATGGCACTGTGTTTCAGCAAAAGTGCTTGTCTCAGGAGTCTTATTGTAACGCAAATTCATCAAATAGCATGTTGATACAACACAAACACACCATTTGATGGCTTTTGCATCCTCCGCCGCCACCACCACACAAGTCTAGAACCTCCAGATATGCATGTTGAACTTTGGTTCTAGACCTTGCTCATCTGTGTTATTTAAACCTTTGACATATCTGACTGAAGCCATGGCAACGTGTACCTATGAGGCCTATGAAGGAAAACAAAGCTGGGAGGGGAACACATTCCTGCTTGATAATTAAAACATAAACAGTCTTTGGATATCACGCTCACACATAGAGTCTACAAACTCTAGAGAGGTTGACAATGTATTGTAAAGAAATAAATCAAGATGTTCATTTTGGTTCATGGCAGAGCTGGTGTTCCAAAAACCACAACTCTCCAGTTCCAAGTAAAAAAAAAAAAAAAAAAAATCTACCAGTTGTTTCTTTAAAGTGACAGCACTAGCAAATTTAAAAAGTTCAACGTAAGATAAATACAACCAGTAAGCAGTCCCCATTTCAAAATGACTTTCTTATTTTATTTGGGAAGTGATATTAATACTTTTAACATCTCTAAGCCTGCAGTTATTGTAATGCCACCTTGTGGGCGTCCCTGGGTCCAGGGCTAAACTGGCTGGAATCTCCCTTGGGCTGGCTCAGTCAAGCCCTGAAATAGTTGGTGTCCGATGCCTCCACCTGGGGAAGAAAGGTATTATCGGGTAGGATTTCCCTCCTTTCCCAAGAAATTAAAAAAAAAAAAAAAAAACAGCTCCACCACTGGCCCTCTTTTTTTCCTGGTGGGCCAGTCTGCATTCATCAGGAGGAGCCTCGAGGGGCCCCTTCCTTGCCAGGTTCACAGCTCAGTTCTTTTTTGTGAGACACACTCTCTCTCTCCAATTCTAGCCCCACAGAGCCTGTGACCTGCAGTTCCAGACATTTCTCATATTTCTATTATATGATTGTTCTACAGTGCTGTTAAATGTGTATATTTAATGTGTATACTGAGCAAACAAAGCAGCTGGAAGGCAGTCACTTTATAATAGGAAAAGCCTTCCAGTTGCTTTGTTTGCTCAGTTCATCTCCTTGTTTTCCTGTGCTTTACAAGAGTTTGGTGTACAAGCGTTTTCACATCTTTTTAGCCTACAGAGTTTTCAATTGTGACCCCTGAAACAGACGGATTGTACTGCCGAAACACAGACCGTGTTGTGTCCTTCTACTGATGCTGTGAATGAAGTATATTTAAGCAACATTTCCTGTGTTGGATCGTCCCTTGGCCAGCCTCTACTTTCTCCTGCTCATGTTGCTTTTCATAGAGGCTCTTCCTGCTTGCTGGACCAGGTGAAGCTCTCATATTTATTGTTTTGCTTTATGTTATTTTCTGTATATTAATTGTGTATGTTTTATTATTGTAATCCACAGAATATAAGTTTTAAAAAAATAAATATATCCTCCAAGTTGACCAGTAGAAAACGGTCAAATACAACAGCACATGTGCAATATATTGAGGTGTGTTATATCATTAGGAAAATGTAACTGACCAAAACAGGGGTAAGTGCTGTAGCTGCAAAATTCACGAGACAGAAAAATAAAGACCTCTTTTGGCCAATAATACATGCTATTTTCAAATACCATCTTAACTACAAAGCAAGATGAAGTATGTTGCAACTGTCCTGTATGTATTAGGAAAAAGGGAACTACATAAATATTCTAGCTCCTTCAAATATGCAGTGCACACTTGACTAAATTCAAATATGCAATTGTGAAACATTTCTAAGGATCAAAAATGGACTAGAGGCAAAATGTTCTCCTTAAGTTTGCATTAAAATAAATTAAAAAAAATAGGGGGCCCTTTTACCAAGCTGGGGTATTCATTAATGCGTGATTACCGCAGCTTAAAATGGCGTACCGTGGTTTGTGCTGATACATCCCATAGTACTTTTGCTAAAAAATACCACTACATGTTTTGCTGAGGGGGAATGTCTGGGAGGCGGAGAGTGGGCTTGTCTGCACTAACCAGCACAGTCAGATAGCCACACACTAACTGATTAGCGCATGAGCCTTTACCACCTACAAAATAGGTGGTGGTAAGGACTCATGCACTAATTTTTGTTAACGGCAACATTAGCACATGGCCATTAAATCAGAAAATGGAAAATCGGCCATTTTCTAGACGCAGTATAGTGGCCTTATCGTGCAGGAGAGATCCGTGTAAAAGTATGCTAAGGCCACTTTTTGCGGCAGCTTTGTATAAGGCTCCTAAAAACAAAGAGTGCACATACAAATGTTCGTGCCTGGATAAATAACCTCCTTCCTAGAAACAGAATATTTAAAACAAGCAAAATTAGTCTTAATCACAGAACAAGAACAAAACGTTTTTGCCACATTAAAAACTTGTGGCTAAACAGAGCCTCAAATAATTCTCGAATGTGAGATAACGTGCACTTACCATAAAAAGGGTTTCGTAGTTTTCAATCATCTTTTGTACGACTATAATGATAACTGTGCTCTCTTCAGCTCGTGCTGAGCTCTGGACAGTGAACTCCTTATCAGAGGACTTCTGCTTGTGCAGCAGGTTTGGCCCGAATATTGTAGCCAGGTTCAATGATGTCATTTTGTTCCCCATTACCTAACATCAAGGCAGTCACAGCATTAAAGCATTCTCTTGATGATCACAAGACAGAAAAAAGTCTATTACAATGAAACTGTTAAGTAAGCACAGTCATTCATAGGTGAACAAAACAGTGGAGGAGTGGCCTAGAGGTTAGAACACTTGTTTGACATCCAGAGGTGGCAGGTTCAAATCCCACTGCAGCTCCTTGTGATATTGGGCAAGTCCCTTAACCCTCCATTGTCTCAGGTACAAAATTAGATTGTGAGCCCTCCAGGGACAGGGAACTACCTAGTGTACATGAATGTAACTCATCTCGAGCTACTGCTAAAAAGGTGTGAGCAAAAATTCACATAAATAAGCTAAAAATCCAAATAAATAAAAAAGTGTGCTTTTACTAGGGATGTGCAGGCAGGTAGTTCACATTTTGTTTAGCTTCCCTTGCTATTTTCATTCTAGACATGTTTTTACATTTTTTTTTACATTTCAGAAACAATGACATCAATAGGATGCCCTACTGCTCAAAAAGTGCATCCTCGTGCACTGATTCATGCTATTCTTCAAACAGTGCAGCAGCAGAACAGAAGGTGAAAGCACTACAACAATGAGGAAACAAAAAAAGCACCAAGGGTCGTTCAAGCATGGAAAACTCTACAGTCCTTTATTAGGACCGACACGGGCTATGTTTCGGCGACAAAGTGCCTACATCAGGGGTCAACAGATTCAATGTATATAAATTACTAGGCTCAAAGCCCACAAAACCCAGCAAACCGAAGCAGAATATTAGCAAAGTGTCCACAAGGAGGCAAATTGGTGCCTATCCTGAGACGCCAAAGTGTTATGATGTACTTTGCCTCTGATCCGGTTTGCTGATTGCTGCAGGCTTTGAGCCTAACTTATATACATTGAATTTACTGACCCCTGACACTTTGTCGCTGAAACATGGCCTGTGTCGGGTCTAATAAAGGACTCTAGACTTTCGCATGCTTGAATAACCCTTGGTACTTTTTTGTTTCTTCTTTATTCTTCAAACAGTGAATATTAAGAAATGATAGTGTGGACTATGGAACAATAGGCTGCATTATTGATAACCCAGGAAAAAAAATCCCTAATGTCAGGTTTTTCCTGTTTCAGGTTTAGACAACATAGGAAAAGTTAGCATTTCCCATGTTGTTTAAAAAAAAAAAAAAAAACCCACAGCCCTACTTTTTACAGGCATCGAATGAGAGAAAATCCTTGACAAATCAAGTCCCAGTTCTCTATCCGCTTAATCTATAACAGCACACCTATATTACATAATATTACATTACAGTTAAGGCTTATAGGCCGCACATACCTTAGAATAGTTCACGAAGACAAACTCCCGAACTTACATTAAAAAATAAATGAGTTGAAATTTACAGTGAAAGCATTTTCCTAATAACAGAAGTGGCTTAAAATGTTACAGTGAAACATTTTCCTAATAACTGAAGTGTTGAATTCATGAAAATGGTTGTGCAAATTAGGGTGGGAGCTGAGACTTTTAGTTCGGTTGGTGGGTACTGTAATTCTGGAAAAAAGTTTTGAAAAGGGAGGTTTTGAGATGCTTGCAAAAAGTTGGATAGTCGTTCGTGCTTCTCAAGTCTCTTCGTGCTTATGTTGGAGAATCCATTTGAATGTACTGATTTGTATACAAGATTCTTACATTTTGGGTAGAGCAGAGTAAGGTAGGTAGCATTTTTTGGAGGTAGCATGATCAGATTATTCATGTAGTTTGGGGTGGTGCCGAAGAGGATTCTGTAGACCGTGGTGCAGAGTTTTAACATTATTTGCGCCTTAATAGGGAACCAGTGTAGGGCTTGCAACAATGGGCTAGATCTGTCATATCATGAGCATCATGAGCCTGGCCGCTGTGTTCTGCGTTGTTTGTAAACTGTTCAGTAGTTGTTCTTTGCAGCCTGCATAGATTCTATTGCAGTAGTCTACGTGGGCGAGTATCATTGATTGCACTAGCATTTGAAATATGGACCTCGGGAAATACCCTCTGATTCTTCTCAGTTTCCACATTGAATGCAGCATCTTGAAGGTGACACTTTCCACTTTCTATCAAAGGTCAATTTTTGGTCTAGAATTACTCCTAGCATCTTAAGGTGATCGGCAATGGGGTATGTGAATCCGTCTATGGTGAGGTTTGAGAATTTTGTGTTGCAGTAAGGTGATGTCATTACCAGAAATTGTCTTTTCCCTTCTCAATTTGAAAGCTGAAGCCCATGATTTCATTGTGTTGAGTCCCAATTTGATTGTATCCATAATTTAATTTAGGTCTTTTCAAAGAGGATGCATATGGACACATCATCGGCATAAATGAACGGTTGGAGGCCCTTTTATGCTAGTGATTTTCCTAATGGGATCATCATTATATTAAATAAGGTGGGTGGATAAAAGCTGGGAGTAAGTTCCACCATTTTGCACCTTGATATGCAAACTTTAACGAAAATATTATCTTATACTGAACCCCAAGCGAGGAGGAAAATTGAAGCGACAAATAAATGTCCAGAATTATTTAAATAATTCTTATCTAACATTGTCATCAAAGGTATCATATACTGAGGGGCCTGATGGTATAACAGTCCTAATTACTCTCCTAACCAAATTCAAACAAGAAACTGCAGCAGGCAAAAGCTTACTTCTCCTACAATTCGACATGTCTAGTGCATTCGACATGGTTAACCATAAAATATTACTAAACATCCTTGAATACTTCGGGATTGGCTGAAATGTACTTAGTTGGATAAAGGGCTTCCTAACCACTAGAACCTATCAAGTTAAATCAAATTTGAATATATCATCACCATGGGTTACAGACTGTGGTGTACCCCAAGGACCATCACTATCACCGATCCTCTTCAACCTAATGATGACCCCACTTGCCGCATCCTTATCCAATCAAGGCCTTAACCCCTACATATACGCAGATGATACCATGATATACATCCCCTTCAAACACGACCCAACAGAAATCTCCAACGAAACCAAACTCAGCCTGCAAATCATGAACTCATGGGCGGATGCATTCCAACTAAAAGTAAATGCAGAAAAAAACACATTGTCTCATCCTCGCATCCTAATATAACACGAATAAAACCAATAATATAACCACCCCAGATTACACCCTCCCTGTTTCGGAAAGCCTAAAAATTCTCTGAGTTACCATCAATCGAAACCTCACACTTGAAACCCAAGCAAAAATCACAACAAGGAAAATGTTCCAATCAATGTGGAAACTCAAACGAAGAAAACCTTTCTTCCCTAGAGCAATATTCCGTAACCTGGTACAATCAATGGTACTAAGTCACCTGGACTATTGTAATGCAATCTACGCGTGATACAAGGAACAAATCATAAAGAAACTCCAAACTGCTCAAAACACCGCAACCAGACTTATTTTTGGAAAAACAAGATACGAAAGCGCCAAACCCCTACGCGAAAAACTACACTGGCTCCCGATCAAAGAACGTATTGCCTTTAAAATCTGTACTTTAGTTCATAAAATCATCTACGGCGAGGTCCCGGGATACATGATAGACCTCATCGACCTACCAGCCAGAAACACTACAAGATCAACACGTACATACTTAAACCTCCATCACCCAAGCTGCAAAAGACTTAAATATAAATCAACCTATGAATCCAGCTTCTCCTTCATAAGCACGCAATTATGGAATGCACTACCAAATGCCACGATCTACCAACATTTCAGAAATCACTAAAAACTAATCAATTCAAAAACGCATACCCCAATGACCCAACCTAAATGCCTCGATCCTGCAACACAGGGAAACTACTACCCAACCTGGACAAAAACTTAACCCTTCCTCCCTATTCCCTAATGTGTCTATCACACATGAACCTTCTACTATATCACTTTGTATCTGTTATACCGGAACTGGCGATCGCCACCACAGTACTATGTAAGCCACATTGAGCCTGCAAATAGGTGGGAAAATGTGGGATACAAATGCAATAAATAAATAAATAACATTCAAAAGTAAAAGCAACACAATTAAAAAAAAGATCGAGCTTCTCAGAAGCCAAAGCAATTTACGAAGTAATGGTCTAGCACTCTTGTACTTAGAGGTCCTACATATCAACCGGGCAGCCGTATTTTGCAATGTCTGAAGACGGCAATGAATGTCCATAAGACGTTATTAAGATGGACTTGGGAAAATCTACTGCTTATTTCTAGGATAACCAGCATAAAATGTATTGTACTGTTTTGGGATCTTGCCAGGTACTTGTGACCTGAATTGGTCACAAGTAACTGCGCTATGGGCTTCTTACCATTTAGAATGCACTAATTCCATTAGAGCGCTAAGCTTTAATTAAAAAAAATCTTTAGTGTGTAAATGCAAAGAGGGATATACATGGATGGAGCATGGGTGAGGCTGAATATTGTAAATCGCATGCACTCTTGATGCTTTTAGATGCGTCCATTTACGCTTGCCATAAGCTGATGATCCTAATTGTAGGTATGCATCTACATGATTATCTCCTAAACAATCACGTGTTTGCATTTATTTTCCATTCTCCTTCATTTTGTCCAATTTTCCTGCCCTGTGTATACATGCAGAAATGTGACTTGTGACGCTCAATATGTGAAGCAGATACACTGAACTCTTTACCAAAGATGTAGCTTTTCTTTCAAAGGAGTATAAAGAAAAATTTTGGTTGCACATCCAGTACTGTTTTTATCGACGGAATACTAACTGGATCAATGCTCAAAAGAACTCATACATTAAGGGGCCCTTTTACTAAGCCGCTTAGGTGCCTACGCGTGCCCAACATGCGTCAATTCAGAGTTACCACCCAGCTACTATGTGGCCAATGCGGTAATTTCATTTTTGTTGCTCGTCCACTACGCGCACCAGAAAATATATTTTCATTTCTGGTACATGGCAAAAATTGGGCGGTAACTCCGACTTGACACACTTAGGCAATTACTGCACGGTTAATGCGAGAGACCTTACTGCTAAGTCAATGGCTGGCGGTAAGGACTCAGACCCAAAATGGACGCGCCAATTTTTTATTTTGCTGCACGTCCATTTTCAGCAAAAATTTTTAAAATCCTTTTTCACAGGTGTGCTGAAAAATGGATCTCTGCGCGACCATAACACGCACCTACACTACTGCAGCCCATTTTCAGCACACCTTAGTAAAAGGACCCCTTAGCAACTGCAGGTACACCTAAAAGTCCCCTGTGAATTTGTGAAGATAATATTAGCTATATGTATAACAAATGAATATGCCCCTAAATGCTTATGTATATTCAGCACTGTCACTTATCAGTCTAGCAGTGCTGAATACACACATTTTCTAAACACCATGCCCAGTGTTTACAAAAATAAACTCACTGCTGCCATTGGTTACTGACCCACATATTTTTACTTCCTCTTCAGTTCCAGATGTTGTGTATGTCAATTTCACAGATTATTTTTTTATGGTTTCGGGTGGTTCCCGCCTCAGGATATTTTTGTTTCATTCCCCAATCATCAGCATTTGGTCAAGCTATACATATTTTCTATTTCTGAATTCATTATTTGTATTATTTCTGAATTTATTGTTTTGAATCTACTTCAAAAACATTATCATTGTTATTATCTGATGTCACTGATATTTACTTGCTTGCAGTATTTGATATAGTAGTTTCTTATCTGTATAATATATCACACCTTGAGCTTCCTGTTAGATGCTTAACTAAACTGAAATTAAATAATACAGAGTATTATGAGGGCATCCAACCATATGTTACAAATATATTTGTATATGCAATAAATTATAGCATTTTAGATATAAATTATTGAATAAATGAATAACCATATGTCCAAGATTTGATTTGGTTCCCCCTCCCCCCCACAAAATATGATAGAATGTAAAGGTCTTCAATAAATGCTAGAAGGAAGATGGAGAATTTATACTAACCAAAAATAGAAAGGCTGGACATACACATTGAAAACGGTGAGATAAATTACACCACCAAGATTTGCGTGAAGGACTATTTAAGATAAATGGAGCAAAGAGTACTTAAGAAAAGGAAGTGAACGAGTATAAATATATCTTAACATCAGGAAAGTATTTTGCTATTCAGGTCTGACAGATGCATTTTTTATTAAATTCACAGAGGTAGGTAGCACCTTACAGACTAACCAATTTATTGAGACAAGAGTTTCAAGGACCAGAATCCACTTCATCAGATGCATTTGACAAACTGGACTCTAGTCATTGAAAGCTCATGCCTCAATAAATTGGTCAGTCTATAAGGTGCCACCTGCTTCTGTTAATTGTGTTACACCTGATTAACATGGCTATTTCATTAAGTAATTTAATAAAGCATACCGTTAGAGAAGGCAAGAGATATTGGATTTAGTTCACCCCTTTTTTTGGTTGTAGCTCAAGGTGAGTTACGTTCAGGTTCAGTAAATATTCTGTCTCCAGAGGGCTTACAATCTAAGGGGCCCTTTTACTAAGGCTTAGGTGTGCACTAAGTGCCACAAAACCCACAGGTATAAAATAGAATGTGTAGAATTTAGTGAGCACTAATGTCTGTTAGCACACATTAAGCTTTAGTAAAAGGGTCCATAAGTTTGTTGCTGAGGCAATGGGTGACATGCCCAAGATCACAAGGAGACACAGTGGTATCTGAATCAGGGTTTCTTGGTTCTCACCTTCTTGCTCTAACCCAGTGGGGGAATCCCAGCCAGTCAGGTTTTTAGGATATCTGCAATGAATATTCATGACATTAATTTGCATGCATTGCTTCCACTGCATGCAAATTTCTCTCAAGCATATTCGGTGTGGATATCCAGAAAACATGGCTGGAGTTCCCCCAGGATGGGTTTGGGAACCACTGCTCTAACCATTAGGCATCTGTAGCCGATTAAAATTAAGGAAGAAGCTTGTTATGAATGAGGTCCTGTTAATACAGAGATGTATGAACAACAATATTAAAAATTAATGCCCGACACTCAATACTGAACAAGGACAAAATATTGTTCAGTCAAAAACTGTATAAAGATTAGAACATCATGCAGACTGAGTAAGTCAACTTGTCCTTATCTGCCAACATCTACGGCATACTGTGTTACTATAACATTTTCTGGCATGTTAAAAACAAGACTTGAGTAATTGAATGGGTCTACAAAGTTTGAATACAGGACTACAAAACACAGTCACCTCATAAATACACCTCAAATACATTGGACGGGTTACACACAATTAATTTTGAAGAGGTTACAAACCCTAGAAAAATGTAGCAATTCGTTTGGTTTATTCTGCTAAAAGGTTTGACAGGGTTATTCCTTTGTTGCTTAAAGTTCATTGGCTCCCTATCCAAGCTAGAATATACTTTAAGGCTGTACAATTATTTTTAAAACACTATATGATCTTGCCCCAGAATATATGTCGTTATTGCTTAATTTTCCCCATCAGGACTCTACCATGCAATTACAGAATACTCTGCTCTTACATCTTCCATCTTTTAGATCTATGAAATATAAAATAATATTTCAATCCTTGTTTTCTTTCACAGGAGTTAAATTTTGGAATGATCTCCCTGTAATTCTTGGATCACTCGACAGTTTTGTACAATTTAGAAAAGCACTAAAAACATGGCTTTTTGAGAAGTTTCTGTATTGAGTATTTAAAGGTATGATTTACTTTTCAATAGTGTTTTTTTAAATCTGATTGTAATTTCCTAGGTGTGCCTGGTTTATTATTATTTGTAAACTGGGTAGAACTGATATGGTTATTGCAGTATAAAGGTCTTTTTTTTTAGTTTAGTTTAGAACTTACACACTTTATCCACTGTCAGATGTTGTGTCTCATGAACTTTTTCTGTGTTCATCGTTCACTCAAAATGAGTTAATAGAAAGTGAAGTAATTTTAGTGAATGATTATGAACTTACCTCCTGCCCGTCTTTATCCGTAATGTCTTCTGCATGGCTAGCTACTGTTGACAAGAACTGTAAGAGTCTGTGTAGTGTGTCACAGTTACAGGGAGGTAAAAGGTAAATGAGAAGCTGTAAAGCAGAGATCTGTTCATCAGGTTCTAAAACTGAAGAAAGGAAAAGTACATTTAAAGAACTAGATTCAGTAAAATTTAAGCTCAAAATTTCAGTACATTTCATATTTTCACATTTCATCTTTAATATACCGCAAATAGCAAATACATCTAAGTGGTTTACAAAAGCAAATAACTATGTATAGAGGGAGGCGAGAGAGAGACAAGAGACGAAAGGAAGCACTAAGTTAAATCAATTCTTTATAAGGGTTAGGGAGGGGAGCATTAATCAAGTTACCTATATACAGGAAACAACAGGAGGGGAGGGGAGGAAGTGAAAAAAACACAGGTCAAGCGTAAGGGGAATAGCTGCTGCAAGGCCGAGAGAACACTAACTATGAGAGACGTGAAGGTCATGTTATCGAAGAGGGGAAAGCATGTTGAAAGAAACGGGCTTTTGAGCAAGCCTTAAATTTCAGAAAATCCAACTCAGAGTGAAGGGAGTTCCATAGTGTAAGAACGACGACACTAAAACAAGTGGAGTGTCCAAGGGAGGAGCAAATCTAGAGAGGGGAAGGAACAACAAGATGATGCTGATTAGCAGAACACCAAGGTGTGTGTCAGTTGATAAGGAATGAGAAAATTATGTAAAAAAGATGAGCCCAAGTGAATAATGTGAAATATGGTCAGAAGTTTAAATGGCTGATGGAAGGAAATGGGTAATTAGTGTTCAGCAAGAAAATAGGGTGTCACACTTTCAAATCTCTTGGCCCCATAAAGCAATTTCAGACCTGTATTCTGAATGACCTGAAGCCGGCGTAGTTCGTTTTGTGGAAAACCAGAGAGAATGGAACTACTGTAATCAAGGTGGGAGAGTACCAAAGAGTGAATGAGTAGGCAGAGGGAGAGTCTATAAAAAAAAAAAAAAGAGTGAGCAGAACGAATCTGCCTCAGAATGAAGAATGATTTCTTACCCAGCAACAAAACCTGAGAGGTAAAAGATAGTTGGCTATTAAGAGTAACTCCCAGGATTTTTACAGACTTATCCAAGTGCGATTTGTTCTCCTAGGATGCTAAGTAAAGCTGGGGGAACAGAAGGACTGAGAGAAAAAATATAAAAGCCATAGTTTTAGAAGCGTTAAGTTTCAATCCATTTATCAGTGACCAATTAGCGATTCTATCCAGTGTACAAGAGATCTTGTCAATAACATGGGGTGTTTTTGAGTGAAGGGAGAAGGGCAACTGAATGTCATCTGCATAAAAGTAAAAATAAACACTAAGAGAATGAATAAACAAAGCATGAGGAGAAAGAAAAATGTTGAAAATGTTAAGGAGGTGAGCAGGTATATACATAACATGGATGTGCTTGTGTGTGTGTGGGGGGGGGGGGGTGGGGGGGGGTAATTTTAAGATGACTCCTATGTCTAAGTAGCAACATAGTACCTGTCTAAAGCAGTGGCTCTCAACCCAGTCCTTAGGACACACCTAACCAGTCAGGTTTTCAGGATACCCACAATAAATATGCATGATACAGATTTGCAGACAATGGATGTAATGCACACAAATTTATGTCATGCATATTAATTGTGGATATCTTGAAAACCTGACTGGGTTGAGAACCCCTGACTTACAGCACATTTTATAAAGGAAACAAAAGCACCTATGTGTTTTTATAAAATAGGCTCCCAGAATCTGTTCCAACAGCTTGAAAATGCTGACACACACTTTACATGGGATCTGAATGTACCTTACACATGCACCCATGTGTTTTATAAAATAGAAACACACTGCAACTCAAACTTTTGCCCTTATATGGTGTCTTGACCCCTAGCAGTACTACCACAAGACTATCGTTAGGAGTCGCTGTCGCCAGTTTGAATTTGACACCAGCAAGGGGCAGGAGCGACTGGGAATTCATCTGTCCCAACCCCATTAGATACCAGTGATTTTGAAAGGTATGAGTTTTAGAATACGCAGTTCAACTAGGAGAGTTTCTGTATCATAGAATTCCCACTTCAGGCACAGGCAGCTCCTTGTGACTCTGGGCAAGTCACTTAACCCTGCATTGCCCCATGTAAGCCGCATTGAGCCTGCCATGAGTGGGAAAGCGCAGGGTACAAATGTAACAAAAAAAAAAAAAAAACACATTCAGTTCCCTATTTCTGTTCACAGTACTTACAATTAACAACTACCTTGTTGCAATGAATCTTCATTCATAGGAGTAATTTTATAAAAGCCATGAGCATGTAGAACAGCATTAATGGACTTAAGCTGTGGTGGTGCACACGTTCAAAGGAGGCGCACAGACACAGAACTAGAGCACCTATTTTAAGACTACTCTCTAAAGAAAAGTGACTACTACTAGCTCCACTTGATGAAAACACGAGTACATTGAGGTGTGATCACTTAGACCAGCCCAATGGCTGGTGTTAAATTCCCACGCCCAAACGTTTATGACAGTACATGTCATCTGCCAGCAGATAAACAGTAAAGGATTTTCACTACGGCATGACTAAGGAGACTTTCCTTGATATAGCATTATGTGAAACATGATTCATGTCGTATATTAGTCCCCTTGCCAACTTGGATTACAAGAATGCTATTTTTCAAATTTATAAAATTACATATTAAATATTAAAGTTAAGGAGTTAAAATTTAGATAAAGCATTGGACCAATGACGATTATGGTGTGTGAATTCTTATGAAGTGTGATAGCTTATGAGTGGCACCGCTGAAGGTCAAATATATAATTTTTAATCCATGGAGAGTGTAGTCAACCATATGGTATTTGAGTTCTCCTATCTACAAGAGTGCCTTTTTGTTTGGTTAGCCCTTATAAAATAGTCACAGCATCCATCTATATGCTCTCTTAGCCTTAGAATCTTGATATAAAGTTATCCTTCATATCAACTCTCACTGGGCAATACAAACACCATTATCATGAATGTATTTTTCCAGCTTCCTGGCTCTTCAAACAGATAGAATACACAAGATTATAGATTAGGAAAATTTATGCTACTTTATATAATGTTTTCATTTGTACCCTTCCCCAACTCCTAAAACAGCTGGAGGGTGTTCAAGCTGTAATAAAATAAATTCTAAAATTAAGTGAAATGCATATATATTTTGTCCTCAGTTTTCTGAATTAACACATTTTAATACCTATTTTCATTATCTGAAGCACTGTTTCCCAAGTCCGGTCCTGGAGTACCCCTTGTCAGTCAGGTTTTCAGGATATCCACCACAATGAATATGCATGAAAGAAACTTGAATATATTAGAGGAAGTGTATGCAACTCAGGTTCAGGCATATTCATTGTGGATATCCTGAAAACCTGACTGGCAAGGGGTATTCCAGGCTGGACTTGGGGAAACACTGATCTAAAGGCATCTGGAATACAGTTTCTATTTTTAATTTCTTTGCTGTGAATTAACAAACACTGTAAAAAGCTTTCATATAAAGTTCTAAACTCACGCATGGTGTTTATAAAAGCAGTGTAAAGTTCTTTGGTGAGAAGAGGATCAGGCATGTCTCTTAGAAACTCCTTTAATAAAGCAGCAACATCATGGACACTGTGTTCCTCCTCAAGAACGACATCGATGCCCCGGTCAAAGTCTTCACGCAACTAGAAGAAATCATGAGAACAGTGAAGTTTGGGCCGTATCTAACAACACTTTCCCTCCTCCCCTCCCAAAAGACTTGGGCATTAAGAAAGAAATAACTGAAATGTACTCCAAATAGCATTGGATTAAAGACAGATTGAATACAGGACTACTAGCCATTATTACTACTATGTAGTTAGCTCATGTGTATTCAGGTATACTAGGTATTTTCCTGTACCTGGAAGTAGGGTTACCATACGTCTGAATTTACCCGGACATGTCCTCTTTTTGAGGACATGGTCGGACATCCGGGTGGGTTTTGTCAGCCTGCCCATTTGCCCAGATTTGCAGACAAATGGCAGGCTGGCGGGGGTGGGGTGGGCCTCAGGCATGTCCTATCCTCCCCTCCCCCTACTTTAGTGTGGTGCCCTGCTGGTATAGCAACCTCTTTGGGGCAGAAAAGAGCACCCTCCTTCCTGCCCGGTGCAGCTGTAGACTTCTCTTGCTCCTGGCGCCGGTTCAAATTGACTGCCGAGAGATCAAGTGGCGGCAGTTTTTGCAAGGTCACTGCTTGAACTCTCGGCAGCCATTTTGAATCGGTGCCAGGAGCAAGAGAGATCTACAGCCACACCAGGCAGGAAAGAGGGGGGCTCTTTCCTGCCCCAAAAAGGCCGCTAGACCACCAGGGCACTACAGTAAGGTACAGGAGGGGAGTGGAGGAGGAGTGAATGGTGGCGGGGATGGAGGCTGAAACATTGGGAAGGAGATAACATGGGGGGGGGGGAGAGAGAGGGAATCTGGCTTTCTTTGGGAGGTGTCAATGTGACAGGGAGCGGGACGGGGGTGTGATATGGGTGGGTTGTGACAGGGGGTGGTAGGGGTGTGACAGGGGGCGGGGCACAGAGCCTCTTTTTTCTTGGGGAAAATATGGTAACCCTAACTGGAGGGCTTATCCAAATTTGTACCTGAGGCAGCAATGGAAGATTGTTGCTTGCCCAAGATCACTAGGAAGGCCAGTAGGCTTTGATCTCTGGCTTCCATGGCTCTCAGTTTGCTGTTCTAACCGTTAGGCTATTCCTCCACTGACATGGACAAGGTAGACTGGTGGTATTCTCTCCCAGTCCTTGAGGGCTGAAAATGGATGACAGTAAGCATGCAAATCTCTCAAGTATATTCCACTAGAGATATTCTGGAAATATAAAATGTTTATGGCCCTTGAGGACCGGGAGTGAATGCATACATTAACAATCTTTCCAGAGGCGTTTCATCCATCATTCTCAAAATCATTCTGTAGTTAATTCCTCTTTAAACGCCTGCAGGTCTAGTTTGATTTTAGAAACTTTTGTAACTTTCATAATAAGTACAATGGGACTTATTCTATAAAGGTTACGCTCCTAAATTATGAGTGCAATCTATTTTGGAGCATAGAGTATGCTCATAATTTAGGAGTGTAAATTTAAACTTTATAGAATAAGGCCCAATGGGTGTAATTCAATAAAGAGGGCATCAACATTTTGGAGCCACAAACACATGTACATGGACCAAATACCAGCAGATATGAATACAAATGCCAATATTCCAGATACATGCTATTCCAGTGATGGCGAACCTATGGCACACGTGCCAGAGAAGGCACAGAGCCCTCTCTGTTGGCACGCACGCCCAGCCACTTTCGCTGAGATGTCATCGGCCGCTGCTGCTGCTTCTCCCAATGCAGCAGCGGCGGAAAAACAAAAGAAAAAGCAAAGGCGTGGAGCCGCAGCACTGCCTTCAGGCATGCGCTGTCAGTTCTGCCGGTCCTCTGCCCTCGGAACTCAAAGTTGACGTCAGCGGGGGCAGAGGACCAGCAGAGCTGACAGCACATGCCTGAAGGTTGCTGCGGCCCTACGTTTGCTTTTTTTTTTTTGGTCGTGGACGTGGTTGGTTCAGCAACCTATGCTGAAAGAAGAGGAAGGGAAGCGATCAGCACTGTGTGTTGGGGGAAAGAGGGAGGAGAGAGGGTATCCAGGGGCAAGAGGAAAGGATGGGAGGGGAGCAGCAATATGAGAGGAGAGCGGGAACGTGTGTCTGGGTAAGCAAAAGAGAGGACAGCAGCATGATCCAGGGTAAAGAAGACTTGAGGGAGGAAAGCAGCTTTTATGTGGGTAAAAAGGAGGGTGGAGGAGTCCGTGCTTGCTCCCACCCATGTTCAGACGGAGAACAGCCTGTGTTTGTTGGAGCTGAGTCTATTACAAAAGACACTGCTGCGAACAAATTGATTCACAATCCATTTCTTCACCAACCTCTACATTTACGAAGCAACTTTTTTAGATCTGTTTCGGATGAAAGTTTGCTAGGCCCAGGGGATGAACTAACAGAAAATAGATGTCCTCTTCTGCTTCCCCACACCCACCCATACCTAGGACCCTCTCCGCTTTGGCTAATATGAAGGAAGGTGAACAAGGCTTTGGGCCATTGGTGTGTGACTGAGGTCAGGACACAGTCACTGGTTGCTGCCCAGAGCAAAGGCTGCATCGTGGTGGAGGGAGACCGTAGGGATCGGATGAAAAGTTGAAGCCAATTGGTCTCCGTTTCTCCTTCAACAAAGTAAGCAAAATTGTAACCCCTGAGCTGCTGCATCCACGGTTGTCATTTTTATATTGTTGGTAGCATTTTTTAATGTTTTATTTATCTCATTCAGTGGGTGTGGTAGTATCTTCAATGTGGAGGTATCATAGTAGAATTCATTTACTATTTCAGTTGGGGTACATCCACACTTTTACCACTTACACCAAGATCCTTTCCTGGAAGCAGAATTAGGATTCAAGTTTATTGAAAATTTAATCTCACATATTTCAAAAAATTGCTGGCTTGTGCAGTATACAGATGTACTCAGAGGAAGTATAATAAGGGAATAACTTTTTATAGGTAGAGTAGTAATTTGTTAGAAAGTATAATCAGTGTATCATTTGGAGGAGCTGGTTATAGGGACACCCTAGCACTGTTATATTGGTGCAGAGATTTGTTTTTCTCAAGGTAAACGGCCTCTAAAACAGACATCATGTTATGAGAATCAGGTGTTCTGCATTTATTTGCTTATTTATATAATTTATATCCCATAATTAAACATGAATTGGGTTGAAACCTGGGAGCACTTAAAATCTTTTTTTATTCCTATGCCTGCCCTACATCAAAAGAAATTCAAGATGACATAAGGTGGAGTGGGTGGAGCCAAGCCAGAGTGGGTGGAGCCAAATGCTTTTAAAGTTCTGTTATTCAGGTTAAATTGCCCTGTTGGCACTTTGTGATAAATAATTAGATTTTGGGTTGCTGTTTGGGCACTCAGTCTCTGAAAGGTTCGCCATGGCTGTGCTATTCTATAAAATTGCACAAGGTTAAGATGGGTAAACACTTGGATAGAGTCTGGGCAGGCACACAGTTACATGTGTAAATTACAGTATACTATATGTGTAAATTACAGTATACTATAATATACATTACCTTCATTATCTCCTCAGACCCTTGCTGAATTCTTTCACGACAAGGTTCAAAAGATAAACCTTGAATACTCTACCTCGCCACCTCTCCCTCCACTAGTCTGTCCCCCTCTCTTTCCTTCCCCTCATTCCTTCTCCTCCTTTCCTGAAGTTACTATAGAAGAAACTACACTTCTCCTTTCTTCCTCAAAATGTACCACCTGTTCCTCTGATTCCATTCCCACCCACCTTCTTAATACCATCTCACCTGCTCTTATTCCTTTTATCTGTCACATTCTCAACCTCTCACTTTCCACTGCAACTGTCCCTACTGCCTTTAAACATGCTGTGGTCAAACCTCTCCTTAAGAAGCCTTCACTCGATCCTACTTGTCCCTCTAATTACTGACCCATCTCCCTCCTCCCTTTTCTCTCCAAATTACTTGAGCGTGCTGTTCACCACCGCTGCTTTGATTTTCTCTCCTCACGTGCTATTCTTGACCCACTACAATCTGGTTTTCGCCCTCTCCACTCAACCGAAACTGCGCTTACTAAAGTCTCCAATGACCTATTACTGGCTAAATCCAGAGGTCTCTATTTCATCCTCATTCTTCTTGATCTTTCCGCTGCTTTTGACACTGTCGATCACAGCATACTCCTCGATACCCTGTCCTCACTTGGATTCCAGGGCTCTGTCCTTTCCTGGTTCTCTTCCTACCTCTCCCTCCGCACCTTCAGTGTTCACTCTGGTGGATCCTCTTCTACTTCTATCCCTCTGCCTGTCGGCGTACCTCAGGGTTCTGTTCTTGGTCCCATCCTCTTTTCTATCTACACTTCTTCCCTTGGTTCATTAATCTCATCCCATGGCTTTTCCTACCATCTCTATGCTGATGACTCCCAAATCTACCTTTCTACCCCTGATATCTCACCTTGCATCCAAACCAAAGTTTCAGCGTGCTTGTCTGACATTGCTGTCTGGATGTCTCAACGCCACCTGAAATTAAACATGACCAAAACCGAGCTTCTCATTTTTCCCCCCAAACCCACCTCCCCACTCCCCCCTCCCCCCGTTTTCTATTTCTGTTGATGGCTCTCTCATTCTCCCTGTCGCCTCAGCTCGAAACCTTGGGGTCATCTTTGACTCTTCTCTCTCCTTCTCTGCTCATATCCAGCAGATTGCCAAGACCTGTTGTTTCTTTCTTTACAACATCCGTAAAATCCGCCCCTTTCTTTCTGAGCACTCTACCAAAACCCTCATCCACACCCCTTGTCACCTCTTCTTTAGACTACTGCAATCTGCTTCTTCCTGGCCTCCCACTTAGTCACCTCTCCCCTCTCCATTCGGTTCAAAACTCTGCTGCCCATCCCGTCTTCCGCCAGGGTCGCTTTACTCATACTACCCCTCTCCTCAAGTCGCTTCACTAGCTCCCTATCCATTTTTGCATCCTGTTCAAACTTCTTCTACTAACCTATAAATGTACTCACTCTGTTGCTCCCCAGTATCTCTCCACACTCGTCCTTCCCTACACCCCTTCCCGTGCACTCCGCTCCATGGATACATCCTTCTTACCTGTTCCCTTCTCCACTACTGCCAACTCCAGACTTCGCGCCTTCTGTCTCGCTGCACCCTACGCCTGGAATAAACTTCCTGAGCCCCTACGTCTTGCCCCATCCTTGGCCACCTTTAAATCTAGACTGAAAGCCCACCTCTAACATTGCTTTTGACTCGTAACCACTTGTAACCACTCACCTCCACCTACCCTCCTCTCCTCCTTCCTGTACACATTAATTGATATGATTACTTTATTTTTTGTCTATTAGATTGTAAGCTCTTTCTTCTATGTTTGTGCAGCGCTGCGTATGCCTTGTAGTGCTATAGAAATGCTAAATAGTAGTAGTAGTAGTAGTAGTAGTAGAAAGCTACCTGTCTACTGAGTGTTCTCTTTTTTTAACTTTATTATCTGGACAGCCCTGACTAAATAGAGAATAGAGCTGTTTAAAGGCCTTTTTTCCCCTCTCTTAATGGAAGCTCTGCTGGGGGAGGTAGGCAAAACAAGTGTGCACCCTCTGGGCTTGACCAGGGAAATGTCTATGGACCAATTCCTGGGAGATAACCCAGGCAAAGTAATTCTGCCACTAGGGTCTAAGCCCTAGACTGTGACCATGGGCATCAGGCCTAATCAGAAGAATCCAGCTGCAGCAGTCCAAACCAGTGTAATCTGCTGGAGGCAGAGAAACACTGACAAGTTCCAGGCTTATGCCAGTGATGTCACTGGAAAGTGTCTGCTTCTCAGCCTATCTGCTGTTATAAGTTGAAACCCACTGAACTGGACTAGCAGGATAAAAAGGAAGTTATTATTTTAATTCACAATTGTATAACAGATAGTTGCCTTAGGCGTTGGGCTGTCCTTGAGATAATTGCCCTTGCACTACATGAGTATCTCCTGAGCATTTTGCACAATATACAAAGGGTTCTTTAGCAGTGAATGAGGAAATACAGTGTCTAGAGAAAAAGAGAGCTGAATATCGAAGACCCCAGGGAAGATAACATAATAAACTGACCATGAAAGACAGCAATTAAAACAAATACTGCATAGGTTCTCACCTGTCTTACTCGCTTCTTTGAGCTCCCAACTCTAAAGATGCCCACTGTCTGGAGGCCTGCAAACACAACACATTATGAGATTCTGTCTCAAAGACGGAAATGCTGTTGGAAGATGCACTAAAGTAAAACCACCACCCTACAATAGCTTGCTGAATGAGCCTGTAGAGCACCAAAAATTATACACAGGGCGGCACTTTCTCAAGTCTAACATACCAGAAACTCACAGATCCTGCCATATAATTTGGCAATTGCTTGACAAAATGTCTAGGCAAACATTACATGCTATATAATTTGAAATAACTAGGGTTAGCTTTTAGAAACAGCTAAAAGGTACATATTTCCTTAAAAAGGCAAAACATATATATATATATATATATATATATAAAGATGGCCTAGGTTAGATGAAACAGTGTGGTTATTAATATTTCTTCAATTAAAGCTACCAATGTCAACATCAAATGTTGATATATCAAATGGGTGATATATAAAGATTTTGATAAGTTACTCAATTACAATAATGTATGACTGTGGGGCTCATTTTCAAAGCACTTAGGGGCCCTTTTACTAAGCTGCATAAGTGTCTACGTGCGCCCAACATGTGCCAAAATGGAGCTACCGCCCGGCCACCTGGCTACCGCATGGCTCTCGTAGTAATTTCATTTTTGGTGCATGTCCGAAAATTAATTTTTATTTTCAGATACGCTCATAGGTCATTACCGCCCGATTAGCATGTGAGACTTTACCGCTAGGTCAAAGGCTGGCGGTAAGGTCTCAGACCCAAAATGGATGCGTGGCACATCCATTTTTGGCAAACATTTTAAAAAGGCATTTTTCATAGGTGCACTGAGAAATGATTCTGCGTGTGCCCAAAACACGTCTACACTACCGATGGCCATTTTTCAGCGCGTCTTTGTAAAAGGGCCCCTTATACTTGTTAAGTTCCATAGGTTACGATTATGATGGAACTTTGTAAGTCTAAGTGCTTTGGAAATCTCTCTCTCATATTTATTTATTTATTTATTTATTTGTCACAGCCAAATAAATTTGGTGAACAATATACATACATATTTTTGTTGCATCATTTATATGAGATCAGAATATTTTTTAATGTCCTATATACTAGAAGAGAGGCATTCCACTCTTTCCCCAACCACAAATACATTTTGGCCTCTACAGTTTAATCAACCCAGTGTTAGAAAGTTTTCCTCTGAAGATAACGACAAAAGACAAGTTGTTCTGAACTTAACAAGGCCACATGTTTCTTCTGTGAACCACTTCTGGAAACCTTACTAATGAACATTTCCCACTGTTTAGAGGTCACAGGGAATGCCCTTTTCATTTTCATTAGAAAACAGTAAACCGATAATTCCACCTTGTCGAAAATGACTTAAATAGGTAATATGCAGACTAAGCTGCTCTTAATGAATGTACTTCAGCAAGAAGGAAAAAGGCCTCAAAGAACAAATAGATACATAAGATCTACCGGAGCTGTTGAGTGGAGCTGTAGCTGTCCCATCAGTAACCCTGTCACCAAGACCCTGAAGCAGCAGTGTAAAACGCTGGCCACCGTTGGCTTGGGGCAAGAGGGTGAAGGCAGCGCAGCACGCAGTGCAACTGAAGGAAGATAGTACCGACTTCTAAGATGTATCTGTACTAGAACTAAGGTTATTGTGTATATACAAAAAATAAAATATTACAATAAAACAAATATATTTAAGGACACCCACTGTAGTTTGAGCAGTAGGAAGCCGACTACAAATTGAAGGTTTTTTGGCCAATGATGAAGGGAAGATCTTAAGGATCTGTTTAGCTCTGGTAGATCTTATGTATTTATTTGTTCTTTGAGGCCTTTTTCCTTCTTGCTGAAGTACATTCATTAAGAGCAGCTTAGTCTGCTTATTACCTGTTTAAGTCACTTTCGGCAAGGTGGAAATATCGGTTTACTGTTTTCTAGCGAGTTTTTATCCACGCCCCACATGTTTTGGCTTTTCAGTTTCATCACATCCCTTCTTTGTATAAAACTAAGGACCTTTGCTTCTGTCTTCCTTTTTTTAATTTATTCTTCTTTGTAATGAATAAGAATAATGACATGGGAATAGGAAAGGGATGGGATTTGATACACCGCATTTCTGTGGTTACAATCAAAGTGATTTGCCTATTATATACAGGTACTTATTTTGTACCTGGGGTAATGGAGGGTCACAAGGAGCCGCAGTGGGACTTCAACCCAGTTGCCCAGGTTCTTAGGTCATTGCACTAACCACTAGGCTACTCCTCCCCTCCATAAATTGTCTTATTGTCTGACTTGATAAAATAGTACTAAATGTGGTCAAATATGGTGGATGCAGCTACCCTTGGAAGGATAACAAAATGTAGAGAAGCTGCAGCAGTCACCAATATTATTGATAGAATAAAGATCATTTGGAACTCAAATGAATTAAGATTAACTATCACCCTGATCATGTGAAAATCATACTGTTGCATTTTGGAAAGGCCTTTCAGATGAAGATCAATTAGCACCACAGATACCTATGCAACATCTTGTTAAATACAGCGAGAAACTTTGCTAACCTGTAGTCACATCCAGCCAGACATCAACTGAACAGAACTGCACGAATTACATACCTATCTCACCCCCTTATCTACTGCTATTTGATCCTTCCAGTGCACAATGCTTTGTGGATAAGAGCATATGGAAAAGAAGCAGATTTGTAATTTTATCAAATCTATCATTTATTAATAATAGTACTATATCAACACAATTATAATATTTTTTTGAATTTTTGACACCAACCTTCTCTTATCAATCCTGGCCATTCAAGATCTGTCACTTCAGCAGTCCGGTGGCAGTAGCTGATTATTACCATATCAACCAGAATATACAGTGATCATCATATATTCCAGGCCATCTTGGAGCTTGGTAATTCTTTAAGACCAGTGGTTTCCAAACTTACCTGGAGGACTCTTAGCCAGTTGAATTTTCAGGATATCCACAATGAACATGCATTAGATAGATTTACATCCAATGGGGCAGGTCTCATGCATATTCTTTCTGGATATTCACTTATTCTTATTTGGCCTATAACTAAGCAGATTACAGCTCAAACATACACAATCACAAAAACTATATAAAAACACAGACACCATCATAAGCACAATGACATCAGTGTTAAAGAGAAAACCATATCCTGAAAACCCAACTGTCTAGGGATTCCCCAGAACTCCAGTCCAGAAGTAGCATGAGCAGGTATCCAACGTGCCCGATTCTCAAGTAGCAAAATAAGGTACTACTTTTAAGAAGTGTATTTATCACATAGATTATAAGTAAAGGGAAGGGAAGTATCTGTACCATAGCATATGCACTCAAATAGAAACACCCCCCCCCCCCCCCCCCGCAAAAAAGGGGGAAACAACTCAAGGACAAACAGGGGGGTTTATATTAAAGTGTTTCTCTCCTCCCTTGTAATGTCCTGCATTTCTTCCTTTCCCCCTAAACCTGTGGTGTACAGTATTTTTGTACCTCCCCTCCCCGCACAGTGATCGGAATTTCTCTCCCTCTCCTATACCGTCTCCCATGGTGACTGGCATTTCTCTCTCACTTCCTCCCCCCTCTCCCATGGTGACCAGCACGTCTCTCTCATTTCCCTCCCCAGCCCCAAACGTTGATCTGCATTTCACTTCTTACCGGTATCTCCTGGCTGCTGTCACCGACACCCAAGTTTCTGCAAGTTGGACTGATTTGGGGGCCTTGTGCATCTGCACGTGCTCAAGGCCACATATCAGCCCAGCTTACTGTAACTTCAATGTCAGTGGCAGCAACCAGACTATAAGGTGAGATCCCAATTTTTGGCCTTTTTTTGGGCCAAATATCTCAGCTTATAGTTGAGAATATATGGTAAATGATAGTGACCCTTTGCCACTATTATGGAAACAGGATTTCTCCAGAAATATTAGTCCTTTTTCAACTCTGACTCATGAGAGCTCAAACCACTTAAAACTGCTGGTTTTCTGGTGTAGTTTTGATGCTATATAATGTTAATACAATGCATACAACACAAGCAAACTTTCTGTTCAATATTCAGCCAGCAGCAGTCAGGGGTCTCCATCTGTTAAAACAGACCTATATATTCAGTACCAGGTCCTATCAAGCACTAAATACTTGAGTCTTTGGTAGTGCCCAGAAACTATTTGGGAATAGTTGATATTCAGTGCCAAACATGATGTTGAAGAGGCCATGAGAGAACAGTTGGGCCAATGGTAAAGATGCCAGTAAACATGTTTTGCATCAGCCTGCATCAGGGGTGATAAATATTAATGGGCAAGAACACAGTGCACCACTGACTGTACAAGATTTGTTGGCTGAAACTCTTCTGATCTGAAGAAGTACTGCACAAATTCACAAAATGTATAGCTCCGATTTAACCAACAAACAAAAACCCTGATGCAAGCTGATGCCGAAATGTGGATGCATTGAGTTGATTTGTAAATACATTTTATCCTGTTTGCCATACTGGTATTTGTTGGCATCTTTACCATTGGCCCTCCTGAAGTCTCCACTCCTTTGACTGTGATATTCAGTACTGTACTCACAATAGCTAACCGGGCATCCTTAGGACTGCTTTTTAAGTATTCCGATATTCTCGCTTAGCTATATGGGCGCTGGCACTGAATATCACTGGTGCCTGCATAATTCCCAGCTCTACCCCAGCACTAACCAGCAAATGCCACAGCGGTCTATAAAATACTGAGTGGAATGGAACAGGTAGATGTGAATCACTTGTTTACTCTTTCCAAAAATACTAGGACTAGGGGGCATGCAATAGAGCTACTAAGTAGTAAATTTAAAATAAACCAGAGAAAATATTTATTCATTCAACATATAATTAAACTCTGGAATTCGCTGCCAGAGAATATGGTAAAAGCAGTTAGCTTAGCAGGGTTTAAAAAAGGTTTGGATCATTTTCTAAAAGAAAAGTCCATAAGGCAATATTAGGATGGACTTGGGGAAAATCCACTGCTTATCTATTTTACTGTTCTGAGATCTTGCCAGGTACTTGTGACATGGATTGCCCACTGTTGGAAACAGGATACTGGGCTTGATGGACCTTTGGTCTGTCCCAGTATGACAACACTTATGTTCTTATGTCAGAGCAGATATATGGCAGCACTGTCCAATTAGGTGCTGCTGATTATCGGTTCCTGACCTGGCCAGTGCGATTTAACCGGACAAGAGCTTCTCCTACCAAGTCAAATCACTTTGAATATCGACAACATTATTATTTTGGGTATATTCAATTTATGCACAACACTTACCATTTTTTTCTAAATGTTGACAGCAGCTGTCCACTAGCCGGGGAACCTGTCTGTAAATAGGGTTCAAGCTCAGTTTCTTGTCTCTCTCTTTTTCTTTCTTGCTCTGAGTCTCAGCAGGCAAAGACAGTTGTAGAGCTTCCAGCAATCTTGACTGATTGTCATCGAGATCTGTAATGGAGTCTACAGACATTGCACCCTACAGATGTATGGAGAGAATAGTAAGACAGAAGCAGTAATATTAAAAATCATGATCTGAACTCATTTCATCACAACTATATACACACATGATGTAATTCTGAGCTTTAGCATTGTGTGCAAGTTACTGTAGATGGGAAGATAACGTGCAATATTGTCAATGTGTGATTTCTTCTTCTTCCATATGAGCTCAGGAAGATTAAAACGTATATGATTCCATTTTAAACCTTATGGGATCCTGGGAAAATTTTGTGGACGGCTCTCTATCACCCCCCTCCCCGCTCCGGTCCAGTGGTGTCCTTTCCGCCCATGTCCTGGTCAGAGCTTCCTTACCCCATTGCCAGCCAAGCCATGTCCCAACAAAGAAAAAGCAGCATAAAGGTGCAGACCTACTGTTTAGGTCACGCTGGTGAAGACTGCTGGTCCTGCCCCTCAGAAATAGGAAGTCGAAGTCAGAAGGAACTGGACCAGAAGGCAATCAGCAGCATGGCCTGGACAGTGGCTCCACACCTTTATGTTGCTTTCTCTTTTCCCCACTGGAAACAGAGGGGGGTTGGGCTGGGGAGAAGAGGAGGGACTGCTGGACCCTGGGAGGGGAAGGGAGGGAAAGGAAGGGAGACGTTGGACCAGAGTGCTCCATGTGCTCAAGATTGCTTTTATCTATGGATCCCCTGCTAATACAGGCCAGGACAGCTGCCCCTTTTACCCATAGGTAAAAGTGTCCGTGAGAGAAGTTTTATCCACTAGCATCTTTTCAGGGAGAAAAAAAAAGCAGTATGAAAATCTTCCAACATATTTATCCAAACTCTTTCTTTCAATACTGCTGTTGCTTGAGTGCTACTGTAAATGAACCCTGTAATCATTTACCATTGAAGCTATGATTTTGGAAAGCGTGTCTGTTTTAAACACCAACCCTGCCCTTTAAGTATTTATCTTAACATGATACTTGCAACTGATTAAAGCGTACTTAAGCCTCTGACATCTGGAAGTGGAGTGCAATGTCAGTGCAATAATTCTAAGCCTGCGATAACTAAGAAGGACTTTTTCAAAAAATATCACCCTCAACTAAATAGTAAGCCAGGAAGCTGCCTGCCCCATTTACGGGTAAAAGAGCCTAGGCTGCAACGTCACAGCTAGTGCTTGGGGAATTCAATTCGCAATACTTGCACTTATGAATCAGGATGTAGACTTTATGGGCCGGCTTCTATATAAGGCGTGGCGAATACCGTGCCTTAAATTGTGTACGTGGCTAATTTATTTATGCTATTCAATTGAGCAACTTGCCAATGATAATTGGCCAATAACCAATTAGTAATTGACAATAATTGGAATGTACACATGCTTTTTAGGCATATTCTAAAAAGAGGCACGTGTAAATTCCAACACATGCAGCTAAAAAGGAGCACAGCCATGGAAGGAGTATTGGCATGTCCAAGAGGGGGCGTCAATCAGTATTGTTATAGAATTCAGTGGGACATGTGTACATTTTGGCACAGGTATCTACAGTGGCGTAAATAGCTGTGCCTAAATTATATGTGTTCCCCTTGCCTATGCGCTACTCTATAAACTGCGTTTTACTGTAAACAGTTTATATAATAGCGCAATGCGCATTATCCCAACACGCCTACATTTTAGACGCCTTGTATAGAATCTGGTCCTACATGTACTGCAAAGTAGATGCAAAGCCTACAGGCGCTGAGGTACTTGCGACACACCGGCAGGAAGGAGTTTTGTTTGACCGATGATTGATTTATCACTAAAAGTTATTTCATCCACGTATCATTCAGTGGAAAACACTCTTTGCAATCTCTGAGGTCTTTCCTTCTGCCAGATAGCGGTTTATGAATAAGCATTTAAAGTAACACATGGGAGGAGAAACTGCTGTGGTGGTGTTTACTTGGAGTCCAGAAGCCTTTCGTCATCTGTGGCAGATAGCGGTTTGCATTTCCCAGTGCCGATTTTCTTCAGGTGCCAGTTGAGATGCTCTGTGACGTCATCTGGGGCTTCTTCCCTTCACTATTAGAAACTGCATCCTTGCGTGCATGGCCACCCTACCACTTGGGAGTGGCGCAACAAGGAACTTCAAGATATATTTTGACTTTGTTTGAATTAAAATGAGGAAACAGAAAGCAAAGGTGAAAGTTTCCGCTCCCACTATTGTAGGGCCTATGGACAAACATTTAGTATCAAGTTCTCATGGTGTCTCTGTTGCTCCAGTATTAACTCCTATAGGAATCTCTCTGAGATCTCCTGAATGGACTCCGCCACCTCCATTGACTCTTCCAAGGACAGTGGAACCCCAAGTGGTTTCTATGCTATCTGAGGGGCAGCCTAGAGTTATAGCAACTGGTATACTTTCATTTGAACCTTTGCTTTAAGTTTCCTGATTATCAGGCATTGCTCAATGGGTCAAGCCCTGTACAAGAAGTTACCTTAAAAGATCTTTGGGACCTTAATTCTCATATAGAGGAGGTGTTAAAGTCTATTGTCTTTCAGTCTGTTTCCTTCTCTAAGGAAGTAGTGGACAAATTTGTTAATGTGGATACTAATTTGAAGTTGTTAGATTAATCTGTCTCAGGTTTCAGCTCCAAAGGCTGCTTCAGTCTCGAATTTGAATGACTCTCATGCAATTCATTTAAAAATGGAAATGATTGAAAATACCAGAAGAGCTCGTAACCTGCGATTCTTGAATTTTCCTAGACTTTATCTATTATCTCCAGAAATTCTCTTGAGAAAGTACATCAAGGAAATTCTGAACTTACCAACATCTGAGACAATTTCTTTGGTTAATTGACATTATTTACCTGATAAAAAGAAGCTCAAATTAGAACAACAAGGAGTTGATCTAGTAACACTTGAGGTTGACTTAGCTTTCTTAGAAGATACGAAGGATACTATTAATACAAGGGCTACCTTGTTGGTTACATTTATGAATGAACGAGATCAATTTATGATTTTGAAATTGTTCTTTGAGAAGAAAGGTGTGAGTTTTTGTGGGGAGAAAATTAATGTCTTTCCAGATATTTCCAGGGCTACCCAACTCAGAAGGTAGGCATTGTTGACTTTGAAATCTCGAGTTCTAGCCCTGGGAGCAGTGTTTTTTCTTAAATACCCATGTAAGTGTCTCACTACTTGCCGAGGGAAGGAATATGTTTTTTAGGACTCTTTACAGCTTGAGATTTTTCTTAAAGGACACGAGAAATTACATACGAGCGAGCAGGATGTTTGTTCGTGAGTGATTACTTCTAGCAAAACTATGGCCAGAGTCGGCGTGCTGAACCAACGACTCGCACATTTCCCTGCACTCGCACTTGAAAGCTAAGTTTGGATTTGATTCTTTCATGTTTTATTTGGATCCCTCATAAACTCTGTGGAGATAGCATTTATGTATATCTAAGAGTTTTTTGCCTATGACGAAAAATATAGCCAACATTTACAAACATAAAAACTCCACCCTTGTTATTAACCTATAACTATTGGGTTGGAGGTTGGGCTTGAATCAGAGGCTTTTTCCCTTACCCTTTCAAACAATAGAAATGCACCTCACAGAGTTATAGTTGTTGTATTCTTTTGAGAGTTTTCTTTTGCCAATTACCTTGAGAGTTAAATTTATATGACTGGATTTGGTATTCTCTTCCCTTTCATTGGTGATATAGAGGGCAAGCCAATGCCAACTTGCAGTAGTATTCTAGAGTGGAATCTTGGCACCAAGATGCTGTTACAGAATCAGCACTAAGCACATAGCATAGGGGTGTCTGAACTGGGACACCAATTTATAAATAGCTGCCATTGCCTTTCAATTCAATTTGTGTTGTGATAAGAGCTTTGTAATACATTATAGAGCAGTGTTCCCCAAGTTCAGTCCTGCAGTACCCTTGCCAGTCAGAGTTTTAGGATAGCCTCAATAAATGTCCATGAAAGAGATTTGCATATAATGGAGGCAGTGTATGCAAGTCAAGTTCAAGCACATTCATTGTGGATATCCTGAAAATCTGACTGGCAAGGGGTACTCCAGGACTGGACTTGGGAAACAATGTTATAGAGAGCAGTATGCATATATGTAGAAAAGAATGGTTTACCTGTTTGAGCCAGTACGTTATTCTCTACTAATGCAATGACGAAGAAACAAGATCTGGATTAGACAGATTCCATTTTTGTTTCTATAGGATGATCTGCTTACCGTTTTAAAAGTCAGTCAGTTAACTGATTATCTCACTTACCCTCCTTCTTGCACGTGGGGCTGGCTCTGGAGTGTTGGGTGATGTCGATTCATTTGGGGTTTCGGAAGTTGAGCTAAGAGATGAGTTACTGCTTGACAGTTCTTTGTTCTGTTTTTTCGCTCCAAATGTTAGAAGAGAGGCTAAAGAGTCTGCTGTATCTCTATGTTCCTCCCTCTGAATGTCCTGTTTTAACTTCTGGGCCCTGTCATTGACAATCACTTGGGATAACGGCATTCCAAAAGCCTGTGGTAGAAATTCTGAATAAGCAAAAACAATAGTTACATTTTAAATAGAAATTCTATAAGGTACTACTTTCAATATATTCAAATGTTATACATTTTACATTTTTAATCTGGTCAATATACAAACATAACTGAACTTATATTTTAAATGACTGCAACGTCGCTTTAAAAAATACATATATTCTGTGTCATTATACAAATAGGCAACAGCACTAAATAAATATACATAAAGCATTTTTCACATATATAAAAGGTCTTTTAATAAATTATCCCAAAGAGATACACATGCAAAGAAAAGCATGGGGGTAAGAAGGTGCACAGTTTTACATGCCAAGAGTGTAAGGCATATTGTGGGGTAGAATTTGAGTGTAGAGTAGGTGGAATCATGATTTACACACATTTTATAAAGTGTACTCATATGTACCTGCTTTACCCTCTAACAGGGGTGGACTGACCATTCGGGCAACCGAGCAGTGCCCAAGGGCCAAGAAGCTCTCCCCCCCCACCTGAAAATTACAGCTCCCCGGTCCCAATTTGAAGGACCGTAGTGGTCTAGCGGCCGCCTCGTCAGGGGCAGGAAAGAACCCCACTCTTTCCTGCCCGCTGCTGTTTCAAGATGGCTGCCGAGACCCATGAGACTACCACAGGAAGTCTTGGCATGCACTTTGAAAATACAGCGACTCCAGGCAGCAGTCAGGAAAGAGTAGGGGTCTTTCCTGGCCCCAAAGAGGCTGCTAGACCATCAGGGCCCCTCAAGGTAGGACCAGGGAAGGCACACTAGTATGCAGGGGGTGGCAGTGTGCGGATGGGGAAGTGCAGGTAGTACCTGGGAGGGCCCAGAGCCCCTTACTGCCCAGGGGCCCAGAACACTGTCAGTCTGCCCCTGCCCTCTAACATTTATACCTGCTCCTGAGCTGGTGCTGGTTGCTCCTAATATTTTATAAAGGCATATAGATGCCTATGTGTCTTCTATAAAATCCACGTAAATTAGGCATCTACTTTGCCTCTCCACTTAGGCAACTTGTTATAAAATTATCCTCTACATGAACAGCTGTGTAGTTTAATTCAGGACAGCTTTTTTTGCTGTCCTAAATTAAACTACTTAGCTTTATGGACAGCAGCTCAATATTGCCACCCCCCTCCCGGATTCTATAAATAGCACACATTTCTGTGCAATCCTGAGATGTATAATGGGAATCTCCCATGGATCTAAGGATGCATAGGAGCCAGCACTGTGGGTGCTCAGCACCCCCAATAATTTGAAAAGCTGGCTCCTATGTCAGGATGCATGGAGAAAGACTTAATTCTCAGGTCAAAAACAAACACCCCCCCCCCCCCCCCCCCCGAGAAATACTTCCCACTCTGTGGTAGTTTTTATTTTCTATCACTTTTCTCCTCAGGCTGAAATGCTTTTAGTAAGCTTAGAGTAAGCTTTTAGTCAGCAGTTCATAAGAAACACAAGAACTTCATTATTAGACATTCAATTCTTAGTGGATATCAGACCCAAGTGTCTTTTCCTGTCATTGACACACAAAATCACGCAACTTTAGGTAATCCAGGATTCATAAGCAAATTAGCCTCAGGAATTCCTTCTGCTGGTTATTCTCAGCAAACACTCTTAATAGTCCCCTTTTCTTATTGAGTCATAATGCTCCTTATAGTCTAAATGTATTCTCAGCTCCTTTAGCCTCGATTGCACAGTAGCTGTTGTTAAATCACTGGTTCCTTCAAGGTATACAAAATAGGCTGACATTCAAACCACTGAAGCACTATCATGAACAATCCCCTCCTCTAGGATAGTAAAAATATCACACCAATGTTATTATCCTCCACCCTCAGCTATTTTATACTTTAGAAAACAAAACCATTTCCCTGATTTCACTTCTTCAGATTAGTCTTAACTGAGAAACCACATAGATATCTTGATAACTGGTGGTATATCAAATAAACATGAATTATGAATCAAGAACCTTGTCGTTGATAAATACCTTCCACTTGCTCCCCCTTTCTTGAGCTCTCAGAACATCAGGCTCTCATCTTCTTCTCTTTTTAGCAATAAGTCCTAGCACAGCATACCCCAGTGTGGAAGACCCCACCCACTACTCCTCTCATTATCCCTCTGGCAGGAAATTATACTGCCTCTTGGGAAACATGGACTCCCCTTTCCTTTGCCCTGATTGGTGTATTGTACAAGCTTGGGTGGAGTAATGATCCACGTTTTCTAAGTACAAAGATCCTTCTGGTGAGTTCCCCTCCTCCAACTCTTAAAGGGTAACAGAGGGTGACCAAAACTTTGAAGGGGTGAACAAGCATGTGGATAAAGGGGAGCCGGTTGATATTGTATATCTGGATTTTCAGAAGGCGTTTGACAAAGTACCTCATGAAAGACTCCAGAGGAAATTGGAGAGTCATGGGATAGGAGGTAGTGGTATATTGTGGATTAAAAACTGGTTAAAAAGAAAACAGAGAGTAGGGTTAAAAGTAGGGTTAAATGGTCAGTATTCTCAATGGAGAAGGGTAGTTAGTGGGGTTCCCCAGGGCTCTGTGCTGGGACCGTTGCTTTTTAACATATTTATAAATGACCTAGAGATGGGAGTAACTAGTGAGGTAATTAAATTTGCTGATGACACAGTTATTCAAAGTCGTTAAATCGCGGGAGGATTGTGAAAAATTACAAGCGGACCTTACGAGATCGGGTGTCTAAATGGCAGATGACGTTTAATATGAGCAAGTGCAAAGTGATGCATGTAGGAAAGAGGAACCCGAATTATAGCTATGTCATGCAAGGTTCCACGTTAGGAGTCACGGACAAAGAAAGGGATCTAGGTGTCATCGTTGATGATACGTTGAAACCTTCTGCACTGTGTGCTGCTGCTGCGGCTAAGAAAGCAAATAGAATGTTAGGTGTTAATAGGAAAGGAATGGAAAACAAAAATGAGGATGTTATAATGCCTTTGTATCGCTCCATTGTGCAACCGCACCTCGAACATTGTGTTCAATTCTGGTCGCCGCATCTCCAAAAAGGCATAGTGGAATTAGAAAAAGTGCAGAGAAGGGCGACGAAAATGATAAAGGGGATGAGACGACTTCCCTATGAGGAAAGGCTAAAGCGGCTAGGGCTCTTCAGCTTGGAGAAAAGGCGGCTGAGAGGAGATGTGATAGAGGTCTATAAAATAATGAGTGGAGTTGAAAGGGTAGATGTGAAGCGTCTGTTAAGGCTTTCCAAAAATACTAGGACTAGGGGGCATGCGATGAAGCTACAATGTAGTAAATTTAAAACGAATCGGAGAAAATGTTTCTTCACTCAACGTGTAATTAAACTCTGGAATTCGTTGCCAGAGAATGTGGTAAAGGTGGTTAGCTTAGCAGAGTTTAAAAAAAGGTTTGGACGGCTTCCTAAAGGAAAAGTCCATAGACCGTTATTAAATGGACTTGGGGGAAATCCACTATTTCTGGGATAAGCAGTATAAAATGTTTTGTACATTTTGGGAACTTGCCGGGTATTTATGACCTGGATTGGCCACTGTTGGAAACAGGATGCTGGGCTCGATGGACCTTTGGTCTTTCCCAGTATGGCAATACTTATGTACTTATGTGATTGTTTCAACTGAAATTAAACCAGTAACCAAAATTTGCAGTTCGGTTTCAGACAAAATCAAACTCCCCTCACCCTGCAATCACTCTTTCGGTGTCTCCGTCTACCCTCCTCCCCCCCCAACGGAACTGGTAGGGGCAAGTGTGACTGGGGATTCCTCTTGCTCTGAAGAGCCACTAGACTACCAGTAGATTTAAAGGTGGGTAGAGGGGTGGTGGTAGTGGGTGGAACCCGAGAGTGATCGTGAAGGGGGAGGGCTAGTAAACCCAGATTTCTGGCCAGTTTTGGTCAGCCTCTGAAGGACAAGAATTCTTTAGGAGTTTCATAAAACCTTGGAGTTTGTTGATCAATCCTAGCTGTTTACAAAGTCAGCTTCTGAGTGAGCAGAGGGAATATTGCCCACTGTATTCATAGGACCTTAATTCTAGGCTCCTCTCACCACAGGAATAATGGAAGAGTTTCCTTTCCATTTTCTTCCAATCCAATGGGAATTTGCCTTCCTTCCTTCAGGTGCAGTCTCACATCACTCATCTCCCCTTTCAAAGCACCTGATGAATGCTTTCAGGTAGGGAAGAGTAGCTGCTCAGTAATGTGGGGGGTTTTTTCCTGGCTTTTGGACAGCCCCCTAGTTGGATTTTTCCATCAGTTACCTTTGTGCCCAGACACTTCTTTACTACATAAGCCACATATATCTCACTGAAAGGAATGGTCAAAGTTTTTGTAGCAGAGCAATGGATTGTGGGAAATGGCTTCATTGTAAATAATGACACCATAAGAACACAATACGTTTCTTGCATGTTTCCGTGTATTGTTGTATTTGATTTCTAGACAAGGTTAAAGCAGTTTACACAGTCTATAAAAAAAAAAAAATCAAAGAAAGGAACGCCAAAGTAAAAAAGAAAAGAGACCATGCAAGCAAAAAAGCAGTCATCCACACATTCAAGCATTTACAGAAACTACCTGTCAAGGTCACGTTTGCTCTAGTTCCAATGTCTTTCTGATCAAAAAAAATATTCAATAGGTATTGTAAGTACAGCTACAATTTCTTCTGTTCTTGAATATTAGTAAATGCAAATAGCAGCAAAAATTTAATTAGGAAGGAATTTTACTTACTGATGATTGAAAAGGAACAAACATGATGCAAAATAAGGCCACGGATGAGAGATCTGACGTCTCCCTTCCACTTTCATGTCTTTAAACGCTGTGAAGAACAGAGTTCCCTGCCTGTGACATAAGGCTTCGTGAATTAGAAAATGTATCAAGTCTTTCTTATTGCAAGGCCCTATTAATCAGAGTTTTGAACTTTATTTGCTACTCCATTAGCAGCCAATGCACATCTCCGAGTCATGGAGATGTGATCATAAACTATTTTGCTAGTTAAGAACCCCAGCTGAAATATTCTGAGCAAGCTGCAAGCTACAAAGCTGGTGTAATAAATTACAAAAGCCTGACTTGATAACAGTGCTTGCCATTTCTATAGTACTCTAGGTTGGCAAAATCTGTTCACAGTTTTGCATGGGCATGAGCACTCAATGATAGCTCTAAATCCAATAAAATCCATAAATTACAAACTACTGCACTTAACTACAAGGCCATGTTTTTCAAGGCTAGTAATACAGTTAGAATCCTGAACCTGGCTGGCCCACAGTATTTCTGGATTAAGCCTTAACCTCAGTCTCTAACCAACATGCTATGCTCACAAGGCTTTCATTTAGCCACAAAATAGAAGAAAAACTGTTTATCATCTGCATATATCTAATACTACTACTATTATTTATAATACTACTGGACACATGGAGTACTGTACAGTAGTAAGTATTCAGGTACTGTAAGAAAGTACCTGAGGCAATAGGAGAGAGTGACTTGTCCAAGATCACAAAGAATGCCTCACTTCCCTGATTCTCACTCCACTGCACCACCTTCTAAGGCCTCTTCCTCTTACAAAGTCAACCTGTTCTACAAATGGAATCAAAGAGCTAATGTAAACAGTGACCAACAGGGGTAACAATACTGACCCCTGTACCACTCCACATTCCAATTCTGTGGGCTAAGCCCTTGTCCCTCCTCACAATAACCCCATTCCTATTGAGGAGAGGTGTTCTACCATAAGGTGGTGAATAAGTCCCGGAAAATCAAGGGAGAATCCTGGCCTGAGTCCACCACCAAGAGCAAGAGAACAGATTCTGTTCAATGCATTTACTGAAGGTGGAATTGCTTTGGATGTAAATACTGTGTCAGGATACATTTGGCGCCTGTCCTAATTTTATTTCAAATTATTTGGGATCAGTTGGGGGTTTAATTGATGATTTTATGCTGTTGTTGCATTCTGTTTGTCACGTGTTGATTTCTCTTTCGTTTTATGTTTATGTATGATGTTTTCAGCTCCCTGAGGACTTGGAATTTGCAGGACATAAGGCAGATTTCTAAGGCTAAGAGAAACAAGTCAGTAGCCACCATAATATGGTACACCTGGCTCCCTTCTTTAAAACTGGCATACTTGCCTATTTCAAGGGCGTCAGTTTATGGAGAAAAATGGGTTACTGTATAAACTTAGGCGCCCTATTACAAAGGGCGCCCCATCAAATCAGCATTACTGCCCAGCTAGCAAGTTTGGTGTGCGCCAAAAACATGCGGTAGAAAATAAATTTCTATTTTCTACCATGGGGGCATTCCCGGCGGTATTCGGCAGTTGGCGCACACTGGATGGTTACCGCGCGGGTAACACGTGAGCCCTTACCGCTAAGTCAATGGGTTGCGTTAAGGGCTCAGGCTGTAAATAGATGAGCGCTGGTTTTCATTTTGCCGCACGTCCATTCCTAGACGCGCTGAAGAAATGGTCCAGCGTACGTCCAATACACGCGCCCACAATACCGCAGGCCACTTTTTGGCGCACCTTTGTAAAAGGGCCCCTAAGCATGTTAAGAGAGGGGAGACTATCCACCATCTTTCCCAACAAATTTACTGGAAAAGTGTCAAACCAGCAGGTAGTCTTAAGTGATCTAGTTGCAAGTTTAATTTCCAAAGAAGAGACTTGATGAAATTCTAGTATTTCATCTGAAACTACTGTAGTCTGCAAAACAGTGCTAGATACACTTGTTCACCATAAGCAAACAAAAAAAAAAACCTTTCAAATCTCATTGTCATTAAGTTCTGAAGGCATATTTGGATCAGTTGGCTGCAAGACTGCAGACAAACACTGTAGCACTTGAGATATTTTCTGGAATCTGTAGTCTGATGCTTCAATTTGCTAGGAAATATTCTTGTGTTGCTTTTTTTTTTAAGCTGCTTTATAGCACCTAGGGCCCTATTTACTAAGCCTTGTTATAGGCGCACTAGTGTTCATAGCATGCGCTAAAAATTAATGTATGCTAATGCTAGAGACACCCATAGGAATATATGGGTGTCTCCAGCATTTAGCGCATGTTAATTTTAGCACATGCTAAAAATGCCAGCGCACCTTAGTAAACAGGGCCCTTAATGTTTTCCTTACATTTGAAATTATCCAAAGAAGGATCATTTTCCAATGGCATTCAAACCGCTGTCCTTGCTGTTTTTGTACTTAAGGTCTACAAAACATCATGGCGAGGGTTTCTTGTACCCAAAACTCCACCTAATTTTCAACAGATTATGATCATCTAGCAACACCTGAATCTTATCATGCCACAAAATTACATATATAGTAACATAACATATTAAATGATGACAGATAAAAGACCTGTACGGTTCATCCAGTCTGCCCAACATGATAAACTCAACCTAGCATGTGCTTATGCAGGTCATTCCCACACACAAAGGCCATTTTCTGAATGGGTAAAATGGCCAAGTTTTCTATTTTATTTAAATTAATGACCACACGCTAATTTTCCCATTAGTGTGCAAGTCCCCACTGCCATATATTTTGTAGGCGGTAAGGGCTCAAACATTAGCGCCTACTCTCCACCTCCCCAACCCTAGCACTAAAAAAGAAAATCTATTTTTTAGCGCATAGGAAGTGAGTACAGATGCCAAAATTACTATGGGATGCCTAAGTGTGCCTTGCGTTGCAGTAAGCACGTGTTGCTGCTAACTACAGCTTAGTAAAAGGACCCCTAAATTCTTCCAGAGAGAGAGAGAGTCAAGTAATTCATAAAATTTCTGCTCTCATTTTTGTAACATCTTTATAAAGACTGCTCCCTGTGCATCGCTCCAGCTTGGCAGCAGATCCCTCAATTTTAAAACAAGTAGATTATGATCTGATAAAGAAGGTGATACAACCCCATCCCAACAGAACTGAATGCAGGTTCAAAAGTCATATCTAGTGTGGACATATGTGGGAAACATCATGAACGAGAGAAAGATCATATTCATTTGCATATTGAAATATCATCCTCTGTTTTTATCTGCATTTTTTTTTATTTGATGGAGAGAATATAACTTCAGAAACAGTCAAGAAAAACATTAAAAGTTAACGAATTAAAAAAGTATCACTATATATTTACATATATACACATTATATATTAAAAATATATATATATACATATTTTTTAAATTAAACATTTTTTTTACTTTTTTCCATATAGTTCTAGGGAAATTGTCTCATTTAGCTGCATAAATTGACTCCAACATCTAGAATAAATTACAACCGATTTTTGATGAAATTGCAAAGACCCAGGGCAATCTTCCCTCTAACTTTTTTCAGGTGTGTACGTGTGAACCCAACTGTGGGGCACAGTTTTTACAAGTGACATAGGGAGGTTATCCCTACCCATGAACACTTTTTACTATTATGCTACCTTTTACAATTTATCAGCCAACTCTCTTCCTCCTCCACTGTCTTTGCTTAGCTTCCATCTCTTTATCACCAGCTCTGCTCACTTCTCTCCTACCCCTCCATTCCATTTCCCTCTCAGTCTTCTATTCCTTTGTCTCCCACTTTCATTTACCTCCTTCCCCTATTTCTCTACCTATATAAAGCAGCTATTTCCATTCTAAGCCCTTGCCACCACTAATCCTCCATTTCGTTAACATCTGCTCTCCTGCTTTCTCCACACTTAGCTCCTGCCTCCTTTTCCTCTTTTCATGCATCCACTCCATCTCTTTCCCCAGCAACCTCTCCTCTGCCTTTTGCAAATTTGCTTTTTGATTCTTTCCCCAATTACCATCACCATCTGTCCCTATCCTTCTTCCCAGTATCTAACCTTTGCCTTCCCCCCCCCCCAAATCGGCTCATCCTACCTCCCTCCCTCCCTCCCTCCCCCATTTCCCCCACAACTTCTCCCTTGACTTTTAGTCTCATCTCCAATATGTGCCTCCTGACTTTCCCCTTTCCTCAGCATCTTCTTCCCTGCTTCATACCTTTAGATCATAAGAACATAAGCATTGCCATACTGGGACACACCGAAGGTCCATCAAGCTCAGAATCATTTTTCCCAACAGTGGCCAATCCAGATCATAAGTACCTGGCAAGATCCCAAACAGTACATTTTATGCTGCTTATCCTAGAAATAAGCAGTGGATTTTCCCGTCCATCTTAATAATGGTTTATGGACTACTTTTCGGAAGATATCCAAACCTTTTTTAAACCCTGCTAAATTAACTGCTTTTACCATATTCTCTGGCAACAAATTCCAGAGTTTAATTACACTTTCAGTGAAAAAATATTTTCTCCGATTTCTTTTCAATTTACTACTTTGTAGCTTCATTGCGTGCCCCCTAGTTCTAGTATTTTTGGAAAGAGTAAACAAGTGATTCACGTCTACTAGTTCCACTCCACTCATTATTTTATAGATCTCTATCATATCTGCCCTCAGCCATCTTTTCTCTCAGCTTTACAGCCCCAGCCGCTTCAGCCTTTCCTCATAGGGAAGTCGTTCCATCCCCTTTATCATTTTTGTTTCCCTTCTCTGTATCATTTCTAATTCCACTATATCTTTTATGAGATGAGGTGACCAGAAGTGCACACAGTATTCAAGTGCACCATTGAGTGATACAAAGGCATTATTACATTCTCATTTTTGTTTTCCACTCCTTTCCTAATAATACCTAACATTCTATTTGCTTGCTTTGCCGATGTTGCACACTGAGCAGAGGGTTTCAATGTATTCATCAATAATGACACCTAGATCCTTTTCCTAGTCAGTGACTCCTAACGTGGAATCTTGTATCACATAGCTATAGTTCGGGTTCCTCTTTCCCACATGCATCACTTTGCACTTGCTCAATTAAACGTCATCTGCCATTTGGATGCCCAGTCTCCCAGTCTTGTAAGGTCCTCTTGCAAGTTTTCACATTCCTCTTGCGATTTAACAACTTTGAATAACTTTGTGTTGTCAGCAAATATAATTATCTCACTAGTTATTCCCATATCTAGATCATTTATAAATATGGTAAAAATCAGTGGTCCCAGCAAAGACCCCTGCGGAACCCCAATATCAACCCTTCTCCATTGAGAATACTGACCATTTAACCCTACTCTGTTTTCTTTTAACCAGTGTTTAATCCACAATAGAACACTACCCCCTATCCCATGACTTTGCAATTTCCTCTGGAGTCTTTCATGAAATACTTTGTCAAATGCCTTTTGAAAATCCAGATACACAATATCGACCGGCTCACCTTTATCCGCATATTTGTTCACCTCTTCAAAGAAATGTAGTAGATTGGCGAGACAAGGTTTCCCTTCACTAAATCCATGTTGGCTTTGTCTCAGTAATCCATGTTTATGTATATGGTCTGTAATTTTGTTCTTTATAATAGTCTCCACCATTTTGCCTGGAACCGATGTCAGGCCTTCTGGCCTCTCTCTTTCTCCTCCCCTTTAGCATGTGCTCTGCTCCCCTATCAAGCAAGCATCTGCGCTCTCTCTTTCTCTCTTCTTCCCAAGCAGGTGGCCTGTTGTCTCTCTCTCTCTCTCTCTTCACCCTTGCCCAGCAAGCTCAGCAGTAAAAGCCAATGCTGTTGCTAACTGAGCACTTCTTACCATTTCAACTGGCACAGCAATTTTCTTGAAAACTTGTGAACCAGCACTTCCTGCCTATTTATCCTGTTCATTCTGAGATTAGCATGAAGAAGTGCCAGTCCATGGGTTTTTGCCATGCTCCTGTGGTGCTAGTACAAATAAGGACAGAGAAGCAGCGCTTGCTCCCACCCAGATGTATAAAAGTGGCAACGTGGCATGAGCAGCCACAGCAGCATGCATAACGTGTTTTTGTTTTTCGTGGACTTTCACTTCCTCTTACTCCTATGAACTTCCAGTTTACACAGAACAGAATTCCATTAGGCTACAGCACCAAGAAATGTATTTCAAAAAGAAGCTTAAATTGGTAGTTTTAAAGATGTGACTATGTTCAATTATGTACTATCGAATTGGCAAGTGGGAGTTAAAAAAAAAAAAAAAGAACAAAAAAAGAAAAACACATTAAGCAGTCCAATTCTGATGGCAGCATGCCAACATTTGTTGGCTGATTCAGGACCGGATGCTACACGCTGACTTAATACTGTAAGATAGGAACAGATGAAAGGGCCGTTTATGATTAGAAGGCAGGGGAGTTAATGAGATATGAATGTCTCTTGACGTATATGATTAGGTCTATCCTGTCTAAAAATGGAGTTCCGTTTTATTTGAATGATATATCGTTATATAAACCCCTTGATGTGTCAAAGGGGATGAAATCTGATATACCTCCTTTCTGTGGTAACAATCAAAGCAGTTTATATATTATATATTGGTATTTATCTTGTAACTGGAGCAACGGAGGGTTAAGTGGGATTTGAACCCAGTTCCCCTGGTTCTCAGGCCACTGCACTAATCATTAGGTTACTCCACCACTGGCTTAGTTGTACATCAAGTTTTAATAAACAAACATATAGGGGGAATTCTGTAAATAGCACCAAAGATAGGCACCAGGAAGATTTGACTAAATTAGTACTCTGCAAAAGGTGCTCTTAATGCTAGCTTGGACCAGATCACATACCTAACTTTGTGTGTGAGCACTTGCGCCTGCTAAAACCTGGCGTAAATGCTAGCACACAACTAATGTCAGTCTGGCACATAAATGACCCTATTTTATAACATAGCACCTATATTCCATGAATGCCCTGACCCACCCATGCCCACATCTCCTTTTGAGTTGTGCGCTATAAATTTAGGCGTGCATTTTTACAGAATAGTGCACAGGGTGGATCCGCACGTAAACCCTGAGTGTCTATTTACACAAATTATTGATTGTTAATGGCTCGTTTGTGCACAGTCTGGTATGTGTCCAAATTTGGGTGACCTATATGAGAAAATGAGGTATATAGTGCTTCAAATTTGAACACAGTGAGCACCAGCATCTGAAGGTAATTAGCAATTAGCAGACAGAAGCAGATGAACTCCATGCTTGGAAACATTCAAAGGAACAACAAGCTAGTACTACTGCGCATATCTGAGAAACTACTTCTGAAGAAACCTTTTGACATTTTTTGGCACATACACAGTATAAGCTAGGAATACACGTGATTCAACCAAGCACAATGTACTCTGAACACATACCTAACAGTTTTCAGTGCAGAATGTGCACCCTTAATAATAATTATATAAATACTAAAATGTAAACACCCGTTGCTAGGTTAAACATCTCTGTGCTCAGCACAACAGAACACTTCAGGTAGGAAAGGCTTGCAAAGGTTTGTGATCAAAGTTAAAAAACAATTGCAGAACCTGTAATGTAAACAATAGTATAAAGACAGTGAAAAACTAGGAATTCATTAACCATTCCACTTGGGTACTTTGGCATTCCTTTTTATCACTACCAAGTCCAGAAGCAGACAACCCCATTGGTCCACTATCAGCTGAACCCCTGAAGGATAGCTCCTATTCTCTTGGGTCTAAGGAATGCTTCCTGAGAAAGTCTAGCTCCACATTCGAAGACCCTGCAATGTCAGCTGCGAATAAGCAAAGATTTTTCTCCACTTAACTCATCAGGGAGGCCACCTCCATCACTATCGGATGATTGCGGGTTGCATCTTGCTTGTTGATAAGCCACCACCATTAAATTGTCAGAGAAAACTCGGACTGGGGCCCCTGCCAGAAAGGGAGCAAAGTTTCACAAGGTATTCCACACTGCCCTGAGCTCCAAGGCAACCTGAGCTTATCGACCACCGAGACTCCTGTTCCATCCAGGTGCCCTGTGCCAGATGGACCTTGTAATGAACTCCCCAATCTGACTTGTGGGCATCCGTTGTCACCATCTCCCATTGTGTTACTAGAAAGGGAGCCCTGATGGTCAAATTTATGAATGACAACCACCACTGCATAACCCATCTGGCAACCAGCATCCAGAGAAGACAAGGTCATGCTTCTATGACACCAGAGGTCCAGTAGCTGAGGAGAGATTCCTGTAATGGCCACATATGAGCCCTTGTTCATACCACAACTTCCATCACCACCATCATTGACCCCAGAGCCTGGGGCAGACAGACAAATCTGTCGAACCAGCTTTCACCCCCTTGCATTTTGTAAGGAAGATCCTCTCACATGTGGTGTAAAAGAGAACACCCAGATACTCCAGAATCTGCAATGGAGTTAGTCTGCTCTTCTCAAGTAGAGAGGTGTGGTAGCCATGTTAGTCCACTCTTAAAGGTTATCAATAGAAATCAAACAAAATAAAACATGGAAAAGAAAATAAGATGATACCTTTTTTATTAGAAATACTTAATACATTTCTTGATTAGCTTCCGAAGGTTGCCTTCTCCTCAGATCGGAAATAAGCAAATGAGGTAGCAGATAGTATATATGAGAGAAACATCAAAGCATTACTTTGACTGTCTGACAGAGTGGGAGGGTGGGGGGTATGCATGGGGACATCAAGCATTTCATTGATATTCTAACAGAATGGGTGTTGGTAGGTGAGAGGAGGGTAATAAACTGAGAAATCAGCTTTATGTTTTATAAAATGAGTTAGAAAACCCAGATCCTTATTAAGTCCTGTTTGTTGGGTGTCAAAATATTCAATCATTCTTATTTCAAAGGTCTTACGTTCCTGTATTGTTTTAAAATTACCTTTCAGTATTCTTACTGTGAAATCACTGGTGCAGTGTTCTGGTCTTGTGAAGTGTTGGCCCACAGGGGTGGGGGCCTGACTGGCACCGGCTATTTTCATGTGATGTTTGTGTAGCTTGAATCTTGTCTTAAGCATCTGGCCTGTTTCTCCAATATAGCATCCTTCGCTACATTTCTTACACTGAATGATATATACCACATTGGAAGATGACCATGTAAAATAGTCCTTTATGTTGAATATTTTTCCTTTGTGAATGACTGTGGGGTCTTGTGAAATGTTTTGGCATAGTTTGCAGCTGGCTGTGTTGGAAGTTTACTTTTGATCAGCTTGTGTTTTAAATTTGGCTGTTGGAAGGCCAGCACTGGTGGGGATGGGAATATCTCTTTCAGTAATTCATCTTCCTGAAGTAGTGGCTGTAGGTCCAGTGGCGTAGCCAAGGGTGGGCCCAGGCCCACCCACTTTGGGCTCAGGCCCACCCAGTACCAGCATAGCTATAATGTGGCTGGCAGGGATCCCCAAGCCCCACATGTGGCTGGCAGGGATCCCCAAGCCCCACAAGCCTAAAACTCCCAACAACTGTCCCTCCTACATACCTTGTAAATAGCAGATCTTCGCCTGCAGTGCGCAGTGACTGATGCATATTGCTCATACCGGCCCCATAGCCCATAGCAAGAAGTTGCATCAGAGGGAAGGGTATGGAGCCAACATCAGCAGTGTGTATTACTTGCTGCCTGCTGATGATGAAAATCTGCTATTTAAAAGGTATGCGGGAGAGGGAGGATATTTGAGAGACCATGGGGCTCATTTTCAAAGCACTTAGACTTACAAAGTTTCATAGGTTATTATGGAACTTTGTAAGTCTAAGTGCTCTGAAAATATACCTCCATATGGCATGCAGGTGAAAGAAGGAGAGACCACATCATCTGTGGGATGAGGCGGGGTTCTTCTGCCCACCCATCTTGGGCCCAGACCCACCCAAAATTGGGTGTCTGGCTACACCCCTGTGTAGGTCTCTTATGATTTTCCTCAGTTTCTCCAGCTCTGGGTTGTATGTCACTACAAGGGGAATTCTGTCGTTGGCTTTTTTTTTCTTTGTACTGTAGCTCTTCTCAAAATCGATCATCCAACTTAACTGCAGAAGACTGACAACTTTGTCCATTGTTGCCATGCTGTTCAAATAGGATGACGCACGAATGAGCAAGTCATGAAGATATGGGTGAACTCCAATTCCCTGGCACTGAAGGAAGGACGCTACCACCACCATAACCTTGGCAAATGTTCTTTGAGCCATTTCAAGACTGAAGGGCAAAGGCCTTGAACTGGAAGTGATGGCCTAGCATCACAAAATGTAGAAATTACTAATAATAATAATCATTTCTATAGTGCTACTAGATGTACAAAGCACACTACACATTACATTCAGGTACTTCCTCTGTCCCTAGAGGGCTCACAGTCTAAGTTTTTGTAACTCTGATGTGGCGGTCATATAGGTATATGCAAGTATGCCTCCTTGAAATCGAGGGTGATCAGAAATTCTTCCTCTTGAACCAAGGCTATGACTGCTCTTAGTGTCTCCATGGCACTCAGAGGCAGCGGTTTAGACCTTCAAGATCTATGACTGGATGAAAGGTGCTTCCTACTGGACGAAAGATGTCTACTCCTTCACTCCTTTGTAAATGAAAACTTTGCACTGGCCTGATTGAGCTTGAAGGAAAAGGAGAAGTGATGAGCTATGAGGCCGAAAAAGGTTTTATTCCTAAAACAAGTAGATCACTAACATCCACCACCAAACATAGCTTCAACCTAACACTCCACATCATCTTTTCTTTATAAATGACCTGGTAGTTCTGTGAGCATTAGGACATGTTAGCACCCTATTTACAGAATTATCCTTTACATTTATGTGCCCATTGCAAGGATAAAGTTTTAGAATAGTAGCACTTACACGCATATGAGTGCACAAAACCAGCTTAAGCTCAAGCAGGACGCCTAAGTGCTTTTTCCAAATTCCTGTTTAACTTCTATAGTGCATTTTTTCCAAGTGGGTTTTTACATAGGGGCAGAGCATGGGTGTGATAGAGGTGGGGCTCCCACTTTACAGAACACGTGAAGGGGCATTTTCAATATGATGTCTAAATTCGACTTTGGACGTCTTGCTCAAAACGTCAAGAATCCGAATATGAAATATAGCGATTTTCGAAACAGCAAAAACTCCTATTTTTTTAATGGCCACTTGCTAGATGTTTTTGTGTTCTGTGCATTTATCTTTTTAGTCCATCTGCTAAGAACTATGGATTGAGCAGAATATACATTTTTAAATAAATAATTTAACAAAAAAATCCCAGGTGAATAACGCATAAAATCAAGCCATTGGGTTGTAGGAAGAGCCATCTTTCATAGTAGACTCGCTACACAGGCGTCCCACCAAAGCAGTGGAACCCCCTAGGGGGCACTGCAGTGGACTTCACCTAAAAGCTCCCAGATACACATCTCACCATTGCTCCCTTATATTGTATAGTGAGCCCTTCAAAACCCACCAAAAGCCTGCTGTACCCAACTGTGCATCACTACAACCACCCTTATGGTTGCAGATGTTACCTATATGTGGGTACAGTAGGTTTTGGAGGGCTCACACTTTCCACCACAAGTGTACAGTTAAGAGTGGATTATTGGCCTGGGTTCCCTTCTCCAAAGTACAGTGCACCATCCACTAGGCTACTCCAGGGACCTGCTTGTTTCTTTAATAGAATTGTATATAGCCACCTGAGGCTGTCATAAGTATGTACTGTTTCTTTCACATCTATGGGAGGGGGGAGGGATCAGTGACCACTGGTGGAGTAGGGGTGGTCATTCCTTTATTCCTCCAGTGATCATCTGGTCATTAGGACACTTTTTTGTGGCTTAGTCTAGCTCAAAATGTCTTAGGTTTAGTTCTGGATATTTTCGTTTCATTCAATTATGGCTGAAAAATATCCCAGGTGTAGAAACACCCAAATCCCACCATTAACATACACCCCCTTGAGATTTGAATGCTCTGCAGATGAACAGCATAGAAAAACATCTGGAAAATGGGTTTTCAAAAATACCAATTTGAACATTTTGGTGAGACAAAGAGGCATATTTTCAAAGCACTTTGGGAGGCTAAGTTCCATAGGTTTCTATGGAACTTTGGGAGGCTAAGTGCTTTGAAAATGAGCCTCAAATTGTCCATATGCCGGTTTATGCCACTTTTTAAACATTTTTATCTTTCAAAAATGAGCCCCTAAGTTATGTGTGTCCTTGTCACATTTATACACTTGCACTTTGCTCAGGTCTAGGGATGGTATAAATGCAAGTGCCTAAATGTGAGGCACACCAAATACAGAGTTATGCTAGTGTTCTATACTGGAACCTCAGCATCTAGATTCTGGGCACCTAGGTTCCAGCCTCTCGATCCACCAGATGCTCACTGAACCGCTTAATCTTTATGCAACATACCATAATGTCTCTAACAATCACAAGAAGACTTAGACACAGAGGACCGACTAAACCGAAACTCCAAATTACATCAGAAGCCACTCAAGCAACTCAACCATACCGGCGAACAATCCCCTACAACAGTCCCAGTGCCAGAATTTTATGTAAATGCTCAGTCACTCGGTAACAGGACTACCATGATTAGAGCATGGATCAAACGCCCTAAACTGGGTCCAATATTGTTCACTGAAACCTGGCTGTGCTCAGAAAATGACTCTGTCCTGAAGTATGTTTGTCCGCTAGGTTTCAAATTCCTGTCCATAGCTAGAAAACTAAGGAGGAGTGGAGACCTAGACGTCATATACAATAAGCTGTTTAATGTTACCCTACTAGAAACCTTCAACTCCCCAGCCTTAGAAATATTAGCGTCCAAAACTGAAGACTCCACACTGATAAATCCACCGATTATGTATTCTATTCTACTACCCCAATGGGGAAATGGGCTCACGCAAACAGCAATTCCTTTGCATTCCTAGCCAAACTCGTAAACACTGCAACCTGCACATTGCTACTGGGTGATATAAATCTGTATCTCAATCAAACAACCCAGAGGTGACAGACTTTCATAGCTACCTAGATTACCTTAAATCTCTACTGCTACCAGGACAGGTGACCCATGAAAAGGGAAACCAACTAGACCTAATTGCATTCACAAATAACACAACATCAAGCAACAAGATTGAGATGGAGGAATGGTCTCCCTGATATGGTCTGACTGGTCATAGCATAAGCTTGGCCCCCCAACATCACTAAAGACCCACAGCTAGAACCCCTAAAATACAATACCACACCAGAGGGAAAATTGATGGACCCAGATTCTGGGAAATGGTAGACAACCACTATTCAACAATAAACAATGAAAACACAAATCTAGATGACTGGAACTAGGAATGCAAGGAAATCTTGGACACCATAGCTTCCATAAACTTAAAGGAAAAGTCACATCTCAGTTCAGACCTCCTAACACTAAAGAGATCATACAGACACTGGAGAGGACCTGAAATAAAGACAAAACAGAAAAGAATGCAACTGAGATAAGCAATTTCAATACTTAAAACTAAAATAACTGAAGCTAAAAAAAACCCAAACCTTACTACTCCAAGCTGAAAGGCCACATCACTAACACCAAATGTCTCTTCACAACTGTCAACTCCCTATTAAACCTAGACGAGTTTATGATCCATTCTGGGAAGCTGCCCCCATCAGCCGAAGAACAGACTAAACTTTAAAGAGAAAGCTTCCAAATCAGGGCACAGTTCACCAATCCTCACAACTGAAAATAGATAACTATTAGTCACACGGACTCTGCAACACCCACAGATATGATTTGGGATAGATTCCATGCCATTAAACAAGATGACCTAGACCGACTCATAAAAAATTTTACAAAATCCCACTTTCAAACTAGATACCTGCCCAACCAGTCTTATGAGATTCATAACCTCCAATTCAAATCCATGATCTACACTGGGCTAACAAACAAACTATCAAGTGGTCTCTTCCCACCTTCACTAGGGAGCCAATGTAGCTCCATAGCCTCCATACCAATCCTGACAAAACTAATGGAAGGCCTAGTCACCATTCAGCTGAATGAACACCTAGAGAAGTTTAATGTTCTACACTACTCTCAATCAGGATTCCAGGTGAACTACAGCACTGAAACCGTTCTATGCGCCCAATCAATAACAAACACACTACTGCCAGAAGGAAAGAAGGCACTGATCATGCAATTTGACCTATTGAGTTCCTTCGATGTAGTCAACCATGAGCTTCTAATAACATTACTAAGCAAACATTGGGCTTATAGGTCAAATTCTAAACGGGTCCCATGGCTTCCTTACCCACCGATCCTATCTGGTGAAAATGAACAGATCACACTCAGAGATGGAGTGCAAACACTGGTTTTCTGCAGGGCTCATCACTTTCACCCATCCTATTTGATGTCCTCATGGCCTCACTAGGAAAGCTGCTGGTTCTGAGGTTTCATTTATGCAGACGATAGTACAGTCTTAATCCCAAGTCCTGACAATGGCCACTCATGTATCACCCAGACCACCGATTGGATGACCAATCATCACTTAAAGATGAACTGCAAAAAAAACCCTAATTTCTCATAGCAGGACACCACACCACACCACTACCAGTCAGAATTACACCTTCACAGTAAATGGCCTATCCTACATTTCAGAACCTTCTGGGCATCACAATAGATCAGAACCTATTCTGGCAAGAATAGATAAATAGAACGGTAAAGAAATGGTTCTTCTTCATGCACAAGACTACTTCAGACTCAAGGTCAGGCCCTGATACCAAACTGAACTACTGCAACATCATATACCTAGAAGGCCCAAAGACCCTCATGTACAAACTACAAACAATACAAACACTTCCATCAGGCCTCATCAGTGGCTTAAAAAGTACGACAGAGTGTCACATCTCTACACACAGTTCCATTGGCTACCCGTAGAGGCCAGAATTGTTTTTAAACTTTGCTGCCGTATCTTCAAAATCATCAAGGGTTTTTCTCCACCGTATATGTTCCATCTTATCACTGCATTAAACTTGGGACACAATACCAGAAATGCCCACAAACTGTTATTTCCATCTTACAATGCCTTTCGCTTCAAAGACTCTTCTCATGGCTTTTCCCCGTACCAGGCCGCAAGATTTGGAACACCCTGCCTGTGCCAATACCAAGTGTCACCAGCTATACTCAGTTCCGTAAAGCTGTGAAAGCTACATTATTCAGAAAAACTGTGCTATCACAAAAATCTCCTTCTCAGGCTCCACTACTCAAATCACTTTGCTCTGCTACACAATACACTATTTTCAAGAATCAGCCTACCAGAACTCCTCTGCTGCTACCTACTCACTGCCACCCCAAATCACATTGCTATAACGAACAATACATATCTCTGCTATATCTCATTAGTACTATTGTTAATCACAGCTACCTTGTGTAACCCATCTTAGTTCTGTTACTGTTTTTTCCCTCTGTAACTTCCATTTCAAACTCCCCAAGGTGTACTATTATTCTATGTAATCCATTCCAGTTGTAACTGTTTTCTGGTTCTTCTTTCCTCTGTAAACCACTTTCGAACCTTTCAAGTGTGTGTGGGAATATAAGCCCCAGTTAAAGTAAAGCAAAACAAAGGATAGGCTCCTATCATGTGACCTCAGGGTGCCCAAATGGAGACTCCCACTTATAGAACTGTCTTCTTAATGAGTTTGTTAGTTCTCAGAAAAAAACATCTGAAGTCAACAGTGCAAATGCTCAAATAAGAAAAACTGAGCAGAGCAAGGTGGCACAAAAACACTCTGAATTTTTATGACCTCTCCTAACCACAAGAGAAGCAGGTAACAAAATTACATTTAGCCAACAAAATTCATATATTGGCAAGACAATATTTGAAAATGGTGTTCTACCCTGAAGCATCTTACCATTTGGCTACACATGAATAGCAAAGTGCTATGCTCATTGCCAGGTACAATTTTCCTTCTTCCTGATTACACAACGGCAGTAGCAATAAACATTGCAAACTTAATTCGCTGGCTCACAAAGAGGGACACAATCGAACGGGCGCGCCCCAAGTTTTCCTGAGGATGTCCTCACAGGACATCCTGGCGAGGGGCGGGGAAACCCGTATTACGAAACAAGATGGGCGGCCATCTTTCATTTCGATAATATGAGCGGGGACGCCCAACTCTCATCATTTAGGTCATCCCCTGGTTTTCGGTGATAATGGAAACCAAGGACACCCCACCCTCAGAAATGACTAAATCCAGCCATTTGTATGGGAGGAGCCAGCATTCGTAGTGCACTGGTCCCTCAACATGCCAGGACACCAACCGGGCACCCCTAGGGGGCACTGCAGTGGACTTCATAATTGCTCCCGGTACAAGCTCCTCTACCTTGGGTGCTGAGCCAACCCAAAACCCACTCCCCATAAATGTACAACACAACCATAGCCCTAAGGGGGGACAGGGGGGCACCTACATGTGAGTACAGTGGGTTTGTGGTGGGTTTTGAAGGGCTCACATTTACCACCACAAGTGTAACAGGTAGGGGAGGGGGGATAGGCCTAGGTCTGCCTGCCTGAAGTGCACTGCACTCACTAAAACTGCTCCAGGGACCTGCATACTGCTGTCAGAGAGCTGGGTATGACATTTGAGGCTGGCAAAAAAAATATTTTTAAAGTTTTTTTTTAGGTGGGAGGGGGTTAGTGACCACTAGAGGAGTAAGGGGAGACATCCCGATTATTCCTCCGGTGGTCATTTGGTCAGTTCAGGCAGCTTTTTGAGGCTTGGCCACAAGAAAAAATGGACCAAATAAAGTCGGCCAAGTGCTCGTCAGGGACGCCCTTATTTTTTTCCATTATTGGCTGAGGACGCCCATGTGTTAAGCACGCCCCAGTCCTGCCTTTGCTATGCTTCCGACACACTCCCGGGAACTTTGGTCGTCCCCGTGACGGAAAGCAGTTGAGGGCGCCCAAAATCGGCTTTCGATTATGCCGATTTGGGTGACCCTGGGAGAAGGACGCCCATCTCCCAATTTGTGTCGAAAGATGGGCGCCCTTCTCTTTCAAAAAGCTCTCAAAAATACTACATTTCTCTAACTTGTAGGCATTACTAGTGACTTCCAAAGAGGCTTACAAGCACACTAAAGACGAGCATAAATATGGACTGTATTCATATGGCATACAGGTTTCATTCCCAAAATACAGTGCAAACTGTATATTATAAATAAAACCCTAGACCAGGGGCTCATGGTAGAAAGGATACACCGGTTAAGTAGTAACAGTGGCAAAAGAAAGTGGGCCAAATTTAAGGATCAGACTTGAAAAAAAAAAAGGCAGAGAAGCTTCAAAAGTCAAGATTGCTTGTGCAATTTTGAAGCAATAAATCTCTTAGCTGAGGTTTTAGTATCTTGCAACTTCAAGAGACGACCAGCTGTCACAGGAAAAAAAATTACACAAGCGTAGCCCTAAGCAAAAAAGCACTCTGGGTCCTTTGAATGATCCATCGGTTTACCTTTGGTGGCACTTTATGAAAATGATATAAAGTGATGAAATACTATTATGCAACAACAGTATTATATTAAAAGATTTTCCCAGAACAAAAATCTTGGAGGCACTGAATATTCTAATTATATGAAGATAATTTAGAAAGTACTTTGAGCACAAAAGGCTGAATTTAGAATGTTTGAATTATTTCTGAGAATGCTGTCCTGTTGGCACTGTGGCTGGAAACCTCGTTGCCCACTTTTAAAGCCCAGCTTAAGACTTACCTTTTCACCCTGGCTTTTGGCCCTCGCACTCATTGCCTGCTGATTCTGGGAATGTTGTCTTCATGGCTGGTTTTCTGTTTACTATACGTTTTCCCTCTTCTTTCCTGTTTTGTAGTTCATTTCTACCTACTTGAATTTAATTGATTTGTCAACCACTTTGTAACGTCCATTCCTAGGTGGTATATCAATAAACTTGAATCTTGATCTATATATATATAGCACTACCCATATTAATATTCCACTACAATCACACAAGTAGTTGCCCTTCTTAGCCAGAAAACCCTAGGTAGCTGAGCCTCTATCTCCCAATTCCTATAAATGCTACAAGGGCAATTAAACCGGGCACCAACATATATGCACCACTTCAGCAAGTAAGTGTACAGAATACTGTCACTTTCATGGGCAAGTGTACACTTAAGTGTATAATAGTTAGTGAAATGGGCTGAGAACCTTGGGGACTGGGTTCAATTCCCACTACAGCTCCTTGTGACACTGGGCAAGTCACTTAACCCTCCATTGCCCCAGGTACAAAATTCAGATTGTGAGCCAACCAGGCTGCATACAGTACATGTAAAGCATTTTGGCTACACCTACAGAAAGGAGGTAAATCAAATCCATGACCCTGGCCCCAACTATATAACACAACCTTGGTGTGTGCACTGATATATGTATTTCTAGGATATATCAGTAAAGGACCGGGGATGGTGTCTTCTCCAGATAAGTTCATTCATTACTTATCTTTATTTGATTCCACATAGTCTTTGAAGCCTTTGAAGTTCCATTTGCAGATTTTGATTATTATACATTGCACATCAATTTTCATGGTGGTGATGGACATTAGAATTATTATTATTATTATTACTACTACCATCATGGTGTCTGCACATTGATAAATATTCGGGATATCATATGATATAAAATGAGCATTTTAATGACTGCTTTCATTGTGGGCATACTTTATTACTACAGCTCAGTGGACCTCTAATTATTTAGTGGCTCCTTTCCTGATATATCCCATAAATACAAAGTTCTGTGTATAGGGGTCCTTTAATTAGGCTGCACCAAGCGCTTACCATAGATTAAAAGGCCTTACCGCGAGACACGCTGAAGCATCCTGCAGTAAAATCGCAATGTGCACGTGCATACCATTCACTAAAAAATATTTCTGAATTTCTCAGAGGGGACGTGTCTTGGGACGGAGAGTGGGAGTGACAGTGTGAATCAGTTAACACAGCCACATTGCCACGTGCTAACTGATTAGCATGGGATTAGCATGTAAGACCTTACTGCCTACAAAATGAGTGTCAGTAAGGGATCACACGCTAATTATTTGTTAATGGCCACATGCTATTAGGCAACATCTGTGCATGTCACAAAACAGAAGAAACTACCTTCACGGATAAAGTATACCACGTAGAAAACAGTAGAGGAAAAAAAACCCTCTTGCAGATGGTGTCCAAAGAGCTTTTATTCCAAAAATCTTCAGGAACATTAAAAGGGACTCTGGGTGTTCCTTTAAGAATTTCTTTTCAAATCTTGCCACATATAAATTAGCGATAACTATGTTATCATTTGTGAGGAATCTCATACATATGATTCAATAGACGGTACAAAGGGTACAAAGGGTACAAAGAAATAATCTACATATTTAGAAAGTGGCTGGCGCTCTTTGATAGAGATTTAAATGAAATTGTCATGGTAACGTTAGATATAGACGCTATATATACGAATATCTTGCAATTGGAATATTCTTATCCAGAGACGAGACGCATTCCAAATCATTTTATATTTACTTTGGCCACCACAGCGCTCACAAAAAACTATTTTGGATTTGGTGGATAGTTTTCCAATAGGTCTGAGGCACAGCGATGGGCTTGGCCATGGCCCCCAATATCGCTAATTCATATGTGGCAGAATTTGAAAAGAAATTCTTGAAGGAGCACTCTTTTAATGTTCCAGAAGATTTTTGGAATTATAGCTCTTTGGACACCATCTGTGAGAGGGTTTTTTTCCTCTACTGTTTTCTACGTGGTAACATTAGTGGATGAATAAGATATGAGGAACTGGTTTAAGTTAAAGGGTATGTGGCATAGGGTAAAGGGTCATGGATTTGATATAATGCCTTTCTATGGTATAACTAAAATGGTTCTTTAATAATCAATAAGCACATATCACAACAAGGAAGAAAGAGTACTAGTACTATACAACACAACAATCTCTCTAGATTAGTGGTAACTGGTACTTTCATATGACTATGGCTGAACGTGTCTGATACTATTGGTCTCCCACGCCTTGAGACAGCTATTTACAGCGAAACTCTGGCCAAAGTCAGTGTGACGGACCGACCACTTACACGTTGTTTACCACTTGAAGTTTAAGTTAAGTAGTTTTTCACTGTTCTTTGTGGATCCATCCCAAGTCAGTTCTGTGAAGCTAGCATTTTATACCCAAGAAACAAGGGGATTTTTTTGGTGCCAGTTGATTTTCCTCAACCCTCGTTTTTGAAAATGATTATTTGGGTTGGTGGTTGGGCTTCTTTCAGAGGTTTTTCCCCTTGTCCTTATTTAAAATGTTATGCACTTCGCAGAACCATAGTCATAAGAAAGTACCAATTGCCACTATTCTAGAGAGATTGTTGTGTTATATAACAAAATGGTTTATGTTTATAAGCAGGCACCTTTCTCTGAGGTCCTTTTACCAAACCACAGTAGAAAATGGCCTTAGTGTGCCCTTACATGGGGTTTTCCCACATGCTAAAGCCATTTTTACTGCAGCAGTAAAAAGACTAATTTTTCAATTAATGGCCATGTGCTGTCGCTATTAGCGAGGCCATTAAAAAAAAGAATACGACACCTATTTTGCAGAGTTCGTGGGATAATCCTGCGCTAATTAGTTAGCATGGGGTAATAGGGACACACTGATTAGTGCAGAAATGGCCACTCTCTGACCCAGACATGTGAGTAGCGCGCACAAATTGTGAACTTACTGCAGGATGCATTCAGGCCTTTTTAAGCCGCAGCTTAGTAAAATGGCCTCTCTACCCAGTGTGCCCACAATCTACATTTTTGTGCCTGGGGCAACAGAGGATTAAATTACATGGCCAGAGTCACAAGAAGCTACAGTGTGAATACAGCCAGTTCCCCAGGTTTTCAGCCCACTGCACTAGCCATTAGGCAACTCCTCCACTCAGCTACTTCAAATGCACCAAGTTGCCACATGTATTAAAGGCTTAGGAAGAGAGCTAGGCTTTCACCTGTTTCCTAAAGTACAGGTGGTCTCGAATCCGATGAAGCCCCCATGGGAGTGAGTTCTAGAGTGTGGGGCTACTCCTGAGAAGGCTCACTAGCAAGTTCTCATCATGCTAATTCATTTTATGAAGGCCTCAAAGGTGTGTAGAGGGCTAACTTACTCTTGAGGTACTCTGGCCCATTTTGTCTCTTGAAAACCAAAGTGTTTTACATTTGGACCTGTAGGGTACTGGCAGCCAATGCAATTTTTTGCAGAAAAAGTGTGATATGTTCATGCTGTTTGCAACCCTCTACCAGTTGTACTGCAACTTTCTGAATTAGTTGGAGCTTTTGCAAAACTTTCTGAATTAGTTGGAGCTTTTGCAAACTCATTGTGTCTTTCCAAATACGCAGAGTATTCCAGTACTCTAGCCATGATTTTATCATGGCAAGGACCACTGTGATCAGACTCATCTTCTCAATTATATGGAGAAAGATTGTATAGGTGACAGAATTCAAGTAATGAGTTTAACAGTATCTCAATATTCTTAGCCTGTGATTTTAAGGGGCATGCATACTTCCCCAGTTGTTATTTAGAAGTCAGGTACCTGTCAACTTGTGTTAGAAACTGACAGAATGTCTTCCTTAGGTTCAGGCAGTTTATTGTTTTTTGCCCACTTTTGAGCTACTTTTCAACAGGCAGTCAATTTATTTAAAGCCATGGGTAGATCTGGTTCAATGGGTATGATTAGTTGTACATAACAAAAGAGAGGGAACGAAGTACAAACTAAAGTCCAAACAAAAAAAACAGCACCACGGGCCTTTAAAAATGGAACACAGTTCTTTAATGAATGAGCCTTGACAAAAAGACCCGACACGGGCCGTGTTTCGGTGACTAGCACCTGCGTCAGGGGTCACAGTGATGACGTGGAAAACTTGGGGAATAACTCGAATATATTCCTCTACAATATATTATTCCTTACCCCACGTCTCATATAGTAAAAGCTACAAAGCACCAAGGCACTTTCACTTTCTGTGATTTTAAGGGGCATGCATACTTCCCCAATTGTTATTTAGAAGTCAGGTACCTGTCAACTTGTGTTAGAAACTGACAGAATGTCTTCCTTAGGTTCAGGCAGTTTATTGTTTTTTGCCCACTTTTGAGCTACTTTTCAACAGGCTTTCAATTTATTTAAAGCCATGGGTAGATCTGGTTCAATGGGTATAATTAGTTGTACATCATCAGCATAGATATAGAATTTTGTGTCCCTCAATTGAAGCAGTTTAGCTAAGGCTTCAGGTAGATATGATAGTAGGTGTACACTCCAAAAACTGGCCCCACTTTCTGGTTCCTGCTTTCCTTTGTCTTGTCTTAGCTCTTCTTCCAGGGTCTCTTATTCATTAGCCAATTTTTTCTCTTCCATCTGTCTTCTACACTATCTCACCTACATCCATTTCTGGCATTGACCTTATCCTTTCAGTTTTCTTCCACTTATTTTTCTGCTTCTCTATCCACTTTGATTTCACCCATTCTCCTTATCATTCAGTCCTCAAATCTCACTCTTTACCTACTGATTTTTTAACCCTCATCCTTCCTAATCCCCATCTCTCCCCTCCAGCATCCTCTCCTCCCTCAACCAGCATATCCCTTCTCTCTCCCCCTATCCCCCCAAACTCCAGTATCTCCTTTCCCTCTCCTTATTCCTCCCCTCCTATGTTATCTTCCCTTATTCTCCTTATTACCCCCTCCCCTTTGGTATCTTGTCTCCTCCCCTATCTCTCTACGCCCCATCCCCATGTCCTACATCTCCCCTTCATCTGCCTTTGCACCCCCCAAGTCTGGCAACTGTGCTCCATCTTTCTATCTTCTCTCCATGCACAACATATGCCTTCTGTCTCCTTATGCCCCTTCACCCATGCCCAGAATGTCCCCTTTTCCTACATCCCCCCTTCTTCTATCCAGCTTTTTCCATCCACCTCCCTATCCCCCTCAAAATCCTGTATTTGCCTTCTCTTTCCTCTCCCTACCACTTGAGCCTGCATCATCCCTCCAGCTTATCCCTGTGCAGGTACAGCATTTTCCATCTAAACCCCTCTCCCTGTCGCAGCATCGGAAGAAGTGGGACTGACAGGGACTTTGGGGTGTGCATGGGCTCTTAGGTGTCATGCTTACTGTTTCTGTTATTACCACCACAGGTCAGGTGAGATGGGGCAGAAGCAGAAGGGATGGAAAGGAAAAGAATAATATGGGGTGGGGGGGGGGGGCAGCATGATCAGGCCGTAGGGGAGATGCTAACGTCTGCTGCTTGGGAAGGAGACCCTAGATGCTAGCTGAATGTGAACTGAGGTTGCCAGTGTAGGAGCATTTTGGTGCATTTGCTGTCACCCCCAAAAATCTTTTACCTGAAGCAACTGTCTCAGCCACCCCTGACTTTAATAAACCAGATAATTCAATAATTTTTTAAAAAATAGATGAAAATTCATATAAATTAACAAACACAACATCCATAGTATTTAAGAGATAGTTAACTGACATAACTACCGAAAGAGCGTAAAGATCCCCTGACTATATTTTTTGTGAGAACAGGATTTCAATTTTCGCGTTCTGGCAAAATTCCCGAGAAAGCAGTACAATGTGTTTTTCTTTATAAAACTATTAACCATATTATCCATCCCATTCAATATGGGGGAACTGATCACTATTGTAACAAAAGAGAGAAATAACACCAAACTGATGATGCAGAGAGATGCTACTGTAAAAGCCCAAAACTGGGTTTGTAATGTTTTCTTTGCATAATGAAACATAATGTAATGATGCAATGCAATGCAAAAAAAAATCATTAATAATTTTATCCTTATAGCAGTTTCTGGTAAAGGAAATGATATTAGTTTTCTTTCCAAGAAGCTCATGAACAGCTGCCAGTTTCAGTCTACTATGGCCAAATAACACACAGCAAATGGCTGAGACCCCATAGCTGAAAGTTAGAAATGAAGCTAAATAAACAAATATTTAAGTTTAATTGCATATTTTGGAATTTAAAGGTCAGTCACATCATTAGATGAATAATATACCAAATGAAGAATGGAAGTCAATACACAATAGCAGGACAACTGCAACCCTGATTCTCTCCCACAACAAATGTGTCCCCTGGGCTGCAAAAATTGACAGTGATCACTTGAATTGATTGTAACAGTTGTGATGATGCATTTGTAACCAAAATACAAGCCTTCATGGAGACAAAATCTCACCATACCCCTGAGTGGACAGGGCTGGGCTGCTCTGGAAGCAATGTTCACAGACCACTGGGAAAGGAATCTCAGCCATCATTCAATGGTGACGCGATGTGGCCGGGCTCAGGAACCGCATTAGCTGGGTTCTAGATGGAACTACAATTTGTGACCACTGGCCTGGACTATGACTTTGATGGCTGGGTTGAGCTTGGGAGAAGAATACTGTATAAATGTGGAGTTTTGAGGGATTCAGTTGGTCCCTAAAATGGATGGATCTGAAACAAACTCTCATTGGATGTTTCATGTATTGACTTTCAGCCTTAGTTGTTTTTCTACTGAAACATGCATGCATTTAGAGAGGCAGAAAAATGGACTGGTCATTGACAAGAAGCACTAAAATCCCTCATCAACCAGACAACACAAAACAGGGGGAAGAAAATGATCACTGTACCCAGGGATTTACTATATTTAAAGAGGTTCTGCCTTTCCTTGCATCCTTCAAACTTACAGAAAAATGCAACACGTGCAACAGATACAAAAGAAAAGTCTATGACAAAATGAAAGGAATATACAGTAAGATTAATTGATAGAGGTAAATTAAGTTAAATATGTAATACTAGTAAAAAAAAAAAAGGCCCGTTTCTGTTACAAATGAAATGGGCGCTAACAAGGTTCCCCCCCCCCCCCTTTGCCCATCACCCAACCCCCCTACCCCGGCACATCACCAAGCCCCTCCCACCGCGCCTTCATGGACCCCTTCGCCACCCGCAACCGCAAATCCTAACTGTGGCCGGCCCCTGCTGCTTCTCCTTTTGAGCAGCAAGAGCCGGTAGATAGAGAAAAAAAAAAAAAACTCTTGTCGCAAAACGCACCTCCGTAGAGAACCATCTCAGATTGGCAGACGTCTCTGCAGGCGCTCCTCCTCTCCCCTCTGACGTCTGTGCGTTCCTCCGGGGTCTCCCTGCAGGGGCACTGACGTTGAGGGTAGAGGAAGAGCGGCTGCAGAGACATCTGCCAATCTGAGATGGTTCTCTACAGAGATGCGTTGTAGGAGATTTTTTTAGTTGTCTTTATGTACTGGCTGCTGCTGCTGAATAGGAGAAGCAGCAGCGGCAAGACAGAGTTTCTATTAGCGGTTGCGGGTGGCGAGGCGGTCAATTGGGGGAGGGGCTTGGTGATGTTGCGTCGCGCGGGGGTTGTTCAGGTGAAGGGGGGGCAGTTAGAGGTCTCTCGCAGACACCCCCCCTGCCCTTCATTATGGAAGGTTGTTTTTTTTTTTTTTTTTTAATTTTTGTTACACTTGTACCCCACGGTGTCCCACTCATGGCAGGCTGGTACTTATTTTTACCTGGGGCAATGGAGGGTGTGTAGCGATTCCAAGTCAGGGGGAGGAGTAGGGAACCCTACTCCTCCCCCTGCCTGGTTCATTGTTTGTTGGAGGGGGTTGCAGTCCCTTAACTCTCTGTGTTCTGCCCTCGACGTCATGATGTTTGACGCGAGGGTAGGGCTTAGAGACAGTGATTTGGAAGGCTTCACCACCATGAACTAACGAACTGTTTAGGGATGATTTCAGCAGGTTGTCTTCAGAACGTTGAGGTAGCATTTTTTGTCCAGATGGGGCATGGCTTGGGGCGTGGCTGAGGGCGGGTCTATGAGTTAGGGTGAGTGGTCCTGATAGCCTAGCCTAAGAAGACTACAGGAGTTTAGTGCTTCACTGCCTTGCAGTGAGCTTCAGAATGTTCAAGGTGGGATTTATTTATATAGATATGTTCTGGGAAAATTCAGACATTCCTTAATCTTCAGGTTAGGAGCTGATTACATAAATCAGCGATACCCCCACCTATCAGTTGTTTTTGCAGCACTGCATAGCCCAAGCCCAAGAAAAAAAGGCACATTGGTTCCAAGATTTATAGCAATTTATATAAATGTATTCCATTTGAAATAAGAACGCAAGCTAATGACTTCACATGACCAGGTAACACTAACAGACTAAAATTTAAGACAATATTTGTATATTTTTCTGTATGTCTACAGAACACACTGGAATCAAGCAAATTCCAAAATCCAGCAGAGAAATATTTTCCACAAAACAGCACTGAAAGCCAAACTCAAACAATAAAATAATGTTCCAATTTCCCTGGAAACTTGAGGACAGCCCACAGAGAGCTACACATACAGAAATAGTATTTCCTGTGGTTGCCTGAGAACACCTGCAAATTGTTCACAGGCTTTCAAGTTAAGATTGGCAGCTTTTAGTTCTACCTCCATATTTCTTACTCCCAGGAGTTTTCTTAATTCATGCCCCCTTCTTTGCAGAGGATTGAAGAAAAACTTCCTCCAGCCCTTTTCAGAGAGAGCCGATACACTAGCATCTCCAATAGTAATAAAGGAAATGACAGCCTACCCAGACTACCCAAATTGGCTCCGCATATGACAATACTGGTTTTAGCGATTTCAAGAGTATTTGTGAGTGGCCATATTGAAATATGATGATTACATTGAATACACAAACTTTCTAATTGGGAGAGATATCCAGTGATTTAAAAGATGCAATTTGGTGGTTCAAGCTGTGGAGTCATTTGACAAGGACACATCGCTGGATTTGGACTCTTATTCTAGAGTTTGCAAGAGTTTTGTGGCCATTTGGAGTCTCACATTGGACTTATTTATTGAAATTATTCAATTTCACGAGTGTATATACTGTTGTTCACAGGATCATGTGGTCTGACTGGTATGAATGAAAGGTTTTTATGAGTTTAGTGTGGATTGTTAACTTTATAAGTGTATTATAATAAAAGCTACATACATACATTTTTGTAAATTCTGGAGTATTAATTTTGGAAGGAAATATTTATATCAATGACAGCTGTTCTTTTTAATATGTGTATCATATTTATGAAAACCTCAGTAAAAAATAATACCACAGACTGAAATGTGGAGCGTGCATTCGATTGCCATATGCACTTGCTTTGAATGAGTTGGGTTACTTACCTTTATCTTTATTTTTCTCTTTGCCAAGTGAGTCCAGTTTCTTTCTCAATGATTTCTTCCTTTTTTGTCCATCTGCAGGAAAAGAAAAAACCCCCCATTACTTTCAAGACTTCTTTTATGTTCAACAGAAATTTGACTAACCATCTTGACTGAATTTCATCAGCTCTGTTCAAATCAATGGCCATCATTCAGGGAAACTGATGGACAGTATGGGCATTAGCTATACAATTGGTTTCATCTATTGGAAAAAGAGCAGTTGCTCAATGAGATTTATTTTCCTTTATTTGATTGCTATGTGTTACCTTTAAAGTAAATTAACATCGCAGCCACACTACTTTATCTAAGGTTATTTTGTGACAGAGACGCTCAATTCCAGCAGTACAATGTATTCCCGCTTTAAACGTTTATGTAAATCCCCGCAGTAAAGCACCCACAGAATGACCAGGTCATTAGGGATCACCCATATTTTGGGCCTAGATTTTTTTTTTTAATTCCTTCTTATAATTGTACCCAAATTATAGCAATTTACTTTGCTAACTGATTTGAGAAATATGTATACATATAAATATTTTAGAATGGCATTACTACATTTCCAAAGAGCACAACTGCATCAGATCAGAAGCTATCCAAACAGACAAACTCTGAAAATAAGACTCACTCACTCTCCTGATGACATGAGAAAGGTCCTCACTGACAACAGGTTTATATAAGTAAAATATACGGCATCTCTAAAGTTGGTAAGAATCAAGAATCCCTGAACTTGCAAAACTTGGCAAGATACCATGCACATTTTATTTTTTTTTAGGGCGTGTGAAAATTTCTGAAAGAAAGCATGAGTTGTATATGGAAACGTTTCCAGAAATTTATTCTATCATATTTACACTCTCCTTCCAACTATTGTCACCAATTCTATAGATAACTGAGCAGAAAACAATATAAAAGGTATAAAGAAGAGATTTACCTATATATATCTAAGAGGTATAGCCTGAAATTGGGAATTGCATTTAAGGGGTGGGGGAGTTGTCTAGATGTGGTAAAAGGGATTGAGCAAGCAATCAGTAGCTCAGTATTGCAACCTCACAAGCAGCGTTATTCTACCAACTCAGAATTATCGAGCTGAATGCCATAGACCGATGCTCTGGGCACTTCTTAAAGGGTTGGACAGTGAATCCCCCCACCTCCCCACAAGATCCTCCAATTACGCTGGCCTGATCTGATGGTATCCCCACACATCATGCCCCAGATCTAGATGGCCTCTCCTACCAATCTGGATGGTATCCCTCTCCACAAATAAGAGAGAACCACCAAAGAGAATCCCACAAAAGCACTGATTTGAAAATCAAAACACAGTGGAAATTACCCGACAGATGACTTGAGTAGTCCAACACTGATTCTCCTGTATTGTAAAATGACAAAAGTCACAAAAGTCTCAAAGGATAAGTTACCACGGACTAGACACAGGCCGTGTTTCAGTGAAAATGCCTTCCTCAGGAGTCCATATACCACATTTGTTGTCCTTAAGAATATCAGCGGTAGCCAGAATGATATCAAAATACCAAAGATGCTACTACGAGAATCAGCTGAATAAAAAGCATGTATGTGACAATTACTAAAAGAAACAAGTGTCTCCAGAGCTGCTAAATATACCTGGTACTGGACTTTTCTCAGTAGTAGCTCAAGGATAGTTATGTTTCAACATTTTTATTGATGATAAACATATATTATCACAACAATAGTCAGGGGTGCACACAGTGTTGCCCCAAGACTTCCAATCTTACAAAACAATAATAACATCCATCATCAAACGTTTTTAAGCATTTTCTCCCCTCCTCCCTCCATCCATCCCATGTATCTCCCAATCGAGCCTTGTGTTCTTATAGACTCGGTGGTATCCCTCCCTTTCCCCCCCCCCTCAGAGTTACATCTAACACTTCAACGCTTTTTCCCCCCATGACATTACAAAATAATTCCCACATTCCATTTGAAAAAATTCCTGAACTTAACCATGGAGAAACATATAACTAATACATTTGGTTATCCTCTGTCATCAAACTGGTATCATTTTCCCCCCTCTTCCTATGTCCATCCACTCATTACATTCTTCAATTAATAATGCTCTGCCACTTGCATCCTGTAAATTCCAGAGCCATTGATCATACCATAACACTTCTGATATTTAACTATTTATTATCTGTTCTATTGTCATTTTGGGCGTTCCCTCTCTCCCCTTTCCCCATGAACCCCCCACCCTTCCCCCCCCCCTCTTATCCCCCCCCCCCTCCCTTTAACCATTGTTGAAGGGTACATGTTTTAATAACCGGTATCATATCCAAAAAAAAAAAAAAAAAAAAAAAACCGAAAAGCATAGAATCATATAAAGTTCCCAAATCTCACAATTTAGAATAGTAGTGGTAAGAGCCTCAAATCATTTGTTGATGTCTACCCCCCTCCCTCTCTTTACCAGGGAGCTCGTCCACCCATTAATGATGTCTGACTTTTGATTATATCTCATGTTTCTAATTATATGCTTTCCATATATACAGACTAACCCAATGTGTTCAAAACGTGGCTCCATGCTCGTGGTGATATTTTGTGTAGGTATGCCCCCCAAATTTTTATGAATCGTTGGCGTCTCTTTGGTGTATTACGGGCGTCCTGCATTTCCCATAACATAAGTTCATGGAGCCTATTTCTCCAATACCAATATGAGGGTCCTCTATCTGCTGTCCAGCAATTTAGGATACATTTTTTCCCCAAAATACAAAGTTTACTAAGGAACATCTTTTCTTCTACCGTTCCTTTGTGCCATGTCGTCATGGAGCTCAGTATCACCCTTTCAAAGGACAGGTCCACCCGATATCCCAGAACCCAACCCAGAAACCTGGAGAGAGCTGTCCAAAACCCCCGTATCTCTCTACATTGCCACAAACCATGGCTAAATGATGCATTTACTTCTGCACATTTGGGACACTATGTGTTTCTACCACTCCTGCGTGCCATGCCTGCTTAACTGAAAAATATGCCCTATGTATGATACGAAAGTGGCACTCCTGCAACTCAGCACTATGCACCACCCTTACCCCTCCTTGGAGCGCCGCTAATATCTTCCCTTCTGTTATTTGGTCTTCCACCCCCCTACTCCATCTTTCCACGACCATCAAGGATAGTTATATTCAAGTATAGTAGATACTTTCCTGTTCCCAAAAGGCTTACAATCTAAATCAGCACCTGAAGCAATAGAAGGTTAAGTGACTTGCCCAAGATCTCAAGAAGCAGCAATGGGATTTGAACTCTGGTTTCCCTGATTCTCTGCTGCTGCTCTATAGGTACACTAATACAGGTACCCAAGGATTCTATGCATGGCACCCCACTTGGGCATGCTTCTGAAATGCATGCGCAATATAACATAGTAGATGATGGCAGAAAAAGACATGCACAGGCCCATCTAGTCTGCCCAACAATTTAAACTCATATGTGCTACTTTATGGTATACCTGACCTTGATTTGTTTCTGCCATTTTCAGGGCACAGACCGTAGAAGTCTGCCCAGAACAAGGCCCACCCCCCAACCCGCCCCCCCCACCAGCTCTGCCACCCAATCTCGGCTAAGCTTCTGAGGATCCCTTCCTTCTGACATGTTCTGAATATGTTGGATAATAAGCTCTGAACCATCAATAACTGGGTGCTAACAACCAACTGCTGATGTTAATTGGAACGCATTAAAATCTGTGCATGCATTTGGATGTGCCTACCTCCCATGACATGCATCTCAAAAAGGGGCATGACCATGGGCATTTTGAAAAGTTGCATGTGAAATTACAGAATACTGCTTAACTGCGCTTAATTTGGGTGCTGGCATTTACACCAGGTTTAGCAGGCGCAAGCCTGGCACCCATAAGTTAGGTGCAGGATCTGTTCTAAATGCTATTCTATAAGGCAAATGCCCTTTACAGAATAGTACTTAGCACTGATTTTCTTTTCTATGCCATTTATTGAATTCCCTCCATGATGTATATTTCAAACACAGTAAACTAAAAGGCCAGCAACATCTGAATCCTTAGTGGTAATTTGATAACCTACCAAAAAAAAAAGGTAAGCAGCAATTCATTTTATGGTTGCCAGTAACCACAGCATTTCTGTTACACTGCTACTGAACACCACTGACCAACAGGGAGATGCTGGATTGGGAAGCTAGGGATTACTGTACATGTATATATTTCCAGAATACTGCTAATACTAGTCTAATTATGTTGTGTATTATTTTCCTTTTTTGACAAGTAATTCCCTGGAATGTAATTAGTGTGCTTAATACCATCAGTAACAGAGAAACTGGGGGAAGCAACTGGTGAATCTGCACCAGCAACACAGTAAAGGGGTCCTTCCCTGCTGTGTTCAAAAGTATTCCCACTGTCCCTTTACTGTTAACATAGGTATCCCCCCCACCCTAAGGATTTTATCTTGCCTCACCACACCTTAGCTTTCCCAAACAACTGAGTCAATGACTACCTAGGGTCTCTGGAATATGTATTTGAACATATTAAATATATATATATATATATATATATATATATATATATATATATATATATATATTGTGGTGAGCATGGTAGACCTGGGAGAGAGATCCTTGGGAAAAAGCGCCCCAAAACCAGACATTTCCCAGAGGACCTGAGGGACTACAACTCCCGTGATCCCCGAGGTAGCGTCAAATATCTCCCAGAGGACCTGAGGGACTACAACTCCCAGTTTCCCCGGGGTAGGTCAGTCCTCACTACAAGTCCCAGAATCCCAGAAGCAGAGCACGAGACCTTCCCAGAGAGGTTAATCCCGACTACACTTCCTTTTTAGGCAGGTTAATCATAAGGATTATGAGCTGCAGGAGGGGAAAGGAGGGGATGAACCGATGGATTGGTTGCCCATAAAAAAAGGTTTCAGTGGTTCAGGAAGAGAGGAGTGCACCTCAGCCAGAATCCATGGACATTTCTGCCTTGGCAGAGGTGAAGGGGTAGAAGCCTGGGAGCTTGATAACAAACCTGCTTGCCAATTTCATCCAAAGGTGGAGGAAGGATCCCAAGAGGGAAAGCTTTTAAGGTATGGGCACTAGAACCTTACCCTTGGAGTTACTGCAAGCATTTAAGCCTGTTTTCCTTTTGAGGTATATTGGGAACTCTACACTGCATTCAAGCAGACCCATGTGGGCGGATACCAGGTGTTAGGTTGCTGGTATGTTTAAGGAGGAGGTCCCCTGGGCCTCAGAATGCTGAGGAGAATGTACATAGGGCCTGCATTTGACAGAACTAATTGGGATTTATGAACTTTTTGCAAGTGAATGAACTTTCTTTGAAAGATCCTATTGGACTCTGCGGGAGACAGGAGCTATAAGGAATCTGGTGTAGCTGGTTGAGAGGGGAGCTATATTTGGCGCCCTTGATAAGCAAAAGACTTAAGCCGGCACCCGGCCTGAACTCAGTTATGTAAAGGGGATCCAGGAGAAGAAGGGTCCCATGACTACAGAACTTTATGTTTATTAACCGTGATGATTTCAAATAATTTAAAAAACAAGGTTGTATAGAAAACCCGCAAGGGAGGCATGGACCTGACCTCGCAAGGGACTAAGTACACCTGAGAGGCATTGTGGTGTGACAATTTATATAGATAGATATAGGTATATAGAATACTTTATCCAGTTCCAGAGGCTGCACTTCAGAAAGGATACAGACAGGCAGGAGTGGTGGCCTATGGGTGATATGAAAGGATACAGGACTCTATGCAGAGATCATTATGAGGCCTTATTTAACTAAGTTAACATGGGAAGAAAAATGGGAGCCTTGCACAAAAATCATTTTCCATTGGTTGCGCCAGCTTGCTATGTAGGCTACAAGCACTCCAGAGAAATGCTACCAAAATGGTTTAGAGTTTACCTGAAAAGCCATGCAAGATAAAAGACTTTTAGACCTAAATAGGAGAGACATGGATATATGAAAGACATTATAAATAAGGCACAAGAAGCAAAACTTTTTAATTGTCTTTTGGGAAAAGAATGCCCTAGAGCTGGGGTTCCCAAACCTGTCCTAGGAGATCCTCCCCACCCCACCTAGTCAGGTCTTCGGGATATCCAAAACGAATGTGTTTGATATAGATTTGCATGCACTGCTTCTAATGAAATTGAAAATTCCATGCACAGCTTCTAAAGCACGAAAACATTTCTCATGCATTCTCATTGGGGATATCCTGAAAAATCAACTGGCTGGGAGTCTCCTGGAACAGGTTTGAGAACCGCTTCCCTAGAGTACACGATCACAGTATGAGGCACAAAGTAGGAAGAAGCAACATCAGAAAAGATTTCATGGAAAGGGCGGTAAGTGCATGGAACAGCTTCCCAGTTAAGGTGGTGGTCGAGCAAAGCAGTAATATAATTCAAGAAAGAGATCCTTTTTGCTTATTCAAGACTAACTGTGAAGGAGTAACATGAGAGCCAAGATTGGATAGCTTAGCGGGGTTTAAAAAAGGTTTGTACCGCTCCCTAAAGGAAAAGTCCATTCAGATTCACCGAACTAAAAAAAAAAAAAAAATCAGACTGAGCAAATTCGATGCCCATCATAAATACTACAACTTGGTCTCCACTCAAAAAGCACATATAATTATGTTTTAATGTATCTTAATTTATTCTTCTCCGAGTCACTTACAATGCTATCAGGGATCATAACAAAACATCACAATAGAAGTACTACCATTAACAAACCTTTGCCATAATCTTTATATGTAACACATGATCCTAAAAACTTTGTAAAATTCTCTAGACAGCCTTTACCCTATTTAGAGGCCAGCCCAACCATTGGGCATATGCATTTTTGCATTTTCTACTCTTCAGAATAAAATACAACTGAAATAACAACGCCCCTATACCAGTGGTTCCCAAACCTGATACTAGAGGCTCCCCAGCCAGTCAGGCTTTCAGGATATCCAAGATGAATATTCATTGTAAGTAATATACTATATCATACTTTGTATTTTTATTTGAATATTTTTACTGCTGTAATTGTCTAATGCTCATGTTTGATTTATTCTTACTTCAAAAAGGTGGTAAATAAATTCAAATAAATAAATTATAGATTGCATGCAGTGGAGGCAATGCATGCAAAATTCTCACATGAATATTCATTGTGGATATCCTGAAAACCTGATTGGTCGGGGTGCCTCCAGGACCAGGTTTGGGAACTACTGCCCTATACAATTATGTTTCCTCCCAGACCAGTAGTTCTCAACTGGTGTGTCGCGAGCACCTGAGAAGTGTGTTGCGGAGCTGGCACAAACAGCAACAACTCAGATGCATAAACATCTAAGTTCCCATTTTCCAAACCCAGGGTATGCAGTTTCTGTTTCTTGTACTCACCTCACAACATAACACAAAAAACTTCTCCACCATAATCACACCATACTGTTCTCTTCCTGTCTCACAAAACTTGAAAATTCTTGGAGTTACCATTGACCGAAACCTCACTCTTGATACCCACGTGAAGAATACGACGAAAAAGATGTTTTACTCCATGTGGAAACTCAAAAGAGTAAAACCTTTCTTCCCGAGATACATCTTCCGTACCCTGGTACAATCAATGGTAATAAGTCATCTGGACTACTGCAACGCACTGTACGCTGGCTGCAAAGAACAGACTATCAAAAAACTCCAAACAGCCCAGAATACTGCCGCCAGACTCATATTTGGAAAAACGAAATATGAAAGTGCAAAACCCCTAAGAGAGAAACTACACTGGCTCTCACTTAAAGAACACATCGCGTTCAAGATCTGCACAATTGTACACAAAATCATTCACGCAGAGGCCCCAAGCTACATGCTAAATCTTGTGGACCTACCCCCCAGAAACGCCACAAGATGATCCCGCAAATTTCTCAACCTGCACTTCCCCAGCTGTAAAGGACTAAAATACAAGTTGATGCATGCCACTACCTTCTCTTACATGAGCACGCAGCTATGGAATGCATTACCTACAGATCTGAAAACAATCAACGAAACAACTATCTTTCGCAAATCTCTGAAGACATACTTCTTCAATAAGGTCTACATTGAGAACCTACAACCTCACTAATCCACCTCATTCAACCCACTCAGTTATGAAAGCCCACCTTCTATACCTACCCTAACTACTCCCTTCTTTCTTCCTTTACTTAATCTCTGCACATTACTAAATGTACCTGATATCCTGGAACGACAATGTGAATAAAACTATGTAAGCCACATTGAGCCTGCAAATAGGTGGGAAAATGTGGGATATAAATGCAATAAATAATAATAATTACATATCCCCCCCCAAAAAATGTTTTCAGCTAAAATTGAAAACTTCTGTGAAGTCATTACTATCTCAGAATGCCACATATACACTAGTGTTGTTTCTGGTCATTTGTAACTTTGATTACTCTAATTCTCTGATCACAGGCCTTCAACAAATGGATATTCACTGTCCTCAATTAATTCAAATTACTACCATAAAACTTGTTAGAGGATCTAAAAAATGGGATTCTGTAACTCCAGTTTCAAAGAATAAACACTGGCTACCAGTCTCACATAGAACAATACTCAAACTGCTCATCTTAGTGTATAAAATTCATAATGCAGGACTTCCATCTCTTCTTTCTCACCTGTTAATACCATACTGTCCTTCTAGAGCTCATAGATCAACTCAGCAAAATTTTCTTGCGATACCAGAGGTGTTTGTACATAAGTACATAAGTGTTGCCATATTGGGACAGACCAAAGGTCCATCAAGCCCAGCATCCTGTTTCCAACAGTAGCCAATCCAGGTCACAAGTACCTGGCAAGATCCCAAAACAGTACAATACATCCTATGCTGCCCATCCTAGAAACAAGCAGTGGATCTTCCCCAAGTCCATCCTAATAATGGCCTATGGACTTTTCCTTTAGGAAGCTATCCAAACTATTTTTAAACCCCGCTAAGATAACTGCTTTTACCACATTCTCTGGCAACGAATTCCTGAGTTTAATGACATGTTGAGTGAAGAAAATACTACTTTGTAGCTTCATTGTGTGCCCCCTAGTCCTAGTATTTTTGGAAAGAGTAAACAAACGATTCATGCCTACCTATTCCACTCTACTCATTATTTTACAGACCTCTATCATACCTTCCCCCTCAACCGTCTTTTCTCCAAGTTGAAGAGCACTAGCCACTTTATCCTTTCCTCATAGGGAAGTCGTCCCATCCCCTTTATAATTTTTGTTGCCCTTCTCTGTACCTTTTCTAATTCCACTATATCTTTTTCGAGATGTGGTGTCCAGAATTGCACACAGAATTCAAGGTGCGGTCGCACCATGGAGCAATACAAAGGCATTAAAACGTCCTCATTTTTGTTTTCCATTCCTTTCCTAATAACACCTAACATTCTATTTGCTTTCTTCACCACCACTGCACATGGAGCAGAGGGTTTCAGCATATCATCAACGATGATGCCTAGATCCCTTTCCTGTGGTCTATGACCCCTAATGTGGAACCTTGCACCACGTAACTATAGTTTGGGTTCCTCTTTCCCACATGCATCACTTTGCACTTGCCCACATTAAACGTCATCAGCAAATTTAATTTCCTCACTAGTTACTCCCATCTCTAGATCATTCATAAATACGTTAAAAACTACGTCCTATCCTATGACACTCCAATTTCCTCTGGAGTTTTTCATGAGGTACTTTTGTCAACTGCCTTTTAATATCGCTCGGCTCACCTTTGCCCATGTTTGTTCATCCTTCAAAGAAATGTAATACATTGGTGAGGCAAGATTTCCCTTCACTAAATCCATGCTTTTGAATATGCTCTGTAATTTTGTTCTTTATGATAGTGTCTCCCATTTTGCCTGGCACTAACGTCAGGCTCACAAGTCTATAATTTCCTGGATCACCTCTGGAAATGTTTTAAAAAATTGGCATTACATTGACCACCCTCCAATCTACCGGTTCCATGCTTGATTTTAAAGAATGACTTTTAAAGGTAGACTGACCATTGGGACAATAGGGCAGCACCCAAGGGCACTCAGCAGAAGAGGGGCTACTCTCCCCTAGCTTTCATCTAGTTTAATCATTTTTGACAGGTGGTTTAGCAGCCCTGATCCTTAGTGCCCGGGGGCCCAGATCACTGTAAGTCTGCCCCTGCATGATACCCTCATTTAGGCAAATTTGGACAGTATTCAGCATTCTATATTTAGTGCATAAGGACCCTCACTCAAACTATCTTCCTGATTCCCTATGGATGGAATCCTCTTAACTACTTAGAAGAGAGATTCAAAGACATCTTTTCATGGACACTTTTGGTGGAAAATTATCTGCCTGTTTTCTGGACCTGGCGGGGTATCTGAGTCGAGTGACTGAACCATGCTAGGCTGAAGTAACTTTGCAACTAAAATTCTCTCTCTCTTACCTGTTCTATATCAAATTTAAATTGCAAACTGCAAGTACATGCAAATGGCAAGGGAGCATGGTCTAGGCGTGTTTTGGGTAGGACGAAGGCATGCTTATAAAACATATGTTTATTCCCTATGTCAGAAGGGGAATAAAGGTCAATGTCCTAACATACTGACATTTCGATGTACACCTGCTACCAAGCACTAGATTTTGACAAACTGCTTTGATTGAGTAGCACTCCACTGCCAAACTGGCAAGGGATACAATCTTCATGACAGCATCAGGAAAATATATGCTTAGATTTCTGAACTGGCTAAAATAAATCTGTATGTGTTGGCTCATACATGTTTATGTGCTGTTTTCTATCCATTGAAATATTCTGTCTTTTTTTTTTTTTTTCCAAATGGATTATTTATGCTGCACGCACTCTACACATAAATGTCCATTTCTCCTGTGTTTTAGAACAGCCTCTACGTCAGAAGATTCTGTTCTAAAATACTAGTGAATCGAGATATCCTGACCTGGATGTCTCAAGTCCGACTTCTAATCTACACCCTTTCTAAAATGGGGCTGCCTAGGTTTTAAAATCATAGTGAAAACAAATACTGTATAACGCCCCTTTTTATTGTTTTTCACTCCTCTTTTATAAAAACTTGCTAGATAACTAAGAGGTTTGGCCTTGAAGTTTATTTTAAAAACTAAAATAAAATTATAGCATATCTGTATGACCCACCCATATTTTCAGTGTATGTTCATCACAATCCTTTTCTAGACTAGTAAGGGCCTATACAATCATTTTTGCTCTAATATCTCAAAAAATAAAACAGACCTCACTCATCTCCAGCACTCCCCCTTGTGCAGAAATATGCTGGTTAACATGGCATTCATCTTTCACCGAGTGAGCTAGGTTTCTTGACCATTTAGGGAAGAAAACTTGGTGTGTTTTACAACTAAGGGTTACTGTCACAGTAGAGGGTGATTATCCTAAAGATAAATTTCATACCCACAGCTAATCTACCATAACAAAAAGATGATAATTTCTCACACTGACTTCTTTGTCATTTAACCACGAATTGCAACTCAAATGGAAATCAAAGTTGCCCGTGACTTGTACATGCTGAATGCTAACAGATTCTGCTATACTATCTTCTCAAGTAAACCAAGGGACTTAGGCCCCTGTTTACTAAGGTGTGCAAGCGTTTTTAGCGCGTGCACTAACTGTGTAGGCGCCCACAGGAATATTGTGGGCACCTACATAGTTAGCGCCCACGCTAAAAACACTAACGCGCCTCTAGCGTGGCTTAGTAAACGGGGCACTTTAGTAAACAGTCATTTCTTTCTCTATAATATCAGCAAAATTCGCCCTTTCCTTTCTGAGCACACTACCAGAACCCTCATCAACACTCTTATCACCTCTTGCTTAGACTATTGCAACTTGCTTCTCACAGGTCTCCCACTTAGCCATCTCTCTCCTCTTCAATCTGTTCAAAATTCTGCTGCACGACTAATATTTCATCTTCAAATCTAAGCTAAAAGCCCACCTTTTTGATGCTGCTTTTAACTCCTATCCCTTATTCACTTGTTCAGAACCCTTATTTTATCATCCTCACCTTAATATTCCCTTATCTCTTGTTTGTCCTGTTTGTCTGTCCTAATTAGATTGTAAGCTCTGTCGAGCAGGGACTGTCTCTTCGTGTTCAAGTGTACAGCGCTACGTACATCTAGTAGCGCTATAGAAATGATAAGTAGTAGTAGTTTAGTGCTTCTCAGACTTTCTGCCAGTATTCTATAAAACAACAGCGATTTATTCCATACTACACTGGGGCAGATATGGCACAAACCTGTCATTCTGAAAAAGTGTAAAAAAGAAATATGAGAAATAAAATGGTTTTACTTTCATCCTGTCATACTAAATCATACATTTTCACTTTTGTCTTTAAACAGAACACAGGAACATGCTATTGACAGAGCTTTGTGCAATTTTGGAGACTGCATATCGGGTTCTGGGGAATTTCACTAAGGTAAATTTGAGGCCCCATCAAGCTTCCAAACATAACAAACTTGATTGGTATACTTTCACATGTGTTGAAAAGTGCTAAAAAAAAAAAAAAAAGAGTGAATAAATCTGAACAGCTAGGAAGTAAAAAAAAAACTGAAGGGAAGCTAGAACTCAAGTGGCAGAAAGCAGCACTGTGGTCTCATGAAATCGCTGCAGTCAATGCCAAGCATTCCACCGCAAAGCAACAGCTGAGGCATAAGACTGACCAAGCAAAACATTCACCTATTTCAGATAGTATAAACTATTAGGATCAAACCCCAACCTAACAATAAGGCCTAAGAGCAACTGGAGGGCCCAGTGGATCCTTAGCGTGTCATTGTCCCAGAATTTTGTCCAACCAAATTAGTACAGCAGGGCAGAAAACTTATTTTCTATATCAAGAGCAGGCTTTCCCAGAAAAATGCTGCCCCCTCCTCCTTTTGAGAGTCAGTTCAGGGCCTCGCTGACTTCCAGTGATGCAGGCACATTGGTTTCAGTAATCATGTACAATAAGGACCATGCCTTAGGCTGCTACCACCTTCAAATTCCTGCTGCAGGAGATACAGAAGAAAAGAGCTGTTTTGGAAGATGTACAGCTACTGCAGCTTAAGGAAGTAAGAACAGTACAAACCACCACAGCCAGTAGGAAGAGAGAATATCTAAGTCAGCAAAAAAAGAGAAGGACAAACGGGAGAATATAGGTGCAGGTGGGGAGAGGGTGGGAAGTGGAGAACTAATAAAGGCCAGGGGTGGGCGGAATGCCAACAATACTGAGGGGGGGGGGGAGGCCCAAGAGGGGAATTCTTGAACTGATGGGGCAGGGATGCTAATGCTGGCCATTGAGGATGGCCCAAGGATGGGGTGGGGGATTGACAGACAGAGACTGATTGGGGGGGGGAGGAGTCTGACGGATCAACTCATGGCAAAAGATAATAGGTTGCCACCAGCAGTTTCCACTAAAATGTATTAAGGATCTTCAGCCCATCCTGGACAATGATACCACCTTCTCACAAGCCTTGGGTGGTAGTCCCCTGGGCTTACCAACAGCTCCTGAACTTCAAATGGATATTTACAAATAACCATCAACTACACAACAAAGACTCCAGGCAGGGCCAGTCCAACATAAAACTACTGAATTAGAACTCAAAAAGCTTTACACCATCATCCTAGGCTAAAATATAAAAAATGGCTTCATGACCCAAGAGGAGTCAGTAACAGTAACTATTCTCAGATTATCCCATCACGCACCAAAGTTAGAGGTTAACTTAATTATGCTATTAACACACCCTTTCTACATATGTACTATACTTCTCATTGCCTTCTTTATATTCTATAACCATCCCTTGTCTCCTCCACATCCACTCTATCTGTATACTGGTCTATATTTATCAAACTCCTAAACTATATGTCACATATCTGGCAAAATGGACCCTGATTGCCAAACCAATTGGGTCAAGGAAAAAAAAAAGACTCATTTAGGGCCGAATTAAGGCAGAGGCAAAAGCAAACTAGGCAGCTGTCTAGGGCTCAAACATTTAAAGGGGGGGGGGCTGTCACAGATGTACTCAGGACTTAGGAGACTAGAATTGCTGTCTGGAATTTTTTCAGGATTCTATAGATTTGTACATTAATAGGAGGAAATTCAGAAAGCGTTGCCCAAAGATGAGCATGCAAACTTGTATGTATAATCCAAGATCTGCATGTAAATTAAGTAGGTGATAATTATTGACCAGCGCCCTTTAATATGTGTGCCTAATATTCACAGTGTACGACTCCAAAGGGGGCATGGCCATGGGAGGTTCAGGGGCATTCCCTGAACTATAAAATACTGCCATTACTTGGCCAATCACCGATGCAGTATGTGCGAGCATTGAATGTAAGTTTTGGCGGACCACACCCTGAGGCAGCAAACTGCGATGCCGCATGTTGGTGGAGGTGTCCGTGCACTGCAAATGTGATCAAGTATTGTTAAAAGATGTGGATAAAGGATCATGACTGAAAGAATTTTAAACGTTTTTATACAATGAAAAGTGGTTTTACAAGTTGAAAAGTCAATTGGAATTGCAACAATAAATAACTGAATTTTCTACTAATATTACATTGGTTGGAATCGAATTCAAAAGACTTTTGGAAGTTTCAGAGCAGTAGAGCAAGTAATTTTATATAACAGCTGGGTTGAAAATATGATTGTTTGGTTACCGTTGCTGAAATTTTGACCATTTAAATTGATTACTTGGGTGCCAGCATTTACATCAGCTTATGGAAAGCATAAATGCTGGAACCCAGAGTTAGGCATGAAATGCACAGTAAGCTAATATTCTGTAAAAGCAGCTCTGTGTGAAGTGCCCTTTATAGAATACCTAGCCCATCAAGGCACCTCATTTTGGACACCATTTACGGAGTTCTGCCCTAAAGGGATAATTCTATAAGGAGCCACTTAATTTTAGGCAGAAGGAACGTGTACAAATGGCAGTATTTTAACCAGTTAGATGCATAAATGACCTCTTATAGAGTACAGACTAGTGAAAAAGTAAGCACCATGTTTTGATGGCGCATACTTCAATGCAATCACACAAAAAAATAGGAGGAAAATGTTTAAATACATGGGAAAGTCCACAATATATCAACAAGAAATCCACATAGTTCCTTTTAACCATAAAATATGTGTAAAAGAATATTTAAATTTCTTCATGTGCTCATAAATTCACAGGTGGACTGTCACAGACCGAGCTCTTATTATGTCCTTAGGCAGCTAATCATCGCACATTGTTTTAAATTTGTTGTACCATAATGTGCCAGTGTTAAATGAACTCCTGAATAAAAATGCCACTTAGCTATTTAAATCAGGGCGCTCAGGACCCAACACGGACCAGCTTTCACAGTGTCACTGTTTCAAGGAACCCAACTGTGATTATTCACAAGGCACTGAGTCCCATTTCATGGCTTCTCATAGAAAACTGAACGCCGTAATAAACTTTAATGTAGGCATATGCATGGGCAGTTTGTCCAAATATTTGCATACATTATTGTTTTCTATGATTTACACATGTTCTGGTTAGTATCCAGATGTGGACATTTACACCAGATCACATAATAAATGTATGTGTATTTTCCACAACATACACTAGTGTTCCGTAAGGACATACTTTTCCGTATAGAATAGGCTTGAAATAGATGCCTGCTTATCCCTCTTATTGAAGGTGATGTACGGGTAGGAATGTAAGAAGCACAGGGGAAAGCATAAACGGTCTTGAAGTTGCATGTTGAGAAAAAGAACTTGCATTTAATGCTAGTTCTTTTTCTCAACATGCAGAACTTTACACAATGGGGACAGAATGGGGGGGGGGGGGGGGGGAGAACGGACTGAACAAGTACCTAAACAGTTGTACAGAAGAAGGAGAGAGAGAAAGACTCATTCTCAATCTGAACATTGCATATGTGTGAAATTGCAAGTTGTGTGTGTGTGTGTGCTGAAGAGCGAGAAAGTGCATGTCCATGTTTGTACACAAAACTATTCAAGGTTGTTAAAACATGTATGGACTGTGAAGTATTGAAGGAAGACTGGGAGCCCAAATGGCAGATGAAATTTAATGTGGACAAACATAAGGTGATGCACATTGAAAAGAATAATCCACATCACAGTTACCTGATGCTAGGGTCCAATTTGGGGGGTCAGCGCTAAAGAAAAAGATCTGGGTGTTGTTGTAGATAATACGCTGAAATCTTCTAGACAGTGTGCAGTGGCGGCCAAAAAAGCAAACAGGATGCTAGGAATTACTATGAAAGGGACGGTGAATAAGACCAAAAATATTATAATGCTTTGTATCACTCCATGGTGCGTTTGCCACTTTTTAAATCAGGGTGCCTGGGACAGTTCTGGTCGCCGTATCTCAAAAAAGATATAGCGGAATTAGAAAAGGTTCAAAGAAGAGTGACTAAAATGATAAAGGGGATGGAAATCCTCTCGTATGAGGAAAGGCTAAAGAGGTTTGGGCTCTTCAGCTTGGGAAAGAAATGGCTGAGGGGAGATATGATTGCGGTCTGCAAAATCCTGAGTGGTGTAGCATGAGTAGAAGTAAATCGAGTTTTTACTCGTTCCAAAAGTACAAAGACTAATGGACACTCGAGGAAGTTACATGGAAATAGTTTTAAAACAAATAGGAGGAAATATTTTTTCACTCAACAAATAGTTCAGCTCTGGAACTCTTGCTGGAGGAGGTGGCAACAGCGGTTAGCGTATCAGGGTTTAAAAATGGTTTGGATAAATTCCTGGAGGAAGAGTCCATAGTCTGCTATTGAGACAGACATGGGAAGCAACTGTTTGCCTTGGGATTTGTAGTATGGAGTGTTACCATGATTTGGGTTCCTGCCAGGTACTTGTGACCTGGCTTGGCCACTGTTTGGAAAACAGACTGAGCTAGATGGACCACTGGTCTGACCCAGTATGGCTACTCTTATGTTCTTATGTCTGAAGAGCAAGTGTGCATGCATGTTATGTGTATGTATGTCTGAAGAATGAGTGCATGTGTGTACCTGAAGAGTGAAAGTCCATCCATATGCTGGCGTGTGTACATACGTCTGAAAAATAGGAGTGTGCCTGTATGCATGCATTTGTGAGAAGAATGCACCCATATGCATGTGGGTGTGTGTGACCGAGTGAAAACATGCCATGAGTCTATATTTGCACATGTATCTTAAGAGCAAGAGTGAATGTATATATGTTTCTGTGCCTATGATGAGGACAGTCTCATAAATAGAGTTTGCTGGTTTTCCTTGTTTCTCCCAATGAAAGCATTTTTTGGAGGGCCTCCAAAACTACTCTTGCCCCCTAGTGTAGAACCTCAAAGTATGCTTTCCTTTGCCTCAGCCACACATGAACCCAATAGGTAAAGGTAGTGTCATCCCCCTTAACATATAACAGCCCCTAAGCACCATGGATCTTTGAAGAGTCTTCAAGCCACAGCTATAATATGGCTTTCCTTTAAACAAAAGGCCACCAAATATTTAACCATTCCTGACTGGAATACTTTGGCATATAGTAAAATCTCGCCAAGCATGTTAAAATTTCAGCCCCATATTTTTCTGTCTTATATTTCTACCTCACTATGATTAGTTTCATCTTGATTTACTTACTGTATTTGTTTGGATTTGTAATGCACAGAAAATAAATGAAAACACAGAAACACCCTTGGGAATTATGCCATGATGCAGACAAGGAATTTTGCACATCATTAACAAGCATGCATAATCATGTAATTTCCTGGAACACAGGCAGGGCTAAGTAAGAAATAGTACATAAGAACATTAAGAATAGCCATACTGGGTCAGACCAAAGGTCCATCTAGCCCAGTATCCTGTTCCAACTGTGGCCAATCCAGGTCACAAGTACTTGGCAGAAACCCAATTAGTAGCAACATTCCATGCTACCAATCCCGGGTGATATATGCTAACTGCTGTTACTACATCCTCTGGCAGCGAATTCCAGAGCTTAACTATTCTTTGAATGAAAAAATATTACCTCCTATTTGTTTTAAAAATATTTCCATGTAATTTCATTGTGTCCCCCGGTCTTTGTACTTTTTGAAAGAGTGAAAAATCAAGTCACTTCAACCCGTTCCACACCACTCAGGATTTTATAGACCTCAATCATATCTCCCCTCAGCCATCTCTTTTCCAAGCTGAAGAGCCCTAACCTCTTTAGCCTTTCCTCATATAGGAGGAGTTCCATCCCCTTTATCATTTTGGTCGCTCTTCTTTGAACTTTTACTAATTCCAGTATATCTTTTTTGAGATATAGTGGAATTAGTGAAGAATTGAATGAAATAGTCAAGGTGAGGTCACACCATGGAGCGATACAGAGGCATTATAATATTCTTGGTTTTAATTGTAAGCTCTTTGAGCAGGGACTGTCTTCTATGTTTGTGCAGCGCTGCGTATGCCTTGTAGCGCTATAGAAATGCTAAATAGTAGTAGTAGTATTGTATATTTTTGATACCATGTATGTTGTGTTGTTAACCACCTTGGATAAAGGATAGGATATAAATAAATATAAACAAATATTTTGCATCCCTTTCCCAATAATTCCTAGCATCCTGTTTGCTTTTTTGGCCACCACCACACACTGGGCAGAAGATTTCAGCGTATTGTCTACTTTGACACCTAGATCTTTTTCTTGAGTGCTGACTCCTAGGGTGGACCCTAGCATCATGGGGAATTCCCTCAAGGTGCAGAATTCACCCAGCAAGCTGGAAGAAGATGGGGATAAAGCAGCTGTCCATGACTGCAGAAAAGGTGGTATAGTCTTCTTCCTGTACCATGCAGCTCACCAACAGCATAAGACCTGTAATGCCCGTTCCATTCTTGAGAGACACTCATAACTTCTGGATTTAGGGCACTATGCGACTTTCATGCTGAGAGCAGTGGCATAGCCACAGGAGGCCCTTTGGGACCTGGCTCCCCCATTTGGATTTGGGCCCCCCAAAGTCTGCTGGTTTGGCTGGCGGGGGTCCCTAAGCCCTGCCAGCTGAAGCCTTCCTCCAGCGATGTTCGCTGCCATGCTGCCCACCCTGCTTCCCCCACTCCTCCATGTGATGTTTGGTTTTAGTGATATTGAGCATGCACAAAACTTCTCACGTGCTAAATTTAATTAAAACCTAGCCTGAATATGGGGAAGGGGGTGGAGCAGGGCAGGCAGAGCGGAAGCGAACATCATTGGAGGAAGGCTTCTGTTGCCAGGACTTGGGGACCCTAACCAGTCCAGGTATGTGGGGTTGTGGGGCAAAATATGCCCCCCCCCACTTTGGGTGCAGGCCCCCCCTCCCAAAAAATTGAGGTCTGGCTATGTCCCTGGCTGAGAAAGCTGTGTATTGGAGAAAAAAAAAACTGTACGAGGAGGGGTTCTTACATGGCTTAATTTGTGCCAGAATAGCACTTCCTGAGCTAAGTGACATGTTCCGCTCTCAATGTTCTCCCCACACCCTTCGGACAACTTCCTCTGCTGTCTGGCTTTTTTCCCTCCTGTCCCCTCTCCAGCCAATGACTGGCATCTCCCCGTGCCTCTCAATGGTGATATTCTTTAAAATTCTTTTATGAAATCTAAGAATTTTCCAAATATATCTCCATACCACCTTCCTTTTCATCCACAACTGAAGTATTGTGTGTGCAGGAGTAAGTTTACTTCTGACCCTGGTCCTGCTTCCACGTGCCACTTCTGGTCGTTGCCCTGCCCCCACAGGTCACTTCCAGCCCTTGCTCAGCCCCTAGTTCCATTTCTTTTTTTGTCTACAAATTAAACCCTGTCTTCTTATAGGAACAGGAGGTGAGTTGAAAGACAGGTAACGGAAACAGCTTGGAGTAGGGGGGGAATAAATGGGAAGAGATTTCTTGGGAGATAAGGAGGGAATATGTTCAAGAGGCGATAAAAGGGAAAGAGCTACACATTGGACATAGGAGAGAGGCAGCAGGGGGAGGAGAAGGGTGGGAAAGAGATAGGTGGCTGCAGAGAAATAAAAACCAGACAATATTGTTTTTAATGTTTATCCTATGCTTCAAAAAATTAACGTGCTATAAAATTTTCCACTCACTGCAACACAAGATTTTACACCTCTGCTACAGTGCTAATGGCAGTGGAGTAGCAAGAGCGGGGCGGTCCGCCCCGGGTGCACGCTGCTGGAGGGTGCAGAGAGCAGCCGCGCGCCTGTCGGCTCCGCTGGTTCCCTTCTCCCTCTGCCCCGGAACAGGTTACTTCCTGTTCCGGGGCAGAGGGGAGCAGGGAGCCAGTGGAGCCGACAGGCGCGCGGCTGCTCTCTGCACCCTCCAGCAGCCAAATGCACAGGGGGGGGGGGTGTCGTGCTGCACCTGGGGGGGACCGACGCTGCTGCACCATGGGGGGCAGGGGTGCAGCGGCGATCCGCCCCAGGTGGCAGCCGACCTAGATCGCCACTGGCTCGTGGTAAGGCACCATGACAGATGCAGAAATTTAATGGCAGCCACAAGCAAATGTATGTGCACATGTGAGAGCTGAACAGGGCAAAAATGACATAGACATAACATAGAAGATGACGGCAGATAAAGACTTGCATGGTTCATCTAGTCTGCCCAACCAGATAAACTCATACCATAAGGTATGATGTGATACTATATATGTATACTTGATCTTGATTTGTCCTTGCCAATTTCAGGGCACAGACCATAGAAGTCTGCCCTGTACTAGCCTTATTCCCCAACTCCTGAAGTTGTTCCTACCTTTCCTTCTAGAAGTCCTGCCATTAATTCAGAATGATATAATAGTGTTGCAGTATATTAACGCTCCTATATGAATCTCTAAGAATTTTTAAATACTGCTTGATTTAATATATTGTATTAAACATTATAGCTATCACCGTTGTATAATTTTGCATACATTTGATGTTGTATGATTTTTAATTTTTTGGCATACAACTGCCTGAAGAAGTGATATTTTCAATCCGGGAAATAGTGCTGTATACATTATGTCAAAGAAAGTTGAACCTTTATGTGACATTCCAAAACACATGAGCCTAGGCCAAATATCTTATCCAGCCGGTTATACTGTTGACTTCAAGCACCTGTATGTAATGTGTTGTAAAGCACCTTGATAAAGAGCAATGTATAAATTCTAAAAGAAAGAACACATGAAAAATTATTCATGTATCTAGCTTTTTTTTTCCTGTCCCCTAGCTAAAATAAGCCCAATCTCTTTTGGTTTAAATCACTGAAAGAAAAAATTCAAGGCAAGAAGCCATCATATTAACTGAAAGAAGGGAAGTTCAAATGGAACATGAGAAAACAGTTATTTACTATATCAACCTTCCACAAAATCAGAGCAGTTTCCAATAAACAAAATAAGAAAATCTTAGGTGGAACAATAAAAGTGCACAATGTTGTAACACAGGAAGAGAGAACTAGAAAGACAGAAGTAGTTGAACCTCTGGTCTGCAGCCTTGCACTCCCCAGCACCCCTCCCCCCCCCCCCCCCCCCAGCCACTCCTAACATCTGTGCTAAAAGTCACTAATGTTTTGGAAAAATAATGGGTTTTAGGTCTATCTTTAACTTCCTGAAGTTTGTCTCTGCTCTACGATAACTGAAGCAGAGTTCCAAAGGGACAAAATGCATCCTCTTGAGTGCTATCTAATCTGGCCTGACCTAACAGTGGGCCAGGCAAGATGATTTGGGGATGAAGAACAACACCCTCTGTGCGTGTATGGGATTAACATAGATAATAAGGAAGGCGTTTATAAAAAGCTTTGAGGCCAATACTATAAATAGCAACTCTTTACAGGGTATCCCAACATAAGCATCTATTGTGCACATAAATTTATAAAATAGGCAAACTTACATATGTGAATGATGTCACAAATTCACATCTACACACATATGGGCTAGGCACTATTCTATAAGGGGCCCTTTTACTAAGCTGTGGTAGGGCTAAAGCATGGGTAGCATGCACCAAATCAACACTACCGCGGGGGTAGCGCGGAGTCCAGCAGTAATTTTGAAATTGGTTCACACTGTTTCCCGCAGTAGAAACAGTGGAAAGGCTAAAGTGGCTAGGGCTCTTCAGCTTGGAGAAAAGGCGGCTAAGGTAAGATATGATAGAGGTCTATAAAATAATGATTGGAGTTTAACGGGTAGATGTGAAGCATCTGTTCACGCTTTCCAAAAATACTAGGACTAGGAGGCATGCGATGAAGCTACAATTTAAAACGAATCGGAGAAAATTTTTCTTCACTCAACGTCTAATTAAACTCTGGAATGCGTTGCCAGAGAATGTGGTAAAGGCAGTTAGCTTAGCGGAGTTTTAAAAAGTTTGGACGGCTTCCTAAAGGAAAAGTCCATAGATCGTTATTAAATGGACTTGGGGAAAATCCCCTATTTCTGGGATAAGCAGTATAAAATGTTTTGTACATTTTTGGGATCTTGCTGGGTATTTGTGACCTGGATTGGCCACTGTTGGAAACAGGATGCTGGGCTCGATGGACCTTTGGTCTTTCCCTGTATGGCAATACTTATGTACTTATGTATTTTCTACCACAGGGGCATTCCCGGCAGTAATCAGCAGTGCAGCCACACTGGCGTGCGCTACCTGATTACCGCACGAGTAGTATGTGAGCCCTTGCTGCTTGGTTAATGGGTGGCGGGGTAAGGGCTCAGGCAGTAAATAGCCGCACACCACTTTTAATTTTAGTGCATGGCCATTTACCGCCTCACTAAAAAAGGCACCCTTTTTCCTAGCTGCGGTAATTTTACAAGCCAATTTCACACATGTCCAGACTACTGCAGGCCACTTTTTATCACAGCTTAGTAAAAGAGCCCCTCAAATTGGCTCACTAATTGCGTAAACAGGCTGTACCAGTGGGCAGAACATGGGCACGTCATGGCCGTTCCACTTAGCAATGTGTGTTGATGCCTCTCTACAAGTCGTTGGTGAAGCCCCACTTGGAGTAGTGTGTTCAGTTTTGGAGGCCATATCTTGCAAAAGATGTAAAAAGACTGGAAGCGGTGCAAAGTAAAAGCTACAAAAATGGTATGGGATTTGCGTTGCAAACCGTACGAGGACAGACTTGCCGACCTGAACATGTATACCTTGCAGGAAAGGAGAAAAGGTGTCACATGATGCACACATTCAAATATTTGAAAGGTATTAATCTGCAAACAAACCTTTACTGGAGATGGGAAGGCAGTAGAACTAGAGGACATGAATTGAGGTTGAAAGGGGGGGGCAGACTCAGGAATAATGTTAGGAACTATTTTTTCATGGAGAGGGTGGTGGATACATGGAATGCCCTCCCGCGGGAGCTGGTGGAGATGAAAACGGTAATGGAATTCAAGCATGCATGGTATAAACACAAAGGAATCCCGTTTAGAAGGAATGGATCCTTGGAATCTTAGCGGAGATTGGGTGGCAACACCGGCAATTGGGAAGCAAAACCAGCGCTGGGCAGACTTTTACACTCTGTGCCCTGATCATGACTGAATAGATATGGATGGGCTGGAGTGTAAATTTTAAGAGGCTTCTACGTTAGCTTCAGAACCTTTAGTACAAGAATAGCGCTGGGCAGAGTTCTACGGTCTGTGCCCTGAATATGGCAAGAACAAATCAAAGTCGGGTAAATCTAAAAGTATCGCATACCATGTAAAATGAGTTTATCTTGTTGGGCAGACTGGATGGACCATACAGGTCTTTATCTGCCGTCATTTACTATGTTACTATGTTATAGAAGAGAATCTGATGTGCTCATTTGCAAGGTGTACCAGGTTATGCCTGCCATTGACCTGGCAAAAGCTGTCACGCCTATGTTTCAAAGCACAAAACCAAAGCGGTTTTGTGCTACTATTCTATAAAACATAACTACATAAGTTTTGCCATACTGGGAAAGATCAAAGGTCCATCGAGCCCAGCATCCTGTTTCCAAGAGTGGCCAATCCAGGTCACAAATACCCAGCAAGATCCCAAAAATGTACAAAACATTTTATACTGCTTATCCTAGAAATAGTGGATTTTCCCCAAGTGGACTTTTCCTTTAGGAAGCCGTCCAAACCTTTTTTAAACTCTGCTAAGCTAACCGCCTTTACCACATTCTCTGGCAACAAATTCCAGAGTTTAATTACATGTGAGGCGTGCTTTGATGCTATTCTAGAATTGGCGCTAAGCACGTTTTTTTGTCGCACCTACATTTAGGTGCCACTTTATAGAATCAACCTCTAAAACTTTAATACAGTACGATACGGGTAACCAAGTTTCTTAAAGGGATGACATGATTTATGGTTTATTCAGATTTTGCTATACCTCCTTACCAAAGCGATTTACAATGCAAAAATAGTACTATCAGAAGCACGCTGTGCTCAGAAACAGAACTCCAATTTACCAGATCTTATTTTTGATAAAAAGTAACTATTTTGCCAAAAGTAGCCTTATTTTGTGCCAACTGCAAATAATGCAACAATGTAAGCTACACACTATTATACAGAGCATTGGGAAATCCCAATGACTAATCAGTAATGTGAAAATTAATGGAAAGAGGGCCGACAGCATCGATGTTTCTCAAAGCCAAAAAAGCCAAAGCCTTTACTACTGAGGAAATCTGCATCTCAGAAGAAAGTTAGGGATTAGAGGTAAGGCCAAGAATATTCAGGGAGGTAGCTAAAGGTGCACAAGTCCAAGAAGCACAGGTGAAAGAATTGGAGCTATTACCTGACATGTGATCCACATAGCTTTTGACTTCAGTGGATTAATTTTAGATGATTTTCATTCAGCCAAGAGACCACTGCAGACAAGGAATGAGATCACGGCAAGTTGAATCCATTAAAACAAAACAAAAAAAAGGTTGAATGTGTCAGCAAAGATGTGCCTGCTGGTCCCTGGGACTGAACTAGGAGGGCTATAGGGCTCAGAAAAAGATTAAACAAAATAAGGAAAAACATCGATCCTTGTGAAATGAGAGAGTAATAATGGCTTGATACTGTACAGTTATTCTCCAAGAGGGTGGTGGATATCTGGAATAAACTTCCATTAGAGATGACAGAGCATGCATGGGGAATAGGGAAGGGACCATAAATTAGGAAAGATCTATAACAGCAGAATAGTCGGGTGAAAATGGACAAGACTGGGTGGGAAATCAAAACCACAGAAGAATACAAAATGACCTCTAAGTAGATCCAAAGCAAAACAGGAAAGTAGAAGATAACACACAGACTTCCTCACGGGGAGTGTCAAGAAGAAACTCTTTATTGTGGCAAAAACGCGAGACCCGACACGGGCCATGTTTCGGCGGGAGCGCCCGCCTGCTTCAGGGGGTCAATATAACACTCAAAACAGCAGAAGTATGTTTAGTGTGAGAAGTAAAACAGTTCTATGATGGCTGAAGCAAAATGGGACAACAAAAGTCACTGCACAAAAACACTCTGGTGCCAAAAATGCTACTCTTCAGGATACAAAGAAAAAGGACTGGTGGGTACAGCAAGGATCAGATGTCTAGAAAAAAAACCAAGAGAATTATGGGGGTTGGTCAACTATCTACTAAAATCTGTATAGACAGTGTCATAATTAGTCCCCAATCCCCTCCCCCCCCCCCCAACAGTTAACACTAATGAATAACTCCTCTTCCACCTCCTTTTAAAATAAATTGTTCAAAACTACAGTACGAGTTAGAAAAATGTAGAAACATATATAACATTTTTCCATGCATCTACTAAGTGTGACTGGTGATCCGTAGTGCTGCAACATTCCCTGTTATAAATGATAGCAATCTTCAGTGGGGCCCCTACTGCAAACAATCTTTTAATGAGTCAGCTGCAAAAAATAACTTCAATATATATAAACACAGCAGATTACCACTACAAACAGGCAAGTGACCTACACAGGCCAGAAATCTCTCTTGTCTCAAAATGCACAGTAAAGTATTGACCCAATTAAAAGTATCACTATGCAAACAGCCCACTTTTCTCATGGGCCAATTGCAGCCAGAGCTTTTCACTGCAAATGAGAACTCTTTCTCTTCCTCGCTAAGCTTCCCTAATGTACTTACCATACATGAACCTTATTTTACCACAATATCACCTTGTATTTGTTCATACTGGACACTGGCTAATGCCGTTACGGTACTATGTAAGCCACATTGTGCCTGCAAATAGGTGGGAAAATGTGGGATACAAATGTAACAAATAAATAAATATAAATAAAAATTAACGTGTACTATGTGAAACTCTTCTATTAAAATGCTTCCAACTTGAAGAACAAAAAAAAAGTCATTCTCTTTCCTCAATACTGAAGGGGTCTTTCACCAAGGCATGCTCATGTTTTTAGCAAGCGCTAAAATTGAGCACGCGCTAAACATGAGAGACGCCCATAGGAATGCATTGGCATCTCTAACGTTTAGCGTGCGTCTATTTTTAGAAGAAGACCCCCTATGTTTGCTGTAGCCAGGTCTGCTTACATCTTTTTAAGGTATGTTGATGACCCTAGTGGCCAAAGCAAATACGTAGTAAAGCAAAATCTCTTTCATTTGTTCAGCTGTCATTAAGAATTGGCATGCATTTCTGTTTAAAAGATGTAAACAAAAAACCAGATATGTGCATGGAATAAGCAACTTGAAGGGCTTACCTTTGCCCATAATTGACTGAATGGCACAAAAGAGCATTGAAAAAATGCATATGCTCTTTGGCAGGGTCATTTTTTTAGTATCTTGAGTACTTAAAACAGTAGTATGTGTCTTACAGGCTGCACAGCTGAAATGTTTAGGGGCCTATATGAGATAATCAACTGAGCAAAGCAATGAAAATAATAATAATAATAAAAGCACAGCTAAGCTCCAAGAAAAATGCCAAAATGCATTCTGGTCTATTTTTCAGGGCTCTTGACACTATCCATTTGGTGGTTTGACTGAACACAAATCAAAGAAAACTAATCACTGAGAAGTGTGCTCTAAGTTGTTGTACTTGGTACAGTTTTGATGTTACTCAGAAACAAAAGCAACCGTTGGTCTATAAAAACATGGGAACTACAATTTCATAATTTAATTAACAGAATCTAAATAAAATATCTTGCAGAAGCACTGATGGAACAATACAACTTAGAATACACAGCCATGACTAACCTTGCTTCCTTCAGACCCTTATCAAGAAATACCAATATAAATACCAACGAGATATATAACTTATATTTACTAGTACTTTAGATCCGGAACAAAAGATTTAAGGCCTAATATCAGTAGGAGTCGGGAAGTAGAATAGAGGAGTTGGCATCAGAGTTGAAGGTTTGCTGTACCGACTCCACAGCACTGCTCCTTTCTCCTGCGGACAAATTTTGCACCCTTTCTGCTTCACTTATTTGTAAATGTCTCTCAAGTACAAGGGACTCTTTGAGAGTATTTGAGAAGGAGGAGAGTACGGGATGCATTCACATGTAGGGTATACAATATTTCCTCATTTCTGCTCTCAGCCTGTGCACTCTGTACATAGGCAAGTCCCTTCTCCCCTTTCTGGTACTTCATTCTCCCACTTCTCACCTCATGCTCTACCTCTCTGGACTAGGTGAGCAGCATGAAACTAGAACTTGGGTCCTACCTCCAAATCATACAGGTTTCTAGCATACAGTCACACTGCCTCTGTTGTATGTGGAAGTAGCTGCTGCTGCTTTACTCTCCTTGTATGAGATGACCCATGACAATCTTGCCTTCTCCCTTCTTTGGGCTCACTGTGACTCAGGGTTCAACTGTGGATCAGACTCAACATTCTTTTGCTAAGGAACCAGGCCCCACTCCTGGCTTTTCCCTTCTCCTCCGCTCCCCTTGACACCCAAATCTAGGTACCTCCTTAGAGAATTTGCCCCCTTAGCAATTTAAGAGGCTCAATATTAGCCATATATCTTTTATTCATATGCTGCTTGTCACTGAAAGGCTTTGAATATTGGCCTGTTTTTCATTCATCAGTAAATATTATGCATCTTGAATTCCAGTTGAGGAAGCTTCCTCCCCCCCACCCCCAAATCATCTGAATATTATTAACTTAATCTTATACATCTTAGCTTCTCCCATAGGACTTGGCTATATATATAATTGCTTTTAACAATAATAACCTCATCATCCTTACAGAGTTGTAAAATATGTTCTTGAATGTCAATACAATGACTACATAACCTCTAGTAGTAATTCGGAATCAAATCCCTCAAGACTGGATGCTCAGTAGTATTTGCTATGTGCGAGGAAGCTTAAATGAGCATGAAATTGTAGTGGAGGCGGCATTATTGAACAGCTGGTGACTGTGTTCTTGGGACTCAGCACATGATAAAATAGGAGTCTTGTTTGTTCTGTGGTTGGTGTTTTAGGGTCTGTGACATCTACAGTGCTGTCTTTTCACTGATAAGATTGTTGCTCTTTGAGTTCTAGAAGTTAGTGCTGATATGCTGTGCTAAGGTTCACCAGTCCCACTTTTTAGCCATGGCTGCTTCTTTCTATCAGAATAATAGCACTACCTCTAAATGGCCAGAATGATCTATATAGTTGTGGGCCAAGTCAGTAAGGGTGGGCCTATAACTGATCAATTTTGTGGTGATATTCAGCCACTAAATGAATAATTTACACATTTAAGTTTAGGCCTAGGCTAAATGGATAATGCCAGTGTGGTCACACTATCTATATATTCAGCTCTGGTACCTACACATATAGGGGTGCTGAATATACAATTTAGGTTAAATACCAGCACTGATATTTAATTTACACTAGTAACTGCATTAACTAAATATTTGGCCAAATATTTTAAACAAAAATAAAAGTGGAGTAAAATACCTGATGAAACCCATCCTGCCTGTATCAGCATTAGGCAGGGAACTAACAAAATGTATTTGCTTTCTTGGTAGATCTGGTCTGGGACCAGTATTCACTGGTGGGGGAGGGGGGAATCTTTGGTAAAAAACAATCCACACTCTCATCACTCCAATGGCAAAACTAGCAGCCTCTTTAGGACTGTTAGCTCTTAGAAGACTGTACCTTTTATTGCTGTACCATGTCCGAGTTGGTTTTACCCCAGATTGGAGCACCACTGTCTATCATTATAGATCCCTGAGATGTCCTCAGTGCCTTCTCCTACTTCTCAGGACCAGGATACTCTTTTGTTCCTCCAGTTTCTCCTACTGCTCTACTTCTTTCGCCTTCTCAGACCTGACAGTGGCTGGTTTCTCGATCCATCTTACACCCTCAGGAAAGTGAAGAAGCCTCAGTAAGCCCATCACTGCTCACCACTCCTTTTCCCCTCCTCGTAAACTGGCCGGGCTAGCCAAAGACCACCTTCCCTTTACTCAGTGCTATGATGGCCAGGAAAGCAGGAGCTAAAGAAAAAGAATTCAGGCAGTACTGGGAATTTACACCAGTCAGTTTCCTTTCAAAAAGGGGTCTCCCCGCCATTATTTGATTGGCCAGGAGAGTGTTCCATTTGTTCTGGAGGCTGTGAAGGCATGTACAATTAAGTCCAGTATTTTAGTAAAGCCACTAGAGGTCTCTGAAGTCTACACTTTACAGAACTTCAAAGGTCTCTACACTGACAATTAGTAAGCACAGAAATGTTCAAAGAACACATCAATGAGCTAACTAATACAATACTCAATAGTGGGAAAATACTGGTTTAGATAGAAATATGCACTTGGAAATGGCATAATGAGGAGCAAAGATGAGCATAAATGAAATATAATCGCAGAAAAAGAACACTAGACCTATTAGTTACCCAGTTTCTCTATTCAAGCTCCACAAAGTGACAGCAAATAATTTCCTATATAGGATAGCACAGGAACACAAAAGAGAAGCTTCTCAGGTTCGCAGTAGACAGCGCTAAGTAGGAAACACAGCAGATCAAAAAATCTAAGGAATTCTTTATTAAACAAGATTCAACATGGCCACATTTCACCAAAATGGCTGCATTAGTGTGGAAAGAAGAAAGGAGCTGTTGCCCTGCTGCCAACTCCTTTTTGTGTCTATGAGACTACAGACTATTTATTTATTTAGACATTTATACCCCACATTATCTCAAACATACTAGAGTTCAATCTGGTTAACAGTAAATAAACAACAGACAAGCTTTACAAAGACAAACAAAATATCAAATGTAGACCATTGATGGCCAGTTGCAATCTAAGATACTCCATCAATAGATAGAAACCTCTCAAAGGGGTGAGTTTTCAGACTTTTGTGAAAAACCAAGTAATCAGGCTAACCCTTGAATGCCATTGGCAGTACAGTGAATTCCACCACTTAGCACCCTGGTATCTAAAGTCAGCAGAGTGAACTGACCTAGAACCAGAGGTTATATTGCATAGGGGAATAGTTATTAAGGACTGCATATAATCCGGTGTCATGCCATATAATATTTGAAAGACAAAATTTAAAAATAATCCTGGCTTTAATGGGCAACCAGTGCAGCTTGCATAATAATGGAGTGGCTCTATCAAAACACGATACCCTGAGGACAAGCCTAGCTGCAGTATTTTGGGCCATTTGCAGCCTTTTTTTAGGACACCCTCCTTACATCCAGCGTAGATGGAATTGTAGTAATCGAATTGAGTTAAAAACCAAGGATTGAACTAGCAGTCTAAAGATGTCAGGCAAGAAATATGATCTGATGCTCTTCAGCCTCCAAAGAGACCTGAAGGATCTTTTCACTACTGAAGAAACCTGAGGATCAAACATGAGGTGACTGTCAATTAACGCACCCAGTACCCTAAAGCATAGAGTCTAGGGGGTACAACATGTTGTCAACATTATAATTATTATATGCAGTATGGTGAAAGGGTTTGGTTACCACAAGAAATTTTGTCTTATGTCTATTTAACTTAAATTTGGAAGCCCAGGATTCCAACAAATCCAGACCAAGCCTAATCTTAGGGATAATTTCTAAAAGACCAATCTTGAAAGGGATATAGATTGTGCCATCATCCACTTAAATAAAAGTGCAGAACCCTGCTGCCTCTAGCCTTTCATCTAATGAAGCCACCATAACATTGAATAGGACTGGAGAAAGCGTCGAGCCCTGTGGAACCCCACAGTCAGGAGACCAGCATGGTAAGAGAGAACCTGACAACTTCACCTGATACAATCTAGATTTTAGGAAGCCATGGACCCATTGGTGGACCTTCTTACACAATCCTAACCGATCCAACAGGCCTAAAAGCAACTCATGATCAATGAGGTCAAAGATACTTGACATATCAAATTGCATCACTAAAAACTTAGACTGACTGCTTTCCTAAAGTCAGATATTAAAGGTGGTCAAGACTGTCTTGTTACTATAACAAGGCCTAAAGCCTGATTGGGATTTATTCAAAAGGGAGACAGTGGAAAGATGATTCATAAGCTGAGTACCAAATATTCCCTACATTACCTTAATAAACAAGTGGATAAAAGCGACAGGCCTGTAATTAGTAACATCTCCCAGTGAAGCCGAGATGCTCTTAGGGATTCAGGTAAGTATTAAGGAACCTTTCTGCTGAGGAAAATCTCCTTGAGTCAGCATAAATGAGATAAGAGCTTGAAGAAAGTCAATGAATTCTGCCGGGGCAGTTTTTAAGTCAGAAAAGCATCCAGAAGGCAATGTGAGAAAGAATATTTTGTGAGAAAGGATTTGACAGTCTCATGAATGGGTAACAGAAAGAAGGACCACAGTTGGTCAGTCACAATACCAGCATTCGGACTAGGCTGATTGAAGCAAGATTGTATGTACATCAGTGGCCTTAAGTTGCAACACAGTCCCCCTAATTTTAGTTACTTTTTGTTCAAAATATGTAGCTAGTTGATTAGCAGAGGGAATGGCTACAGTTACCAATGTTAAGTTATCAGTTGATACAAGCTTATCAAAAAGGTTAAAAAGCTTACGCGTGTTTAAGTGGTTGTGACCAATTTGTTCTTTATAGTAAAGTGTTTTAGCTTCTACAATCTTTTTCTTATAATCCCTGATAGCTTTCCTCCAAAGCATTTTATTCTTGTCAGATTTAGGTCTGGACCACTTCCTCTCTAATTTTCTACACTGCCTCTTCAGGAGGAGAATATCCTGATTGTACCAGGGTAACACACTATGGGTGAGTTTGGGTAAAACTTTGATGGAAGCTATACTATCCAGGGTAGAACTACATATCTCATCCCACTTACACAAGAAATCCTTGTTGTCTGCATCTGGAAGTTGTGGACTATCAAAGATTCCAGACCAGAATTTTACAGATCAATTCGTCCTCTAGATTTAAAAGGAGGAGAGGTGAGAGTGGACTGAAAAGATCTAGTAATTTCCCTCCAGAAAGAGTGAACTCCAGCGTCTTATGGTCTTGACCAATAGTCATGGCACCAGAATGGGTTTCCCAAATAGAAGTTCTCCATATGCATAGTTCTGTAAACCAGCAGATGACCCTAATGTGGAGAATTGGGAATGTGGCAGAAGGAATCACCAGGAGGCAAGAAAATCAAGTAAGCTCTTCATATAAAAGGGTGGGGTTTGGACTCTTGTATTATGAACTGTTTGCTCTAACAGAATTTGTTAAAACCTAATTTTTTTGTTTCTGGTGACTTCAGTCACCTTTTCCCAGAGATCATCTAACTTAAGCATTCTTTTCTCTCAAACAATCTTGCAAGTGCATAACCTCCATAAAGATGATTTTGTTCCCACCATACATTAACAGGCACTTGCCAGGAAACTTCAAATAAAAATGTCATCCTCATTGCAAGGAACCCATCCTTTCAAAAGTCATACGGCGAAACTGGATACCCTGAGCAACATCAGAAAACATCTGTTTCTTTTGACCACAAAAAGAAAAATCTTCCACTTTGAAATAAGCACTTTTTAAATTAACATCTTCACACTAGAATCAACAGTTCAATCTGGCATTCTAGAAAGCTGATTCAGAAAGGCAAAACATCTATATAAACAAAAACAGGTAGGTAAGTCCAATCAAGATCATGTTCATTAAAAAACTAGACTGATTAACGTGATGAATTTTATTGTTTAACACACTTTGGGCATGTTCTTATATAAAAGTGTGTAATAAGTCCAAAATTAGAGGAGCAGTAGTAGATGAATGTTTAATTTATTATTTTAAATTGAAAGTAGACAAAAAGAAAACTAATTAAGAAAACAGGATGACCTGCAATAATTTAACACCAGTTGTACAAAAACTTAATGTTCACATGTTTGGAAAATATTCAGGGAGGGTAACAATGAGTTAATTCATTATTATCCTATTTACTAAAGCAGCCTATTCACCTTGAATGGGCTGTGCCGGTATTGCCACGTGGCTTAGTAAATGGGGATAAAAATACTAGGCACAGCTTATATTGTCAGTGACCTACAGGCTCATTTTCAAAAGAGAAGGACGTCCATCTTTCGACATAAATCGGAAGATGGACGTCCACCTCCCAGAGACGTCCAAATCGGTATAATCAAAACCCAATTTTGGACGTCTCCAACTGCAGTCCATCGCAAGGATGTCCAAATTTCAAGGAAGCGTGTTGGAGGCATAGTGAAGGCAGGACTTGGGTGTGCCTAACACTTGGACGTCTTTGACCTATAATTGAAAAAACCAAGGACGTCCATGATGAACACTTGGACATTTTCACCCGGACGTGTTGGTTTTTAGGAATAAGGCATAAAAAGGTGCCTAAAATGACCAGATGACCACCAGAGGGAATCAGGGATGACCTCTCATTATTCCCCCAGTGGTCACTAACCCCCCCCACCCCCAAAAACATTCTTAAAAATATTTCGTGCCAGCCTCTATGCCAGCCTCAGATGTCATACTCAGGTCCATGACAGCGCATTAAGGTCCCAAGAGCAGTTTAAGTGGGTACTACGGTGCACTTCAGACAGGTGGACACAGGCCCATACCTGTTATGTTTGTGAAGGAAACAGTGAGCCCTCCAAAACCCACAACAAACCCACTATACCCATATATACGTGCCCCCCTTCACCCATAAAGGCTATGGTAGTGGTGTACAGTTGTGGGGAGTGGGTTTTGGGGGGCTCAGCACGCAAGGTAAGGGAGCTATGTTCCTGGGAGCATTTTATGAGCTCTACTGCAGTGCCCCCTAGGGTGCCCGGTTGGTGTTCTGGCATGTTAGGGGGACCAGTGCACTAGAAATGCTGGCTCCTCCCACGTCCAAATGGCTTGCATTTGAATGTTTTTGACTTGGACGTCTTTGGTTTCGGAAATCGCCGAAAGTCAAAGACGTCCGAATCCAAGGATGTCCAAATTAAAGGACATCCTTGGAATTGGACATCTTTGACGGTATTTTCAAAATGAAAGATTGACATCCATCCTGTTTCGAAAATGCGGTTTTCCCCGCCTCCAGATTTGGACATTTACAAAAACGTCCAAATCCAAACATAGATGTTTCTTTCGAAAATGCCCCTCCTAATGGCTTTAGTTTTCAATTTTTGAAACATGGACACACAATACAAGATATATGATGTGATTTGTTAAATGACAAGCGAAGCCCACCAGTGTGCAATATTTGTCTCAGTTAATAGCAGCTGGTGCCACTGAGAACTTATAGGCTTATACTGCTGGTTTCACCGATATTTCTTTCTTATAACAAAAAGTAGCAACTGGTTCAAAATTACATTTACTGATGCAACAAATTTGTATTTTTTTAAGTGTCTTTGTACCTGGCTGGGGTGCCTCCAGGACCAAGTTCGGGAACCACTGCACCGGAGAGTTGTTGGTTTGTGATATTTTGTTCCTCTCTTTATTAGCTATCAAGTATTGGGATTACTCCTATATTAAAGTGCCGACACCGATATTTACACTAATATGTGTATTCAGCACTGCTATCCATATAGCTAGAGGCACTGAATATATGGACAGTGCAGTCTCTGTGCTGACATTACCTATTTAGATTAGGTGACAAAAGGCCATAAGTTATGGGACAATCCTATAATTTGTCACCAAGAAGTAGGTGCCACAATGGTGTGTGCTTAGAACCAGTTCTATAATGGCACTTAGACAAGTCTAACTCATAATAGAATACTAGCACGAACCTGCTCTGGTTTGCCGAATGTTAGACATGATCACTAATGCGAGGTCAACAACCGATGTAAGTGGGTGCATCTAAGTGTGCCCATCAACGTACATAACTGATAGTATTCTATAAGTTGTATGTGTTGTTTGGCGACCAACCCATGGCCCACCCACTTGTAACCCCCTTGCAGTTACCTGCTATAGCACCTAGGCACTTCCTAATAGAATGGCGTGAAGTACCTATACACGCATCATTGTCGATTATTGGTACCAATGATGCATGCAAGTGACACCTACTTCTAGGTGCCTGTTTTTGGAATCACCCCATATATGTTCAGAGGGGTAGAATATTTAAATAAAAACACTTTTCCTATTGTTTTCAAAGTTGTATAATAGTATGGTTTTCATTGACTACACTTTCTGCTTTGCTTTCCACTTCTGTGCACTGTTGCTATTATTGTGCTGCTTTTTTTTGAAGTAGCTTGATTGCTGAAAGTTAATAAAACAATGTATGTCCCCTCCCTTTCTGTAAAGAAATACATTACTCCAGAATGTGCATATTCTACTATAATTCAGTGGGAACAGTGTGTTGAACGAAAAACCTATATCTGTTCGTTTACTTTAAAAGTCTGGAAGGCACTGAGTTCAGAGAAAAACCTCCTGGCCTGGAAATATAAAAGCAGGACCTTCACGCATCCCATCAAGACTAAAACATCTAAAGCACTGAATTAGAGCCTCAGCATCCCTGAGTCTCTCAACTTGTCTAACAAGAAAGACTTAAGTGACAATCCTTTATGAAACCTACTTATACCACTTGCTACATTGTTATACAGGAGAATAAAGAGGATAGTCACATTCTCAAAAGGAGGAAAGGATACAAGGGGGATAAAGAGAGGTCAGATGAACATACAAAGTATCACATACAATGAGTTTATCTTGTTGGGCAGACTGGATGGACCATACAGGTCTTTATCTGCCATCATCTACTATATTACTTTATAAATAATGTTTGTTTACTGCATCTGCTGTTATTGTCTTTATTTACCAAAGACGACTTAAGTAAACTTGTTGATTCAGAACACCAGTACCACAATGATCTGAATTATTGACTGGGAAGAATTCAGCATTTATGGAATAACTGCCAAGAGCCTCCCAGTGTTTGCCACTCCCAGCCTTGGTCCAAAAACAAATAGATCCTTATATGAGAGGTCCCACCTGAAGTCTCTGGGCATACACTGGAATCCCCCTTACTTATGTTTGTATCTGAGCCAATGGAGGGTTAAGTGACTGGCCCTAAGAATTCAGGGAGCAACAGTGGGATCTGAACTCTGGCTTCTCTGGTTTTCAGTGCACTGTTCTAAGCATTAGACTACCATACACCCACTCTAGTTCTCCAACTGCAAACTGGCCTTGTTCTTCAGCGGACTTGTTGAGCATTACTGTGCTTCTTGTTCCTCTCTTGTTGCTGGTTTCCTCCAGTGTCCTGTATCCTGCCCAGGCTCCATGACCTACACACCTAAGGCTTGGTATTTTCTAGAACAAAATGGTTCAAGTCAAAAGGAAGGCAACCATTAAAGGCAGATGACCATACTCTGGGGGGTCCTTTGTCCAGTGGCTCATCTTACCTTGGGGCTTCAGTCTGGTCATTGGATCCTTTCTACTGATGATATTTATCACATCTAGAACAAAATGCTATGATATGAGGCTCCTAGAGTAGTGGTGTCCTTGTTTGATTCACACTGGAAAAAAATGATACCTCAAAATGGACAGAATAGATACTTGCACATTAAATTATGTACAATTTTATTTTACTTTATAAAAATGTATTAATTTTCTATCATGTTCATTGTTCAGTTAATTTGGTCCTTTAAGGGAAAGGAATCTTGGTGATCAGTGCTAGGAAGGGAGAAGGGAAAGAAAGAATAGCAGAAAAGGAAGTCATCTGAGGGATAAATGGAAGGTATCTATAAGATATGAATCTCACTGAAGGGAAATGGAGAACTGATCATAGGCAGGAGAGGCAGAGAGTTAGGTGTAGAAATGTTATAAACAAAGAAGTCCATATTTAAAAATAGCCATTGCCCAATAGTAACCCATTGTCAGTGCTTTACATAAGGAAACTCCTGCAGTGATAGAACCCATGCATGCTGAGCCATCATTCCACATTAACTTCAGGTAATTAGATGTCTTATCATCCTTTCCCTGCCACCAAGTCTTATCTCATCTCTGCATTCTGGGTTACCCACTGAACTGATGCCTGTAGGTCACTCCTACCAGGATGTATTTGTTGTTTGTCCTGCTTCAAACCTGTTTCATAACAGATCTATCTATGAGCTATTCTGTTAACTGACCTCAAGCATACCTGCTTTCCAGATGTTCTCTCCTCTCCTCATCTCCTCTGTATTAAAACACAGGTTTGGATTTCCTCTGCATGGATAACCTAACTATTCCACCATGGCTCTGCAAGTCCTTCAATACGTATGGTAGTAATTATCCTGTTTATTATTTAAACTCTTTCTATTTTCATAGAAACAAGTCTACTGTTATTAACTATTATCTTTTCCTCATATTTCTTTTGCAAGTAGTTCTTTACTTGGAACAAAGTTGCAGCTCTCTTTCCAGTCACAAGCCCTATCTTAAGAAACACTAGTTTCTTGCTCTTCAAATATCTGATATTAGCCATTCACACACATGGATTTAGATTTATTCACTTTTCTATACCTGAGCTCACGGCATATTCAGCTACAGTAGAAGTTGCCCTTACCCTATTGAAGGCCCCATTTACTGACCTGTGGTAAAACAGAGCATTTGTGTTCTATTTAACTGAAAGAGATTTTATTGCCGGATTCACTAAGCTGTGCTACCTCAGGACTGCAGTATAGTGAATCCTATTTTATTTTATTTTTTTATTACTGCTGCCACAAACATATTGCATTCCCAGCTTCAGCAGTGCAAAGATATCAGGTCTCAACATGGACCCCACTGTCTGTTAAAGGGGTCAGTGGTCTGGCAAAAATAGCCTGGTCTCCCTACTCATTGAAAAAAAGCCGGTTCTTCCTCAGGTACTCTTGCAATCTACTTCTCATCCTGATCCAGTTTTGAAAAATTTCAGGTCTTGTTCCCCCCTCCCCAAGCGTCCCAGCATATACCAGATATCTCTGGGGCCTAGTTGGAGGGAGGGGCAGGAATAATCCTCTATTTCTCTTGCATCAGTGGATCCCTTCGGAAAAGTGCCAGCCTTCATGCCCTGAGCAGTAGTACTGAGGAACTACCATAGGGGTCAGGCTGCCAACTAAAGGAACATTCCTTTATTCAGCAGCCTGATCCCTAGTAGTAATGCCATGAGACTACCACTAGAGGTATGAAAGCCACAATTTTTCAAAATGGAGCCACAGGTGTAGGAGAAATCAGGGATTACTCCTGTCCTCAACTACAGTTTATGGTTTAATATTACACTTTCTATGATGCCTTTCATGAAGTAGCAGCAATGACATTTACAATTAAAAACCCAAGTAAAACAAACAAAATGTCCAATTAGAAGCACAAGTAGAATAGACTGGGCACACAATTAATAGCCCTTAGGAAAGCTCATTAGGGAAGGAGCAACTTAATATCCACCTGGAACAACTATGACATGCAATACTGACAGACATAAAGACACCTGCCTCCTCTTGATGCTACAGGAATACCTAGTTAGCCAAAGGAGCCTCAAATAAAAAAAAGGTTTTAGATTTTGTTTGAATTTCTTATAAGATGTTTTAGTATGGAGGAAGAGAGGGTTACTATTGGGCAATGGCTATTTTTAAATATGGACTTCTTTGTTTATAACATTTCTAAATCTATCTGCCTCTACTGCCTATGATCAGTTCTCCATTTCCCTTCAATGAGATTCATATCTCTCATAAAGATGGAGATAAGAAAAAATCCTCAACTAATAGGGGATATGAGACCGCCCGTGCCACCAAGACACTAAAATAATAAACATCAACCCCAGCCACCACCCCTAACGCCAGCTGGACCCTAGTTAGCTCCACGACCTGAAACCCCCAACAGAACAATTAAAAACTAATATAATTGTGAACATCATTACTTTGTATTAAACTGGCCACAACATCATCTATTGCAAACATATTGGAACTGAAACCTACAGTTTGTTATGCTCTTAAGCTGCTCAGGTAAACAGTAAGATCATAACCCCAGAATTGCTAACACTGCAAAAGGGGGCAAGATGGAAGGGTGAGCTGGTTATGAGGAGCAGAAGCAGACTGGGCCTCAGAGGAACTCTGCTAAATAACATTTGGAACTCCACCCAATTTGTTCAGCACTCAATGGGAATTGCCCAATTTCCTGCTGCAGCATTTTGAAAGAAAACAGGCCAATTGAGACCTTCCGTCTGACCCTTCAAGGCTCATATCGCCCACACTGCTCACAGGTAAGTTTGCCTTTTACTCTCCCTCCCTCCCCCAGCAGCTAGGCCCAAGACCTGAGCCTGCCATGCAGTGGCGTACCAAGGTGGGGCGATCCGCCCCGGGTGCACGCTGCTGGGGGGGGGTGCCGCGCGCCTGTCGGCTCTTCATTTTCCATGCTCCCTCTGCCCCGGAACAGGTTACTTCCTGTTCCGGGGCAGAGGGAGCATGGAAACAAAGAGCCGACAGGCGCGCGGCACCCACCCCCCCCCCCAGCGGCGTGCACCCAGGGGGGGGTGGATGTTCTTTTGCCGGGGGGTCGTGCTGCACCCGGGGGGTTATTTCGCCGCGGGGGGGGGGGGGTCGTGGTGTTCCGGGGGGGTGGGGCGCATCGGCGATCCGCCCCGGGTGTCAGCGCCCCTAGGAACGCCACTGCTGCCATGGCCCCATAATGTTGTGGATGGCAAAGGGGCTCATTCCCCAGTTAATTGTGTGCTTGAACTTATCATACTGAGTTCCTCTAGTGGATTCCAACTGAGAACAGGATATTGAAGGATTAACCAGAAAATCTGCATTCTAAACAAAAAAGAGTGCAAGAGGGTGGATGTGGAACTAGCAGGGATAACAAATACTGAGGTAAGCCACTGGTGCAGGCAGTCTTTTTTGTAAGCGATATTGCCAAAGGGCTGTCTGGTAACCTTTGCCTCTTTGCGAAAGACACCAAAATCTGAAAAAGGGTAGACACCTCTGATGGTGTGAATAACATCAGAAGGGACCTAGAGAATCTTGAAGAATGGTCCAGAATTTGGCAGCTAAGATCTAATGCATTTGGACTTCAAAAACCAGAGGAAGCAGTACAGTTTCGGAGGTAAAGTACTTTTATGCACTAAAGAGGATCAGGACTGGAGTGTGATCGTACATGATGAGGCAGAAAAGGCAATGGCGAAAGCTAGGAAGATGCTTGGGTGCATAGGGAGAGGATGGCCAGCAGGAAGAAGAAAGCAGTAATGCCTCTGTATAACACTTTGATGAGACCTCATTTAGAATAGTGTGTATAATTACGGAGACTGCACTTTCAAAAAGACAAAAAGGATGGAATAAGTCCAGAGGGTGACTACTACATTGGTCAGTAGTCTTCATCATAAAGGAAGGAATTCAGTAAATGGAATAGAAAATTCAGCACCAAAAAAATTGAGCGCTATTCTATAAAAGCAGCGCACCCTTTATAGAACAGCTTTTGGCATGGATCCAGTGCCTAACGTTTGGGTAGAGGTGATAGAGAGAAAGACTGTATCTGATTTTCAAGAAAGCTTGCGACAGGTACATAGGACCTCTGAGAGAGAGAGGAAGGGATAGTAGATGGCATTGGTGGGCAGACTGGATAGGCAACATAGGGGTCCCTTTTACTAAGCCACAGTAAAAAGTGGCCTGCGGTAGTGTAGGCACATGTATTGGGCGCATGCTGGGCCAGTTTTTACTGCATCTACAAATTTTTTTTTTTTAATAGGATGGGAAAAGCTCCTGCGGTAAAAATGAAACCAGCTCATGCCCAAAGCTGGCCCGAGCCCTTAATGCCACCCATTTATCTAACATAACATAACAGGTGACGGCAGACTAGCGGTAAAGGCTCATGCAAAACACGCATGGTGACTGTTTGGCGTGCGCCAAGTGCCAATTACCACCGGAACCAGCGTGCATAGGAGGAAATAAATAAATAAATCATCCCTGCGTTATGGGCACACGACAAATCTGAAATTACTGCCAGGAGGGCACACTGGCCTGGCAGTAGTCTCGTTTTGGTGCATACGTAGAGTCTATCACAGCTTAGTAAAAGAGCTCCATAGTCTTTATCTGCCTTCATATTTCTATGTATCTATGAGACACATTACCTCACACTAACTGGGCCCAAATGGGTTCAAAAGCAAGGATTAATGAGACAAAGCCAACATGGATTTAATGAACGGAAATCTTACCTCACCAATCTATTACATTTCTTTGAAGGGGTGAACAAACGTGGATAAAGTTGAGCCAGTTGATACTGTGTACCTGGATTTTTCAGAGGGGTTTGACAAAGTACCTCATGAAAGACTCCAGAAGAAATTAGAGAGTCATGGGATAGGAGGTAGTGTCTTATTGTGGATTAAAAACTGGTTAAAGGATAGAAAACAGACAGTAGGGTTAAATGGTCAGTATTCTCAATGGAGAAGGGTAGATAGTGGGGTTCCCCAGGGGTCTGTGCTGGGACTGTTGCTTTTTAACATATTTATAAATGATCTAGAAATGGGAGTAACTAGTGAGGTAATTAAATTTGCTGACAACAAAGTTATTCAAAGTTGTTAAATCACGAGAGGATTGTGAAAAATTTCAAGAGGACCTTACGAGACTGGGAGACTGGGCGTCTAAATAGCAGATGACATTTAATGTGAGCAAGTGCAAAGTGATGCATGTGGGAAAGAGGAACCCTTACTACAGCTACGTAATGCAAGGTTTCACGTTAGGCGTCACCGACCAAGAAAGGGATCTTGGCATCGTCGTTGATGATACGTTGAAACCCTCAGCTCAGTGTGCTGCGGCGGCTAAGAAAGCAAACAGAATGTTAGGTATTATTAGGAAAGGAATGGAAAACTGAAGTGAAGACATTATAATGCCTTTGTATTGGTCCATGGTGCAACCACATCTTGAATATTGTGTTCAATTGTGGTAGCCGCATCTCAAAAGAGATATAATGGAATTAGAAAAGGTACAGAGAAGGGCGACAAAAATAATAAAGGGGATGGGACGACGGAAAGGCTGAAGCGTCTAGGGCTCTTCAGCTTGGAGAAAAGACGGCTCAGGGGAGATATGATAGAGGTCTATAAAAGAATGAGTGGAGTGGAATGGGTAGACTTGAATGGTTTGTTTACTCTTTCCAAAAATACTAGGACTAGGGGGCATGAGATGAAGCTACAAAGTAATAAATTTAATACGAATCAGAGACAATTTTTCTTCATGCAACGTGTAATTAAACTCTGGAATTCGTTGCCAGAGAATGTGGTAAAGGCGATTAGCTTAGTGGGCTTTAAAAAAGGTCTGGACAGCTTCCTAAAGGAAAAGTCTACAGACCATTATTAAATTGACTTGGGGAAAATTCACTGCTTTTTTCTGGGATAAGCAGCATAAAATGTATTGAACTTTTTGGGGATCTTGTCAGGTATTTGTGACCTGGATTAGCCACTGTTGGAAACAGGATGCTGGGCTTGATGGACCCTTGGTCTGCCCCAGTGTGGCAATACTTATTTACTTACGTACTGGCTATGATGTCAGAAATGACACACACAGTGTAAGCCAAGAATGTCAAAATCCACATGAAACAATTTATACATGGCTGCTCCCAAGGGCTCAAGGGAAATGGGAGAAAAATGAAGATTTAATGGGACAAAGTTTATTTAGCACAGGGAAAGCCTTTCCCCAGTTATCTGCTCTGTGTACTTTTGCAATGTTGCACAATACAAAGTTTATAGCCATCTTTCAGTTAACCTACTTTTTCAACAAAATAACATTGTTTAGAGTATAAACACTCTTAAAGGGACTGGTTATATTCTACACAATGACTAAAGTTCATTGCTCCTGTGGTCTATCAACTCATTCCCTCTTTTATAATCACTGGGAATAAAATGTGGATAACATATATAAACTACGTATTGTGTGGTCAGCATAAAGCATGCAGTAGGGTCTGACCCGGAGTCTGTGAGAATTGTTTGGGATAATCTAAGCAGGACAGAGGTTATCTTTATGTGTCTATCATTTTAATTTATAATTAATTTGTGTGTGTAATACTTGTAATCCACTGAAAATTGTTAAGATCATGCAGGATATATTATGTTTTAAATAAGTAAATAAAAACAAGTAGAAAATATCTAAATTCAGTTCTACTTCCACTGCAATGACAGCATCATTTTCAGATTTTCACTATATTTATTGTGCTGTTATGTTGCCTCTGGGATTATGGCACGGAGTCATGTTGCTAGTATAAAGTTAATTGAGCCAGAGACTGCTTCATTACATACAATTATATGGGAAAATCAACTCTCTATACCACCCAAACTTCTCCGAAATAGTGCTTCCTTAGCATCCGTGAGGTCCAAAATTTACTCCACAAAACAAAGCACAAAGGGGCCCTTTTACTAAGCTGTGCAGGTACCTACGCGTGCCCAACGTGAGCCAATTTGGAACTACCATCTGGCTACCGTGTGTCCCGGGTGGTAATTTCATTTTATACGCGTGTCCAGTAGGCACGCTGAAAATTGTTTGGTGCGTGGTGCTAACCAGGCGTTTATCGGCATTGTACACGCATTGATGAGTACCGCCCGGTTAACGCGCGAGACCTTACCACTAAGTCAATGGGTGGTGGTAAAGTCTCAGGCCCAACATGGACGCGTGCCAATTTTCATTTGGCCGCACATCCATTTTCGGCCCCCAAAAAAGGCCTTTTTTGCAGGTGCGCTGAAAAATGAACCCGCGCACGTCCAATACACAGGTCTACACCTGCACAGGCCACTTTTTAGCACATGTTAGTAAAAGGACCCCAAAGTATGGTAAGTAGCTGCAGAAGACAATACCAGCTGTATTGCCATGTCAGTTTGATTTCTTTGTGAACAATGCAGTCACAAGAGAATGCAAGAATTCAAAAGTGGAAACTGAAACATTCAGCTAGGTAGATATATATTAATACAGACCTTCAATATTTTTCTTTTGGGGGCTTTACTCCTCTTTTTTTATTTAAATCTCTTTTCGTGTTTAGTATGATAATATAAAATAAAATGAAGTCTCTGTTATTTATAAAAATTTGTGTACCCTCTCCTTGGTACATAGCCAATCAAGATTGTAGTAATCTGTGTACAACCACAAAAAAAATACAGAACCTCAATAAAAAAAAAAATACATGACAGGAAGAGAGAAGATTCCTCAAGATCAATTATGTCACCGCTATAAACAGAGACAACATATTTCATAGAACGGGTTATCCCTCATCTTCTAAGTAGAGGAAAAAAGAACCTTTCTAAAATGCAGTATCAGATTCTCCCTGCAGGACTCTTGAGAATCTTTTTCCATTGCTCAACAGCTTTGATACAAAAAGTTTCTTTTCTCTACTACATAAGACCGCAAATGTTTCCTAGGCACATACCATCCTATCCTTTTAGTGCTCAGCATTTGGCCACCTTTATTCAAGCTGTCATTATGTCTCATCTAGATTACTACAATGCACTCTATGTTGCGTTACCTGGTAAAAAGATCTAACACTTCCAAAAAGTACAATATGCCATTGCTCATTTACTTGCTGGTACTGGCCCATGAGTTCCAGTGGCCCTACTAGGAAATTTCATCAAATTATCTTAGTTGGCAGGGAAACCCCATGTTCCACCAGCTGAAGAAATCCAGGGCTGCACTGATCATCTACAGTATGGCTGTCAGCAGCTCAGACTGATGATGCTGGCACCGTGAGAACTGAATACACTTGCAAGGTTGGTGATGGCACTTTAAGCTTCTGACATCCATTCTGTAGCTGATCAAGTCAGCTCCAGATTTCTTCAGCTGAGGGAGGGGGGCAAGGGGATCCCTGCCAGCTACAAAAGTTTTCCGGTTGCTAGATGGGCCTCCAGCAAAAGTGGAGGGATCCTGACTCAGTATGGCCTTTCTTATGTTCTTATAACTTATGACTTGCTTGTTCGCCCTTGTCTCCATGAATCTGATGACTCTTCTGTAAAACCTGTAACTTCCTTCACATGGAAGATTATAGTTGACCCATAACAAACTTACAAATCCTTAATTTTCAAAACAATCTTTTCTCCCTGCTTTTATTTTGTCCATGTTACATATGTGAACGAAAGATTTTCCTGTCCTACAGGCTGTAATATGTTTGATAACTGATAGTAAAGAGTCATCAATGAAGTAGCGTAGCCAACCTGTTTAATCACCCAAAACAGTTCAGCAGCAGCTACCCGACTCCCCTCTCCCACCCCTAGATTTGACAATTGTCGTCCCTTCCACACACACACAGCCCAGCAACTCCCCCCTCCCTGATCTACCTCAGCACTTTGGGGGCAGCACCAATGACGTGCATCTGCTGCCTGCACTGGCTCCACAGGCTTCCCTCTATCATATCCTGCCCTCGCTGACGTCACTTTCTGTTTCGTCTCTGGCAGGATCATGTGGCAAAGAGAAGTCTGTGAGGCCTGCACAGGCAGTAGATGTGCACTGCTGGTGCCACCCGCAACTGTACCGATGTAGACCTAGTGTTGTAGGAGGTGTGTCGGGCCATGGCCAGGTGGCAAATGCTGGACTGAGAGTTGGACTAAAGGAAGGTAAATGTAGAACAATGGGGGAGGGGGCTGGAATTTTGTAAGGCCCACACAAAGCTACACGTCTGGCTATACCACTGCATCAATGGTTGCAACTGTTCATGGAAGGAGACTCTCCAAATATTAAAACACTGCTTACAGTCTTGTAGCAAATGACAAACAGCCCAAGAATGTGTGAAGGGAGGCGAGAGGGAGGGGATGGTGTAGGCATATCTCAAGTGACCTAGCAGCTTCCTTCTTTTTGGCTTCTAGTTCAAAAGAAACTTGCTCCAACCATGTCTACGGCATAATCCTTCATATGCATTTTTATAAAGGAACAAGAAAACAGAAAATAAAAAATGGATGTTGCAACCAAAAGGCACATATATTTAACATGACGGCATCTACCTTTGGGAATAGTGATCTGACAGCCCAGGTCGTAATCCTGCTGCAGCCGATAAAAAGCCACTTCCTGTAACCTTGCACGCTCCAGTTCAGAGAGACTTTGAATAGGGACTGATTTCAGTCGTACACTGCGCCCTGACATGCTGTTCCAGGTAAAATCACCCTGAAAGAGATCAGAGGAAATAATTTGAAATGTGCACCCATAACAGTAAATCTACAGCATATCAAGATTAGCAAAATTTATCTGCCAGTTATACCTTAAAATGGGCAGAACAGAAAGAGTGGGGATTTTTAATATTTTTCATGTACTTCCACATTCACCTAAAGCAGAAATTATATAAATGAAAACTATGTGGCATGTCCAAAAAGGTGCCAATTTTTTAAAATAAAACCAAAGCATTCTCCTGAAGATTTGTTTGTTAGGTATACAAGCTTTTATTGTATATTGATTTATGATTTTAATGATGTACTGTAATATGTAATTCAATTTGCCATTGTAAGCTCTTGGTCTAGATTTATTTAAACCACACTGAACCCTGCAAAGGGGAATTTTGTGGTTAACAAGAATAAATTTGACATTGATTCTCCTGGCAATGCCCATACACAGCACTCATGTAGTTGAGGCAAGATAGTATCTTGTACCAATATTCTAAATTGCTCGGGGGAAAAAACATGCTTTAACTGCCCTAAGTTGACGTAATTTACAAAACATCCTCCTACTCAAGCTTTTAACTTGATTCTCCATAGTTAATGAAGAATCTAGAATAAACCCTAAAACTCTAGAAGAGGTTTCAAATCCCAAACAGTCCCCTGTCTTAAGCTTTAAGCTCCTTGGAACATTTTCCAAGGAGGTACCATAATACAACAGCTTTTGTAGCATTTAGTTTCAAGAGATTCTGCAAAGTCCAATGATGTGGTCTTTCTAGACAATTTAGAATTAAATGTTCCCTAGCTATTCCTTCTAATGCTAATGGAACTAAGATAAAAATGTCATCTGCATATGAACAGGCATAAAACAAAGAAGACTGCAACACAAACCCTAAAGAACTCATAAAAATATTAAACAATGTAGGTGATAGTGGTGATCCCTGAGGTGTAGCATGATATGAGTTCTGTACTCTAGATTCTATGCTCTAGATTGTTCCAGAACTTAGAACTTAATGTGCAGCATGATATGAGAGTTTAATTGTCAGAGTTATTGATTTTGCTGGAATCAGATACAAATGTATATATATATAAAATATATAGCTGCAAAGACTATCAGATAAACTGGTCTGACTCACCTTCCCCCTGGAGACTACTGATAACAAAAGCTAGCCGGGTGGATACTTACAGTCAATCAACACATCTCCAAAGAACAGAAAATCTGAATATTGACAGCAATCACAGAGAATGGAGTTAACAAAAGACAGCGAAACTCCACCTAATCTGACAAAAGAAGCCCACCTACTCTCAAACAATGACTCTTTTAATTCTGTCAAATATGGATGTGTATCTACCAGCAGATGTCCAGACCGAAAATCTTATGATGTCATTAAACATGTGACCAGTTACCATGCTCCATCTCAAAACTAGATGAAACTAGTTTTCAGCTATCCCTGAGTTTTCATTGGATCAAACACACCCCACCTGACTTCAGCCTATGGTCCAAAAAGAAATTATTAAAAGTCTGGATCATTTTCAGTTCTCTCTCTCTCTCGCTGCTGCTTCCTGATCTGCACCTCCATAGACCTTCACTGGGCCTTGCTGGACTTCACACACATCCAAGATAAGACTTTCTCCAGGCTCCAGCAACAACTCCGCAACAAAAAGACTTCTTTTCCAGCACGGACCTCCTTCAGCACTCCAACCAGCAGCTGCCACTATCAAAGTGAGTTACTATTAATCCAGCCTAATTTATAATTCATACTTTCTATCTTCTAAAGCACATTTCCCTTGTGCAAGATCCATAAAAACTGCCTCTCTCTTTAATATTATTGTATTACCTGTATTGTAAATAAATATTTTAAAGTTAAATATCTGGCCTTTCTGTTCTGAGCACATGTCCTTAAACCTTACAGTGCAGGTTAATGTAATTCCCCAAATCAAATATATCTTGCATTGCCCTTTCTTAAATATTATTATTAATTACTTTTTTTTATATAAGAGAGACACCACAACTTTCAAAAAGATTTCCATTCTAGAAGAAGAAAACCCTATCTGTCCACTATCAGTGGAAAACTCTGGCTGGATAGTTCCCATTCTCCTGGGTCCAAGGAGTACCTTCTGAGAAAGTTTGCCTCCACATTCAAGGACCCAGCGATGTGAGCTGCCAACAAACAGAGAAGATTATCATCCCAACCGGACTTGCTGGTATCCACTGTCATCACCTCCCATTGTGTTATTGGAAAGAGAGCTCCAATGGTCAAATTCCTGGGCAACAACCACCACTGTATACTCCATCTGGCAACCAGCATCCAAGGAAGATGACGGTCATACTTCTGTGATACCAAACACCAGTGGATGAGAACAGACTCCTATAAAAGCCGCATATGAGCCCTGAACCATGACACCACTTCCATCGAAGAGGCTCAGCAAATGCACACCTTCTTGCAAAACAGGTGCTGGACTGTAATGCTGATGGCTCCCCAGGTCCAGCAGAACCAGCAATTTCATAAAACTGCACATGAAGGAAACAAAGTATCTATCCCCTCACTCCAACATATGACTGGAAGCAGATTTTAAAAGTTACTGCTCCCGCTTCTCCATGTGCTCTGGATCCAGCCTCTCCAGCTTCTCCACCCCCTGTTCACTCCTCCCCCCCCCCCCCCAAGCACAGAAACCATCCAATAACACCCCCCCCCCCCCAAAAAAAAGAAAAGGCGTCCACTTCCCTCTCCAACCTCTCGGCAACAATGAACCACTCCAACACATCTCAGCCCCTCTCTGAGGCCCCCATAGCTATGATCCCAATGGGTAGTCTCATTATATGTATAAAAGCTGCTATTTTCATATGGGGATGCTTCTAAAATAAGGGCCTGTGTATCTGGATTTTCAAAAGGCATTTGACAAAGTACATCTTAAAAACTCCTCAGGAAATCAGAAAGTCATAGGATAGGAGGTAGATAGAAAACAGAGTAGGGTTAAATGGTCAGTATTCTCAATGTGGAAGGGTAGATAGTGGGGTTCCACAGGGGTTTGTGCTGTAACTGCTACTTTTTAATTTCCAACAGTTTTTATTGATGACATTTCAAAACAATATCACAATCCACAGTCTGAATATACAGAAATTCAAGAGTGAATTAACAAACAAACAAGATTACTTGCTACTTACAGTCATCAATTTTTATCATTATATCCCCCCCCCCCTCCTACATCCTCCTTCCGTTTATGTTTCAACAGGTAAATAGTGTAACATTTACTTCTCCCCCTTTTAGGATATTTCAACATTAGTATGGTGGAGATATCAACAAAATATAATATTAACTTCATGCATAATGTGCATTCAACTTGTCACAGCAATTACTCTGCTCTAGGGCACGGGTAACCGTTTCAACCTTAAGGTATGTAACTGCTACTTTTTAATATATTTTTACATGATCTAGAGATGGAAATAATTAGTGCGATAATTAAATTTGCTGATGATACAAAGTTATTCAAAGCTGTTAAATTGCAAGAGGATTGTGAAAAACTTCAAGATGAGCATACAAGACTGGGCATCTAAACGGCAGATGACATTTAATGTGAGCAAAGGCAAAGTGATGCATGTAGAAAAAAGGAACCCGAGTTATAGCTGTATGATATCTGACAAGATCAACAGATTTTACATTTAAATAATCATCCCTTTTCTAGGTCTGATAAGGGGGGGGCATACATAAAAGTTATACTGAAGTGTAATAACCACATGCATTGTCATCCACATTTCAATTTGATAAATCCAGTAATCTTCCTTTGGTAACTAACTACCATGTTTTGGCCATGAATCTTTGAACTCGCTGCACATCACAGCAAATTACAATCCAAGAAGCATAATATTTGGAATACAGATTTACTCTAGAAATGTTTCAAGTGCAACATTTACTCTGGTTTGGACTGCTGTCTTGTTTCATATATACAAGATTTCTGGTGCACATATCTGATGTGAGCTTTTGCACTTTTGAACTCTCACCCACATTTCTAGTTTGAAGAGGAATGCAAATTAGATCTATGAATACCTGCAATTATCAGAAGACAATTACATGGTAAATGAGAGGAGAGAGAGACCAGTTGAACAATCAAGTCTGCCCAGGCTAGATGCCTCTTGTCACTGCCTACTGTTTTGGGTGGATGTACATATACATTCCCAGGGCTAAACCAATGCCTGCTCTGTGTCTCCCCCCCCCCCCCCCCCCCATTTTTTTTTACTGGGCTTCTGAAGCCTTGTTCTACCACTGCCCTTCAAACCTCTCTCAAATATGAACAAACATGTTTGAGTCCCATGAAAAAGTTCCAACAAATGTTTTGGTTCAAATGCTGGCTGTATCCATGAATTTATTAGTGAGTTTTCTTACTATTTTTTCCCTCATGGAAGAAGAATAAGAGAAAAGACTTAAGGACTCTTTTACAAAGCCATAGGGATTGAATGGACTTCCTCTCATTTACCACACAGGAATCGCTAGCATGGCTTTGTAAAAGAGGCTCTTAGTGAACCACACTTCCTTCACTTTACTTCTATATTAAAATATAGGCCCTGATCTTCAGTCGGAGCAGCCTTTGCGTAATGGTAACCACTGGCCCTGGTATTTTATTTCTTGAATTTCAAACAAAGTTTACACTATTATCAAACTGAAACTATAACAAAAAACATTTTAAAGTATATAAAAATGAAAGACACAACAAAAGGAATGGAAATCAAATTGCACAATTCTAAATGACAAATTAGCAGACACAAAAGAAGAAGGAAAAGATCCTAAATGTGGAAGACACTGAAAGCTAAACTTTGAGCCTCTTTTACTAAACCGTGCTAGCAGTTCCAACATGGCAAATGTGATGCAGCCCATTCAAATTTAACGGGCTACAGCACATTTGCTGTGCTAGGAATCGCTAGCGTGCTTTAGTAAAAGAGGCCTTTTATAGGTACGCTCAGCAGCATTATTCATTTAAGGCAGTGACAGCTCCAGCAGCTATTCATTTAATTTAAGCCTGAAAACTTGTTTAAAACAAATCTGTTTAGCGAGTCCTTCTGAAAGAGGGTAGCAAGTGCAGATGGTTATTTCATTCTTTTTTTGTTTGTTTGTTTTTGTGTTTTACTGTATTTTAATTTTATGATTATGGATGTGACGTTTGGGATGCACCTAAGTAATTAGGCAGAATATAAATCAATTACACTACATGTCCATTTAGCTGCTGAATGTCGCCACTAAATGGATAGTTGCTAACTCTGACTCTAGCCCTCTTCCAAACATTGCCTTTTATTATCCATTAAACAACAAGGCAGACGATCTGCAAAATCCAATGTGGAAAACAAACTAGCAGATCAGTATAATATCCAAAAAACTTTATTGAAGATACCGTATGTAAGACAATTGCCCGACACAGGCCGTGTTTCGCCCAACCATAGGGCTGCATCAGGGGCTAGTCTGTATCTTTCTTAAATAAGAACAGTCGCACATTGCATATCGATCACTTGACGAAATAACAGGATACGCTGTTTTGCGCTGCTTATGCTGTTTTTTTTGTAAAGAAAATTCCTTTTATCCTTGTCCTGATATGCAATGTGCGACCTTTCTTAATTAAGAGATACAGACTAGCCACGACGCAGCCCTATGGTTGGGCCAAACACGGCCTGTGTCGGGCAATTGTCTTACATACGGTATCTTCAATAAAGTTTTTGGATATTATACTGATCTGCTAGTTTATTTTCCACTTTTATTATCCATTTACATGGCCTGAATTTATCTGGATAAATAAATTATGTATTCACAACATGATAGGAAACAAAAACATCGCTTTGAATATTGGGCACTATTTTTATCCCTTTACCAGATAGCATGCAGCTCAACTCATCCTATCTCCCTGTGCATTGCCAACTGAGTATAAAGAATATCAGGAGGATATGAGTGCCACCTAACATCTCCAAATCATCACTTTTTACAATCGATATTCCTGGCTGAGTATTATGTTGCAAACCATTTGATTGTCTTCTCTGATACATTAATGAGCCCAGAAGCACTACAGGTAATGAATGGGATTTGGCAAATCCCCTTTCTGTGGTGCAATCAAAGCAATTTACATTTATTACATGCAGGTACTTTCTCTGTCCCTAGTGGGCTCACAATCTAAATTTTTGTACCGGGGCAATGTAGGGTTCAGTGACTTGCCAGGGTCACAAGGAGCTGCAGTGGGCCTTGAACCCAGTTCCCCAGGTTCTCAGCCTACTGCACTAAGCATTAGGCTGCTCCTCCACGCCTATCTGGAAACTGAGAACCACCACCAGACCTGATCTTCAAGATTAATAAAACACGCAATTCAACCTATTTCTTGAATCAAACATACATAACTATAGCCAATACAGTGGGGGAAATAAGTATTTGATCCCTTGCTGATTTTGTAAGTTTGCCCACTGACAAAGACATGAGCAGCCCATAATTGAAGGGTAGGTTATTGGTAACAGTGAGAGATAGCACATCACAAATTAAATCCGGAAAATCACATTGTGGAAAGTATATGAATTTATTTGCATTCTGCAGAGGGAAATAAGTATTTAATCCCTCTGGCAAACAAGACCTAATACTTGGTGGCAAAACCCTTGTTGGCAAGCACAGCGGTCAGACGTCTTCTGTAGTTGATGATGAGGTTTGCACACATGTCAGGAGGAATTTTGGTCCACTCCTCTTTGCAGATCATCTCTAAATCATTAAGAGTTCTGGGCTGTCGCTTGGCAACTCGCAGCTTCAGCTCCCTCCATAAGTTTTCAATGGGATTAAGGTCTGGTGACTGGCTAGGCCACTCCATGACCCTAATGTGCTTCTTCCTGAGCCACTCCTTTGTTGCCTTGGCTGTATGTTTTGGGTCATTGTCGTGCTGGAAGACCCAGCCACGACCCATTTTTAAGGCCCTGGCGGAGGGAAGGAGGTTGTCACTCAGAATTGTACGGTACATGGCCCCATCCATTCTCCCATTGATGCGGTGAAGTAGTCCTGTGCCCTTAGCAGAGAAACACCCCCAAAACATAACATTTCCACCTCCATGCTTGACAGTGGGGACAGTGTTCTTTGGGTCATAGGCAGCATTTCTCTTCCTCCAAACACGGCGAGTTGAGTTCATGCCAAAGAGCTCAATTTTTGTCTCATCTGACCACAGCACCTTCTCCCAATCACTCTCGGCATCATCCAGGTGTTCACTGGCAAACTTCAGACGGGCCGTCACATGTGCCTTCCGGAGCAGGGGGACCTTGCGGGCACTGCAGGATTGCAATCCGTTATGTCGTAATGTGTTACCAATGGTTTTCGTGGTGACAGTGGTCCCAGCTGCCTTGAGATCATTGACAAGTTCCCCCCTTGTAGTTGTAGGCTGATTTCTAACCTTCCTCATGATCAAGGATACCCCACAAGGTGAGATTTTGCGTGGAGCCCCAGATCTTTGTCGATTGACAGTCATTTTGTACTTCTTCCATTTTCTTACTATGGCACCAACAGTTGTCTCCTTCTCGCCCAGCGTCTTACTGATGGTTTTGTAGCCCATTCCAGCCTTGTGCAGGTGTATGATCTTGTCCCTGACATCCTTAGACAGCTCAGCTCCTTGCTCTTGGCCATTTTGTAGAGGTTAGAGTCTGACTGATTCACTGAGTCTGTGGACAGGTGTCTTTCATACAGGTGACCATTGCCGACAGCTGTCTGTCATGCAGGTAACAAGTTGATTTGGAGCATCTACCTGGTCTGTAGGGGCCAGATCTCTTACTGGTTGGTGGGGGATCAAATACTTATTTCCCTCTGCAGAATGCAAATAAATTCATATACTTTCCACAATGTGATTTTCCGGATTTAATTTGTGATGTGCTATCTCTCACTGTTACCAATAACCTACCCTTCAATTATGGGCTGCTCATGTCTTTGTCAGTGGGCAAACTTACAAAATCAGCAAGGGATCAAATACTTATTTCCCCCACTGTATATAATCATTTTGACTTTCCAGAAAATCAACCCATCTATGGCCCTTGCGAATAGGAACAGAACTACAGCGAACTAACCATTGCTGTGTCTTTTCAGTCTCTTACCCTTCTCCATCCACAATATGTGCATTTTGCTATGACCCAAAGTATTTTGGTTTATTGGACAGAACTTAAATTATCTAATTTAAAGATAGACACAAGATGTTCGATTCAAGCAACTGTAGAAAAGAGGATCAGTGGAAATACACTGTGGTTGCACTGTTCCGGAGTGACGCATGAAGAATTGGGGCGTGATTCGGACTAGGTCCATAATCATTCGAACTGCTTTTAGGTTTGTTGGTTCTCAATTTTATACTCTAAAGACCACTGGCTGGCACATGTTTGTGCATTCATTATAGAGTATATCTAATAGCCCCTGATGCAGCCCTGTTGGGCGAAACACGGCCTGTGTCAAAAAGGGCATTTTTATAGATGATATTCTATCAATAAAGTTTGTTTGTATTTCCACTGATCTGCTTTGTTTGTTTCCATCTTGGAGTTTGTGGATCGGCTGCCTTGCTGCTTTCTTGGACTGTAGAAAAGAGGGTCAGGAAGCTACTTTTATTTGGCAATACCCATAGGTCTCCATCATCAACTAAATAAAACAGATATATTCAGAATGTTCTAAGCACATTTAGTTTGATGTGCCACAGTAATTTTACAGCCCTGTTAAAAAAAAATAATAAACTTCTCTCACACATTGTACTTCCAATAAATCTCAGAAAATGACATTTTAGAATTGCTTCTTAGATTCTAATCCTAGTATAGTAATAATCTTTGTCAGGAAGAAAAACATTTCAATTAATTCAGCCAGAATGATTAATGCAGACTCCTGCTACAATTCTGTATACTAATAAATTCCAAGAGCAAAATAAAAGTTGTTAAAGTTATTATGCACTTGGAGGGTAATTCTTCATAGAGGACCCTACAATGTGCCTTCTTGGAGCCTCTATGATAACAAAAAGTAGATGCCTCTTTACAGAATAGTACATAACTGGGTATATGTCTTTAAACGCAAGTGTTTACATCATCCATAGAGCACCTGTCAATGTTTGCACCTAGCCTGGGGAAATATACACATAACTGGCAAGATTCTATATAAGGTGCCTGAAAAATCAGAGCGGAAAACATTTCCACCTAAGCGTATTCTGCAGTGGCGTAGCTATGTGGGGCCACGGGGGCCTGGGCCCCCGTAGATTTGGCTCTGGACCCCCCTCCCACTGACGACCTTCTCGACCCCCCTCCCATCGCCAACCCTCCCCCACCGCCGCCGTTGCCGCTGTGGGCTACCTTTGCTGGCTTCGTTCTGTTTCTGTGAGTCTGACGTCCTGCAAGTACAACGTGCAGGACGTCAGAAACAGAACGAAGCCTTCATGGGAAGAAGAGGACCTCGTCTGGTGGGGATTGGGGTCCCCCACCAGCAAAGGTAGCCCACGGCGATGGCGGCGGCGGGAGGGAGGGATCGACAGGGTCGGCGGCGGGAGGGGGGATCGACAGGGTCGTCGTCGGGGGTCATCAAAGTTGGCGGCAGAGGGGTTGGAAATGGCAGGGAGGTCGGCAGCGCTGGGGGGGGGCTAAAATGTGCCCCCTCACCTCGGGCTCTGCATCCCCCTCCTGCTGAAGTCTGGCTACACCCCTGGTATTCTGTAAGTGGCACCTAGATTTAGGCGCAGAATATAGAATACACTTAGTTGATATCACAGCACCTAAAACTATGGCATTCATTTACACCAAGGGAAATGTGACGTAAATGCTGGCAGGTAAATTTGGGCGCACAGGGCCAGATTCTTTAACAGTGCGAATAAATTTTGGAACACCTAAGAAACATCCATTTCCCTGCCCTCAACCACATCCCTTTTTGGCTGCATGAATTAGAATTTAGGCGCAGTGCATTAAAGTGATTTTGCTCACACCTTTTCATTAGCTCAAGGTGAGTTACATTCAGGTACAGTGGATATTTCCCTGTCCCTGGAGGGCTCACAATCTAAGTTTGTACCTGAGGCAATGGAGGGTTAAGTGACTTGCCCAAGATCACAAGGAGCAGCAGTGGCATTTGAACCGGCCACCTCTGGATGTCAATCAGACCAGTGCTCTAACCACTAGACCACTCCTCCACTCCACACTTGTTATCAATGCCGACTAGTTTATTAAGCCAATTAAGTTACACATGTTGTTATAGAATACACTTGGATTTCAGCGCAGAACGCTAGGCATGCTATGTACAATCCAGAGGAAATTATATAAGTGTGCACACCCCACCCAGTCTCTGTGAAAGATAGGGGATGCACTTACAGAATAGCAGGTAGCTGGATTATTGTCATTTATGAATGTGTGACTCAAATACTGACATTCATGTGCATATTTGCCACCTGTATCTTTGAAGCTCCTTATACAATTATCCTTTTGCCATCTCTCCTAGGGGAATTCTGCACAATGCAACATTTGCATAGAATTGCCTCCCTGAGCAGAATTTTGCACTTCCCATTCAAAATTTCAGTACAAGCAGCAATGGCTCAGCATCCCTCCCTCCAGATATCGAGCAAGAAGCTGCAGCACACAGCCGCACATCAGGTCACAAGCTGCTCCACTTCTCCATATGGCTGTGGAGTTCAAAGGAACAGTCTGACACAGGACATCAGCGGAGGATGGCACAGTCCTATGTGCAGCCTGCACCTCTTTCTTTTGCTGCACAATTGGGCGATGAGGTGGAAAAAAACTGGAGAGAGATGATGCTACAGATGGGGGTGAGTTGGGGGGTGAGATGGATATATTTGGACAGGGGCTGTAGGAAACTAAGGCTTGCGATAGTGTAGGCACAGGTTTTGGGCATGCACAGATCCATTTTTCAGCATGCCTGCAAAAAAGGCCTCTTTTGGGGGGGGGGGGGGGGGCGAAAATGCACATGTGGCAAAATCAAAATTGCCGTGCGTCCATTTTGGGTCTGATACCTTACCGCCAGCCATAGACCTAGCAGTAAAGAATTTGGGTGGTAATGATCTACGTGCATCAGATGCCACTTGGCCCACGTCTGCTACGCATGCCAGAAAATAAAAAATATTTTTCAGATGCGCGTAGCGAACGCACGCCAAAATTGAAATTACCACAAGGACCACACGGTAACCAGGCGGTAACTCCAATTTGGCGCATGTTGGGCGCATGTAGGTGCCTACACGGCTTAGTAAAAGGGGTCCTAGGTGTGTGGCATTCGGACTGGAAGACAGCAAGATGTTATGTGTGTCAAGGAGGAGGGGAAAGAGAAAAGAAATGCAGTATACCTGGGAGAGGAGAAAAAAAAGGAAAGATGAGTGTGTGCCTGGGGATTTAGAATGGAGAGGTGGGGCGTGCACCAAAAGGGGGGAAAAAGAGGACAGGTGGGGGTATGTGCCCAAGGGGACAAAGTAGAACTGGGGGGTCTTGATGGGAGTTAGAGAGAGAGAATAGGAGGCAGAGAAAGCTGAGATGTGGGGAAAGAAAACTGTAGAGGGCAGAAAGCTGCTAAAGAAGAGGTGGGCAACTTGGTTCTCAAGGGTTACAACAGTCAGGATTTCCCCAATAAATACGCATGAGATCTATCTGCATGCAGTGCCTCCCACTGCATGAAAATAATCTCATACATATTTATTAGGGAAATCCTGAAAACCTGACTGAGCTGCAGCCTTCAAGGACTAAAGTTGCCCACTCCTGTGTTAGAGGGTATAGATCAAGTCAACAGCAAATATCTGAGGGGAAGGGAGTGAAAATATCCATCATACAGAAGGACAGAGCACCCTGAGGGGCTAAACTTCCCAGGGAAGGGGAAAGGGCTGAAGCTGAGAGAAACTGCTAGGAAAGCAGGAACCTGAGGAGGGAAAAAGCTGGGAGAGAGATGATTTCAGGCCTGAGGTGTAGTCAGGCCTTACAGTGGGAGAATAATGCACAAAACCACTCCATCTGGAAGATATATAGTCCTTCTAGTCCTTGTACTTTAGGAATGAGTAAACAAGCAATTCACATCCATTCATTTCAATCATTCAGTATTTTATAGACCTCTATTAAATCTGCTCTCAGCCATCTCTTCTCCAAACTGATGACCTCTAGCCTCTTTAGCTTTTTTGAGATAGGGGTGACCAGAATTGCACGCAATATTCAAGGTGCAGTTACACCCTGGTGTGATACACAGGCATTGTAATATTCTCAGTTTTGTTCTCCATTCCTTTCCTAATAATTCCTAACATATTTGCTTTCTTAGCTGCTGTTGCACACTGAGCAGAGGGTTTCAAAGTATCATCAACAACAACATCTAGATCCTTTTCCTGGGTGGTGACTTCTCATGTGGAACTCTGCATCATGTAGCTATAGTTTGGTTTCCTCCTCCCTTCATGCATCACTTTGAACTTGTTCACATTAAATGTCATCTGCTATTTCGATGCCAAGTCTCCCAATCTGGTAAGATCTTCTTGTAATTTCTCACAATGGTCTTGTGATTTAAGAGTTTTCAAATAAATTTGTGTCGTCAGCAAATTTGAGCACCTCACTCATTATCCTGTTTCCAGATAATTTATAAATGTTAAAAAGCAGAAGTCCCAGCACAGTTCTCTGGGGAGCCCTACTATTTACCCTTCTTCATTGAGAGTACTGACCATTTAACCCTACTCTCTGTCTTCTGTCTTTAACCAATACTTAATCCCCAATAAGACACTGCATCCTATCCCATGGTATTTTAATTTCCTGAACAGTTGTTCATGAGCTACTTTGTCAAATGCCTTCTGAAAATCCAGATACACAATAACAACCAGCTCACTTAACAGGCTTATTCACCCCTTCAGAGAAATGTAGCAGATTGGCGAGGCAAGATTTCCCTGGGAGTGTTTCAATAGGTTACATGGAGTTAGAAGTAAATTAGCTTTGGAAGGTTGCACCTTGATTCCGATTCTGCTACCATTGAGTTTGGCAGAGGATCACGCTACAAATTTTAAGCATTTCAGGAGGTAGTGATGGAATTATGAAATTGCAAATGATCTAGAAGAACAGCTGATGAAGAAACGTACTGCTATTTTCCTGGTATGCATTGGCACACAAGCATGAGAGCTATATTAAACCCTAAATTTCAAGAGCGAACTGATATGAACAAAACCCTAAGGCAAAAGGCACGTTTTCCATTTTGTGACCATCAAAAAATTTGTCAGTTGGGGTGTATCCCTTCTCCGTCTAGAAGGGAATTCTACACTTGGCGCCTAAAGTTGTGAACTGAGCTAGTATTTTTTAACAACAGAGTTGGGCACCAAATCTATTATAGAATACTAGAGTATGTCCACAGTGACGCACCAAACTAGGTGTGTCTATGGCTGGCGTAAATGCTTGCACCTAAAATCAGCAGTTGGGCACGTAAATGTAACTGTTCTATAAAGTGCACACTGAAATAGATGCAATGCTCATGACCCACCCATGGGAACAACCGCTTTGCAGTTATGCACTAGAACACTTAAGCACCAAGTTATACAATAGCGCCTCAGTGCACTGTGGTGTCTTACTACAGTTTCAGCCCTGTTTTGCCGTCTAACATCTGTTAACTTCCGTTGCCATGGCAAATGTTTGGCACCGTTTTACCCCCCCCCCCCCACCCCAATATCTTTCAATACAGATGACAAACACTGGTACCATCACATGACGACTACAACTCTTCCAGATTTTCTATTTTCTTTGATAACTAGCAATTTACTTTCACTGTTTTTAATCTGTTTTTATTTTTTCATATGTCAATGCAAACATATGCACTGACAACCCCCCCCCCCCCCCAAAAAAAAAAACAAAACTAAAACCTATATCAGCTTCTAAACTTTCTATCCACACAAGCGTAATGTCATAGATTAATCTATCTTTTTTGTCTGCAATGATTATATATATGATACTGCATTTACAAATAGAGGCCCTATTTATTAAGTATTCTCCCCAAAGACACAAAATAAGAGAAAACCATGAGTAAATAGCACCTTTTTTTTTTAAATTATAAAAGACATGGGTAATATTCAAAAAAAACAATGCATGGGGTCAAGCTCCCAAGTGACCTAGTTCCCAGGAGGGAGACTTTTTGGCCAGTTTTACCCCTGTTTCCTGGATAGGCTTGCAGTTATGATTTCCCCAAGGAAAACAGGGCTGGAAAACAAAGCTAGGTCTTCCACAAATTATACACGCCTCCCTGCCCGTTTGTGGTCCTCTTCTCAGGACAAGAGCCAAAGACAACAAGTAGCCACACCTGCTATATCAGGTCAGGATCTCAACCCATGGCCCATTGCTAATGTCGTTTTCTAGTCCCAAAACTGCAGGAGACCCCAGGGATGAAAGTGGCTGCAGTCAGATCTTGGGTACAGGACCTCAGTCTCACATCCACGTTTATGATCTGATGCAGTTTTCCCTGTACAAAAGAATCACATTGCAATCGCTGCTGCTTTAATAGTCCTTAGCTGTACTGCAGAACCCCCAACCCACCTGAATGCGGAACAGTGGGCTGCAGTACTGGAATCCTGCTTTTTGCACACCAGCACAGAAATGCAAAGAATTACTGGAGAAGGAGACGCAGATGAAATGCCATGTGCAAGGAGTATAATGGGAATGCTTCCCAAGAAGATTGGTGTTGGTCTGCCAAGTCAGCAGGTGGCATTGTACCCTATATGGCACAGACAGCAGAATGGTTTATCTACAAGAAAATCCCTATTGGGATTAAACACAGAGAGAAAAGACCCTATGAATGAATGCTCAGTCTTTACAAGTATTAGAGTACACTCAAAAGCTTTAAATAAATTCATATGGAACCACAACGAATGAGTATTAATGCACAGTTATGGGTCCTCAACTATTAGATGAGAACCACTAGATTTTTCTTTTGTATCAGAATCAGACAGCACGACAGTACAGGATAATCAGAAGCTGAAGAATTTGTGGCCAAAACCAGTAATGTTGACTATCCAAATGAAGGATATTTTTCATGTTTCTGTTTACTTAAAAGCTTGATATACCACTTTTGCTAAACGAACATCGAAGCAGTTTACAATAACATTAAAAATAAATCCATTTGAGAGAGGAAAGAGCCAATCATACAATCTACAATAACACATAAACCAACACGGGAAACAAAGGAGGGAGTGACCAATAACTGACTGATAGGACAATTCAGTGGCATGTAAGCCAAGGTGGAAGCAGAAGATACAAATTCCACGCAACACCAGTGGCTTTCCAGTGGTTGTATGTTTCGCAGCTGCAGTCACGTTTGTATATGGAAAATATCTCCCTGTATAACACTATCAAACTATTCTGCACTGGTAAGGCTGAAGCAAATAGACCTTCGTAAGTATTCAGTTAATTTTCTTTTTATTTTTTTTTTTTACTGACAACTCAGCTTCAGTGAGGATTTTGGCACAGAATCGAAACTGAGGGGCTTGAAAAATGAGGTTGCATGCTTGGAAACCTGAACTGTGCCAGCATATACTACTGGATGGCTAATTCAAACCAGCACTGTTATTCTCCAACATTCAGACATCATGTGCATTCCAAGTGTCCTCAACAAATTCTCTTCTTCCCAAAATGTGGTCAACTTATTTTTCAAATACAGATATTTTCAGAGGATAGATTTGTTGGGAACCATTGTGAAATTGTTGGCAATATGCAAAATCTAAGCCCTATGAAATCCGATAAATCTGTGATTTTCCTATCAAACGGAAACATCGAATATGACAGCATATAAAGGTCACAAAGCACCATCTGCTTTAACCATTTTATCTTCCTGCTACAACGTGACAAACGGCTTTCAGATTTTACCCTTCTTTCCCTATTGCTAAGGATTCCTTCTCTTCTTTTGTCCTTTTTACAAATCAGCTGCAAATTGTGTACATTTCTAAAAATCTGATGAGGCAGAGACATGAAAGTTACTGCTGTGGCCCTTGGAAATGGACAGAGGCTACCAACTTATTTCAGATAGGCCTGTTTTTTTAGGTCTTTAGTGATCTGAGCTGGATTTGACTGGCTGAACAGAAGTTTAAAGGTCCAGAAACACTGATGGATTTTCTTGAGCTATCCCGTCCACTGTGCTTACCCCAGCGGTTCAAAACTAGAGACCACTAAATCACTGGATGAGGGTAACAAGCAACATGGCTGCTCACCCCCCCTGTCATACAAAACACTTCTTCCTCCTTCCTCTTTGCCTCCAATCGAACCTCCAACAGCACTCAGTGCATATGCATAGCCTCCCTCCTCCTGCAAGTGCTTCCCATTAGAATGAAAATATGCACAGCTATAGAGAGCCATAAGGCTCTAGTAATTTATCTGATAACTGATGCACAAATAAAAACAGGACTCAGCAAGTCCTTGGGAAACAGCGGGGACTGCCACTTTGATACTTCAGGGAGCAGAAGAGCAGTGGTTTCTCTTTCCCAGTCAGGGTCACTTTAACCACTTATGGTTTTGTGGATAGCTTCCACCCCCACATCCATCCAGCAGCAGGGGCGTAGCCAGACACCCAATTTTGGGTGGGCCTGGGCCCAACATGGGTGGGCAGAACTCCACCCTGTCCCACAAGTGATTTGGTCTCTCCCTCTCTCGCCAGTTTTTGGCTGGTGAGGCTTGGGGATCCCAGCTACCCACATCATAGGTGTGCTGCTACTGGGTGGGCCTGAACCCAAAGTGGGTGAGCCTAGGCCCACCCAGGCCCACCCTTGGCTATGCCACTGTCCAGCAGTACCCTTTTCCCTTGCTCCCCTCCCCGTGGTCCAGCACTGACCCTCCTCTCTTCCATCCCTCCCTCATGTCCAGCAGCACCCTCTGTCTACCAGTGATGTCTCTAGACAGAAATATTTGGGTTAGCAACAGGTAGACAAGCTAAGTACTGGGGGAAACAAGCCAAAGTGACATTTCCCTTATCCCCACTTATAGAGATATTCAAGACAAGTAATCTGAATTTTCTGGATGACTATTTGAATCTGTTTCTATAAATTATGATAAAGTTATAACAATTACACGAGTTATAAAAGTTGCAAAATTTAAGAATAATATCGGACTGATGATGAAAAAAGGTGTTCTACTCACTTTCACAATAGGGGTCACCTCCCCTGTGGAAGATCACCTCTGACGGTCCGTTAAACTATAACATACAATTGCTATAATTTTATGTACTGGAGATATATGTGTTGATTAGAGCACCAGCCTTGACATCCAGAGGTGGCTGGTTCAAATTCCACTGTTGCTCCTTGTGATCTTGGGCAAGTCTCTTAACCCTCCATTGCCTCAGGTACAAAATTATTTTGTGAGCCCTCCAGGGACAGAGAAATACCCAGTGCACCTGAATGTAGCTCACCTTGAGCTACTACTGAAAAAGGTGTGTGCAAAATCCAAATAAATATTATTTTGAATGCTTATTGCTACCCACTTAGTATAGTGATTGGCAGGATATAAATGACACAAATGAACAGAAATCATTCTGCATATTACTCTATTTGGAGTGAAGTATGAATTCTATACACAATTGGACAGAATCTTAATATAGAAACTGCATACACTCCACATTCTCTCAACAACACAGCTAAGACCTATAGACTAAACACTCGCCATACCCATGGAAAAAAAAAAATCCAATTGTGAAGTCACCTGAGGAACAATCACCCATTTCTAGACACTGAAATAACAAAACCTTGAAAAAAAGACAACTAAAACCTACATAGTACAATTACTAAAACAGCCCTACTCTCAGGCCTGAAAAGACAGCATTCTATATAATAAAACTCACCCTCAACGTTCTGAGGACACTGACGTCAGTGTCACTTCCTTCGGGCACGTCCTTCGGGTTCTAAGGGTTCGTGGTGGTGAAGCCACCAAAATCACTGTCTCTGGGCCCCGCCCTCGCATCAGATGCAATGACGTCGAGGGCGGAGCAATGGCGTCACAGAGCGAGGGCGGAGCAATAGCGTCAGTGTCTTCACGACTCAGGAGATGAAGGTGGCGTGCGTTGATGAGGTGCGGAGCAATGGCGGTCAGTGGCTTCACAACGCCGAAGGGGTGGGTAGGGAGGGGGGATTCGGGACGAAAACCTTGCTATCGCCCGCTTCATTTGCTCCAGAAACAGGCATGTTTTACTAGTTGTAAATATTACACCACTTCCTCGAGTACCAAAATATCTACTGTTGGGGAAACTAGTATGAGCTACAGATCTCTACACTGAACTACATGTGCTAGCAGAATCCATCACCTCTATCACACACACAGAACAAAGCAGACCCTCATATAATACAGAAAGCCAACATCTATAAGCAATCAAATATTGGAAAAAATTTCAAAAGCAATGCATTTCATCCTGTATCGTACAAATAGAAAAGTAGAAGAGATACACAATTCCCCCAAGGTAATATATTCTATTCCCCCAAAATTTAAAATATTTGGGGTTTTTTTCTTTTGATGTCTGAACGTTTTGCTTTTCTAACCAGGTTGGTTCCAGTATTTCTTTTGCACCCTCTGTCAGTCTTTTCCCAAGTTTTTTTCTCAGAGACTCCTTTCCATTTCTCATCTCACCTTCCTTCTCTACATTTGTCTGATATTGAGCCTCCCTTTCATCTTTTTTCTCTATCATATCCTCTGCTTCTATGCTCAGGTTTTATCCCTCATTCTCTTTCTCTCACTCTCCAATCCTCAATCTCCTTCTTTTCACACCTACCAGCTTTCCATCTCCCACTCCCATCTCCTCCCCACAGTCCCTGTCTCATATTCTCTCCCTTTTCCCAGTCTCCTATTCTCCATCTAACTTACTCACTCCCTAGTTATCCATTTCTATTCTCTGTACTCATCACCTTTCTCTAATTCTCATTACTTCACCAGCTCCAGCACATTCCCTGTCACTCAATCCCACCCTTACTTTCATCATTCTTCCCATTCCCTCTCAACTTCTACCACTCCTATTTCCACATTCTTTCTCTCTTTCCACAGCTGTGTCTCTGTCAGAACACATTAGAGGGGGTGGAACATGCAGGACCTTCATGAGTGCAGACTCCCAAGTGTTCATCGCTGATGGTGTATTTATTGCTATTGCAGGCTTCGCAACAGAAGTGGCAGCAGAAGGGAGTGATCAGCATGGGCTCGTGATCTGATGGCCCTCCTACCACTCTCTCATTTTAACAAGGGGCAACTGAGTGGCTAGGCCTCCTTTAGGCAGAGGCCCAGGGGCAGCTGCCCCTTTTGCCCATTGTTAAAAGTGGCCCTGTTCCCACCCAAAAAAGGAGAAAGGCTTTTTTTGTCGGTTTGGAATTGTTATTTACACAATATCTCACATAAGGCCAGAAGTGCAGTACTGAATAAATACCAGAGTGTATTTTAATTTGATTATTGTCCCACAATAGGCTGTCATGGGGTCCTCTGCCTGGGTTGGGGGAGGGGGAATTAGGTGCAATGGAGTCGCTCACTTCAATAGATGTCCTGGAGTCATAAGAATCCAGACAATGGACCATCTCAGTTGTAGTTCCAAAGGAAAAGGGGTTAGGGGGTAGGGTGCTAGTGGGTTCTTTCTAAATTGGGAATATAAGGGTTTGGTTTTTTTTTCAGTTCTTCACTATAAGATGTTTTGTTCACTATTCTCTCTTTGTTTGCTGATTATCATCATGTAATAGATTGATGACTGTTTAGAGCTGTTGCTCAGCTGTTTGCTGTATGGTTATTTTGATCCTGAATAAATACCATTAAATCATAAAAGTGGTCCTATTCCCAGTAGGAGAGAGTATGTGGCTCTCCTTATACCCACTGGAAGAGTCCTGAGGAAAAGTTCATCTGAGCATCATCCAGGAGGGTAAATATTCACAAGTCACAGGGATAGGAGATTTCCCTTGGCAGTAGGTTTCCAGCAACAAGGTATCTAATGTGATTTACCATATTCAAAGTAAAGGGGGACAACTTCTGCAAGGTAAAAAAAATAAAATCCTCTTGGAAATGTTAGAAGCTTCTGAATTTTCTATGATGTTCAAGATGCTTAATGTAATTGCATATAGAGTTTGTATCTTTTCTGATTAAGAACTGTGTTTTTGCTAAAGATTAAGACTGTGGAATTTACAGAGTATTTTTCTGTATTTTTTCTCAACCTTTCTGATGTTCTGCATATTTACTTTTTGTGTAAACTTATTCTGGTTTGGTGTGAACCATTTTGAGTAGCATAATAAAGAGTGGAATCCCCTAAACTGGCCTCATAGCTAATGTTTCCATCCTTAGACCCCCATTCCAAATACAGCAGTCAGTGGATTACTTTTACACTACAGCCTCTGAAAGGCTCCCCGCCTTTCTAGCTCCTTGAATCACCCGCACACCTTCTAACTCATGTACCATATAACAGCCAACACTAATCAAAACTTGTCATCAAACCACCATATCATTTACTAGTTTTCTAGTCCTTAGTGGCACAGTTGCAACTGAGGTCTAGAAAACTTTTATATGATATGGTGGTTTGATGACAAGTTTTGATTAGTGTTGGCTGTTATATGGTACATCTATGAATGACCCTGACTACTGCATTTAAGTTGGACTGGTGTATTTGATTCACTTTCTAACTCATGGCATCACCTTTTATACTCTGTCATTAACCTTGGGGATTGGCTGCTGTATCAACCAATACTACCTGACACAACAAGCAACATCTCCTCTCCAGACAGTTCCCAATGTTAACAGATAAGCACAATTCCTTAGGAGGTTTTGACATTAAGGGCCCTGTTTACTAAGGTGTGCTAGCATTTTTAGCGTGTGCTAAAAATTAGCTTGCTTTAACCATGTAGAAGCCCATAGGAATATTACGGATATCTACACGGTTAACGTGCACGAAAAATGCTAGAGTGTCTCTAGCGAGGCTTAGTAAATAGGGCCCTAAATATATTACTACTACTACTACTATTTGACATTTCTAAAGCGCTACTAGGGTTACGCAGCATTGTACAATTTAACATAGAATTCTTGCCTTTTATTTATTTAGCACTCATTAACTACTATTTTTATCATGTCTGTGGACCTCTAACCCTACACATTAAATCCTATGCATCTATGCAGGGTATTACATTATTTTTGAATTACTAACAGTACAAGACTGAAAGAGGGACACTATTAGCATTATTCTATTCTAGGGGACTAAAAGCACAAGATTTTTTAATTATAAACTACAGGAAGACTTGCTTATACGAAATAACTTTTATTGACAGAAGTATTGCCCAGAAACTTCAGTATACAGGGAATTTAAGGAAGTAACCTTCCCCAATAGACTCTACTTATTGACTTAGTTTTTAAAATCTTTTCCTATTCCCTGGTGTGGCCTTTGGATACATGTGAAAATAGTACTTATGTTTGTTTAAAAAAAAAAAGAAAAGAAAAACAGGAATTCCCTTTGTCTTGAGTAAAATAAAATCTCTATCCATGCCAAGTATAAAGGGAGCAATAAGTAGTGTCCTCTTGGGAGGTTTCCAAGAATTCTTAGTACATTTAAATTATTCATCAGAGGTGAAAAAAAATATTTATATCCCCCACATCCAGCCCCTCAATACTTAGATTCCAGAATACATTATGACTGAAACCCAGGAGACCACCAAAACAGTTTCTTGACATATCCAACAACAAAATAAACATGATTTATGTTTTCCTTGTAACATATCTATCTGGTTTGATTTTCAAAAAGCTCAATCTTATTTCAAACACAGATATTGTCTTATTGCAGTACCAGCCATCCATTAGGAAAACAATTGCCACTCCCCCACTCACTTTAAATTTAAGGACTTAGGCCCAGATGCACTAACTCCACAGAAAAAGACCTTCCCTTACTGATCCCCGGTTGCTGCTTAGCGATTCTGGAAAAAAAGGGCATGCATGAAGGAAATCACATGCAAATGAGCTGCTCGCTGTTAGCTCATTTGCATGCAATTTCCTTTCTAGGGGCGGGGAGCCAGTCGGTCAGCTGAGCATACGCAGAGCAGCCATGCGTTAAGCGTGGCTGCTCTGCGCATGCCAAAGACGGCTTCATACATGCAGACAAGCTGCATGTATAATAGCCGTCTACAGCCTCCAATAAATTGCCATAGAAACGCTTCTTGCATTAAAAAGAAAAAAAACAAACAGAAGTGCCTGCCAATCACAGCTTGTTTAGCTGTTACTGGTGTCAGCTAAAAACACTGTGATTGGCTGACAGAGACCTGGGTCTCCCTCGGATCTTTACTCTCTCTCTCTACTTCTGCATAAGGGGGAAGTTCTCTCTCTTTCCAGGGTCCTGCTCTCTCTCCCTCTGCTGCACAATTCCGCAATTTTCTGTGTGACTGCTGAAAAAGCAGGAGAAGCAGCAGCTTCCAAGCCGCTGTCATGCCCAGCAAAACCAAAGTATAATTGGAAGATGATGGCCATCAAGAGGAGCAAGAATCGGCAGATCAACAACTTCCTTGCACCAGCAACAGCTCACAGCAGCTCCAGCCAGCCATTAACAAGAGGTGCGGACCTCCCGTTAGGTTTTCCATGGTAAAGGTAGGAACTGCTTTTGTGCATGGGGTCAGAAAACGGCTGTGCATCACCTTGCATGCACATTGTAATACTAATTAGCTCATTATAATAGCTTTTAGATCATTTGCATTCTGTTTTCGTTAGCAGCAACGTGACAGGAAAATGGCTCGGAGAACCCTTTTGTGCATGTCTTGTTTTACTACTTGCTCGCTAAACTGGCTAGAACTGGTTTAAAAACCATGTTGCTGGCTCTTTAGGTTTAGTGCATCTGGCTCTTACTCAACAAATCTTGTGTCCTAAGCCACAAACCTGGTTGCTGTTTCACCAGTAAAGTTAAAATAACTTTTTTTTTTTGTTACATTTGTACCCCGCGCTTTCCCACTCATGGCAGGCTCAATGCAGCTTACATGGGGCAATGGAGGGTTAAGTGACTTGCCCAGAGTCACAAGGAGCTGCCTGTGCCTGAAGTGGGAATTGAACTCAGTTCCCCAGGACCAAAGTCCACCACCCTAACCACTAGACCACTCCTCACACATGCTCTCATTTTCTACAGCTTTTCTAACAAGACACTCTAAGAACACATTGGTGACTTCATCAGTGCAGGGGCGTATCTGCGTGGGGCCTCAGGGGCCTGGGCCCCCGCAGATTTCGCCATGGACCCCCTACTGCTGCCAACCCTCCCCCTCCGTTGCTGTCGCCTACCTTCGCTGGCGGGGGACCCCAACCCCCGCCAGCCGAGGTCCACGTCCTCCTGCCGCTGCCGGCTGCCTTTAAAAGAATTCCGTCAGCTGGTGGGGGACCCCCGCTAGCCGAGGTCCGCGTCCTCCTGCCGCTGCCGGCTGCCTGTAAAAGAATTCCGTCAGCTGGCGGGGGACCCCCAACCCCCGCCAGCCAAGCCGAGGTCCTTTCATTTCTTCCACTAAAGCTGGCGCCGAAAGTTTCTTCTGAGTCTGACGTCAGCTTTAGTGGAAGAAATGAAAGGACCTCGGCTTGGCTGGCGGGGGTTGGGGGTCCCCCGCCAGCTGACGGAATTCTTTTACAGGCAGCCGGCAGCGGCAGGAGGACGCGGACCTCGGCTGGCGGGGGTTGGGGTCCCCCGCCAGCGAAGGTAGGCGACAGCAACGGCGGGGGGAGATTGGCAATGGCAGCGGCTGGGGGGAGGGGGATCGGCAATGGTGGCGGCGGGGGGGGGGCTATAATGTGCCCCCTCACTCTGGCCCCCCCTACCGCTGCAGTTCAGATACGCCCCTGCATCAGTGTATCCTAATTGTGACCCTGGCACCACAGCAGCTTTCAGAACTCCAATATATATATATATATATGCAATCCAAACAACACCCCCCCCCCAAGGTGAAATCCAGACAGCAGAACAACTGGCAAAGTGTCTGATCTACTACCCAGCTCATGACTCACCAGGCCCACACTCTCCAGTTTAGCTTGTTTTATTCCAGATCTGTCTCACCTCAGCTGTTCTTTTCTTTGCCCTGTGTCCACACTGCTGCCAAAACTTTCTGATCTGGCAATCAAAACACATACTGTAGTCAGGACTGATTTTTGATGAGACAGGAGTTTAACATGGGGTGAGCACTATGAAGTGTGGAAGTTAACACTACCTCCAATTTTCCTCTCACTGGCCTATGCCACTGTCGCTGACTGGGTGGGCCTGACTTCACAGAGGTGAAGACCAGGCCTATCCATGGTTATGCCCTTATGGTTTATGGTTAACTTTAATTGATATACCACTCTTCCTTCAAGCAATAACTGTAAACAATAAAACAGAATTAAAAAAATAATAGTACAGAAAGGAACGCCAGTATCAGTTAAAAGGACAGAGAGAAAAGGTAGCTAGAGCAGGAAAGAAAAATGTTATGAAAAAGAGAGAGAGGAAAAAAAACAGAACAGAATGACTTGCACATTCAATGAATTCCAGTAGGGACCGATCCATCAATGTGAATATTAAAGGCTTTCTCAAACAAATAAATCTTGAGAAGAGTTCAAAATCTTAAATAGGACGGCTCCAAACATAAGAAAGAAGGGAGTGAATTCCATAAAGAAGGGGATATATAGAAAAAAAGCCCTAGATCTGGTAGTTTTATAGCGTACTTGTTGTTAAGGATGGAAGTCTAAGGTGCAGATCATTAAGGGAACAAAGATTATAGAAGGAGTGTAACGTTAGATTAGCCCTTGATTCAAAATTATTTACGGTGAAGCCCTGGGATACAAGACAGACCTCATAGACCTACCAACCACAAACACAGTCGCATCAACACGGACATACCTAAATCTCCACTACCCAAGCTGTAAAGGTCTCAAATACAAATCAACCTATGCATCCAGCTTCTCCTACATAAGCACACAACTGTGGAATGCATTAGCAAAAACAGTGAAAACAACGTATGACTACCTCAACTTCCAGAAGCTACTAAAGACCAGCCTGTTCAATAAGGCATACCCTACCAACCCAACTTAAGTGACTGAACCCTGCAACACAACGTAACTAAAGCTCGTAATGAACACTGCATAACTTTCCTTCTCTGGTTCACAAAACAGCTCATTTTCGAAAGAGAAAGGCGCCTGTATTCTGACCCAAATCGGGAGATGGGCGCCTTTCTCCCGTGGGCACCCAAATCGGTATAATCAAAAGCTGATTTTGGGCGCCTCCAACTGCAATCTGTCGCGGGAACGGACAAAGTTGACGGGGGCGTGTCGGAGGCGTGGTGAAGGTGGGCCTGGGCCAAGCAGAGATGGGCACGCTCAGCCGATAATTTAAAAAAATGGGTGTTTTTAGCGAGAATTTAGGTCACTTTTTTTGGGACCCATTTTTTTCATGAACAAGTCTCAAAAAAGTGCCCTAAATGACCAGATGACCACCGGAGGGAATCGGGGATGACCACCCCTGACTCCCCCAGTGGTCACTAACCCCCTCCCACCAAAACAAAAAACAACTTTAACTTTTTTTGCCAGCCTGTATGCCAGCCTCAAATGCCATACCCAGCTCCATCACAGCAGTATGCAGGTCCCTGGAGCAGTTGTTAGTGGGTGCTGTGGACTTCAGCCAGATGGACCCAGGCCCATCCCCCCTACCTGTTACACTTGTGCTGCTAAATGGGAGCCATCCAAACCGCCCCCAAAACCCATGGTACCCACATCTAGGTGCCCCCCTTCAGCCATAAGTGCTATGGTAATGGTGTAGAGTTGTGGGCAGTGGGTTTTGGGGGGGGGGGGATTTGGGGGGGCTCAGTACCCAAGGGAAGGGAGCTATGGACTTGGGAGGTATTTTACTTTTTTTTTTTAATTGTTACAAGTGCCCCCTAGGGTACCCGGCTGGTGTCCTGGCATGTGAGGGGGACCAGTGCACTACGAATCCTGGCCCCTCCCTTGACCAAATGCCTTGGAGTTATTCGATTTTGAGCTGGGCGCCTTCGGTTTCCATTATCACTGAAAAACAAAACCGCCCAGCTCAAATCTGCACAAATCCGATGCATTTGCCCGGCACAAACCGTATTAACAAAAAAAAAAGATGGACGCCCATTTTTTTTTCGAAAATACGGTCTGTCCCGCCCCTTCACGTACCCGTTCTTGGAGATAGATGCCCATGGAGATGGGCGTTCGATTATGCCCCTCAATGTGTCTGTAACATATGAACTTCATTCGACTATAACATCACTTTGTACTTGTTTTTCTACCGGAGTTGGCAAACGCCTTCACGGTACAATGTAAGCCACCCACATTGAGCCTATAAATAGGTGGGAAAATGTGGGATGAAAATGCAACAAATAAAATAAAATAAAATAAATAAATAAAAAGATGCTGAAAGTACCAGAAATGAGCATTCCCTGAGGCTTAGATGCTTCCAGGTTAAGTAAAGACCCCCCCCCCCCCCAACCTTCTTGTTTAGTTGGCTCTCCAGCAACCACATTAGTTTGATATAAAATAGATAGAAAGCTCGCAACATTGTTCCTGAGCCCCAAACAGGGGTCAGAAGCTCAAAAGTAAAATGTCTTACTTTGCCCTTCTGTTTCATCATTCTCAACAGTAATTGCAAGGAGGAAGACAAAAAGTAATGACCAAGGAAGGACCCACAGCTCAATCTGGGAGATGGAGAGACACCATCTTGGATTACCCCAACCAAGTATGTTTCTCATACACCCTAATCTTATTTTAACTCATACCTAAACTTCCCCGTCTTCCTAGTCACCAAATCTGATTATGAATTATTTAATCTCTACTGCTATGATGTCAACAACTAACCAAGCAATCTCGGAGAACATCCATAATCGAAAAGCGCGAGGGGATATATAGATAGTTGAAGTTAAAATTTTAAAAGTGGAAAACTGAAAACTGAAATGCTGTACATTCACCCAGAATGACAACACAGTCAAAAACTCATTGGTTAAATAATAAGGGAGAAGAGGGAGAAAGATTCTTTATCCAATAGGCCTATAGCTTTACAATACAACTAACTGACTGGTCAGAAACTTCAGCCTCATTTGGGAAAAGTTGCAAATAGTCTTGGAAAGGAGGAGAAAAGATAGCAGTATAAATTTCCTACTGTTATGAAAAACAGAAACAATTGCTAGTATGAAGCTACTAGAATAGAAACTGATCAGCTCGACTAATTATAACTTAGCATTAAGAGGGTAATTCTATAAATAACACGCTAATATTTATGCACCAAATACATACATAAATGCCAAAATTCCAGCTACGCATTGTGCTATAAATAGGCATCTAAATACAATAGCACCAAGTTGGAAAGTGGGTGTAAACACAGTAGTCTTTGGGTGGAGAATGGGTGGAGCAAACATTTATGCACATGTTTCAGCAATTTATGCACAAGCATTTAAATTAGCTCCATAGTTGGCATTAAGGATTAAATTCTGCATATGCCCCTGGATTCTAGATATGGCTCCTAGATTCCATGCAGAGATACATGCATAACTTATTCGGCGTAATAAGGTAATCAGAATTTTTAACAGCACTTAACAAGCAGTAACAAGCACTAATTGGTAATAATTACAATTTATGTGCAAAAATCACTAAGTGTGTTCTATAAAAAACTGCGCCTAAATTGCAAAGCACGCAGTTCAACATAAGCACGTATAAGGGCGTGTTTATGGGTATATTTAGGGGCGTTTCGTGGGTGTTCTAAAATTTCTGCACGTAATTACAGAATATGGGTCAGTCCTTCTAAATGTGTCTCTAACACATGAACCTTATCCGACTACATCAACTCCTTGTACGTGTTTCTCTACCGGAGATGGCGTACGCCTCTACGGTACAATGTAAGCCACACTGAGCCTGCAAATAGGTGGGAAAATGTGGGATACAAATGTAACAAATAAAATAAATAAAAAAATTAATCTATGTGCACGGATTTACACCAGGTTTTTATTGACGTAAATGGATGCACGTAGATTTAGGCGTTACGGTATCGACTAAGCGTATTCTATACACCATGCCTAAACCTTACAGAATACGCTTAGTTCCACACGGATTTTGATTTTTTAGGCGACATATGTAGAATCTGGCCTATAGTGCCTTAAAAAAAAAAAAACAACTCAGCCCTATTCTATGAACCATGCTTAAAGTTAGGCAAGATTTATAGAATAGTACTTATGCTTGGGGACCAAATGCGATGCAAATGCTTGTCCCTAAGTTAGGTGCAGATTCCACCTTATTCTATAATTACACGCGTAACTGAAAGGAATGCCCCCGTTCTGCCCGTGACTCTCCCATTTCTGCACTCCCTTTTTTCGACGTGTGCATAAAATTTAGGTGCAGACCCCATGCCTAATTGTAATTAGTGCATTATTCAATTAAATTGCGTGTGCAAGTTGGGCACACACCCAGATTTGCACGCACAAGTTTTAGCGCTTTTTATAGAATTAGGGGATGCGTGCATGTCTAAATTATAGGCAGGCGTGTATTTTACCCATTGCGCTAGTATTCTATAAAGAATAGGCTCACTGTTACAGAATTGTCCTCTTAGAACTATAAAGAAAGCAGGAGCTAAAGATGTGTTTTTTTTTTTTCGACAGTCCTTAATACATGTAGTTATTCATGTTACCTGATCTGTTCAATCAACTTATATACCTTGGGCTTTCCGCTATGGAGTGCAAACTTCACAGTAAGCAGCCCCAGATAAGTATAACTTCCCAGACATCTAGTCTACCACAGAGCTTAGTTATACCTTTTTAAAAGCAAAAATCAGTTTAATTATTCATGTTGCTTTAATTATGTAGCACCACTGATCATTACCTAAGTTTTGCCAGTCTCAGACCTTCGTGTTTTAGCCTCGTATGCAATGTCAGGAAAACAGCACGGAAATAAAAGCCCTTGGTTTATTGATGGCGTATGCTTAATGTTTTGTGAAGCTGCAAGGCAGAAATCTAGTGCCAGATTTATTTTAGCCACTCTCCGAGCAAGAGGAGCATTTTCTGTCATCTCGGTTGAGTGAAAATGGCAAATGAACAGTTCTCACATTCATCACACACACAGCTTGACGACCATCTCCCCACAGTACAAGTAACGGTGACAAACTGTTTTTGGTTATGCTTACCCATTAAACTAGATTCATCTGTGCCTTCGACGTTCTCTCTAACTTAACCAAGATGGACTCAAAACAAAAATTTGAGTTAGATTTAAAAATTTCAGGGAAAAATGCTGTTGTTCTGCAACTGCGTATCAAGTGACTACGAAACAGCCCAGCTGGAGCTGCGAGGACTCCCACGATACTCTTTTGCTGCCAGAAGGATCACCACTATGATTCTTACAGCAAAAATAAATTAATTAAATTAAATTAAGGAAATGTTTCCCATGCCTTGCAGAGAGAGAGAGAAAAAAAAAAAGCCCAGTCTACTCTGTTTCTTGCAAGCTGCCTCCTCGAGCGAGAGAGAGAAGGATACAGAAAACTAAAACAGATTCCTGCTTCTGTTCATTTCAAAAGGGGTTGCTCAGAAGTACAAAAAAAAAAGCAGTTAAAAAGACTTCTATTGCTAAAAGAAATAGAATAGAGAAGGAAAAAAGAAGCTTACGCCAGGGCTCACACATTCTGAGCTGGACTGGAACTGAGCAAACTTTCCTTATTAGGAATACAGCAAAGAATGTTGGAAGGGTCGGATAACATCCCTTTGAGCATAAGAAGCATTTCATGTTTCCATAGCCTTTGTATGACAAACTGCACACAGTTCCTAAACTCAGCTTCCAGATCCATTCCTTCTTCTTTAAAATGTACCTAGATCTAAATGAGCATAAAATTATGTTTAACAATAGCAGTTAAACTGCAGCACAAACCGTAGGATGCTCTTAAAAGAGTGGAATCTCTCGATAATTAATATAGCATATTCTCCATTTAAGTGAATTCAACACTATTCTATACAGAACAAGAAGAGAGCAAGACTAAACCATTCTACTTTGTCTTGATAAGCAAGCATATCATTTAGCCCCAGATGGGAGTTCTACTAAGTGCCACAGCTTTATTTGCTGTTTGAGTTCATGCTTTTCCATGAGTATTTTTGAGAAAAGACACAAGAACATGTAATTACATGTCACTGAAGCCAAAATGTGTATCCATCTCATGCTCTGAGAATAGACCACAATAGATGTGAACCAGGACAACAAGAGGTGTTTCATATCTGTGTACAATCAAAACCACAATAGCTAATGAAATTAAAGCCTATTCTGTCATCTCCTGCTGGGATTCTGTTATAGAAGCAAACTGAGCTCCAGTCCATGTCAACTTTTGCTTTTTGGTTGCAAAACCAAATGTAAAAAGAAAATTACTATGTAAGATGTTTTTTTAACAGTTTATGTAATACATTCCCCTACTTTAGAAAAAGGGAGTGGATTCTGAAAGAACAACTTTTCTGTACAAGCGCAGACATATATGTGTCTTAGGGCCCTGTTTACCAAGCCTCGTTATAGGTGCATTAGCGTCTTTAAAGCATGTTAAACATGTAGGCGCGTTAACTGTGTAGGCACCTACAATATCACTATAGGTGCCTACATGGTTAACGCATGCGGTAATTGTAGGCACGTTAAAAATGCTAACGCGCCTTAGTAAACATGTCCCTTAGACTGCAAGAAGGTACCTTTTGCCATCTTAACCTAAGTGGCTTCTTATAAAATTGCCCTTATTAGACTGTATTGCATGCTTATTTTTTTTTTAATACTCAACAGCCTAAGAACCCATCCTCCCCGTCCCATCTGCCCGCAACCTCGGAGTCATCTTCGACTCCTCCCTCTCCTTCTCTGCGCATATCCAACGGACTGCCAAGACCTGTCGCTTCTTCCTCTTCAACATCAGCAAAATTCGCCCTTTCCTATCTGAGCACACCACACGAACTCTCGTCCACGCTCTCATTACCTCTCGCCTTGACTACTGCAACTTACTCCTCACCGGCCTCCCACTTAGCCATCTATCCCCCCTTCAATCCGTTCAGAACGCTGCCACACGTCTTATATTCCGCCAGAACCGATATACTCACATCACCCCTCTCCTCAAGTCACTTCACTGGCTTCTGATCAGATACCGCATACAATTCAAGATTCTCCTCCTTACCTACAAATGCACCCGGTCTGCGGCTCCTCACTACCTCTCTACCTTCATCTCCCCCTATGTTCCCGCCCGTAACCTCCGCTCACAGGACAAATCCCTCCTTTCAGTTCCCTTCTCCACCACTGCCAACTCCAGGCTCCGCTCATTCTGCCTTGCCTCACCCTTTGCCTGGAACAATCTTCCTCAACCCCTACGCCAAGGCCCCTCCCTTCCCATTTTCAAATCTCTGCTTAAAACTCACCTCTTCAATGCTGCTTTCGGCACCTAACCTTTCGTGAAATATGATATTCCCTATCAGACGGACTCTACACTTGTCTTTAGATTGTACACCTGTCTTTTAGATTGTAAGCTCCTTGAGCAGGGACTGTCCTTCCATGTTAAATTGTACAGCGCTGCGTAACCCTAGTAGCGCTTTAGAAATGTTAAGTAGTAGTAGAACTCGATTTCAATCATGTATATAGTTTCCTGCCTCATCTATAGAAAATGAAAAGAGATTGTAGAGTTCCAGGTCCACAGCACTAACCTAGAGGGGCCAGCATTTGACAGGCGTTACCCATTTTGAATTACAGGGATAGTAAGGATCTCAATACTTTACATAAAGTAGGCCAAGACATTAGAAAAAGGCAGCAGATGATGTCCAAACTAACACCTTTATTATTATTATATTTATTGATTTTAAATCATATCACAAGCATTACATCTTGTTAAGAAAAGCAGAGAGAAAAAAAAACATTTTTCAGTACATTATTCTGCCAACATAATTCAACTTCTTTCTTAGACCACAATAATTGTAGTGAAGGGGCCGAGATACATTAGGAGTAAATCAAAAGAATAAGTTGTTTTTTTAAAAGAAATAAGGCCTGGATTCACCCACAAAACATTTATATTGTCAATAACATGTTCTTAAACTAACAGAGGATCTATTTGTTCACTTTCTTCAAATCTATGAAATTTCTCAAGTGTTCAGGATCTAAGAATTGATATTTATTTTCCAGATATTTAATCTGACATTTACAAGGATATGCCAGTATAAAATTAGCACCTAATGCCTTGACTTCGTCTCTCATTGCCAAGAAAGAACGCCGTCTTTCCTGGGTAGTCTTCACTACATCTGGATATATCCGAAGAGTTTCACCATAAAATGGTTTAGCCAAATTTCTAAAGTACAATTTTTTGATCATGTTCAAATCTTGTTCAAAGACCATTGAAACAAGGAGAGTTTGCCTCTCAAAAATCCCATCATTAGAATTTTCCAAGAAGGCCCATAGGTCCTGCAATCCTTCATTCCCCTCTATTCTCCTTTTAGGAACTGGTAAATAATATATTTTGTTGATTGGCGGTATTAAGTCTGAAGAAACAGATACATTTTCAACAAGGTATTTTTTAAACAACTCAAGAGCATTAATTTCAGAGGAGCGGGGGAAATTTAAAATCCGGAGGTTCAAACGCCTATTGTAATTTTCGATATTCTCAATTTTTCGATGAATGATTGTTTTATCCTTAATCAATAAATCCGTTTTATTAGTCAGCAGTGAGATATCTTGTTGAACCTGCGTTTTATTTGAAGAAGTTTCCTGTTTCAATGCCTCGAACGCGATAGTTAGCGAATCCAATTTACTCACTATTTGTGTAGTCTCCTGAGCAGCTTGAGTAACTATGGATGTTAAAGACCGAATCGCAGACGAAATAGATTCCAATGTTGGCGCCATGTTCTCCCCCACTGCCTTTGGAGTGTCTCCGCCGATTGGAAATTCTTGAGCAACGACTTCCGAATGCTCCTGGACCTCCAGACGCTCCCAGGCAGTTGCGGGGCATGGCGGCGGATTCACTTCCGGCGAGGACAGTGATGTTTCTAAACCTTGTGGGGTTAGTGCTCCTTCACTTTCCCGCACTGCAGGTAAACGTTCGCCGGTCATTCGTGGGGTACTTGTGGCAAATCGGTCCAGCGTCGTCTGAGTCGTCGTACCTGAAGCTGTCAGCGGTACGCTTCTTACGACGCCCTTTCTTTTACTATGAGGCATATTCTACGATGATTTAGGTAAAGTAAAGGGAATTCAAAGACGCTCCGATTACCAACAAGTCTGATCCGCCATCTTGGAAACGCCCCCCTTCAACCAGTGGTTGTCCCCAAACTAACACCTTTATTTTAACCATCCATGAATGGACACAAATCGTGTTTCAGCCTGTAAGGGCCTTCTTCAGGAGTCTTAATTTGGATGTGCATTGATGTTAAACTAATCTCAATGTGATACGGGTGGTGTTCAATATCTTGCTGCTTTGCTTCTAAAACCTTGTAGAGCGCTTGAACTCCAAGGAGTGCAAACTTGAAAAGGAGAAAAGAAAAAAGTCCTGTCCTTTTAAACTGTCACTGCAGTGACGTTACGTTTTATCCTACAGTTTAAATGGACAGGGCTTTTTTTCTTTTCTCCTTTTCAAGTTTGCATTCCTGGGAGTTCAAGCGCTCTAAAAAATTTTAGAAGCAAAGCAGCTATTGAACACCACCTGTATCACATTGACATTACCTTAACATCAACACGCATCCAAATTAAGACTCCTGAAGAAGGCCCTTGTGGGCTGAAACATGGTTCATGTCCAGTAGTGGATGGTTAAAATAAAGGTGTTAGTTTGGACATCGTCTGCTGCCCTTTTCTTTGTCACCCTTGTTGTGATTGCTTCGTTCGTGTGTCTACAAGGGTTACTCTTCTTTTCTTTTCCTGCCAAGGCATTAGTACTCGTACTCTGAAATCTTGAGAAAATTGAATATTCAAGTCACTCAAAATTAATATGCACATGATAAACCAGCATATAATAGGAGTACTGTATGCAAGTCCCATTCATATTCAGTACGAATACACTGAAAATCAGACTGGCTGGGTAGCCATCAAGGACTAGATTGGGAACCACTGTTTTATGGATAGGACAGGAATTTTTACTAGAGACAGATGAAAAAAAATATATAATGGCAAAATAACATTCAATTCCAAATATTTTCAATAATCTTGAGCAAATTAATGTGTGAGGGTTTAATTTTAAACCCTCTATTCAGAAATCAGGAAAAAGAATGCTATTTTTTTGGTGTGAAGCATTGGCAAATATTTATTTATTTGGTACACTTGTATCCCACATTTTCCCAGCTAGCGCGGGCTCAATGTGGCTAGCAAAGTTACAAGAAATTACATAGTACAGCAGGATAAAGTAGTTCTATAAAAATTAACAAAGACAATAGCATAAGCAGCTTAATAAAAGAATATGGATGGGAATACAGGAGCAACAAGAGGGAAACAGACATAAAGCCAAATGCGGGTAATCAAACAAAACGGAAATAGGGGATTAAAGAGTACTGTGGTCTTTGGGATATGCCTTACTAAACAGATAAGTTTTTAGTAATTTCTTAAACATTTGGTGATCCGATGTCTCTTTCAATAGTCTCGGCAAAGCATTCCAGGATTGTGGGCTGATGAACGAAAAGGAAGTAGGATAGTGCAAAATAAGATAAGCACGAGAGGACACCGATGAATTTCTGGGAGGTAAATCAATCAAATCACACATGTAGACTGGCGCTTCTCCGTAAATATGATGAACTCTGTACCCAGCCTCCATAGTAATGCCGGAGTGGGTATGCTGTTTAATATTCGTCTCTGCAACATTTTCTGTTGTGTGCATAACTGATAGAGCAAGAAAAGGATTCAGAGATAGGAGACAATTAGATAAGGAGAAAAGTGTATTCTGAATCTGAAAAATAGAGCAATACTTGTATCCTATGTACACATCATTTACACGAAAGCGCAATGAGGAATAGCACCAGCCCCTTCTTTGTTGCATTTACTTATGAAATGCTTTATTCTGTACCTCTGAATATCTCTGTCCATTATGTTTTGTACACCTCCAATTTTGGACTGGAAGTCCTACGAGCAAGCCTGTGGTTATCCTCCAAGTTACAAGCTAACAAGGATATCTTTTAGGCAGCATGTGAAAATGTGCCACAACACTAGAATTCAGTTCTTTATAAATAACACTTATGACCTTTCCTATTTGCAAAATGGGAATCATTCCACATTAGTACTGTGTAAACACATCATGTCCCTTTGGTATGTGTAATATACAAATTATACAGTATTCCATACCAACTCAAATGTTTGTAAAAGGGGGGGTTGTTCACCATACCAAGTTGAATTAGACAATTAGATAAACTAATTTGGCCTTTTCCTGTATCTAAATCTCCTACAAGCAGTGGCATAAATTCTACCTAAGCAGCACCTGCAGTGCATGAGGGGGGGGGGGGGGGGGGGGGGGGAGAAGAGAGCCCATTTATCACCAACTCATGTATCTTCACTGATAGATCCCCCTCATACATTGATCGCTTATAGCTCCTTATACTGGATGGTCTAGAGCTCATTGAGGTGTTTTTTTTTCTTTCCTTCGAACACAACGTGCTTTATTTTCACACATATTTGTCTGCCTCAATAGTGGGTCATCCTTGCTGTTTATATTTAAGGTTCTTCCAATATTGTGGAAGGGGGGGGGGGCATAATTTCAACTTCTGCTACTGCCTAAAGTCCCTGCTATTTCATCAGAAATATGTTATTTATTCTTGAAATACCACTATATGCTGCACAACAGATCAAAGTGGTTTATAATTAAAAGTAAAACTAAAAGGGAAAGTAAGAACTACAAAATGCACACATAAACACTTAATCAATACTTACATACATTAGAAAGAAAATCAGTATTCAGATCAAAAACACAGACTCCTTGTCTATTTCCAGATGACTAATATCTAGTCCATATAGTCCACAGGGATAGCACTAGATAATACTTCTATCCAGTGGTATGCTGGTAAATTTTTAACAACAGGCTCTGTCCCCGGTCCACCTCGGCGCCCCCGCATCCACCTCTGCGCCCCCCCCCCCCCAAAATTGCAGAGCTGGCTATAGCTGGGAGGGGGCAATGCATTACTCTCTCCAGGAAAAAAAAAATTAAATGATCCCAGGTTCCAATCTAATTCATGTTTAATATGGGATAAAATGCCATAAATAAGTAAATAAATATAAACTTTTAACGTTCAGCACCTGATTCTCAAAGTGGACATATTTCAAACACTATAATGAAAATAAAAAAAAAATTTCTACCTTTGTTGTCTGGTGACTTTGTTTCTCTGATCATGCTGGCCCAGTATATGATTCTGCTGCTCTCTATCTGTTCCCTTGACTCCGTTTCCAGGGCTTCCTTTCCATTTATTTCTTTTCATTTCTCCTTTCTTCTTCATTTCTGGTCCTCCGCAGACTTGACTGTACAGTGGATCCAGCTTCTGCCTATTTTCTCCATCCATGTGCAGTTTCTCTCCTCACTTCCTTTTCCCTCATCTAATCTCCTTCCTCTATCTTCCCTCCATGTCCAGCATTTCTTCTCTCTCCCTTGTCCCTTCCCTCCCCTCCATCCATGTCCAGAATTTCTCTTGCCCTCCCCTCCATCCATGTCCTGAAACTCTCCTCTCTCCCCTGCCCCCCTCTATCCATCCCTGCCCAGCAATTGGCTTCTCTCCCCTGCCCCCTCTACCCATCCCTGCCCAGCAGCAATTGGCTTCTCTCCCCTGCCCCCTCCACCCATCCCTGCCCAGCAATTGGCTTCTCTCCCCTGCCCCCCTCTACCCATCCCTGCCCAGCAATTGGCTTCTCTCCCCTGTCCTCCTCTACCCATCCCTGCCCAGCAATTCTACTCCCTCCCCTGCCGCTCCCAAACATGTCCAGCGATTCTCCTCCCTCCCCTCCCAAACATGTGCAGCGATTTTCCTTCGCCCCAACCATCTCCCCCCCCCACTCCCACCCATCTTGTTTACCACCTGTCCGTTGAAGCGCCGCCTTATTTAAGCCCTGCTGCGTCTCCAGCCTTCCCTCCCTGCTTGCTTCGATGAGTTCGTTCGTCGTGCCCTTAGTCCCGCCTTCTGATGACGTCAGAAAGCGAGACTAAGGGCACGACGAATGAACTCATCGAAGCAAGCAGGGAGGGAAGGCTGGAGACGCAGCAGGGCTTAAATAAGGCGGCGCTTCAACGGAGATGTACTAAACCAGATGGATGGGAGCGGGAGGGGACGGTGGGGGGCGAAGGAAAATCGCTGCACATGTTTGGGAGCAGGAGGGGGAGGTAAGCATGGCGCCCTCCTGCCATGCTTACCTCTGTAATGGAGCTTGCTCGCCTCAAACAACAACCGGCTCGCAAGAGCTGTCAAAAATTAACAAGCGGCTCTTGCGAGCCGGACAGAGCTGGCTCCAGCACACCACTGCTTCTCTCCATGGGAGAGCAGTCTTTCTGCAAGAGTATTAGCATTGCGATTACCTCCATGGAGCCCTTAGCATCTGTAATCAATGCTAGGTTCATAAGATAAGTGCAAAGTTTCTTTATCCTTCTTAAATTTTTATCTGGTCTGTTATTGAAGCTGGCTTATGCAATTAATTGCAGTGCATTTGGTCAAAGAGAGATTAAGGGCACAATTGCACAAGCACTAATAGCACATTGACACATACAATATCACAAGGAGAGTGAGCTACCCGATGAATGAAGTGCTATGCTTCACCCGATAGTGTCTAATAAGACTACCACGTGGATGCTTATTTTTCTAAGGGTGCCTACCTTATCAATAGTGATTTTTGTATTAGTATATTTTTCCTGGTTCTTTGTTTTTATTTCAACTAGATAAAAAAAATTTTGAGATGTAAATTTGCTTGTTTCCGATCTGATGAAGAAGGGCAACCTTGGAAAGCTAATCAAGAAATGTATTAAGTTATGTCCAATAAAAAAGGTATCATTTTATTTTCTTTTCCATGTTTTATTTTGTTTTATTTCTATTGATTACCTTATAATAGGGAAAAGAAACTGAAATTGTATTATATAATGAAGATAAATGCAGAATAATTTATTGTGCATATAATAAACATGCACATAGGAGGGAATTTATTAGCGGTGCTCAAAATTTGGTGCCATAAAAAAAAATCAACACTAAACGCGATTCTATCAAAGACGATTTCCATACCAAACTGTAGGCACCAGCATTCATGACTGCTGAAACCTGGCATACAAGTTAGGCATGCTGAGGCCGTATTCTATAATCCTGCACGCATCTTAAGGCCATGCCCCCTTTTGAGTTATGCACTAGTAGAATTAAGCACCCTGTCTTAGGGTCCATTTTACAAAGCGGCGGTAAGCCCAACACGGGTTAAAAAGGAAGTACCGCCAGGTATTTATTTTTGTAGCAACCGGTGTGTACATCTCATCTCCCCCTATGTTCCCGCCCGTAACCTCCGCTCAGAGGACAAATCCCTCCTTTCAGTACCCTTCTCCACCACTGCCAACTCCAGGCTCCGCTCATTCTGCCTTGCCTCACCCTTTGCCTGGAACAATCTTCCTCAACCCCTACGCCAAGCCCCCTCCCTACCCATCTTCAAATCTCTGCTTAAAACTCACCTCTTCAATGCTGCCTTTGGCACCTAGCCTCTCGAGAAATATAGTATGCCCTATCAGATTGACTCTACACTTGTCTTTTAGATTGTACACTTGTCTCTAGATTGTACACCTGTCTTTAGGTTGTACACCTGTCTTTTAGATTGTAAGTTCCTTGAGCAGGGACTGTCCTTCCATGTTAAATTGTACAGCGCTGCGTAACCCTAGTAGTGCTTTAGAAATGTTAAGTAGTAGTAGTAGTAATTGGGCAGTGCTGCACGCTGCCCAGTTACCTCTGGGTTAGCACGGGAGCCCTCACCGCCATCTCAATGGGTAGCGGTAAGGGCTCCCCCCCAAAACAGCCGCGCGACAAGTGCTTCACTTGCCGCAACGGTAAAAGGGGGCCTCAGTGCGCATCAAAAACACACGCCGATGCCAGTGCAGGCCCCCTTTTTCTGCAGCCTGATAAAAGGGGCACTTATAGAATAGCTTGCAGCCAAGATGTGCGCACAAATTGTAATGAGCGCCAATTAAAATCAAAAATTGGTTGTTAGCACCCAATTGAGGTTAATTGGTTGCGCACAAATTTGGACACCATATATAGAAACCAGGGGATAACGTCCCCTGTAGGATACTGTGATGTTATATATTTGTCAACTGAAGAGACAAAAACCCTGAAAATAAATTTAGCGTACTAATGATTACATTCTAAGTGGATTTAACACATTCAGGAAAGTATAGATAACTTACTTTAAAATCCCTAATAATCTGACACTATTTATTGCAATCAAATAAAAAGTCACAGGATGCTGATTCCTCGTCAACGGAAAATGTTGCGATACTGTGTGTCACACTCTGGCTGTCTTAGTAGGCTCAGAAACTGAAGGATCCACTATTTCAAAGCTCAGAAACCCTGGAAGAGCAACTCTAAACTGGGGTACTTCCTACCTTGTCTTTGGTGCGAGTGAATCACTAAAGGTCACTGAACCTGGATGTGAGCTGTCCTTCATGTTTCAAACAGGATGGATAAAAAGCAAAGAAACGCTTGTCATCACAATCCAAAGCCCATGAGTCAACTAAAATGAGTCAGCTGATGATTTTTCAGATAACAGAATTTGGTGGGGACACGGGAGGGGGGAGGGGTCACAACTGTGCATTGCTGTAAAGGAGAACTGCCGTTCATTTAAACTAGATACATAAATGCTGTGGAAGGCAACTGCAAAATGCCTCATCCAATCAAACCAAGAATATTTACAAGATTTCTTTGCAACATTTTTTTTTTACTGTACAATCTAGTTTTCAATGCAAAAAGTACTTTGTTCTCTTGGTAATGCCATTTTGGTATAAGCTTATTTTAACTTGTCTACATACTCTACAAAACCTGAGTTGACAGAAGTTTTCCTGAAATATATTTAAGAAACACTAATTATAAACATTAAAACATGCTGATGATACTGCACTGAAAACACTGATGCTTATGTATATTTGAGCAATGTTGAGACTGGAGAATGGTGTATATTGCAGAATACTTTCTTCAACGGGGGTACAAGCCTGTCCTTGGGACCCCACAACCAGCCAAAGAAATAAATCATAAAATCTGCATACAGTGGGAACAGTGTATGCAGATCTCTCACACACATTCACTGTGAATATCCCCCAAATCCACCTGATTGTGGGGTCCCTGAGATGTATTTTAGGAAGCCCTGTCTTGAGGTGAATGTCCTGCTCTAGTAAAGCAGGTACAGAGATTAGCAATTTGGCAAAAATACTGGCATATAACATTTTGTACGATTACATTTTTTAAAATCCAGAATGAATAAAGAAAAAAAATATTGCATGAGAGCAAGTCTCCACTGGACAGGGCTAAAAATGCCCTCCGAGTCATCCTGAAAAAATACCACAGAAAATCTATGTGCAAGTACTACACCAAACACACCTATCAAAACACTTTACAGAACAGATTATACAACACTTTGATGATGATGCTCACAAATAACATTTATTTTATTTATTAGGATTTTATTTACCACCTTTTTGAAGGAATTCACTCAAGGCGGTGTACAGTAAGAATAGATCAAACATGAGCAATAGACAATTACAGCAGTTAAAATATTCAAAAAACAAAGTATAGCATGGTAAACTATTTACAATGTCAACACAATACGTAATAGAACATTATAATTGATAGTGAAGGGTAAAGCAAAGATTTAACATATAGATAGGTAAGGAAGTAGGAAAAGTTAGAAAGTAAGGTGATTGATTTAAAGAAACATGACAAGCAGCAGTATTTCTTCTCACACCACTATTATGTTGATTAGTTTCTGGTCCACTAAAATGTAAAACACCACTACCTCAGTGTGGATTTATCCAAATATAAAACCACCTTTTAAAAAGCAAAATCTTATTCATAAGAAGAAAAAACAATGGGCCAGGGAAAAGTGGCTTTTTCTTAGGGGCCCTTTCATAAAGCAGCTGTAAGCCCAGCGCGGGCTCACTGTGCAGCAATCCGGAACTACTGCTGGCCCAACGTGGGCTACTGTGGTAGTTCCACCCCCAGTATGCAGATATTTCCACTGGAGGTTTCCTGGTGGTAATCAGGCAGCATCGAGTGCTGGCCGGTTACCTCCAGAATAGTGTGGGAGCAGGGGCATAGCCAGACTTCGGCGGGAGGGGGGTCCAGAGCCCGAGGTGAGGGGGCACGTTTTAGCCCTCTGCCACTGCCGACCCCGCCACCACCAACTTCCCCCCCCCCCGCCGCCGACCCTCTCGACCCCCCCCCCGCCGCCAACCCGCCGTCGCCTACCTTTGCTGGCGGGGGACCCCAACCCCTGCCAGCCGAGGTCCTCTTCTTCTCGCAAAAGGCTTCCTTCTGTTTCTGACGTCAGAAACAGAAGGAAGCCTTTTGCGAGAAGAAGAGGACCTCGGCTGGCAGGGGTTGGGGTCCCCCGCCAGCAAGGCAGGCGACGGCAGGTTGGTGGTGGGAGGGGGGAGAGGGTCATCGGCAGGGGGGTCCATGGCCAAATCTATGGGGGGCCCAGGCCCCCCCTAGCTACGCCACTATGTGGGAGCCCTTACCGCCATCTCAATGTCCTCCCCTGCATGGCCACACGGTAAATGTAATCTTACTGCATGGCCATTTCTTCTTTTGGCCTTTTTACCTACTGCGGTTCAAAGGGCCTCAGCGCACGGCAACAACAGCCACCACCACAAGCGCAGGGCCCCTTTTAACGCAGCTTACTAAAAGGACCCTTTGGTGTTCAGCTGGTCTCTGCAGCGCTCAACACAATGTAAATGTGCATTCACATCATACCTTTACCCTGGCACTTTACAAACTGAAGAACACTCAGCACAGGCTGCCTCTTCAAGCTGAAGTAAGATTTCCAGAGGCTGCATGGCTGCTTTATGTTTAAAATATCTGCAGACCTTACACTGGTTCCTTAAACATCAGATCCTGAAACAGCAATGTTACCCAGGATTTCCTCCCACCCCTTCTGCCCCAAGCCCCTCCCCCTGTCTGTACCTTCAAATCCGTTCCACTCCAATCTTGCCCGGGCAGCGGCAGTGCCACTCATAGGCTGCCTTCACCTGCACTGCAACTTTCTCTCACTCTGAACAATCCCACCTTTCACAAAACAGAAAGTCGCGTTAGAAAGGGCAGAATGGTTTAGAATAAGAAAAAGTTCCAGCGAAGTGAAAGATGTCAGACAGTTTATCTGAACGCTCCCTCCTGCCCTCCACAGTAGAGGGCAGGATGGAGAATGCAGATAACTTGTCAGGGGTGCGTACGCAACACACACATACCTTGAATTGATACGCCACTGTCCTGAAGAGAAGCACATTGCAGATGCTGTATCTCTGGGAAGAGAAAAATAAAGGGCCTCATATTCAAAGCTGCTCATCTGGGTATACCTGGATCTTCAGTAGAATTATCTAGATAATATCACTGCACACCATCCTAGCATTATCCAGGTTGCGCTGGGACAGCCTCTGGGCAGTGATGGAATTTATCCTAGCTTTATAAAATATCCATAAACATTCCTGATGTAGCAAAATAATTGTTAAATGGAGGAGAAAAAGCCTCACATTATAAGGGAACACTCCATCATTGGTGAACCAATATTAGGGAGGTCTCTTAAACCATCATGGGCAAAAACCTCCTTTCTTTATTCTAAAGGTGTGGCTACTGCTCGAAATTCTTCAACAAGTAAACCGTCTATATATTTAATCAACGGATCATGCACTTATCTTTTTTGCTCAACAGTCTATTAGACACCCTCCACGGCCCGACTTTGGCCTAAGTTTCGAATCCTTCATCAGGGTCCGTGGTGTCTGACTTTCAAGATAGGATGCTCCGTGATCTCCTCACTCCTAGCCCTTTGTTTTTATTATATCTAAGATTTTGCATTTTTAAAAACTGACTCTAGGGGGGTTGATATTCAAAGCAATTTAATCAGCCAGAAATGTCTCCTGGCTGGTAAAATGTTTAGCAGCTCTTAACCGGTTAGCACTGAACTGCACACCGGCTATTTTGGGGGCGGAGTCAGCAGCATTTGGCTGCTTATGTACCGATATTCGGCACATAACTAGCCAGATTAACCGCGTAAATAGGACCACATAAAAATCAGTCCTATCTTTTATGCGGTAACTCATAGCCAGTTAAGTGCTGAACATTGGACTTAACTGGCTACAGTGGGGGAAATAAGTATTTGATCCCTTGCTGATTTTGTAAGTTTGCCCACTGACAAAGACATGAGCAGCCCATAATTGAAGGGTAGGTTATTGGTAACAGTGAGAGATAGCACATCACAAATTAAATCCGGAAAATCACATTGTGGAAAGTATATGAATTTATTTGCATTCTGCAGAGGGAAATAAGTATTTAATCCCTCTGGCAAACAAGACCTAATACTTGGTGGCAAAACCCTTGTTGGCAAGCACAGCGGTCAGACGTCTTCTGTAGTTGATGATGAGGTTTGCACACATGTCAGGAGGAATTTTGGTCCACTCCTCTTTGCAGATCATCTCTAAATCATTAAGAGTTCTGGGCTGTCGCTTGGCAACTCGCAGCTTCAGCTCCCTCCATAAGTTTTCAATGGGATTAAGGTCTGGTGACTGGCTAGGCCACTCCATGACCCTAATGTGCTTCTTCCTGAGCCACTCCTTTGTTGCCTTGGCTGTATGTTTTGGGTCATTGTCGTGCTGGAAGACCCAGCCACGACCCATTTTTAAGGCCCTGGCGGAGGGAAGGAGGTTGTCACTCAGAATTGTACGGTACATGGCCCCATCCATTCTCCCATTGATGCGGTGAAGTAGTCCTGTGCCCTTAGCAGAGAAACACCCCCAAAACATAACATTTCCACCTCCATGCTTGACAGTGGGGACGGTGTTCTTTGGGTCATAGGCAGCATTTCTCTTCCTCCAAACACGGCGAGTTGAGTTCATGCCAAAGAGCTCAATTTTTGTCTCATCTGACCACAGCACCTTCTCCCAATCACTCTCGGCATCATCCAGGTGTTCACTGGCAAACTTCAGACGGGCCGTCACATGTGCCTTCCGGAGCAGGGGGACCTTGCGGGCACTGCAGGATTGCAATCCGTTATGTCGTAATGTGTTACCAATGGTTTTCGTGGTGACAGTGGTCCCAGCTGCCTTGAGATCATTGACAAGTTCCCCCCTTGTAGTTGTAGGCTGATTTCTAACCTTCCTCATGATCAAGGATACCCCACGAGGTGAGATTTTGCGTGGAGCCCCAGATCTTTGTCGATTGACAGTCATTTTGTACTTCTTCCATTTTCTTACTATGGCACCAACAGTTGTCTCCTTCTCGCCCAGCGTCTTACTGATGGTTTTGTAGCCCATTCCAGCCTTGTGCAGGTGTATGATCTTGTCCCTGACATCCTTAGACAGCTCCTTGCTCTTGGCCATTTTGTAGAGGTTAGAGTCTGACTGATTCACTGAGTCTGTGGACAGGTGTCTTTCATACAGGTGACCATTGCCGACAGCTGTCTGTCATGCAGGTAACGAGTTGATTTGGAGCATCTACCTGGTCTGTAGGGGCCAGATCTCTTACTGGTTGGTGGGGGATCAAATACTTATTTCCCTCTGCAGAATGCAAATAAATTCATATACTTTCCACAATGTGATTTTCCGGATTTAATTTGTGATGTGCTATCTCTCACTGTTACCAATAACCTACCCTTCAATTATGGGCTGCTCATGTCTTTGTCAGTGGGCAAACTTACAAAATCAGCAAGGGATCAAATACTTATTTCCACCACTGTATGTACTAGATGGCTCTGCAAAAACAGACATGGCCTGACTTTGAATACCCGGGTTTAACTGCTGACAGCGGTCAGCAAAACGCTGATTGCCACTGGCTGAATATTGGGTCCAAACAGCTCAAAACACTGCAGCCAGGTTCATATACAAAATCTCTCGCTTTGAAAGCGCCTCCCCTTTACTAATCAAATTACACTGGCTTCCCATCAAAGTGAAAATCACCTTCAAATTATGTACCTTTATCTTTCAAATCCTAAATGGCACAGCTCCAGACTATATACCACCATTAATAAACTTACCTCAAAGAAACACTAAATATGATGCAAGAAACTATCTCAGACCACACCTCCCAAATTGCAAAAAAGTGATCTACAAAACTGTCCAGACGTCACTTACCTAGGAACCAAATGATGGAACTCCTTACCACCAAAGTAAGAAATATACAGGAATATACTAGATTCCACAAAATCCTCACATTGTTCCTATTCAAACAAACCCTCACAAAGAACAACCATATCTCAAACAACTAATTATTACCTGAATTGGTTATCACTCTTTTTACCATTAACTTTCTCTTTGCTTCATGTACAATTTCTCATTCATAATAGATTTTCTAAATATTAAATATCCATAGCTATCTCAGTACGTTTATGATACTGTATTGTAAAATTGGATTCTTACAACAAATTACTTTCTTATGCAATGTTATGTATCCTATACTGTTTATTGTAAGCCACATTGAACTCAAACTTGTTTGGGATAATGTGGGATATAAATGTCACAAATAAATAGCTGGATAAATCCACACTGAGGTGGTAATGCCTCACTTCTAGTGGGCAAAAGCTAATATATTAGTGTGAGAAGAATACTGGAGCTTATTACAAATGTTTATCATGTTACTTGAGAGCATTACGATCAAAGTCTCACAAGCCTCGGTTCAGTAAAATTTGTAGAGATGTAATCTGTATTAAGTGAGGGTCTGTCTCTGTAATTCACTCTTCAGTCTCCAACTGGGACCAAGAAAGTGGAGACTGTTTTCAGCTCCAGCAGATAGAAGAGGTGGTCATCTGAGGTGGAGGTGTTACATTATTGACCTGGAGGGCCCAATGAAGAAAGCCATGCAGTAAAGCCTCTGACCACACAGCGTCTACCATAAGCTTTATGCAAAAAAAAAAAAAAAATCGCCCATAGAATGCAGTATTTAATGAGCATGCAGTACAATCATGGCAGTAATCCACAGCTCATTCAGAAACGTCATCCTTCCTGTCAGTGCATGAGCGGTGATTGGCTCAGGTACTGATAAGTAGGCTAACATTAAGGGAGGGGGAAGCAAACCACCAGCATAATTTCAGCATCAGCCCCCCTCCCCAGGCAATAAAAAATAGCGGCAGCAACCATCACACTGATCCAACCTGATCACCCTTTCCACCTGACTAACTTAACATAAACCATCCCTGGGGGAAGGGGGAGGGATCAGGTCATATTTGCAGGAGGAAGGAAATCAGGGCCGATGCAGATCATTAGGGGCTCTAAATGCCACCTCAGACCAGGCGGTAGGTTTCTGTCATTGTGACCTTGCAGTAGACATCAGTGCACAGCTCTGAATTGCTGCGGGATAATTAACAGGATCTTTTTCATGTATTTTAATATGCTGTGTGCTAATGACTACTGTGGGAGTAAACTTCAGAACAGAAACTGTTTTTACATAAAGCGGCCATTAGCGAGCAGGTAAACTACTCATTAACCACGTGCTGCAGCCCGCTGTAGCTTTCTGCATCAGCCACTGATTGCAGCCATAGCAGACGTCTATGGTGGTGGAGTACGGAAAGAAAATGCAAGTGAAGGGGACAGAAGATGGTGATAGGGAAGAAAAAGAGCATGGGTGAGTGAGGGAGGAGAGGAGAGTGAAGGACTGGACAAGGTGACAGAATGAAGACAGCACTAGTGAGGCAATGAATGGAAAAAGAGAGCAAGCTCTTGGGGGGGGCGGGGGGAGGGATATCTATTCACCAGGAAAGAAATACACTCACTGTCCCCTTCCCAATACATTAAGGGAGTACATGGCGAATGCCTTTCAGACCTGGCAAGTTAGTCCTGAAGGATTTTTTCATACCTTTAACTTACCTAATGCACAATTATAGTATAGTATGGTTATTCCTCTTATAATATCTGACATTCTTTAAAAACATTATTTTGCTAATGGGTGTAGTTCAATATTGATGTTGTACTAAGGCAGTTCAAAACGGCACAAGGCTGCCAATGTGCTTCCAGGCAGAAATGGTTTATTTTTTTATTTCATTCAAGGTGAAAGCTGATGAGAAATCCATCCCATTTGACTTGCATACACCGCCATGGGTTTTGCCATCATAGGTTACCAGTGAGACATGTATTTAGCAATGTTTTCACTGAATAAACTGCCTATCAAGCAAAATGTCAGCTTAAAATAAATATTGCAAAACTGATCATCAGCAAAATGTGCTTTATGGGGACATTTATTCAATGTTTATTAAGTTTTCATGCAGCACAGATAAACTGGTTACATATCAAAGCATCACTTCATTGTGTAATCCTTTAAAGATACATTCCATGACGCCTAGGAAACCCTGCAGTTGTCTTACCAAAAAAGCACCTCTTGGTTAGTAAATTTATAGAATACTGCCATCTACCCTGGCAAGCACACACTTAACAATATACAATGGAGAGGTTCAAAGTGCACAGCTCAAATAGTCCAGGCAAAAAGCACAAAGGGCTCTCAAGAATTGGACAAGTGTGCTTTATTGATGACCCGACACGTGCCATGTTTTGGCGTAAAACAATGCCTGCCTCAAGGGTCAATTCAGGCAAAGCAACACTAAATGCATGAGCTGCTGCTCAAAGTATAGTACTCGGTACTCTGGAAACGGAGAACTAAATTCCTAGTGCGGAGCCAACTGCCAAGAAAATGTGCCAAAATATTACTTTAGACACACCCACTCTCCACCCCACCAGATGCCCCCTCCACAGTACAAATAAGAATTTACTGCGTGGTGTGCACGTGTTAACCCAGAACTTACCACAAGATGTCTAAGCGTGCCCTGCAGTAAGCCCTTTTAAGCTGTGGTAAGCATGCACTAGTGCTTAAAACAGCTTCGTAAAAGGACCCCCCCCCCCCCAAGTGTGGTACATTTTTGCACTTACAGCACATTTGAACTGCAAAACTTAATGTGCAATAAGTGCAAAGGCTGTATGTTAACTGTTGGGGGCATGCCCAGTAAGTCCCCTGCAGTTACCACACAGAAATGAAGTTTATTCACCTTCTGAAGCTAACTGGACAAGTAGCAGCATGTACGGGCTAACTGAAATGTGCCATCCTTGCCCATTCTCTTCCCCTAATACTGTTCACACACAAATTAGCATGCCCTGTCATGCCAGCATTGGTAACAGATACCACGCTCATACACTAACAGTGCAAACTATTTCACAAGTTATTCAAAGTAGTTAAATCACAAGAAAAATTACAAGAGGACCTTACGAGACTTGGCATCCAAATGGCAGATGACATTTAATATGAGCAAGTGCAAAGTGATGCATGTGGGAAAGAGGAACCCAAACTATAGTTACGTGATGCAAGGTTCCACATCAGGAGTCATCGACCAGGAAAGCGATCTAGGTGTCATCATTGATGATATGTTGAAAACCTCTGCTCAGTGTGCAGGGGAGGCAGCTAAGAAAGCAAATAGAATGTTAGGTACTACTACTTATCATTTCTATAGCGCTACAAGGCATACGCAGCACTGTACACCATGACAATCCCTGCTCAAAGAGCTTACAATCTAGATAAGACAGGCAAACAGACAGAACAATAGGAAAGGATTGGAAAACAAAAAATGAGGATATTATAATGCCTTTGCATCACTCCATGGTGCGACCGCACCTTGAATATTTTGTGCAATTCTGGTCACCGCATCTAATAAAAGATATAGTGGAATTAGAAAAGTTACAGAGAAGGGCGACAAAAATGATAAAGGGGATGGGATGACTTCACTATGAGGAAAGGCTAAAGCAACTAGGGCTCTTCAGCTTGCAGAAAAGACGGCTGAGGGAAGAAATGATAGAGGTTTTGATAGTTTTTGACCTATAATGGAAGTTTAAAGAAAAAATGGCAGCCTAGTGTGTGGCTTGCAATAGCTTCTGAAGTCTTTGCCTCCATTAATAAAAGGTTTGTGAAGATATATTAAAGGCTCTGTAACTAAATTCTTATTACTCATTTGGTAAGTGCCCACTCTCTCTGGGTCCGATGCAGAAAGGCTGATGGTAGAGCCACACGCAGATGTCTGGGTGTGTGGCTTATACCACAAGGGTAATACTGTGCCATGAAGATAGGTAGATACGTGCAAACCGTAGGCATGGAAAGCTTGTGGCAAATGGGCGAAGAGCATGCTAGACACAAACAAACAAAGGTTTTATGGTAAGCACGGATTTCATGCACTTGTACAAACAGAATGGAAAATACAAACAGCAGTTATTGTCATCTATTTTAAATATGAACCTTGCAAACATTTATGGGCAGAAAATTTTAGCAAAGCTCTTTATTTTTTTAATTATTGTAGATTTTTAAAGATGCATACACAAATGTGCACCATGAAAAGAAAAATCAAGAAAAAAAAAGTAAACATATAAAAAAATGTTAAATAAAAGATCAAGCCCACATCAAGAGGAATGGCTACAATTGAAATCACTTATCAAACAAGAAAAAAAATGATACTTGAAGGCACATTAGAATTGCATAGAACCCTTTTTAAGTATCCTAACCTGCTAGTTGAAATCACTCTACATTTTAAGCAACATTTTCATTAGAAACTTTATCTAAAAGAAATTTCTCCATCTGAGAAGGATCCCACAATTCATAGCAATTACCATCAAAATTAATCATACGTTAAGACAGTGATTCCCAAATCTGGTCCTGGAGGCATTCCAGCCAGTCAGGTTTTTAGGATATCCACAATTAATGTTCATGAGAGAGATTTGAATGCAGTGGACACAGTGCATGCAAATCTCTCTCATGAATATTCATTGTGGATATTATGAAAACCTGACTGGCTGGAGTGCCTCCGGGACCAGATTTGGGAATCACTGCATTTAGAATAAAGTCCCTCCCACAGCTAAGACTGAAGGCTTCAGCTGCAGAAACAATCGTAGTCTTCCGAGTTTCTTTGGCTACATATGAGAACATAGATATTGCATATCCACATAAGGAAATTTGTTTTCTAGCTTTTGATCTTTGTTCTGAAAAGTGACTAACTATGTAGTTCTCTCTGCAAATATTTCTTGAGAAGATTCCACAAAATGATAAATGCAGATTCTATAGCTTCCCCAGATAATTTAGATACTCCCATCATGTACCACCTTTATTCCTGGAGGCAAATAAAACAGGATTTCAATTACCAAGGAATCTATTTGTGTATATTGTAAAACTTCTCCGGAGGTTCACTTTTATGCATACAGAATAGGCGCCAATATTATGCTCGCATATTCAGTTTTGTTCTGACACATATCTGTTGCCTCCTGTCAGTCAGTCTTTCAAACTTGCAGGCAATCCATATTCTAGTTGCAAAAAAAAAAAAGACAAAACTGTCAGTTAAATCTCAAAAACTGGCATGAAATCCTCTCTGCTAGTCCTTCTATCCTGCCCCAGATCTGGCGAAAAATTTATTGTGTTGTGCGCACATCAGAAGCCACTGTTTCCTTTTCTGCATTGCATGGAATACTTAAATGTGCTCATTACCATATATTTTAATGGCATGCATGGTAATGTTTTCCACGTGAGCTAACCCACACACTCGACCACATTCTGCATTCAGCTCCCAATTACATGTGCGCTCACCCCTACAGTAGCCTTTTCCATCAGCCCCCCTCCCCTAGATTCTATATAGCATGCCTAGATTTACGATTGATTCCGCGCGTTAAATCCAGGCGTATGCTATACCTACGCACGTAGATTGTTTTAACAAGCTGTTAAGCATTAACAGCTCTTAATGAGCAATAAAGAGCATTAATTGGCAAAAATTAAAATTTACGCACATACATTGCTAAGCATATTCTGCAATGTACTGCACTTAAATTCTAACATGCACAGGCAAAAAGGGGAGTGGTTAAGGGCATGGAAATAGGTATTTCGTGGGTACATAAGTACATAAGTAATGCCATACTGGGAAAAGACCAAAGGTCCATCGAGCCTAGCATCCTGTCCACGACAGCGGCCAATCCAGGTCAAGGGCACCTGGCAAGCTACCCAAATGTACAAACATTTTATACATGTTATTCCCGAAATTGAGGATTTTTCCCAAGTCCATTTAGTAGCGGTCTATGGACTTGTCCTTTAGGAAACCGTCTAACCTCTTTTTAAACTCTGCCAAGCTAACCGTCTTCACTACATTCTCTGACAATGAATTCCAGAGTTTAATTATGCGTTGGGTGAAGAAACTTTTTCTCCGATTTGTTTTAAATTTACTACACTGTAGTTTCATTGCATGCCCCCTAGTCCTAGTATTTTTGGAAAGTGTGAACAGACGCTTCACATCCACCTGTTCCACTCCACTCATTATTTTATACCTCTATCATGTCTCCCCTCAGCCGTCTCTTCTCCAAGCTGAAAAGCCCTAGCCTCCTTAGTCTTTCTTCATAGGGAAGTCGTCCCATCCCTGCTATAATTTTTGTCGCCCTTCGCTGCACCTTTTCCAGTTCTACAATGAGGCTTATTTTCAAAGCACTTAGCCTCCCAAAGTTCCATAGAAACATATGGAACTTAGCCTCCCAAAGTGCTTTGAAAATATGCCTCTATATCTACTATGTTCAAAAATCTACATACGTTGTTATAAAATATGGACCAGTGCGTGCAAATCTATGCACAAGGATTTATACCAGCTTTTCGTTTGCGTAAATGGACACACATAGATTCAGTCGCATGGATTACGCCTAAGCATATTCTGAATACCGCACGTAGATTTACATGCAGTATTTAGAATACGCTTAGGCAAAATTGCCTACCATGCGTTAATTTTAGGCACCATATACAGAATCAGGTAAAAATATTGTTTGAGTTCATGGTGGCTGTCAAGACCTATTGTTTTGCTTTGAATGTAGCTACTCACTGTCACCCTAGGCATCCGCCTAGGCTGCCTAATATTTAAACTCAACTCAGGCTTTTCTCCCGTTTCCTGCTGGCTGCCTGGAAGAAAAGGGCTGGAGTGGTTAAAATATCACCTATATTCTTTAATATACCGCTCATGAGTGGGTGCTTAGTCTGCTTCAATGGAAATGCAGAAGACGGCCTGCAAAGCTGCAAAGGACTCAAATACAAATCAACTCATGCATCCAGCTTTTCCTACATAAGCACACAACTATGGAACGCATTACCAAAAGCCGTGAAAACAACTTATAACCACCTAAACTTCCGGAAATCACTAAAAGCTTACCTGTTCAAAAAGGCATACCCTACCGACACAACTTAAATGCCTGAACCCTGCAACACTATGAAATCAAAGCACGTAATGGACATAACGTAACTCTTCCTCTATACGATTCCCTAATATGTCTGTTCCACATGAACCTCATTCTACCACAACATCACTGTGTAACTGTTTATACCAGAATGGGTGAACGCCTTTACAGTACTATGTAAGCCACATTGAGCCTGCAAATAGCTGGGAAAATGTGGGATACAAATGTAACAAATAAATAAATAAAACAGACAACTCCAGTTGACTATAAAACATTTGATGGATAGAGATGGGCAGCCCAAAAATTTTAATTTCATCTTGTTTCCCATGTCATTTGTAGCATTGTTGCATTTTGTTTTGTATCGGTTAGTCTTCATTTTTGTTTTGGGGCAATATCATTAAGAGTGTGCCTTCTTTGGAAATAGTGTGCACTATTATCGGCAAACGAAAAAAACACAAACATTTTCCACTCGTTTTCGTTTGTTAATGACAAGTGCCACAGGACACGATGTTCACATCTATTATGTCACTGCAAATGACTGTCCATCCCTACTGACAGGTCTGCTAATGTCTAATAATGCAGAGATGAGGTCATTTTCTTACTCATGGTGGCACAGTATCTCTCTCTCTTTCCCAACATGTACTGCTGCTATCTTGAATTTCTGCATCTCAACAGCATGATTCTGCATCTTTTTGTTTTTACATTCAATTAACTGCCAAACATTCAATCAATCCTTGACATATTTATATTAAGATAAAATACTTAATTGATTGTTGACTTACTCTGCTATGGTTGCTCCCTAGACTACTGGTCTACTTTATTTCTTATTGTATTACTGCTTTGAATTGTTTGTTGGTTATTGTGGGCTATAAAAGCTGTAATTACCTGTGTAAGGCTGCACATTTGTTTGTATGTGACTTAAAAGTTTCAGTATGTGCAAAATCCATTTAGTGCATGTTAAATTTACAAATTTAACACATACACACATACAAATGATTTGCATGCTATAGTTGTTAAAACATAAAAAAAAAATCAAGGAAAAAGCCAACTGAACTGAAAACTAGCTTTAAAAGATTATCCTGTAATGCTCAAAGATACTGGCAGAATAAAAACAGCTTCAGGAAAAAGTCACTTGATCTAGCTTGATCAAAAATACTGATCATATTTGAGTGGCATGAACTAAATATTCCTATGCACCTCTGATTCTCTATTCCATCAATGTGATTGTAGTTGTATTATATTGAAAGCCACATTCAGCCTGCAAATAGGTGGGAAAATGTGGGATATAAAAGCAGCAAAATAAATAAATAATTCTGATAAAAACTGCAACCTGCTGCTTCTACACAGTTTACTATTATTTCCTTCATTACAATTCAATTAGCAAAATTAATAAAATCAATTTTGAAGTTCATTTTTTAGGTATCGTGAATAATTTTCATTTTGTTTTGCATCTATGTCTATGGAAACTTAGATCAAACACATAAATCAATGGAAAAAATGCAATAGCCGCTTAAACTGATGCATCAATAGCAGGCCCTCTAACTTGGTCATATGTTCCAAGAACAGTGTGAGCCAATTTGACAGCTCAGAATATAAGATTGAGAGGCTAATTAATATTACCATATGTTAAATGTTAGAATTTATATCATTTTTTTTCTAACTTTCAGCGAAGCAAAAAACATGATGAATTCAGAGTGGAGGAGCGGCCTAGTGGTTAGAACACGGGTCTAGATATCCAGAGGTAGCCGATTCAAATCCCACTGCTGCTCCTTGTGATCTTGGGCAAGTCCCTTAACCCTTGATTGCCTCAGGCATAGGAGCCAACTTTTTAAAATTATTGTGGGTACAAAGTCCTGTGGAAATAATCCCTCCCCGGACACATACAAGGAATTTTCTCAATATTGGGGGTGCTCAAGCACCCATAGAGTCAGCTCCTATGGTTTCAGGTACTTATCTTAGATTGTGAGCCCTTCTGGGACAGGGAAATATCCAGTGTACCTGAATGTAAAACTCACCTTGAGCTACTACTGAAAAAGATGTGAGCAAAATCCAAATAAATAAATAAATACATTCTGATAGTCACTGACAGGTAAAAACAACCTGTTAAGTAAATTTGTGTTTAGAAAAGAGTTGTGCAGGAGGATGAGGATGGAAAAGAATTGATTAGGGATGGGGACCAGATTATATACTCCTGCACAACTCTTTTCTAAACATAATCTGGTCCCCATCCCTAGTCAATTCTTTTCCATCCTCATCATACTGCTACTGTCCCATCACTATCCCCACAGTTTTCTTTCCCATCCCCAAGCCGTATTTAAAAGATCTTGTAAATTCCAACAAAACATAAAATGCGTCCTATAACTTGTTAAAACTGAACACAAAACAATAGGCATTACTTTGTTAAATATGCAAGAAAAACAATCATTTCAAACTGTGTAAAAATAATAAACCATTTATGGTGGGGTGGGGGCTGCACTCACTTTCCCAGCAGTCCCAGAGCTTAAGCAGCAGTGTGGCATGGAATAATGTGATGCCCACTGGCCTTTAGGGCCAATCAGTTTTCCCAGAGGGCAGGTGCATGACTTTGCTGCCCAAAGTAAGCTCCTCTTTCGATTTATTTATTTTTTAGCCGAGGTGTACATGGGGACATAATCTAGCCTTCATGCTTCCCTGACCCCACCTCGGATCCATCCCCTCTTGCCTCACTGGTATTAGTGACTGTTTTGAAACCAACAGCTCGGATTTCCATGGGTTTCCTGTTGTCTATATCCCTGTGCATACCTCTAGTTTAGAAGGTTCAAGCCTTGGTGTCCAGATTTTATATTTCGTTACCTAGCCTTCTAGGACTAGAGGCATTCCCAGATTATTGCAAATCTTCTTCACAAGAAGCTTTTAAGAGGTTATGCACCATAATTCCATGAGGTTGTCTCTAATCTATAGGATTAACATAGACCAGAATACACAACATAGACCACAATATACATGACTGGCTAAGATAGAGTTAAGTTTATCCCGCTGCAACTACAGACTTCTAATTTTTCTTTAAAAAATAAAAAGCCAATAAATCAATTAACAACGAACCAGCCTCTCTCTCTCATTACAGAGATTGGCAACCCTGCTGGTCCGTGAGTCACTCTGCTTCTTTCCATTCATAAACAAAAAAGCAGCAGGATGCAAAGGGAGTCACACAGGGTTTAAGGAAAATAATACTTCTACTTACAGAAGAGACCTGTCCAGACTCTGCTCCATCCATCCCTGACAACCAGTTTTTTTGCACCATGAATATTCTAAGACACAAGGGACCACAGACTTCCTAGAATTGTCCACGACTTGCTCGCTTTCATTTGACTCCTAATTGTGATTTTTCTTTCTTCTGTACCTTAGCTTTCACTTAACAGGAATTAAGCTCTGTTTCTTCTTGTCACTTTTTCTGTTGTTGGAGGCTCACAGGTGACCCACAATAGCTTGTCACCAGCTAAAGTATGTGGGTGGAGGGTATTTACAGTAATACCAGAAAGATGCATGCAGGTTAAATAATTATAGGTTTTATTCAGGAACAATAATATAAGATGCATTCCACTTAATAGCTGGCAAGCCATTTACTGACTCACTGTCAGCTACATTTGCTGCGGTTCCTGGATTCTTCTCACATTTAATGTCCTTGGCTTCCACCAAAACAACCCCCCCCCCCCCCCAAGCCCCCCCCCCTTTAATTCAGAGCCTCTTTCAATTCAGATATTTCAGAAGGTCATAACCACAAACATCCCAGAAAGGATTAAATACCACAAAATTCAGAGCATTTTTACTAAACTGTGCTAAGAAATGGGCTTAGAATGCCCTTTGCAGGTCTTTCCCACACACTAAGCCCATTTCTTGTACATCTGTGAAAAAGGGCTTCTTTCAATTTGTGTCATTAACCCATTAGTGCCCAATATTCCCATATGTGGGAACAAATATGGGAACATTGGGCACTAATGGGTTAATGGCTGTGCTAATATTACCATTAGGGTGCAGCCACTGGAAAAAAAATGATTATGGGAGCCATTATCACTTCCTGTTAAGATGCTGCCGAGGACTCCTTAGTTAATGCACGCACTAACTGGTTACCACTTCCACACCCACTCCCTACCCCCTGACACATCATCTCAAAAAAGTTTTTATAAAATAAAAATCATGCACTGAGGGGCCCTTTTACTAAGGCAAATAGGTGCCTATGCGCATCCAACATGCGTCAATGCGTCAAATTGGAACTACTGCCCAGCTACGGCACACCCCGGGCAGTAATTTCATTGTTGATGCGTTTTCCAAAACACATGGTAGAAATATTCTACCTCATGGCAACTATCCAGCAATAATCGGCAGTGTACGTGCGCTGACGATTACTACCTGGTTAACGCGTGAGACCTTACCGCTAAGTCAACGGGTGGTGATAAGGTCTCAGGCCGAAAATGGATGCGCGCTGGTTTTAATTTGGCCGTATGTCCATTTCCCCCCCTCCCCCAATAAAAAGGCCGTTTTTGCAGCCACGCTGAAAAATAGACCTGCGCACGTCCAAAACACGTCTACACCAGTGTAGCCCATTTTTTGGTGTGCCTTAGTAAAAGGGCCCCTGAGTGTGCTTAGGGCCCTTTATCTAAAGGGTTGGCATGCAGCAACAGACTTGTCATGCACCAATCCAAAACTACCCCCAGCATGTGCCATTTCCGGAGCTATTTCTATTTTTGTAGCACTGCTGCTTACCTAGTGGTAATCGCTGCCCGGTTACTGCTGGGTTAGCATGGGAGCCCTTACCTGCAACTCAATGGGTGGTTGTTAAGTGCTTCTCCCCCCCCCGAAATGGTGCTCGGCAAGTGGTTCACTTACTGTGCGGCCAATTCTTTTCTAGCAAAAAAAAACAGACTTTTACCCGCTGCGGTAAAAGGGGGCCTCAGAGCAAGTCAAAAACACAAGCTGACGCTAGTACAGGCTCCCTTTACCGCAGCTTAGTAAAAGGGCCTTTTGAGGTGAGAATCACAGAATGGAGTGTATCATATCTGCTTCAAGTCACCACTGAAAACCTACAATAATGACCTCTCCTTATTATCCCCATATATCAGCATTGCAGCATTTCTGAACATGTTCAGTCCAAGCTAATTTTGTTGATTTTTCAGTGGGGAAGTGTTATCGTATCTAAAGCAGTTTAATGTGGCCACTGAAGCTTAGGCATAATAGACTCGTGGAGAATCCTTAAACTGATCAACAAAGAGTATTTCAACCAGTGCAGAATCCCACATTTATTTATGAATATGCACATTTATATACCAACCTAGATTGATAATTTTTTTTATTGAAATTTTTCAATATTATATCAAATCAAACAGTTTGAATAGCAATAGGTATCCAAACTATAGACCTGTGAGCCTGACGTCCTCCTTTTTTAATACATGGAATATATCTGGTCTGGGCTTCCAAGATGGTATTTTTGAATAGTAGCCATACCTGACGCACTTTTATTTATTTTTTTTTTACTATTCTCATTATACTATCATAGTCTCCTTTTTGAAAGTTAAATGCTAATGCATTGGATTTCCTGTGTGTACTTACACCAGAAATTATATCAAATCTGATCATGCTATGATCCCATTTATCAAGTGGTCCCAGCACCATTACCTCCCACACCAGATCATGTGCTCCAGGACTAGGTCTAGAATTGTTACCCTTGTTGGATCCTGAACCAGCTGTTTCACAGAGCAGTCCTTGATTTCATCAAGGAATTTTACCTCCCGAGCATACCCTGATGTTAAGTTTACCCAGTCAATAACGGAGTAATTGAATCACCCATTATTATTGTGTTCCCCAGTTTATAAGCCTCCCTAATTTCTGAAACATTTCTGCATCTGTTTGTTCATCCTGGCCAGGTGGACAATAGTACACACCTATCACTATCCCTTTCCCATTTACATAAGGAATTTCTATACATAGGGATATGTTTGTGTCCTATTCCACAAGTTCGACAGTGTTATTGAGATGGACATGGGGGAAGCCACTGCTCACCTTCCCCCCCCCAGAATTGTTAGTAAAGAATGTTGTTACTAATTGGGCTTCTGCCAGGTACTTGTGACCTGGATTGGCCACTGTTGGAGGCAGGATGCTGGGGTAGATGGACCACTGGTCTGACTCAGTATGGCCCGACTCAGTATGGCTATTCTTATGTTCTTATGTATAATGCTACCCCCTCCACCAATTGATTCACCCTATCTCTGTGATATAATTTGTACCCTGGTATGATAGAGTCCCATTGATTATTTCCTTCTACCAGGTCTCAGAGATGCCTACTATCTTTTCATTTAGTGCAATATATTCTAACTCTTCCATCTTATTTCTTAGGCTTCTGGCATTTGAATACAGACATTTCCAACAATGTTTGTTGTTCCTATTTACAACATGCTCAGCAGTTGACAGTGATAATTTGCAATCTTTAAAATCTGTCTGCTCTATTTAAAGAGACTGGACAACTATGGTCTCTATTGCAACCTTGCTATCGGGATAACTTATCTTCCCTATTTTGGTGATATCTTTTAAAGATTACCTTGTTCTGAACCATGCACTTCTGAGCGACTGTCGGCCTTCCCCCAGTTTCTAGTTTAAAAGCTGCTCTATTTCCTTCTTAAATGTTGATGCCAGCAGCCTGGTTCCACCCTGGTTAAGGTGGAGCCCATCTTTCTGGAATAGGCTCCTCCTTCCCCAGAATTTTGCCCAGCTCCTATCAAATCTAAAACCCTGCTTCCTGCATCATCACCTCATCCATGCACTGAGACTCCAAAGCTCTGTCTGTCTGTTGGATCCTGAATCTCGCTATCACATTTTCCTATGTCACTGGTACCCACAAGTACCAAGACACCAGGCTCCACCCCGCACTGTCTAAAATCTTATCTACGTGAAATGTGAGGTCCACCACCTTCGCACCAGGCAAGCAAGTAACCAAGCGATCTTCATATTCACCAGCCACCCAGCTATCTACATGCCAAATGATCGAATATCCAACTATAACTGACATCCTAACCCTTTGCTCCTGGACAGAAGCCCCTGGAGACATATGCTCAGTGTGAGAGGATATTGCATCCCCTAGAGGGCAGGTCCTGCCTACAAGATCACTTTCTGGCTCTCCATAGTGATGCTCTCCTTTCAGGAGATCTTTCTCCTCCATGGCTGCAAAGAGGTTACCAGACTGGAGGTGGAACTTCTCTATTATGTCTCTGTAGGCCTCTTCTATAAACCTCTTTCTGTCTCAGCTCCTCCAAGTCTGCTATTCTATCCTTCAGAGATCGAACCCACCCACAAGCTCTTTGCACCGAGTACACACATATGACTTCTCACCAACTGGGAGATAATCAAACATGTGACACTCAGTGCAAAAGACTGGACAGCCCCTATCTCACTACTGGACTGCTGCGTGCATCTTATTATTGGCTAATGATGTAGGAATATGTAAACTAAAGTCCCCTAAGATTGCTAGTTATATGCTAACTCTGGTGAAGATACTGATCATGAGGACACTGATAAAAACTGCTAGCACTGCTCATAGCATTTTCTTGATGCCTACCTGTATATATTCTGCTTTGCTAGCACTATGGAAACTACTACATAATCTCTTATGTGATATAATGTATGTTATGTGTGTGTTTGTATATAACAGCTGATTAACTTCAAAGAGTGAGGTGGGTACTTCATTTTATATTTTTAGTACAACAGGCTGGCTTTTGTTGTCTTTACTAATTAAGAAAGGTTAATCCTTAAGTATGATGGAAAATCTGATGTTTTTTTTCAATGCAGTTCTCCACCTAAATCTGGGCTTGGCAAAACCTGGATACTAGGTCACCACGGTGCAGGAAAATTGCACCTTGGCACACAGAATTTCAGGTCTCCAATGTGTTGGGGGTTTTTTGGGTTGTTTGTTTGTTTGTTTTTTGAAGCTGAAGAAACAACTCTTCTACATCTCCACATGGTGCAGAACTCTGGTGCCAATCTTATATGAGATTTAAGATTTACAAGTCTTTGTACCAAAGTTCTTGCACCATGTGCCTTAAACCTAAGGAGAGTCAAGCATGGATGTGTACAAGAGCTGATGTTTCTGTGATGGTAGCAGTTAACAGAAAGCAATGGAAAGGGGAGTATATCAAGCCGGCCCTGACCCCATGATTGCAGCCAAATAAAACTGTGTGACCACCTGGAGGTGCAGAATAATGATGTATCTACAGAGAGCCCACCTAGATTGTGACCTTATTTGGGGTCCCAACCCACAGTTTGGGAAGCTCTTGTTTATGCAGCTTTCTTTGTCAATAGATAAAAAATGGGGGGGGGGGGGCAGTCTTAGTAAATCAGATCCTAAAGGAGATGTGGTAGACCGGGGGTGGGGGTTATGAAACATGTCACAATGGCTCTTTTGTTTTTTGTTTTTTAAGTCTTAGGCTTAATAAATCATGTTCACATTTTAAAACAAAGACGTTTAAGAATTATGTTGTAATAAACTATGATGGCAGCTCAGGAATCAAGCGTGAATTCTGGTCCATGTTACTTACTGCAAATGAAGACAAATCATAATTATATATATATATATATATTTCTTTTTATTTAATTTGAATTTATTTTGCTAAGTATAAAAACAAGAAGCATGATAAAGCACTAACAAACCAAATTAGCAAGAGTGTTTTAGGTACTTTCCACATATTCTTAAAAATGTATCAGTTTGTATCTTGTCTGTGATACAATAGCGTATTACTACATTAATGTTCCATATCCTGTGCAAATCCCATTATTAAAAAAAAAAAAAAAGGCCTATTCACTAATAGTGCACATTGACATGATAACCTCATTCAGGGGTCCTTTTACAAACGCGTGCTAGTGCTTTTAGTGCGCACTAAAAATAAGCACGCACTAAACTTGAGAGTCACCTATATAATTCTATGGGTGGCTCTAGCATTTAGCATGCACTAAACCCACTAGTGTTCCTTTTTATAAGGGCCCTCTGTTCATTAATGCAACATTTAGAAGATGATTGAGGGGTCCTTCTACAAAGGCATGTTAGCGTTTTTAGTGTGCAATAAAAATAAGAGTGCGCTAAATGTTAGAGACACCCACATATTTCTATGGGTGACTCTAGCGTTTAGCGTATGCTATTTCATTAGCGTGCACACCTTTGTTAAAGGATCCCAGAATCGTCAAAATCACCCACTCAACATAATAGAGCAGAAAAAAAAATATTTTTTAAATAAATTATTAAAGAACTAGCATACAATCAGGAGCTGCAGACAATTCATCTTAAAAATAAACTCACCAGCAATTTCAAACTTTTGAAAAAATAAATTGCAGTTAATCCAGAACACTTCAGATAGATTAATTTTCAGATTTAGCAAGTTTAGCAGTATTTCTTCTTATACTGCAAAATTGTATTGGCTCCCAGTATATGAGTGAATTGTGTTCAAAACAGCATGTTTGATATTCCAAATTCTACATGGAGACTCATCTGAAATGCTGATTGACTTTATTTCTATTTTTTTAAACAATTTTCTTCTCACATACGGAGCTATCTGGTGCTCTGACCTCCTTTAAGGGGTGTTCATTGTACCAGGTTGCCTAATTCTTTATTTTTTCTAGCTGTGGTATCATGTGGAAGTGAATTATTTAATGCTCCTTTTATTCAGCGGCAGTAAGCCCAATGCGGGCTTACCGCTTACTATACAGGAAGTACCTCCAGGCTACCGTAGCAGCCCGGCAGTACGTCCCACACCTAGAGTGCCATCATTTCCAGTGCTACTAAAGTGTATTTATTTTTGTAGCGCCGGAGTGTACTTGGCGGGTTAACACAGGAGCCCGGTCCTGTGCTAATGTTTCCATTAGCATGTGGGACTGGCAAAATTATTAATGTGGAAGCACTTACCACCTCAAATTTAGAAGGCAGTAAATGCTCCCTGCTCTAACCAGTTAGCAAGCAGCAATGTCAATGCATCAGCTGGTTACAGGAGACACACCCACTCTCCGCTCACTCCCTGCCCCATCAAAAAAGTGAAAAATGGTTTATGCACAATTACCATGCACAAACAGGGAAATTACCACAGGATACTTTAGCATGCCCTGCAGTAAGCATTATTTGGTGCACTAAAACCATTTTAGGGCTTAGCAAAACCTCAGTAAAAGAGACTCTATATTATTTAAGAATTTCTTTTTTTTTCTTCTTTTTTTAATATATTATTTTAAAAACGCACACTATTTGAGTGTTGCTTTCTTGGTGACATTTGCACATGGATATTTCACATGAGGTGATTACTTTGTTTTATACACCCATGATTAGAATTGCTGATAAGCTTGTATTTAAAACTAATTGTTAGCAGCTTATGACTATAATGGTTCTTCAATTCTTTAAAAAAATATGTTTTCTACTATATTAGTTATGTTGAGTGGGTGATTTTGCTATTTATGTTATAATCCGGCATTGCCCCATTGCCTTTGGATTCTGTTCAATATCTAGCACTACTGAACATAGTATATTTGTGCAACTCAGAGTTACACTATGAAAATAATAAAACTCAGCAGTTGCATCTACATAGTGCAATGTTTATTTTCAGCTGTGCAACATGGTATGTTCCATCCTACATCACGTCAAGCTACTTTTGAAAAACAATGTCCAGAGACCTGATGGATATCATAAATGCAAGATGCCATGGGTACATCTATATAGCAACATAGTAGATGACGGCAGATAAAGTCCTGTACAGTCCATCTAGTCTGCTCAAATAGATAAAGTCATTACATAAAGCTATGAGGTGATACAACATATATGTACCTGATCTTGATTTGTTCATGCTATTTTCAGGACATAGACCATAGAGGTCTGCCCGGCACTGTCCTTGTTCAAAAACTTCTGAAGAAGATGTCGTTGAAGCCCCTGAAAAGATCCAGTCCAGCCTATCCATATCTATCCAAGCCACAATCAAGGCACAGACCATAGAAGTCCGAATAGCACTGGCTTTGCTTCCCAGTTACCAGTGTTGCCACCTAGATTCTGCTAACCTTTCCGCTAGTCAACACTTTATTCTCTACCTTTTTATTAACAGAATATAATACTATCTAAGCTGAAACTTCAGAATAAATAGACACGTGCTTAAAAATCAGAAATTTATTTTTCTTTGTCCTGACAAAAGCTGTTGGGTGAGATATGAAAAATGCTTTTGTGATGTGAAGAAGAGTGCAGAACACTCTCAGAACATATCCCAGACAACCAGCGTATAATGAAGACAGGCTCCAAAACATATGATTTGTTCTAATGAAAGGCTGCACCTGTAATCACAACATTTAATCTGATGAGCTACGAGATGGCTGGAAAGTTCCTGACACAAGAAGTTCTGGAGGTGAGAGATGATTGGCTGTTTGGCAGCTAGAAAGTGGTTTAAATAGCATGTGGGGATTTAAGGTTTCACACTACCAAGCCTTCCACAGTCGGGCCAAAGAAGCTCTTCCACAGGACACTGAAGGTAAGGCAATCCTGTCCATATTCTGCTGTTCTGCAATAGTATCCTCAGGTTTTAGGTGCACTATTAGAAACTTTATAGTTATGTTATCCTTACATTAGCCTGATGGAGAAGTCCTTCCAGAAGTCAGTATCATGCATTTATTTACTGCATTCTGGAGGACCTGGGGCAGCATTTGTACAGTGTGAATTTGCACCAGCTGAAACTAATAATAAAAAGTAGCTCTCCAGTGGTTTAAAGACTTATTATTGAAAGTACGGAGTGCTACTACATATTTACAGTGATGCATCACCGCATTTTCACCGGCTCAGCAATACTGACTGAAATGGGTGGTCAATCATCACTCCTCGGTGCATGTTTCTTAAAAATCTGCTTATGAGAGTGTTCTGAATTGGAGTGTGCTTAAGAACTATCTGTAGTCTAGCTAGAATTGTAATGACTTTAGCTATTACAGTTTTTAATAGCCACAAACTCAATTGCAAAGTTTAAGTCACCGATACAATTACCAAGACAACAAATATAGCAAAATGTGTGTGGCTTCTAATGATTTTGATGGCCTACAAATTGCCTAGTTTTGTTGTTGTTTTGTTACAAAATAACAGTGCATGCTATACAGGTGCAAGTCAATGAGACAGCAGTCGGCTTTGGCACGACAATTCAGTTTCATGTGCACTATGTAACAAATATTAAACAGTACGTGTTCACATGTCCTTTTCTCTTTGAGCAGAACAGATTTACCTAAGTTGGGAAAGATGAGGTCTTGGATCCTGCTTGTGTCTTTTATAGCTGCGACATTCACTATGCCAGTAAGTGTCACTGAAAAAGCCACATCTGCACTATTAAGATTGCCAATGGCATTGTATTTGACACTCAAGTCCTATCTACATGCTGCTACACAATTTCAGTGCCGTAAGACAGCCAAGATAGGCTTCCTGGCCCACTAGTTACATAGCACATCGATGCTAGTCAATTTATTAGGAAACCCCAAAATGCACATTCAAGTATAATCAAATAGATCGAGATGCAGGCGCAAAAAAAATATCCATATGTTCAGTGCCACTATCTGGATAGTGGAAAGTGTTCGATATTTGAATAAGGTGGTCAGCGCTGGAACTTATCCGGAGAGTAGCAATATTCAGTCTGCTATCTGGATAGCTTAAGGCAGCACAATCTGCCACTCACTGGGGAAGTTCTGGGTCTGTCCTAGCACAATCTGCATAGTGCGGAGGTGCTCTGTTATCTGGATAAGTGCTTCTGAATAGTAATCATAATCTTTTGACAAGCTGCTATCAAAACTAGAATCCTTCTGCAATGATTCTGTGGCCAAAGCATAGCTTTGTACATTCAGCTTAGACTAATGGCCCTGTTTACTAAATTAGTGCATACCAATGATAGAGACACTAACAGAAATATATGAGTGTCTCTAGGGTTAGTGCGTGCTAATTTTTAGTGTGTGCTAAAAATGAACACTAGCTCGTCTACAGTGCAGCTTAGTAAAAAGGGCCCAAAGTCTTTGGAGAAAACAAAAATATAAAAAAGTGAATGTTATAGTAGTATATAGGTTGAATAAGCAAAATGGTTTATCCATTTAATGGTAGGTGCTAAATATATAAACCCCACCCCCATCTTAATTTTCAGTGACACCATCCCCTGGATTGTATAATGGACGCCCAAATTTGCATGCCACAATTTAGGTGTGATCCAGAGATACGCACACAACCTAACTGGTTAACAAGCCAATTCATGGCAGTCGGGCATTAATAATTGATGTTAATTAGCACTAATTATGATGTACAGCCAGAAATCCTAACACTGAGTACCCATATTCCAGAGCGGGCAAACTCAAAAGGGGGGGGGGGGTGGCCCTGAGAGGGTCATGTGCAGGTCAATGGCATTCCAAAAAAAATGTATACACAGTGTTACAGAATACAGGGGATGCATGTCCAAATTGGGCACCAGGAATTACACCTGGTTTCAAAAGGCTACGTCCTGGCACTCAAATTTGAGTGCGGAAATCTGCAACTATGCACTAGTATATAAAGAGCAGCTCTGAGCAACGATTTTTGAGCACCATTTACTGAATTCAGCCCTATTTGTCCAATGCCACTGAAAATTCTTATAGATCATCCTGGCACTACCTGGATAGCTCTTGGAGTAAGAAGAGCAGAGCACGAGCATGCTTCCTAACTCTACAGATAGTCGGCGATAGCCAGCTGCTATCCGCATAATTATGAGCTTTTAAATTAGAACACTAAAAACTAACCTGCTTAAAAAGGCATACCCTACCGATCCAACATAAATGCCTGGTCTCTGCAACACAACAAAACTAAAGAACGTAATGGACATAACACAACTCTTCCGTTGTACGATTCCCTAGTGTGGCTGTGCCACATGAACTTTATCTTACCACAACATCACTTTGTATTTGTTTACACCGGAATCCTAAAGCCTCTCCGGTACTAAGTAAGCCACATTGAGCCTACAAATAGGTGGGAAAATGTGGGATATAAATGTAACAAATAAAAAAAACAAAAGAACAGTAAAAAGGCAGTACACATAGATTCAGCACCATCCCCTTCTATTGATAGTGGTTCTGAGGCTCCTTTAACTAAGATGTGGTAGTGATTCCCAACATGGCAAATGCGATGAAGCCCATTCAGTTCCTATGGATGTTGCAGTCAGTGTTTAATACACTACTGACCATAGGGTTTAAATATCTCAAATGTCACAACCTTCTTGTCAAATAAGTTTCAAGTAACAGGTAAAATCTGCAAAAATAATCTTACTAGTATGAACTTCAGCCCTTAAAATAAATATATCCCTCCACTTCTGATACCCTTTGATTGCTTCATCATAGTCCTGTTAAAATCATGTTTTAAGTACCACTTGTAGTTTTTTTTTTTTACGGGGGCTGTTACATTATCTATTGGTTTGCTAAATGATATATGATTGGTCAAGGGAAAAAGTTTGCTACATCTTGAAGATCCCATAGTTATGTTAATGATATGCACAATGAAAACAGATAAAGGAAAGCTGCAGATGTCGGAAAGTCGGTTATCTGCTCACTTCTTTCCTGTGTATTCTTTGTTAGTAACAGACTCAGTCAGAGCTGAAGGTTGGATATGATACTTGGCAGCTGCTACCAGAGTAGCAAAGGGATTATATGGAACCGCTGTGGGCTGAGTTGTTCCAGATATCAACAGTTCAAAAATGTTACTTTAAAAAGTCACTAAGAATACATATGCAAGGTGTTAAGGCAGAGTTTTAAAAATTATACATTTACAGTTTAAGAACACTGCCCTATACATGGTAGGAAGACAACTCCTTCAATCAAAAACATCCACAGGAAAAGTTATGGCATCAAATTTTGTTTTAAGCACATTTTGCAAAGGAAAGCTGTTGAATATCTAAAAAGCAGAACTTAAATAAACAAGTTTTATACCTTTCACTGGAAAACAGATATTTTTATAACAATTTTCAGCTCATGTGTTTTCACATTTGTAGCTCGAGGTGACCTGCATTCACAAAGGTATTTCTCCAACCCCAGCGGGTTTATAATGTAACAGCCCAATGTAATAAACTCTGCTAAGCTCAGCAGTTATTTACTGCCAGTTTAGCCCTGGTTTTGTGGCTACTATGACTACTTCCAATATAGTTAGTATCGTAGAGCAAAAAAATAAACTGGTGTGCTAATCATACATATATGTTAAGGAGATGAATATGGAATTATTTCTGATGCAGCAAACTGCAGTAATGATTAGCTTCTGCTGATGTGGAAATCAACAGGACATTTTTAGATTGGTGCTGGATTCCAAAGTTAGAGAGCCCCTCGGTCCCAGAGCACCCTGAGTCAAGGCAACCCTGGCCTGGACAACTGGCACAAGGAGTCCCTTGAATAGGGAGCTCCAAAAACCTCTGAACCCCACCCCCAAACACAGACCAATAATACTTATCTGGTTCAGGGGATAAATTTGGCATTCCCCTCTCCTCTGATGATAGTCAGCTGGGGTAATGCAGTAGGAGAGAGGAGAGCAGCAATGAACGACTACACTATATCATCTCTCCCCCTTTATTTCTGAATAGATGCTTTTCATAAACAGGTCCTTGTTAATTCTGTGCAATTGTCTATCCCTGAGAATATGTGGATTTAATGTAGCTGACCCTGAAAGCTTCAAATTAAGCAGATTTAAGAGTGGATCAGAAATGTTCAACCCAGTACTTGGGGCACACCCAGCCAGTCAGTTTTGCAGAATATCCACAATGAATATGGATGAGTTCAACTAGCATGCACTACATCTACTGTATGCAAATCTAGCTCATGCATATTCACAGGCTGAGTGTGTCCCAATGGACTAGGCTGAGATACACTGCTTTTGAATGACAAATGCAGTGGGAAGAGAAATAAGAGTTTAGACTTGTAAAAATGCATAGAATGTAGAAGTCTATATATATGTAGCTTTCTGAATCATTATAAATTAATATAAGTCTGAAGCTGTGTACATTCAGGTAAAGTAGATATTTTCTAAAAACCTCATTTTGACAAGGTTAACCAAGCCCCATGGTGTTTAGTTAATTATATATATAAAATTAACTAAACACTGTTTTCTAAATAAATATAGCTTTTGTGACTGAATACAAAGTATCATGATGACAGCCACACAATCTTTCTTTTCTTAACTGAACTGCATATTCTTAAATAATTTTTCACATCTGAAATTGAAATTTCACTTCTAATATTTTTTTTTAGCTGCCTCACCCTCACCATCCTGGATACGTCAACTTCAGCTACGAGGTCAGTAATCTGTTAGTACAGGGGTAGGCAACTCCGGTCCTCTAGAGTCGCAGGCAGGTCAGGTTTTCAGGATATCCACAATGAATATGCAGGAGATAGATTTGCATACCAAGGAGGCAGTGCTTGCAAATCTATCTCCCGCATATTCATTGTGGATATCCTGAAAACCTGACCAGCCTGCAGCTCTCGAGGACTGGAATTGCCTACCTCTGTGTTAGTATAAAGAGAACTGCATGCACAAAATGTGACCTTAGGAAACCTTGCCTTTCAATTTTGCTTCTTGTTTTGCATAAGAACATAAGTGCTATGCTGACTCAGACCAATGGCTTACCAAGCCCAGGATCCTATGTCCTCCAAACGTCCAATATGGGTATTTTACAAGCACCCAGTAGATCCCAAGGACCAGATCCCTTTCTGGTATCTGTCAGCATTTACTGTGTTGGCCCCTCCAATGCCAGAAGTAAGAGATAGTGATCCCCAAATCTGCCTGGTTGATGACGAATTTACATGCCCTCCAAAATCTTTTTCCAAACCTTTTCGTATACCCCTGGCATCTCTCTACATCCCCCATCAACAAACTGCTGGACAGGTTTACACTGGAAAAAAAATAAAGCCTTTTATATGTGGTTACTTTCATGACTATTTGAAAAGACAAATAAGGTGCCCATGGGGAAACTGTTTTTGACAATTCATTTTTCAACAGAAAGTATCTAACTGGTAAAAGACCAGTCTGTAGAATCCCCTGACCCTTGTGCTATAGGGATTACTAAACTTAAGACCCACAAGTTGTTCCATACTGTTCATGAATTTATGAACTTCTATTATATCTCCCTCGTCACAGTGCAAAGCAATTAAAACTTTCTTAATGAGAGAGCTGTTGCATTAACCCTATCATTTCTGATGCCTGCCTGTCTACGTTTTCTAATGCTTTTTTTTACAATGAGGAAATAAATCAGAACTGCACAAAGTATGCAAGATGTGTGGTCACGTCATGGCTCGATAGATTATAATATTGGCAGGATTGCTTTCTAATCGTTTCCAAATAATTTCTAACATTCCATTTGTTTTGTAAAAGCTGCTGCACACTAAACTAAGTATTTCGACATACTGTCCAACTGAATCCCAGCTCCTTTTCCTAAATGGTAACTCCTTTTTTTTCTTTTTTTGCATTTATATATTACAATTCAAAAATAACTTTGAAAAAGTATTATAGAAATACCCTAATTAACATCATTAGCTGAAATGCATGAGGAAAAATTCACTAATTATTGCCCACCACCTAGAAAGGGGGGAAACGAGGAAAAACTCCATGAGGAAATGTAGAAAAAAAAAAGGCAATACAAACATAAGGTAACTTATACCCTTATAAATCTGAATTATTTTACCTTATGTGTTGCTCACTTTAACATATCCTCTGTCACTTGGATCTCACTGAAACCAGTCTTGCAAGGCCCCTCTGCAATCCCTCAAGTTTAACTACTATAATCAATTCTTGTTTCCCAAATTTGACCATCTCCTTCATTGCTCCTGGGACACACCAATAATTTACCTCTGGCCATTGGGAAAACATTTTAAGCAAGTTTCTTGGTAAAGAAAAACAATTGGGTTAGCATTCACAGCAGGTGCGGCAAGTGGCTGAATCTCTCCGGCTATCCATGAGCTAGTGGAATGCCCAAGCTCAACCCCAGCACTACCTAGATATCAACGGGGAAGTGTGTAAAAATTCAGCAGTACTATCCATATAATGCCACTAAAAACATATCACCCCTTGCAAATATCCAGCCCAATGATTATACTGAGTCACTAACTGCACCTGGGGACCATAAGCTTAGAAATTCAGAGATAATTGTTAGATCTTTTTCTATTTATCTAAAAAGAAAGCTTGGACTGCCTGCAAAAACATTATCGAGGAATCCATTTCCATTTCCCAAATCCTCATGTCCTCTTTAGAGCAATAGGAATTCCAGAAAAGTACCAGAAAACATTACAAGCTCAATGTACAGTTCACATCTGGAGGCAGATAAATGCCTTCTATTGCTACAATAAGAGTAATGGCCAGTAGGTCAAACAAATAATGAAACACAAGATACTCCAGATGTGAACTGCTCACAAACGTTTCTCCTCCTTTCAACATCCAATATTCTATTCTATTCCTAAACCCATGCAATTTTTCATCCTGCATGCAACTTGGCAGCAAATGTGGCAAAACTAGCAGCCATAATAGGTTCAGCAGAAGATATGCTTTTGGTTGCTTTAAACCACTGTTTACTCTAGTTTGTATACTATGCCACACTTTCCTGACCTAGCGTACGGACAAGTTAAAGCAGTAGCACTAGGAAAATGCTCAAAAAATAGCTTGCTCATTTAAGTCAATAGGTTAAAATACATTGTAACGAGTAAGATGTTATGGTGTAGAAAGGCTTTTTCCCTCTATGGGGCTCTTTAAAAAAAAAAAAAAAATTTTGTAGCACTGGTTTATGAATTGAGAAACATGGTGATGCTTTCTTCATAATACATCTAGTGGAATGACAAGGCAAAACTGAAGCATAAAACCGTTAATAAACGAACTGCAAAGCAGGCCAATGACTTTGTGTCAAGCGCTGCACTCTGCCATGCAGAGGACCTGGTCTTCATTTTCAGGTTCATCTTATGCTCCCTAACAGCAGCAAGCTCAAGGTTTGAGGGGGTGAGGGGGAGATGGCTAAGCTGTTGCTCAATAGCACCACCTGGTGCACCAACTTAGAGTTCATTGTTCACTGGGCTCTGAAGGGATCCTTGGTTTATGACCTCTTGTCCAAGAAAATGTTCCTATAATGACTGGGCTAAGTTGGGTAGGGGATTTACAGATGGGGGGATGGGGAAACTCTCAGCCTGTTGAGAATGAAGACTCATGCCCCATAGCCCAATAGACACTGGTTCTGATTAGGGATGGGCTGGCATTTGCAGTGAAATGTCATTTGCAGATAACAGTAGGAACGCTTCTTAAAAAGTGTGCACTCTTAAGGAGCGCGCACCATTTTCCTGATACTGCATGCACAAACCATCATGCATGTGTGCACTATCTGGAAAAGAGCGTACACTCTTCATGACATTTGTTCCGGAATTGAATGAAAAACCTGGATAAAGACATGAAACATTGTTGGCTACCCATCCCTAGTTCTGATGGAGATGGAATTCTGAAATAGCAGGGAGAATCGGCCAGACCCCCCCCCCCCCCCCCAAAAAAAAAACCCTCAAGTTTTTTTGTTGTTTGTCCTATTAGTATGTTGGCATTGGGAAATTGTGGCCTATACTCTTATAAATATCTTTACTTCTCGGAATTAAAGATGAACTGACTAATCATTGCTATGTCTGGCTTATAACTGGGCACTTTAAATCTAAATTTAGACAAATATGTCTTTCTTATTTTTTTCTCCAAAGATACTAACACCTCTAAAATGGTACCAGTCCATGATGAGAAACCAGGTATATATATTTATATTTTCATCTTTATAGAGTGACTCTTGGTAAGAATTGTCATTTAGTCAATTTTGATTTGTATGAATAAGGGTGAACAAAAATGTTATAAGTGAAACATTTTTAAGGGACTCACTTAATATACCTGTGACTAACTTTAGACAGTTATCCTTTCTTTATTAAGCTCAGACAGATTCTAATTAGAGAGACATGTTCAAAGTTCTAAAACCAACAAAAAAACTTGATGGAAAGAGTCTGAAAAATGTGTTTCAGGATTGCTCAAGAATAATGGCATTGATATGAAGGTAAAGACACCATGCAAAGGGAGTAGCAAGGTAGACAGACATTTGAAAATAATCAAGATGAAAAGAAAAATTAAACGAATTATTCAACAGTTTTATTACAAATATAATTACTTTTTTTTCTAGTATCCTTCCATGGGCTATGAGCCAATGGGTGGATGGTTGCAGAATCAAATCATGCCCATGTCACCAATACTGCCCCAGCAACACATGCCACCTCATCACCAAATCCCAGCGCTATCACCCCATCATCCAATCCTGCAAGCCCAGCAGCCAATGTTGCCAGTGGCACCTCAGCATCCAATACTAACAATGCCAGCTCATCAACCAATGCTGCCACTGCCTCCCTTCCAGTCAATACATCCAATGCCAGCCCAGCAGCCAAACCACGCTGTACAACACCAGCAGCCTGTGCAACCAAACAACTCACTGCATCCCCAACAACCAAACCTACCTGTACAGCCTAATTATCCTGCTCAACCACCCCTACTGCCAGATATGCCTCTGGAACCCTGGCCACCAGCAGACAAAAACAAGCTAGAAGAACAGGTAAGAAAGCACTAGTCAACCAATGAAATGAAACAAACAATTGTGTGCTTCTTTTTTAGCCTTTAACACTAAAGGGGGGGGGAGTTATCAATGTGGGCTACTGTTAAGATGTGTTAATTTACTGTTAACCTCAGCTATTAGAAACTAGGTCTCTGCATAAATAGCATCTTTAATGGTAGTCCACATCGATAATTATTCCCCTAAAGAAAAACGTGCTGCCATTTTGTGTGGTGTGTCCATACTTCAAAAGCAAGCGGTATCTGGGATGTAAGGTGCAATAAGTAATATGTTTGTCAAAAAAGAAAATGATGACAATACACGTGGACTTTTTAAAGAGATGACTACAAATGTTTTTGAAAACTTGTCACATGTACCATGTGTTCAAAAGCCAAAATAGGACCAAGGTTATTTTATAATTTTTTTTTAAATATAGTCATCACATATCAATTTAATAGTGCAAAATAGGGAATAGGACTGAAATACTGTCTGAATTTTCCAACATTCTCTATACAAATACTTCTATTTATTTTTAGTTTGATGCAAAGTAAAAGTTGAGAACTGCCAATTAGAGAGAGAAATATGACTCATACCCAGCTGCTATTTTCCCAAATCTGCAGATTTTGACAGATAAAAGAATATTTGCATTTTTTTTAAAAAGCATAATAGCCAAAACTTTCTCTCAGTTTGTGACAAACAACATTCTTTGAAGTTACCCTATATGGGGGTCAAGAACTTAGACCCCCTATTGAGATGGTGTAAATGCCTACACCCAGATTGCAAAAGAAAGTGCATAGATTAGATCAGTGGTTCCCAAACCTGGTCCTGGAGGCTCCCCAGTCAGTTGGGTTTTTAGGATATCCATAATGAATATTCATGAGAGAGAGTGCATGAAAATCTCTTTCATGAATATTCATTGTAGATATCCTAAAACCCCGACTGGCTGGGGTGCCTCAAGGACCAGGTTTAGGAACCGCTGGATTAGATTATATAATCCACACGCCTAATTATGCACCCTGCGCATGCTCTGTCTAGACTCCAGACATGTGAACGCTCAACTGTCAACACTTTCTCTCTCTCTGGGCATAGCCAGCCGTGCAACTGGGGGGGGGGAGGGGCAGGGGAGTAATGCATTTCTCTTCCCCCCTCCCCCTGTGAGGGCGCACTAGGCATACCTTTGCTAGCAGGGTTGTCAAGCTCCGCCAGCCAAATAAATGGACTGCTCCGAGTTTGCACGAGAAGTCCCATCAAACATTGAGGAACAGAAGTAGCCTGTCTACTTGGCTGGCAGGGCGCAGCATCCCCGCCAGCAAAGTAAAAGGGAATTCTGAAGGGGGCTTGAGTCCAAATTTTGGAAGCCGGCTGTTAAAGTAGCAACGGGGGGGGGGGGGGGGGGCTACTTCAACAACGGCTCCCAAAATTCTTAAAAACTTAAACGGTTCTCAAAAGCCGGCTCCAGCACACCACTGCATATACTCTACCTATGTTCCAGTATATTTTATAAAATACACGAGTACATCACAACTCCACCTCGACTCTATACAAACTATGGGCTATGTTTACTAAGTGGCGCTATGGGTGCGTTAGCATTTTTAACAGGCGTAACGGTTTATGCACGTTAAATGCTTATAGGCCTGTAGAAATGTATAGGAGTGTTAGAGTTTAACCTAATGCACCTTAGCAAACATACCCCTATGCTTCATAAAAAGCTTCATAAAATTACCACCAAAGTGTGTCCGAATACAACTTGTTTTTGGTCATAAAAGGATGAACTTAACAAAACCCTCTACCATAAAGGGAGTCCAGTTACTATCATAGGTGTCAAGAAACAGGGGGAAAAAAAAGATTCAGTGCAAAAAAACTCCCAATAGGAGAAAAAGAACTGAATCCAAAAAAATCCTATGTCCCTTAATCTAACTATCCCCTCATGCAGGAATATACGTGCAAAAAAAACCGTTCAATACTTTCATCCAATGTCTAAAAAATACAAAAGCAAGCTTGTCCCACTTATCTTTAATAGAGAACAGGTCTTCAGACTCCATCCTCTAGTGTCTTATCACAAACATATTCTTTCACTCGCTGTACACAAGGAACCCCGATTCCACTTCAACAGGAAAGAAGACTGTATGCCACAAAGATCAGCTGTTTTGAACCTGGAACTACCACCAGCCCAACTGGCTACCGGCGGTAGCTCTGCCTTGAGCACACACGATCTCCGGTGCTACGGAAAATAATTCCATAATTCATAGCGTGGCACTAACCTGGCAGTGGCCCAGTTACCACATGAGCCTTTACCGCCACCTCAATGGATGGCGGTAAGTGCTTCCCCTCTCCCCCCACTACCCGCATGTCCACGCTGTAACAATAATCTTACCACATGGCCATGTCTTTTTTAGGGATGTTTTACCCACTGCAGTAAAAAGGGCCCTGGTGCATGGCTAAAACAGCTATCGCAGGGCCCTTTTTATCGCAGCTTGATAAAAGGACCTCTTAGTGCTTTTAGAATTAGGCTGAAAATTGGTAAGAATACAATGTGGAGTAACTGATCAAAACATACCTCTCTTTAACCTGATAGCTGCTTTCCAAAGAATATATTCTATGTTTGAGACACTCCTTTCATCAAATACTCCTTTCAAATTTGTGACTCCATTTTTGTTACAATGATCACCAATAAGGTGTACCTTGGGATAGCCAGAGAGGAAAACAGACAGGACAGAAAATAATATCTTATCCATATTCTACTGGCACTGCTTGTTATAAAGAGGCCCTTTTACTAAGCCGCATGGGTGCCTATGCGTGCTCAACGCATGCCAATTTGGAATTACCACCCGGCTACCACGAGTCCCGTGCATTAATTACATTTTTTATGTGCATCCACCACGCGCACCGGAAAATTTCCAGTATGCGGCACTAACTGGGCGGTAATCGGAGTGTACACATGCTGATTACCGCCCGGTTAATGCACGACACTTTACCGCTACGTCAGTGGGTGGCGGTAAGGTCTCAGGCCCAAAATGGACACATGCCAATTTTTATTTTGCTGCACATCCATTTTTGATCATTTATGTCATTAAGATACTGTTTTAACTGAATGTGCTCAAAGTAAATTCTGCATGGAGAAAAATTGTTACTACAACTGAAGTTTCCTTCTTCTTTTTACAGGATTAAACAAGAGGACATTTGGAAGAGAGCAAAGTATTCTAGGCAGTTTCATTTGTTTTCCAGAACTCACCATTCTTCTGCAATCAATGGTGCACGCTCTCATTTAATTTTATTCCACAATAGAGATTATAGCTAGTAATTAAAAGTTATGAGAACAGATTACAAGCAAACAATAAAATATTTTAAAAATATCCAATTCTTAGTCCTTTACTTTTTATAAAGCGTGAAAAGATATGAAGGAATGGTACACACCAAAATAAACCTTGCAAAACAGAATAACTGTTTAATCAGAAACAGCAGCAATGTCAGGGCTAATTATTTACAAGAACATCAGTACTTATTAAGAATGTGTACAGACAGGGAAAGGGGATGGGACTTGATATACTGCCTTTCTGTGGTTACAATCAAAGTGGTTTACATATTACATACAATTGCTTATTTTGTACCCTGGGGCAATGGAGGGTTAAGTGACTTGCCCAGAGTCACAAGGAGCTGTAGTGAGAATCAAACCCAGTTCCCTTGGTTCTTAAGCTTAGGGGCCCCTTTTACTAAAGCTTACAGACAGTAGCATGAGCTAAATACAGCGCATCCTAGGAGTAGCCTTGTGGTTAGTGCAGTGGACTTTGATCCTGGGGAGTTCAATTCCCACTGCAGCTCCTTGTGACTCTGGACAAGTCACTTAACCCTCCATTGCCCCTGGTACAAATAAATACCTGTATATACTATGTAAACAGCTTTGAATGGAGTTGCAAAAACCACTGAAAGGCGGTATATCAAGTCCCATTTCCCTTTCCCTTTATACCTATGGGTCTTGTGGCATTTAGCAATCACTAATGTCCGTTAGCATGCGTTAAATTTAGTAAAAGCGCCCTTTGATTTGTTCATTCAAAGGAAGCGGCACTGTAGGGCTGACCGAGGAAACGGGTGGATCAAGGAAGGACAAACAGGAGAAGTGGGGCTGGGCTAGACTAGGGAGCTGAGTGACTGTTGTCTGTTCTGGTTCAGGATCACCACCACCCCACCCCCACCTCCTTCCCTGCAGGCTGCTTGGAAGGGAAGGGCTGTAGCAGAACACCCCAGCTACTCTGGAATCTGAAAAGAGGTGAACTGTGTTCTAGGCCATTCCTGCAGAAATTAAGCCCTGTTCACAAAACATTTTGAGCCTGCAAAAAGGTGGGGAAATGTGGGGTACAAATGCAACAAATAAATAAAATTTTTTTGCTTCACTTTTTATTTTCCTTTTCATGCCTTTTGGATGTTTTTTGGATATTTCAAATCCTGTTAATTTTTTAAACATGATTTAGAATTTTTTATGCATGTTAATTAACTTTGCAAGAGTTCATTTGTAGGTTCACATGGGTAAGATCTATTTGCACACACTAGAGACTGTTTACTACATGCAGTAAATTTTTTCACTTAATGCATATTAAATGCAAAAAACACAAAGTACAATGGATGTATCCTAATTACTAGGGTCATTCCCAGCATGTTCTCATACAGGTATTCAGTGCTGCTGAGAGACAAAACCTGAATGCAAATCTCTCTCCTGCATATTCATTATAATAAACTATTCCGGGTATCTCTAATTCCAATATAGTTACATAAGTACGGAAGTAATGCCACACTGGGAAAAGACCAAGGGTCCATCGAGCACAGCATCCTGTCCACGACAGCGGCCAATCCAGGCCAAGGGCACCTGGCAAGCTTCCCAAACGTACAAACATTCTATACATGTTATTCCTGGAATTGTGGATTTTTCCCAAGTCCATTTAGTAGTGGTTTATGGACTTGTCCTTTAAGAAACCGTCTAACCCCTTTTTAAACTCTGCTAAGCTAGATGCCTTCACCACGTTCTCCAGCAACAAATTCCAGAGTTTAATTATCCGTTGGGTGAAGAAATATTTTCTCCAATTTGTTTTAAATTTACTACACTGTAGTTTCATCGCATGCCCCCTAGTCCTAGTATTTTTGGAAAGCGTGAACAGACGCTTCACATCCACCTGTTCCATTCCACTCATTATTTTATATACCTCTATCATGTCTCCTTTCAGCCGTTTCTTCTCCAAGCTGAAAAGCCCTAGCCTCCTTAGTCTTTCTTCATAGGGAAGTCGTCCCATCCCCGCTATCATTTTAGTCGCCCTTCGCTGCACTTTTTCCAATTCTACTACATCTTTCTTGAGATGCGGCGACCAGAATTGAACATAATACTCAAGGTGCGGTCGCACCATGGAGCGATACAACGGCATTATAACACCCTCACACCTGTTTTCCATACCTTTCCTAATAATACCCAACGTTCTATTCACTTTCCTAGCCGCAGCAGCACACTGAGCAGAAGGTTTCAGTGTATTATCGACAAAGACACCCAGATCCCTTTCTTGGTCCATAACTCCTAACGTGGAACCTTGCATGACGTAGCTATAATTCGGGTTCTTTTTTCCCCCACATGCATCACCTTGCACTTGCTCACATTAAACGTCATCTGCCACTTAGCCGCCCAGTCTCCCAGTCTCGTAAGGTCCTCTTGTAATTTTTCACAATCCTGTCGCGAGTTAACGACTTTGAATAACTTTGTGTCATCAGCAAATTTAATTACCTCGCTAGTTACTCCCATCTCTAAATCATTTGTAAATATATTAAAAAATAGCGGTCCTAGCACAGACCCCTGAGGATCCCCACGAACTACCCTTCTCCATTGTGAATACTGCCCATTTAACCCCACTCTCTGTTTCCTATCCTTCAACCAGTTTTTATTTTTTTTAAATTTTTTATTTATACGTTTTTCATTTTCATTTATGCATATACATAAAGTCAGAAATACGGCAGTAAACATTTTTTCCAAGAATTACAACTCAACAAAAAGAAAACAACATTTCCTAAATTATTAGACCACAACAAATGGATTCAGGATCAAAGAAATACTATTGAAGAATTACCTTCAACCAGTTTTTAATCCACAATAGGACATTTCCTCCTATCCCATGACCCTCAAATTCCCTCTGTAGCCTTTCATGAGGTACCTTGTTACACTTATTAAATTCTTACTATAGTAACCATAGGTGTACTATGAACAAACCATCAAAATCCTTCACTAATCAAACATATATCCGATAGAATTTTTCTCCTAAAATAAAATTCCTCACTCTCCACACATTCTACATCTCAATCAAATCTCAATCATAGGAGAAAAATCATATTAGATATATATCTGCATATTCATTAGGGATATCCTGAAAGATTAACCTGTTTGTGACCCTCAAGGATTACATTTGTGCATCCCTGCCCCTATAGTATCAAGCTCCAGGTGACTGGATGTTCTTCTGGACAACTGACTCTTTAGTTTTGGAAGCTATGTGGATTGTTGTACACCTGATAATAAAGCATTGGGGTGGGGGGGGGGAAGGAGGAGTGCCCTTAATCACAGAGAAAAACGAGCATACTTGAAATGTAGGTGGTGGAAGCCAGAGCTGTAACAGAGAACAACTACAGAGGGTGGTGATGAGAGAGACCACAATTTTGGGGACAGGCAAAAGGTGGGAAGGGGGAGCTGGTGTTGGTTTATTTACAAGACATTTATATGCTCATCTACTCAAAGAGCAAGAGAAATCGACAGGAAGTCATGTGAACTGATACGATGAGTCTGTTAGTCATGATCTGCTATCTCTACTGCTGCTGTATTACAGTGGTGGAAATAAGTATTTGATCCCTTGCTGATTTTGTAAGTTTGCCCATTGACAAAGACATGAGCAGCCCATAATTGAAGGGTAGGTTATTGGTAACAGTGAGAGATAGCACATCACAAATTAAATCCGGAAAATCACATTGTGGAAAGTATATGAATTTATTTGCATTCTGCAGAGGGAAATAAGTATTTGATCCCCCACCAACCAGTAAGAGATCTGGCCCCTACAGACCAGGTAGATGCTCCAAATCAACTCGTTACCTGCATGACAGACAGCTGTCGGCAATGGTCACCTGTATGAAAGACACCTGTCCACAGACTCAGTGAATCATTCAGACTCTAACCTCTACAAAATGGCCAAGAGCAAGGAGCTGTCTAAGGATGTCAGGGACAAGATCATACACCTGCACAAGGCTGGAATGGGCTACAAAACCATCAGTAAGACGCTGGGCGAGAAGGCGACAACTGTTGGTGCCATAGTAAGAAAATGGAAGAAGTACAAAATGACTGTCAATCGACAAAGATCTGGGGCTCCACGCAAAATCTCACCTCGTGGGGTATCCTTGATCATGAGGAAGGTTAGAAATCAGCCTACAACTACAAGGGGGGAACTTGTCAATGATCTCAAGGCAGCTGGGACCACTGTCACCACGAAAACCATTGGTAACACATTACGACATAACGGATTGCAATCCTGCAGTGCCCGCAAGGTCCCCCTGCTCCGGAAGGCACATGTGACGGCCCATCTGAAGTTTGCCAGTGAACACCTGGATGATGCCGAGAGTGATTGGGAGAAGGTGCTGTGGTCAGATGAGACAAAAATTGAGCTCGTTGGCATGAACTCAACTCGCCGTGTTTGGAGGAAGAGAAATGCTGCCTATGACCCAAAGAACACCGTCCCCACTGTCAAGCATGGAGGTGGAAATGTTATGTTTTGGGGGTGTTTCTCTGCTAAGGGCACAGGACTACTTCACCGCATCAATGGGAGAATGGATGGGGCCATGTACCGTACAATTCTGAGTGACAACCTCCTTCCCTCCGCCAGGGCCTTAAAAATGGGTCGTGGCTGGGTCTTCCAGCACGACAATGACCCAAAACATACAGCCAAGGCAACAAAGGAGTGGCTCAGGAAGAAGCACATTAGGGTCATGGAGTGGCCTAGCCAGTCACCAGACCTTAATCCCATTGAAAACTTATGGAGGGAGCTGAAGCTGCGAGTTGCCAAGCGACAGCCCAGAACTCTTAATGATTTAGAGATGATCTGCAAAGAGGAGTGGACCAAAATTCCTCCTGACATGTGTGCAAACCTCATCATCAACTACAGAAGACGTCTGACCGCTGTGCTTGCCAACAAGGGTTTTGCCACCAAGTATTAGGTCTTGTTTGCCAGAGGGATTAAATACTTATTTCCCTCTGCAGAATGCAAATAAATTCATATACTTTCCACAATGTGATTTTCCGGATTTAATTTGTGATGTGCTATCTCTCACTGTTACCAATAACCTACCCTTCAATTATGGGCTGCTCATGTCTTTGTCAGTGGGCAAACTTACAAAATCAGCAAGGGATCAAATACTTATTTCCACCACTGTATGTCAGCCCTCAATGCAAAAATAAATCAAGAAAGTGGAACTTAGTAAAACATTACTACCTAAAATTGCCACACTCTACACCATATGCTGAAGCAGACAAAACATGACAAAAATAAGTTCTTGCCTAAGAAAGAACTTCAGAAATGTAGGCCCCTTCAACATACTTTTCTCTATATATGATAGTCCTGATTTAGAAGAGGTCATATCTGGTAAAAGCAAGGGAATATCGGAACCCTCTTCCTCTCATAAAAACAAAACAAAACCCAGAAATGATATAACTTGAACCTAAAATAAGCAGGTACCAGTCAGCACCAGAAAACTGAAAAGAAAGGTATTATACAGGCAGCAAAGAGGAGCACAAACTTTTTGAAAGCCCCCATTGTATGTGTGCAAGCATTTAGGCCACCTTACCTCTCAAACTATATTTAGCTTCTCTTCTACACCATCTCATCCCTCCACCTTTACCTTTTACCCATCTCCCCTTCCTTGCTACTTATATTCCCCCATCTGAACCTTCCAATTTGCTCTAATCTTCCACATCCCCCCAGGTTCCTTTTGACTTCCCCATCTCTCTTCCCTTTTCAAGGTGCTTTTCTCCTTCCCATGTACTTTTCAAGGTTCTTCTACACATCCCCCAACCTCTTTCAGGTTCTCTTTTCCAAGGCCTACCATTTACAGCCCCTACCCTCAACAACTAAAGCCAGAATGGCAGCAGCAGTGATGCCAGCATAAGGGGGGTGGGGAGGGGCTGCACAGGAACACAACAAAGATGTAAATTCCTGGTTTCAATCGTCCTTCCCTCTGTCCTCACACAATAAGAGGAGCATACTGGGAGATCTGCAGGGAACACTGAGGATCAAGGGCAGATGCTCAACCTGTCACCTGCAACCATGTAACCTGCTCCCCCCCCCCCCCACACACACACACATATATTTATTTCAAATATTTATAGCCTGCGCTATTTTGCAATTCTATGCAGGTTACAAAAATAAACATACATAATAAGATAGAACAAACATAAAAACAAATCCATTACATAACTAAAACAGCTTTCAAAAATGTTCTAAATGACAAGATCGAAGCTATTTCACGCATGTTCAAAGGTAACATTCCAAAACGTGCACCTTCTGCCTGAAACATAATAGCACAATAGGTGCTCAATCTTATGTGCCTGAATGACTGCACATCCAAAATCATCTTTTCAGCAGAGTGCAGATTATGTGAGGGTTAATAAATTCTTAGTGAAGATGCCATTGCAAAAGGTGCCACATTATTCAGTGCTTTAAAAATTAAAGTTGAATCCTTCAATCTGGTTCTCCAGTACACAGGCAACCAATGAAATTCCTTTAAAAGCGGGGTTAATTCTTTATTTTCGTTCACCCGCCACCACCTGTCACAGAGACCAGCGCTGATCTATGGGATAGTTAGCAGCCTGTTTATTGTCTCTCAATATAAACATGAACCTGATAAGACAAATTCAGCTGCAAACTTAGCAAAATCCAGAAAAATCTCTTAGTTTTCGGAGACTTTGCATAAAATAAAAGGTGAACAAAAAAGATACAGGAGATATATTTACAGCACTACATGAATACATTTGTGGCATTTCATGTATATTTATTAAAGAGAGAAGGCTCTACATACCATACCTCAGTATGAACTGTTTGGATACTTTTCCTCTTGTCAAAATAAAGACAAAAATCGAACAGTTTTCTAAACATTAGGTAGGATTGATGCACCCTTCAAGAAATTAAAAAAAAACAAAAAAAAAACAATAACAATAACACAAGATGCCCAATATGTGTGGTATAAACTAGGCCGTATTTCTTCAAAAATTCTACATTGGCAACCAGTACTGTAAAATTATGTTTATTATTCATGATAGCTGTATTGAGTATGTTGTGTTCTCCCCTGTGGAATTCCTCATTGCTTCACATCTGGTTATGGAATGCAACCGTGATGAGTTCCATGACTTGTTTAGAGCGCAGGAACTGGACAATTCTAACGGTGATCCTCTACTGTATCACGCAGACCAAGGTTAGCCTATGTCTACAGCTCTTCTCAAGAACTGAGGCGCTGAATCACATACCAAAACAAGAGCAATTAATCAATTCATTCTCTGCATTAGAGCTGCCATACTGGGCGAGACCAAAAGGTTCATCAAGTCTAGTACCCTGCCAATCCAGGTCACAAGTACCTGGTAGGATTCCAAAACATGGCTAGCTCCCATGCTGATGACCCCCTGGGATAAGCTGTGGCTTTCCCCAGTCTGTCTTAATAGTTTATGTTTTCCTACACAAGCATGTCCACACCAGAGGAAAAAAAAAGCAGTAATTGGCATGTTTCTTTTCATTCCACAAAGCTGTGGACATTATTGGACATTTTTGCATCTCTCTGGCCATGTGTTTTCAGATAAATCATAATGACTTGGCATATATTACTGACAACAGATTTTTTTTCTACGTAGAAAATTATCCATTTTGCATAGGTTGCCTTGGTCATAAGAGACATCCAAGGTGAGGCATTCAAAATTTGCAAAGTATTTTACAAAAGGATTGCTGAGCCTAGAGACTTTTGTAAAATTCACAGAAGGACACAGGAAAAAAAATATGTCTTTTGTGGTATGGACAGCAAGTATAGCCATTTTTAAGCAAGACCCCCTTCCAAAAAAGCATCACCAGTGGGGGCTTTGTATGTTTAGGTATCTGCACTTAAGCTGTGAGGATTGTGCAGAACTGTATATCCAAGTGGAGCCAATTAAGGAGCAAAAGTACAAAGTCAACTTTTTCTTCTTGTTCTCTCCTCAATCACTACTCCATACCCCGGGTCCAAACAAGTATTTAGCTGACACCGACAGAAGATGTGTGTGCAACGTGGAGCAGGTGTAAATTTCAACATCAGAAATGTTTGTCTCTTTCAGCTGCAAAAAAAGGAATGCATCTATACTTCTACAGTTCACCTAAACTATACCCAAATCTATACACATCATGTGCTTTATTCTATAAAGGTTATGCTCCTAAAGTTACATTCCTAAATTTATGCTCCTAAATTTAGGAGCATAATTGATGCTCCTACCACTAAATGTTACAATTGTAAATTGATCTTTAAAAGAAAATATTTATTCATCTCTATGTATAAACACACGTAATAAGAATTTACAGATCATCCATCAGTTCCACGCTTTGTCATTCAAAAGAGCTAACTATGTTAGAGGTGTACACAAGGCAAAAGTTTTGTTTTGACTGGCCTTTTTTCCCCAATTCTTGGACTCTCTTGGTTCATTTCAAACATCATGGGGCACTTTTACTAAAACTTAGTGCATGCTAAATGCTGTGCTTACTATTTTATACCTATAGGCCCACATGGTGCTTAGCACACACTAATGTCCATTAGCATACACTGATCTTTAATAAAAGGGACCCTATGTGCATTAAATCAATAACTTAAGAGCATATTTATGGCACACTCAGGAACAACATGTACGTTAACAAATGCACATCCCTGAATCAAATGTAAAATGTTGTCTATTCCCATTCTGCATGTTTCTACTTAAAATGGAGAACTTTAGGGATCCAAAGATTCCTTAGCCAGTGACCATATGTTCCCACCAGAAAATTAAAAGGGTAAGACACTTCCAAAGGTGGGAATGGGAGAAAGCCATGCAATCTGAGATGTAATCAAAGCAAAGGTACACAATACTCTTGGACTATGGATCCAGAAATTCCAGGAGGGAGCATCTCGACTCGAACCACTACTACATATTTCTATAATGCTACTAGAGGCACACAGTACTGTACAGAGACACATAAGAGACAGACCCTACTTGTCAGAGGCTATAATCTATTCAAGGTTTGTCAAGACAAGTTTGTGAGGGGCTTCAGATTGTGAACAGATTGTGAGGGGGCTTCAGAGAAAGTATGAAATGGACTTTTGGAGAGAGAGTGTATAAGAGGCTCCTTGCTCTTCTGGAGAGTTAACTTTCCAGTGGTTTGTGGAATTTGGAACTTGGGAGATTCAGTTGGAAAGGGAAATATGAAATAGTCAAGGACTGATCAATGAAAGCATACAGTAGTACTTGCATATTCATCTGTGTAACTGACTTATGTAATTGAGTTCTACAGATAACCCAAAGGAAGTATATTTTCTGTTGGCTGTCACTATCAACTAATTTATTCACCAGTAAACTTTAATTTTGGAAAAGCTTCTGCTATGCATGATCATTATTTCCAGGATATTGTAGTATCAAAATGAAGTGCCAAACCAACCATAAAGGCTATGAAATATTTTCTCCCCCTTAGGTTTCAGTATAATCCAGGAGCTTCCTAATGTGCTCTCTTGACCATTTAGATATTGGAAAGGGTTATAATTACTAAAAGAAACAGAATATAAATATATATTTGTAGTTCATCTCTAGTGAAATTTCAGACCATTTAGCCAAGGCTATCCTTTTAGTGCTGTACTATTTAAGATAATGTTTGTCTACTATTAATGCTCCTAAGTTAGGCTTATAAATTTGTGCCCTATGTTCAACCAGATTTAGGTCCTGTTGAAGAAAGGGCACAAATTTATAAGTCTAACTTAGGAGTATTAATTTAGCTGCTCTGCATTTTCTAAATATTGAACCCTGTAAGTACAGTGAAGTTGATGCTACGCCTACTGTAACCATGTTTATTGTAAATCATAAACTTCAAGGAACGAGAAAGACAACTTTCTACTATCAGCAACAGATCATCATGCAAACTAAACTGCTTTTAAGTCTTGGTTCAATTAAACATTTTAAAATTTAGGGGGGGATAAAAATAAGAAGGTTCAACATATCAATAGTTGAAAGAGAGACAGCTTGCAAGCAAGCTTTGGGGCTCCCTCATGTCTAGCACCGGCCCTGCTCGCAACAAAGGATTTTCAGTTAAATCTTAATAGGGAAAAGATTTGGTCAGTACACAGAAAGCTGACTGCATTGCTAGATTTTACTCAATCGCTTTTAAAAGCAGACATCTAGCTTTATAACTTCATGGTTCATAGGATCATTTTCCTCTATACAAAAGAACATGTTCCAGCAAAATTAAATCTCAAGTAAAAGTGAGCTAAGCATTTCTGTTTAGACTGTCATTCTTTACCAAATATAAGTGAACGACAAGATTTGCATCGTTAGAGTCACAATACATTAACTAAGGGATGGATCCCAAAACCAATTCAAGAGGTTTAGAAAACCAGAGGGAAAAACATTGTTGATGCCGTGTCAAAGCAGTGTATATTGACCGTGTGCCAGATCTTTTGCAGAGCTATTCCTCTCAGCTATGCAACAGACAACTAGCTCCCTCCATAGTATCACAAAAGATCTACATCATCCAAAATTTCTTTTCAAGAGCCTTCGGCGATCAGTTATATTTGCAGTGCCAGCCCTTAACAACTGTAATCCATTTTTTGGCAAGCCACTCAGCTGAGAATTTCATCACTACAGTCAAGAGTCAACTTTATAAAATTTCCACAAAGTCACATGAACAACACATGACCAGGGACAACTGCCAGGTTGAGACGGAGGGCAGTATATAATTTGACAAGACTTAGTGGTACAATTTCTGTTGCAGGGTGAAGATGGGTGTATCCGGAAGCTGAAAGGAAAGTGTGAACCAAGTTTATTAGCAAACTACTTTTTTCTCTATCAGTAGCTAAGAAACATCTGCAGATGGCTGACTTGTAGGGATGTTCTTATAATATCTGTCCATTAATCACCTGCATTAACGACAGGGGAAAGCAACTCCAGTCCTCGAATGTCACCACTCAGCTGGGTTTTAAGGATATTCATGCTTAATATGCATAACATGCATTCGCATAAATAGAAGTAATGCACACAAATGAAGGAGAGGTGGCAAGTTCAGGTCCCACTGCTGCTCCTTGTGATCTTGGGCAAGTCACTTAACCCCCCATTGCCTCAGGTACAAAATTAGATTGTGAGCCCTCCAGGGACAGGGAAATACCCAGTGTACCTGAATGTAACTCACCTTGAGCTACTACTGAAAAAGGTGTGAGCAAAATTGAAATAAATAAATGCATTATATTCATATTCAGTGTGGATGCCTTGAAAATACAACTGGCCAATGGCACAACAGAAATTGAGTTGTGGAACCTAAGACCTAGGGGCTCAAACTTTTAATTCTATTCCGACACATTTTGGGATGTGTGCAATCTGAATGACCTCAAGCTTTTCAATTGCATGGGACGGGATGATTTTATCACTTTCCTACTAAAGGCATGATAGTTAGCCAGTCTAATCAATCACACATCGAAAAAAACACATACACTCTTTTTAAAAGACTTTGTACTGGAGATTCCCCCAACTTTCTGGCACCGTATGGAACTACAGCAGGATATTCGGAGGAAGCGAAGGCAGCATTATTTTTATTAATAGAAAATCTGTATGCAAATTAATGAAGTCAGAAAGAAAGAAAAACAGTAAGGCTGACCCTGCTTTAATCAGTCATTTTTTGTGATGTCAAGCCTATTGTTTATCGTGTTCCAGTTAGTGATCAACATGAATGAAAAATTTTCCCTCTCATTACTTTGGTTCTTTTACGTCTTACAGCTGTCAGGGCCTGTGTGTGTTATTACTACTCAGGAAAGGAAAGGGAAGGTATCTTGAATCCAGCACCCTGTTTTTTCAGCAGTTGTTCAAGGTGAGATATTCAGGTACATTAGATATTTTCCAGTTCTCTGAAGGCTCACAATATGTACCTAATGCAACGGAAGATTAAGCGATCTGTCCAAAATCACAAGAAGAAGTGGGAGCTTAAGAATTACAGAAAAAAAGTTACTTCACTTCCTGTCTTGCTTTAATCTCTTAGTCCGGTGTTCCCCAATCACTTCACCAGCAATTCATAAGCTAGAACAGAAACCTCAAGCATCAGCGTTCAGATTACACAGATCCCATAGAACTATCCAGGGAAGGTCAGTTGTGATTATTGTACATTAAGGGGTGGGAGGCTATTAATTTAGAATACTGGTAAGGCTTTTTACTGTTATATCCTGTTAATAGTAGCTAGGTCTCATTGCATAAAATGGGACTCTATGCTAAAATGAGTTGGTACTAAATGACATGGGCCCAGTTGTTACTGTGGTACTTGAAGCAGGCTCTCTTAATTTTCTGCTTCACCATATTGGGGGACTTCCAGGCCTATGTGACCCAAAAATAATGCTGGCAGTTCTTTGAGTACACAGCTGCGTTTCAAGGAGGCAAGAGTCGGCAGTGATGAGCTCAGAGTTTGGGGTGATTCCACCAAGACTTCTCATCCTTCCCACTTTCAGTCTGGCTCCCCTTTACCTCCATTGCAGAGTGTCACAAATAGGTCAGTTAGTTCCCCTGTGACAGCATTTCAATGTCATGGTCTAGGAAACACTCCCAATCCACTTTCATAGGGAGAATTTGTGAAAGGTAGGGCAGCTAAATTTGAAGAACATTGATGTAAGACCCTCTCTTGTTCTTCAATATACCCATCATCTTTGGTCAGAAAGAAAACGATTCTATAAATTGGTTGTCTCAGTCAAGGGCCCCAATGCCCTGTGCTTAGAGCCAATTCCATAACAGCATCTTGGCACCACAATTCTGTTAAATACTGATGTAAGTCGGCATTGGTGTGTTCATGTTTAGCAAACCCTCTTACATCATGTCAAAGTTGGCACGCCTAGGTGCTGCAAGTGACAAACGCAGTTTATAATATTCAAAACTGAGGTGCATACCTGGGACACAGACTCATACCCTACCTACGTGTACCACCCCTTGCAGTTAGACGCTATGGCACTTAGGTGTTACCTTATAGAACAGCACCTAGTGCACACTGGAGCCTACCAAAGAGCAACCAAAATTATAAAGGGGATGGAACTCCTCTCATACTAGGGAAAAGCTAAAGAGGTTAGGTGTCTTCAGCTTGGAAAAGAGACGGCTGAGGGGGGATATGTTTGGGATCTACAAAATCCTGAGTGGCATAGAACATGTAGAAGTGTTTTTTTCTGTTTCAAAAAGTACAAAGACTAGGGGACACTCAATGAAGTTACATGGAAATACTTTTAAAGCAAATAGGAAGAAATATTTTTTTCACTCAACGAAGAGTTAAGCTCTGGAACTCTTTGCCGGAGGATGTGGTAACAGCAGTTAGAATATCTGGGTTTAAAAAAAGGTTTGGACAAGTTTATTTATTTTGCACATTTATACCCCACTGGCCACCATTGATCACGGTTGAGATCTAGAGAAATACAGAGACCGACTGACTGAAGCTAAGTTTATTATTATACTAAGCTCCTTACTAAGATAGCAATAAGTGCAGTAAGCAATATGCTACACTGAGGATTTTGCCGATGATGAGGAAGTCCTGCTCCTTGAAGACAACTCGAATAGTCTAGGAGCTTCTCTAGGCTTTTCCTCCATTAACAACTTGTGTGTTCACAGTTTCTTTAGAGAACCCTTTATACTGAATGTGCATGTTGGCAGACGTAAGGATCTCACCCCCCATAACCACTATTTAGTATGTGTTATTCTAGAACAGGAGGTTCTCAACCCAGTCAGTCAGGTTTTTAGGATACCCATTAATGAATATATATGAAATAAATTAGTATGCACTACCTCCACTGTATGCAAATCAGTCTCATGCATATTCATTGTGTGTATCCTGAAAATTCTGTCTGGCTAGGTGTGTTCTGAGGACTGGGTTAAGAGCCACTGTTCTAGAAGATGGACCTAAATGCAATGGCACCCAGTTCAAAGGTAGGCGTACACATGGGTGGAGCCTTGGCAGGGTGCACAGTTACAGGCTTAAATTATGGAATACTATAATTTATGCAAATTTTCCAGCAATCTAGGCACGAGTGGTTAGTATATCACTGGTTACAGTAGTATTCTATAAAGAAAAGTATTCACCTACTTTCCTTTATAGAATAGGCTCCAAAGAGGTGCTCTCTGGATGTCTCTTTATAGAATTGCCCTCATATGGGATAATTTTACAACAGAATCCCTAGGCGAACAGGTCAGAAAGGTTTTTATTTTATAAAGGCAATATAGTTTCGTATGTGCCTTTATAAACAAGGCCTCCAGAACCTGTCCAAACACAGCATAAATGCCTATGCCAGGGGCATATCTGCGTGGGGCCACAGGGGCCTGGGCCCCCGCAGATTTTGCCCCGGACCCCCCCTACCGCCGTCAATCCTTCCCTGCCGTCGCCAACCTTTGCTGGGGGGGACCCCAACCCCCACCAGCCGCGGTCCGCTTCCTCCTGCCGCTGCCTTTAAAAATATTCCTTCAGCTGGCGGGGGACCCCAACCCCCGCCAGCCGAGCTGAGGTCTTTTAAGTTCTTCTTCATCCTCGTGCTGTTCAAAGCTGCATCCAGTTTCGGAGTCTGACGTCGCAGAACGTTGTACGTACAGGAGTCTGACATCCTGCACGTACAACGTGCTGCGACGTCAGACTCCGAAACTGGATGCAGCTTTGAACAACACGAGGACAAAGAAGAACTTCAAAGACCTCGGCTCGACTGGCGGGGGTTGGGGTCCCCCGCCAGCTGAAGGAATATTTTTAAAGGCAGCGGCAGGAGGAAGCGGACCTTGGCTGGTGGGGGTTGGGGTCCCCCGCCAGCAAAGGTAGGTGACGGTGGCGGGGGGGGGGGGGGTCGGTGACTGAGGCAGGGGGGGTGGGCTATAATGGGCCCCCTCATTCTGAATCTGGCCCCCCCTATCGCCGCAGTTGAGATACGCCTCTGGCCTATGCAAAAATTTGCACCTGTATATTTCATAAAATATGAGTGCACATTGCAACTCCGACTCCAATGCACCCAACGCCCCCCCTCCCCAGGAGAGCCTAAGTGCAGATTACTTAAAAAGTAGGCAACAAAGTTCTGTACATGCACTTTCTCGAGTGAATAAGATACACATGTAAAGAAAGAACACATGAAACATGAAACAAAAAAACTCAAAATGTATTTAAAACAAGCATGAACCAAACTTCTGTTTTTTTAGCCATGCACACTCTTAATCACTAGTAAAAACAGTTCACAAATCCTATTGCCTCACCCTAGTTAATATATATATATTTTTTGTTACATTTGTACCCCGCGCTTTCCCACTCATGGCAGGCTCAATGCGGCTTACATGGGACAATGGAGGGTTAAGTGACTTGCCCAGAGTCACTAGGAGCTGCCTGTGCCTGAAGTGGGAACTGAACTCAGTTCCTCAGTTCCCCAGGACCAAAGTCCACCACCCTAACCACTATTGATACAGGATTTTCTGTGTCACATATTCCTGCAAGTCTGAAGATGTGCATTCCTTGGCAATTGAGGTGGAGAAGCAGCCTAAAGGTTAGAGCAGTGGTTTGAAAACCTGTGGAACCATGTTGGAATCCCACTGTGGCTCCTTGTGACGATGGGCAACTCACCTAATTGACATTGCTCCAGGTACAAAAACATAAGAGTGAGCTCACTAGGGACAAAGTACCTGTGTGTAATATGTAAAACAGTTTGGTTGTACCAGAGAGGTGGCATAGCAAGAATTTAATAAATAATAAATAAATGTATTGGATGAAACTGTCCACTCCAAAGAAGGATTAGAAAGACCTTTTGTGGATTTAAGGAAAACACCTTCCCCTCACACATTCCACAGAGAGTTCCACCGTAAGGCACTTCAGCCATACTTCAAATGTGCTAATAGCAATCCAATTTGACCCTTAAATACCGAGGTCTAGAATCCCTTAGTGCTCAAAATGTGAGCATCAAAATCTTAAAAAAAGCCCTTTAGGCAACTAAGAAAGCAATGGAGAGGGCCGCACCTAGTTTGGTTGGTGGCAGAGCAAACTTGCTTCAGCATTCTGGACAACTTGAAGCCTGCACATGAACCGGAAAAGGAGGCCTGGCCAGGTTATTACATAGAGTCCAGGAAAGATAAAACCAACACCTGCTACATAGTTCTAAAAGAGATATGGTCTAACGGGGATCAACAACTCTTCACATATCACAATTTATGGAACCCATACTCACAATCCAAGACACCTGCCCTTCTCAATTTAAAGCAGAATCTAACAGTGCAACAAGATTTTGTGCACTGCTTTCAAGCCACAGACTGTGTTCAGGCCTTGCCAGCCTGAGGCCTGCTTAAGATTGCTTATTGAAATACAGAGGTGTTTATTCCTGGTCCTGTGACACAACAGGCCTCAGGATTCAATTAATTTAACACTTATTTGAATTTAAATCCCTTTGTCTGGCTGTGTTATTTCACAGGTCCACCCTCAACCCTCGCTTGGGGTGTCACAAAAAGTTACAGAAAATGTTAACATTTTAGAGAGTAATTTTACAAATCATTTTTGAGTATGGATGGGCACTTATAAAATTTGATTGTGCCTACAAGTACGTTCGGTGCCAGCCGGGTGGAGCATGGAAGAAATCACAATTCTGCCTCACTTTTATAAAATGAGTGCAATTATGCATATTGAATGTACATATATTTACAACCGCTCTTAAAAAGGCCTAACATCTCCACCTTCAATTTCTGCAAGATTGAGGACTGTAGGGACACACTGACTAAAATAAGTTACCCTATTTATGAGAATTTGCTAGATCGTCATTCAAGTCAATAAACACATCAATGCACTTTTCATTAGCTAAAATGGAAAACAAAGATAAAATAAAATAAAAACAACATTTGTATAAAGTCACATTAACACATGCATTCCATAATCCCCCGTTTTTAAAATTATCCCTTTAATATTTCTTGCTCAAGGTAGAGCCATCATGGAAAAGGAAATTGATCTATGATATTTCTTTACAATAAAGTGGTCAAAGAGTCCAATTGCCTACACTTGAAATCTGGTAGCACTTAAGCAATTACACCTCATACAAGAGTATTCTGCTGCCAAGTGCTTGCAATGTTTTAAACTGTGCCATTGTACCAATGAAGTTAATGATGGATGGATGTGTGTGTGTGTGGGGGGGGGGGGGGGGGGGGGGGAGATTCCTTACTCTCTACAACCACTGCTTAATAGCTCTAGCCTATGGCATTTTATTCTCTGTTGAAAACAAAAAATTAGTAAAAACTAAAATTACACAGGTGCATGCCAGCTTATGATTAAGTTTCCCCATACCATCTGAATTAACCTACAAAATTTATAAGATAAGCTGTGATTTTCCTTTCATTGTACAGTTTTAAAAGTGTTCTGCTCTACCTGAACATTGTAATTATACATCTTCTTCCATACTGAACTTCAAATCATATCCAGAAACATTTAGAATTTCAAAGAACTTTTCTCACAAGTTTGTTGCTGCCTTTTGAGTTACTACCAATCCAGTCACACTGTATGAATTTTTCTCAAGCATCTGACAGTGAAAGTTATGTTCCAAAGGAAACTGGACCATCAAGGAGCAATCAGACATGCAGCAAGCCAAGCAAACTACTTTAAGGACAATATAGAAGCAGCATTTACCCCCCCCCCCCCCCCCCCAAAAAAAAAAAAAAAAAGTTGACTTAATTTTCACTCCATGTGGCACTTTGGTATGGAAAGAATATCAAGAGAAAGGGCCATTCTCGTGGCTCACTGCCAAATGGTCTGTACTATCATAGTAACATAGTAGATGATGACAGAAAAAGACCTGCACGGTCCATCCAGTCTGCCCAACAAGATAAACTTATATGTGCTACGTTTTGTGTATACCTTACCTTGATTTGTATCTGCCATTGTCAGGGCACAGACTGTATAAGTCTGCCCAGCACTAGCCCCGCCTCCCAACCACCAGCCCCGCCTCTCCCCACCAGCTCTACTACTACTACTCAACATTTCCAAGGCGCTACCAGACTCACGCAGCGCTACACTGCCACCCAATCTTGGCTAAGCTTCTGAGGATCCCTTCCTTCTGAACAGGATTCCTTTATGTTTATCCCACGCATGTTTGAATTCCATTACCGTTTTCATCTCCACCACCTCCCGCAGGAGGGCATTCCAAGTATCCACCACTCTCTCCATGAAAAAATACTTCCTGGCATTTTTCCTGAGTCTGCCCCCCTTCAATCTCCTTTCATGTCCTCTCGTTCTACCTCCTTCCCATCTCCGGAAAAGGTTCGTTTGTGGATTTATGATTTATAATTTTTATTATTTTATATATACTTATACAGAAAAATACAACTGCAAAGTGTAATACAGCCACAATTGTAATAACTTTACAAACTTAGGAAAAAAGTAAAGCTTTGTTCAATTATTTATATAACATTGGCTTCCTTAGACCACAATATAAAGGGTTGGGGGGGGGGGTAGGAATTAGTGAAGTATATTTACACAATTTCACATATTTAAGCAAGAAAAATAATGACATCGTTATTCCCATTCTTCTTATCTCTAAGCTTGTTTAATATCTAAGAAGTTCTGAAGCTGATCAGGCATATAATATATATATTTTGTTTGATTTATCCTGATAACACATTTACAAGGATACGCAAGAAGGAAGGAGCCTCCCATTTCTAGAATTTTTGACCTCATTGACAAACTTTTTCCTTTTTTCCTGGGTTATTTTGGTCACATCAGGATAAAGCCAGATCTTCTGGCCTATGAACATACGGTTGGTTGATTTAAAATAAAGTCTCATTACTGCGTTTAAGTCCTGTTGGAAAACAAAGGAGACTATCAACGTTCCTCTTTCACTCACATTTGTAATTGATTGTTCCAAAATGGCTGTGACATTTTGTAAATCCACTGAGTCTTCTCCTTCTACTTTATTCATTGTTTTTGAAATATAATAAATTTTATTCAAAGGAGGAAATATTTCTTGGGGAAAATTCAGGTTTTCTTTCAAAAATCTGCAAAACATATCATTTGGAGAGACTCCCACCATTCTAGGAAAATTTATTAATCGAAGGTTTAATCTCCTGTTATAATTCTCCATTTGTTCCATTTTTCTTCTGATCTCAATACTATCTTTAATCACAGCCACTTTAAATTCTTCCGTTTGCTTAGAGTCTGTCTGTAAGGCCTCAATTTTCTTTGAAAAATCTTGATTAATCACTTCCATAGAGTTCTTCACTTCCTGTACCGATAAATTTAGGGTCTTTACCTCGTCAGAAGATTGTGTCAGGGTTCTTTCAATTTCTAATAGCTTCAGCCAGATCCGACTTAGATTCACCTCCTTCTCTCCTGCAACTTCTGATCTCCCCGTCAGGTCGAGCTCCCCTCTGGGCTCCTCAGATTCACCCTTTCCGGGTCCTAGAGGAAACCCCGTTCGACTAGCAAGCGTTGCTGGGCAAGGAGGAGTTATAGAGCATAGCGGGGAAAGAGATGTTTCTATGTCCAGCGGGAGAACCGCTTCACCGGCACCCCCCGCTAAGGACTCCGCTCCGCTAACGCGGGAAACCGCAGGGAAGAAGCGCTCCAAGCCTGTCCTCGCAGGAGTGGATGTCCCGGAAGGTAGGGGAACTCCCCGGATCGTCCCTTTTCGTTTTGTGTGCGGCATATCGGGTTTAGATCGAAAAATATGTATTTATTCAGCAGGGAAGGCAGGAGACTGCTTCAAACACAACCGCTCACGACGCCATCTTGACACGCCCCCTCGTTTGTGGATTTATACCTTTCAAGTATTTGAACGTCTGTATCATATCACCCCTGTTTCTCCTTTCCTCCAGGGTATACAGGTCCGCAAGTCTCTCCTCATACGTAACGTAAATCCCATACCATTCTCATAGCTTTTCTCTGCACCGCTTCTATTTTTTTTTTACATCCTTCGCAAGATATGGCCTCCAAAACTGAACACAATACTCCAGGTGGGGCCTCACCAACGACTTATACTGTTCAATAAACACAGGCAACTCTGTACTATCATGCATACAACTTTGCCTTAATAGGTTAGGATTCTGGTCCCTGGGGTAACAGCATTCAGAGCCTCTGAACTCAGTGGCCTGCAGTCCCAGACCAAATTTGGGCACCCCTGCCTTATGGGAAAAGGGTCTCAATCATTGTTCAGTGGTGACCCCTAGTGACCAGATGTAGAACCCACATAAGCAGGATTCCAGAAAGAATCAGGATTTGTGATCCCTGACTGAGGATTGTCACTCTGATGGCTGGGTGATATAAAAAAGAGTGGGGGAGCCCCTGAAGAGTTGCAAACACCTCATAATTAGGTAGACCAACAGAGGTCAATTCCACTTTAACTGGTAGCCCAAGGGAGCAAGAGGAAACTGTGCCAGACCCCCAAAATTCAATTCCGTTTTAAATTTAGTACAATGAAAGACAAGCAACAAAAAAAAAATTACAAAGCTTGAAATCACGTGGGTTAATCGAAAGACAAATTGCTTGAGAAGCACCAAGGAGAGCTTTTTGACATTCTCTCATAATATATTCAGTTCTTCCCTCAATAAATGAATAAAAAATGAGAAGAGACTTGCGTCATAGCACAACCCCAAACCCCTCTGATGCAGACTTGCCATTCTAAAAAAGGTTACAGCTATTTAAGGAAATATTCATGACCCCGAGAACAGCAGCATATGTACAGAATTCAGCATAAACAATTAACAATCATTTTGTTTGTATAGCTTCTACAAGCAATTAACATAATGGAATACAATAATCTATCCTGGGTAGAGCTAAATATTCTTAGGCCATATGCAGCCCATTCTGCAGAACAGTGCAAAATTCAAGAGCGAACAACGTAACCTAACCTTAGGGCATCAGATTATAGTTTATGGTTTATTTCTCATAAATATATCACCTTTCCAGCAAGCATAGCAAAGCTGTTTACAATGTAAGGTTAAAATGGAAAACAGAGTGCCATTCAAAAACAGAAAAGAAGAAAAGCAAGACTGTACAACTAGTCAATTCATATAAGGATAATTCCAGTCATATAGTAGAACCATTCTGTTAGGAGAGACAGACAGTCACGATAACTGGAAGGGATCAACATACCCAAAGTTAGGAGAGACAGGCATCCAAGATAACTGGAAGGGATCATCATAACCAAAGTGGCTGCCCTGCTTTTAGGTCCAGTACCAAAGACCTCCCTAAACTAAAGAGTTTAAGGCGATCCTTGAATTGTTTTGAGAGAGGATTCCAGTCAGTGTTGCAGGTAATGCATTCCAGTAAAAGGCTCTGCATCTAGTAGAGTCAAGTCTTGCCTGATATACTGATGGAATATAAAGACAGCAATCATTGAGAGACCATAAAATTCTAGGTGGCACAGAAGGGGTAACAGAAGAGGAAAGATAGGAGGAACCACCAGTAGGTAAAACCTTGTGAGTTACTGTATGCAAATTTATTTCATTCATATGCATCATGGATATCCTGAAAACCTGACTGGCTGAGTGCATTCTGAGGACTGGGGTTGAAAACCCCTTCAGTAGAGGTACTAGAGCCTAGGGTCCAATAATGAGCAGCACTGAAGTCTCTGGGCTGTAAAATTAATTACAAAACAACAATAGCTGATTCATAAGTACATAAGTACATAAGTAGTGCCATACTGGGAAAGACCAAAGGTCCATCTAGCCCAGCATCCTGTCACCGACAGTGGCCAATCCAGGTCAAGGGCACCTGGCACGCTCCCCAAACGTAAAAACATTCCAGACAAGTTATACCTAAAAATGAGGAATTTTTCCAGTCCATTTAATAGCGGTCTATGGACTTGTCCTTTAGGAATCTATCTAACCCCTTTTTAAACTCCGTCAAGCTAACCGCCCGTACCACGTTCTCCGGCAATGAATTCCAGAGTCTAATTACACGTTGGGTGAAGAAAAATTTTCTCCGATTCGTTTTAAATTTACCACACTGTAGCTTCAACTCATGCCCTCTAGTCCTAGTATTTTTGGATAGCGTGAACAGTCGCTTCACATCCACCCGATCCATTCCACTCATTATTTTATACACTTCTATCATATCTCCCCTCAGCCGTCTCTTCTCCAAGCTGAAAAGCCCTAGCCTTCTCAGCCTCTCTTCATAGGAAAGTCGTCCCATCCCCACTATCATTTTCGTCGCCCTTCGCTGTACCTTTTCCAATTCTACTATATCTTTTTTGAGATACGGAGACCAGTACTGAACACAATACTCCAGGTGCGGTCGCACCATGGAGCGATACAACGGCATTATAACATCCGCACACCTGGACTCCATACCCTTCCTAATAACACCCAACATTCTATTCGCTTTCCTAGCCGCAGCAGCACACTGAGCAGAAGGTTTCAGCGTATCATCGACGACGACACCCAGATCCCTTTCTTGATCCGTAACTCCTAACGCGGAACCTTGCAAGACGTAGCTATAATTCGGGTTCCTCTTACCCACATGCATCACTTTGCACTTGTCAACATTGAACTTCATCTGCCACTTGCACGCCCATTCTCCCAGTCTCGCAAGGTCCTCCTGTAATCGTTCACATTCCTCCTGCGACTTGACGACCCTGAATAATTTTGTGTCATCGGCGAATTTAATTACCTCACTAGTTATTCCCATCTCTAGGTCATTTATAAATACATTAAAAAGCAACGGACCCAGCACAGACCCCTGCGGGACCCCACTAACTACCCTCCTCCACTGAGAATACTGGCCACGCAATCCTACTCTCTGCTTCCTATCTTTCAACCAGTTCTTAATCCATAATAATACCCTACCTCCGATTCCATGACTCTGCAATTTCTTCAGGAGTCTTTCGTGCGGCACTTTGTCAAACGCCTTCTGAAAATCCAGATATACAATATCAACCGGCTCCCCATTGTCCACATGTTTGCTTACCCCCTCAAAAAAATGCATTAGATTGGTGAGGCAAGACTTCCCTTCACTAAATCCATGCTGACTTTGTCTCATCAGTCCATGTTTTTGTATATGCTTTGCAATTTTATTCTTAATAATAGCCTCCACCATCTTGCCCGGCACCGACGTCAGACTCACCGGTCTATAATTTCCCGGATCTCCTCTGGAACCTTTCTTAAAAATCGGAGTAACATTGGCTACCCTCCAGTCTTCCGGTATTACACTCGATTTTAGGGACAGATTGCATATTTCTAACAGTAGCTCCGCAAGTTCATTTTTTAGTTCTATTAATACTCTGGGATGAATACCATCAGGTCCCGGTGATTTACTACTCTTCAGCTTGCTGAACTGACCCATTACATCCTCCAAGGTTACAGAGAATTTGTTTAGTTTCTCCGACGCCCCCGCTTCAAATATTCTTTCCGGCACCGGTGTCCCCCCCAAATCCTCCTCGGTGAAGACCGAAGCAAAGAATTCATTTAATTTCTCCGCTACGGCTTTGTCCTCCTTGATCGCCCCTTTAACACCATTTTCGTCCAGCGGCCCAACCGACTCTTTGGCCGGTTTCCTGCTTTTAATGTATCTAAAAAAGTTTTTACTATGTATTTTTGCTTCCAACGCTAATTTCTTCTCAAAGTCCTTTTTTGCCCTCCTTATCTCCGCTTTGCATTTGGCTTGGCATTCCTTATGATCTATCCTGTTACTTTCAGTTGGTTCTCTTCTCCACTTTCTGAAGGATTGTTTTTTGGCTCTAATGATTTCCTTTATCTTACTGTTTAGCCACGCCGGCTGACGTTTAGTCTTTTTTCCCTTTTTTCTAATACGTGGAATATATTTGTCCTGAACCTCCAGGATGGTGTTTTTAAACAGCATCCACGCCTGATGCAAGTTTTTTACTCTGCGAGCTGCTCCTTTCAGTCTTTTTTTCACCATTTTTCTCATTTTGTCGTAATCACCTTTTCTATAGTTAAACGCTAGCGTACTTGATTTCCTAGTTTCACTTCCTTCAATGCCAATATCAAAACCGATCATATTATGATCACTGTTATCAAGCGGCCCTCGTATCGTTACCCCCTGCACTAGATCATGAGCACCACTAAGGACTAAGTCTAGTATTTTTCCTAGTATGTGTAAATCATACGAGCAATGCCATATTTTCTCCTGAATATCTTATCACTTTGAATACCCCTTGGCTGCTTCTCGACTAATTTATTTCATCCTGCATTGCTGCTAGTGCCATTGTTCCAGGCCCGTGTCCAGGGCCGCTGAAAGAAAGCCAGGCCCAGGGAAGGGAGGCCACTGAGAGAAAGTCGGGCACAGGGAAGGGGAGCCACCACCGCCCCCCAGTCACTTACTGCATCTGCTCTCTCCCTTAGTCTGTCTCTTTACTGCTCCTGTGAGCTGGGACCCAAGAAGTACTTCACACAGGAGGTGGCGGGACAAGGCAGAAAGAACAACCTGAAGTGGCAGAGCTGCATTAACACAATAACCTGGGTCCCAACACACAGGAGCAGGAGAGAGACAAACTGAGGGAGCAGAACCTTCTGCCTGTGTGCTTGCCTGCCTGCCAGAAAAAGTCTTGCTGGTGCGGGGCCCCCTTTGGAGACTGGGCCCCGGGGAAACTTGACCCCCTGCCACCCTCTCAGCGGACCTACCTGTGACACATTAATAAGAAACAAAACTTCCATGGGTGCAACGTTGCTATAATTCCCAGCCTCTTATTGCACCCAGGCCAATGCTTTTCTCCCTGCTATGGTCATGACTCCAAAGGTGGATTTTGTGACCCACAGTTTGGAAAGTGCTGCAATAGGATCTCTCTTTTGACAACCATGCCCCCACTTTCATGAGCCCGACTCTGATGTCCCTTTGTAGTTGTTCATCATACACTCAAGTCAGTTACACTGAAGTGTTCCTCTGAGGGGACATGATGTTGGGGGTATGCATAGGAAAAACTTGTTTTGTTTACCATATTTTCTTGTTTTGCTTCTGTTTTAGTGGGCCTTGGTAACACTTTGGGGATTTTATAACATTTCAGAAAGGAAATGACATGAAACAAATGCCACTGGGGTTTCCTTGTAATTTGAAGGAACTGCATGCTCTTAGTACTGTGCCGTTTTACTTATTTTTAAAATAAATATCCCGCTTATAACTTCACAGGTATTTTTGCAGGCACTGCAGTTTCTCAAGCAAAGCCACAGACTGAAACGGCTTTCTGTTCCATCTTTATGACATGTTCGGCTGAATATATATTGCTCCTCTATATTTTATACAGAGGGAGCTAATTTATGGAATGTATTGCCTGAGGCACTGCAAAAGATTTGCTCTACTGTACAATTTAGAAAACAACTGAAGACATATATGTTTACTCAAGCATCTGCCCTTTTACTAAGCTGCATTGGCACCTACGTGCACCCAACCAGGGGCGTATCTGCGTGAGGCCACAGTGGCCTGGGCCCCCGCAGATTTCACCCTGGACCCCCCTACCGCCGTTAACCCTCCCCCGCCTACCGCTGTCACCTACCCCGAGGTCCGCTCCTGCCAGTTTTTTTTAACTATTACTTCAGCTGGCAGGGGACCCCAACCCCCGCCAGCCCAGCCGAGGTCTTCTTTAACTTCACCTTCATCCTCGTGCTGTTAAAGCTGCATGATGCATCCTTCCAGTTGGACGGAGTTTGACGTCGCAGCACGTTGTACGGACGTCAACGTGCTGCGACGTCAAACTCCGTCCAACTGGAAGGATGCATCATGCAGCTTTAACAGCACGAGGATGAAGATGAAGTTAAAGAAGACCTCGGCTGGGCTTCAGCTGAAGTAATAGTTTAAAAAACCGGCAGGAGCAGACCTCGGGGTAGGTGACGGTGGTAGGCGGGGAAAGGGTTGGTGGTAGGCGGGGGAGGGTTAACGGCGACGATGACGGCGGCGGGGGGGGCGGCGGCGGTAGGGGGGTTATAATGTGCCCCCTCACTCTAGCCCCTGCCCCCCCTACCGCCGAATCTCAGATACGCCCCTGCACCCAACATGTGCCAGCTCAGAACTACCACCCGGCTACCGCTTGGCCTGGGCAATAATTTCATTTTTTACATGCGCCCACTACGAACGCTGGAAAATTTCCAGCGCATGGCGCTAACCGAGCAGTAATCCGCCTTTTACGTGCGCTGATGATTACCGCCCAGTTAACGCGCGAGACCTTACCACTAAGTGAATGGGTGGCGGTAAGGTCTCAGGCCCAAAATGGATGCACGCCAATTTTCATTTTCCCCAGAGGTCCATTTTCGGACAAAACCCCCCCAACAAACCCTTTTTTTGCAGTGCGCTGAAAAATGGACTTGCGAGCACCTAATACACATCTACACCATCGCAGGCCACTTTTCGGTGCACCTTAGTAAAAGGACCCCATAGAGGTAGCTGATGTCATGGAGACAGCTGCATGTATACGTTATGTTTTGTTTTAGCAGTTAATGTTAATTTTTGTTAAAATATTTTTAATTCTATGTCAGAATGCTTTTATTTATGTTGCTTTGGAAACCACCTAGAAATAGAGCAGTCTACAAATGTTTAAATAAATAAAATAAATTACCATCAATCATGATTCTGGTAGGAGCATGAGCTACCAAATGAGACAGAATGCCGACACAGACAGAATGCCAACCAGCTCTTCTTCTACCCAATGTTTAAATTTAGTCCTGGGACTAAAATCTGGGTACTTCATGCATATTTTTGCTTGCAGGAGTGTATTGATTTTTTTTTTCTATAGTACTTAGAGGAGCTGCAGGAGATATTTCATTTCTGGTCTAAAGATTATATTTCAAAATTCTATAGAAAAACTACTTACCAAGGTGCTGTACCATTTTGTTTCACAGTTTTGCCTAGCCTCTTCACCTAGGCCTAAACAATGTGAGCAGTGTTTATATGTTAACAGCCCAATAAAAACCTCCACCAGATAGGACACGCGCTGAGAGCAGGTTCCCTGCCAAGCACAAATTGTTAGGTTAAGAATGGTGAAGCAGTAAACTGCCAATCCCTAAAAGCCAAAGTAAGCAGGCAAGACATTTGGTATAAATTAGTAGTGGAATACAGCAAATAGCTTTTTCAGTCCGCAGGGGGGAGGGGTGGGAGATGGACTTCATGGATACTACAATTATTGGTCTCAGGCAACAAATTACAATGGTGCCATCATATTAACTTTAGCACAGTCCAATGTTCAGTTTCAGCATATTTTGTTCAGGGAAAATCCTATTGGCAGGAATACATGAAACACGAGTTTGAGGTCATGGGTTCAGCCCAAGCACGCAGAAAACTTCTGAAGGAGGCAGACTTATTATAAGCTGACTTCTCTACCTTGTTTTGAGAGCTACAAGGCAAGATCAGTTTTCCTCTCTTCCTTGGAAACACTGGTAAAATTAAAAACACAGGCCTTGGGCGTGTCCCTATTTGAGTTCCATTTTATGTGGTAATGGAACACTTTGGTGCAGTGCTGAATTCAAGCACATCCCAAGAGGGAGGGGGGAAGGGAATGATGTATGTCTTCCTCTCCAAGGAATCTTACATGTCCACCTCTACCCCTGAAAAATTGCAGTGGGGTTAAGTTACATGTATAAGAACCAGAATGATAAGTCTGTCGGCCACAAAATATTACAACTACAACCAAGGAATAGGGGAGGATATCTTGACCAATCTGAGGGTTGTTTTTTTTTATGGTGGTTAATTCTCATCTGCTAGCACACGGCTCCTATTTTTTTTTATTTCAAATACTGCCAAATGGACTCGGCTGGTCAGACTCATTTACAAAAGAAAGTAATTGAACAGATTGCCTTTACTCAGTTTCTATATGGAGCATATGAACCAGGCGCACTTCAGCTTGGCCAAAGACCGAGATGAGAAAATTTGAGGTTTATAAAATCATAAGTGCTACAGATTAGGCTAATAGGAAATATCCAGTTATCTTTTCAAATAGCACTAGAGCTAAGGAACGTAAGTAACTGATTAAAATCAAAGGGAGTAAATCTTCAGTGGTAGCGCCCGGCCTACCAATTTAAATACCAACCATGGCATTTAAATTACCACAAATATTTAGTGCCAATATATGTATTGTCAACAGGCCTAAACTAAACATAGCTTATCCAGCTAGCAGTTGAAAATCGACAGATAAAATTACAGCCACACCCCTCCCCCATTATCCCTCCACTATACAGATAGCAGAGGGAAAACTAGAAATATTTTCAGCCTGCTAATCGCCATGTGAAAGGCAATTCGGTAACCGGGCGCCAACTTGTGTTTGGCGGGAGAATCCATGATGCACTGGTTTCAATTAGCTGCAGTCGCAGTTTCTGACATTCACAGCATAAATTGCTTGTCAAGATTTGAAAGATTGATGACTTAACCATCACAGATTTTGTCTAATTTTAGACCTATATTCTCTGTATGCAAGTAACAGACTCCTGACGCAGGCCCTGCCACAAAACACGGCCTGTGTTGAGTCAGATTGAAGATTTGTTAATAAAGATCTGCAGCCTTTTTCGTCAATTTCACTGTTGTTCCTTGCTTATTTGCTGCGGGTGGAACGAGAACTCTTGCTTGTTTGGCTAGTTTGTTGCCAACTTTACACATCACTTGCACACATAAATGCACATAAAACCAACACCTTTACAGACGAGTGTACACTTGAAATGTGCGGCAGCAAAGCAACTAAGCACTATTCTGTAACAGTATGCCTAAGTGGCATAAGAAGGAATTCTATAAATAGCCAAAAATATTTGTGCTATGCACTATTCTAAAAGGGGCACATGCCCTTTATAGAATAGCATGTAGCACCAATTCCCGCATCGAAGTTTGGATGCCAGATATACGTCTCCTGAAACCTGGTGCCACTGCTGGTGCCCAAGTTAGGTGAGCTTACCTAGTAGTCTACAATTATGAGAGGAACTTTTGGAATGCCCCCGACAAGCCCATGCCCCTCCCATGCCCACACCCCATTTTGGGATACATGCCATGGGAGTTAGATGCTCTGCCTTATAGAATAAAGCAGTCAGATTACGCAAATTTTGAGTGCCAATTAATATTAATAATTGATTGTTGGCACCCAATTATTGATGTTAACTCATTAACCAATTAATTTGTGCGCACGTCTCGACAGTGTGCTCAAATTTGGGCTCCATATGTAGGCAATCAATAGAAATAGAATAAAATAAAACAGAGAAAAGAAAATAAGATGATACCTTTTGACTAACTTAATACATTTTTTAGATTATCTTTCGAAGGTAGCCCTGATCTGATCTGACGAAGAAGGGCTACCTTCGAAAGCTAATCTAAAAATATATTAAGTTAGGCCAATAAAAAAAAGGTATCATCTTATTTCCTTTTCTCTGTTTTATTTTATTCTATTGATTACCTTTAAAGTGGACTAACACGGTTACCACAGCTCTCTGGCTCCATATATAGAATCTGGGGGATAGTGCAAGGGCGTTCAAATGGGTGGAGCATGGGCATTGCTTCCACTTACACATGCAATTTACAGAATACTGTAAGTTACATGCCCCCTTGACATATTTGGATGCCCACAGTTATGCAAGGTCTATGGTTGATGTAACTGCGGGCATGCAAACATAAGGTGCTGGGTTCCATTAGTATTCCATAAAGGAATCTAGGCGCCTGGATGCCATTATAGCATAGGCCAGGGGTAGGCAACTCCGGTCCTCGAGAGCCGCAGGCAGGTCAGGTTTTCAGGATAGCCACAATGAATATGCAGGAGATAGATTTGCATACCATGGAGGCAGTGTATGCAAATCAAGTTCATCCATATTCATTGTGGATAGCCTGAAAACCTGACCTGCCTGTGGCTCTTGAGGACCGGAGTTGCCTACCCCTGGCATAGGCTCTCATCACATGGCACCAGGGCACATAAAAGGACATGCCCACTTATAGAACTGTCTTCATGATGGGGCTAAAAATACACAGAGAGTTTACTGGCTGTTGGTAAATCTGTAGATTTTTATTCAGTTGATGCTGTGGAATCTGTTACAAGAGAGTATGGTCAAGGTTAGTAGTACTGCTGAGAATGGATACAATCAGTAGCTGGATAGATGTAGGGATCATACCTTTGAAACTGGCAAAGAATGGATCACTTATTAGGACTGGCCAGTGTTAAGAGACCGAACATTGGGCTCAATACAATGGATGGGTGGCCTGAGTAGAGCCACAGGTGTAATGCCCTTGTACGAGTCCGGGCGGAACGATCGAGCCACTTGGCCCCTCCAAGCGGGTCTGTCTCCGCCCTGCTCAATAAAGTCAGGCTGTGTTAAGACCAGTCCTTTCCAGCTCGGCTTCTCCTAGAAAAGTTCAATTAGCCAAGCTTTTAAACACAATATAGCACGGCCTGGGCTTCTCCCAGCAAAGTTCAATTAGCCCAGCCTTTAACACAGTCCAGCAGTGCTTGTCTTCTCAGAGCAGAGTTCAATTAACCAAGCTTTTACACCCAGTCCAGCACTGCTTGGCTTCTCCTAGCAAAGTTCAATTAGCCCCGCTTTGAAACACAGTCCAGCAGTGCTTGGCTTCTCTTAGCAAAGTTCAATTAGCCCCGCTTTGAAACACAGTCCAGCAGTGCTTGGCTTCTCTTAGCAAAGGTCAATTAGCCAAGCTTTTAACCACAGTCCAGCACTGCTTGGCTTCTCCTAGCAAAGTTCAATTAGCCAAGCTTTTAAACACAGTCCAGCAGTACTTGGCTTCTCAGAGCCACGTTCAATTAGCCCCGCTTTTAAACACAGTTCAGTACTGCTTGGCTTTTCCTAGCAAAGTTCAATTAGCCCAGCTCTGAAACACAGTCCAGCAGTGCTGGGCTTCTCCTAGCAAAGGTCAAGTAGCCAAGCTTTAAACACAGTCCAGCCCTGCTTGGCCTCTCCTAGCAAAGTTCAATTAGCCAAGCTTTTAACCCCAGTTCAGTACTGCTTGGCTTCTCCTAGCTAAGTTCAACTAGCCCAGCTTTGAAATACAGTCCAGCAGTACTTGGCTTCTCCTAGCAAAGTTCAATTAGCCAAGCTTTTAAACACAGTTCAGCACTGCTTGACTTCTCCTAGCAAAGTTCAATTCACCCTGCCTGTAAACACAGTCTATCACTTGCAGGGCTTCTCCCAGCCCAGTTCAATTAGCCAAGCTTTTAAACACATTTCGATTTAAACACCGTCCAGCTTTGTGCGGGCTCAAAGCCTCAGGTCCCACCCTCTTGGTCAGCCTTCTACTTTCTGACCTCCTCCCGCTTGACCCGGGCAGCCCCACTATACCTCCTGCTCTGGTCTGCTGAGAGCTAAGAGTTCCATGGGCTCCTCTGAGATGGGTTCCGGTTCTCCTACTTCCATCCCCTCTGGCTCCTCTATCTCTGGAGCCCAGTCCATTTTCTCTCCTCCTTCCCCTTCCTCTTGTTGAATCCCTTCCCTCTCCTTAAATGGGCCTGGGTATTTTTCTTTCCCCGCCCATTTGTGCCACCACCTCTTCCACCAGGGAGGTGACCCAACCTTTTCTTTTCCCGGTTGGCCCTCTACTGGAGCTTCATGGGGGAGCAGCCTATTCCGCCTCCTTATCCTAGCTCTCCCGGGGCTTTCTGGGAGTTGTAGTTTTCTCCTCCTAGGTTCCTCTTTCTCCCCCCCCCCCGGCACCTTCAAAGGAGCTTCTTTCGGCCCTTTGGCCTTTGGAGCTGGGCTTCATCCCTAGCCTTTCTTCTTCTCCATAATCCTTACACAGGCTAAAAACTTCTTGTTAATAAGGTTCAAATCCTACTCATGCTTCTTATGACCCAAGGAAGCCACTTAACCTTCCACTGCCCTACGTACAAAATTAGATTGCAAGCTCACTGGGGCAGAGAAATACCAACTGTACCTGAATGTAACTTGCCTTGGTCTACCAATGAAAAGGAAGGAGCTAATCCAAATACAATAATTTAGGTGACCCTGTAGGGCTCTTTATTAGATCCTTATGTGCACATCATACTACTTTATGCATTTCTTAAATGACAAGGATAGACCCTGAAAAAAACACTATAGTCTCAGAAAATAGTCTTAGACCCCCACAGGGCCACTTTTGCATTAGGAAAAAGTGTTAAAAAAATAAAATATATTAATGAAACAATTTGGGGGGGGGGGGGGGGGGTTGAAACCAGCAAATTCAAGGAACAATTAAATAGGTATTAAAAAAGAACCTTCAATGTGCTCCCCGCCCATTTTTTTCTTGAGAGCGAGAAATGGCGTTAGCTCTTTTAGGGGAGTATAACAGAAGCTTAAGTAATTGTCTCCCTCTGTCAGTGTCCTGTTGGCTCAAATTATAGTCTCCACCAAGAGTGGAAACATTCATACCATGCACATGGCCAGTTTCATATCTTGTAAAAATCACTAGCAAATCCTATTCACACCAAAAATCAAGAGAATAACTCAAAACATACAGTGAATCAAAGTACAAGTACTTACTCTTATTTTTTTTTAAACAAAAATAGAGGAAAAAGACCTCATAACCCTGTGGCAAACAAAGCATCAAGGCAAACCGCTAAATCAGCGGATTCATTTGCACACAGTCAAACAAGTAATCATGGGTCAAAAAAACCTCCTCAAAAATCAAAACAATCAAAAAAGTGCCTAATCAGTGAGCATTTGTCCAAATACTGCTGTCATATCTTAATAATGCTGTATGTGCATATCCGGTTGCTCAATCTCAGCGGGATTAAAAAAAAGCAGCGCGGTCCGGACAGACCTGTTTCGTATCTGCTTCCTCTGGAGACCTCACTGTAATTTAATTTTAGACATGCAGGAGGTTAGTCGCTGCTCCACTGCACAACCGCTGGCATATTCATATCATAACATACTATAGCTCAGGCATATAATCATCCACAATCGTTCTGTTTTACAAATTCTGCCCATTGCTAAGTTTTGTAAGACTCTGATTGTTTGTCACAATGTCAAAAATATCTATACAGTGCAGAACTTTTAAACAGTTTAAAAATCTAAAACCATTTCTGCATGGAGTTTATTGCTTTCTGAATTATTCATACACCATCATTTCTTACTTCTTAAATCAACATTATATACACACACCAAATACATCTGGCTAACAAGATTCAGCTTTGATAGAGGTCAACACCCCACTGTTTAATCCAGTCCCTTGCACAGTCAACAAATACTGTCCCTACTTCAAACAGAAAATGTGCACGTGGATTTATTTGGCAAGATCCTTCTCCTATAAAGTACAACAAGCATCATAGGTATTCCATGGAGGCAACATTATGAAAACTTAATGCAGGGTGAGGGTCACATTAAACTTAAATTTTACTAAAAACAAAGGGCTAGATTTTCAAACGTGTTAATTCATGTAGGGCCCTATTCACCCAAGTGTGATAGGATTTTGCAGTTACTGAAGTCAACAGCCACAATTAACTGACAGTTGACTCTGAAGCCTCTGTGTTAACTGTTGATTATGCTCCCAACATTTGAAGCATAGCGATTGAGCAGGCGTACAGAAACTAAATGTCCACATGGTAGTTTTTTTTTTTTTTGTTTTTCTCTCAACAGTGAGTTTTGCAGGTCGTGCTAGATTATGAGCAAAACATATATGGTTTTAATCGGTGGTTAAGAAATGCTCATAAACTCACAACGATGTTATAGGTTTTTATTAGAGATTTTAAGTATGCACATGGGCATTTTTAAGTTTGCATTTTCTTAGTGCATGTCTTTTTTAGGTCTATTTGTCCTTTAACTTACCATCTGCTGTTTTTATAAGTGTTTTTAGAAGGACTGCTTTGGACTTTACTTTCTATCAAAGAGTATACTATTTTGGTAAGACATGCAGATCTCAACATACATGTTTTGGTTTGTGGTCACTTCAAATTCACACATGCATGTTATGTATATTTTTTAATAAAAATATCATGCATGATTGAATTATGTTTTCATTATATTTCTGTCCCTTATGTTTATTATTATTTACAGCACATTAGCTGAATGGAAGATAATTTTTAGGTGGTGTTAAGTGTGCCGCACTGGCATTTAACAATCTGTGTTAATCAAAAGGGTACATTCCCTGCTTCCTTCTGTGTTAGGTGATCAAAAGAAATTGGCACACGTCAATGCTAAAGGCAATATTAACTGTTAATGCACGCTAAATGGCACATTAACAGCTAATGTGGTTTATTTATTTAAGTCATTCAAATATATTAACAACCTGGTCAATAAGAAAAATGATTTAAGTGGCCAGAAATGGCCGCTGAATAATTGACTTGCTTGTTTGGGGCTATCCACTAATTTTCAGTGGAACTTAACTGGTTATCTCCACTGAAAATTAGAAGTTAGCGCCTAAGTGAAAGCCAGCTATTTTGGGGCATTCTAGTGTGGAGTCAGCACTTAACGGGCCAAGGTAACCACAGAAATGGGACCACATAAAACATACTCCTATCTTTATATGGTAACCCATGGCCTGACTATTGACTTAATATACTACGTATTAGCCGGCTCCGAAAAAAAAAACAGTGCCGAAGCAAAATGCTCACCACTGCCAGCTCTATATTGACCCCAACAGCCCTTAAAAATCCTACCAAAAACAACCACTTCTCCCACCCAACCAATTATTCAAACATCCATATACTCCTAACTAGCTTACAGATAACAATTCCAACCCATCTGCACATAACTCCCTTCCTACATCTAACATACAACAAACTTGACAATGACCCCAATTCATAGTTTGAATGCTTGCCCTAACAAACAGAGGAGTTGCAGGAGAGCTTGCCAATGGCTTAATCACTGGATAAATCCAGTGAAGAAAAAACTGGCCCTGGAAGTTTTGAACATCCAGGAGAGGTATCTGGTCCAGGAGAGGTATGTGGCTCAATTATATTGAAAGATGTTTGGCCTGTAATTGGAGCAATGCAGAAATCTTTGAATAGTTTGTTTAAATGTGTTTCTTAATACAAAATGTTAAACTGATTACAACAATTTAAACAGAGATATGAATAAAGAGGAGATCTTATATGTACCATAAAAATAGTATATATGAAGTAAGACTGAAGGGACAGACGGCATAACCAATTACATAGCCGGTGATAGGCCTCGTTTCTTGTAGTCCATCATTCTATAAAACCCCTTCAGCTGTTAGATCAGTTTCCTGTAATCATTTCTTCCCTCCCTCCCCAATCCATCTACCCAAATGAGAAAAAAAGAACAAACTTTATACAAAAAAAAAAAGCGGATGGCAGAATTTGCAATAAGACATTTCCACCGTCTCTGTTCCACTCAATCATGTGTTGAGCACCAAGCTTCGGGCTCAAGTAGAAAAAGAATTTATGCAAGGGTCCCAAATTAACAGGAATTGCTTTTCATTTATGAGACAAACAAGCTTTCTGTTTCTCCTTTAATATAATATGGTATAGCATACTAAGCCAGCCTCAAAAAGAGGGTGGATCTTTGACAGTCCACACCTTAAGGATAGTCTTTTTACTTAAAAGAGCTGCCTAACGTATTACTAGGTGACCTCCCCTGCTCTGCAATGCAAAGGCCTCATACTTATCCAGCAAGAAGCCCAATACTGACAGTGGAATCTTTGCATAATAAAATTGATAAGGTTTTAGAAGGTACTGTTTCTCTTCAAACTCAAGTCCATGTGCAAGATCTGTGACAGAGCTGGAACAATCTGTTAAAGTTATCCAGGGAGGAATGCTTAAAGACAATGTAATGGTTATAAGGAAATTGGAGGCTTTAAAGAATTTTGTAAGGTGATTGAACCACCATTTGTTAAACTTTGCAAAATTGCTCTAGTGGTCACCTATGAAAATACTTAAGAATTATCTAAAGGAGATTCTGAATATACCTGCAGACAACACCCCCCTCCCCCCCCCCCCCCCCCCCCCCCCACCGCCTGACTAGGGTGTATTATGTGGGTGAAGAGAGCCAGCCTTTAAAAAGAGTGGCAGATGAAAGAGAGCCAACTGGAGTTCTTAATTTGACAGAACACTTGACGAGCTCTTCTGATGTGGTTTCAAGATATACCCTGACACTTAGGACATTCATTTACATTTATATTCTTTTTAAATATATTAACACACTCTTTATGTTTGCATCAATTTCTACGTTTTCTTTTCAAGTTTTTGCTGTATTAGTTTGCGTTTTTATGATTTCTACTAACATTTGTATTTATTTAGTAACAGTCTTTGTATGCCCCTAATGGGTGAAACACGGCTATGTTAGGCTATTAGGTTTTTACTTATGTTGTGATGAATATATATTCTTGTGGACCTTCATGTGATCTTCTCTTTTTTGCACCATATTGGATCTTGCAAATTTTCTGCCTTCTTGTTTCTTGGGGATGTCCACCGCTGGTATCCAGGTGGTGAGTAACACTAAATACACTTGGACAATGGAGACTGCCACTGGCTTTAAGGATAGCAGCTGCTATCTATATAGCTATGAAGTTTGTTTGGACAGTCTTTGGATAGCAAATGGATATAGCTATCTGTACAGTAAGATGGAACACCCATGCTCTACCCTCGCATTAATCAGGATAGTGCTTCGGTGGTATAAGAATTTTCAATGGCACTATTTCACTACATTTATTGTTTCTCATATACCATACTATCTGGATAGTGTTGGAATGTAATTGTATTTTACATGCATTGACTGTCACCTATTATTTCTCTGTGATTACTCTGTGACCTCTGATGTGAATTACTTAGAGAGGTCACACAGCTATGCAACTTCCTGTGGGGATCAGATGCAGCAGATGCAGCACATGGAGCACATGGAGCTCATGATCTCTCCTAACCTGAGAGGATCTATGGTGGTGTGAGCATCCATTACCATCTAAGCACATGGAAGGAGCTGATAATACAAATGTATAGTAATATGTATATATAAGCCTGTCTGATTATAATCTAACTGCAAACTGTGAGTAAACAGATGTTTTGTTACTTCAACTTTAAAGTGACTCAGCAGTGAATTATTCAGGGGTGAATGAGAGAGAGATGAAGAAAGAAATTAACATTTCTAAAGCTGAAGCTGTGTGTACTAAAATCTGCTAATTATTTACTACAAATAATCCAACAAAAGGGTTATGGGCCCAGGGCCAGGAATTGAAAAAGAAGAGAAATATTACCAGGCAGAAAAAAAGGCCACATTTTTCTCTTAAGTTTTAAAGGAAAGATTCAGTCTGTCTCTCTCTCCCCCCACACAGCAGACAGAAGGCTAAGAAAATGGCTGAGGGAAGAAATTCACCATTTTTCTATTCTCTCAAGGTGCCTAAATTAACTGAGTTTAATTATCGGCAGTGGGAATTAAGATTCATATGTTTCCTTCGAGCAAAAAGATTAGATATATGCTTAGACCAAGACAGAACAGCTGAAAATATGGCTGAATGGGACAATGCAAACTATTATGTGAAGTGCATGCTTTTGGAAGCTCTCTCAGAGAAACAAGCCATATTAGTGGAGGGAAAAGATACACCAAAGGACATTTTATATAAACTGAGAACTATGTATGCAACTACATATGCAAAGCAGCAACCAATTTGGCTGGCAGAGTTGAATGAAACCAAATTAAGGGATAAAAGTAAATGTAATGATCACATTATGTATCTTATGTCTTCATTTCAAAAGCTAGAACTTTCTGGAATTCCCATGTGTGATGCATTGAAAAGAGCATTTCTTTTTACCTCACTATCAAAGAAGTTTGATGTTTTTAGGTCTGTAAATGAGGCCATTGAAGGGCAATCTTTTGAACAGGCAACATCAAAACTAAGGCAGGAATGCATAATAAATGATTCTGAGGAGATGTGTTCTCAAAGTCAGTCAGAGAGAAATGAAACAAATTTCTTGGCAAAGAACAGAGGAAGGCGGAGCTATGGGAAAACTCCACCCAAGGGCAAGCTGATTTGCTACTCATGTGGAAAGGAGGGACATGTATCTAAATGGTGTAAGGAAACACAAAACACTCCCTCTAGCTCACCTAAGCCAATGGAACTAAAGAATTTTCAAACCAGGAAATGTATGAAGGACAAAGATAAACACAAGGGCTTTCTAATGGCAGAAAAATCTTTGACTATGGTAAATAATAATTCAAATGAAAGTACTTGGATTTTGGATTCAGGGAGCACATGCCATTTAACCAATTGTAAGAATTTCTTTCAGGAAATGTGTCCAGAGGAAGGTATTCTTAAAACTGCAAACGCAGGGACTGCTAAGATCCAAGCAAAAGGTATTGGATTCTTAAAATGCAAAGTGTCTAATGAAGTTAAAGAAATTCCTGTAAGTGATGTCTTGTATATTCCCCAAGCAGTTTGCAATATGCTTAGTGTATCTACATTAGATAAGAAGGGATTTGTGATTCATTTTGAAAACAGTAAGTGCACAATCTCTAAAAATGATGAAGTGTATGCTGAAGCTTTTATGCATAATGATGTTTATAAGCTGAGCATTTCAGGTGAAGCCTCACATATGGCGCAAGTAAGGAAGAATGATGGTAAATGTAGTCTGGAAATCTGGCACCGCCGCCTGGGACATCGTGATTCTAAGGTGATCCAGGATCTTTACAGTAAGCAACTGGCCACCGGCATTCAGATAAGTGCAGATGCTGGTAAAATGGAGAAATGCATAGACTGTGTTACTCAAAAAGGTGTGAGACCCTCATTTCCTGCATACACAGGAAATAGGAGTAATAAAGTACTGGACTTAATACACAGTGACTTAAGTGGACCGTTTAATATCCCATCATTGGGAAATAACAGATTTGTGCTAATATTCTTGGATGATTTCTCTAGATATTGTGTGGCCTATTTGCTGAAAGAGAAAAGTCAAGTCACAGACATGCTGAAGAAATACGTAGCCATGGTGAGCAATAAATTTGAAAGAAAACCAAAGGTTCTTCAGACCGACAATGGTGGTGAGTTCACTTCACAAAGCATGCACACATTTCTAGAACAAGAAGGCATTCAACATATCACAACAGTAGCTTATACACCAGAGCAAAATTCTGTTGCAGAGAGAAAATTTAGGTCACTTGTGGAAATGACCAGATGTATGCTGTCAGATAGCAATCTCCCTAAAAGACTATGGGGGGAAGCCATTCTCACAGCAGTGTACCTACAAAACAGAATGCCAACTAAAGGCGCTGAGCGCACACCACATGAGACATGGCATGGTAGGAAGCCAAACCTGTCACACATAAGAACATTTGGAAGTACAGCATATGCTCATGTACCAAAGCAAAGAAGGCATAAGCTGGATTCCACAACAGAAAGGGGCATTTTAGTTGGCTATGCTCCAGGACACAAAGGATATAGAATTTTGAATCTGAAAACTGGCATTGTTGGCATAAGACATGTTACATATTTTGATGAAAACAAAAGGGTTGATAAAGGCTGGATTATCCCAGATGAGCCTTATCATCCAGAATATGAAACTAGAACCATAATAGACATGCCAGTGTATATAAATGCCATACCAAGGCAGATGTCTGAAAGCAACTCACCTGTATCTAACGAGGAACAGGCAGAGGAAGCAGACACAGAAAGAATCATTGAAGAAGACAGTACAGTTGGAGAAGGGGAATCAATTGGAGAAGGACTCTCAGATTTAGAGGATGCGGAAAGGTCAGACCAACCTGTTGTCAGACGCTCATCCAGGGAAAACAGAGGTGTTCCACCCCCAAGACTGTCTTACCTAACAAAGTCAGCAGAAGCTCAAGAGCCCTTAACATGGGATGAGATTGAGAAAATGTCAGCAGAAGAAGCTGCTGAATGGCATAAAGCTGCACAAGAAGAAATTGATGCATTGGATAAAAATAATACTTGGATTCTTACAAAATTACCTCCTGGCAAGAAAGCTATAGGATGCAAATGGGTATTCAAGTTAAAAAGGAATGCACAAGGAAAAGTGGAAAGGTATAAAGCCAGATTAGTGGCAAAGGGATATCTTCAAAATTATGGAGAAGATTTTGATGAAGTGTTTGCACCTGTAGTGAAACACACGACAATCAGAACACTTCTGAGCATTGCAGTCTCAAAAGGCATGCAAGTCAACCACATTGATGTGAAAACAGCGTTTCTTCACGGAGATATAACTGAAGACTTGTACATGGAACAGCCAACAGGTTTCATAAATACAAAACAAAGACAGCTAGTGTGTAAATTAAACAAAGGTCTTTGTGGATTAAAGCAAAGTGCAGAATGTTGGAATGACAAATTGCATGAAATATTGACAAATTTAGGATTTAAGCAAGGTGAAGCAGATAAATGCTTGTACACTAGGTGCACAAATGGACAATATGCATACATTTTAGCTTTTGTTGATGATCTGCTCATTGCAAGCAAAAGTGAGCAAGAGTACAAGGACATTGTAAAGTGTTTAAACCAGAATGTTGAGATAAAAGAACTTGGAAATGTGTCATACTATCTTGGTATAGAAATTGAGAAACAAAAAGATGGTTCTTATCTTCTAAGCCAGAAGCAGAAAATAAATGAGCTTATTGAAAGTTTAGGTATGCAAGATGCCCAAGTTGTAAGCACTCCCATGATCACTGATTTTCTGAAGGATGAAACAGTAAGAGAACCTTTACCAGATAACATCCAATATAGATCAGCCATAGGTAAGCTTTTATATCTAGCTACCACATACAGGGCTGATATAGCAAATGCAGTAGGAATTTTGAGCAGAAGGGTCAGCTCACCTACCAAATCAGATTGGACTGCAGTTAAAAGGATGGTAAGGTATTTAAAGGGTACCATTGATTGTAAATTAAAGATTTCAGCCAATAGTAATCCAAAACTAATATGTTACTGTGATTCAGATTGGGCAGGGGATCATTCTGATTATAAATCCACAAGTGGATATGTGTTTATGTATGGAAATGTACAAATTTCATGGGCCAGTCATAAACAAAGTATTGTGAGTTTGTCTTCTATAGAAGCTGAATATGTGGCCGTATCGGAAGCGTGCAGAGAACTGATGTGGATTGAAAAACTTTTGCTGGATTTCGGAATAGCTGAACAGAGACCAATCCAGATAATGGAAGATAATCAGAGCTGCATCCGACTGTCACAGAATGACAAGGTTCAGTCACGCACCAAGCACATCGCAACGAAATACCACAACGTGCGAGAGTTGGTGAAAGAAGGGGTCATCAGTCTACACTATTGTCACACCAGTGAGATGACAGCTGACATCATGACCAAACCGTTACCCAGAGAACATTTTGTGAATCTGCGTATAAAGCTTGGACTTTGTATGAATAAATAATTGCATGACAGTTATGCATGAGAAGGGGTTTGTTGGAATGTAATTGTATTTTACATGCATTGACTGTCACCTATTATTTCTCTGTGATTACTCTGTGACCTCTGATGTGAATTACTTAGAGAGGTCACACAGCTATGCAACTTCCTGTGGGGATCAGATGCAGCAGATGCAGCACATGGAGCACATGGAGCTCATGATCTCTCCTAACCTGAGAGGATCTATGGTGGTGTGAGCATCCATTACCATCTAAGCACATGGAAGGAGCTGATAATACAAATGTATAGTAATATGTATATATAAGCCTGTCTGATTATAATCTAACTGCAAACTGTGAGTAAACAGATGTTTTGTTACTTCAACTTTAAAGTGACTCAGCAGTGAATTATTCAGGGGTGAATGAGAGAGAGATGAAGAAAGAAATTAACATTTCTAAAGCTGAAGCTGTGTGTACTAAAATCTGCTAATTATTTACTACAAATAATCCAACAGATAGTACCACTGAAAAATGACAAATAGTGGCAGCTAATATACAGATGTGCCCTATGCCAAGCTGAAAATCTTTCTACAAATTTTAATGCATAATTACTATTTTTGATGATTTTTCACAGATTAAAAATAATTTAAAAGACTAATACAGTGAAGCTAAAGTTTGGAAAGTTTGAAAATTACTATGGTTTATTTGAAACGCCAAAGCGGCTTACAGAAAAACAACAAAATTCAGAATAAGGGAAGAACTACAAACATTTTGATAGGAAAGATGAAAAGTAATGAGAAGAAAAGGGAAAGGCGGACAAGGGTAGGCATGCTGCTGACTCAGGGAGTCAGTTAACTGAGATGGGGTGGAAAGTGGAGTCAAAGTCCAAATACAAGTGAAAATAGGTGCATTTTCAATCCAGCCTTGAATTTAGGAAGGATAGCGTGATGCAGAGTGTCTTGGTAAGGAGTTCCAGAAGGAGGGTGCTAGATAGAAAAAAGCAGAAGACCATGTAATATGGAGGAGCTGAGGACAGAGGAGGCAGGTGGCAGTCTTTTGTGAAAAGTGGTATAATGGAATGATGGTGTGGAAAATCTTGCCTGTAAAGGTAAGCACTTTGAATTATATCCTATAGTCAACTGGTAGCCAGTGATGCTGTTTCAGGAGCAGAAAAATATGGTTGAAGCAACTTGCCTGACGGAAGATCCTGATTGCTGTTTTGTAGAGATTGAAGTCTTCGATGAAGCAATTGCGGAAGCCCAGCATAGACAAAGCTGCAATAGTCAAGTTTGGAGATAACTATCTGCAATGACCAGTCGAGTAACGGACGAATTGAATGGAATTGCTTGAGCGCATAGAAACAGAATCTGACAAGCACATTCACCTGTGGTTCAAAGAAGAAATTATCAAGGATAATACCAAGGTTATTTAAGAGTTCCAACTATTCTTAAAGGGGAAGCACTCAAAGAGGGTGCTATTAGAGTGGATAGACGATCGGTTATCCAACAGCCAACAGATTTGTAGCACTGAGTACAAGGAGGTTGCCTGAGGGCCACCGAGAGACCTTAAGCAGAGTAGAGATATCTGAAGCAAAAGGGCTTGTGTAAAGGACTATGAGAACATTGTCAGCACAGGTGGTCATCCCTAAGTCTTGAATAAAAAGTGCTAGTGTGCTCTTATGATGATATTGAAGAGCAGAGGTGCAATGACAGAACCCTGAGGAACACCACATGGAAGAGGCAAAAGAATGAGAAGAGGATAATGCAGTAGGCACTGAGAACGATCTACCTGTCAAAAAAGAAACAAACCAGTTAAAGGCAGTACCTGTGATAGAGATGTCTTGGAAACAATGGAGGAGGGGGGCATGGTCCACAAGATCAAATGTTGCCACTAATTAAAGCATCAAGACTGTTCTTTGGAGATGATATTTCATATATTTGAGGACTGGAGACAAGCCAATGTAACACATTTTTAAAAAAAGAAGCTTTTAAGAGCTACCCAGCAAACTACAGGTCACTGTGTCTTTCAGTCAGTAATTTAACACATCTCCTTTGGAAGTAGTAACAGCTTCTAAAAGTTTCCTGTAGCTAGGTTTTGGAATTTTTTTTCACATTCTTCACTGCTAAACTCTAGCTCAGAAATATTCTTAGTTTTCCTTGTGAAGTCCATTCCAAACTCTTACCTAGGGGTGGGACTTGATGTTATTAGGAAGAATGGGATTTTTTTTTGGTTTTGCATTGTGATATTAATCTGTGGGGGTTTTTGGTGTGTGTGTGTGGGGGGGGGGGGGGAGTGGAGATAACCTTGAGCCTATGATGGAGGTAATTAAATCTAAATATTTTACATGTATGCCATTTATGGTTTGGGGTATGATTCAAAATCATTTTCTTCTGAAATACCCAATCTTTTTTTTCCAGCTACAGTTTTTTCACTGACTGTGGGATGTTAAGGGACCCTTTTACTAAAGTGCGGTAAAATCTGACCTTAACGTGTCCCGATATAGGACTTTCCCCAAGCGCTAAGCCCAGATTTTACACAGCATTTAAAAAAAACAATTATATTTTGTACATCATGTGCTAATATTGTCATTAGCATGTGGTTGCAAAAAGTTAGTGAAGGAGCACTTAATGTCTCCTAAATAGGAAATGATGTATTGCTGTGTTAACCCAGCATTAACCAGTTAGCACATGCAAGCTGTTTAATGCTTCCATACCCATTTGCTGCCCATCACACACCCCCTGGAAAAATATATTTGAAAAAAAAAAGTAATGCTTGGATTTGTGTGCACACACTCAACGCATGGAAACAAATACAAAGAAAATACAAATACGCAATAAGACAGACCAAAAGGTCACACTATAAAACTAAAATAGGGCCAGATTACAAAGACACGAAGAAATTATACCAACTCGTGAACTTACTACTAGACATCACACCTTGGTCACCACAACTAATACAGACATCCCATCTGCAGGCAACCTTGCTAAATACTTCAATGAAAAAATTGCAAACCTACGTAACACGCTACCTCAGGACAACACTGATATCAAATATTTCATCACTGGCTTGGACCCAACCCCTGGTGAATACCCAGCAGACCGAACCTGGTCAAACTTCGCTCTCCTCACCACGTAAACAGTCACCCAGGCGATTAATAGGTTCTCCAAATCTCACTGTAAATTGGATACCTGACCCCAGCTACCTAATAAAATCCGCCCCCCACCGCTTCAATAGCAGACCTTACATCCCACTTAAACTACATGCTTCAACAAGGTCTCTTCCCAAAGGAAAATGGCAACATCCTACTCACCCCAATAGCAAAAGATTTTAAGAAAAAATCAAACGAAATCACTAACTACCTAGCATCAATCCCACTGGTGGTCAAACTGATGGAAAGCATGGTAACCAAACAACTTACTGATTATATAAACAAATTCACAATATTACATGAATCACAATCAGGATTTCACCCCCTCCATAGCACTGAAACAGTACTAATTACCCTCCTAGCCAAATTCAAGCAGGAAATAGCCACAGGCAAAAGCATACTTCTCCTCCAATTCGACATGTCCAGTGCATTCAACATGATAAACCATAAAATACTACTAAGACTCCTAGACTACTTCGGGATTGGCGGACACATACTTAGTTGGATCAAGGGTTTCCTAACCACTAGAACATATCAAGTGAAATCAAGCTCAAACATATCACCACCATGGAAAGCAGAATGCGGAGTACCTCAAGGATCACCACTATCACCGATCCTTTTCAACCTAATGATGACCCCACTAGCCAAATCCTCATCCAACCAAGGCCTTAACCCTTTCATTTATGCAGACAATGTCACAATATACATTCCTTACAAACGTGACAGAAATCACCAACGAAATCAAGCTCAGCTTGAATATCATGGACTCATGGGCAAACGCATTTCAACTAAAACTCAACACAGAAAAAACACACTGTCTCATCCTCTCATCCCAATACAATACGAACAAATCCACAAACATAAACACCCCAGATTATACTCTCCCTATCTCAGACAGCCTGAAAATTCTTGGTGTTACAATCGACCGTAACCTCACACTAGAGAAATCTACAACAAAGAAAATATTCCACTCAATGTGGAAACTCAAAACGCGTGAAACCATTCTTCCCGAGAGAAACATTTCGTAACTTGATACAATCAATGGTACTAAGCCATGTAGACTACTGCAATGGAATTTATGCGGGATGCAAAGAACAAATTATAAAGAAACTTCAGACCGCTCAAAACACGGCAGCCAGGCTTATATTTGGAAAAACGCGATTCAAAAATGCCAAACCCCTACAAGAAAACTGCACTGGCTCCCAATCAAAGAACATATTGCTTTCAAAATCTGCACCCTGGTTCATAAAATTATCTACGGCGGAGCCCCGGGATACATGACAGACCTCATAGACCTACCAACCAGAAACACAACAGGATCAACACTACCCAAGCTGCAAAGGACTCAAATACAAATCAACTCATGCATCCAGCTTCTCCTACATAAGCACACAACTATGGAATGCATTACCAAAAGCCATGAAAACAAATTATGATCACCTAAACTTCCGGAAATCATTAAAAACTAACCTGTTCAAAAAGGCATACCCTACCGACCCAACTTAAATGCATGTACCCTGCAACACAACAAAACCAAAGCTCGTAATGGACATATAATAACTCTTCCTCTCTACGATTCCCTAATGTGTCTGTACAGACGAACCTTATTGTACCACTACATTACTGTATTTGTTCATACCGGAATTGGCTACCACATAATCTCAATGCATAGTTCTTCTGCTGTGCTTAACAGTAGGCAAGGTTCACTTTTTTTCTCCAAATGTACTATGTCCCTATAAAGTCAGGAAAACAACAACAAGGGTACCTTGGTGCTGCTAATAAAAAATCTGACTTGACACAGGATAGTCTGGACTTAGCCTTTTTGGAACATTCAGATTCCAAAGTGGTTTCTCATTCTACTTTGATTATTACATTTGGTTTTTTTTCTGTCAGGACCATGATCATATTCTGCATTTATATTTCAATTATAAAAACACTTTCTTCATGGGACAAAAATTATGGATTTTTCCAGATTTAGCTAAAGTTACTCAAGAAAGACGGAGAAAGATTTTAGCACTCCGACAAGGAATTCAAGCTCTCGGTGTAAATGTAAATGTGCGATATTGATTTCTTCTATAAGATATGTTTTCTTTGATGCTGAGCAACAACAATTTTTTTTTAATAGATTCTAAGAAGCAGTCACTTCCTGCTCAGATTCTGGGGGATGAAGCTGCTGATGTTGGAAATGAAGCTTTGAATTGGATTTTGATTTTCTGCTCTCTCTGACTTCCTTTCTTGTTTCTATTTTCCACTTTGAATGCGACAACCTCTTGTAGGCTTTGGAGGCTAATTCTTACTCTTCTCCTCCCTTATTTTGTGGATTAGGGGGCCTATTCTTATTTCCTATGTAATGGTGATGTATATTGATAAATTTGAGATTGTCGTTAGAAGTGCTTTCCTTTCAAGCAAGCTTGGTACTTGTATATTAAAATTATAATGCAAACAAACAAAAAATGAAAAAAGAAATTCCAAGCAGTTGCTGAGAAAACCTTTTTTTTCCATCACCCTGTACATCTTTATACGATAGGCTCCCAAGATCCAGCCACACAATAGCTTGCCATGCACAAATTTATACCTGCTCTAAAAAGATGGACATGTTTATGTGTACTTGTGTGTATGTACAAGTGCATATGTGTGAACTTTATTCATGGAGGTGCATATTTTACATAACGTTTACACTGCAACTCTGTGTGCACTCATCTACATGACCAGGAATGTCAAATTACAGAGCACTCTTTCAGCATATGTACTTTTTACATGAAATCTTATAAAAGACCTTTTCCACATGTGAAAGACAATTTACATGCAAAAAAAAAAGCTTTATAAATCGACCCATTTTTGAGGGCAACAGTCTGCAAACTATACAAATGTTTAGGTAATCTTTGAAAAGAAAATCCCCCAATGTATGTAGCAATAACAAAGGTGCTCTTCTCTTGCACAGCGATTTTCACGAGGCTTGACTTTCCCATTGAACTGGAACGCAAAAGAGCACTGCAGTATGTTCAGCGAAGTGTGTTTGGCAGTCTAAACAATACTACTGTTGTAAGAATTAAGTATTCCTCTTTTTATTTTGCCAAAGTACGCACAATAAAAGAATATTCAGGAGACAAGGATCACAGTACAAACAGACACACTTGATAGTGAAATTTCACTGGGATCTTGATGAATCCATCAAGTCAAACAAATTACATACAGCGCCAGTCCAATCATTAGGCAAGACTAGGCAGTCGCCTAGGGCAGCAGTTTCTTGGAGAGAGGGAGCAGCAAAGGGCAGCTGCAGTCAAAGCAAATGAATAGATCCTGACAGCCAGACAAACTCAAAAACCATCAGCATATACTTAAACTTGCATTTGTATAGGATGTCTGTGTGATGATTATGATGGCTGAATTCACCAAAAACATTGTGTGTGTGTGTGTGTGTGTGGGGGGGGGGGTTGCAAGCTTCAGCCTGGGGTGGAGGGGGTTATCTTAGTTAATTGGGGTGGGGATAAGGGTGAAGACTCTCCTAGGGTGTCCACCACCCTTGTACCAGCTCTGATTATGCAGTCCTCTCACAATAGCATGTAAAATCTGTAAATATAGTGGGTACTTAATTATAAATTGAATTATTTAATTACATACTTGCATTTATTTATTTATCGTCAACAGTGACAGAGTTGCTTTCTTAAACTAAAGTTGTCCCAAAGCTACTTTCAGAACATTAGGAGACTAATTACCTTTTTACAGCTGGTTGAAAATATGATGTTTGTAATTTACTATTGCTTTACAATCCCAAGAAAAATGTCCTATCCTTTTTCTTTGCATTTGGCGATGGCACAAAACCAAGTTCTTCTGCTCCACACATAAAGCCGTATCATTCTCCAAACTGAATGCCAGCATGCTCCACATTTCATCCACAACTATTGCATCTGGTGCTCTCTGAACTCTCACTGACTCTGGAATGTGAATGACACTGGTATTACAACACATCCATCATCTCTAAGCTCCAGGCTTGAAAAGCTAGATCTAAGGCCAAGTAGTTAAGAGGAGCTGTGTAGTTTAACTGTGCCAACATATTATGGCGGGCTTGCATGCAAACAATGCACAAGACTACTGAAAGAACAGGAAGGGAGCATGGATCATCTGTTAAGACATGCAAAGGGCCTGGTTCATTTGTGTGTGATATCTTAAATTCATTCCTGTGTCTCCAAAGATGCAAGTCGAAGGCATCACAAGCAAAGCACCAGTTTCATAGCAGAGTTTTAGGTCATCCCCATTGTGAGCACCTTCAGACTAGTATTAGTAACTCACTACCCAGATATTTCTGGGGATAAAGAACACGATCACCTGTTGCATGCCATTTTAACTGCACTAACATAGTTGTGAGAGGTCCTGAAAATAATGGATGCACTGGTTGTATTTTTAATGTAGTTGCAATTTGCATGGTCTGATTGAGCCCCCAGGGGGTTATGCAAGGGATGATGACTTGTCTCACTTGCCTATTTTCAAAGGGAGACTTATTGGGTCAAAAGAGGACTTCATTTCTTCATTTGTAAAATAATCCCAACCCCAATGCACGTCAGTATTAACACTTCTTCTTTTTATCACCAACTATTGTTTGGAATTTCCCATTGTTGAGAGGCTACAAGGCCTTCAGACTCAAAATTTCAATTGGGTCCAGGTGCCTCAGAGTGATCAGTCAACAGGTGCTTGGTTCTATGATGTTTCCACGTGAACAAAAATGGCAAAGCTAGCACAGAACAAAGTGTAATCTTTTCAAACAAATAGATGCCTATGCACTTTATTAGGGATATGAATTCGCAGATTTGTTTTTGTTAGTGTGCATTGAAAATTTTAGGTCATGCTGAATCAATTCATTGATTATTTTACAAGTCAATTGTTTGGCTGCATATGTGAATGTAAGCAATCTGAGCTACAGCGCTTTTGAAGCTCCTCCGGAAGGCGACACAGTTTTTGCCAAGGAAAGTTCATGGGATAGCGGCCACCAGAGATCAACCTAAGCTAAGTGCTCTTTTGATGGGATCACTTCTTTTAGTGAAGTGTAGTTTGCAGATTAAGGAATAGTCTTTGATAGACATATCAAATTAATAAAAAGTGTCACATGTTTGCAAGCTGTAGAGAGTAGTGAATAGTGACCTGTGAAGTTGGAGGGCTTGGAAAGAGATGCCCTATAAGAGGCTCCATAACCTGGAGTGGTCCACTAGTACTGTATAAGTACTCAGATATCAGATACTCTCCTGGCTTGTTAGTTGGGCAATATGTCATTCCCATTTTTTAATCTTTGTTGAATCAATTTATCCAGCATTAACCTAAGATTGAACGTGTGTTAAGTTGATTAGAATGTGTTTAGTTTTAACATGCATCATAAACCAAAGTGTGAGACAAACTGAAAAAAGGTAGATAATCATGGGGAAAGCTCATACAAACTGAAAATGAATGAAAAAAATTGACCTGTGCACATACCTACACATCCTTCAGGAAATACACAAGCTCATTTTCAAAGCACTTAGCCTCCCAAAGTGCTTTGAAAATATGCCTAACAGTCACCTAAATGAAAGGTGGTCTAGCTAGGAGTACATTCTTAACACCCTGATACATGAAACCTTCCTAAGGATGATGAGAGGAGGTCTATCGCCATCATTGAACCATAGTTTGGCAAACAGGCACTCAGTTAACACCTTCAGCTGAACTTACATCCCAGAACTGCTGCATCCATTTGACCACAAACCTCTGATATATTCCTCACCACCTCTCTGTAAATGGAGATATAAGAAGTGGTGTGCTGGAACGGGCTCTCAAGGGCTCGCGAGAACATTAAGTTTTTAAGAATTTTGGGAGCTGGTTGTTAAAGTAGGCCCCCCCAAAAGGCTACTTTACCAACTGGCTCCCAAAATGTGGGATTGGGCCCTCTCCTGAATTCTTTTTTACTTTGCTGGTGGGGATGCAGAGCTACACCAGCCATGGACTGCTGCTGCTCCCTGTTTCCAGCTATAAGCAGCAGGCTGGGACTTTTCGTGCATGTGCCAGAAAACCTAGAATGCTCAGCGCCAGAAACAAGCATCATTTACTAGCTGGTGATGCTCGGCATCCCTGCCAGATAAGGTATGCCTAGCATGCCTGCACGAGGGGAGGAAGGGAGAGATAGTCATGTGTTGCCCCCCCAGTCCACCTCAGCCCCCCCAAATTGCAGGGCTGGCTATGCCTAGAGAGACAGCCCATAGTTAAAAATTTACCAGCACACCCCTGGATATAAGCACCTCTTGGGCTACAATTTTCTACATTCTGGGGAGATCAGCTCAGTAATATCAGATCATGTGGGACAGATTTCTGAAAATGCCTATGGTAGAATATCCTGTCTCTGCTGGATTCTCTTCCTCCTTAGCAATGAGAATGGTGAGTTTTCTTATATGATGCCCCAAGTTAAAGAAGCACATCTAGTCACCCAGATTCATGGAATCACCTTAAATCTTTTTGGATGTAACTTTCCTAATTAGAAGCAAAAAAAAAGTTCTTAAATTCCAATACTGAGTGAATGAGCAGCAAACAACAGACGCTGCAGAAATCATTCTTCCTCAAAACATGGTGCTTCCAGATGGTCTGAATTTTGTTGCCTGTACTATTTGCTCATAACACTGTCTGAAGTTATCTGCAGTCAGTGCTATAAGAGATGCACAAATACCTGCATATTATATAACACAGCAAACTAAATGTCAAAGCCACATTTTTTAGCTATCTGCAATTAAAGCTAAGATCTTGCAATCTACAATACGTTGACTTTTCTTTACATTTCCTCAGGGGATCCCATCAGTCTTTAAGCTTACCTCCTCCCATCTCCCGGCAACCATCTAACCATTCTCTACCTAATACAATCATCCACCCCTTCTCCTCCCACTCCAATGTTCCCCAGATGGAAGGAGTTAATGACTGCTTATCTACTGCTGCTTCTGTCTGTAGTCAGAACACTATGGGAATCAGGTTATAAGATTATGGGGACCTGTTCGATTCTGACTATAGGGGGCAGCAGGAAAAAGGAGGAAGTGTCAGAATCAGGTAAATGCTGTTCACCAACTCCTCCTGCTGGGTACAGATTCTGTAGAAAAGGAACTGTAAGGGGACGAAAGACAAGACTGAAGTAGCCAGCACAGGCTGAACATCTCCACTATCCCAACTCTTCTCCTTTTCAAAAGCTCTGATTGGCCAGTGGAATAACTTCCTTGCAGACCAGTTAGGAAGCACTGCTACAAAATAGTGGAGGAGTTACCTCACCAGGAATATTGGGATGCTAAGGAGGAACTTCTGGAAGAAAGAATGAAAGTGAAAAGACGTGAAATCATTCTAAAGGAAAATGTGCTGGAAGCTGTTGTCCCAGAATGTTCTGGCCATCAGCCTTTAGCAAATGACAATGGCTAACAAGGGAAATGGAAACCAAAAATGGCTCTACTGTGTCAAATAATATCTTTGTAAAATACACAAATAAAAATAAACAACACAGTGCTATTGCAACAAAAGAACTATTGACTGTTTGAAGGTGTCTCATACCATCACAGCGACAAGATAATGTCAAAATGCTATATAAGCACACAAGCTTGTGAATTAGTATAATCATAGACCACCTCCTACCAACCTATAGTGCACATTAACTGCATCTTGTGTAAACCTTCATACCTAAGTGTCCATATATTTACTCAAAACTCTTTTTTTTAACAAAATTTTTGTTGTGCACTACTGCCAAGAGATTGATTGCAACAGCCTTTTAATTTTTGGCAGTAGTGCACAACAAAACGTTTGTTAAAAAAAGAGTTTTGAGTAAATATATGGACACTTAGGTATGAAGGTTTACACAAGATGCAGTTAATGTGCACTATAGGTTGGTAGGAGGTGGTCTATGATTATACTAATTCACAAGCTTGTGTGCTTATATAGCATTTTGACATTATCTTGTCGCTGTGATGGTATGAGACACCTTCAAACAGTCAATAGTTCTTTTGTTGCAATAGCATTGTGTTGTTTATTTTTATTTGTGTATTTTAACAAGGGAAAGGCCATGGATTGCTCAGACCAGGTGGCCATTAGAGTCTTATTTAAGGAGCTCAGAGGCTCTCATGGAGGTACCCCGTTCCCTGTTGTCAAGTAAACAAAAGCTCAGAAGACGCCTAAACACCAATGTTCACAGAATAAAGGTTTGAGGTGGTGGCCCCCAGAAGCAGCTAGAAAGATGGAGGCCAAAAAATCCATCAAGGTAACAGAGGCTCAGAGGTTGAAATTAAGGTTAAGCTCTCAGAAGCTGCTAGAGAAGCAGTGACCCAGCTGAAGTGAGCACGGATCCAAAGGTATATCCAGGATGGGGGGCTAGGAATATCACTACTGGTGTAAACTGCAGAAGGCATCGTCTGGGAATTATTGCACAAAGTTGGTGTCAACATCCTATGAACACCTGCCATGTTTATGCGCCAGACCCTGGTGGCAAGACAAAACTGAACTTTGCATGTTGAGTGGCAGAGGTAGAAGAGACCATATGTGAACAATGGCTTGAAAGCACATGCTTTAGGTGATGCAGCTCACAGGCAACGGTCTGTGACACAAAGAGGGGCATAATCGAATGGTGCGCCCTCGCAGGACGTCCTCAGGAAGGGGTGGGAAAACCCTTATTAGCGAAACAAGATGGGCATCCATCTTTCGTTTTGATAATACGGTCGGGGACACCCAAATCTTAACATTTAGGTTGACCTTAGAGATGGTCATCCCAATTTTCAACGATAATGGAAACTGAGGATGCCCATCTCAGAAACGACCAAATCCAAGACATTTGGTCATGGAAGGAGCCAGCATTCATACTGCACTGGTCCCCCTCACATACCAGGACACCAACTGGGCACCCTAGGGGGCACTGCAGTGGACTTCATAAATTGCTCTCAGGTGCATAGCTCCCTTACCTTGTGTGCTGAGCCCCCCAAAACCCACTCCCCACAACTGTACAACACTATCACAGCCCTAAGGGGTGAAGGGGTCACCTAGATGTGGGTACAGTGGGTTTGTGGTGGGTTATGAAGGGCTCACATTTACCACCACAAGTGTAGCAGGTAGGAGGAGAATGGGCCTGGGTATTCCTGCCTGAAGTGCACTGCACCCACTAAAACTGCTCCAGGGACCTGCATATTGCTATCATGGAGCTGGGTATGACATTTGAGGCTGGCATAGAGGCTGGTAAAAAATATTTTTTAAAGTTTTTTTTAGGGTGGGAGGGGGTTAGTAACTACTGGGGGAGGAAGAGGAGGTCATCCCCGATTCCCTCCAGTGGTCATCTGGTCAGTTCGGGCACCTTTTTAGGCTTGGTTGCAAGAAAAAATGGACCATGTAAAGTCGGCCAAGTGTTCATCAGGGACGCCCTTCTTTTTTCCATTATGGGCCGAGGACGCCCATGTGTTAAGCACACCCCAGTCCCGCCTTCGCTACGCTTACGACACGCCTCTGGAAAATATGGTCATCCCTGCGATGGAAAGCAGTTGGGGATGCCCAAAATCAGCTTTTGATTACGTCGATCTGGGCAACCCTGGGAGGACGCCCATCTTCCGATTTGTGTCAAAAGATGGGCGTCCTTCTCTTTCGAAAATAAGCCTGAAAGCATTAACATAGCACAAGGCGTGCAAATAGATGAGGAAAGAAAGCGTCAATCTCCAAACAACTTACACGTCTTTCTATAATAGGCAATACACACCGCTTTGGGGTGTTATGAAAAGCAATTGATAAAAATCAAGAAAAATATACATCAAGACAGTTGAAAACAGATTGTTCTATTGTTTCATATGTGGAAGAACCATGTTTCAAGCGAAACTCTCCGCAGGAGCCTAAAGCTGCAAAAGGATACTGTTTTCAACCATCTCAGAACAAGATCATCTGAAATTGGAGTTTAATATATTGCGCAGCCAGGTAAATTCAGATGTCTGTCAGAGAAAAGGGAGACAAAAGCAGAACAGCTCTGGACCTGAGGAGGTAACAAGCCAGAACACGGCTGCATTGTACATGAAGAATTTAACCTGCATCTAGGGTAGGTAACAGGGGAGAGGCAGGGAGGGGCAGAAAAGGGGGGGGGTATACAATCACAGATACGATGTAAGCACCTTAATGGCATTGCACAAGTTTGGTTTATACACGGCTATTTATGGCATAGTAGGCACAGGGCAAGAGCAAAGTCAGTTGTCATGTTTGAAGTTCATGACCACCGCATATTTACAGCCATTCACAGGCTGTTTTAGGCGCTTCCACTATTCCCCCCCCCCCCCCCCCCAAAAAAAAAAAAAAAAAAGAAGTCAGGAATAATCTCATGTTTCTGCTTCACCAGCCATCACTGTATTTCTAAACCACAAGTTGAATCAGCCCTGAGGGGAAGGAAACCATACTGCTGACTTACATTTAGTCTAAGTAAGCTACTCTAAATGCTGTTTCCGCTTTTCATTGCAACCCTCATAGGGGAGGAATTCCAGAAGCACTAGACTACCAGGAAGTTTATGTTTAAAATAATAATAAACCAAATAGCATCTAAATGGAATTGAAAACACAACATAGCATAAACTTATCAAACTTGTCAATATTTGTTTAGCAAGCATCAGACTTGCTCTTAAAATTTTTATATTTTTAAGCCCAGCGCTTCAGCCATAAAAATAATCATCATCTAGAGCAGTGGTTTTCAACACAGTCCTCAGGGACCACCCTGGCCAGTTGGATTTTCAGGATATCCACAGTGAATATGGGTGAGGGAGATCTGCATACCAAGCAGTGCATGAAATTCTCTCTCCTGCATATTCATTATGGATATTCTGAAAACCCGACTGGCCAGGTGGTCCCTGAGGACTGGGTTGATAACCACTGATCTAGAGAACTACAGTGCCTCCTAATACAGGATTTCTGAAATGCAGCCACCACACCTGAAAGAAAAATGAATTACTGTTGCACTGCAGCAGTTCCTCCAAAGACTCACTTGTTATGTCCATAGGTACAGAACCAGACTATAGTACTAAATAATGATCAGAAGACCCATCTAGGCTGCCCGTATTTCCTCTTCCTGTACTGATATATATATATATATATATATATATACACACACACACACACACACACACACATACATACACATATAAGCAGTGGTGTGCTGGAGCCGGCTCGCTCCGGCTCAAAAGAGCCGCTTGTTAAATTTTGACAGCTCTTGCGAGCTGGTTGTTCTTCGGGGTGAGCCGGCTCCATTACACGAGGTAAGAATGGCAGGAGGGCACCATCACAGGCCATGCTTACCTCCCCTCCCGCTCCCAAACATGTCCAGCGATTGTCCTTTGCCCCCACCCTCCCCTCCCGCTCCCATCCATCTTTTTTTATTACCTCCGTTGAAGCGCCGCATTATTTAAAGCCCTGCTGCCCATCTCTAGCCTTCCCTGTTTGCTTCTGATGAGTTTGTGCCCTTAGTCCCGCCTTCTGACGTATGACTCTTTAGTGATACAGCACTGGTTAAACACGGTTCTGTCCTCAGTGAAATTAGCAATTTTAAAATTTACATCAATTGCTTTTTGCAGCTTTTCCTGTGGCAATATACCTCTTGCCTACAGCTTTTGGCCTATATATGTTATATCTTATCAACTCCAGAGGAAATACTTTAGTGTGTGTTAGAAGCAAACTTAAGACTTGGCTCATACTCCACATAGCCTAGCTTAGGAGGAAAAGTTCATTACTGTCATGGTAAGAACAAAATTAACTCAGTTGGAAACACTGTCCCCTGCCTCCTAAAAACACATCAGTTCTCTGGCTGCAATTCACTAAAACACGCATGCACGCAACGTGAGGAGAAGAGCAGAACAGGCAATGCAGTGGAGACCAGCGCTGGACAAATGTTTCAGCTACCAGCCAAGGTATGTGAGGAGGAGGTCGCGGTGGGGAGGTGTGCCAAAATCTGGACCCCCTCCACGTTGCAGTCTAGCTAGGCCACTGATATATGTAGCAAATGGAACAGCACATATTTTTAAGGGGGCATACACATGGGCAGGCCGTAGGCAGAGTGACATTTAGGAAGGCAATTTATATAAAGTAGGCTGCGCACCTGCTACATTTAGGTGGCCCCATCTATGTCAGCTCTATAGTAGGTGTAAATGAGGGCATCTAAACATAGTTGTCCCCAAATAGGCTCTCACTCCGCATTACCAGGGTACCTAAACGGAGGCAGCCTATTGTAGAAGTCCCTTATCCCTGGAATTCTATATATCATGCCTCTATTTCTGCGCGGAAATCGAAGCATATTCCATAACAATGCACATAACTAGTTAACAAGCTAATCAGTGCTGATAATTGGATGTTAACAAGTACTAATTGGCATTCTGTCCAATGTTCCCGTAATAAGCTATATGGGAACAGATTGATGGGAACATTGGACACTAAAGGGTTAATTAGAATTTATGCGCACTACTTGCTAAACGTATTCTGCAACATGGTGCATGTAAATTCTAAGTTGCACAGTTGAAAAGTAGGCGTGGCTATGGTAGTGGAATAGGCGGGTCTAAAATCTATGCACATTGTTATAGAATATATCCGCTCCACGCCTAATTTAGGTGTTGGGGGAGATTTACACCAGGTTTTAGTTGGCGGAATTGACTGCAACTAAATTTAGTTGCATGGAGCAGCACTCGGTATATTCTATAATGTACACCTAAATTAAGGCATACTTTATAGAATTTGCTTTTGATTCCTGTACGGAAATCAGGACGCAATATATAGAATCTAGCATCTCTGTGCTTTGAATACTCATTTACTGGAGATCCCTCAAAGGAAGTCTCACTGGTATAAGGAGGTTGTACCTTTGAGACTGATGAGGACTTTCACTGATCATGCTGCGTTCAGAGATGTTAGTGTTTTTTCTGGTATGTTTTGTACAAGTTTTTGCACTGTTGTACCATTATTCATATCATCTACCTTTCTGCTCTGGTGATGGGATACCAAGCTCAAAGAAATAAAGGGAAAAAACAAGCAAAAGGGAATAAAATTCTCTAGTTCCAAAAATATTTGGCTGAACATTACATTACATATCATATTTATCAACTGCCAATACCACAAAGTTTAAGGCGGCTCACAACAAGAAACAGCTGAGCAATCCCACAAATAGAACAATTATTGACTACAATATTCCAAACAGTTTCAATTAACCAACACAAATTTCTGGAATAAGAAAGCTTTCAAAACCTTTTGAAATTTTGTATTATAAATCTGATATACATCTTAAAGTTGAAGCGAAAAATATAAAAGCTGTAGAAAATAGCCTCTTATACCTCATTTTGTACATATTTTTCTACCCCTCAGTATGGCCACCTATTCCTAAATAATATAAGAATGAATGGGAGGGGGACTAACTCCAATAGTAGTACTTACTAGTCATTGGAGGGGCAATTCAATAAATGTTAACCAAATTTAGGCACCAGGATAATCTGAACTAAGCTAGTTTTCAGTAAAGGGCGCCTAACTTTGGGCTCGAGCACTAACTACCAATAGTTGGGTGCCAGCATTTACCCTTGCCTTTAGCACACGTTCTATGACATCACAATTAAATTCTAGGAATGCCCTGACCCGCCCCCTTTGGAGTTCTGCACTATTAAATTTAGATGAATATGTTGTACAATAGGGCATAGGGCAGATCCACAAGCAACTCCTAATTACTGCCAATTAAGTGCTTGTTAACTTCAATAATTGATTGGTTGTTCCTAATTGACTAATTTGTTCATGCACAGATCTGGGATATGCACCCAAATTACGGTAACATATACAAAATCTGGGGTGGGTGCGCAATTCTCGTCTTTAGCTAACACACGGTTCAGAAATTAGACCCTGGAGTACAGAATGACATGGGAACAGGGACCCGTAGTAATCACGGGGATGGGGGCGGGGACAGATCCCACGGGGACGGGGCTAAAGACCATGAGGACGGAGATAAACTTTGTCCCTGTGTTGTTTTCTACTTTTTAGCCTGTTAATGAACTGGACTGTTATTTATGTTTGAGTGATGCAGACAACAATATTTTGATTTTTAGGAAAAACAAGTAAACATGCTGGTCACAACTAGCAAAATTTGCATGGAGGATCCTATACATTCTGCTACTAGTACGTCTTCTAAGAAGACATCTATTGCAGGGAGGACTGTGGAAGACAGGAGAGACAGGAGAGTTAGACTGAATCCTGAGATTGTTGATGACTTCTTATTTATCCACAGATTAGTAAAAACCATAACAGTGCTTTATAGGGCATATTTCTCCCCTCTAGGGCATACAGAACGGGTTGTATTTTGTACCCCTGGACATTTGAACAGAGTGGATTAGGATTCCTTGGGGTAGTAGAAATCAGCTATTGTTGGGATTGGAAGGGTAGATGGTGGTGGTGAGGAGGGTTATTATCAATGCTCACTGTCATTATCATTTTCTACTAGTAAAAAAAGGCCCGTTTCTGGTGCCAATGAAACGGGCGCTAGCAAGGCTTTCCTGTGCCCCCCCACCCATCGTCGATGTTGGTGAATTGCTCCGCCTCCGCCCTCAACGTCATAACGTTTGACGCGAGGGCGGTGAATTGCTCTGCCTCCGCCCTCAACGTCATAACGTTTGACGCGAGGGCGGGGCCCAGAGACTGTGATTTTCGAGGCTTCAGAGCTTCGAACATACGAACCTTGGCTTCAGTGATGTCAGCAGCCAATAGAACGATGAGGGTGAGTTTTATATATAAATAGATTTGTAATTTATACACAACTAGGACATCTTAGCAGAATGTACAGGATCCCCCATGCAAATAGTTGCACAGCACATTGTTCCTTTTTATAATTTAATAAAAAGATTTAAATATAAAATCATAATTATTTGAGGCTTCTGCAGATAAGGACAAAGCCCATGAGGATGGAGCGGGGATGGGGACAGGACCTGCAGGGATGGAGACATGGCAGGGTAGGACACAGAACCTGCGGAGACGGAGCGGGGCAGGAGACAGAACCTGCGGGGACAGGGCAGGAGACAGAACCTGCGGGGATGGAGACAGAACCCACGGGGACAGGGACAAACTTTGTCCCCGTTTCATTCTCTACCCTGGAGTCTTTTATATAGTACCAATGAACCACAAGCTAAAATCCTCCCATTCATAAATACAGCCTACAATGAATGACAACATATCCTCCACGGCCAGTAACCAACAGCGACAGCATTTCACCAAGGTCTTTAAGATGCTAAAACTGAACTTGTCTTAGCAAGAAGAAAGAACAGCATGTACCACAATACGGTGGCCATGCTTCTAGAAAGGGGCGAATAAGCAGCCTGCCACCCGCTGAAGAAAAACAGCTACCAATAACCACAGCACTTACCTGGGCTCGCACTAGTCCACTGCAAATCACACCCATGAATTGACAGAGCCAGCTCTTGGCTCCTCAGCTCTGACAAATACTTCCCTCTGCCTATCAGCAGGACTCCAAACTTCTCCGCCTTAACCTTCAGGGAGTTGCTCCATATTCAGCCAGCAACTCCAGTCACACAGTGAGCACAAACAAAAAAAACCCAACATTTCCGCAGAATACTAAAAATATAACATATCAGACCATGCAACAAAACCACTTCCCCTACCAACTGTGTCAATCACTTCCTAGAGCAGACAGCGTGTATATATTAGAAAAGGAAACAGAAGAGGTCCAGAAGTTATTGAGATAATACTAACTCATTTTTACATTACAAAGGATTTCTACAGAAGACAGGAAAAAGTACTTGGCAAATGATATAGCTAACAGGTTCATTTAGCTCATAATGCTGTAAGGAACTAAGAAAACAGAATATGAATTTAGCTGAGAAAGATATTGTTAAATTCTTGCCCCTTTAAAGGATTGACAGAGTTTAAAGACATCTTCTTCACCCTGATGTACTGTGCTGGTTCTCACATTCTGATTTTTCCTTTCCAATTAATGGAAACAAAAAAATAGGCCATGTTACATATTTTAAAGGTGTGCACGGTGTTTAAATTTTATTGTGAACTGCTGTGATCGTTTGGTTTTGTAATGGTGGTATATCAAATTCCCAATAAACTATAAATGTTCAAGACCCAAATGTCACCAGCACACTGTACAACTTAGTAGTATGAGATAAGAGAAACAAAAACAATTTTAAGGCAGTGGTTCCCAAACCTGGTCCTGGAGGCACCCCGTCCAGTCAGGTTTTCAGTATTTCCACAATGAATATTCAACAGATAGATTTGCATTCAGTGGAGGCAGTGCATGCAAATCTCCCTCATGAATATTCATTGTGGGTATCCTGAAAGCCTGACTGGATGTTGTGCCTCTGGGATCAGGTTTGGGAACCACTGTGTTAAGGCCATAATAATCCACACTCACAGCAATACTCTTCAGTGTGTGGATACCATTTATAATAAGTTTTGAATTTTAAAAATATATTTTGAAACAATAAAAAAGTGTAGAGTTTTCTAACTTTCATCCACATTGCACATATAGAAACCCTGAAAAATGACAGCTGAAAAGGATCTCAAGCTGCACCTAGTTTGCCTACCTCCAGTCTGATTTTAGTGTTATAAACCCCAAATGCTTTCCCCTCGCTTCATAATAACGATCCACTGTTTTTATCCCATTATTTCTTGAATTCTGTCTCTGTTTCTGGCCTCCTGGAGGAGTGGAGATGTTCTATATATCCATCCCTTTCTAAGAACATGTGTTTTCTGGTGTTGCCTAGGCAGTGGCATAGCCACAGGTGGGCCTGGGTGGGCTGCGGCCCACCCACTTGGGGCTCAGGCCCACCCAACATTAGTACACATTTAGTGGTAGCTGGTGGGGATCCCAAGCTCCGCCAGCTGAAGACTTCCCCCTGATGGTAATGAAAACGCTACTCTCCATGATACCGGCACCTGCACATGCTCAGTTTTCAGCGCATGGCTGCTGCAGACTGCCAAGGTGGAAAGAAGCATTTTCCTGCCAGCTGAGATATTTTTTTTGGTGGTGGTGGGGAGAAACCTGGTGCCCACCCACTTCTTGCCTAGGCCCACCCCAAATCTGTTGTCTGGCTACGCCACTGTGCCTAGGGTGGCAGGAGAGCAGCATCTTCTCTTCTCCAATCCCTTTCCCAGCATTAGAGAGTGACACGGGAACAGGGCAGGGACAGATCCCAAGGAGACAGGAACAGAACCCGTGGGGATGGGGACAGAGCCTGTGGGGACGGAGTCAAACCTTGTCCCAGTGTCATTCTCTATTTTGAAGGCTGTTAATAAGTTGGACAGTTATTTACGTTTGAGTGATGCAGGCGATGATGTTTTCATTTTTGGGAAAAACAAGCAAAGGTTCTGGCCACAACTGGCAAAATTTGTATGGGGGATCCGGTACATACCTGCTACCAGCACATCACCTGAGAATACATTTTCTATTGCAGGAAGGACTGTGGAAGACAGGAGAACTAGACTGAATCCTGAGATTGTTGATGACTTATTCATCCACAGACTATGAAGCACTAACAAAACAGTGACCCATGATCAAAATGGCACCTCTCACCCCTAGTGGTAGCAGTTTCATGGTACCTACTCTTGGGAACAAGCTGCAAGATGATGCCTCATTTACTAGCTTCATCTCTAGTGGTAGTACTGCAAGACTACCACTAGGGGTTAAACATCATTTTTATCCTGACCTACCAACAGGACAGGAGGAACTAGAGATTGCTCCTGCTCCCTACTAGACACCAGGGACCCCCCCCCCCCCCCCCCCCCCCCCCCCCCAACACACACACACACACATACATACACACTAGGGACACTAGACACCAGTGAAAGTAAATAGGATGAACTGAGCTGGAGAAGATCAGTAGAACTTATTTTTCTAAGGATGTCATCAGGTGTCAGGAGGGAATATCTAATAGATATCAGAAGATTTTGAGGAGGAGGAGGAGGGTGCTGCTACCCTGGGCACATTTAAGTGCCCTCACAATTAGCATGAATGCACTCAACACCTCCTCTTGAGAGGACAGTAAGTGCATCCACACTAATTGTGCAAGTGACAACTCAGAGTGGCCTAGTGTTTAGAGCATGGGTCTTGCAATCCAGAGGTGGCCAGTTCAAATCCTGCTGCTGCTCCTTGTGATCTTGGGCAAGTCACTTAACTCTCCATTGCCTCAGGTACAAACTTAGATTGTAAGCCCTCCAGGGACAGAGACATACCCAGTGTACCTGAATGTAACTCACCTTGAGCTACTACTGGAAAAAGGTGTGGGCAAAATCTAAATAAATTAATAAAATAAATTTGCAGTCCATGCCCAGTCTTCACCCTTAACCTGCCTAGTTCACGCTCACTAGCATGACACATAGTTACACTGCAAACTGGCATGGCAACTGTGACTGCAGTCATGTGCTAACAGTACACTGTAGTCAACAAGCCTCTATGTTTCATGTTGATAGTGTATATATAATGAGGGCAATTTCCAAAAGCCAGTTACCCAGGTAATGAGTTATCTGTAAATTGTCAACACTCCTTACACATAAAACATAAGCACTGTTGGTTCTTTGAGCTAGTAGTACAGAATCCATTTCTATTTTGTTCTGATAACATCTGGTTTTTACTCTTCTCTGGAAGCTGCTGCCCTAGGCAATCGCTTAGGCTGCCTGATTATACTGACTGAGAATGTTTAGGTAATATTTATTTGCTGTACTGTAACTCTTTACCTCCATAATGAGAGTTGACAAAAGGGTACTTTGGAGATATTTGGGAAATTTTATCATTGATATTTTTTTGCAATGCTTTTATGTTGATTTGATGTTGTGTTATATGCAGGGAATGTGGTTACACTCATGTTATCAATTTGCTATGTGTTTTAAGATTTACTGTGATGCATCTATACATTTATTGTATTTTATTTGTTATGCATTAGAATGCATATTGAGTACTGGTTTACAAGTAGAAAGATGCAAACCATACTAAAATTATGTTATGCACTTAAAGTGTGATCATAAAATCTCTTACAGGCTTTAGATGTCAATCTAATCAAAACTAATAAAATTCTACATTTTTCTTTCCAAATGAATGCATTCCCCAAAGTACTACATTGCTGAACACCAGCATTTCTTACCACACACACCACATGTAAACTAAATCAGAAGAATGTATAAACCAAATAGACTTAAACAAACATGGAGCCAGTCGAAACAAGGCAAAGCAGAGATAAAAGGAGATTACAACTAACTTTGCACAGGCCAGACTTCATTATTCATTCTCTGTATTAATTCAAATTGATAAATCAGCAAGCTGGCTTGGGGAGGGGGGAAAGAACTTAACAAAATGTAATTGCGTTATAGTTTCTGTCACTTCCTTTCACAGTCAGAAACACTGTACTTGTCTGTTAAGAGCAGAGCACAGAAATACTGGGGGTCAGGCATCCCTGAGAACCAGCTGCCTGCAGAGCTGCTAATCTGATTAGTTTCAAGTCAGTGCCAGAAACATGCCAGAGTCTGTCCCTCTGTGGGACAACCTGGCTGGCTCAGCTCCAGTCAGTCAGGCTTTGCGCTGCAATATAAATGAAAGGAAATACCTGGGAAGGGGGGGGGGGGGAGGGTTCTTCCCTGCTAACAATCACATTGTGCACAGAACATTTATCTGTAGTAGGTCTTTGGATCACCTATTATGTAGTAAAATTTGACCAAGCCAACTTAGACTATAACTGTAATAAAATAAATCAGTCTATGAAAGCAGCTCCCCAGTACTTCCCTGACATACAGCACAGCCTCACCCACTGCTACAGCATTCCCCATAATCAAGAAAAAACAGTTTAGCTTGCTCAGAGAGATTTCCCATGGGGTCCTTGTCTCCATCTCCACATTACATCTACCCACGCCTACCCAACTTCCACCTTCTTCAACCCCCTTGCAAGAAGACATGGCCCAGACCTGCACAGGAAACAGTTTTCTGTCAGCTGATCAGGCCTTTACCCATTCTGCTCCCAGTGTACAATTCAGACTTCCAATAAAGGAGAACAAGTCAAATTGCACCTGGTGGCTAAGGAGCAGCCTCCTGCTGCTAAAGTTGTCCACAGATCCCCCAGCACCAATTTTGAGGTTCAAAGAGCCCACTGGGGGGGGGGGGGGGGGGGGGGGGGAGGAGCCTGGGCACCAAAGACAACTGTTAAAAAAAAACTGTATGGGGAAATGAAGGGAAAAAAGAAGAATGCACTACACTGCATACCCAGTGTACCACCAGCCAGACCTGGATCTCTTCAACTGCTCCCATCCACTGTGTCCTCCAAGTAGGCCCAGGACCTCTTACTAGTTCAGCGCTGTGCTCTACAAGATTTCAACAGTTCTCTTCACAACCCTGACCAGTATACATCAAAAATACATACTGGAACAACTGTGCATGAATAGCTTTCTGAGTTGTTTCAGACAGGACGAACAAACCAAGCAGGAAATATATTATTTCATGCCATTTTAAAATGACAACCCATCCTTAAGAACTAGGACAGTGCTATCTTTGATTTAGAATACGGATGTAAGTATTAATTCCATTAGGCGCAGCCTATTTTATAGCTGTGTTTTAATGTGACAATATTAAATGTCTCTCTTATTTCCATTTTTTTTAGGTGATGCTGCTGCACTGGCAGAAGCTTCACGTAAAGGTGCCTCCATGGCTGCAAATAAAATTTAAAAACGCTACTGTGCCCCAGGAGTATGCATATAGCACATTGCTTCCATGATTGCTTCTGGACTGACCCTATTTACCAGCTCTTTTGGTCTTATTTTATATGCCAGGGATCCTGAAATCCAGTCCTCGAGATCCACAGCTCAGCCTGATTTTCAAGATTTCCACACTGAAAATATACAAGATCTATTTGTTTTCACGGCTTCTGCTGCATACAAATAGACCTCCTACATATTCATTGTGGAAATCCTGAAAACCAGGCTTGGTTGTGGTCCTCAAGGGTTGTATTTGAAGACCCCTGCTATACAGTATTCTTCTGAAAGCAATATGGTATTTACTTGTTTTTCCCTGTTTGAACTCCAGAGAGTCCAAGTGCTTTTGACAAGCTGTTTACAGAAAAGCAACCAGATATCAGACATCATTTGCATTCCGTTTTAGCCTAGCTGAGTATCAAGACATATCCACAGAAGACTTCTGAAGAAGGACTTTGGCCGAAACACGACTCTTGGATATCATAATATAGCAGATTTGTTTGGTCATCGTCTACTGCTCTTTCCTTTGTCACCCTCGCTGTGTTCATTTGGTTTGCAAGGGTTACTGTCCTTCTGTTTCCTGCCATTTACTTTTTTTTTCACACCAATATTTCTTTAGCAAAAAAAACTCTTACTTCTTGAACTCCAAGGAAATTTGGCCAATAGTTACATAATCTAATTTTACTATGAATTAGAAAGTTCTTATTGCAAGGAATAATCAAGCATTGCATTACATCCAAAGATGTGCAAACTTCTTTAAAAAACAAACAAAAAAAAAACAACAAATCTCAGCTAATTCAAGGGTTTACAAAGCTGATTTATGAGCCTCTTTTTCAGGAGGTAAGTCAATCTCTATGAAAATGCAAGGAAAATATGGAGAAATCTATTCACTCTTTGTATTTATATGATCTCCTTGGGTTTTGCCAAGGCCTGTAAGAAAATATTTGTGTAAAAAAAAAAATCTGTTTATACGTTGGTAGATTTTGTTAAACTGGACTTGGGTTGAAATCTTTCTAGCTCCAGTTCTACTCCAGCTATTTTACACCTTCATAGTACGGACTTAACAACAAGACTATCACACCAGGGGCCCCCTTTCCTTTTGTAGGAGCCACCCCCCCCCCCCCTTCCTCCAGAGATTCTGGCAGTTACAAAGTCTCTCTTCGAAAACAAAACCTGTTGCTTTAACCAACAGTATATTTTCAGAGAAAATGTGCCCGTAGTTTATCATGACACCATCATCAACCCCATACATCATTCTCCCAGCTAGAGGTCACGAACTAAACTGGTTCCAGTTGAGACAAACAAAAACAAGAATATGTTCTAAATAAATCTGGGATTCTCAACCCAGTCCTCGAGACACACTAGGCCAAGTCTGGTTTTCATGATATCCTCAATAAATACGCCTGAGATAAATTTGCATACACTGCCTCCATTGTATGTAAATATATCTTATGCATATTCGTTGTGGATATCATGAAAATCTGACTGGTTGTGTCCCACGGACTGGGTTGAGAACCCCTGAAATAAATGATGATTTGGGGGGTTTTTCTCACTTTCCTTCCTCCTCCAGATAAAAAATTAATTTTGTTCATAAACCAATACTGCAGTTTAAAATAACATTATGCATTGCCTATTGCTCAACTTCAAAATGAGCGCAAAGGAAACAGCATAAATGCCATATACACAGTAAGAATTTCTGTTCAACATGTACAGTACATAAGCATCAATTTAAAACAGTAATATTTTAAAGATGGAGGAGTAGCCTAGTGGTTAGTGCAGTGGGCTTTGATCCTGTCAACCTGGGTTCTATTCCCACTGCAGCTCCTTGTGACCTTGAGCAAGTCACTTAATCCTCCATTGCCCCTGGTACAAAAAACGTAGATTGTGAGCCCCTTAGGCACAGAGAAATTACCTGTATATAATGTGTACAGTGCTGCGTGTGTCTAGTAGCACCATAGAAATGATTAATAGTAGTAAAGATGAGGCAAAAGTCATTGAAAATAAAAGAGTTTATTGCCAGTGGCATCTCTAGACATAAATATTGAGGGGGGCAAATCAAAGTGATATTTCCATACATAACCCCTGTCCCACTCCACTTTTAAATTAGCAATCTTCTATATATAAAAGAAACCCTCCCCTCTCTAGCCTGTTTAAATTACCCAGTAAAAAAATCATCATTATATAATTGATAGCATCACTCAACAAATTCTTCTATGTGGAAGTGAAATTTGGATTCTCTACAAACTCCATTTCTGTATCACAAACTCCATATTCCCCAAAAATGAAGCTTGCCACACAAAAAAAATATTCAAATTATGACAATCAACTCAGGAACAGCACATGTTCCTTCCAGTGCCAGATACTTTGCTTAAGGTACATGGGTTTGTTTGTGTGGTGATTCTACCACAGTGCTTCTCAACCCAGCCCTTGGGGCACTCTCAGCCAGTTGGGTTTTCGGGATATCTACAATGAAGACGCAAGAGATAAGTCTATACGAGGAGGCATTGTATGAAAATCTCTCTCATGCATCATCACTGTGAATATCCTGAAAACCCAGCTGACTGGGTGTGCCCTGCACTGCTGTACCAGAAGTGGAGACCCTACTAATCCTAAGCATTTTTATTTTTCAAACAGACCAGCTACTCTGAAAAATAACACAAAATCCTGCAAAAACGCACTCAAAACCTATACAGGAAACATACCAAACCATAATAGCCCTAACCCACCTATGAAAACAGGCCCTAGAGTACGAAAATAACCTGCTACTGGGAAACTGGAACAAGATGGACTGTTACAGATTCCTAAACAGACACCACATGCCAGCAGAATCCTTTACCTCAGCTGCAAGTGCAGAACATGACTCTCAGCTGATACAAAATAGCCAAACCGCAAAAAAAAAACATGCAGACAAAAACGGAAAGCAGAGATAGACTCTGCGTGTCACCACAGAAAAAGAAAGAAATGGATGTCTTCCTGTACAGTGCCGACAGATGTATACTCTCAACACCAACATAAATCCAATCAATAAACCAGTGGTTCCCAAACCTGATCCCGAAGGCACCCCAAACCAGTCAGGTTTTCAGGATATCCACAATGAATATTCATAAGATAGATTTGCATGCAGTGGAGGCAGCTACTTTCATGGTAAATGAACTGCGTACATATTCTGGTATGTGGATTCAAAAAAAGTGACGCACAGGGAGTTAAAAAAATGACATGCCTGACATCAGAGTCAGTAGTCAAGAATGCTAGATAATTAAACCTGCTGATTTGTGTTCAGTAGCCTAACCTATATACTAAAACTGCATCCAACCCCAGCAGCCTTTGCCGTTTTCTTGACCCAATGCCAGAAAACATATAGGTTACCCATATGAGAGGGATAGGGTTGATGTGAACTGGGGACTGGGCACTGTGGATATCTGCATTAAAACTGTCTGCTTCGTTTGGTGATTGGCTGGCTTGCTCACTCAGCTTTCTAGTAAGTGTATGTTTCATGAGGATATTTGTTTTCAGCGCCTTAATTACAAAGCCAAAGCATACACATTTTCATCCACTACCCAAAGACCTGCAGAATGCATGCAGTGAAGACGGAGGGAATGATACTTATTTGAGGAAATGTTTTGTTTGACATGTAGACTAGTTGACTGACTCCAGTGTAAGTTGAAACCACCCATTATTTTCCACATGCACACTCGAGGGATACAAACTTTCTACTTCTGTTTTCTATTTTCTCTGCTAATCTGAAAAACACATGCATGCAGATATATCCTTTATCTGTTTGTGCCAGTCAACGTTCGTGTCATAACATCCATAAGGCAAATGAAACTGCTTTATGTAAGTTAACCCATTAAACTTCCTTTGTTCTTATCTAAATCACAGAATATAATCGTGGTACAGTAACTTTTTTTGCATTGCACTTGAACTAAAATTTCTCGGCCAGTTGAATATGGGACATACAGTTTAAAACAAGTTTGTAAGCCAGTTTTTAGGCATACTAGGTATTAATTAAATGGAAAATGTGCCCTTACTAAAAATCAGCTTTTATATCACTGACTTCAAGGTTAAATATGGGTAATAAGTAAATTTTTCCATGCATATGTCCATGCATGAAGCTGACCTGGTAGGAGGTAAGAGACTTACCTCCTGCCGTGTCCATGGGGGGGATGTGAGGGAGTAGAGGTGGTGGAAAGCAGACAATGGGGATGCAAGGGGAGGAAGAGCTCATTAGAGGGAGATTGTAAGGCAGATAGTGGGGTGGAGGGATAGATGAGGCTTTTTTCACTGTGGAATTTGTTTTCACTAGAGATTCATCTAGAGATGAACCATCACAATTTTTTGGAAAAATTAAAAGTTGCTGTTTGAGCAAGTTTTCACTATCTATTGCCTTTCCTTTTGAAAGGGGTCTGCAGTTTAGTAGCTAAGAGTATTCCATCAGGAAAGTTAGTTTGTTGGATCAGATGTATGCAACTCTTACAGACAGCTTCTGGTTGGTTTTTGGTGGCAGTTTTGGGAAGGGGAGGATTATGCTACCGGAGAAAGTTAGAGGTAGTGTTGGTGGCTAAGGGATGTGGTTTGGGGAAGACCCGACATATTTTTTTTAGTAATGGATTAGGGTTGGGAGGTGAGATCGACACATAAAATTAACTATACAATCAAAGACTAGGATTTTATTATAGAAAATGGATAATCAAGTATAAAGTAAGTAAATGACAGTGGAAGAGGAGACTGAGGAAGGAATACTGAGCAGAAGATTCTCCAGTGTCAGGTAAAAGATAAAGAGGAGGGAGGTTCATCAGTGCTAGAGGGCATCAGATAAAAGTGTGTGTTTAGAATCAGTTGCTTTTTGTGTCACAGAGGGTTGGGAACAGAAAAGAATTTGAATAAGGGTGATCAAGAAACAAACACGGTTTATTAACATTCACTATACCACCTCAACTAAATAGTACATCTAGGTGGTTTACAACCTAAAAACAAAAATCTTGGGAAAAGAAAATAACTTCCATTTTGATAGGAGAGAGCCATCAATCAATCAGCAACATACAAACCAAAAAGTAGGAGAGATGGTAAAGGGGAAAGGAAAGGGAGACAGAAAAGGGGGAAAGAGGGGATGGAAAGAGAAAACAACTGATGGAAAAATAGGTTTAGCAGAAAGAGAACCAGGGCCCTATTTACTAAGCCACACTAGAGGCGTGTTAGCGTTTTTAATGCATGCTAACCGTGTAGATGCCCATAATATTCCTATGGGCGTCTACACGGTTAGCGCACCTTACTAAACAAGGACCCTAATTTGGTGAGGCGGCCATTTTGAAAAGCCAAGTTTTTAAAGCAAGTTTAACATTTTTGAAAGACAGTTCAGCACGGATTGAGAGTGGAAGAGAAATCCAGAAAGATGGTGCTGCAAAACAGAAAGCACGGTGTCTTGTGGACTCAAGCTGAGCCTGTCTGGGAATTAGAAAGACTAAACAAAAAATGTTAATACAACAAAGCAGACAGAAAGGCTAAACACCTTTCCTCTGAAAGGGTTAGCCCTTCCCTGCACCAAAGAGAGATGGGGAGGAAGTGGGGAAGGGACCCGGGGACTCCCGAGTTCAGCACCCCAGAGGCTGGAGAGGAAAAAATTGCTATCTACCTAGCCTCTTTAACTAGATTCCTCAGGCACAGAAGTTCTTTTCTTTCTCTTTTTTTTATAAACCAGAGAAAGAGAGAGACTAATGGGCTCACCTCCTACCGCCTGCTGGAGACTGAGAAAATACTGAGGTTAGGGTTATATGGCCAGGGCTCTTATTGGCCCTCTAGTGTCAGAAGTTTCTCAGTCTCCACCTGCTGGAAGGCATGCACAACCCATTAATCCAACCCTGGGCCGGTCCGGAGGGATGCTAAGGAAATTGTTAATACAACAAAGCAGACAGACTGGCAAGTAAGAGATGATGAAAGTTGCTATGCTAGGAAGGCAGGCCCATTCTAAATGCTTTAAAGGTAAGCGTGAGGAGTTTGAAAATTATGCATTGTTCTATAGGAAGCCAATGGTACTTCTGTAATAGGGGAGAGACATGATCGCATCTTCGGGCATGGCATAAGAGACAAATGGCAGTGTTCTTCAGAGATTGTAATCTCTCCAAATTTGATTGATAGCATCCTAGATGAAACTATGTTACAGTAATCTAACCTGGTAACTAATAGAGACAGAATAAGAGAATGGAAGGAATTATGGTCAAAATCTCTCCTAACAGCACGTAGCTGACGGATGAAAAAAAAAACAGTCTTACAAAGACCACATATCTGAGAAGAAAAAATGTTTGTGTGTCTGTGAAAGTTTAGGCATCATTGGTCTATCTGATTAAAGAATCAAAACTATAAAAGTTTTAAAACCAAAATGAAAACAAAATAATCAGAGAGACTGAAGAATATATCTAACAATTGTTCTTAAATAAATTATAGCTAATAAAATCTCCCAATTTAAATTCCCCTAAGATCATTTTTTTAAATTCCAAATGTTATTGTTGTTTTATAGCATCTTTAAGACTGTAGAACAGTCTTCCTATGGATAAACGGTCAGAACAAGACTAATTGAAATTTAGAATGAAAACGTTAATGACAGAATTGCCTTTTTTTGTGGGGGGTGATGACTATTTCCTTGAATGTTGCAGGCTCCTATCAGGGCTTGTACAATAGTATTAGGTGCCCTATGCAAACCTTTCTGCATGCAACCTCTCTAACCTCCCCTTCCTTCAGTATCTCACCACTTCCTCTTTCCCCCCACCCCCAAATACATGATGATGAGCACCTTTCTGTCCCTCCATCCCTTCCCATGGATTAGCAATCACCCCTCTCCTCTTTCCCCACCTGGGCAGTCCAACATCTCTTCCACAGCCCTCATCACTATCCGGGGGTCCAGTATCGCCTCCTTTCTCCTCCCCTGTCTCTTGCTACCATGTCAGTGCTGTAGCAGGGTGAACAGTAGGACTGAGCAGGCAAGCCAACAGCTAAACAAGGACTTCTATGACACAGACTTCTATGGTCTGTGTCCTGAAAATGGCAAGGACAAATCAAGATCAAGTATACGTATGTAGTATCTCATCATACCTTATACTGAGTTTATCTTGTTGGGCAGACTGAATGGACTGTCCAGGTATTTACTTGACGTCATCTACTAAGTGAGTGGCCTCAGCACATGATCACATTGAAGGCTGCAATGTCCCAGCCCACTCCTTTGGAATGGGCGGAGATGTGGAAGGCCTTCATTGTGTGTATCAGCTACTCAATGCAAGTTTGCTGCCCTCTAGATCTCTGTATTCAAAGCGCCCGCCTAGTTTACCTAATAGAAGTACCAAACTTGGCTCCTATAATTTTAATATTGGGGTTTTTTTTGTATTTGCTGTGTTGCATTTTATTGTATTATTGACTGATGGTTCTTTTATATTATTGTTTTATATATGATTTTGTTTTTTTTGCTTGTAAACCACTTTAAATGGCGGTTGCAAAAAAAATGGTAAGTACATTTTTACACAGCAAGTAATTAAGTAGGAACAGCGGTGGTGGTAGAAGCAATGCTGGAAAATCTCCCCCTGCTCAGGCAGCTCTACCTCCAGGTCTTCACTCCCTAATACATTTGGCTGCTCCATTAAAATAGTCACCATACATGAAGACAGATGAAGCCTCTCTAAAAAGGTGCTCTTGCTTATGTGAAATATGCCTAATACATTAACAAGGAATAAAAGAGCTCTGGGCATATTTAACATGAATCCTTCCCTGAAAGCCACTCTTGCCATTACATACCACAGAAGAACCTTTTCTAAGGACAGACTAGAATTAATGCATCAATGACTCTGTAATCAGGATATCAAACAGGAACTTCAAAACCATTCAAAAGTATAAAACATCTGAAGTGAAAGTTATTACACACCAGTATAAATACACGGCACTAATAAAGAGTCTGAATTCCTCCCTTATCACAGCCTTCTGATTACAAACTTAACCCTTTGTCTTAACTCGCTTCCCTCATCAGGTACAATTTCCCCTCCCCCCCTCCAATGTTTTACTTCACAGCTTTTTGATGGTTTTGAAAACAACCCACCACCACACCTTCACTGTAACCTAACCTGTAATTTATTTTTACAGTAGACCATCATTACCCTCAATTCATTCTGCACTGACCTAATCAAAAGAATAAAGGTACTGCCAATAATTTGTCAGTAACCCTCGACAAACTGAAGTGTGGATTTCTTTTTCATATCCTTAGTCTGCTAAAGGGCAACCTACGTTTTTTTTTATTGTCTCCAAATCACGTGAGATGATTATTTGCCTCTAATGGGGAACAGAAGTCAGACTACCAAAGTAAGAATGAGATGGAAGAAAGAAAATAGCTGAGGGGCCCTTTTACTACACTGTGGTAAAAGGGGCCCTGCGCTAGCGGCTGTTTTTGCCACGCGCCACGGCCCCTTTCACTGCAGCAGATAATAAGAACCTGAAAAAAGAAATGGCCATAAGGTAAGTTTGCACTTGCCGAGCAGCCATTTTGGAGGAAGCACTTGTTGTCACACATTGAGGTGGTGGTTAAGGGCTCCTGCACTAACCTTGCGGTAACTGGGCAGTGTGCAGTGCTATTACTTACTACTACTACTTATTTCTATAACGCTACTAGACGTACGCAGCACTGTACACTTGAACATGAAGAGACAGTCCCTGCTCAACAGAGCTTACAATCTAATTAGGACAAACAAGAGATAAGGGAATATTAAAGTGAGGATGATAAAATAAGGGTTCTGAACAAGTGAATAAGGGTTAGGAGTTAAAAGCAGCATCAAAGAGATGGAGCTTGACGTGCTGGCTCAGGAGGTCTATTCCAGGCATATGGTGCAGCAAGATAAAAGGAACAGAGTCTGGAGTTAGCGGTCAATAAGAGGAGTTTGAACTGTATGCAGAAACGGATAGGAAGCCAGTGAAGTGACTTGAGGAGAGGGCTAATATGGGCATAGCGACACTGGCGGAATATTAGTCGTGCAGCAGAATTTTGAACAGATTGAAGAGGAGAGAGATGGCTAAGTGGGAGACCTGTGAGAATCAAGTTGCAATAGTCTAAGCGAGAGGTGATAACAGTGTGGATGAGGGTTCTGGTAGTGTGCTCAGAAAGGAAAGGGCAAATTTTTGCTGCCCGATTACCACTGGGTAGCTCCCAATGTTATTATTTTACATAAAAATCCGCTAGCGCTGAAAATGGCATGTGCTGGGGGGGTGGAACTACCGTCGGCACCCGCGTTGGGCCGGCGGTAGTGCTGGGTTGCCACACAACAACCCTTTAGTAAAAGAGCCTCTGACTGAGCTTCAAGAACTGCACACGTTGGGAAGCGTTAAGACTTTTTGGTCTAAACAGTTTTTGGTATGCAACTACCAAGTTTCAATTAGTTTACAAGTAATCCTATCACTGAATATATTATGGGGGCAATTCTACAACTGGGCACCTGCTGTTGGCATGTAGTGAGCGCCTATTCTATAATTAGTATCTGTGTGCCAAGATGCAATTATAGAACGCTAGTGTAAGACAACACATCTGACATTTATGCACCATGACGAGTTAAATGCCATGAAACCCCTCCTCCAGATGCCCAGAGATGCCGCTCCTGAAGAGTGCCGCCTGAGGCCCTCTCTCAGGTGGTCTAATGGTCAGCCCCTGTCCACCCACGTGTATACTCCCTTTAGTTCAGTGGTGTAGCCAGACACCCAATTTGCTGCCTGGGCCCAAGATGGGTGGGCAGAAGAACCCCGCCTCATCCCTCAGATGATGTGGTCTCTCCTTTTCTCACCTGCATGCCACATGGTCTCTCAAATATCCTCCCTCTCATGCATACCTTTTAAATAGCAGATTTTCACCGGCAACGGGCAGCAACTAATACACACTGCTGATGTTGGCTCCATACCCTTCCCTCTGATGCAATTTCCTGTTTCCGCCTAGGCAAGAATACATCAGAGCGAAGGCTATGGGGCTGGTGTGAGCAGTATGCATCAGTCACTGCTCACTGCAGGCGAAGATCTGCTATTTACAAGGTATGCAGGAGGGACAGTTTTTGGGAGTTTTCGGCTGGTGGAGCAGGGGGATCCCTGCCAGCCACATTATAGTTATGCTGGTACTGGGTGGGCCTGAGCCTAAAGTGGGTAGGCCTGGGCCCACCCAAGCCCACCCTTGGCTACGCCACTGCTTTAGTTGTGCATCATAGCACTTATGTGTACCCTAAGAATTTTATTTATTTATTTATTTATTGCATTTGTATCCCACATTTTCCCACCTTTTTGCGGGCTCAAAGTGGCTTACAATACATTATGAATAACGGAATTTACATTTTGTTCCAATTCAGTTATGGATTACATTGTGAAGAGTTATACAAAACAAATCAAATCAAATCAGAGTATCGTTAAGGAATCTATCAATGGAAAGGAATATAGAAACATTGAAAGGAAAACAACGAAAAACTAGAGATTCTGAGGACAATATATAGCATATAAACAAGCATATGGTATACATCTTCTTTGGTTAAAGGTATGAGTGTGGTGTGATTTCAGGATGACGCACAGGGTGCTTATGCATGTAAATGCTAATTTTATCAGCATTTACATAAGAACATAAGCGTTGCCATACTGGTACAGAACGAAGGTCCATCAAGCCCAGTATCCTGTTTGCAACCGTGGCCAATCCAAGCATCTGGCAAGATCCCAGAACAGTAAAACAGATTTTATGCTGCTTATCCTAGAAATAAGAAGTGGCTTATAGACACTTCTTTTAGGAAATAATCCAAACATTTTTAAACCCTGTTAAGCTAACTGCTTTTACCACATTCTTTGGTAACTAATTCCAGAGTTTAATTACACATTGAGTGAAAAAATATTTTCTCCAATATGTTTTAAATTTACTACTTAGTAGCTTCATTGTGTGCCCCTTAGTCCTAGTATTTTTGGAAACACCAAACAAGTGATTTACCTCTACCCGTTCCACTCCATCTAACTGCACAACCTTCACTTGCATTAGGGTGAACAGAAAATTAGGCCCTCTTTTGAGGGTTTATTTTCATTTTCAGATTTTTTTTTTTTAAAGATGTAGATGCATTAGTTTGTATTACCAAAAATGAAAACAGGTTAATAGACTGTTAGTCTATACAAAGGTGCTACTAGCTTTTGTGTGCAGGTTATGCTTTTTAAAAGACACCGAAGTGCTAGGCCTCTGAAAAAGAAACTGAAAAAATTAGAATTAGAAACTGAACCTCCTCCAGCAATGCAAAATGGTCCTAAAGGTCAAAAATAAAATTAACTTTTGTTAGGAAATTTCACCTTCTAATAAATGTTAACAGCAACACCACCAAAATTAAGCCATAAGCATGTTCAGCTTCAGAAAGAAATCTGGGATCCTTATCTTATTGCAACTTTAGTTTGTGAGACAAAAACTGACAAAACAATTTCTATACACTTTCTGGCTCATTGACTTGACATCTGCATTTTGCAGCTATAAATTTATTTTCTAATGAAGTGCTAACGTACACAACAGAAGAAGGTCTGAAAATACAGCAAGGCAAACAGTTTGCAATATCCAACGGGGAGAATACATTGAAGGCTGGGTCAGTGATGCTGTGAATGCCAGTTTTGTGAAGCCTGAATTAAACATCAGTTGGTAACCAATTGCCCCTGAAGGAGCCCCTCAGACGAAACATGGCCATGTCAGACAGACATGTATAAATATCCAGGAGAATGTGTAGTGAATAAAGTCTGCTTTTTTTTTTAATTCTCCACAGCAGGAAAAGGGGGGTGTATCAATCAGTGGCATGAAGACCTAGTAGTCAGAATAGCCGGCTAAGAAACAGATTAAGGATTCAGATTTTGCCTCTCCCAATGATATTCCTTTTAACTTTGTTCAAGTCACTTCATCCTCCATTGCCTCCAGTATAAAAATGAAGACTAATAAGTTGTTGGTTTATAAGGTGCCACCAGCTTCTGCGCAGATTTTGATTTTTTTTAATTTGAAACGCAAAAAGTGCAAAATTAGAAAGCAAACCTCCTCTAGTAATCTGACTAGAAATTACAGACCTTTTACAACTATTTATTGGAATTTATTAACCACCTTTATGAAGAGACTCACCCTAGGTAGTGTAGTGATAAAGCTCAAAGTAAAGCTCAAAATAAGTTTTTATTAAGAAGTTCTTTATTTGGCAGTAGCACTGAGACTACACTAAGGGGCCCCTTTACTAAGCCATGAAGGCGCCTATGTGTGCCCAACACATGCTAATTCGGAAATACAGCCCGGCTACCGCATGGCCCGGGCGGTAATTTGATTTTTTTACACTGTCCACTACGCGCGCCGGAAAATATATTTATTTACCGCTGGGTGGTAATTGGCATTGTACGCATGCTGACGATTATTGCCTGGTTAACGCGTGAGATCTTACTGCTAAGTGAATGGGTGGTGGTAAGGTCTCAGGCCCAAAATGGACGTGCGCCAATTTTCATTTTGCCGAATGTCCATTTTCGACAAAAAAAGGGCCTTTTTTTGCAGATGTGCTGAAAAATGGACCTGCGCACGTCCAATAAACACGTCTACACCAGCACAGGCCACTTTTCAGCGCACCTTAGTAAAAGGACCCCTAAGAGCCCAGCAGTACCATTACTGAAAATGGAACCACTAGGGATTACTCCTTCCCACAACTTAGATACCAGGGACATCCTGATAGATGCTGAAAGAGTTCAAGGGTTGTTCTCTAAAATTTGTTCTTAAACAACAGATGAAAGTAAAGATATTTGGGGGGGGGGGGTACCTTTATATTTTTTATTTATTGCTTGATTGGGGGGTGAGAGAACTAATTTGTGACATTCACTGGCCCCTAATGCAAACGGCCTGAATCCCCCCCCCCCCCCCCCCCCGTTCCACACATGGGAGGCAAAGCCCTAGGTTTCAATGCATGGATGAGATGATAACTGCAGAAAACAGGGATTTAGATTTTTTTTTTAGAATTTGGCAACATTCTGAGAAAAGGGGGGCTGGCACTAATCTTTAGAAAGGAGACACGACAGCTTTTAAACTAGATATTAGAACTTCATTTGGGCTATTAAGTTTTACTGGTGAATCTTAAAGAAAATGTCAACACTCTATGCAATGCTTAATTAGCTCTTAAAAGAGAAGCCCCATCATATAAAGGGCCTAGGAAAGGGGATCTGGGAGGATTCTGGACAACTATGAATGGATGAAAATTTTTGAGTCAGATAACCAGATTTGCCACCTCTTAACTTGGGAAAATACGATGGGCTTACCGCCGCTTAGGAAAAGGAGCTTTATATGTTTAAAATTAGTAGTAAACTGTGTTTAATCTTTACTTGACAGAGCGGTACAGAAATGTGATGAATGTGTGGGGGGGGGGGGGGGGGGGGAGGAGGGAGACAGTGGAAGTACACACTGTACTAGAAGTGGAGATTGTGGCAGCCTGGGACTTTTATCAGCAAATGTTTCTAGCAGGCACCTATGAAACTCACCTCTGTCGTCAATAGGGGACCTCCAAAAGTGGTTCAAAGACCAGTTGCATTGCAGCTGTAGGCATGTGCAGAAATGTGTGTACCCTTCGCCTTGTAGCACTAATGGAGTACCACTCAAATATCACTGAAGGTGGTGTGGACTCTCAAAATTTAGGCTTCTAGGCAAGTTCAAGATTAAACCATAGGCTAAGTTTACCATTTTCTACTCTTTAAAGCCCTCTTACTGGTTCTGTTGGCGTCTTCTTTAACTTTGTCTCTAGATAGGGCTTCTCTTAGCTCCACTGAAGGTATTCGTCCTCCCACTCTAGTAAATTCATTGTTTGTCCAAGCGATGTACTGGTTGTGACATCATCACTGTTGGAGGCTGTCATCAGGTTCCTCTGTCATCTGTGCTTCTGTTTCTTAAGCTTCATTGCCAAAAGTACTGTGTTTACTTGAAAAACAGTCACTAGGGTTGGGTGATGGAGTTAAGGATATTTCCTTAAAAAAATTATGGCAAGCAATCATAAAATTAGAGGGGGGGGGGGTTGCCTCGTGGGACATTTACTCAGATATGTACTTCTACTCAGGAAAGATTTGTTCAATTTTCAAACACAGATTAAAATTTTTACTGTACTGGATAATCATTTGTCAACATTGGAACCACAGATTTTCCTCTCTACAAGTTGGTTCTGCCTCTGCTATTAATGACTCATATTATATTTTAAGTTAGAGATGATTGAAAATGCATGTACAGCAAAGAATTTGTGGTTTTTAAATTTTCCTTCCACACACTTGCTGGCACCTGAACTTCTCTTTAAAAAGTAATTCAAAGAGGTCTTAAATATTTCTTCATATGATTCTTTACCCAAAGCTGTTACTCTACTCCAACAAAATGTTGGATTGAGCTGCAGGATAAGAGGAGGTATATATTCTAATTTCATAAAGTTTTGCTCTAACAAAATTATTACAGAATTCCCAAGATGATTTCTCTTCTAGAGCTAGCTACTCTAATTACCTTTGTTATGGCAAAGATAAGGCTTCTACAATAAAAACCTATTTCAAGAAACAGAATTCTCTGTTTTGGGGTGCAAAACTTCAGTGTTTCCTGATGCAGCTCAATGAACAGCCTCATAGGAAGAGGTTTTTTTTTGTTGCTTTTTTATTGAAATTTCTGTGCAAATGTATGCTCTCTTTTTAAGGTAGCAATCATTTATTTGTAGATTTTATTCAATTGGAAAAAGGTCCTAACGAACATAAGACAGAGCAACTTTTCTCAGAGCTATAGAGTATTTGGGGTTCTTTTAAAAAAGTGCTATTAAGATTGAGAAATTTGATTTCTATGTTTTGTCTTTACTTTAGGGGGGATTCAGCAAGATGTGGTGAAATGACCTTTACCGCACCTCAATTCCCTGTGGGATTCTGCAACCTGCAGGATCCCAGTGTCAGTTGCTGAATCCCTCCCTCCTTTGCGAGTCAACTTACAAACAATGTTGTTCCCTTGGCTTGGGAACATTAAGCCACACAGAAAGGGTCTCCCCAGTCCAACCCGCACCTCCTCCCCCCCCCCCTCCCACACATCCCACAGCTACCTGTGAAAAGGAATTAGTGGTCCGGGGTGGGGGGGAGTTTCCAGAGGTAGTCATCCAGGGGTCTGGGGAGAGCAAGGCCCAGTTGCTCTTGCCCAGTCCAGCTCCTTCCTGCAAATGCCAACTACTGCTGTATTTACATTATTCTGTGGTGGATTTTAACAGTAACTGGGTGTACATCGTTTACCATTTGTGGGATTATATCTTACTGTGGACTCTGATTAAAACACTACTGGTTCTTCACCTCTAGTGTTTTCTCTTTGTCCAAGGAAATCCATGGACCATCTCTACTCTAAATGACTTTAGTGAACTACCACTTGGGGTTCATGTGGACGAAATTAGCTGCTGGACCTTGGGGGGAGAGGTATAGAGAAGCTGCTAGATTAAGGAGGTAGAGTGGGAAAGAAGAGATGTTATACTTTGGGGGAGGGGGAGAGTATAGGGCCTAGTGGTTAGTGCAGTGGACTTTGATCTTGGGGAACTGAGTTCAATTCCCACTGCAGCTCCTTGTGACTCTGGGCAAGTCACTTAGCCCTCCATTGCCCCTGGTACAAAATAAGTACCCGAATGTATGTAAACCGCTTTGAATGTAGTTGCAAGAACCTCAGAAAGGCGGTATATCAAGTCCCATTTCCCTTTCCCCCCCCCCCCCCTTTCCCTTCCAAGAGGGTAGTGTATGGCTTAAGTTTTGCACTAGGGCATCAGATACCCTTTTGACAACTCCACTCCCCCCCCCCCAACAAAAAAGTACCAATGCTTCACAATTTGAGTTCCCTCTCAAAGATACACACAAGAATACACTAACAGCCTTCCTCTCAAAGAACCACCCACAATTCTTGTCTCTTTGTTGCACACACATAAAAACACATCTCTCTCTCAATCGCAGAAATAAACACACATTTTGAAAATGTATACTCATTCTAATGAGCACCTTTGGAAACACTGTATGGAGTACATTTTCCAAACCTGTCAATTTTTATACCCTTCTGTATCATGAGAAATTGAAGATTAAATATTCTCTTCCCTTGCCTCCTCCCTTCATCTGGTTTATGATCTTGAAACATTTGAAATTTTTAGCTCAACCGTTGGGCCAAAGATAAAAGCTACTGAAGGCTGCAGCACATGGTTAACAAGCAGATTAACTATTTGTTAATGGCCTCTGTACCCTGAATTCTATATACTGCGCTTAGATTTAGACGCCAAAATCAGTGAGGATGCTATAACACTGTGCGTAACTTAATTGGCTTTAAGCAATAATGAGCACTAATTGGCACTGATTAGAATTTAGGTGCACAACATGCTAAGCGTATTTTGCAATGATGTGCGCCGAACTTCTAACATGCAGAGGCAAAAGGGGCGTGGTTATAGGTGGGGAAATGGGCGTTTCATGGATGTTCCAAAATTTAGGCGCCTAGTTATAGAATATGGTCCAGTGCGCCTAAATCTACACGCTGAGATTTACACCAGGTTTTTGTTGTCATAAATGGATGATTGCAGATATCTGTGCTGAAATATCAACTAACAAAAATGTGTATAGGAGAATGTATCTAGAAACACTTGTAAATTGCAACCGAGGTAGAGTCTCATACCGCTTTGCACGGCTCCGCTATGTACATAGACACACCGGTTTGGAAAGTGGAGCACACCAGCTCGTTAAGCTAAGTGTCTTTGGAATATATCTATGCATAAGAGTGAACAGCACAGTATGATAAATGAATTGCAAATAGTTGTAACATAGGATGGAGGAGGTTTGAGTCAATGATTAAAGTTCAGCGCACGAGCACAGATTCACCATGGGAGTGATGTGAGGAGCCGTGCAAAGCGGTATGAGACTCTACCTCAGTTGCAATTTACAAGTGTTTCTAGATACATTCTCCTATACACATTTTTGTTAGTCTGAATAGTAATATTGGAGAAAGCAAAAGCCATTTATTTTGGAAATATCAACTAAGCATATTCTATAATCGGCGCCTTACTGTAGGTGCTGATAACAGAATATGTTTAGTCGACACCGATTTCAGCGCCGATTTCTTTTTTAGGCACCGTATATATATAGAATCTCCACCTGTATGTAAAAAAAGGGTTTCTGTGTGGAAGTTTGCTGTGCTCCAATATCTACCATACTAAAAGAACCTATTAATTACCCCGCAGCAATGCAGAGCTATGTGCTGATGTCACCAGAAACCTACCATCAGGTCTGAAGCAGCATAGAGAGCCCTCGCATTGTCCCTGATCTCCTTCCTCCCGCTGACCCAACCCACCACCCTTCCCCACACCCAACAACTTACTTAAAATAAATATGCCCCAGTGACTGGTGCACCCCCAACCCAGCCTGACCCTCCCTTCCCCTGAATTACCTATTTTAAGTTGGGGGAGGAGTCAGGTCAGGAGAAGAGGGTTGTACTAGATTCCAGGGATATTTTAGGTTTTGGTAAGTTGGGGGAAAAGTGTGATTGGATTGAGGGGGGGGGGGGGATGCCAAAACTATGCTGGTGGTTTGCACTTTTCTTTTAATGTCACCCTACTTGTCAGTATCTGAGCCAATCAACACTCATTTATAAGACCATAAGAATAGCCATACTGGGTCAGACCAATGGTCCATCTAGCTCAGTATCCTGCTATCAACAATGGCCAATCCAGGTCACAAGTACCTGGCAGAATCCCAAAAAGCGGAAAGATTCCAGAATTCCAAAGAGTAGCATAGTAACAGATGGCAGATAAAGACCGGAACAGTCCATCCAGTCTGCCCAAACAGTCATATTCATTATCAATTCAAGATTACTTGATCATGGTCTTTCTTTTGTGTTTCTCGGACATAGACCATAGAAGTCCACCCGGCTCTGTCCTTATGTTCCAACTACTGGAGTTGTCGTCAAAGCCCACTCCAGCTTATCTGAATCTATCATGTCATTCATGGGACACAGACCATAAAAACGTCTGCCCGGCACTGTCCTCACTTTCCAAATTACTGGAGTCAAAGCCCTCTCCAGCCCATCCTAAACTGGATTGCTATATGCAAGACAAACTGTACAAGCCAGTCCAGCACCGGCCTTAGTTTTTAGAGCCCAAGTTGCCCTCTAAGCACCACTTGACATACCACTCATTTTCTAATTAGAGATCCTCTGTGTTTATACCCCGCCTTTTTGAATTCCACCTCCATTTTTTTCCACCACCTGCTTCAGGACGGCATTCCAGGTATCAACCACCCTCGCCATGAATTTTCTGACATTACTCCTAAGTCTACCACCCTGCAACCTCAATTCATGTCCTCTGGTTTTATTGTGGAAAGCTTGCGGTAGAAGACATGTGGCTATATTTGCTATTTGGATTCTGGATGTTTTGAGCAAAACATCCAAAATTGGACTTAGACCTCATATCGAAAATGCCCCTCCATACTAAAATAATAGTAAGTATATTCTGTTACTATGTTAATTTTAATACATCAATAAAATGGACTATAAAAAAAAAAAGGAGTAGCAGGTTTAGCAAAGAACAGTAAACGAAGCTGTAGATTGCTAGGCAGGCTTTTTAACAGAAAACACCTTGCTCTGCAGCTCTGTCAATCAAAGCAAGATAAAATCAACTGAACTCACCAGGTTTCCTGTTTTTGAGCAGGATGCTCCTGCAACATCCTAAGCACTTCAGTTACTGATAAGATATGATGCTTACAGAAATAAAAAGCCAGAACAACTGTTCTCTCTTAACTGTTCTAATTTTAAATCCCCTAGAAATAACTAATTATATTTCTTGACAAGATATATCCTAATGTGATTGCCACCTGCTTTGACCCCTTTGATAAGAATGAATCAGTTTACCTATGCAAGCACTTGGTTAGGCTTTTCTCAAATTCTATGCCCAAAGGGAAAAAGCTGGCCATAATGCATTTATTTCAGAAACATAAGAAAACTGTTGTCATTTCCATTACAAAGAAACACAAGCTATTTTTCCATTTGCATTTTTAATGAAAAGCTTATCTTTAAAAGTAAGGGATGTCAAAAGATAGGTTATCATGGATCCTGAGTCGTATGTTGATAGTTTCCTGGTGCTCTGTTAGTACCCAAGCTTTGGAAATCATTGCCCCTGGATATTTGGGCAGAACGAACATTTGCTAGTTTTAAAATTAAATTAAATTGTGTGGTAGCCGTGTTAGTCCAATTTTAAAAGCCCTAATGTTGTGGAAAGAATCACTATAAGCAACAAAGCTAAGTGTGCTTTTGATTTCTTGGATACATTTATATATAATGATTTTTTTTATATAAATTACAGAGAGACTATTTTCTAGAGGTTTTTTTTAGACCCATGATTACTTTTTTACTGGATACATTCAGAGCTGTTGCATTCATGGTCTACTTTATGGTAGTTTTCTCTTTACCATTTTCTATGAGGTCTTTTCCTCCATTTTTTAGGCTAACTTACGACTATAGTTTTTCTGAGTAGTTTGGGGCTTCACCATTATTATTTCAAGGTATTGCTTGCTAGTACTGTGGTGAATAAGATCGGACTTGTGTTATTTTGTTTTGTGAACACTAATGGCAACATTAGTGCATAGCCACTAATAGAAAATGGCCATTTTCTGGCCACAGAAAAATGGCCTTAGCACACAGGAAAACCCCCACATAAGGGCACACTAAGGCCACTTTTTACTTACTGCATTTTAGTAAAAGGATTCCTTAGTATGCGTCTCTATATCCCTTCTAGGGCCATTCCATGTTCCATTCATACAAGGGAGTGAATTTATACCACCACAATCTCTATTAATGACATTGAATTAGTGGGAAATTCAAGTTGTCCCAACACACTTTCCCACATGTGTTGCCCGAGTAAGGCAAAAGAAGCTACCTACTTGTAAATTCCAAGATTTTGTTTACAAAATTTTGTATCCTGCACTCTCTCCAAATCATAAGTACATAACATAAGAACGTAAGCATTGCCATACTGGGACAGACCGAAGGTCCCTCAAGTCCATCATACCGGGGCCCTTTTATAGAGTGGCGTTAAGTCCAACGTGGGCTTACCGCTCGCTCTTCCAGGACTTCCGTTGGCCCAATACAGCCACTGACGGTAGTCCCGCCCTGAGCACAAGCCATTTCCGGGGGAAAACGAAAACCCCTGGAAATGGCTTGCATAGCGGTAACCGCGCGCTGCCTGTTTACCACAGTGTTAGCGCAGGAGCCTTTATCGCCACCTCAGTGGGTGGCGGCAAGGGCTTCCCATCGCATGACCATGCAGTAAGAGTTCTCTTATCGAATTGGCCATGTGTGCCTGGGGTCTTTTTACCCGCTGTGGTAAAAAGGGCCCTGGCACACGGGAAAAACGGCACCCACTGCTAGTGCAGGGCCCTTTTTCCCACAGCTTGGTAAAAAGACCCCACTGTTTCCAACAATGACTGTCTCTTTGAAGTGGTACTGATTGATGGCCCTAAATTGGGCGATTCAGACTTTCTGGTCAGAGTTGAACACTTTTCAACAATTGGCACTCTAGACAGTTGTCTACGTTGTCCATTTCTACATCCAGGCCCTCATATACTATAACCTAATAAAGCAGGCAGTTTTTTGAAACCTAAAAAAAGGTCTCACTAATTTTTTAAAGTCTAGCTTAGGGATGCTCCCACATTTGTGTAGAATTTACCTAAAACTGGGCTCGCTCTTTCCCAAAAGTTTGAAAGAATATTATAATGTTCAAATATAAAGGCCATCAGTGGGAGAAGTCAGGCAGACCCAATGGGCTGGCTTTTTGAATCCTGGCAGACACAGCAAGATCTGAAGGAGGAGCCATTGCTAAACCCAGAGTCAGCTTTCTGCTTCTGTAGCTAGTCAAGAACATAAGCATTTGCCATACTGGGACAGACCTAAGATCCATCAAGCCCAGTATCCTGTTTCCAACTGTGGCCAACTCAGGTCACAAGTACCTGGCAAGATCCCAAAACAGTGCTCATCCTAGAAATAAGCTGTGGATTTTCCTCAAGGCCATGTTAATAATGACTTATGGACTTTTCTTTTAGGAAGTTATCCAGACCTTTTTTAAACCCTGCTAAGCTAACTGCTTTTACAACATTCTCTGGCAATGAATTCCAGAGTTCAATTACACATTGGAGAAAATAGTTCTTCACTCAATTTGTTTTAAAATTACTACTTTGTAGCTTTTTTTGCATGCTCCCTAGTCCTAGTATTTTTGGAAAGAGTAAACTGACATCAAGTGCCTACAAATTGTACAAAATACAGCCATCAAACATATTACTGGAAAAAAAATGTGATCGTGTTACACCCCATTTGAAAGTGACTCAGTGCCTTCCTCTGCCTCACCGTATCATCTACAAGATCCTACTGTTAATCTATAAAACCCATCAATCTGGTGAATCACTGTATCTTTCTCGTCTACTAACCCCATACTCAAATTCAAGCACATTACGATCATCATTCCAAAACCTACTTATAGTGCCATCTTTTTGAGAAATAATTCATGAACACATTAGGAAGGCAATTTTCTCAGTCCAGGGCCCTGACCACTGGAATGAGGGGCCCTTTTACTAAGCTGCGTAGGCGCCTATGAGCGCCCAATGCGCGAAATAGGAGTTACCGCCCGGTTACTGTGTGGCCCTTGCGGTAATTTTGGCTTGCATCCGCTATGCGTGTCCGAAAAAATATTGTGAAGTATGCAATCAGGCCTTGGAAAAGATGTGTTGTGCTAACAGCAGGAAAAACTAAAATTATTCCTTATTGGAGATTCGCTGAATTATTAGGGTATCCACAATGGAGATAGAACTAGTTTGATGGCAAGGGGAAAAAAAGCGAACTTGCTTTCAAGACAGCTGACAACTTATTAAAATCTTCATGGAAGGGTCAAATCTATGGACTCTGGGAGAGATACCTCCCTCTACCACTACCTGTCAATTTGGCAATCATTCAATGGAAAAAGTGTTCAAAATACATTTATGAGACAAGACAGAACTCTGTATAGCCAAGGCTGCCTATGATGAAGATGAAAATCCTAGAATCCTGCCAGACAGGCATGACCGTGTTCAGTTATTATAGCTAATTTATTGTATTAGACATGGGGCTAGAACTGTTATTCAGCTGGAGGTCAGATAATCATTTGATAGAGGCAGTGACAAATTTCAGGAGCTTAAGACTGTGATATCTCATATGAATGGGCACTGGCGTTTTACATCTTTTGTGTTTTCACTATACTGTAGCTGCACTTGCAAGCCTATTTTATAGTAACTGACAGTAGAAAATGAACTGTGTTTTGTGTTATTCTTCAGTCTTTGAACTACCTCAGAATAAGACAAGCATCTCAAAAATAAATACATAAGTATTGCCATACTGGGACAGATCGAAGGTCCATCAAGCCCAGCATCCTACTTCCAACAGTGGCCAATCCAGGTCACAAGTACAATACATTTTATGCTGCTTATCCTAGAAATAAGCAGTGGATTTTTCCCAAGTCCATTTTAATAATGGTCTATTGACTTTTCCTTTAGGAAGCCGTCCAAACCTTTTTTAAACCCTGCTAAGCTAACCGCCTTTAGCACATTCTCTGGCAACGAATTCCAGAGTTTAATTACATGTTAAGTAAAGAACATTTTCTACATTGTAGCTTCATTGCGTGCCCCCCTAGTCCTAGTACACTGTAATCTGCCATTATGTGGAAATTTCAATGCATTAGTTAAAACTGTGCTGGTCTTTTACAGGAAGTTCTCAGTGCTGTAGCTTCTAGATAGTGGGCAACATTTATACCATTGTCAAGGTCCTGAACTAACCTTGGAGACACATTTATATACATTACAGCTGGTGTTCCTTTAAGAATTACACAAATCAAATTAAGAGTAATTTTATGAAAGCTAGCCACTACGTTTCTCAGCACTAAAGGAAGAAATGAGACCCACCAATAACATAAACAAGCTTAGTATGCAGCAGTTACTAATAAATGCATCTAAGCACAGTTGTACACTGTATTAAATGTCATCTTACTTTTTTTTCTCTTGCTTGTTTTTGTTTTTTTCAGAAATTAAAAAAAAACACCAGAAAAATACTTAAAACATGTCTAACAATAGAACATTTATTTATTAAAGCAATCATCAACATAAAAAACATCAATACAAGATTGACAAATATTGAAACATTAAAAACAAGTATCTTAAAAACGTCATACAACTTGGATGTTCCAAAAACATATATTATAATGAAAATTTCAAATAGCACAAGACAGTGGTTCCCAAACCTGGTCCTGGAGGCACCCCAGCCAGTCAGGTTTTCAATAATCCACAATGATTATTCATGTAGTGGTGTACCAAGGGCGGGGCGGTGGGGGCGGTCCGCCCCAGGTGCACGTTGCTGGAGGGTGCAGAGAGCAGCTGCGCGCCTGTCGGCTCCGCTGGTTCCCTGCTCCCTCTGCCCCGGAACAGATTACTTACTGTTCCGGGGCAGAGGGAGCAGGGAGCCAGTGGAGCCGACGCGGCTGCTCTCTGCACCCTCCAGCAGCCATGAATGTACTCGGGGGGGGGGGGGGCTTGATGCGCCGGGGAGGGGGGTGTCATTGTGCCGGGGGGGGGGGGGTCGTGCTGCACCCTGGGGGGACGGACGCCGCTGAACCGGGGGAGGAGCGCAGAAGCAATCCGCCTGGGTGGCAGCCGACATAGGATCACCACTGTATTCATTAGAGCAATTTGCATGAATAGAGAGCCCTGTGGCTCAGTATCTTGTCTCTTGAGGTTGAATGGGGTAAGATTTGCTACTGGGCAGACAAGATTTGCTACTGCCATGCGCCAATCCGGAACCACTGCCGGGTTACTGCAGGAACCCGGAGGTAGTTCCCACCCACCATTTTTGTAGTACTGAAGCTTACCCAGTGGTAATCGGGTAGTGCTGTGTACTGCCCGGTTACTGCCAGATTAGTGCGGGAGCCCATACTGCCACCTCAATGGATGGTGGTAATTGCTCCCCCCCCCCCCCCACCGAAATGACCGCACAGTAAATGGTTCACATACCGCATGACCATTTCTTGAGAAGAAAAAAAAAAAAGACAGCCTTTTACCCGCTGTGGTAAAAGGGGGGGCCTCAGCACTATGTCAAAAACATGCGCCGTTAACACAGGCCCCCTTTTTACCGCAGCTTAGTAAAAGGACCCCCATGTTTACTACACAAAATAACCCTACACCTTTTCCATTTAAATGGATGCAACTTTTCAATTAAAAGGGACAAAGTGCTAATGAACTAGTTTCACTCCACTGCTGAAGGTTATAACAATACTATGAAATTAACATTAGACATATTCAGTGCAGCACATCAAAGCACTGGGGGGGGGGGGGGGGTTTAGAAGCAATGCTATCCATCTTTAGAAAAGCTTCACATAAAAATAAAGAACATCTGTATTTCATTATTACTCAGCTCCTGGCTGTTCTCTGACCACCCACACATTCTGTACAGAACACAGACCATGAGGTACTGGCTACTATACAGACCCAGGAGATAGTTACAGGCAGAGGGACAGAAAGTGAAAGAAAGAAAAGAGCTTGTAAAGCCATTTTCCTCAATTTACATTTTATTAGAAAAATGTCATCACAAGCAATGCCAGGGATCACTATACATAATCACACGACATGTTACTGAGATCAGGAAAAGAAATTCAAATAGCTTACTTATGTCTATGCACACATAAAATCCATTCTTTTGGAAATTACTAGGCTAGTTTACTTTAAATTGTCAATCTTATTGTTCTTAGGTTTGCTTCCAATATAATCAAACATAAACCCCAATTAGTAGGCACAATGAAGTTACTTCAAGAAATATTAAAATTTGTGAATTTCTTTTGTATGTGTTTATAACAAGATTTATATGTATTCTTTGCAAGGAAGGAAGGAAAGAACACGCAGAAAATGCTAGGAACAGTTATCAACATGCAACAGAGAGGGGCAAAATACACAGCACAAATCAGTGGCGTAGCCAGATCCAGTATTCTGGATGGGACCAGAGCTAACTTAGATGGGCCCTTCCACGGCATGGCACTCAACAGCCCCCCCCCCCCCCCCACCCCCCGGATATAAAAAAACAATTATAGATTTTTCTCCACACCCCACATCAACATCTCTCCTCCTCTGCGGTGTCCCAGCATCTGACTGCCCATCGCTGAACCCCATCCGTCCCTGGTGTCCCTTACAGGCATCCCCAGCGCCTGCAGTGATTCAATTATTGCTGCCTGCACTGACTCCATAGGCTTCCACTGGCTGGGTCCTGCCAGACAGGAAATGATGAAAGCGAGGGAAGGACCCGGTCGATGGAAGTCTGTGGGGCCGGTGCAGGCAGCAATAATGAATCACTGCAGGCACCGGGGACGCCGGTAAGATACACCAGGGAGGGACAGGGGTTTAGCGACGGGTGGTCAGGTGCCAGGACACTGCGGAGGAGGAGAGATGTTGATGTGGGGTGTCACCGCTTGGTGGGCCTGTGCCCACCCAGGCCCACCCATAGCTATGTCACTGGCACAAATAACCCAGAAAGAAGCACAAAGGGCCCCCAAGAAAGTACAGGGGGTAAACATTTCCTTAGAGAAAGAAAACTCAAGGACAAATGATCATGACTCAAAACAGGAGAGAGGGAGGCTCAGATATAACATGATGAAATACTTTACCATGAGGGTGATGGATATTTGGAATACCATCTAAGACAGAGAAAGGGACAGTTACAGAATGTGGTAATTAGGAAAGGGAAGGAAGATAATGTACAACAAAGAAATAAGCTGGAGATGGAACCCAGGTCTATGATTAGTTACAGAAAAGAAGTAAAGGATTAGATAAAGCTGGTTTGCAAAGAATGGTGGTATTACACTACAAGAAGGAGATGGCACATCAGCAGTAAAGGTTTGGCACACAGTTACAGCATGGGTGACAGGAAAACTTGACTACAGTTCCCAACTAATGATGAAAATGGTGGTAAAACTTAGTGCAGACACGCATATTAACCAACTAGTCATCAGTGCTCGGTGAATACCATCTGCAGTGGTTCCGAAGGCACCAGAGAGAGAGAGAGAGAGAGAGAGATGAATTGTCTCCACTGCATGCAAATCTCTCTCATGCATATTTATTGTGAATATCCTGAAAACCTGACTGGCTGGGGTGCCTCCAAAAGCAGGTTTGGGAATCACTGATCTACTGTATTACTATTTTAGTCTATTCAGTTATATGTGCTTAGTGGAAGGGATCAAAGCGAATAAATAGTGTTGTTCTCTCTTTCCTCTTAAATGCCACTAAGAGGATATGGTAATTTTCAGTACCATTTTCAGCACGTGAAGCAGTGCTTCTCTCACAAAAAGTAACCTTTTCAAAGCCACTCATTCCATATGCAGGTAAAATTCTGCACACGGTGCCATCCAGTAGCATAGCCATGGGGGGGAGCCTTGGGGGCCTGCCCCCCCCAATTTGGGCTCAGGCCCCCTTCACAACCTGTTGAATGGCTGGAGGGGGTACCATTTTCTTCACTGCTGAGGGAGTACTGGGGCAGTTCCAGGCAGCGGATCTTATCACCTAGCAGGGACTAAGCATCAAAGGTAAAATTATTAATGCACTAGGGGAAGGGGGGAGTAGAGAGAAAATGCACTGCCCCCCCCCCCCCCAAACAAAGAAAAATTGAATCCCCTGGTGCCATCACACACAACTACTTGCCATGTGAAAAGGCATTCCTAGGCACGAGATTTGCATTTAGCCATATAGAGAATCCGGGGCATACAGTATATTTATATGATGCTAAATACATCACTCAGGGTTGTCTACAAGAGCACAGACAGGGATAACCATTTGTTAGCACACCTTAAAATAATTTTAGCATGCCAAACTTTTAAAGGCATATTAACTACAAATTAACACATGCACAATCAATTTACATGCATTAAAACCTTATAATGCACCTTAACATGATTCTACTAAATTGAGGGCTCCTTTACCAAGTTGCGGCAAAAGAGGACCTGCGCTGGCGTTGGTGCGTGTTTCTGATGTGCACCGAGGACCCCCTATTACCGCAGTGCGTAAAAGGTAGATCTTTCTTTTCTTCAGGAAAATGGCCATGAAGCAAGTGCCATTTCGGGGGGTGGGGGGGAAAGCCCTTACTGCCACCCATTGAGGTTGCAGTAAGGGCTCCCGCGCTAACCCGGCGGTAACCGGGCAGTGATCAGCACTGCCTGATTACCACCGGGCACACAGGGTGCTACAAAAATGAAAATATTTTTGTAGCGCTGGATATGACAGCGTGCTGGGGGGTAGGAACTACCGCCAAGCTGCTGGAGTAGCCCAGCGGTACTTCTCTTTTAGCGAGTGGTAAGCCCACGTTGGGCTTACCACCACTTTGTAAAAGGGCCCCTGAATGTGCGAAATGAACAAAAAAAAAGTCAAAACTATGTAACATTATTTTTGCCTGTGCACAACCCTTAATAGGAGACTATAGATTAGAAAAGTGGATGCTTCACAAGTACACACAATACCCTGTTTTCCCCCCGTTTTGCTTCACTTTTATACAAGTTGCACGAGTATGTACAATGTATATATTTATACAATGCATCCATGGCTTGGCAGTGACTGTGGGGACTATTTTCTTATCCTCTGAATCCAGAGCGGCTCCGATCACCTCCAGACCACTATTTCTTCAATAAAGGCAAAGGCAACCAACACCAGCAATCAAAGACAAGAGAGCTGAAGACTGCTACCTCAGTGGCATCTCTCTAATTGCTTCATGCCTCATGTTTTGATTTCCTAGTCCTTTCTCTCCTGGAGTTTGCTGATGAGAGACTGAACACTGGAGTGTTTGTACAAGTACTCAAAGTATTCCTCGCACAGTCTGAAAACAGACAGGTGGCAGCACTAATTGTTTGGAACACAGAAGAGGGAACCCGAAGTACACTCAACGCAGAAGCGAAAACAAAAGCACAAGGAGCCTTCAAGGGTAGGAATGTCAACTCAAAACTTGAATGATCAGACCTGACACTAATTGTTTAAAATGAATAACATGTAGCGTTTAATAGCTACAAGGGGGGGAGGGAACGCCCTGTGAATATTTCATCCTTGCTAGAGCGCTCCACACAGTACCACGATTTACTTCACCAACAAGGAAGGGATCTCCACATTCAAGCCAGCAGGCTTTGGACTCAAAGCCACAAATTCCATCACTGTGCTCAAAAAGCTGCCCCTCTATCTGAGCTACATCACTACAGTCTGAGTGGAGTGGAGATCTATAAAATAATGAATGAAGTGGAATGGGTAGACGTGAATCGCTTGTTTACTCTTTCCAAAAATACTAGGACTAGGGGGCACACAATGAAGTTACAAAGTAGTAAATTTAAAATGAATTGGAGAAAATATTTCTTCACTCAATGTGTAATTAAACTCTGGAATTCATTGCTAGAAAAAGTAGCAAAAGCAGTTAGCTTAGCAGGGTTTTAAAAAGGTTTGGCTAGATTCCTAAAAGAAAAGTCCATAAGCCATTATTAAACTGGACTTGGGGGGAAAATCCACTGCTTATTTCTAGGATAAGCAGCATAAAATGTATTGCACTATTTTGGGATCTTGCCAGGTACTTGGAACCTGGATTGGCCACTGTTGAAAACAGGATGCTAGGCTTGATGGACCTTCGGTCTGTCCCAATATGGCAATATTTATGTACATTATGTCTTAGCCTTTTAGCTAACATCTAAATGGTCAGAATCATTAATTTCAAGCAAGCACCACCTATAGGGATATGTCCAGATACCGCCAATACCTCCCACTGACCTCACAGAAAGGCACTGTGGAGGACCACACATTAGTAAGGGATTTTCAGGTACCCTTTTAATCTTGACTTTATATCTACTCCTCTTTGCTTTCCTTTTCTCCTCCTTTCCAAGCTCTCTCCCCATAACATCACCTACCTTCTAGTTTGCTTCCCTCCCTCCAATCTCTCCCTCTCCAAAAGCAGTCACAACTCTCTCAACATCCAGCTCTTAGTAGCCACAGTGGCACTCTCCCTATCTCTGTCCTGAGCCCTGCCACCAACTCTTCTGCTGGACACCATTGATTTTTGAGAGAGAGCTTTTTTAAGAGACCATATGTGCATCAGAGTTTTATTTTGTACCAATACAATCTGCACAGTCATAACACTTTTAACATACTGTTCTACTGCATCCAGATATCAAGTTTGAGCCTTGGGCAAAAGCTTTCAAAAATGCCAACAGTCATCAACAAGGAAATAGAGGTTCCCCAAATCAAGTCTAGAGCGATTATTGCAGGCTTCACCAAGAAAGATCTCAATGCCAGCTTTACAGTATAATAGCTCTCATCTTTAGTAGCCTGACCCATTAATCCTGGAACAAGGGTCTAAACCAACAGATCTCCCTCCTGCTTCTTTAAAACAATGACCATGAATCACCTCTATACACATCCAACATTAGAAGGATTGGTTGTTTTACTCCTTGAGCAATCATCAACTTTAAGGTACTGACCACCAGGTTCTGAACTTGACCCAGGCCTAAACCAGTCACCGGCACTAAATATCTGGGTTTTACCTGGCCCTTGGAACTGATCTGGGTATCGGCCAATATTCAACGCTGGTACCTGGATAACTATCCGGGCATGTTAGGACAGCTATTTCTATGGTTATTTGGGAAGTGGCATATTTTCTATGATTTGTATTAAATTTACTACTTAGTAGCTTCATTGAGATGCCCAGATCGTGCCAGGATGGACCCAGAAGTTAACCAGAGACTACTATGAATGTCAGAACAGGTACTCAGAGATACCCTGCAGTTAAATGCCGCTGAAAATCTATCTTTCTTGTCCAATTAAATCATTTTCAATGCCAACGCTTACATTGCTTCAGAAATTGGAACTAAACCAGAAACAGCACAGACCATCTTGTTTCCTCTTCTCAAATGTCTAAACAAAGAACTGGCATTACTCACAATTACCCAGAGTCTTTCATGAACAACACAGAAAGGACGAGTCATGTGGGGTTAGGGAACATGATGAAATACACCAGTAGGATTTATGAGCTTAGCATGTGGCTTGTGTATACAAACTTTTTTCTTGTATACATAATTCTCTGCTTGTAGCATTATTTCTGAACTGTTTTCACAAAGTTTACTTGAAAAGAATTTGCTGGAGACTGGCTCTCAGAAAAGCAAAAATAAAGGAAAGGTTTGCATTTATGATAGGCACAAACTTTAAACAGGAGGAAAAGAAAACAAAACCCTAACACTAATACGTTGTATTACATTTGGTATTTATACTAGGGATAGTCATAGGCAAAAGATGTTTAGTCAGTTTTGGGGGGGAGGGGGTCCCAACTTCTGGGCAATTTTCAGTTCAGTTCAGACATTGAATTTTTATAAAAATGTAACATACATTAGAACTTCTTATGAGGAGGAACTAAATTGCACATGTGGTATAAAATTTAGTGGTCCTTAATAAAGCTGCTGTAAAAATTGGCTTTAGTGTGCCCATATGTGGATCTTTTTTGCACGCTAAGGCCATTTATGCCATGGTCATAAACCCCCACCCCCCTTATTTTCAATTAACTAACTCCATCAGTCTCTGAAAACAAAATGGCCCTCCTGATTCCCAACAATAGTCTTATAGTACTACCACTGTGTGTGTGTGGGGGGGGGGGGGGGGGGGGGGGAGGGAAGGCATCCTTCCATATAAAGAGAATTTCCTTATATGAAAAGAATTCCCCCTAGCGGTAGTATCAGAGACTACCACTAGGAGTTATGACAGCCATTTTGTTGCCGGAGACCAATGGGATGGGGCAGGACTCAGGAGTGCTCTTCCCTCCATTCTCACCATACTAGCCCACCAGGGACGGTTCCCAGGTAAGTCCTAACTGTTTCAGGGGGGGGGGGGGAATTGTCTGGGTTGGGAGGAATGGAGCTACACTGATATGTTCTATTCAAGAGAGGGGATTCAGACCGGGGGGGAGGGGGGATTTGGGGGAGTTCCAATATAAGGGAGGGTTGTTGGATTGGGGGTGGGATCTCATTGGGGAGACCTGTAATGATGTAAGCAGCTTTCCAGGGGTTTGGAAGTGGGGGGGGGGGGCAGGTAGCGCTGCCACGCAAGTCTGTTTTCACAGATATAAGGCCAGGGCAGTGGTACATTCCTAGGCTGATAGGCATGGAGGGCCAGCACTAGCACTACAGGCATATAATGTGATTAGCACATAGGGCAGACCCTTTCTGTGTGGTTACATAAGGCAGAATTACGGCACACCCCTTGATTTATCGCAGCGCCTTTGTACTTACACATATTAATTTTTGCTTTTAATATGCAGTAAAGGCAAAAGCTTACCACACATCAGTAAACATGTCCCATAAGGTGTACCCTTTAAGAAAAGTGTACACTACTCCTGACAAACATTTCATCACAAACTGTGGTGTACGTAGCTTGTACTAGAAAATATATTGGGAGTCTTGATATGCTGCCCTAACCTCTTTTTTTTCTGTAATTAGAAATAGATTTACATATCAATATGAAAGACAAGATATGCATAATTATTAACTGAAGATCCACAGCCAATACCCCACTTTAAGGAAACACAGCATGACAGGAAAAACAGACCAAATTAAAAACAAAGGTGGGGGATAAACTCCTCAGGTGGTCAGAGTAGAAAACAAAACAGGACTCAATTTATCTACCTCAAGAGACCAAACTGGCAAAAAAAGGTCAACAGACATTTAAATAAGAAGTCCTTTAACTAAGCTGCAGTATAAAGTGGCCTTAGACACCCTTACGTGGGTTTTTCAAGAGTGCTAAGGCCATTTTTACAGCAGTTGAAAAACAGATGATTTTTCAATTTTCCCTATTAATGGGCATACATTAATGTTATAATACCAGAACAATCCACAAAAACAGCAAATTATGAAACAATGAAAAATATGTCTTACATTAGCAAAATCAACTGCTTCCATAGATAACACCAGGCTCTCCACTCTCTCAAGTAGAGTTTCCAAAGCTGTTAGTTTCCCATCCTGATCAAACCATTTTTGAACAGTCTCTTTAGAAAATGTGCATAACCAGGTCAAAGTTTCTTTCAAAGGAGCCTCAGTACGAATTTCAACTAATCATATATCTTTTAAAGAAACAAAGACTTAGCATCTCCCTCAGACTTGGAAACTCCCAAGTCTGAAGCAAGTGAAACCACTTGAAGAAATGGAAGCAGAATCACTCCACATCTGAAAAACTGCAACTAACTGGGACTTCCTGCAGAGGACAAATTAGAAGTGAATACTGAGCCCCCCACTTTGAAGAGAGGATGTCACTAAAAGCACTAGTCAGTTGGGGGAGGGAATGGCCAGACCACCCTAACAACAAGACTTCATTAGAGGAGGAAATACTCAATGTCTGAAGGGTTGGGCCTTGCAGAACGCTGTTTGCAGACTTCATTGCACAGCTGCCTTTTCCTTTCCTTTTTCCCATGATGTCAACTCAACAAGAGTTGCCTGCTTATCACTCCTCAGAGATTCTGAAGAGGCTTCAAAGTGATGTCTCCCTTTGGAGATATGCGCATGGCCATGTGACTATGGTAGGCCCCAAGATTTTATAGAGAGCCTGTCAAATATACTGGTGACATCAGCTGGAAATGTTACAGACAGCTTGAAGATCTCTCTCCACCTCTTCCTTCAGTGACTGGTCCCTCATACAAGACCAGAGCTCCCTTCCAGAAACAGGCCTGTCCTCAGTCTTCAAATGGATCACAGTAGGCTCCTAAAAATTATAAGGCAACCTTCCCTCTGATGCAACACACTTGACAATGTTCACGTGCATGACATACTGAATACTACCAGTCATAGCTAAAGAAAGACAAAACCTTGCATATCATTTCATTGTTGTTATCAATGATGCAAGGGAAATACATACACTGGATGGAGGAGAGGGATAGGCCAGAGGCCAGCAACATTTCCATCTGGGGCTGGAGATAGAACTAGGGCCTAGTAATGGTGACTTCAAGTACCTGACTTCCTTGTTCTCAGCTCTCTACAACACAGGATTGTTAAAGAAAGCACAAATGTGCTGTAAAATCTTTTGATGACACACCTCCCAGAAGTTGATGACACACCAGTACATCCTGACACACTGGTTGAGAACCACTATCTATTGACTCTAATAGCATTAGGGCAATAAAGCGGAAGGGCAATAAGGAGCACATTGAACTAAAAACAAGTTAATACTAAATAAAGCCATCATGGCCAGTGCCAAGAAAAGCAGAAATTTCAGAATAGAATGGATTAACTATAAGAATGCTTCTGATAACATCTCACATTTCTAGATAATAATATGCCTTGAAATGTATAAAATAAACCCTGAATTGACAGGGTACATCAAGTTCAAGTTCACCACAAAAATGTGGCAAGCTACATTCCATCTGAAGTATGAAGATGGACAATTTGTGATTTTTAATATCAAGATCTAGGAAGGATTATTCAGGGAGACTCCCTGTTACCACTATTGTTTTCCTTTGCTGCTTGGGTAGTAAGATATATATATACACTTACTATCTGTAAATGACTCAAAGGTCTATAGTTCCAGTGACCATCAACTGGTGAACTCAAGAGTAGTGAAAAGCTTCTCAGATGATGTCAGAATGACCATTAACCTCGATGAATATGCTAAGGCAATCTCCCTTAGAGGAAAACCAAACAAAACAAAGTCTCTCTCTGTCTAATGACTACGACATAAAGGAACTTGAATAGGAAGGTGGATCAGACTGGATCACCACAGATAACTTAGACCTTCTATTTATCACAGAAACCTGGTTCCACAGCCCCCGCCATCCTAGAAACATGCCCACCGGAATACAAAATCACCCACTGGACAAGAAACTGAAAAAGAGGAGGCGGAATAGCCATAATTTACAAACCTGAATTCACCATCACAAGCACGGGTGAATCTACCTCACTACAACTTGAAATTGCCTCGACAAGAATTAACCATCCAAACCTAATAGGACACCTTAACGTAATCCTATTCTACAGACCACCAGGAAAATGGCAAGACTCCCAAACACAACTAATGGACTTCATATCGAACACATGTGTATCTGCCTCAAACATCCTTATAATAGGAGACATCAACCTACACCTTGAAGACGACACCTCAACAGGCACACGAGAATGCAAAGAATTCTTAAAACTCTGGGACCTACATGCACCCAACACGCAAAAAAGGACACACACTAGACATCATAACACACAAATTTGACCCGGACTCAACTATCATACTTACTGACTCAAGATGGACACCCACACTATGGTCAGACCACCATAAAGCAAATGTCTCTCTCCACTGGCGAAAAGCACACATAAACACAATCAATAAACATGAGCGAACAACATACACCACGAGAGGAAAAATAGACCCCATAACATTCTGGCAACAGATCTACCAGAACGATTGGTCAACAAATGCTGACACCATCCAATTCCTCCAAGAATGGGACGATTTATGTACTACAACATTAGACAGAATCACCCCAATCCAAACCAGAACATCACACAGGAAAAAATCAAACCCATGGTTCAACGAAGAGCTGAAAAAACTTAAAACACAAGTCAGGAAACTAGAACGCGAATGGAACAAAAAGAGAGATGAACAAACACTAAATGCTTGGAAACTACTTCGGAGGAAATACAAATATACCATAAAACAGACTAAAAGACTACATTACAAAACAATAATAGGACCAAACTACAAAGACACACATAAACTCTTCTACCTTGTGAACAAACTGTTAGACACCACACCAGTCACAAACAACAGCAAAGACATACCAGATGTCGACAACCTTGCGAAATACTTCAAAAAGAAAATTATACGACTACGACTTAAAATACCCACCAGCCCCATTGAATACGCCACACTTCTAGATTGTCTAGACCCAGAAGATGGAACATACCCAGCAGACAGAACTTGGACCGAATTCGAACTACTATCAGAAGACCTCATCTCTGAAACACTTAAAAGATTTGCCAAATCCAACTGCAAACTAGACATATGCCCAAACAACCTCATGAAATCAGCTCCTCAACAATTCATAATAGACCTAACGAACCACGTAAACTTCATGCTACAAAACGGACTTTTCCCTAAAGAAAAAGGAACAATTTTACTCACCCCAATACCCAAAGATACAAAGAAAAGCGCAAGCGAAATAACCAATTACAGACCAGTAGCATCTATACCACTAATAACCAAAATAACCGAAGGAATGGTAACCAAATAACTCACAATCTAAACAAACACTCAATACTGCATGATGCCCAATCAGGATTCCGGTCGAATCACAGTACAGAAACAGTATTAATTACCCTTATGACTAAATTTAAACAAATGATTGCAATCGGCAACAACATACTCCTCCTACAATTTGATATGTCAAGTGCCTTCGACATGGTTGACCACGAAATCCTATTACACATACTTGAATATTTTGGCATTGGAGGAAATGTCCTAAACTGGTTCAAGGGATTCCTAACCCAGCGGTCATATCAAGTCACATTGAATTCAACCACGTCTGCTGCATGGACACCTGAATGTGGAGTACCACAAGGATCACCCCTCTCACCAACCATTTTCAACCTAATGATGATCCCATTGGCAAAACTCCTATCAAACCATAACCTCAACCCATATATATACGCCGATGATGTAACAATATACATCCCTTTCAAACAAGACATTAAAGAAATCCTCAATGAAATCAACCAAAGTCTACACATCATGAACACCTGGGCAGATGCATTTCGCCTGAAACTAAATGCAGAAAAACTCAATGCCTGATACTTACCTCCCAGTACAACACGAATGAATTCACCGCTATAAACACACCAAAACTAAACCTTCCAATCTCAGAAACGTTAAAAATCCTTGGTGTCACTATCGGCCGCCACATAACACTCGAAACTCATGCAAACAACACAACCAAAAAGATGTTCTACTGCATGTGGAAACTGAAGAGAATAAGACCATTCTTCCCAAGATCCGTCTTTCGCAGCATAGTGCAATCCCTCGTACCCAGCCATCTGGACTACTGCAACTCACTATACGCAGGTTGCAAAGAGCAAATACTGAGGAAACTTCAAACAGCCCAGAACACAGCAGCCAGACTAATCTTCGGAAACCAAAATGGGATAGAAGTATAAAATGCAGTGTGCAGTGTGAGCTAGATAGGCAATTATTGTTCAGCTAGTCACACTAATTTCTATTGTTATGGACCTTATCTAAATTCGTTGTCTTAGATGTTTTGGACATTTTTGAGCGAGCATTGTTGTACTGTGTTTATAAAAATAGTAAAAAAAAAAAGAAAGTGCAAAACCCTTACGAGAGAAGCTACACTGGCTCCCACTCAAGGAACGCATTACTTTTAAAGTATGCACATTAGTACACAAAATCATTCACGGTGAAGCCCCAGCCTAAATGTCTGATTTAATAGACTTACCACCCAGAAACGCTAAAAAATCATCCCGAACTTTCCTCAACCTCCACTTCCCTAATTGCAAGGGCTTGAAATACAAGACGCTGCACGCGTCAACCTTTTCTTACATGAGCACGCAGTTCTGGAATACACTGCAGCGCAACCTGAGAACGAGCTACGAGCAAGCCACCATCCGCAAACTATTGAAGACCCATCTTTTTGAGAAAATTTACGGAAAGAACCAAAACACATAAAACTCACACTCACTGTATTGTTTCTGCATTAATACAGCCACTTCAGAATTCTTATCCCCCGTTATCTCACCACAATCATACCTTTA